>NC_134570.1:229174302-230426648 GCF_050947875.1 Dermacentor variabilis
GAAGGCTTCAACAATGTGGTGCTGTTGCCTTTCGTACTTCTTCAGTAAGCATTTTTCTAAACTTTATAAATGCAACGGGATCACTTTGCTCATGCGCGCGCAAAAATCTATTGAACAGTCGGTTTTTCATGAATAATTATAACATGCTGAGCCTGCACCGAAGGCTTTCTCATGTGTTTTTTATGTTCCCGATGTTGGAGCGGGAAAGACGCGTCGCATGTGTTGTCCGTATATGTTGTAAGCTGCACTAGCGTCTTTTTTGGTATATAAACACGACCAATCGGTGCTCAGAACAAGTGCGCGGAAGCGTTGCATATTTTCATTCGATAAACATCTGTAGCTGAACGTGGTATCAAGCAAACGTTTTAGAGCGCAGCTCTTTGGCGTCCGTTCCTGGGTTTCGCGTCGTCGTCGGCGTTGTCGTCGGCCTCGTAACCAGCTCCGCCCCCCTTTCATCCCCCCAGCGCTAGCAGCGACCGACTGATACCGCTGGATGCCGCTGACGCCGCTAGAGAGTCAAGATAACGTGACTGCATAGAACACCGTCGCCGCCATGCAGAAAGAGGAGGAAAGGGTCCCCCCCCCCCTGTTCTTGTGTGGCGGATAGGGTGCTCTTCAGTTGCCGACGCGCCGGTTATTTCACGTAGGCCCCGGCACGTCGACGAATACGTGACCACCTTCCCACGGCTAGACCTGGTTCTTAGCGCTGCGGAAGCGAGGGTATCATATTGTTTGTGTCGGCATCGGCGGCGTTGTCCCTGAAACCAACTCCGCAGCTGGGGTTGACTCACTATCGGCGTCAGCGGCATCAGTCAGTCGCTGCTATCTCTTCCCTCCTCCCTTTATCGTGTTGTCCGCTTGCTGCGCGCGCTTCTGCCCCCATCGTTTGCCGCTGGGTGTACACGCCGCCCCCCTCCCCCCTCTTCCTGCGAGTCTCCGGTTGTCAAAGCGCCGGCTCGAACTTAATTCCTTTCTTCGCTCCTCCTCCAATGCAACCCCTGTGCGGTGGCAATCAGAGAGCCAGATCGGTGGCGGCGGATCTGTATATGTGCACCGCCCGAGCCGAAATTGCCGCTGCCGTTCGCCACTGCGAAATTATCTGCCAGTTCTTTCTGAGCCATGAGCGAGACGACCGATGGAAGTCCTCCGTCTGCTGCTGCTGCTGCTGCTGCTAAACGAGCTGCCAGAGCAGAGGCCCAGCGCCGTCGCCGTCAGAATCCAGAGGTGCGTGCCGCCGAAGCAGAAGCTTACCTAGTGGAGTCTTTGTTAAAGGAATACGTGTGAAAAATAAAAAAAAAATTCTGTGATAGCGCATACATGTGTTGCTCGATTTCTTTGCCTCAATCTATCGAAAAGGTGAAACAGCTTATTTGCTGCGCTCAAATTTCGCATTAGGAAGTAACGTAATCGTCGGTAATCTTTTTTTTCATTGACGATAAAATTAACATAGGTCAAAGGTTGGACCGTGATGGCTAATGGATGAATGAATTCTGGCATTTTACGTGCAAAAACCAGTTTTTGATTACGTTGCACGCCGTAGCGGGGGAATGTGGATTAATCGTGACCACCAGGGTATGTTTAACGCGCCTCCAATGCGCGGGACAAGGGTGTTTTTGCATTTCGCCCCCATCGGAATGCGGCCGACCCGGCCGAGACTCGATCCCGCGATCTCGTGCTTAGCAGCTCAACTCCATGACCGCTAAGCCGCCGCGGCGGGCCGGTGATGGCTAATATCATCGCCGATCATACGTGCTGTGTGTCACAGCACCAGCGTTAAGAATGAAATTGTCAAACGTAGACTTCCAAGTTGGTGCCACACAAGTGGGTGTTTGTAATAACGTTGGAGAAACCAGAAGCATTGATTGCGTTAGCTAATGTGCGAGTCGAAGTAGTATCATCAAACATGTTAACGTTTTAGTCACCACCAAGAAGCACTTGATAATTGCGGAAATCAGCGCACTTTCTGAAATATTTCCAATAAATTCTAAGAAATCGGATACCAGAAGGTCCGCAACAGACTTTCACGCTTATTAAATTATGGGGTTTTACGCGCCAAAACCACTTTCTGATTATGAGGCACGCCGTAGTGGAGGACTCTGGAAATTTCGACCACCTGGGCGTTCTTTGACGTGAACCTACATTCACGCTTACAGTGCGTCGCACGGTGAATTTCCCCAAGCACTGCGTGCCACGCCGTACGCTCCCCCTCGCTTGCGATTGGCAAAAAAAGGAAAACTGTGAGCGTGGCCGTAAGCATATCGCCGCGTCCTTGATACCACGTTTTAGACAACGTAACAATGTGGAACGAAAAAGTAAACTAGGCGAGAAACATGGGCGAGTGAACGTGCCTTCATGTCGAGTGCGGTCTTGTGTGTGCTGGCAGAACAATATCGCACGGCAAACTAGACACAGCACATAGCCCAGGACAGAACGAGCTATGGATGAACTTGAAGGACGGGGGTGTCAGCTGTAGATGTTGTAATACAAACGACCTTCAGAATCCATGCGAATGACACTACTGGCCTCCGCCTCGGATCCAAGTACTTTTCCATTGCGTGTCCAGACAAAACGCCGTTGACATTCCCGCTTCTTCGCTATTTTTAGCAAAACACGCTTTGGAGTCCGACAGAGGTGCTCATTAAGAAACACTCTGGGAACGTCAGCTTTTCAAACCTAGTTATTTAGCACCCTAGTCTCCCGCGCTATTTCGAGAACAGTTTCCCCATTCAGTTGGCTATTAAACTGAATAACGATGTTTGCTTTGCCGGCCTGTCGGGTGAGCACATGGTGACAAATTCCAACATCAGCAGCAATTATCAGTTCACCTAGCACATTACCAACTTTTTCAACAAGTTCAACAGCTGTTTCAAATTCAGCAGTACTATCCTTGGTTATAGGTCCCTTTGTTTCTATGTTTGATCTCCGCGAATATTACTGACTCAAATACTCCTTTCTGAAGCTGCTAATTGAAGTTTTCATTTTCTTCTTACTTAACACGCACAGTTCTTTGTAAGCTTTTCTTAAGGCTCCCTTTTTTGATTGTTTCGCTAAGTTTCTTCTTCATGTCCTCAAATTCATCATTAACACCATCCGTTAGAGACTTCATATCAGCATGAAGTTTATGGATTTCGCCTCGGCTTTTCCTTTCATTCGAAGGTTTAGTCATGTCTTTACAATAACACATGTCGAAAGAAGGCATACTTAACTATAAAGCAAATATGCAACAATAAAGAAAGGGAGCAGCGACAGCATCCAATATCTACTAAGACAGCATATATACAATCTACACGCTAGCATGCAGTACAGTGGGTAAGTTGTTTGCATTCCGCCGATAAGCTGCCACTGCTGCCAAGTTCCGATGCACGGAAAGGCATTCGGCTTTTGTAGGGCTTGTCCCGATGACGTCTTCAGCGGAATGACGATCAAAAAAGTGACACAGCAGACCGAGGCCCGTGGTGGTCAGGAAGGAAGGTGATAATATCTGTAGCCCAGAGAGCAAGTGGTTAGCGTTCGGCCGATCAGCTGTTACTGTGGTCTATATTGTGTTTGCTACTTATTCCTTTCGACCCTGTTTCGAAATGGCTGTAAAAATAAAATATATGACTTCTTGCTGCGGTTGTTTTCTCTTAAAACATTGTTTTACTCAGGACATCGCCGCGGAATACAAAACTTACAGGCGTGCGTTATAATTTGTCTCTTCTGCGCTCCTTCATTTAATTTGCAACATGCATGCACGGTGCTGGTAGTTTGTTTCCTTTTCGTGTATCAAGCACGCAGAAAGCAAACGAGCAATGCGTAGCGTGTCGTTGAGCAGGTAATAAGGAGAGCTAAAGAAGAAATTTGACACTTGTTCATTCCTTACCGTGAGAGGTAAGATATCGTTTCATTTTTAAACGGTTCTTATCTTTTCACATTTTGCGTAACAGTAGATCACTGTACAAAACGTTTGAAACGGATTGATCATGTTCTTTCCTTGCGGAGGTCATTCTCTGCAAAAGCTTTTAAAAAATGGTTGCGTCTAACGTTGTTCTAGCCTTCCACTACATAGAGTATATCTTTTAATTTCACCCGGTATAACCTGTTCGTGTTGCAGAATGCAACGTGACGTATTACCGGTTATGAGGAAACAATGGCTTGGGCAAAACTTTGCTGTTCAAGGATATTAGTGTATCGTGCGACTCTTCTGTACACCTTCTAGCTCGAGGTAGGAAAAACCATGGTCCGCAGCTTGACAAGCGACCAGCGATTGGCACGCCGCTGCCACTTCAAGAGAACGTTCACATCGACCCAGATTCTCTTGAGCTTCATGAGTAGGCTGTAGTGAAGGCGTTTTGAAATAAAACATTTTTACCCTGTTTTTTTAATTAATGTCAGTTGCACTTGCTTCACAGCTGATGTCTAGGACACGCAGCCGCCTGTTTGTAAACATCTGAGGCGTCAAGGTAGAAGCAGCAACATGTGAGTTCTGCCAAATGTCCGGGTTAATGTACTCACGTATGCATTTTATTGTGGCAGTTTTTATTGCGAAAGCAATACTGCTCGAGGTTTCCACTCTTGGCCATCGTCCCGGAGAATCCACCATTGACCTTTAGCGAGACCTATGTGTGACGTCATACCAGCTGTGGAAAAGCGGGGCCCCAACTCGGCTCGTCGCGATCGTCCCAGCGAATCCTCCATACTGCAGCTGCGCGCCGCTGCCGCCAGGGGCGCTCGCTGTACGTGACGTCATGCCAGCTGTGGAAAAGCGGCCCCCCCAATTGGCTCGTCGCGATCGTCCCAGCGAATCCTCCACGTGCCGCCGCCGTGGGGGAGGCGCTCGCCTTACGTGACGTCATGCCAGTTGTGGATAAGTGGCCCCCCAACTCGGCTTGTCGCAGTCGTCCCAGCGAATCCTCCACGGTATGTCGGATGATGTGTATAAGGTGAAGCTGCAACGATATGCTGCAGCGAAGAAGCGGCGGCGTGAGGAAGAAACGGATGAAGAGTGGGAACAACGTTTAGCTAAACGGCGTGCATATTATGCATCCAGGCGAATGCGTTCAACATCTCTTGATCTGGGTGCATCTACAGTGTATCATGGATGCTCTCAATGCTGCCGCGACTTTGGCGACACCTGATCGTTCGACAGAAAGCCTTATGGATGCTTTAAATGGCGACGAGACTGCATCTACACGTTCGATGAGCAGTATGGAACTCTACAACCTGAACAAAAGATTGCTTTCGCAATCCACTAGGCTTAGCCAAGCTAAGCCTCTGCCAATTGACCACTTGCAGAAGTACGACTACGCATGTGCCAAAACCGGCCGCGAGGCGGCGCTTCGTGAGCGCCGTCTCCGTGGTTGGAAAGCAAACTGCGCAGCTCGGGCATGACATGCCGGCCAACTGCATCGCTTTCGGCTGCACGAGCTATTCTTGTGGAAATGAAAATAGTAATTTCTTCAGATTTCCGCCCGCGGAGGTTAATGTGGGGAGAAGTTTGTGGACGGCAGCGCTGAAGCGATCGAACCCGGACGGCACGCCGTGGCAGCTAACAGTGCATTCGATCTATCTGTGGCCTGTCCAGGCGACTTCCACTCCCTTGTCATCTCCTGCCAGTTCTGCAACGCTGAGCAGAAAGCCAGCGACGTGCTGGCAGGTCTCGCTGAGGCTAAAGTATAAAGAATGCAGTTTTCCTAGGCGCTCGTCACTGAGTGACTCTGAGTATATGCGAGTACGATTAAGTGATTTGTGAAAAACGGCGCAAACAGATGCGGTCAGTTTATGTACGTACTTCGTGTCATTTGCGAGTCCGCGCTCGTCTTCTTTTCTTCCGTACATGTCAGTTAAGTTGCGCTCTCTTCCACCATGACTTCGAACCAATTCGCCCAACTATCTGCCTTGATGAGTACTCGCGAGTGAGCGGGAGCGTACTGGTATGCGGACGCACGCGCTGCCCATATTTAAGCTAATATAACGTATAATAAAATAGGTTGGCGTAAGCTTTGAGGCCTTAGCGCTCGCAAAAACACACTGAATAACCTACCGCGTAGATATAGCGCATGCGAAATTTGGGATACGGCTTCGTACACCACAAGCATGCAACACAGTAGTTTGGCGAAACAGCACGAGACGAATACCGAATTTGCAAGCCAGAACGTGTACATCTACTGTTCCGTGCAACAACTAAGAGTTCGGGGAATGTGACCGGCATAAAGTACTCACCCGGCCACACATTCACAGTGCTCTCCGGCAATGTCGCCAATGGCTTTTGTGAACCATGCCATAACCACGTAGATGCTCGACTTCATGGATGGCGTGTACGTAGCTCGTATGAGGCCAAGTGGAGGGTCCACGGTGTTTACGTTAAGGTTTATGTTCGTGACTTAACCTTCTTTTTTTAAAGCCCATCGGTGTTGTGCCTGACAAACGGACGAAGTGTTGGCATGAAGATAACCCCACGCATTGCCGCTCATTATCCGGCACTCTGAGAAGTCAGTTGTCCGTCCCATTTGCAAAAACGGCAAGGAAATGAAGTCCTCTTCAATCATAGTTAAGGCAGGTCATATGCAACTACCAAATAACGTCAACGCTTTCACAATACGTGAAAGAAGCTCTGCAAACACAACGTCGGCACTCGATGCCGCCGTACGAAAGCAAGGCTGGAGCCGGAATGTTTTCCAACCAAAGCGGTGAGGCGCAAGCTTCCTGGTTTTCGCGCTAGGTGGCGCTCCGACTTCTGCAAATGGTCAATTTTCGTTCTTCGATTGAAGACGCTGATTGAAGAACCATAATACGCGAACAGATGCGTTCTATTTTTAACGGCGTAGCTGTTTAAGCTTTGGTTCCGCCGTGGAGCGTTACCAGAAAACTCAGCCCAGCTGTGCGCCGCCCGGCGTTGCCTAGCAACCACCCGCGAGAGCACCGAGCCACGTAACATCCTGGCACCCCACGCACGTAGGGCGGAGTCATGACGTCACAGGTGAGTAAAAGCTTGGAACAGCCGGTGCGGCGACATACCTCTCGCCTCCTCTATCCCGCGCGTACAAGCTGGTGCCATGGGAAGACCGAAGGGGATCCGGACGCCCGAAGAAGAAGCGACTTATCAGGAAGAGCGTCGTACTGCCAAGAGAGAAGCGATGCGTCGCCGCCGAGCTGATCCGGAACACCGCGCCGAAGCTGTGGCTGAGAAGACGCGACGCCGAGTTGAGGATACCGAGTTTCAGTCCAGAGAAGGTTAGAGTTGGCGCCTGAACCATCGTCGTCGCTGAGAGAGCGATCCCAGCCTGCGACTGTTGAAAAACTTGTAGCGTCAAGCTCGCCGAGACAACAACTTAGCAAAACCTAGCATAAACTCGCAACACAGCAGCACCGGGGGCCGCCCGACAACCTTCTGAATCTAATTTGTATATTTGCAGGTTATAATTATTTTCCACAATTTATACAGAAAAGGCTCTGATTTCTGCCTTAGCTGCTGCCGGTGCCAGTGCTTTTGTGTTCTCTTGTACTGTGCACGTTATGGCTGATCCCGCCAAATTTCATGAGAAGCTCAGGAAGGAAATGTCAGATTTCAAATCTCACTTGGAACGCGAAGTCAGAAAAGAACTGAGAGAGCTGAAGACAAGTCTTCACTTCTGTCATGCCGAACTCGAAAAGGTCAAGCATGAAAAAGGTGAAATCGCGAAAGAAAACAAGGAGCTCAAGGCAATTAACGCAAAACTTGCAAGCGATTGCTCAACGCTATCAAAGCAAGTCGCTCAACTCGAGAACCGTGTTACTGTTCCTGAGCAATACTCAAGAAACCGCAATCTCGAAATAAAAGGTGTACCCTTGACTGAAGGTGAAAGCCTTCCTAAGGTTTTGCGCAAAGTCGGTGTGACGTTGAGTGAGCCTATCATGGAAACTGACATTGAAGGGTGTCATCCTGTGTCTGCAAGGAATGCTGATGCCACCCCAAACACAAATGTACAGCTTAGGAGCCGTACCAAACGCGATTCAATCCTACAAAAAGAAAAAAAGTCACGCCTGTCAACTCAGGAACTGGGTTTTTCATCTGGTTCACCACTGTATGTTAACCACCATCTGTGTCCAACGCTGAAGCATCTTTTCGGCATGGAGTTTGCGCTAACGAGAGCGAAAACCTGGCGATTGGTTTGGTCAAGCAGCATCACGATTTTTTTTGGCCTGGAAAGATGAAACGTCACCGATTGTGCACATTCGCAGTGAGCATGAACTAGAAAGAATTGACTAGCTTGAGTCGACTGCACATATTTTTTCTGTTATTCAGTGTTTTTGCAATGGCTGTGTACCAAAATACGTTAACAATGCATTTAACCTATCTAAAAACCCTTTCGCGTGTTCTCACTTGAATGTGCGGTCTCTGAGAAACAAGGAGGATGAACTGTCAGTTTGTTTGATGAATTTGTTTTCAATTTCGACGTGATAATGTTTACAGGGACATGGTGTTCTGCAAATGCTCAAATTTTCAACCACGGACGTTATAAATCTTCCTTAATAGGCGACATAACCAAGGTGGCGCTTTAGAAGTTCTCGTGAAACGTGAGCTAGAATGTGAAATCAATACCGAGTTTTCCATTATATCCGAGGACATAGAATGTTTGACATTATTATCCCTGGAATACATTTTCACTGTCATGTATCGGCCACTGAAGGCACAAATCCAACATTTCATTGAATACCTTGAAAAGCTTCTAAATTATGCTAATTCGAAAAACGCGGAACTAATTCTTGGCGGCGACCTAAATGTTGATATCGCAAAATCTTGCCGCATTATAAAAACGCTTTTTTCAGCAGTAGAGTCATCTGGTCACGCTATCATAACAAACGGCAACGCGCGTTACATCCCACACAGAGGCATTCATCGACCTCTTTATTACAAATACAGAAAGTTTGACAACTGGTGTCCTGAATTGTGATATCAGCGACCACTTACCGATTTATTAGTTTATCAGGGCTAAAGACAAACTTACATATGCGCAAATGAACGATGTAAAGACGGTACAAAATATCGTACCTACTACTTTAAACGCCTTCTACACGTGCCTTGAAAGGGAAACTTGGACTGATGTTTAGCATTCTTTAAGGGCCGACGCCGCATACAAGGCGTTCATTTCTGCTTTCAAACGTATATATTTCGAAAATTTTAAGGAAAAATATTTGCGAAAATGTAACAAAAGCCGGAAACCGTAGATCAACCGCGAGTGTCTGGGCAGGATAAAAAAGAAAGCAATATTGTTCCAAAGGTTTCTTAAGACCCAGTCACTAGAGGATCTCGATATTTATAAAAGATATCGTAATAAGCTTAACACCTATCTAAAAAATGAAAAGCGCTCTTTTCTTCGCGATCAGTTTAGCAAAGACCAATGTAGGGACAGTGCGCAGATGCGGAATAAGCTCAACAGTCTGCTAAATTGCACACCAGTCTCTGCAAGAGTTATAGAGCCAAACCATCAAGGGCATCGTATTGAGGGACTCGAGCTGGCTGAACAATTTAATACGTTTCTCAGAGATGTTGTGCCAGGTCCAGAAAGGTCAAGTAGGTCTAGACATTGTATAAATAGCAACCCTTCTAGCATTTATCTCGAACCAATTAGTGAGGCCGAAATATGTGCCATATTTAGAACAGCAAAGCACTTGATACTGATGGTATAGAGATAACTGAAGTTAAACACGTGGATGAAACGTTAGCCCCAATATTGGCTTATGTATACAACTTATCAATATCTTCAGGTTGCTTTCCAAAACTGATGCAAGTAGCTAAAGGTAGTAAGCTTTTTTAAAAGTGGTGACAGAAATGACATGGCTAACTATAGGCCAATTTCGATTCTACCCATTTTTTTCCAAGGGCTTGGAGAAGATAACTTATCAACGACTAATAAAGTTTGTTGTAAAATTTAACTTGATTACTTCATCACAGGTCCACAGAAACAGCTCTCCTAAAGCAAAAATAATTAATTCTTGAGTTCATTGACAACAAAGAATTGTGCATCGGGGTATCTGTAGAGTACTCGAAGGCGTTCGATCGGATCAACCACGAAATGCTTTTTGGAAAAACTGGAACTATATGGCATTCGTGGAATCGCAGCGCTCCTCCTAAAAACTTACCTACAATATCGATGCCAGTGCGTGACGACAGGAAACCACGTGTCTACTTCCCAGGATATCACCGCAGGAGTCCCTCAGGGAGGTATCCTGGGCACATTATTGTTTTTGCTTCATATTAATGATATAATAACCATTAGTAACGACCCAAGTTATATGTTGTATGCAGATGACACAAGCCTCCTATTTAAAAGCAGCGACATGCAGCACCTGATCTTGGTTATTAAAGAAACTGGAAAAACTTAGTAAATGGAGCGCTGCAAATTGTCTGTTAATAAATTCCAAAAAGACAAAAGCTGTGTTGTTCCATGCGCGTCAATGTTCGATTATTGTAAAACCAGTGATAAAGTTCGACAACTGCAACATTGATATAGTTGATACTGTAAAAATGCTAGGAATACTTTTCAATAAAAACATGAGCTGGGATCCTCACATTAGCTCAGTTATGCCTCGCCTAAATAGGTGTGTTGGCGTTCTAGCAAAATTTCGCTCATACCTTCCCGTATGCGTAAGATTGTTAATTTATAACACACTCTTCCTATCACATCTTAACGATTCTTTCCTGGTTTGGAGAATACCACATCGTCTAACATTAGCAAACTGCATGTGCTACGAAAGACGGCATTACGTCATTTCGTTAGTGCTGATTACACTGCACATACTGCTGAACTGTCTCGTCAATTTAAAATTGTTCCTCTGCCCAAACTTTGCCAGTATTTTCTATGCATAAGATGCAAAAAGTCTGTATATAGTTGCTAGCATGCATTTCTTAGCATATCATCGCTTAAAACGAATACCATTGTATATCCATTCCACAGTAAAGAGTATTGGCACATGCCATTTTGTCATACTGAGCATGGGCGGCAAATGTTACGTCATGCACTCGCAGTTTTGTTGAACAGACTCATTTTCCAAGACATTCATGTGGAAATGTGCAGCATACGTACATACGAGAGTTTTTCAAGCCATGATGTCAGTACTCTTTTACCACATGCTGTTAGTATTTATATGTATCTATAATTTTTGTCAAGCTGTTCGCATTGTATTTCACTGTATAACACTAAAGGTTGACCTGGAATGATAAACAGTTAAAATGCCTTGTTAGTGTATATTGTAGCCCTTTTTGTATGCCTTGTATATGGGGGCTCGGGCGCTTCTCAAATGAATTGATTTTCCCTTTTTGCTTGAGCATTTCCACATTGTGATAATGCAAATATATTTAAACTTCAAATAAATTTCAACTTGAACTTCAAATCTAGGAACAACGTAGCCAAGCCTACCATGACATTACAAAACCTAGAAACGACTTAGCCAAGACTACCAACGACTTAGCAAAGCATACAAACAACTTAGGCAAGCCACGTAAAAGCTAGCTGAGCACAAGTTCCACTGTTGTCTCCAGCCTTGCACCACTAGCGCAAGCTGCACACGTTTTTATTTTTCATCTGCTCCTGTTTCGCTTACCCCGTCCCGCTGTGCAAAGTAGCCAACCGGACACTTAATATAGCTAACCCCTCTGCCTTTCACCAATTGTTATTTCTACCTCTCTTTTTTGTTATTGCTGTATTGGTGTCTTGTAGCTCCTCTCATGCGGTCGGTTTTGGGCAAGACGTGCTCCCGGTACTCATGTATACTTGTGCTATGGCAGGTTCTAGAAAATTGGTCCTGTCGCCTCAGACTGTATGGTTTGAAAATAGTTCATCTAAATCTCGTGCTTCCGGCTTTTTCATGCCAACTGTAGTAAATTTTACTGAAGTGCTTGAAGTTTTGTATTTTAGGAAGTTATAATCATGAACAACTAAGTGTTCGTGTTTACTTGAAATATGTGTCAATTAAAGCACTCGATATTTGAAGCAATGCATGAAATTAGAACTTGCAGAACTTTCGAAGTTAATCAACAAGCGTAAGACAGCTGACATAAGGAAGTATAATATGGATAGAATTGAACATGCTCTCAGGAACGGAGGAGGCCTAAAAGCAGTTAAGAAGAAACTAGGAATTGGCAAGAATCAGATGTGCGCGTTAAGAGACAAAGCCGACAATATCATTACTAATATGGATGAGATAGTTCAAGTGGCTGAGGAGTTCTATAGAGATTTATACAGTACCAGTAGCACCCACGACAATAATGGAAGAGAGAATAGTCTAGAGGAATTCGAAATCCCACAGGTAACGCCGGAAGCAGTAAAGAAAGCCTTGAGAGCTATGCAAAGGGGGAAGGAAGCTGGGGAGGATCAGGTAACAGCAGATTTGTTGAAGGATGGTGGGCAGATTGTTCTTGAGAAACTCGCCACCCTGTATACGCAATGCCTCATGACCTCGAGCGTACCGGAATCTTGGAAGAACGCTAACATAATCCTAATCCATAAGAAAGGGGACGCCAAAGACTTGAAAAATTATAGACCGATCAGCTTACTGTCAGTTGCCTACAAACTATTTACTAAGGTAATCGCAAATAGAATCAGGAACACCTTAGACTTCTGTCAAGCAAAGGACCAGGCAGGATTCCGTAAAGTCTACTCAACAATAGACCATATTCACACTATCAATCAGGTGATAGAGAAATGTGCGGAATATAACCAACCCTTATATATGTATAGCTTTCATTGATTACGCGAAAGCATTTGATTCTGTCGAAACCTCAGCAGTCACGGTGGCATTACGGAATCAGTGTGTAGACGAGCCGTATGAAAAAATACTCAAATATATCTATAGCGGCTCCACAGCCACCGTAGTCCTCCGTAATGAAAGCAACAAAATCCCAATAAAAAGAGGAGTCAGGCAGGGAGATACGATCTCTCCAATGCTATTCACAGCGTGTTTACAGGAGGTATTCAGAGATCTAGATTTGGAAGAATTGGGGATAAAAGTTAATGGAGAATACCTTAGTAACTTGCGATTTGCTGATGATATTGCCTTGCTTAGTCACTCAGGAGACCAAGTGCAATGCATGCTCACTGACCTGGAGAGGCAAAGCAGAAGAGTGGGTCTAGAAGTTAATCTGCAGAAAACTGAAGTAATGTTTAACAGTCTCGGAAGAGAACAGCAATTTACAATAGGTAGAGAGGCACTGAAAGTGGTAAGGGAATACATCTACTTAGGGCAGGTAGTGACGGTGGATCCTGATGATGAGACGGAAATAATCAGAAGAATAAGAATGGGCTGGGGTGCGTTTGGCAGGCATTGTCACATCATGGACAGCAGGTTGCCATTATCACTCAAGAGAAAAGTCTATAATAGCTGTGTCTTACGAGTACTCACCTACGGGGCAGAAACCTAGAGGCTTAGGAAAAGGTTCCACTTAAATTGAGGACGACGCAACGAGCTATGGAAAGAAGAATGATGGGCGTAACGTTAAGGGATAAGAAAAGAGCAGATTGGGTGAGGGAACAAACGCGAGTTAATGACATCTTAGTTGAAATTAAGAAAAAGAAATGGGCATGGGTAGGATATGTAATGAGGAGGGAAGATAACCGAGGGTCATTAAGGGTTACGGACTGGATTCCAAGGGAAGGGAAGCGTAGCAGGGGGCGGCAGAAAGTTAGGTGGGCGGATGAGATTAAGAAGTTTGCAGGGACGACATGGCCACAATTATTACATGACCGGGGTTGTTGGAGAAGTATGGGAGAGGCCTTTGCCCTGCAGTGGGCGTAACCAGGCTGATGATGATGAAATTATCGATATGGGCACGACACCGATACCAGCATGCCGAACTCACTCACGCTAATTCTGCAGATCACTGTCGTATTCGGCATCTGCTCTTGTGCCCTAGATTCCTGGCGGCGAAGCCCGGAGGAAGCACGCCGGTGCTCGTGTGGCCGACTCTGGATGTCCCTGGGAGCTTCATCTGGCAACAACGCTCGGCAACGGCCATCACCTGCTCAACCAGCGCCGGTTATAAACGGCCGCCTGTGACTGCATCCCTTGGGCACGACAACGATACCAGCATGCGGAACTCACGCACGCTACTTTTGCAGGTTAGTTACCTTAAGTATGCTTTTTGTCTTAGAAGGGATGATGGATGCCTTGTAGCGGTGTCGTGGCCAATGGAGCCATCGAAGGTATTAGGCGAGCCATGGCTGTCATTTCGCATTTGTGTTCTGACTTGTCGGATATGCTTTTGTTACTCGCGGGTGATGTTGATTCGAACCCGGGACCCGATTTTATTACTCTGGAAAAAACGCTTGCATCTGTGCTGGAAACCGTTCGAAAACTAGACGCTGGGCAGGAGGCGATATTAAGAGAAATACGAGGCGTAAAGGACAAGCAGGAAGCCACTGATAGACAAATTTAGCTTATAAAGAGCAAAAATCAACCTCTGGGGAGGTCAAATGCCTCAAAGACGAAAAAACAGCGGTATCTGCTAAAAGCCCTCTCCTGGCCAGCAATTTTGCAACCCTTGAAGCCACTCTTTCTTCACTGAATATGACCGAGATAAGCAAAGTTGGCAGTCCACTGCGTAAAATCAGCGAGCAACTGCAAGCCATTATCACAAGATGCGATGACACAGAAAATAGAATGCATCGGTGCAACCTTCTCTTTTTTGGACTTGATGACGAGTATAACGAAGACTGGGCAGCTTCAGAATCGAAAATAATTAAGTTTCGTTCGGATAAACTTGGCCTACATACAAACAGCACACAATTTGAACGTGTGTACAGCTTGGGTAGTTCGCCGAGGATAAACGCAGGCCAAATATCGCAAAGCTAAGCTTCTTTAAAGATAAATAGGCCATCCTAGGATCTGCGCACGCACTTAAGGGGTCTGCATTCTCGATTCGAGAAGACTTTTCGCCATCGACGCGGCTTGCTAGGAGGCAGTTGGTTGAACTTTCCAAAACACAAAATAAATCAGTCAAGCTGTCGAAAGACAAGCTACGTATTGACAATAACACTTATATGTATGATCACGCAACTGACAAGGTTAGCTAGAAGATAGCTCTCAAAGATAGCTTGATAGCTCTCTCATCTGAAATATAGCTAGAAAACGGTAGTTGTAGACACATGCCGCAAATAACTCAATAAATTCCATCAGTACAGTGACATCCTTATCTAACCAAAGCGCGATTTGGTGTTCTTTTGTCGAAGACAGTCATTCCGATATTATCGTTTTAACAGAGACTTGGCTGCGACCCGAAATAACGAACAACGAAATTTTTCATGATTGGCCTGTGTACAACGTATATAGGCATGAACGCACCAAAAAAAAAAAGGGGGAGGAGGCGTTAACCGAAATATTTCATCGTATATCAAAGACACTAACTGAGCACTCGAAATTATCTGGGTTGCATGCTCATTCTCATCTGCCAAATTATTAATTGGTTCTTGCTATCGTCCTCCTGATTATGACCAGTCATTTGTAGAACTATTACGTTACACGTACTATTTACAATGCGACAAAACAATATTCTGCTGATAATATCTACATACTCGGCGACTTTAAATTTCCCAACATTGATTGGCCGCAGCTATCATCCCCTTGTTACAACTCGGCTGAATTCAATAAGTTAACCTTGGATTTCAACTTATATCAAGTTATCAGAGAGCCCGCTCGAGGAACTACTGTTCTAGACCTGATATTAACTAACGCTCCTGAAACAGTCACTCAAATTTTATGTCTAGATGGTTTTAGTAACCATAAACTGCTCCTGTTAAAAATTAAGGTGCCTTTATAATTTACAGGAGGCACGGCTAAACAGATTCGCGATTATAATAAGGTAACTATGCTAAAATGAATACTGACCTGGATGCGTTCTTTAGTGAGTGAAACCTTGTTGCCGTCATTCCCAAGTCGTAACATTGACGATAACTGGGTACTCTTAAAAACGCCATTTCAGCTTTAATTCTCAAGTATGTTCGTCTAGTCAGAATAACGAATGATAAACCTAAGCCTTGGTTTATTAAATATATTAGTACTCTACGTAACAAAAAGAACACTTATACAAACGTGCTAGGAAATCAGGCAATAATAATTTATGGGTTGATTATAAAAAGTGTTTTAAAGAAGTACTGCGCTGAAGTAACCCTCGGCTAAGGACAAGTACTACTCTAGCGACCTACCTTCATACTAGCTTCTGATCCTAGAAAGCTTTGGCGAATGATTGCTCCAGACAGCACTATCCATCACATATCACCACAAAATGATGACCAAATTGGGCTGTCAGATCAGGAGAGCACATATGAACTTAAATTAATAAATTACGGCGTTTTACGTGCCGAAAGCATTTTCTGATTACGAGGAACGTCGTAGACAACGGAAATTTCGACCACCTGGGCATCTTCGACGTGCACCTAAATCTGAGTGCACGAGTGTTTTCGACCCCATCGAAATGCGGCCGCCGTGGCCGGGATTCGATCCCGCCGCACATAAATTCAATAGGTTCTTTTCATCTGTATTTACTGCTGAAGATTATTCCAAAGTGCCCATTATTCATGATCATGAATTTTGATTCATGGAGCGCATTGCCATCACAATTCAAGTCATCGCACGCCTCATAAACTATAAAAGCATCTTCCTCTGCTGGTCCCGATAACATCTGTTCTGAAATCTTGAAGAATACATTGTCTATCTCTAGTAAAATATTATATCGCATTTTCACACATTCTTTATCAACAGGATATCTTCGACTTGATTGGAAAGTTATAAAAGTAATTACAGTGTTTAAAAGCGGTAACAGAAATGTGCCGGAGCAGTACCGCCCTATCTCGCTCACTTGCATATGTTGCAAAATGCTTGAACATATCATTGCATCAAATGTTTGTAACCACCTCAAGTTTATTAACTTCGTTTTAAATTATGAGGGTGGGTTCCGAAAACTATTTTCGTGTAATTCGCAGTTACTGGCATTCACCAATGACTTGCACTTTAACATGGACAACGAAACATTGATTTATGTTTATTTTAGTGATTTTAGTTTATTTCATGTATTAAGCACAAGTTTTTTCCCCTATCTTGTCCTTGGTGTCATGTATGTTGGCTTCTTGTGATATGACTAATAGAAATCGGGCGCCTCGGTTAACCCCCGTTCTTCTCTTTTAGCACATAAAGAGGGCCTCGAATCCGGCAACAGTGATGCCTTCAGGTAGCATGTGTGGGTTTATTGATCGGTTTCCATCACCGAAAAAAGATCATGTTCTCGTGACGCTTGCGGCCGCCGCCAAGGTCTGTGAGTGGTGGCGCTGACTAACACTCCCAGGGTTCTACTAGGAAACATGAATACCCAACAAAGTGGATGGGGAAGCGGCGCCGCGGTAGCTCAATTGATGGAGCATCGCACGCGAAATGCGAAGGTTGTGGGATCGTTCCTCACCTGCGGCAAGTTGTTTTTTCATACCCTTTCATTTCCATTATTTCATCATTTCTTTATTTCATTTTTAAGCACAAGTAATTTCCCCTGTGTTGTTCCCTATGTTTCCCCTTGGTGTCAGTGCATGTTGGCTTCTTGTGATATGACTAATAGAAATCGGGCTCCTCGGTTAACCCCCTTTCTTCAAAAATTCATCTAGACATTCCAGTCCAGACGTTAAGTAATCGTCGTTGTGTTGATCTTTTATGCCTAATACACAAATATATTCACAGCGTAACGCGATCCCCACTGCCACTTGAAAAACCATTATGCCTACAGGCGCCTTCGTAATCACCTCTGCATTAAACGCATATTTGGTAAAACTGAAGCTTTCAATTCTTCGGCTTTCCCACAAGCCATCGCATTTTGGAACGGTCTTCCAGATACAATCCTTTCAATGACTAACCGCGAAGGTTCGCGCGAGTGTTTGTATGCACATTTTATGAACTGAGACTGTAAAATGATGCATTCTTTTGTTGTGCTTGCTGACAGGTTTCCTTGTTCTTGTTCACGCTCATCACGTATTTTGTTGTATAATCCCCCATCAATGAATGCTTCCACCGAAGCCTGTGATGTACCTCTAAATAAATTAAATAGATATTGGAGGTCGGGATCGTCTTGTCGAGCATCGCTATGGCCTAACGGAGAGGCTTTGCGCAGGAGCCATTCACTACAATTTTCTGTACGTATGCTTAATAAACGAACCACCACCGGTGTGTTGATTGCACGCGTGGATTGTTTTCAAGAACGGAAATAGCTATCGTGGTTGTTTTTTCTCTGCCAATAAATAAGTGAGGAGCGACACCGCCTCTGCCGCCTTCAGGTTTTGACTGCTGTGACGAGTGACTAAAGGAAGCAGAAATGACTTGGCACCGTTTGTAAGGATTTCCCAGTCGTGCGTTAAAATCACGCGCGTGCTTTTCCGCTGACGAAGACGTGAGCGGTTGCTTTCATGGCGAAGACATAAGCAGCAGTGCTTTTATGTTCCGAAGGGGAATACCCGCAGATGTCTTTTCACCCGCACCACCAGCATGTAAGTACGCTTTACAGAAGCTTTCATGTTAAGTTTCTTCCTTTTTGGACTATTCAGAGTGATTCCTTCCCTCGTCGCCTTTCATTTGTAATTGAGTGTGCGCACAGAAAGTCATTACATTTTACCGTTCTAAACAACGCGCCTTTGCTATTTGCGTTAAAGATGTGCAATATGAAGTTATAAATTACCATAAAAAGCTTTGGGCTGTTCAAAGGTCGCGGGCAGAAATTAGCAATATTGATTTTTTTAAAGATTATTTCATTCAACGGCAGACTTGGATCCTATGTGGATGTTCATGTATTCTTTAAGCGGGATTCATAAGAGGGGGCCGGTTCAGGCATCATGACGTAGCTTAGTGCCGCCGTATCATGCCATCGACAAAAACGTCGCAGACGAGCTGCGGGACTCGTCGCGACTCGGCAACGTCACAGTCGTCTGAAATACCATCTTGTGAGGCCAGCTAAAATTAATGCCTACACAGACTAAATACTTATTTCTCTTCAAAGTGCAACTCCGGCGATTTTTTGACCATATCAGTGTAATAGAATATTTAGGTTTCCGAGACCGCCTGCCACGCGTCTGATAGTAGAATTGTTTCGCAAATGCAAAAATAATTTTAAATAAGCAACAAAGCACAAAAACGAAACCGAAACCTGAGTAAGCAGCCGAGCGAACCCAATCGTGTGACGTCATGGGTGTCTCCACTGGAAAGCGTATTTACAATTGCTAGTGGGTGTAGCGGGGCATGGCGTTTCTCGCGGCGCTCGACGTTTCTGCGCAGGCGCGAGTAAGATCGGGTGCGAGAGAGGAAATGTGGGGGCCTTTGCTCCTTGAAGATGTGACTGCCTAGGCACTACGGAGAAGTGTTTGTGCTCGTGTTATATGCGTTTGTCCTCTAACATGTCCTCATGTCCTTTGTCCTCTAGACATGCCGGCAATGCTGAGTGCGGTTGAGTTTGTTTACGTTCCGCCGTTGGCTGCCCGCGCGGTGAGGTAGTAGGCGCGGACGCTCCATTTGGTGATCGCTGTGTCTGAAGGGGCAAGGCTCTGACTGGCGTTGTATAAGTCGCGGGCAGTTTTTTTCGTCGCGACGATAGATTGCGTTTTTACAAGCACTGCTCCAGGAGGGCACATGTAACCGGCAAATGGAGGCCTCAGGAGAGCACCTGAGGTTATAATAAAGCAGGCGGCGCAGGATCTCCAGGGCACCCAAGGGGTAGCGGGGAGATCAAAACTGGAAGCAGGGCGGCCCGTGGGTTGGGGCCGCGGAGGCCGAAGCGTGGCAGGGGGTGTTTGCATAAAAAAATTGGCTGTCCGCGACAGCGGACAGCCGTTCTTTTACACCCCTTGCACGCGCAGGCCTTGGCGAGCCCCAACCCAGGGACCAGTCCGGGCTCCAGCTTTGTCGTCTCCGTTTTGCCAATAATGCAAAATAATGACACGTCGTGTCAATTAGTAGAAAAAAACGATTGAGTATGTATAATTACGTCCAGCCACCAACTTGCGACGCTAAGTTCAGCACGACCGCGCCGTGCGACTTTTGCTGGCATGCCCAGGGACAAGCGCGTTCAACACGCGCTAAGAAACTCCTCCGTATTGCCTAGGCAGAGTCATATATACGAGGAGCGAAAGTCCCCACATTTCCCCTCGCGCACCTGCTCGTACTTGCGCATGCGCGCAAGCGTCCGCCGTCTCCCTAAGGGCCACGCCCCGCTGTACCTAATAACACTTGTAAATACGCCACCGGGGAAAGTTCGCCCGCTGGCAACAAAAAGCAGACGCTCGGCTGAATCGTGACCGTGCCGGATCTTCGAGTGACAATGTCAGCTGCACCAAGCCTTCGGATCTGTCAAATATTGGAAGGTATTATTCTGACGAATTCGATAGCAACAAATCGCCGTTCGCATTCGACCCGCCATCACGAGAGCCAGCGCCCATGCGCTACATATCGTGCTGCAACATGAAAGCCAATGGTAACCCTAACCACTGATTTTATAGGTGCTGCTTCCTGTTCTAGATGTTATGCAAGGGAAACGCTTCGCTTGATCACTGTATGTGGAGCACGACTTTCCGCCGTTTGCATCTCGCAAAAACGCCGCCGGCAGTCCGTGACAGCGGCGTTTGAGATCGGGTGCGAGAGAGGAAATGTGGGGGCCTTTGCTCCTTGAACATGGGACAAATCATCCGTGACGGTGTGCACCCAGCAGTACGAGACACAGGGTCGAGCTTTGAGGTCTTTAACATCAAAGGTTGACGACCTCGAGAACCGTAGTAGAAGGTGCAATCTAATTTTTCATGCCATAGCCGACCAGCAGGCTAACGAGACAAATGTCGACTCTGAGAAGCAGGTCTTGGATATATGTTCTGCGAAGTTGGGAATTTCCACTGTTGAAATAGAAATGGCTGACCGGTTAGGACGCTTTCACGCTGGGAAGAGTAGACCTATTATTGCGAAATTTGCCTCGTTTAACGAAAAACAGCCAGTGCTAAGTAACGCAAAAAAGTTAAAGGGTACTGCAATTGGTATTTCTGAAGACTTTTTGGAAGCAATACGAAAGAAAAGAAAGATCTTGTGGGACTATGGAAAGGTACATAAACGGGACAGCGTTAAGGCTACCCTTAGGTATGATTACCTTCTTTCGAACGGGCGGAAGTTTGTTTGCGATGATGTAACAATGCAGGTAACCTCACAAAGGTGACGATGCCAGTCTATCGCTGTTAACCTTACTGTCCTTTTACTCAATTGTAGGAGTATAAAAATAAAAAAGATGAATTTTGTGCACTCATAGATGCAGTAAAGCCTTCAGTCATTCTTGGCACAGAATTCTGGTTAGACCCAAACATTGGTGATCACGAGGTATTTCCAACAGGATACACCTGCTACAGAAAGGACAGAAATTGTCATGGATGAGGTGTATTCATACTCATAGATAGGTCTTCTCAGATTCAAGTGGATGTTGGCATATGTGAAGCCGTATTTTGCAAACTAGAACTTCCGAATCGTATGATCATTACTGTATGTAGCTTTTACCGTCCTCCAAATGTATCACCAGACGTTCTCACCTGTTTTCAAGGCTTAATTGATGGAGTGCATACTGATACCATGGTAATTGGGGGAGGCTTCAACTTACCAGATTTTAAATGGGATACATCGAATACTATCACAGCTACTGGAATAAGCAATACAGAAATGATGACTATGGTGAATCTGTATGCACTGCACCAGTTAGCCGTCTCGCCAACGCGGGAAAACAATATTCTGGACTTGCTGCTAACGAATTGACCTGATCTTGTGCATTCAACACTCGTGATTCCTGGTATAAGTGACCACCAGGCTGTCGTGTCGACGATGTCACTAGCCTATGTTAAACCACAACCCATGTTAACAGACGAGTGTACAATTATAAAAAAGCAGATCTAGATTGCATTAATCAAGCGTTAGACGCCTATATTATAGTTTTTGAAACAGAAGGCGAGTGTAGAAGTGCGGAACAGTTGTGGCGGTTATTGCAGCAAAAGATGCTGGAACTGCGTGAGTGGTTTGTCCCAACTTGGGTACTGACGACGCGAAGAGGTAAAAAGAAACCTTGGTTTGCGAAAAGGATGCGCCAGCTCGCACACAAAAGGCTGAGAATATATCACACCTTTTGCTTAACACCATCAAGAGAAACAAAAGAAAAAAATCAAAGAAGTAAGTCGAGAAGTTAAAGAAGCAACACGCACTGCTAAAGACAGTTATTCGAAAACTATTCAATCACGATTAAAAGATAAACCAAAAGAATTTTGGAGACACGTGAAAAAGAGCGGAAATGATGTAGTTAATATTCCCCCTGTCGTGTCCGGTGATGTCGTAGTTCATGACGACACTGACAAAGCAGAATGCTTCAACGCCTACTTCTGTTCCGTTTTCGCTCCTGCAACAATGCCTTCTGCGGACGAGCTAACGCTGCTCGAAACAAGTGACATGAATGATGTTGTAATCAGCATGCGCGGCATCGAATCGTTGCTTCGAGAGCTTGACACTTCTAAAGCCTGTGGTGCCGATGACTTACCCGACTTCCTGTTCAAATCATGCGCTGAACCGCTTTCCAAGTACTTGAAATTACTTTTTGACAAGTCTCTGCTCGAAGCCTCCCTGACAGATGACTGAAAAACAGGTATTGTGGTCCCTGTTCATAAGTCTGGCCCTAGAAGCGACGTCGCAAACTATCGTCCAATATCATTGACATCCGTCGCATGTAAAATACTAGAGCACATTCTATTCACGAGCATTGTAGCTCATTTAAATGCTAATTCTGTGATTACGCCCTCCCAACACGGATTTCGTAAGGGGTTTTCTTGTAGTACACAGCTAGAATGCACAAATGCTATTGCTTCTGCTTTGGATAAACGGCTTTCAGTTGAATGTATCTTCCTCGATTTCATTAAGGCTTTCGACGCGGTACCCCGTTCATTGCTCATAGAAGAAATGCATCAATATAAAATGCACCCGCAGGTCGTCTCACAGGTTAAAGAATATCTTACCCTGCGCCGGCAGGTCGGGGTTGTAAACGGGGTTCAGTGGCGCCCGCAAGAAGTCACATCCGATGTACCCCAGGGCTCCGTCTTCGGGCCTTTACTTTTTTTATTGGATATAAATGATATTGGTGAAGGTCTGACATCGCAGCTAAGGCTGTTTGCAGATGACTGCGTGTTAAATAGGGTGACTAGCAGCATGGATGATGCCAGTCTCATTCAGCAAGACCTCAATCTAATTAGATTATGGTAAACTAAGTGGCACATGCAGATAAACCTAACCAAAACAGTCAACATGACATTCACTCGCAAGAACTCTATAAATTTCTCTTACGTCTTCAATTACAATTTAATAGCTAAAGTAACACAGTTTAAATACCTGCGTGTTTCGTACACACTAGAATTGTCATAGCAGAAACAGGCTAACTATGTAACCGCCAAGGCAGGGAAAATGCTAGGTTTTCTTCGTACGAACTCCAGAGCATTCTGCACGTCTACACGAGAGCTGCTACACAAAACGTACGTAAGGCCTGTCTATGAGTACGCCTGTGTAGTGTGGGACCCTCCGACGGCACGTGACGTTGATAAGTAATAATCTAGGTGTGCGGTACGTGTCAGGTCGATACAAAGTTAATTTCAGCGTTACGAGTATTAAGGAAGAGTTTAAATGGGATACCTTGGAGGTACGACGCAGAAGGCTGCGACTGAAGCTTTTCCATTCCATATACTACGGTACAATTCGTACCCAAACGGACAAATATATAATGCCGCCTCATTACCAATCACAACGTGTGGACCATGCGCTAAAGGTACGAGAAGTTCCATGCAAGACACAACTGCATAAGAATTCATTTTCCCCAAAACTATACAAGAATGGAACAGGTTACCTGCCGGTGTCGTCAATGTCGTATCAAATGATGTATTTTTTGCCCTGTTGAAGTGCCTCAACTACCCCGTTTCCTTTACCTTTTGGTTGAATTGCCCATGTATAAATTATCGTGTTTTGAAACTTCTCTAACTTTTGTTGAACTTTCGTTCTTTTTTACTCCCACGTTGGGTAAAAAAAATCTTTTCTGAACGTTTCTAACTGTTTTGTAAAACCTTCCCTCCCACTGTAATGCCTTTTGGCGCCTGTGGATACTGAATAAATAAATAAATAAATAAATAAATAAATAAATAAATAAATAAATAAATAAATAAATAAATAAATAAATAAATAAGCGATGTTACGCGAATATGCTACTTATCATTCTTTGTCCATCACTTGCCCATCATTGTACACTTTACGGAACGTATTGTGTGCATGAAGAGCGTGATCGTTCATTTAGAGGACGCGTAGCTTTCTCGCGGAAACGGCGATGCCAGTACGGACACCATTGGCAGCCTAACGAGGCGTTTGTTTGCGCTGCTCCTACGCTGCCCATTTGGGATACGCGGCAAGCAGTGCACCTCGTAGGCTAAATAATGAGTCGGCACGACACTACATAAAAATACACCCATCTTCGTAGTCGCATTTAATTTAGGGAAATGCCGGTAAGTGTGGCGTGCAGCTTTCCGTCGAAAACGGCAACGTATCGATGTCGATTCTGCTCCGGGTCGTCGCTTCTCGCTTTTTGTGTGCGCACTGTACGAAATGACAGACAAAGAACTTTAATTACAAGGTCCTAAGAAGCTTTGCCCTAGGGCAGAGCTGCGGGTACGAAATGAGGAATGGTTTATTTCAAATCGTTATGGGCAAAACTGAACCACAGAAGTAGTTTTCTTAATCCTGATGGCTTAATTAGCTTCAGGTCAGTCGCTCAGGTCCGGCAGCAGCAGACTCATGAACTACGTGACTGTGACATATAGGCTTAACCTCGGCTGAACGCAGTCGACATCGGCTCAAACTGTGCGCGCGGATGGCGAGGGGTGAAGTTAGTCCAGCCAACAACACAACACCACTTGCCGCCCCCCCTTACTTGCCCGTCCACAGGGACCGCAAATTCTCGTGGCAGCGGCTTCTCACGCGAAGCACTAGCTCACGATCATCGACTCCTGCGCGCTCTCGTCGCTGTCGTCAGCATTATCCCGGCATGTTCTGAGTGGCACTCCCCTGACGTCATACACAATGTTGACTGTGACTGAGGAGCCGTAACGTAGGGTGTTTGAGGCAATTTAGTAAATTCATTTATGAAAATCTGTGCAACTCGCCAGCCTTATTTTTTGAGGACGTGACGGGAGTGTGCTGAGGAACCCAGTGAATTTCATCGACGCTCGTTGACATCGAAAAATCATCAGAGTTGCCCTCAACGAGATGTGCTTATGTCGTTCGAAAGTGGCAAATTCGGAAGCCAAATAGGACAGAGTAAGAAACGCAGATGATGGGAAATTCCCGACGTAAACATTTCCGGATGCTGTGATTTTATCACCGTCATCAACATTATTGCTCCCTTTAGAATAATGATACATGCATATTGCGTGTTTTTTGTGGACGACGCACGCGGGCGCCCCGACGAAGACGACGAACGCTCTCTGGCTCTCGAGCTGTAGGCGGAACTGGCTCAGCGCTGCAGGTATCCTTTGTAAGTATACTTTGTAAATACTCTCCACTTCTTAATAGTTAGTTCGCGTAACATTTTGGTGGAGGGTGCCGTTCCCCGTCCTCGATATGGAGCTCCGCAGCGGCCGCACCGTCGTGCTTTCCGCCATGACTCCCGGTGACGACACCTCGTCTGCTTCTACTCCTGCGACCCCGACAACAACGTAGCTTACGGTTGCCAATCCCCGCGATCCGGGCATTTTCTCCGGCCAAGATAATCTCGACGTTGAGGACTGCCTCAGCCTGTATGACCATGTTGGCCGAAACAACCACTGGGACCCTACCATTATGCTAGCGAATATCCTCTTCTACTTTGGTGGAACTCCTCGCGTCTGGTTCCAGACACATGAGGACGAGATGTCTAGCTGAGATGCTTTCAAGGAGAAGCTCACCGACTTCTTTGGAGGTCCCTCCGGTCGGCAGCTGACTGCTAGAAAAGAGCTTGCTACCCGAGTTCACAATACGTGTGACGTGCTCATTTAAGGGCGGTGAAGCGGTAAGGTCGATACAGGGCGATGTTGCACCGGGACGGTGCTTCTGCTGCCGGGGATAATGATACATGCATATTGCGTCATATCATAAGAAGCCAACAAACACTGACAACAAGGACAACATAGGGGAAATTGTTTGTGCTTAATAAATGAAACAAAGAAACGATAAGTAATGGAAATTAAAGTGGATGAAAAAACAACTTGCTGCAGGTGGGAATCGAACCCACAACCTTCTCATTTCACGTGCGATGCTTTATCATTTGAGCTACCGCGGCGCTGTTTTCCCATCCACTTTCTTGGGTATTTATGTGTCCTAGTAGAACCCTGGGAGTGTTAGCCAGCGCCACCACTCACAGACCTTGGCGGCGGACGTGGAACGTCCTTTTTGCCGCAGGCGTCATGAGGACGTGATCTTTTTGCGTGAAGGCAACCGGTCAATAAACCCACATATGCTACCTGAAGGCATCAATGTTGCCGGATTCGAGACCCTCTTTATTTAATAAACGAGAAGAAAGGGGGTTAACCGAGGGGCCCGATTTTTGTTAGTTATACCATAAGAAGCCAACAAACACTGACACCAAGGACAACATAGGGGAAATTACTTGTGCTTAATAAATGGAACAAAGAAACGATAAATTAATGGAAGTTAAAGTGGATGAAACAACAACTTGCCGCAGGTGGGAACCGAACCCGCAACCTTCGCGAAATGCGAAGCTTGTGGGTTCGGTGACTAATAAAAATCGGGCCCCTCGGTCAACCCCCTTTCTTCTCGTTTATGCATATTGCGTGTTTCTTGTAAACGATGCACGCGGGCGCCCCGAAGAAGAAGACGAACGCTCTCTGGTTCTCGAGCTGTCGGCTGAACTTGGCAGCACTGCAGTTATCCTTTGTATATATACTTTGTAAATAGTCTCCAGTTCTTTATCCTTCGTTCCCGTAACAAGGAATGACGACATGGCAGGACAAAACCAATTAGAGATATGGCAATGGAGCTGCAGGTGTTTCAGGCGCAAGCAGGGACTCCTGCAGCAATTCATTTATACCAAAGGCACACCAGCTCATATAATTATGCTGAGCAAAGAGTGACTTCCATCGGTCAGGAGAACGCGGAGGAGGAAATCTGGAGAGAAAAAGATATATTAACAAGATTTAGCGATATTACCAAATTCTATGAAAATCGGAGGCGAGTATTACCACCGCCTCACACTAAACTGAACAGAGCTGAGTCCGTTACTTGGAGGCGACTACAAACAGAAACTTATACGAGTCCCGTGCAACTAAAAACTTTCTACCCCGATATATACGAGAGCGATATGTGCAAGCTATGCAATTCTGTTAGAGCCACCCTTCAACACATGTTGTGGGGATGTGAAATATACCAAAATAAAATGGCAGTCTCCCCAGAAAATCTACGGGCGCGCTGGTCGGCCGTGCTGCTCAGCTCAGAACGCCAAGACCAACTTTGGGCCGTCCAGCGAGCCAAGGAAGCCGCACGGGAGCAGCAGCTCCCAGTGGCCATCGAGGCGGCCCCAGGCCCGGGCCTTCCAATCGCCGGATTCCAAATAAAGTTATCACATCACACAAGAAACTAATTGCACACCCATGCTGCGAGGGTACAAGTGCCAAGAGAGCGGACGAACCGCAACCCTCGTTAGCAACAAAATTATAGCCATAGCCCATGACGAGATTGAGGATACACTGAATGAACATGTAATAACAGAGGTTATACCTAAGAAGAAAAGGAAAGCCAGGAGCAACTTCATAGTAAACCTGTACAGCCCCCCAAGGCAGTAGAAGGCAGATTTCATTAAGCTCTTCCCCGGGGCGAGCAAGCTGGCCGGGCAGAACACCCTAATTATAGCGGGAGATTTTAACGCTAAGAGTCCGAGTTGGGGCTACCCCAAAGACGAAAAGAAGGCGACGAAATATCTGTGTAGGTGCAGAGAGCATCAGATGCGACCTCCTTACGGATGAGAATCAACCAACTAGACAGGGCAACAGCGATAGCCCATACACGTGTCCCGACCTAACCTTCGTCAAAGGAGCAAAGCAAGTGGAATGGGAGAACCTGCTATAAAACCTTGACAGTGATCATCACATTATAAGAATAAGCGCCGTAGCAGAAAATGTCAATAGGAAGATCGGCACCGCTCGCCTCACGGATTGGGACGCCTTCGGACACCACTGCCGGCATCTGGAGGGCAAGATCACCTCGATAGGGGAGTGGCGCCAACAACTTAAACAAATACAGGAAGTGTATACCAAAGAGGTAGATCGAACCGAAGAAACACCAGAGGTAGACAAGAGGCTACTCAAGCTATGGGAGGCAAGACGCGGTCTCACCAGAAGGTGGAAAAGGCAGAAATTTAATAAGAAGTTACAGGAGAAAATAGCTGCTGTAACACTCCAAGCAGAAGAGTACGCAACACACCTGTTATGTATCTCCTGGCGCCCCCTACAAATCCGACATTTTTTAATAAAGGCTAGGCCAGTCGTGGCCGCCAGAGTTGTTGTTCTCAAGAAATGGAGTCTGTCACTCGCGGCTTCGTGCCGTCGCATCTTTGAAACCCTACGCAACAAACCCAAACAACATAACATGGTGTCAGAAGTGTAAGCAGATCGTCCCCGCAACGCCTGAAATAAACAAAATGGCCAACGTTTTCATCCAGCCCCCGGTTCACTTCGAACCTGGTGACACTCCTCAGACCGCATGGGAAGAATGGCGGGAAGCATTCACCATATATGAACTGGCTTGTGAGTACAACACTAAGCCTAAATCAGCGCGGAAGGCATTGTTGCTTCATGTACTTGGCCCGCATGCTCGTCGCATCGCACAGACGTTCCCTCCAGACCCTGCCGCCGGAAACGAAGACGCAGACCCAGTGAAATACATACTTGACAAGTTTGGCGAGCTATATCGCCCGTACAAGAACGTCATACAAGCAGCGGCGGTGTTCAACTCGATGGTACAAAAGCCAGGTCAGTCAATTGACGATTTTGTTACTGACCTTCGACGACAGGCGCAGAAATGCGATTTCGGTGACAAGTGCGACAGACTCATCGGCGACCGCGTGGTGGTTGGAATCCGCGATGGAGCTCTCCGCGAACGGCTCTTTCGGGAGCGCGACCTCACTCTGGAAAAAATCGTCTCAGAGTGCACGGCAGCGGAAATATCAAAGAAACATGTGCAAGAGATCGTAACCAGTGATCAGCAGCCAGAAGTGAATGCCGTTCACACGTATAATCGGAAACCCACGAAGACAACTGGTCGTCCGCTAGGTATCAACAAACCTCAGCAGCCTCATCGCTCGTCCCAAAGGTCTAATCGTAAATGTTCTCGCTGCGGAACCTCGCACCCCCCACAACAGTGCCCAGCTTTTGGCAAAAACTGTTACAACTGCGACAAACTTGGCTATTTCGCGCACCTGTGCAAGCAGCCACGTCGGCAGACAGCAACGCATCGACCGCGAGGCGGACTGCTTCATGAACATCCACAACAAGACTCGCAGGAGGAATTATACTTGGGCTGTTTGACTACGTGCAGTGTCAATGTCGACGCAACAGACTGGAGTGAAAGTGTCAGTGTTAATGGACATGAGGTGACATTCAAGTTACACACCGGTTCGGACGTCAACATAATTACAGAACATATGTTCAAGCAGTGGCCGTGCAGAGCAGCAACCAAACCAACCACAGCTAAAGTGACTACGTACAGTGGCCACTAGCTTCCAATAGACAGTGAATGTGAACTGTCTTGTGCGGTAAACTACAGGGAGTGCCGTCTCAGATTTCTTCTGGTGAAGGAGCCCCTCAAGCCGATACTAGGGGCCGCTGCATGCACAACTCTGCACTTACTTTCCCGTGTGAAGACCGTTCAAGCAACGACAAAGTCCACTGACGCAAGAACAGTTTCAGAAAGCACTGAATGATTTCCCTGACATATTTGAAGGAATAGACCAGCTTCCGAACGTTATAGCATCCAGCTGCGTGAAGGTGCAGTGCCGACAGTTTGTGCTCCTCGTAGAGTACCTAGTGCACTCGAGGATAAGGTCAAAGCAGAGCTGAAGCGCATGGAGAGGAATGGCGTAATCACGCGAGAGTCAGAACATAGTGAAAGGGTCCATCCCATAGTGGTGATAACCAAAAAAGACGGAACTGTTCGTTTGTGCCTGGATCCACGGAACCTCAATGCAGCAATAAAAAGCCAACACTACCGCATACCAGTACCAGAAGAGCTTTTTGCAAGCCTGAATGGCTCAACAGTCTTCTCTGTACTTGATGCGAAGAGTGCTTTCTGGCAACTGACTTTGGATCAGCCAAGTTCACGGCTTTGCACATTCGCAACACCATGGGGCTGTTACCATTTTCTTCGAGTACCATTTGGGCTTGCGACAGCCCCAGAGCTGTTCCAGCAGGCCATTGACAAGGTATTTGAAGGGCAGGTCATTGTGAAGCCGTATTTTGATGATATACTGGTTGCCTCAAGGACTCCAGAAGAACACAAAGCCCATCTCAGAACTGTTCTGACCATAGCTAGATATAACAACCTGAAGCTTAACAAATCAAAACTGAAGTTAGGACTTTCAGCTATAAAATATCTGGGTCACCAGCTCTCCTCAGATGGGCTATCCCCAGACCCTGACAAGGTCAGATCAATTGAGGCCATGTCACTTCCATCAAACAAGTCAGAACTGCAAAGATTCTTAGGAATGGTGACATATCTCACAAAGCTCATCCCTAATTTTTCAGCAACTACCAGTCCTCTGCGTGAGCTTCTCAAGGCAGATGTAGCGTGGCACTGGAAAAGCCAGCACACAGAGACTTTCAAGGTCATCAAACATAAGCTCACAACAGCGCCTGTGTTGCGTTATTTTGACCCATCCAAGCCGATCACAATTTCAACAGATGCCAGCTCATACGGCCTGGGATCGGTTCTCTTGCAGGAAGGCAGACCAATCGCATATGCTTCTGCAGCCCTTACACCTCCCCAACAACGTTATGCTCAAATAGAGAAAGAACTTCTAGATGTGGTGTTCGCATGCGAGCGGTTCCACTATTACACTTTTGGACGCTCTGTAACAGTGGAAACAGACCACAAACCTCTTGTTGGACTGCAGACAAAGGATCTAACAAAAATGTCACCAAGACTGCAAAGACTTTTGCTCCGGCTACAGTGCTATAGCACTAAACTAGTGTATGTACCGGGGAAACAGCTAACTGTGGCTGATGCCTTGTCGAGATCCCCAAACCCCGAATCCAAGATGGAAACTGCAGACAGTGATCCAGGACTGTTGGTGTCCAGTCTGGTTCAAGCGTCGCCCACCAAGCTCAACCAGATCCAGGAAGCAACAAGTCGGGATCCAGTATTGCAACAGCTAACCAAGTACATTCAACAAGGATGGCCCTAGTGATGTTCATCCTATGGCAAGACCATACTTTCACATAAGAAGTGAACTGTATATCACAGACGGCTTCATTTGCTGTGGTCAACGGCTTGTCATTCCAGCAGTTCTCCAGGCTGATGTTCTTGAGAAACTCCATCAGGCACATTGTGGTATAGTGGCTTGTAAAAGACTAGCAAGCCAGAGTGTTTATTGGCCCACACTCAACAAGGACATTGCCACCCTTGTCTCAAGCTGCGACACCTGCCAATCCACCCAGAAGGCAAACCCTCAGCAACCACTGCTTGACAGAGATCTGTCAGCACGACCATGGAAAAAGTTGGCCGTTGATTTCTTTCACTGTCAAGGCAATACATATATCCTTGTTGTTGACTACTTTTCAAAGTACGTTGAAGTGAAACGTATGGAAACCACTACGTCAACTTCAGTTATTTTGGTCCTGAAGGACATCTTTTCACGGTTTGGACTCCCCAATGTGCTTATCTCTGATCAGGGACCACCGTTTGACTCGCAGGCATTCAGAGCATTCCTGCAAGAATGGGATATTGCTCATGAACCGTCATCACCCCACTACCCGAGGTCCAATGGGCAGGTCGAGAGAACAATACAGACTGTCAAGTCCATGCTGATCAAGTCGCACAGCGATGGCAAAGATCTGTCTTTGGTTCGCCTCAACTACCGTGCCACCCCAACCATTGGAGCATCTTCCCCAGCAGAGTTGCTAATGGGCAGGAAATTGAGAACGTTCATACCGACCTTGCCCCATCATCTGAAACCACACTACCCCACAGATGCACATCTGAAGCTCCTCAAACGCAGACAGAGTGCACAGCAGAGATATGGAGACAACCACACTCGCATACTTGCACCTCTGAAGAAACATCAACCTGTATGGGTGAGGCACAAGAATGACTGGAAAAAAGCAGTCGTCACACAGGCTGGTCCTCAACCAAAGCGCTACACAGTGCAAACTACAAGTGGAGCAATTTATGTGCGTAACCGTGTGCACCTGAGGCCACGCACTCAGGTGGTCCGTGAAGCAACTCGTACAGCAGAAGACTACACCCTTGATGAATCGGGGCCAACAAGTGCCAACGATGCTACGCCTCACAACTATCCTGAAGAAGCAAGACATGCTTCGACATGCGTGACAAGGGCTGGAAGAGCCATACGACCACCGGCCAGATTTCAGAACTGAACGTCATGAAGTGTGTGTTTTATTGTTGTAATCGTCACTCAAAAAGGGGCGTGTTCTGTATCTCCTGGCGCCGCCTACAAATCCGACATTTTTTAATAAAGGCTAGGCCAGTCGTGGCCGCCAGAGTTGTTGTTTTCAAGAAATGGAGCCTGTCACTCGCGGCTTCGTGCCGTCTCATCTTTGAAACCCTGCGCAAGAAACCCAAACAACATAACAACACCTAGCGAGGCAAGGGTGGCAACAGTTCAGTACCTCGCAGAATGGGACACTTAGCACGGGTAGAACATGGCGTATTCTTAAGGCTCAAATGGACCCTACCATGACTAAAGCAGAAAGCGGCAAAGCAATTCAAAGGCTAGTGCATCAATATCACGGAACAGACGAGCAGCTCCTCGATGAAGTCAGAACCAAAGCTACGGCACTGATGAACCCAAGGGCAATTCTCCGAGATTATCTCGGAGAAGAAAACTCAGATATGGACAAGCCTATCACCAGAGAGGAAGTCACCGCGGCAATGAGAGCCATCACGAAAAACACAGCGGCAGGAGCAGATCGAATTACAAACTCTCTCATAAGGAACCTAAGCGATGGGGCAGTAGTTCGGCTGACGGCCTACCTCAACAAGCTTTGGAAAGAAGGAAAGATACCAGGCGAGTGTAAACATGCTGTAGTAGTCATGATTCCCAAACCAGGCAAGAAGCTGCAGATCGAGAATCTCAGGCCAATCTCCCTCACTTCTTGCCTGGGAAAACTATACGACAGGATCGTCACGAAACGCATCCAGCAACACATAGAAAACAAGAGGCTCTACCCAGACACCATGTTTGGCTTCAGGGCGAACCTCTCGACGCAGGACGTGCTTCTGCAACTTAAATAAGAGGTCCTGGAAACAATGCCCAAGAATGGGGAAAACGTAGTCATGGCACTTGATATAAAGGGTGCTTTTGACAACGTCAGCCACGCCGCTATAATGGAGGGGCTAAACAACACCAACTGCGGGAGAAGAATCTATGACTATGTCAAAGACTTCCTGACCAACAGAACGGCCTCAGTGGGACTAGGGGAGTTGAGGAGTGATGTCTTCGCCACCCCAAGTAAAGGCCCACACCAAGGCTCGGTCATCCCGCCCATACTCTTTAATGTGGCGATGATCGGCCTAGCAGAAAGACTCAGCAGAATCCAGGGCATCCAGCATGCGATGTACGCGGACGACGTCACGGTCTGGTTGAACCATGGATCCCTGGGAGAGAAACAGGAGAAGCTACAACAAGTAGCAAACTGCGTAGAAAGATACGTGAAGGAGAGAGGATATGCCTGCTCTACAGAGAAGTCTGAGCTACTGAGGGTAGCAACACACCTCACTGATGCACCACTCGAGGTGAAACTGGAGGGGCAATACATCCCGGAGAGGAACATGATAAGAGTCCTGGAAATGTGGCTACAAGCAAGCAGGAAATGCAGCCACACACTCAGCTTGCTCAGCAAGTCGGCTGAACAGGTAGGCAGAATGATAACCAGAGTCTCCCACGGAAGCAATGGGATGAAAGAAGACAACACGCTAAAACTCGCCAGAAGCCTCATAGTCAGCAGGGTAATCTACTCGCTGCCATACCATCCCATGATCAAGAGCGAAACGAAACAAGCAGAGACAATCCTGCGGAAGGCCTACAAGATGGCACTTCACCTACCAAGAAACACACCGAACGACAAGCTGCTACAGCTAGGGATTAGCAACACCTTCGCCGAACTGGCAGAAGCACAGCTTGGAATACAGTTCTACCGACTCAGAGACACGGCTACGGGAAGCGCGCTCCTGACAAGATTAGGTCGCGACTCAAGGAGGCATCACGATCGATCCGACGATATACCCGACGAGATCCGTAAGACCCTGCAGGTCAATCCCATTCCGAAAAACATGGATCCAAATCTCCACGCGGCCAGAAGCCAGGCGCCGACAGATTATGTGGAAAGGCATTTAGCCAAGCTAGAAAACCCCGTTTTCACGGATGCAACACTGTATCGATAGAATAGACATACAAATTACATTAAGGCAGCCTCGGTAGTGGTTGACAACGCAGGCAGCTAATCACCTGCGCAACTACACGTGCGCCAGGATTGTGGAAGTGGAGGAAGTCGCTGTTGCGCTGGCAGCAACTGAAGGCTATCGAAAAGACAAATTAATGGTCATTTTAACGGATTCAAAAGAGACATGCAGGAACTACACAAATAGTAGAATCTGCAGGACTGCCTTAGCTATCCTCCGCAAGGCAGAACACCTCAGACACACCGCAACCCACAAACTACTCTAGGTTCCGGCACACACGGGGATAGAAGGAAATGAAAGGGCAGACAGCTTGGCTTGCGAGATCACGTACCGAGTCGAGCGGCCACACGCCCTGGGACAGCACTTCACCGTGGAGATCGGCTATTCAGAGTTACTGAACTACCACAGAGGCAAGAGAATTAGATACGCCCCGCCACACAAAGCCTTACCAGAGCAAGAAGCAGCTAGTTGGCAGAGGCTGCAAACGGGAACCTTCTCTAACTTACATATACTAAGCAAGATGTATCCTACACCATTTAGGAACACTTGCCCGTGGTGCGGGGCATCCCTCACGCTTTACCATATAACTTGGGAGTGTAAACGTAACTACACATTCCACCAACACAAAATTCCGCGTGCGGAGCAGTGGGAGAGCCGGCTCACCAGCTGCGAGCTCGCCGCCCAAAGGGCAATGGTGCAGCACGCAAGCGAAGCAGCGCGGCTCAGTGAATCCCTGGACTCGGCGCCCAACCCTGCTAAGAAGGTCAAGCGTCTGCAGCGATGAAGACGAAGGCCAAACGCTAAACCCTCAATGGACCAAATACTTTTCTCTCTCTCTCTCTCTCCCGTAACAATATGAACTGCTGAGTGCGCTTACATTGCTGGATGCAGACGGCACCAAGTTAGTAGTTTAGATTGCCTACTTCATCGTATCAAATTATTCAACGGAAGTTACAGAACACAGGAGGTCATAGCAGGGAACAGACTTCTCTGTTATTCTATAAATAATATTACTGCTATTACCACAACGGGAGCAATGAGCAGTGGAGGACAGTATTTGCGGATGACAAATGCATTCAGACTACCCACCAACAAGTCATCGTCATCACCAGCCTGGTTACGCCCACTGCAGGGCAAAGACCTCTCCCATACTTCTCAAGCTACCCCGGTCATCTGCTAATTGGGGCCATGTTGTCCTTGCAAACATCTCAATCTCATCCGCCCACCTACCTTTTGGCCGCCCCCCACTACGCTTCCCTTCCCTTGGAATCGATTCCGTAACCCTGAATGACCATCGGTTATCTTCCCTCCTAATTACATGTCCTGCCCATGCCCATTTCTTTTTTTTAATTTCAACTAAGATGTCATTAACTCGCGTTTGTTCCCTCATTCAATCTGCTCTGTTCCTATACCTTAACGTTACACCCATCATTATTCTTTAAATAGCTCGTTGCGTCGTCCTCAATTTAAGTAGAGCCCTTTTCTTAAGCCTCCTGGTTTCTGCCCCGTACGTGAGTACTGGTATAAAGACAGCTGTTATACACTTTTCTCTTGAATAATGGCAACCTGCTCTTCATTATCTGAGAATGCCTGCCAAACACACTTCAGTCCATTCTTATTCTTCTGATTATTTCAATCTCACGATACGGATCCGGGGTCACTACCTGCCCTAAGTAAATGTATTCCCTTACGAATTCCAGTGCCTCGCTACCTATTGTAAGCTGCTGTTCTCTTCCGAGACTGTTAAACATTACATTAGCTTTCTGCAGATTAATTTTTAGACCCACCTTTCTGCTTTGCCTCTCCAGGTCAGTGAGCATGCAATGCATTTGGTCCGCTGAGTTACTAAGCAGGGCAATATAATCAGCGAATCGCAAGTTACTAAGGTATTCTCCATCAACTTTTATCCCCAATTCTTCTCACTCCAGGTCTCTGAATACCTCCTGTAAACATGCTGTGAATAGCATTGGAGAGATCGTATCTCCCTGTCTGACGCCTTTCTTTATTGGGATTTTGTTGCTTTCTTTGTGGAGGACTACGATGGCTGTGGAGCTGCTATAAATATTTTTCAGAATATTTACATACGGCTCGTCTACACCTCGATTCCGTAATGCCTCTATGACTGCTGAGGTTACGACTGAGTCAAACGCTTTCTCGTAATCAATGAAAGCCATATATAAGGGTTGCTTATAATCCGCACATTTCTCTATCACCTGATTGAAAGTGTGAATATGGTCTATTGTTGTGTAGCCTTTACGAAATCCTGCCTGGCCTTTTGGTTGACAGAAGTCTAAGGTGTTCCTGATTCTATTTGCGATTACCGTAGTAAATACTTTGTGGGCAACTGACAGTAAGCTGATCGGTCTATAATTTTTCAAGCCATTGGCGTCCCCTTTCTTATGGATTAGGCTTATGGAAAAAGTCGTCATCATCATCAGCCTGATTACGCCCACTGCAGGGCAAAGGCCTCTCCCATACTTCTCCAAGAACCCCGGTCATGTACTAATTGGGGCCACGTCGTTCCTGCAAACTTCTTAATCTCATCCGCCCACCTAACTTTCTGCCGCCCCCTGCTACGCTTCCTTTCCCTTGGAATCCAGTCCGTAACCCTTAATGACCATCGGTTATCTTCCCTCCTCATTACATGTCCTGCCCATGCCCGTTTTTTTTTCTTGATTTCAACACAGATGTCATTAACTCGCGCTTGTTCTCTCACCCAATCTTCTCTTTTCTTATCCCTTAACGTTTCACCCATCATTCTTCTTTCCATAGTTCATTGCGTCGTTTTCAATTTAAGTAGAACACTTTTCGTAAGCCTCCAGGTTTCTGCCCTGTAGGCGAGTACTGGTAAGACACAGCTATTATACACCTTTCTCTTGAGGGATAATGGCAAACCACTGTTCATGATCTGAGAATGCCTGCAAACGCACCCCAGCCCATTCTTATTCTTCTGATTATTTGCGTCTCATGATTCTGATCCGCCGTCACTACCTGCCCTAAGTAGATGTATTCCCTTAACACTTCCAGTGCCTCACTACCTATTGTAAATAGTTGTTCTCTTCCGAGACTGTTCATCATTACTTTAGTTTTCTGCAGATTAATTTTTAGACCCACTCTTCTGCTTTGCCTCACCAGGTCAGTGAGCATGCATTGCGATTGCTCCCCTGAGTTACTAAGTAAGGCAATATCATCAGCGAATCGCAAGTTACTAAGGTATTCTCTGTTAACTTTGATCCCCAATTCTTCCCAATCCAGGTCTCTGAATACCTCATGTAAACACGCTGTGAAGAGCATTGGAGAGATCGCATCTCCCGGCCTGACACCTTTCTTTATTGGGATTTTGTTGCTTTCATTATGGAGGACTACGGTGGCTGTGCAGCCGCTATAGATATCTTTATTATTTTTACATACGGATCGTCTACACTCTGATTCCGCAATGCCTCGATGACCGCTGAGGTTTCGACTGAATCAAACGCTTTTTCGTAATCAATGAAAGCTATATATAAGGGTTGGTTATATTCCGCACATTTCTCTATCACCTGATTGATAGTGCAAATACGGTCTATTATTGAGTAGCCTTTACGGAATCCTGCCTGGTCCTTTGCTTGACAGAAGTCTAAGGTGTTCCTGATTCTATTTGCGATTACCTTAGTAAATAGTTTGTAGGCAGCCGACAGTATGCTGATGGGTCTATAATTTTTCAAGACTTTGGCGTCCCCTTTCTTATGGATTAAGATTAGGTTAGCGTTCTTGCAATATGCCGGTACGCTCGAGGCCAAGAGGAATTGCGTATGCAGGGTGGCCAGTTTCTCGAGAACAATCTGCCCACCATCCTTCAACAAATCTGCTTTTACCTGATCCTCTCCAGCTTCCTTCCCTCTTTGCATAGCTCCCAAGGCTTTCTTTACTTCTTCCGGCGTTACCTGTGGGATTTCTAATTCCTCTAGACTATTCTCTCTTCCATTATCGTCGTGGGTGCCACTAGAACTGCATAAATCTCTATAGAACTCCTCAGCCACTTGAACTATCTCATGCATATTAGTAATGATATTGCCGGCTTTGTTTCTTAACGCATACATCTGATTCTTGCCAATTCCTAGTTTCTTCTTCACTGCTTTTAGGCTTCCTCCGTTCCTGAGAGCATGTTCAATTCTATCCATATTATACTTCCTCATGTCAGATGTCTTACGCTTGTTGATTAACTTCGAAAGTTCTGCCATTTATATTCTAGCTGTAGGGTTAGAGGCTTTCATACATTGGTTTTTCTTGATCAGATCTTTCGTCTCCTGCGATAGCTTACTGGTGTCCTGTCTAACGGAGTTATCACCGACTTCTATTGCACGCTCCTCAATGATGCCCACAAGATTGTCGTTCATTGCTTCAACACTAAGGTCCTCTTCCTGAGTTAAAGCCGAATACCTTTTCTGTAGCTTCATCTGGAAATCCTCTATTTTCCCTCTTACGGCTAACTCATTGATCGGCTTCTTATGTACCAGTTTCTTCCGTTCCCTACTCAGGTCTAGGCTAATTCGAGTTCGTACCATCCCATGGTCACTGCAGCGCACCTTGCTGAGCACGGCGACATCTCGTATGATGCCAGGGTTAGCGCAGAGTATGGAGTCTATTTCATTTCTAGTCTGGCCGTTAGGGCTCCTCCACGTTCACTTTCGGCTATCACGCTTGCGGAAGAAGGTATTCATTATCCGCATATTATTCTGTTCCGCAAACTCTACTAATAACTCTCCCCTACTATTCCTAGTGTCTATGCCATGTTCCCCCACTGCCTTGTCTGCAGCCTGCTTCTGCCTACCTTGGCATTGAAGTCGCACATCAGTATAGTGTACTTTGTTTTCACTCTACCCATCGCCGATTCCACGCCTTCATAGAAGCTTTCGACTTCCTGGTCATCATGGCTGGATGTAGGGGTGTAGACCTGTACCTGTACAGGTCTACACCCCTACACCCTGTACAACCTTCATTTTGTACCTCTTATGAAGTTTCGCAAGACCTGCCACCCTCTCGTTAATGCTACAGAATTCGTGTATGTTTCCAGCTATATTTTTATTAATCAAGAATCCGACTCCTAGTTCTCGTCTCTCCGCTAAGCCCCGGTAGCACCGGACGTGCCCGCTTTTTAGCACTGTATATGCTTCTTTTGGCCTCCTAACTTCACTGAGCACTATTATATTCCATTTACTGCCCTCTAATTCCTCCAATAGCTCTGCTAGACTCGCCTCACTTGATAACGTTCTAGCGTTAAAATTTGCCAGGTTCATATTCCAATGGCGGCCTGTCCGGAGCCAGGGATTCTTAGCACCCTCTGCTGCGTCGCAGGTCTGACCGCCGCCGTGGTCAGTTGCTTCGCAGCTGCTGGGCACTGAGGGCCGGGGTTTGATTGTTGTGTTCATATAGGAGGTTGTGGCCAAGTACTGCACCAGGGTGGCCAATCCTGCTGTGGTGAGGGAGTGCGTTACCGGTTCTGGTCACCGGGATCAGGCCACACTCCAGGCCTGTTTGTGCAAATTTATCAACACGCGGTTTTGTTTTAATCCAATAGAAAATTGCGCGGCACCGGGATTCGAACCCCGGGCCTCTTGCACGCGAGGCGGGTGTTCTACCTCTACGCCTCCGCTGCATGGAACAAGTAGGGCCAGCCAAATTAGCATTGAGTCGCGAGGAACTAAAGATGGAGTTATAAGGCGTTGGTCTAAGAAGCCTATGCGCGCCATACATAAAGTTGCCACTGGACACTGTGAATTCTCGCTGCGCCTGTAATTACTTGCCTTTCTTCTCTTTTGAAGTCGAGAAATAAAAAAAATAGAAAAAATTGATTCAGTAAAAAAGGTTCAAAATTAGCCAGTTATATATGAACACCAAGTAAAATAACTTAGTCCTGAGCCACGTGTTTCGGTTCTCCTGTGTTTTGAAACGAAAAATATGGCCGGAAAGAGGTAGAGGCAACTTCAATAGGTGAACCTAATTTCATCGAGATGGGGTTGCTTAATGCAGCTCGAATGTCGCATCGACACGTTCTCTCGATGCTAATTTAAAACGCCAGAGCCGTTACTGCTCGTGATTCTGGCCTACAACGTGCGTGTGCCTCGAGCATTCGTCAGCGTAGTGGCTCCAGCTTTTCACTGTAACACCGCAACAGCGTGTTTCTTTCAAATCTCTCGCTTTGCACCAAGGTAACAGAGAAATTGACATTGCTGAAGAACTCTTCTCAAGACTTGCCAGCTTGTAGGTCCAACGCACACTTACACCATGTGCCACTCCTGTGCCTCGGGATTCCCGCATGGATGTCATGATTTCGGTGGAGGAGCTTGAAGCGGCACAGGCGTCTTGTAGGCGCTCTTCGTCACCTGGGCCGGACAACGTTACTTATGCGGCGCTCACCAATCTTGGGCAGAAAGCATGACTCATGCTGCTAAACCATTACGAGTCATTTTGCAACGGTTTGGTTCCACGTGAATGGAAATGCAGCCGCTTGGTTCCACTTCTTAGACCTGGTAAATCACCGTTAGATTTGTCATCGTACCACCACATCGCTCTGGCCATTTGCATAGGGAAAATAATTAAAGTAGTGGTTTTGACGCGCCTGGAATGGTACCTTGAATATTACAACGTGTACCCAGATGCTATCACTGGCTTCCGGCGTGGGCGCTCATGCATAGGTAATGTCATCGATTTGGTCACGTTTGTTCAACATCAAAAACGTCTGACGCGATTCACTGCGGCATTATTACTTGACATAAAAGGCGCCTATGATAATATAGCACATTATGTAATTATAGAGGCTCTGATTAAAGCCGGAATCGGTGGCCGCACTTTTCAGTTGCTGTGCTGTTAGTTGACCGACAGGCATTTCTTCGTGATGACCAAGGATGACGCCACGACTCAACACCAAACATTCCGTGGAGTATCGCTATCGCAAGGCGGATTGCTGAGTCCGACGCTATTCACCCTCATGCTCGTTGGCTTAGTCAGATGCTTGCCCAACACAGTTCAACTATCAATCTTTGCCGATGACATCTGCATTTAGGTGTCTGCTGTAACACGACTACAGGTACGACAACGGCTACAAAAGGCAGCTACGTTAACATCACTGTACTTGCGAAAACAGAACTTAGAGCTGTCTTCAGAGAAATGCTGCCTTGTTACATTCACTCAGAAGGCAATGAAGCGTTATTCTGTAAGTTTCAATGGGCAAGGAGTTGCAAACGCACGGAAACACCGCTTTTTAGGGGTAATTATTGACTGCGAGCTATCATGCAGCCCGCACGTTTCGTACCTGAAGAAGAGGTTAGTGACAATAATACATGTCATCAAATTTATCGGCGGAAAGTCGTGGGGCGCGTCGGTGCGGTCAGTGCTACAGCTTTATAATGCCTTGTTCCTCGGTGTTACCAAGCACAGCCACCCTGTGCTTGGTACCACCTGCAAAACAAACCTGCGTGCGCTCCAGGGACTACAAGCTCAAGCCCTAAGGACGTGTCTAGGTCTTCCGAGGTGTGCGTCTACAGCGGCAACGATTGTCATAGCTCCAGATCACCCAATATCAACGTACAATCAATGCTCTCAGGAGGCATATTCGGCACGTTGCCCGACAACCTGCTCCCCACCTTGCCGCTTTACCCGCAAAAAGGCCACACGCAACTTTCAGTCGTATAATTGTTGCCAATGATGCCTCATTGCCATCGAACTACATGCCTGCAGCAAGACCATCCTCACCTTTGTTGTACGTGCACAGACCTGAAATACGCCTCACCATCCCAGGAATCATGAAGAAAGCTAACGTGCTGTCGTTTGCCCTGAAGCACGCCGCATTAGAACGCTACATGAGGTGCATAATAGCCGCGTACACGTTTACATCGATGGCTCAGTCACATATGCAAGTTCAGCTGCCGCTATGGTGATACCAACAAGATCCGTGAAAATTAAGCTAAAAACGTCACGTGTATCATCATCGACAGCTGCTAAATTGGTAGCCCTGCATGCGACTCTTCATTTCATTCAGGAGGAACCACCGCATGCATGGTCAACCTTCTCTGATTCCAAGGTAGCCCCACAGAGTGCACTCCCAGCCCTGCCCCATGTATCACATGAGCAGCTCATCGCAGAGATCAGAGAATTACACCGTCGCATAGTTGACGAAGGACATGTTGTAATATATCAGTGGTTGCCTAGTCGCTGTGGCATACATGGCAACGATCGAGCAGACGCAGCTGCGTGATCTGCCCATAACTGCGTCAACTGCATGCGTTGCCATTACTCTTTCGAGAGTCGACGCAGTGAAAAAACTTTCCGCACTTTGCGCGTGGCGTGACATTAGCTGAATGGAATTCATCCGAGTTCACAAGTGCACACCTTCATACCCTGCACCGTAATTTACAGCTCCGTATTCCGCCCGACCTTCCACGACGTAACTGCAACCTTCTAGTCCGTCTATGGCTTGGAGCAGCATTTTTAAATGCGTACTACTTCATTGTCGGAATGGCCAACAACCCACTTTATGACTTCCGCGGGTGCAATGAAACAATCGCGCAGCTTCTTTGTCAATGCGCTCGTTTCAACCCGCAAAGAGCAGTCCTCTCAGCCACCCTAGACAAACTGGACAAGCGCCCAATGACAGAAAACAAGATTCTTGGAAACTGGCCTGCGTGAACTTCAGCGCGATCCGGTATGAACAGGCTGCTGCGGTACTTAAAAGACACGGGACTTTCCGACAGATTGTGACTGTACACTGTGTGACGTAGGATTGTACCGTGACACTGCGTAACACTATATAGGGACTACTTTGCGGGCTGCGTGACCGTGCCCACAGGAACAGTTAGTGTATGTCGTGCGTACGTGTGTGTGTGTGTGATTTTTCATTTTTTTATCCCTTGCTCTCTTTCACCTATCGCGTCCATTTGTCCCTCCCCCATTACAGTGTAGCCAACCGGAGATAATCTCTGGTTAGCCTCCCTGTCTTTCCCTTTGCCTTTCTCTATTTAACTTAACTCTCTAACCTTCAATCTTTATTTACATTTCACCATGCATTATTATCTGATTATAATCCCCCCCCATCTTTTTCTTTCTATAAATATATATATCTATTGCCCCCTCGCCTCTGTAATGCTTCACTGCAAGCGCTAATGGTACTATAAATAAATAAATAAATAAATAAATAAATAAATATCAGAAGAAAGTTTCATTGCGTTCCCGCAAATGAAAGGAAGCGCGACGTTTTTGTTGATAAAGCTTCTGTCGACAATGGAACGTAAAAATAATATATAAAACGCACTTGGCTTCAGTGAAGTGAAGCTCGAAGAAAGCTGGAGTGTCTGTTCATATTTAGTTTTGTTTGTGGGAACACAGGTAGCTTTAGGAATACATTATTTTGTTTCGGGAGAAGAAATAGCTGGTAATAACACTGGTTGCCCGCAAGTAGACGTCATTGTAATGTATACGATTCAACATTCTAGCATTCGTACACGTAACCGAATTTTAGGGTCTCTCGCAGAAAAAAAAAATAGTTTAGGAGCGTGGACATTTCGACAGCGTGGCATCGCGTCGCTACTTAGCGTTAAGTACAATATGGAAAGTGAATTCGTGTGTTTTACGAAAACGCCCGAATAATGAATGCTCGATGGGCGCAGACACCTGCCAGTGAGTTTGAGGCGCTGCCGCAGCGCAGCGGTCGCGAAGACCGCCAGACTAGGCTGCGTGCATCAAGACCTTCTCGAGAACGCATGAGCACGCGGAGCTGAGTACGAGCCGGGATGACCTTGAGACGGCGCGGGAGCGAGACTGAATACAATTTGGCCTGGGCGGCGTTTTCGTGCACCCCGCCCGCGGGCGAGCTGCCAGCGTTGCGAGTGCGACGCCGCCGGCAGCCTCTCTCTTGCGTGCGCTGACTCTTCGCACCAGAAGGCAGAGTATACGCGTTGTTGCGAGCAAACAACACATCACTTATGAACAACATCTGGCGAGACTCAGTGATACGGGTTCTGCGTGTCACCGCACACGCAGAACCCTCGTAGTTGGAATGTTCTGCAGCGATACTCACAAATTAAAGCCGTCCTTCGATTGTGGCACGTGAAAATAGCCGCGGAGCTTGAAACTTAACTTCCTCAGCGAGGGGGGGTAGTGACGTTTTCCTACGGAGCATGGATTGAATTGCCTGCCTACAGCGGGTGCAGTTCGGAAACATGATGCTCTATGAAATACTTGTGAACATTACCACCCTCTGAGCTGTTTGATCTTGAAAGAGTTAAAAAATGAGGCAAACCGTCTCAGCAGGGCGGGGCGAATATCCCAAGTTTCGAATACGAATTGAATATTGCGCACTAACTATTCGTAGTCGCATTCTTATTAGAAAAGGGAACTAACCAAATTTTTACCAACAAATGAGTAACGAAGACTCGTTGCTGGTATCCATCTGCTGAAGAAGCCGTCGAAAATTATGAGAACCGAAATGAGGACAATAATGCAGGAACAAAGTGGATAATGCGAGTTTTTGTATTTGATTTAGCTTTTTGGGTCAAGGAAATATAAAAACTGACCCGTTTACAGGTGTTTTCAGCGCACAAGTCCTTCAGGAGTTTTTTTACCACAATTTCTGCTCTTTTTTCCAGTAATCGTTTATTTGACGTTTCTTGTTCACCTCTGTTTAAAACAGCAGCGATTCATTCTTGGAAATAATGTTTGCAACCTAGCTCTAAAGATGTTGAGAGGTTATTAGTGCAGCTTTTAATCACCACCGTCATCAACATTTATTGTACCCTTAAAGGTCCCGCACGGATATGACACAAGGAGGGTGGGACGGGGGGGGGGGGAGCCGTCAAACAAGTGATAACAAGCATAATAATAATAATGACAGTTAGCAATCTCTTGTTTGAGATTAACTCTTTCTTCATGATAATGAGCTGTACTTTTTTGTACTGACGGTTGAGTACAGGTGTGGCGCCTAATTGCGCAGAAATAAATAAAGCTGCTGTAACTACGCACACGCTGCGATTTACCGTTCGACACTAGGTTTTGCACTCGATGCTTACTATACTCGTATCGGATTCGTGTCGCCTGCACGTAAACTCGTGTCGCACTCCACAGAGCAGCGTTGATGTGCGGAACCGGCTACTCGTTGATCTCAGCACATGTATGGCAAGGCGACTCGGTTTTGTTCGCAAAAAAATGTGTTCAGATGCCGGCTGTACTGTTTCCGGTGGGGTTTCACGGAAACTGCTCCAGTACAGCACAATGGTAGTTTACGCAGGCAGTACAGCACAATGGTAGTTTACGCAGGCAGACGACGCGTAACCTACTAATGGTTAAGTGCAAGAAGCAGTTTAGTTCTTCTCTCGATAAATGAGACGTAAGGTAAGCTGTGCGGCAACATTGATCAGCTGGGCAGCTCCTAGCCTCAGACGACTAATTCACGAGTAAATCTTATCTTTGGCAATATTAATGCCAACAGCCAGACTTCCAGTTCAACATGGCGGCGAAATTCCCACTTCCGCTTATACAACTGGTAACAACAAAATGATCTGACGTTTAGTAAAGGAACTTGCGTGCCGTAGTCTTCTCCGGTGGCTCCTTCTGTGTTACCAGCCTAGCTCAGTTCCACTAGGCGCATTACAATATCGGAAAAGAAGTGATCTTAACATCTTCAAAACCACATAGTGAAACGCGCTTACGATACAAAAACACACTTGTCGATCACGATAAAGTAACAAAACTAACGCCAGAAGGCTTTGCTAACCATTGACTTTCTAGGCAGCACTTCATTTTACTGTTGTGTCGCACTTTCCAACTAGTAAACGACAGCTACCGTCACATTGTTTCTAGCAATTTGGCGAGATATGAGTGCGTGTATAGAATAGAATATACATCATGCCGCCAAGGATGTGCACAATGCGGCGACGAAGTTGGCAATCAAAAAATAAGAAAGAAAGACAAATTAAAGGAAGGTTACGTCGCTGCTCCTAAGAGCCGAGTGGTTTTCCTACTTTAAGTCAGATGTGAGTGAGTCTGCACACAAAGAACAAAGAGAAAGGACCGCAATTAGAGCCCTCTTAGCCGAATTACGACTGGCCGCGCACGGCATGCCAGAGGCACAAGGAATCGCCATCTCGACGTAGGGGCGATTCCCCGCGCAAGCGCTTCTGCGACTGCCTCCGCCGCGGGAAAGGAGGTGGCCCGAAATTGAAGGAAGGGACTGGCAGTGAAAACGTCGATGTACTCGCTCTTACCGGGAAAAGAAGGATAAACGCGTAAGGTCTGTCCATTAAGGCGTTCTTACGGTGATTAGGTGACAAAAAAAATTTTTTTTTAATGCATAAAGGAGAGAGAGAGACAGATGGAGAGGATGTGGAAGCGGTTGATTTCTGTGAAAGAACTTTCTCTAATCGGCGAAACTCGCGAGTGGCGGAGAGTATAGGGGCGTAAGTGAGAGTTTAGCCAGAGAGAGGAGGGGCACACTGACGTTATATAGGCTGCCACACGGCTGGCTGCCCCCCCACGGTCCGTTGCCCATGTGTCGGCCCGGTGCGAGTTCAATCGCGTGCGCTTACCGCACGTAAGGTCGCGCGGAAACCTTGGCATCACAGCGGAAGCACGTCGATTTTGAACGTCACTCATTTGACGACGGAGGGAAGGTTGAGTGCGTTGAAAATTTATTTTTTGTCTAAATTGGCAAATATTTAACGCTGTGTGCTTCTTTTAATTGCGAGGATAAGTGCAACGAAGCGGCAGCATTTCGCAGGCATTGACGTTGGAGTGGAGGATCGGGCGACTTCAAGGCGCGCAAATACTGATCGCGGCGCACTTGTGGGTGCCTACGCGAAGCGGAACATTTTGCCTTTAGAGGTGAAGCCTTGGAATAAGTGACTGTGCACGCCGACGCGCGCTGGGTGGCGATCCAAAACAAGCGCACGAACGGTTCGCGACTTCAGGCACCCCCAGAGCGGTTTGTCCGAGGCGCGGACCATGCTGACCAAGGCGGACATCCTAGCCGTGACGCTGCTCTTTACGCACCTCAAACCTGAGCAGCAACCGGAGTACTTTGACATCTCGCCACCAGGAATTTACAAGGAATACGATTACATCATAGGCAAGTAGGCTTGTTCTTACATCCGCGCTATTGAAGCGTTTGGTGTTTCGCGCCGAGCGAAGCCGCGAGAGGAAATCCCAGCTACACCGGCTGCATTTCGAAAGGCGTGGAATAGAAAAAAAAACAGCTCTCGTGTGCTTTGCATAGGGGGCGCGTTGAAGAACCCTAGGTTGTCCAAATTAATCCTGACGGCGTCCCCAATAATTATGTCCTGGTTCTGACGCGTAGAAGCCCACAATTTATTTTAGTGTTTCACGTATTTTTTTCGAGATAAGCCCCTTGAAACGTCATGGATGTGGAATTACAAGAAAAATAAGAAGTCATCGCCATCATGACCGTCATTGAGGACGAAGGCCTTTCCGATTGAGCTGCAGGTTAGTCTATGTCATACGTGTGCGGCATCTGTGCCATCCCTTAAAGGTTGGCACTCGCATCACCGTGCCCCTCACGACAGTATTTGCGATCCACTGGCATCCCTTTCTCAAATAGGCCTCCATGCAGTATCTGCCTTGCGCCTTACTCATTCTTCCTTTTAAGCTGGACTACAGTATCAGTAAGGCCTGTTCGCCGCCTATGATTATCTGGTAGCGTTATGTTTTTTTTTAAATTCTTTTCCGTCGATCGTGGAACGGTCCTTAGCTCGTTCTCAAATTTCCTTGTTCTCAATGAATAAGCTGCCAGACATGGAATTCGGCCTGTCTGCTATTTGTGCTACCTCCCGCTTCTATTTGCCTGGAAATTTCCCGCCATTATACAAGCGAGAACGTGCATTAGAGGGCGTGGCCCTTTTACGTCAATAAGGCGCAAACAGCGTACTTGCGCGCAGCATATAATTTACCGCTGTACCAAGCGACGGCACAGAGGCAGCTAAAGCGACGAAGCCACTAAGTTTTTCGCTGTTGTGGCTCACGCTGCCGCCGGGTTCACTGAACATCATTGTAGAGGCTCACGATGCTGGCAGTGGCGCTGCACAGTTTTTCCGCACTGTGCGCGCGGCTGGTGCGCACGGTACGAATGTGCCTCGTGGATTGTTGAGATTTGTTCTGACCGTGGCCAGCGACATGCCACAACATGCGCGTGCGCGTGCGCGTGAACGCTACAGAACACTGCGCCAAGCAAGCCGTTAAGTATTCGCCACACAGTGGCCTATCAGTGAGGTCCTAAGCATGCCAAGCTTTGTAAATGGTGCACAGCATGTGTATTCATTTTCGGAAAAGTCTCATCCCTTGCTTCAAGACAAAAGCTTCTTTTGATGGACTTAATTTTTAACTTATAGTACTTTGTGGAATGTGATTTGTCTTGTTTATTACTCTGAATTTAGCGACAGCTCCCCGCTTTTGATTTGATTGTAAAGTCATAATGTATGGATTTTTGTTATCCAACAGCGCTGCTGCATTTAATTGTAGGTGTGGTGTTCCAGTGAATTCAATGTCAAAAACTAGGTGAGCGCTGTACCTGTAAAAACGTGTTTGCATGTTACGTCTGTTTTTATGTCCACGATGAGTGCTCTTTACTGACAAACTTTCTATTACAGCAAAATTCCCAAGCGACAAAGCTTGTTGTGAGACGACCTATGCTCGAGTCAGGTCGCACTGTACCCTTGGCAAGCCAACTTTACTTCTTTTCGATTAGTCGGCCACTGGTGTCGCAAGACTTCTATGATCTGCACTCTCCTCAACCCAAATACACTTAGGATTCCAAGCAAATATTGGGCCTCTTTTGAATGCTGAGATCGAAAAAAATATCGCGTTAGGGGCGTGTCCATTGAAGTATGCATTTAGCATGCAGTCTATATGATACTTGCATGCGAAATTTGATCAGCCGTGCGCTAGAACTGCATTTCAGCAATGAACGCTACTAGAAAGCGACATTTTTTTTTATGTATTTATTTATTTATTTATTTATTAGTAACACACTATTTATTATTACACTGCTTCTTACAGAAGGTGTGGTTCAGGATGCAGTGCCATACACGAATTACGTATTTCGCAATTGCCTTGAATATAAAGACGAATACGTCATAGGGCCGGTGCCAGCGTGCAATGCAATCGTGAGCGTACGTCGCGAACATATTCTTCGAGGAAAATCAGTTCTGCGGAAGCCCGTACAGTAGAGGAAGGTTCGTCAAATGGAGTGATCCACCCTACTGCAGAAACCCGTATGGCTTTGCGTGGCAGCTTCGTGCTACGGATTGGTGGAGGACAATTTTCCCATTTCATATTCAGCGAGGTCAAATAAGGCTGCTCAGAAATAAATTTTTTTCGCTAAAAATATTTTGCTGCTTTTGATCACCACTACTTAGCAAGAGCACGTTAAAAGACACTGCCACCGAAGGAGTAAAGTGCCGTAATTTGCTGCAGGAATATTTGCATGAATGTCCCAGGCTCAGCTTGTGTGACACCAACAGTGATGATGATGGCGCATCAGCAGACTTCTCGTGTTCTGATCTGATTTCTCTTACGTCTTAAGAATCGTCTATCAAACCTAAATTCTTTTCTATTGGTTGTCCCTTTTAAAAATTAAGTTTCTATTGATTTCACAGGTATGTAACGTATTATGCTTCCAAGAAATATTATGAGCAAATTGAGCACGAATTTATGAGCTGAAACACGTACACAGAATGGTAGTAAGACTAATTTTCGCTTCCCAATTGCTGCGCCATTCCTTTAACCTTGCTACATCAGGCTGTAATTCTGTGACATCGACAGGGCAAGCTATTAGCCTATAAATCACGCACTCGCCCACGATAGAGGGCGAGTGCGTGATATTGATGCCAGAAGCGGGCTTAGCCCGCTCCCTTGTGAAACCCCATATGTTATTCGAGCCGAATTAGATATGAAGCCGTGGAACCTTACCGCTCGGTATCGATAGTTTAGAAATTCTGCTATTCACGCCGTTGTTTTGTGATTGAGGTACAGATTACGAATTGGTCGTACTAGCATCAGTCGAATATGGGGAACATGGTCAAACGTCTTTGAAAAATGAATAAAAATGGCACAATGTAAATGTACATGTGTAATGCTCTCTGTAGGTCGGTTAGGTATGGTACAAGCTCAGAAGGTTGCGTCCGGCATGACAAGTTTTTCCGGTAACCGTGCTCAGTATTAAGAAGCAAGTTGTTCCAGCTGAGAGGACCCATTACCTGTGAGTGTATGATATAATCGAGTATTTGTGTTAGATTGATATTGGTGACATTGACCTGTAGTCGTTTGACTGATTACTGTTACCAGATTTAAATATAGATGCGCCATAAACAGATTTGCAATGCTTTTGTATACAGCCAGAATCGATGGATTGTTAGAAAATTAAGGTGAGAAGCTTGGGGGAATGAGGGCAGGTTAATTTTTGTAGGTCGACGTTGACGCCATCGGGACCCGGACTAGTTTTGTGCGGAAGGCGATCGATAGTGCTCGACACACGGCGTTCCGTGACTAAAATTTCTGGGTGAGGCTGTGTAACGGAAAGCTGTGGCTAATTCAGTGAATAATTTATCGAAAGTTGATTAGCGGAAACCTCAGTGAAGTACTTATTAAAATTTGCACCTAAGTGTTCTGCCAGTGAAGCACTGCCGTCTTTACTCGTCGATGCCGATTGTAAGTGTTATTATTAGGATTCACTACATTCAAAAAATTTTTAGAGTCCGTTTTTATTCAGTTAGGGAGCGTTTCATTAAAATATTTGTCCTTGGAGACTGACGCCTTTTTTAACCAGTAATTTTTTCGTAGTCTGCCCAGTCTTGGGAGCCATTTGAGCGACTCGCTTTATCGCAAATCCTATTGCTCTTGTTCAGTCAGCATTTTACGCCTCGGGTAAACCATGGGTCATCTACTATTGCTGTTATTGATACTTTAGAAATACAAGCAGCCTCGACTGTGCCACTGCTGCCTACAATGAACTTTTCGCATGCAAGTCCCGAGCACGGTTTTCTTCTAACTTTGACTAATTGACAGCAATTTTGAGGTGGCGAAATCATGCCATAATGCGAGACACGCCTTTCGAATAATTCTAGCCGCGTGGCGTTTCGCTACCATGCACCTACAGCATAGCGCGCACAATCGTTTCTCCACTGCCGCACCACAGCCGACAAGCAAAGCGCGACCTCGTGCTCAGCAGCGCGAATGGAGCAAGCCGGCGCGTAACATTAAGTCAGCTCATTTTAAGTCGTACTGCTGCAAATAGTTGGAAAAGTATTCTTTCAATTCTTTGAAATCCGCTTCGTGCAGCACCTTCTTCGGGAATTCCTCTTCTGTGCACAGAAGTGCCTAAGCTTTGTGCAACTTTCACAATGTCCTGCACTTGAAATTTCGCACGCAATCTGCTGGAGCAAAAGAGTGCCGCTCATGCGTGATGTGCAGCAAGGCGTGCGGAATCTATTTCATCGGGCATTTCCGGCTCCTTGCGTCGGTGTTTAGCTTTGCACGATCAACCAGGTCCCTTCCATAGGAACTGCGCTTGTATGGAGCTGTAGGTCACCACAGACGTTGGCTTTCATGTAATGAATTCTTGACTTGATCACAGTGCCGGCAAAAGACTTTAAAACTATCCAGTGCACCTGCGACCAAGAAAACATCCAGCCTGCAGTGAACAGAACAACGGTGGTCCTTCACGTCGCCTTTGCTTCAACAGGCATCACAATTTCATAGTGAATGTGTGTGGTCGATATGATCAGTACAGATTTAAAGTGAATGCAACCTGTGGTAGTGAAACCAACATGAATACATAAAAGTGCTATGCCTAATGTTGTGAGTTAGAAAAACAGTTTTCTTCAATGAAAAAACAAAACAAAAACAATGTAAAGTTGAGGGCGTGTTTGCGGCGACATCTCGTTCTTGCTAATGATGTGGCGCGGTACTTCAAAGGCCTCTCCGGTTACTGTTCTTGCGTGGTGCCATAATTGCGCAGCGTCGGCACTCAAACCACTACCTTCCCGCAATCCCAACAGTTATTAATGCCGGTGTATTGAAGAGCGCGGCGCTTTACAAAACCAACGCTAAGAACCGCGGCAGAGTTTTGTCAGTCTCTCGGGCGTTGATTGCTTAAGAATGAGCTGACGTCCCTGCCAGCTGTGACGAGTCCTCTTGCTAACTGTAGACAGAAGAACCTCCGATGAGGAGGCACTTGTCTTTCTTTTCTGAATTGTCCACCTCCCAGGACGGGGCAGCAGGAGATCGCTGCGTCAAGTGCTGATTCCTCTGCGCTTTCACAAATTTTTATGCTTTTTCGTATGTCTGCAAAATTACAAAGTGCTTATTATATGGCCGACAAATGAACTGTATTAACTAGTCCTGTAGTCCCAGCTACGATGTGTTTTATCTTAGAATCAGAAGTTTTTGTATATGAACGTTGTAAATCATATCTGAATTCTCCGTTTTGTTCACGGGCAAAAGGCAGCTTATAATTAAAAGTAACTTTCCTGCAGTATTTTCCGATCATCTAAGTTCACTTAAGTTTTGCAAACTGACTTTAATTCAATGAAACTTGGACCAGAATAGCATAACAATCAATTCTTCTCCCTCTTCGTAATAAGCCGTGCGCTGATCCTCTTACGTCATCATTAGAGAATCCGCCAGTCGAGAGCGGTTGATTATAAGAAAGGAACACAATGGAATCAACAGAATTGTTGCGCAATGTCGGCATCGAATCACTGATGCCAACGAGAATCGCAATGCGGGCGCTCTGTTCGTGCACCGTTCTCGGTGGCGCAAGTGGTGCTCGTCCGTGACACCACGATCCACCCGAGACCTCTTCTGCTAAATCTGATCAATACAACAGATCGAGTTCAACGAGGACAACAGACCCGATATGACAATTATTGTTGTGAGAGTGCGTTAAGCGCGAGCCTCTTCCAAAACACATGACAGGCCAGATATTACAACCAAGATGGGGAACAGGCTCCTCTTTAAGCATCGGTTTCATTTTCTGGTAGTAAAGGTGCTGATTCGTGGTTCAAGCTGAGTACTGTACGTCATTCAAATGCTCAATTTTAACATATACGGTATCTGTGGGACAACTTATAGCATGCACAGGGCTGAGTTCCTCCGCCTGTGTGCAGGCCAAACAATCCAGAGACAAATCAAAAGCTGGCTGCTAGATGAGCGCATGATTTTTCCACTATGTCATTAGAAATAAAGTTTAAAGTTCAAGTTGCTCTGATATGTAGCGACGTCGCCTAATTCTTGCAATAAACGTTGCTAAAAGATATCGTTCTGTATTCAGCAGTACATAATGGTGGGCTGAGTTTATTAGAGTGAAATACATATACAATAATGCACATGATACAAAAGGCTCAGCCGGCTATTGCTACAAAAGGTCGTGGCAAGCCAAATTTTGCCGTATGGCGCTATGAGTAAACTCGGTGCTTTCCGTTGTAGGAACGTTTGTCTATAGACGATGCGCACATGTGGCAGGCGCTCCCGTCCCCGTGAATCTTTTGTTGCTCACAATCTGTAAGCTGAAATTGTCTGAGAACTTAGTTTTGTTTGGGCGCGCCTCATTCCGATGCCATTGCTGGCGCTGTAGGTGCTTGAAAGCCATATTAATTCACCCTGCGTTAATAGTCATGACTAGGCGCATAGTCTGAAAAACAGCGATAACACCCGATGAGGACAACCACTATACAAGCAAGGACTCCGGGGAAGGAGGTACTAAATAAAACAGGAGAGTGGATATACAAACTCTGAAGGGGGAGGGGGGGCACTGAGCACACAAACACTACAGCTTGTCGGATTTCTCGCGCTCTCGCACTGCGTCTCAAAACTTTTGCTTCGACCATTCAGTAGCTCGTTTTGTAAGTGTGCTAGCGTCACTGTCAACGTCAGGGAGACCTAAATGCAGTGAATAAGAATTACAAGACCTTCCACGCTTTCTCTTTCATAAGCGGCTCTTAATGCGAAGTCGAGGAAGTGACCTTGCCCCTTAGCGCTTGAGAGAGCGGCCGTCCTATGCGAGTTGTGCTTCTCTTACAGAAACTATTGTTTTCTGTAATTAAGCAAACTGCAATCGCCGTGCGATGGTCTTTCTCGCATTTTCTCTAGGCTGGCGTCCGAGCTGTAGCGTTTTAATGACTTTCTCGGCATGCTAACAGGAAACGGCAAGCTTCCTCGCCTAACGGGCCAGCTATGACTCGCAGGGGAGCGTATACCAAGGTGGTTTCTTGAGCGTACAGATTTAAAGAGAGAAAAGTGAAAAAAAAAGGAAACAATACTGCTTCTTACCTACTCAGCACATTAACTCAGCTGGAAGACGACAGCAAAAGAGTGTGAGCAGTTTGCCGGAACAGCGAAGCAGGTGACAGTGACGGCTGACGCCACGCCTGGAGTTCCCTTCTCATGATTCGGAGTCCCTTTTCTACGTTTCAGCTCACACAGCGGCACAGATGCTATTAGAAGTGGGCAGTGAAACCTTGATTTGGGATAGCTATTGCATGCTTGGTTAGAACGCCGCGCGACTGGAACGAGAACAAGAGACAACAGGACAAGCACTGGAGTTCAGCCTGTGCACTGAATGGGCAGGAACCGGGCAATTCAATGCAAAATAAGTAATGTGAAGGGAATCAAGCAAAAACATGAGAATAGGTATGCTGAAGCCAAATGAAAGAGGATGGAGAGAACGAAATTAGGAAAATGAAGGGAGGTGAGAGCATGCCGTCAATTTGTCATCACCATTATATATTGTTACGTGTGGAAAGACAGACGAAAGATGCTATTTGCACGCTATTTACACTGGAGCCAGGCAGCCAGGCTGACACTCACTTGTGCCAAGGGCACCGACCAACTTCTTCGTCGTTCTCGCGGCGGCTCGTCTCTTGAGCATCGCTCGATAATATCGTAATATTACCCCCCGGCAGCAAAAGCACCGTCGCGGTTCTCTTAAATATCCAAGGTGCATGGAGAGTTGTAGGACTTGCGTCGGGCAACATGGACAATGTCACTGGTTGTCACAGCGGAGAACGTAGTGGGCGTGGCTGGAACGATTTCATAGGTGAAATCGGTCACTTTGCGTATCACGCGATATGGGCCTGTGCAACAGGAAAGCAGTTTTTCACAAAGGCCGACTTTACACGATGGTGACCAAAGCAACACGAGGGCGGTGGGCACAAAATGGACATCACGGCGACGGAGGTCGTAGCGTTGTTTCTGCTTATCTTTAGACACTTGTAGACGAGCACGCGCAAGTTGGCGAGCATGGTCAGCATGGGCGATTGCATCACGGGCATAATCGCTAGTTGAAGCTGTGGAGGACGGAAGCACAGTGTCCAGTGGTAGCGTCGGTTCGCGGCCATACAAGAGGTAAAACGGGGAAAAGCCAGCAGTTTCGAGACGGGAAGAGTTGTATGCAAAGGTAATGTAAGGTAGAGCCAGGTCCCAGTCACGGTGGTCGTCTGAAACGTATTTGGATAGCGTGTCTGTAAGGGCGCGGTTCAAACGCTCAGTGAGGCTGTTCATTTGGGGGTGGCAGGAGGTGGTGAATTCATGCTGTATTGAGCAGGCACGCATGATGTAGTCAATGACTTTGGCCAAAAAGTTGTGGCCGCGGTCTGTAAGCAATTGACGCTGAGCACCATGCATATAAATGATATCATCTAGGAGGAAGTCCGCAACATCAGTTGCGCAACTGGTCGGAAGAGCACGGGTTAAGGCGTAGCGGGTCGCGTAGTCCTCCGCGACTGCAACCCACTTGTTTCCTGATGTGGATTCCGGAAATGGGCCGAGAAGGTCCAAGCCGACACGATGGAAGGCTCGGCAGGGATGTCGAGCGGCAGCAGGCAACCAGCGGTGAGCTGGGAAGGCTTCTTACGTCGTTGGCAAAGTTCACAAGCGGCGACGTAACGTCGTACGGAACGGGCAAGGCCCGGCCAGAAAAAACAGCGACGTACACGGTCATAGGTTCGAGATACGCCGAGGTGTCCTGCCGTTGGTGCGTCGTGAAGCTCTTCTAAAACGGTGGAGCGAAGGTGTTTAGGTATTACAAGCAGGAACTCAGAGCCGTCCGGATCAAGGTTACGACGGTACAGAGTACCGTCGCGGAGGACGAAGAGGCGTAGAGCGGCATCGGCCGGAGAGTGTTCAAAACGGTCGATGAGTGCTCTGATGTAGGCGTCACGGCGTTGCTCGTCGGCGAAATGAAGCAGCTGTGACACAGAGAATACGTAAGCAGCACTGGTAGTATCGGAGGAGTCAGGATCGTCAACAGGGTAACGCGACAAGCTGTCAGCGTCTTGGCGCAGGCGGCCAGATTTGTACACCACGGAATATGAAAATTCATGTAGCCTCAAAGCACATCGACCAAGCCGGCCTGTAGGATCTTTTAGCGATGAGAGCCAGCAGAGAGCCTGATGGTCAGTGACTACGGAAAAAGGGCGACCGTAAAGGTAAGGACGGAACTTCGCAACCGCCCAGACAACAGCAAGGCATTCGCGTTCCGTAATGGAATTGTTGCGTTCCGATGGTGCTAGGAGGCGGCTCGCATAAGGAATAACGCGATCCTTGCCGCGCTAACGCTGGGCTAAGACGGCACCTATACCATGACCGCTGGCATCTCTACGTAATTCTGTAGGGGCATCAGGGTCGAAGTGGGCGAGAATGGGTGGTGAGGTTAAAAGAGTGACGAGACGAGAGAAGGCGGCGGCTTCTGCAGCCGAAAACAAGCAAATTGAAAGCGTCGTCGGCGATGCCTTTTAGCACATGTGCTACTTTATCTGCTTCGGACATATTATCGTCAGCTTTACGGCATAGAGCGAAGACGTCGAGGATGTAGGAAACGTATGGCTCTGTAGATGACTGAACGCGAGATGCAAGAGCCTTTCTCGCGGCAGCCTTGCGCCCAATGGGGTCGCCGAATAGTTCCCGTAGCTTTTCTTTGAAACTGCCCCAACTGGTTATTTCGTCATCATGCGTTTGGTGACACACGCGTGGGGTGCCGCCGAGATAAAAGATGATATTGGCGAGCATAATGGTTGGGTCCCACCTGTTATTAGCACTGGCGTGTTCATACAGCTTGATCCAGTCGTCCACATCCTGTCCCTCCAGGCCAGAGAACACACCTGGGTCACGGTGTGGGGCAACCGTGACGATTGGAGCAGTCGGACAAGCCGAAGCCGTTGCAGAGGCGGGCTCGTCACCGGGAGGCATGGTGACAAGCTCGGTGTGCCGACCACTTCGCAGTTCCGTGGTGAGGACGAGGATCGCTAACCTCCACCAGAAATGTTACGTGTGGAAAGACACAGAGGGAAGATGCTATTTACACGCTATTTACATTGGAGCCAGGCTGACACTCGCTCGTGCCAAGGGCACCGACCAACTTCTTCGTCGTTCTTGTGGCGGCTCGTCTCTTTAGCATCGCTCGATGATATCGTAATAATATATATCTATTTAAATTCATCCCTTTAATAGATTTATAAAATGCACTCGACTAATGGCCCCCTTCTCCTTTTCTGAGCCGGTAGGTTCCAGCGCGTTAAATTTCCTCATCACCATCACGATCATCATCATGATATCTTTAAAGGCACTTTCTTCAGTTGTGTATGAAATAATTTTAGCCACAGTAGCCGATCATATTGCAACCACGTATTTATTTTTCGAAAAGAAATGCTGCTCTAGCAACTTGAACTGTAAGTGCCATCACTTTTGAGACGCACACGAAATTGCCACGAGAGTGAGAGGTCAAGGTAGGGAGGTGAAACATACGCACGTATGGTTTGCGACCCACGCAGGGTAGACAGGTTGAAGGATGATGGAAAATAACAAAGGAAGAAATGGCCACGTCACTGAGTGCCTCGCTGAAATGACGTTGAAGCGCGTAGGCCTGCAGGTGCTACATCAGCGCACGTACTGCATAGACGTCAGTAGCGTCGCCTCAGCAACGCCATAATAGTCCACTTTTGGTTACGCACAGCAGACCGCCCCAGCTGCAGATGGCAGATTACGTTCCTCAGCGCGTGGCTCGAATTTTAAAACAACATGCACTTTCAGCTCCTCTTCTACACAGGCGTTGTACAATTACATCTCATTTTCTGCTGTCATCGACTGCGCTTCCGCTCCGTTAGTACCCATTCTGTAACTGTAATGATCCACCAGTTACCTACCCTACGCATTAAATGGCCTGCCCAGCTCCATTCTTTTTTCTCTTACCGTCAACTAGAATATCGGCCAGCTCTCCTCTCTTGTTGACATTTCTCGCGAAACTATGCCGCGCTGCGCGCAACCGGGCTATTGGACTCGCGCATTCGGCAGCAAATCGCGATATCTCAATGCATTGTTATTGCCGAAGTCATGTTAAAAGAAGTTCATAATGAACTTCGTAAATTGGGCTGTGAGTCGAATCGGCTTCTTTTACCGGCTTTTTATGAAAATAAACATGCCTTATAAGGCCAGCCAACTGGACTGTTCTCATCAACTGCCGCTACCGGCTACTGCCCAGTTTTTGTGTGTGTTTATTAAAAGAAGGTCACCTATCGCTGCCTTCTACTTGCTTTTCTCTGCTTGGGCTTCCTGGGTCTCTCAGATGGACTTGAGAGCTAGACGTCTGGCGATACGAAAAAAATGTACGCATTCTCACGGCACTGCAAGAACACAATGGAATACGACACACCGACCCATTTGCGGTCCATGTGGAGTTTATGAGCCCAAACGCATTCTCGCTTGAGGAATCATTGTGCTTTATTGAACAAAATTTGGATGGACGCGCATCACTACGACAGCGCGCCGGCGAGGAGGCAGAATGTCATTTCTGACTCCGCGTTTAGATTCTTTGACTGCGGCCTGAGGTGCCTTCTTACCACTATAAGTGAAGCATCAGGGAACCAAAATTTTGCGATAGCCTGCGCACAGTGCCGCACCATACGCGCGCTGAACCGGCCTACGTGCGACCATGGAACAGCCGTTCGATGTGTTCGCAGCTACGCTCTGTGGAGCCTTGCCGATTCTTGCAGCGCATCCGCTAACCTTCACTTCCCTGCGCTTCTCGCGCGCACATCTAAGATACGCCTGCGGTAGAGAGGATTCGTTCCCTAAGTCAAAGCAGCCGCTTCTTTCCCATCTTCCAGGATGAAGCGTCGGAAGGCCGGCGCACGGTGCTGAGGGCAGCAAAATGCACACATTCTACGTAACGCTCTATCAGCACGTGTATTGAGGCACATCTGTGCAGGTGTGCATGTACCTCGAACGCGCTCTGCTTAAAAGACCTCGTGCTGTCGCGAGTACTGAGAGGAACAAGCAACAGTTAAGCAAGGGGTTACTGAACACGAACTATGCATTCATAACGTACGTTCTACGTGCCGCAAATGCACCATAAGCGCTGTCAAAAGCAGGAATCACTCACCTGCAAGGCGTTCATTGTACAGATTCTGAAACGCATAGGTTTCGGCCTGCGATGGCACGTTAGCATGATTCCGCCAATGAGGGCAAAATTTCCCCCAAATATTCCTTCGTCCGTTGCCATTGCCGTGGCGCGGTACATTTCGTGCAGGGTTGCATGCGCGTTCATTTCACGAACTTTAGTTCCTCCTGTCCCACCTGGCCGCATCAACATCCGGGAGAGCAGGGTGCAGATAACGCAGTGCAACAAAACACGGAGACCAACGCAAACTTGTCCGCACGGCGCCTTTGGCACCGTACGAAACCTACGGTTGCGTAGTATGAAGGATCACCGTGGCGCGCTGCTCAAAGGTTTCGCTTAGGGTTACTGTATATGCTACCAAAGGTATACCTTTGGTAGCATATACAGTAACTCTAGTTTCGCTTACGGCGCTCTATAAAAACACCACGCGGCAGCCCTCCTGGACATTTATGTAAGTACTCTCACAAAGAGGGAAGCTTTTGGCTTGATATAATATGCTTGGGCAAACTGGAAGCGCATGCTTATCGTTTACAGATGCTATCTCTTTGCCGAATATGTACAGCGTGTATCGGGCATGCGCTGTCGGCGCTACCTTATCAGGACAGCACTGATATCACGCGTGTATCTGACTATTTAAGTGCGTGCCAATAAACCCCTCGCTGCTTCTTGTTCCTGTCATCGTGTAGTTGCCTCCATCTTTACCAGACAGACGTCGCACACGTTACATGGTGTCAGAAGTGGGCACTTCGGGTCGAAGCGTGGATCCGGCAGAGCCCCAACGATGGAACTACTGAAGGCACCGCCACCCTTGCAACTTACCGGCAATCTCTCTGAGCAATGGAAGCGCTTCAAACAGAAGTTTGACTTGTTCATAGTGCCAACACGACAAAGAAGCAAACCCGCACGGAAGCTGCAAAAGCGGCACTCCTTCTGAGTGTGGCTGGTGACAAAGCACTTGACGTGTTCAACACGTTCAAGTTTGAAGCACAAGAATCCAATGAATACTACGCAACAGCCGTTGAAAAGTTCGAGTCTTACTGCTCTGAGGTAAGCAACGAAGTGCATGAGCGATATCTGTTTCGCTCGAGGAAGCAGGCAGATGGGGAACCGTACGAAAAATTTCTTCGTGACCTAAGAAAGCAAGCTGGGCAGTGCAATTTCGGAGAACAGCGTGATTCAATGATCCAGCATCAAATAGTGTTCGGCACGAATAACCCAAAGTTGCGCGAAAAAATGCTTCGCGAACAACAGTTGACTCTAGTGAAGGCGGAAGAATTTTGCAAGGTCGCCGAATCTGTGGCGCAACGAAACGAGGTCTGGAGGGCCACGGACAGCCACACTGACGCTATTGCGGGGCACGCAACTACACCGAAAAGCAGAAACGCCCAAGATGGCAACAAGCCACAAATCTCTCCGCCACAGTCCAGTTCTTTGTCGTAAAACACGGCAGTCAAGCCATACTAGGACTGGAAGCGAGTGAAGCCTTGGGCCGTTTTCAACGCACAGGGGCCACTAAGCGCTCAACAGACTGCGAAGCAGTGACGAATTCCCAGCACCTCTTCCTGCTTGAAGGCTGCTTGAAGCCATTAGGCTTCAAGCAGCCTAATGGCTGCTTGAAGCAACCATACAGCATGATCCTGCAGCCAACAGCGGTTCCTGTCGTTCAACCAGCGCGCCGTATTCCTCTGTGCCTGCGGGGCCCTCTTCAGGAAGAGCTGCGAAGACTGGAGCGCGAGGCCATCATCGTAAAGAGAACGACCCCACGGACTGGGTAAGCCCTTTGGTTACCGTCAAGAAAAAGGACGGCAGAATTAGAATTTGCAAGGACCCCCGGAAAATTAATGAGAACATAAAAAGAGAACACTTCCACCTCCCAAGGCGCGAGGATATGGAAGGAGAATTGGCTGGCGCAACTGTATTTAGTTGCTTGGACGCAAACTCCGGCTTCCACCAGATCGCACTTGACGAGCAGACGTCGAAAATATGCACTTTTGCTACTCCTTTTGGCAGGTACCGTTACCTCCGATTGCCCTTCGGCATCGCCTGAGCGCCTGAAATTTTTCAAAGGACGATGACTCAAGTATTTGAGGGCCTTCCCGGTGTACATGTGTACATTGACGATATTTTGGTGTGGGGAGCAAACAAACAGCCGCATGACCAGAGACTGGTTGCGGTCTTGAAAGCGGCCGAAAAAGCCGGCTTAACGTTCAACGCAAAAAAAATGTCGGTTTGGTATTACGGAAATACAATTCCTGGGCGATATCATTGGACGTGACGGCATCTCGCCAGACCCAAAACTTATCAAAAGCTTGCTTGAAACGCCGGAACCCAAAACCAAACGTGATGTTCAGCGCATGCTCGGTGTAATCAACTACTTTGCAAAGTACGTGCCACGGCTTTCTGAGCGGACTGCACTTCTCCGAGCGCTTATCGAAACAGACGCAGTATTTGAGCGGACTGAAAACCACAGAAAAGTGTGGAAAGGTATCACTCAAATTCTAACCATGAAACCAGTACTCGCCATCTTTGATCCCCAAAGGCAGTCTAAAATAACATGTGATGCATCAAAAGATGGCATGGGTGCAGCGCTCTTGCAGTGTCACGATGGCGATAAGTGGCACCCAGTGGCATATGCATCCCGTGCGCTAACACAAGCTGAACAGCGTTACGCGCAGATTGAAAAGGAGACTCTCAGCATTTCGTTCGGCTGTGAGAAGTTTCCCCACTTCGTGTACGGGCACGAAGTTTTTATTGAAACTGACCATAAACCGTTGCTATCTATTGCTGCGAAAGGGATCTGCGACATGCCTCCCTGCCTTCAGAGGTATTTTTTAGACTTCTGAAATATCATTTCATTTTGCAGTACCCACCAGGAAAACTCCTCGTCTTGGCCGACATGCTGTCAAGATCGGCTCCGGCTAGTCACGAGGACATCGCTGGCGCCGCTGACGACGTGCAAGTGCACGCAATGCATGTCCTGGGCTATTTGGTCGCGGGCGCTACGCGACAGAAGCTGGTGCAAGAAACAGCGCGTGACGGTTACTTGAGCACTGTCATCTCCAATTTGTCAAGCGGTGAGAGCCTGCAGGGTGAACTCAAAGCCGTTGTCGTCAGAGCTTTCCGTCGAGGACGGTATATTGCTGAAAGGAACAAAAGTGGTCATACCTAAAAGCATGCGACGTGAAATCCTAGGATGAATTCATACTGGGCACCTAGGATTGCAGAAATGCAAAGAAAGAGCACGACGTTTGGTTTTTTGGCCTGGGCTCAGCAGCGATTTATCCCTGCTGATTAGTTGCTCTACTTGGAAGTTTTCATACAAGCAACCGAAAGAACCGTTACTCATGCACGCAATCGGCATTATGCGCATGGGTTCGAGTTGGTGTAGGCATTTTTTCTTTTGGGGGAAGTTCGTACGTCGTAGCGTTTGACGCGCATTCAAACTTCCCGGAAGTCCAGAAGCTCCAGGACACCACTGCAAGAGCAACAATTTCCGCACTTAGCGCAATGTTTTCCAGGTATGGCGAACCTCTGGAGGTGTGCACCGACAACGGGCCGCAGTTTTCAAGTTATGAATTTGCAGAATTCGCAAGAAAATGTGACTTCGCTCATGTCACATCCAGTCCCCGCTTCCCACAGTCCAACGGTCTGGCAGAAAAAGGCGTACAGATCGTGAAACGCCTCTTGAAGAAAAGTGAAGACTCACGCGCCACGTGCTATCTCCTCCTAGGCCGACGCCAGTCCCAAGAAGGTCGGGTCGCACCAGTAGGCCACCGCAGCGGCTTCGGTACGACGGGGCCTTTAATCAAGTAACCTGAACTGTTGTGCTTCTTCGTTACCCATCAGAGGAAGTATCGGGCATGCGCTATCGGCGCTACCTTATCAGGACAGCACTGATATCACGCGTGCGTCTGACTATTTAAGTGCGTGCGAATAAACCCTTCGCTGCTTCTTGTTCCTGCCATCGTGTAGTTGCCTCGATCTTTACCAGACACACGTCGCACACGTTACACAGTGAGCGTCACTGCGCGTGGTCGCCGCGATGGAGTCTCCCGAGCCGGCTTCTTGCGTGAAAGGTTGGCAGACGCTGAGAGTAAACTATGTGAAATATGTTCTTATAGTGGGCTTCCTGTATAAACAAATGGAGCATAACAGAATGAAGCCTCAATGCAGCGATCGCACGGGTTCACAGCGACCGACTGCGCTTCTGTATTCATGTCCGCGCACAATGTTTTAACGCTTAGCGCTAAGGAGCTCGTGTCGCAGAAAAGCCGGTGTCGGCGGCGGCGTTGGCCATTAGCGAAAAATGGCGGAAGGCAATTCATAAATAAAAACTACTTGCAACGTGGGCTGGGTGGGAATCGAACCAGTTTCTCCAGGGTGTGAGACGGAGACGCTACCATTTAGCCATGACTTCGATGCTTCAAAGCGGGACAAAAGCGCCTATAGTGAATGAGGTGTTGCCCTAGAAACGTTCCGTAGAAAGTTATACTGCGGTGTATCGGTAATTATCAGCATGTAAATTACAGAAGTCGCAGTACAACTAGTAGCGAGGTACGCTTCCGCTACATTACTTCTACGCTTGGCACGCACGCACAGCCATCTTGCGGCAAACACGCTGCCCCGATAGGTGGCGTGCCACTCGCCCGCTTCTCCCCTTCGTCTTCATGCCGCGTTGCGGCCCGGCTGTCCGTGCCGATCACGACGTTTGGCTCGCGTAGATCGTTTCTCCCTCCGAGACACCGAGTTCTTTGGTTCGCTCCGCTTTCTCAGGCGCAGGTTTCGTCTTTGTGTGACTCAAGAGCATGCCGAGCCAATGAGTGGGCGGTGCGAACGGGGTGCAGTAACGTTATCGCATTCCACTCTTGAAGGCGAAGCTTAAGCGTCCTCCAATTTCTTGCTTTCGCACCGTGCCGTGAGCTTTAGGCCGCTGCATATGAGCATTTGACAGTACACTGGCAATCATTGTCGCGTGGACGCTAACAGAACTGTTCCAAGATAACTTCGTTATAGAGATTTAGAGGCATACAGCGACTGCATATGTGGCGTCGTCACGATTCGATCTTTTTTTTGTCTTCTAAATTATTGGGCATTTCAATATTGTTTCTCAAGTTGCGTCGCACTGTATGTTTATCGGTCTTCTCAGCGTGCGATTTCCCTCTGCTTCTTTTTCGTAATCCAGTGCAATAATTCATAACACAAACTTGCCCATATGCCATGCCTTCTTTTATTGTGCGTATTACCGCATCCTTTCCGTTCCAGTGAACTTGCCAGTATCTAGCATCAACAAATTCATAGACCAAAACCGTCATTACATTAGCCGGGCAACGGGCGTGGGCGAGCGTCTCAGCGCACGTTTTCTGCTGCTCAGCGAACATCGCAGTCCCGGCGCCGTAGCAGAAATCTGTAGGTGCTTTGTAACCTGACATTCGTTTGTTGCCTGTCACTTTCAAAATTCTGACGAATAATTTTGTCACGAATGTAAGACCTGGTATGAGCGACTTCAGTGATAAAACGGTGTGGCAATATAACCCTCATATGCCGCATGTCATTTAACATCGCATGGTATGTAGCATACACCTACCTAAGTCTATAAAAACCCTTACAGTGACACCGACGGCTACGACGACGGCAAAATTCGCATGGAGTGTTCATTGCTATCGGAATAGGATCTCGAACACGCTTCCCTTGTAGATATGTCGCACTTTTTTTCTTTGGTTCCGATTGCCCTTCTTATCCCCTGCTTACAAACTCTTTTACTTGAACCTCGAGCTATCGTTGAGGCTCACATGATCACTGCAAATAACTGTGGCACGGAAGTGGTCGTACCCAGTATGGAACAGGACAATAGTGTCTGACGTCATGAAACATGAAAACACAGACCTTCGCTTCATAAACAGTGTGCCTGACAAGCGCTTGCTCTTCCTAATTGGAGAGTGCGCTCCTCTGCACTGCACAGCTGCCCAAATAATAGCGGTACCGGTCACCGTTCAAATGAAGATTAAGCGTTAGCTCATCTTCACCACGAGAGGCACAAGTCTACAGGGTTGTGCCAAACTGGCCTGGTTTGCGCGCACTGAAGGGAATCGACATGACGAGCGCCGGGTCCGCTGTCTATAATACTTCACGCGGAGTCCCGTCTTTTGCGCTGTTTAGCTTCTTTTCAGCCACGTCTACATTTCCCATGTCATACAACAGCAAACTGTGTTTGCACACGCTGTTAAAACAGCAACTAAAAACAACAAAATAACCTGCTTTGCAGTCATCATTTGGGCCACTACCTAGCCCGGAAGCTGGCTTTACAATTATGAAAATTGTCTGATTGGTTGACGTGCCTGATTCATCCTTCCGCTAAGAATTTGTGAGAACTAGGGAGGATAGGACCTTGATACATTTGATGCTTAGTAAATACAACTGGGTGTATAATAGCAATGGATGCAGTCAACGTCTTCGATTCACGTGAAGGCATTGCAGTATTTTGTTGTGCCAGCGCGTTTTCCTTCCTTGATTATTGAAAAAAAAAATGCTGGCCACTGACATTACCCGTAAAAATCGCGCACGAGAGAAAATGGAGGGAGGCGGCATTTCGCTTGAACGGGATGTCAGTCTCGCCGACTTTCTAGTTTTGCGTTCGCCTCACCAGATTCTCCGCGTCTCCGATGTTTTCGCCTCGGCGTCTCATTTCTCCATAGGCTGCGTGCTCAGGAGGCGCACAGATGTCAGCAAAGGCCTATCCGAAATTAGCATCTCCTGTGCGAAAATATTTCTTTCGTTTGTTACAACGCTACTAGGTGTGCGACCATGCATGTAAATATGTGCATCGTTGACTCGCTACTAGTAACTCAGAGCCAGGAGTGAGGCGTAGCGACTCGGTTTCCAGCGTATACTTAACGTGTCTGTAACATACACATAGTGCGCGAGCATTTGCTTAAAAGCTGAAAGATAAACTACAAGCAAAAAGGTAGCCAGTAGGAGCTTATGTGGCAAGCAGGTAGCCAGTAGGAGCTTACGTGAAATTCTTTTACACGTGAGCTAGAAGAGTCGCACTAGAAAAACTTGGGCATACAGGTTAGCAATACCTTCGGCCAGTACTGAAATATTATTCGCCCGCAAAGAGCCATCTGCAAAACACCAGAGATCCGTAACTTTGTCTCGTTGCTTTTAATTCGAGGCGATACTGGCATGCATACCTGTCAGTTTTGTTGCCAATGGCAACGTATCAGCTTTGGTCTGAAAGGGCCCTCCAAACAAAACAAGACGCTCTTCCTTATATTTTCCGGCAAGGTATATCGGTTTTTTAATCTTCGCAGCTCTAAACCTAGCGTTCATCCAATCGCTGAACGCGCGCTAAGTAGCAGCTTCACGTAGACATCAGACTCCGGATCGTTCCTTGCACCCAGTGCAGTGATTTAGTGCAGCTTTCATGTACTTACACCGTTAACTTGAATGGTGAACTACGGCGGAGCTAAATTTATTTCACTACGTCACAGAAATACTAGCTTTTACTGAATCCACACGCATGCTTTCTGCAATGCTTTCTGCATTGCTTGCTTCCGCATGCTTTCTGCAGGTCTTGTGATATAGATGGCATTCAAATCTCACCTGTAAAATTTGTCCTCACTCTAATAGCACCAGTATTAACTTATATTTATAACATTGCCTTATCAAGCGGGTCCTTTCCAAAGCAGATGCAGAAATCTAAGGTAATAGTATTATATAAAAGCGGTGATAAAAATAGCATGTCAAGTTACCGACCGATTTCCATTTTACCGCTTTTTTCGAAAGGGTTGGAGAAAATTATTGAAAAACGGTTAATAAAATTTTGCAATAGGTTTAAATTGTTATCAACAGCACAACATGGCTTTTTGCGAGGTAAATCTACCGAATCAGCTTTATTGTCTCAAAAAGAAATTATTCTTAACGCTTTTGAAAATAAAGAATTGTGCGTCGGCGTCTTCATTGATTTCTCAAAGGCTTTCGATCGCCTTAATCATAATACCTTACTTAAAAAATTAGACCTCTATGGCATACGTGGCACTCCACTTGAACTACTGAAATCGTACTTGCGTCATCGTGTACAATGCGTTAAAATAGGGCCACATATATCTTCATTTCAAACTATTACTGCTGGTGTCCCACAGGGTAGTATTTTAGGACCTCTACTTTTTATTTTATATATAAATGACCTTGTTTTGACTGTTAGCCAGCCGAAATTTGTAATTTATGCTGACGATGCAAGTTTATTTTTTTTTCACAGGTAGTTCCATACAATCTCTGGTTTCTGTTACTAACAATGCTCTTGATAAACTTAAGGAATGGTCTGAAGCAAACTCTACTCATAAACACGAAAAAAACTAAAGCGGTTCTATTCAGCACAAGACAGTTTCCCACTCAACCCGATATACATATATACATAGGCGATTCACGTGTCCAGTTTGTAGACACTGTCAAGATTTTGGGGGTAATTTTTAGCAAGACAATGAGCTGGGACACTGAAGTTCAGTTCATTATGAGAGTAAACTGGCAACGTGCACCGGAATTCTCGCAAAATTTCGGCATTTTCTGCCCGAACGCATAAAATTAATTATTTACAATGCGCTGTTTGTATCCCACCTAAATTATTGTTTCTTGGTTTGGGGTACTACCACTAAAACAAATAATAATAAAATATACATGGTTCAAAAGAAAGCTGTACGCTACATTGCGAACGTAGATTACCTTGCTCACACTCAGGAACTGTTTGCTCGTTACCAAATTTTGCCGATTAATACCGTGTACGAATATTACTTAGCATTAAAATACAAGCGTTGTATCCAAAATAACCAGCTAGTTTTCTTGAATTACCCTGTCTCAGTCAAAGTCTTTCAGAATACTCCTTTCGCAGAAAAGAAATTTGGCACATTCCCTTCTCCCGTACAATGTACGGGCAACAGATGCTCCGACATAGCCTGCCCACTGTTTTGAATAAATTATTGTCAAGGGGTATAATTCCTGAAACATGTTCACTTGTTGACATGAGAAGTGCACTAATTCACTAATATCTTCTTTTTGAAAGCCGCGTTCATGTATTTTTTTTTTCGTATCTTGCTGCGATGCATCCTGTGTAATTTTATCTTGCTGCTATGCATGTCTGTGTTTTTTTCTTACTATTATGCTGTGTTTTTTTTGTTTATGCTTTGTCCACAAACTCATGCATATACGAGATATTATTGCCCTTGTTAAATAGCCAGAGTGTTACTATGACTTTTACACTTTACGTTTTCGCTGTATGCCTTGTACAGGGGGGCTCGGGCGTCCCTCAAGTGATTGTGTTCACTTTTTGCCCGGGCCTACCCGTATCGTTGATTTTTTGGCGATATAAATAAACTTCAACTTCAACTTCAATGCTCAGTGGTCATATTGCTGCATTAACTTCGTGTCGAAATCCTCCATTGACGCTCCCAAGGAACCAGAACTTGATGTTCACGTCGACGGTGTCTATTTGACAGCGTTAATAGATACTGAAGCCCAGGTGTCCATAGTGAGTTGTAACCTCCGTCGCCCACTGAAAAGGTTCCCACGCCTCCTACTACTCGAGCCGTGCGCGTGGCCGATGGCAGCACTGTTGACGTCACCGGAATGTGTACTTCCCGTATAAACATCGCCGGTAGCCACGTTCCTATTCTTCTTGCAGTGCTAACCAATTGTCCCCTTGACCTAATCCTCGGACTCGGCTTTCTTACGGCGCACTCAGCTTTGATCGACTGTTCTGCCGGGACCCTTTGCCTCGAACTTCCTCTACTCGCATATATTCGTGCCGAACTGCCGAACAACTTTAGTGCGACCGCATTCGTCCACCTGCCGCCTAAAGCCTTGACTTTCGTAGATTTGCTATCATCTTTTCCTGTGCCCGATGATGATTACGTCGCCACACCTGTTCCTAATGTCCTTTTGATGCGCAATATCAATGTGTCCCACTCCGTCTTCACCGTCGCCGATAACCGGACATGCCTCCCCGTCGTCTACTTTGGCCTGATATAGGAAGTTCTAGACCAAGGCATATCAGTTGCAACGCTCTGTGCTATCGGAGATGGCACCGTCACGACGTTTTCCGTAGACGTCTGCTAAGATTCTTCACCATGTCCACAGGATGCTATTTTCTCTGACAGAACATTTCGTCCGATGATTGCCGCGGACCTGCTGCCTGAACATCCAGCAGCTCTGTGTCGCCTTTTGGTTTCGTACCACGACATCTTCGATCTCAGCAATCGTCAATTGGGCCAGACTTCAATTGTTAAGCATCACATAAATACTGGTGATCTCAGTCCTATTCATCGCCTGCCATGTCGACTTTCTGCTTCAGAGCGTAAGGTTATTCAACATGAAGTGAACAAGATGCTTGCCAAAGGCATTGTTCAACCTTTGCCGAGCCCTTGGGCGTCGCCCGTGGTGCTTGCTAAAAAGAAAGATGGCGCATGGCGTTTCTGCGTAGATTATCGACATCTAAACCGCATTACCAAGAAAGACGTCTACCCCTCGCCTCGCATTGACGACGCCCTCGATTGTCTCCATGGTGCCAACTACTTTCCATCAACAGACCTGCGGTTTGGTTATTGGCAGATTTCTGTGGATGAAAAAGACACAGAGAAGACCCCGTTCGCCACTCCTGATGGTCTATATCAATTCAAAGCCATGCCATTCTGTCTATGCAACGCCCGATCAACGTTCGAACGTATGATGGACTCTCTGTTTCAAGGGTTCAAATGGTCAACATGTCTGTGCTACCTAGACGACGTTCTCGTATTTTCGCCCACATTTGAGACACACATTGAGCGCTTATCAGCCGTTCTTCAAGTCTTCCGCGAGGCTGGGCTCCAGCTAAATTCATCGAAGTGTCACTTCGGTCGTCGGCAGTTTACAGTGCTGGGCCACCTCGTCGACGCTTCCGGTATTCAACCACACCCGGAGAAAATTCGTGCTGTCACATCTTTTCCAGTACGTCAGTCTGTCAAAGACGTCCGAAGTTTTGTAGGACTCTGCCCCTACTTCTGATGCTTCGTTCAAGACTTCGCAGTGATTGCCCGACCTCTTACTGATCTTCCGAAGGACGTGCCGTTTATGTGGAGCCCCGCTCAAACTGCCCTGTTTGTCCACTTCACCAACATTCTCACCACGCCCCCTATACTTGCCCACTTTGACCCGTCCTCTCCTACAGAGGTGCGTACCGATGCCAGAGGTCACGGTATCGGAGCCGTCTTAGCCCAGCACCAACAGGGTCAAGATCGCGTTATCGCATACGCTAGCGGCCTCCTCACAGCAGCGCAGCGCAACTATTCGATCACAGATCGTGAATGCCTGGCTCTCGTCTGGGCGGTTTCCAAATTCCGCCCGTACTTGTATGGCACGCACTTCTTCGTAATCACGGACCACCACGTGCTCTGCTGGCTTTCCTCACTCAAGGATCCTACCGGTCGGCTTGGTCGCTGGGATCTGCGGCTGCAGGAATATTCCTATGCAGTAGTGTACAGGTCGGGCCGATTACATCAAGACGCAGACTGTTTTTCACGCTATCCAGTGGACGAACCACCCAGCGACCCTGACCCCGATACCGACGCTTGCGTTTTCTCCGTTTCTCAGCTGCTACATGTTGCCGACGAGCAACGCCATGATGCCCCTTTGCGCACCATCATTGATGGCTTGGAATCTTCGCCTTCTGATTCGTCCCTTCACGTGTTTGTTCTCCGGGATGGTGTATTATACCGCTACAATGTACGCCCCGACGGTCCTGCCCTACTCCTCGTCATTCCTAAACACTTACGGTCAGCCGTTCTCCAAGAACTTCAAGATTTACCAACGGTAGGTCACCTTGGCGTCTCCCGCAACAACGACCGGATTCGCCGACGCTTTTTTTGACCAAGCCTTGCCCGCTCCGTCCGGAAATACGTTGCGGCGTGTGAAAAAGGCCAGCGCCGAAAAAGACCATCGACGTTCCCTACCGGTTGCCTTCAACCGCTCGACATTCCTTCGGAGCCGTTCTTTCGCATTTTCTTGGACTTACTTGGCCCTTTCCCTCTATCCACGTCTGGCAACAAGTGGGTCGCTGTGGCGACAGATAGCCACGCGCTACGCCATCACCAGAGCACTTGCAACAAGCTGCGGCGCAGATGTCCCCGACTTGCTTTTACGTGACGTGATTCTGCAGCATGGTGATCCACACAATTAAACTGCTCACACAGTGTGGTCAGACATTTCTTCGTCAAGTCATCGCCAACATCCTGCAGTCCTGCTCCACCAAGCACAAGCTGACTACGTCTTACCATCCACAGACTAATGGTCTCACTGAGCGTCTCAATCGCATCCTAACAGACATGCTTGAAAAGTACGTCTCGTCCAACCATCCTGATTGGGACCTTGCCCTACCAGATGTCACTTTTGCATATAATATTTCGCGTGACGACACTGCTGGTTATTCCCCGTTTCTGATGTTCGGCCGAGAACCCACATTGCCACTGGACGCATCCCTTCCATCCGCCGCAACAGAGACCAGCGAGTATGCACTTGACGCCATCCCCAGTGCAGCCCAAGCACGCGAAATTGCCAGCGCTCGCCTCCTGGCCTCTCAAGACAAGCAATGGCACTTGTTCGATCGGCAACACAGAGACGTCCACTTTTCGCCTGGGTGTCTGGTACCCCTGTGGTCCCCGACTTGCCACGTTGGCCTGTCAGAAAAACTCCTGTCTCTGTACACAGGCCCATATCGAGTGCTGCGGGCCATGACTCCTGTTACGTACGAAATCGCCCCAGTCAGTACCAGTGCCTCATCTGCCCCAAATTTCACTGACGTCGTGCATGTCACACGCCTCAAGCCATACTACTCTCCTGTTACCACCGATATTTCGACGCCCCGTGACGGTGCTTCTGCCGCCGTGTGCAATGATACATGCATGTTGCGTGTTTCTTGTGGACAATGCACGCGGGCTCCCGACGAACACGACGAACGCTCTCTGGCTCTCGAGCTGTTGGCTGAACTGGCCAGCGCTGCAGTTACCCCTTGTAAATGTACTTTGTAAATAGTCTCCAGTCTTAATCCTTCGTTCGCGTAGCAATATAAAGCTATGCTGTTGAGGAATGCGGCGGTGACTTCGAGCACTGGCCACTGATTTGGAGCTTTCAGAGGAGTGAAACAACACAAAAACGCTCGCTTAAATATACATAGATTTGTGTCAAACACCAGCATGGTGCTTCAAAATACCCTAGGCCTGTATCCACAAAAAGCTGTCATGCAAGAAATTTTCGTAAGAGAAAATCTCACCCAATCTTGTCGTTGAACATATCATTAACGAAGGTGACCAGACAATGGCAAAGAACACTTACGAACGAAAAGCTTTGTGAATGAAGCCTATCGACCTGTATTCACAAAAAGCTTATTTCGCTAGAGGTGTTCGTAAAAGGAAATTCTTGCGAATCACGTTGCGGCGCATATATTTAGCAAAGGCGACTGGGCAATCGAAAAAGGAGCACTTGCAAACAAAAAGCTTTGTGAACTGGATTCCTCGAAAACCACAATGAAGTGCTTCTCATACATGGACCATAGCTGACGTTTCGGACGTTTAACCTCGAGAAATATTAAAATGCACATTCATGCGCCAAAGCTATTGACCCTACTCCACACTGCGATTGCGTGTGACCTTATGGCAAAATCGTCATAACGTTAAATGATGTACCTAAGAATGAAAAGAATTTCTTAGGTACAGTGGTCTCTTTCCCTTACTCTTGCGCGCATAAGTACATGAAATAGGGGCTATACAAGAACTTAGCAAAAGTGGATATACTCCTTGTCGGCGTACCCAAATGACCAGAGCCTTTCCGATCAATTCCAGAGGCTAAACGGGGTTGCACTTCTGGGGAATACTTTCGCAAAGTATGATGAGCTCGGCCTTATATAGCTGTCACTTTGTTCTCTTTGGGATTCGCTCATCTGTCCGTGCAGGCTTAACTGGAAGCTGTGTTCATAGCGAAGTGATTTGTCAATGGAGCATTATTAAGCGGTCCCCGACTGCCATTATCGTTTTCTCTCTTCGACTGTCTTTGCTGGTGCCCAAGAGGCATTAAATGTCGGACTGTGTTATGACTCGGAACGAAGCTCTTTTGTGTGAGAGAACAATTGCTCTGACATTAGCTAGAAGGACAAACGAAGTGACCCGGTGCTCCCTAAATGACGGAAAACACCAAGTCTTCCTCAAGTGAACAGCGTAGACGCCTGTTTTTGAGTAAGCAGCAAAAGGACGTGAACGTACGAGGAATATTTTCACGGGCACGCGGACCGCGGCACGAGGCTGGCGCTAACCAGAAGCGTTCGCCGATGGCGGGACGACAAGTTCATGGCTGTGCTAGGCGATCGTGGCACACAGTTGCCTGCAAAGCGGGCAGGGCACGCATAACATGGCCAGCATTTATAGTCATGAGCACACGCGGGCTCTTTCTTGCTTTCCACCAATTCACTTCTGGAAGTCTACGCGCTCTTGCAACTACACCTTCGGCTTGCTCACGGTCCGCAGAGCTTAGGGAGTCAGTTGGCCTAGCCACTAAACGACGCGTACATCGCAGCAAAGCGGACAGGCGCGTTGAGGTGGGATATAATCGATATAGAATTCCTAAAATGATAAGACTGCTCACTAAATGCATGCAGAACGAACCACTAATTAAAGATAAACTAAGTGCAACATCTGTGCTTCGCTCCTTACGGTGTACGTCCGGTTCTCAATCCGCGTAGTCAGCAGCGCGGCTTAGAAATTGAGGACCTCATTGTACAGGCCGGTTTACATGGAGATGGAATGACTCAGCTATGATGGAGAAAAATGCATACTACAAAAAACAATTTCAAATATTACCTAACGAAGCAATAGGCGCAGGCTGAAAAAGCGAATGCCGGCACAGCAGAGAAGATAACTCTATACTACATAGCACTGCGCACAAATAAATTGCCTTCTGCCGCGGCCTTTCTGTGTACTGACTGCAGAAAACTACCCTTTTGGGGCGTTATGCATAGAACCATTTCTTGGACGGATAGTTGGACGAGTCTGCAGAACTGGGTCCAACTGGTTCCAAATTTCTTGTGGAATCGGATCCATCGGGATTACGTGAGGAAACTGCCATCAGGGGCAAAAGGGCTTGCGTGGCTGACATCACCAAAAGTGCGCAACACATAGTTTTTTATAACCGTGCATACAGTGACACACGTGTTTCGAAACTGTAGCGCACGCCGCACGCGCCAGTCATGCTTGACTGAATGCGTGCACTTGTTTCGTTTACTCCAGAACACCGCGGCCGTTCACAGCGGGTGGCGTTGAAGTGGTGCTGAGAATGGCGCCATTCGGCGGCGCGTGCGTTTTCCCGAATGCTCCAGCCTGCACGATATCGCACTGTCCGGGACAGCTTTCAAGCGTGTACAACAGAACAATGTTATGACCACAAGAAAGCAACACTCATGAATATAAGTACACCTTTAGATGATTCACGTTGTATGATTCACGTTGTATAGTTCTACTTAGAAAAAAACAATGGTATCAAAACCTATTGAAAATGAAGGGCATATGACAATTGTTTTATTCGTGTGGGTCTTTGCGGGCATTACATGAAGACGGGGGGTGGCTATAATACGCAGGTGTTTCGTTCACAACTTAATGGAGAGCAATACGAAAACGCTGTTGAATTACGAAGCAAGCCAGTGCGCGTGAAATATGTGGAAAAGTGTGATGGGCGGGTCTGATGTGGGAGACTGAACATGACGATTCGCTATGATGGACCCTGCGGAAGCGATCCAGTACAGGGCGCCGACCCTTCAAGTGCGGACAGTTTCGATGAGGCTCTGATATTAGTCAGACTGTACAGACGTGTATACGTTCTCGTGATAAAGTGGGTTACCTTATTTTGCATGGCTTGAACGTTGTTAATCAAATATGACCCACTAGGATTTCAACTAAGGGCGGGGAATTCTATTTTTGTGTCAACTAAAGTTGTGTAACCAATGAATTTGGCAGACTGGTTAGCAGAGTGCAAATTTCACTTAAGAAAGCCGAGCGCTTTTAAGGCCGTACTCTTGACTGCTGAACGTGCGCATAAAATATTGTTTTAAGATAATTTGATATCTGCATATTGTAGAAGCATGTTTGCTTCTGTGAACCAGAAGAAAGTGTTTTCTTCTGTCAAGACGGAAATAATAACCAGCATTTAGTTTTGTCACATCCTCTGATGACGAAAGTACACCGTCCTTAGATATTTGCACTATGTTGACGAAGACAGCTTGAGGCTAACTATATTCCAGAATATTTTCTATTCCCTTTTAGCAGTATTGTTATGTCGTGGGAAAAAGGTTCCTTCGGCCACTTCGTTTTAAATTCTCTCTGGTTTAGATTGCTTGCGGTAATTTTTACAATCACCATCACATGACGACTGCGTTACCTCAGCCGTTTTCCTCTTTCACACAACGTTTGGCATGCGAGTTGAATAACGCGCTTCGGTAGATGTGTGTGTCGCAAAAGGTTAGGAAAGTAACGAAGAAACTTCCAGAAAGAATCACTCACTCACGACTAAGTTTATTTCGCGAAAACTCAAGCACATATAGAATGCCTCAAAGCGCAGATCCAAAGGGCGCCAGGAAAAGCGGTTTCAAGAGGTGACTTCACTTTTAGGAATAGACTTTTCTCTTATATTAGTCAGTGAGCCCTTTCTAATTAGGATGTCCGTCTTCATATGTATTGCGAAGCGACAAGGTGCGCGAGATTTCCATAGAAAGACAGATGACAGGTTAATAGTGATCCCAACATGTGCTATCATAAGAAAAGAGTGTCATAAATTTCGTTTATTTCTTCGTTAATTTCGATGTCATCGTAATAACAGGGCCACGGCTTGTATCTACATCATTTGTGGAAACATGACCCAATACGCAGAGCGAAGAAGCCCCAAACGCTGCCACTCGAGACACGACCGCCTGTTAAGGAGATGCGCGTTAGTACAATCGCGATTGGCTGTCGTCAGCTAGTACTCCAACTACCTAGGGCGATATCAATAGGCAATACGGTAGCGGGAGATTACAATGAAAGATTCACCAAGAGGACACAAGTGTAAAACAAAATGCGACATGTTCGGGCTTGCGGCATATCGTGGAGAGCCAGCTAAATGAAGTCTTGGAGCGCCGTTACAAATACTTAACTTGAAGGTATATTAGCCAAGTCACTTGGCATTAGATTCCAGTGTCGAATATAGTATTGAAAAAAAGATGATTTACTTAACCATCAGGTTTTACACGAAGCGTATTTAAGATATTAAGGAAACCTAGTCAGGTGAACGTATAATTTTCGTGTGACACGTCCACCCTACGTGCTTCTTTGCTTCCGTCGCACTCCCAAATGCAAGCAGCACATCTGTATTCTGCACCCGCTCTGATTTCGCCATTAACGCGGTGAAGGTCACAGGGACACGCGGCGACTCTTCGCGCAAGCAGCAGTAGCGTCGTCGACCTTAATGGGTCCCCGGGGAGGGCGGCGAGAGCGGGGCCACCCCTCGCCCCCGCTTCGTCGTCGTGCATTCCCTTGGCGCTCGTGCATTCATCTCTCCCCGTCCTCGACCACGTGACTCTCCTGTTTCCGGTCGCGCGCCCTTGGCAGTGCGTGACATGCGACGTCATGGTATTTTTTTTTTTCTTTCTTTAGTGTGGCGCGCGTAAGAGGAAATTTTACACCGATGCCAACTCCTGTTTCCCCACTGAATTACATGTAAAACGCAGAAGTGCTTTTGTAATAGAAGCACAGCACAAATTTAAATAAAGGATGCAGCTTCTGACAGACACAGTGTAGTGACTGTAAGGAGCAAGATTTGGATTTTGTGCTTTGCAATTTCTAATTATAACGTGCCAGTGGGCCAGTTAGTAAATCATGGTAGAATGATGCAGACAGTTTTAGTACAGCGCTCGTGTTTGTTCACTCTGTGCCATGTGCTTGTTTGGAAGTGCGCTACCATATTCCATGGATTTCTGCAAACGTTCGCGAAAATGGGTTACAAAAAGATAGAAGCTAGAAGCTTGCAAGCCCGTAAACCAACACCAGAAACACATCGCAGTTTTATAACTTCCATCTGGGAGAGCATCTAAAGCGGACAAATTTGACGCATAAATTTACACGCTAGGTGAAATGGTTGCAACCTTTACGAGGGTTTCGTAGAAGGTCTACCAACAAATTAATAATAATATTTGGGGTTTTACGGGCCAAAACCACTTTCTGATTATGAGGCACGCCGTAGTGGAGGACTCCGGAAATTTTTGACCACCTGGGGTTCTTTAACGTGCACCTAAATCTAAGCACACGGGTGTTTTCGCATTTCGCCCCCATCGAAAATGCGGCCGCCGTGGCCGGGATTCGATCCCGCGACCTCGTGCTCAGCAGCCCAACACCATAGCCACTGAGCAACCACGGCGGGTTCTACCAACAAATTAGTGATATATATATTAGTGCGGTGAATAATTGATCAGAATAGAACTCTTTGAATGTCTTAGCAGGCGCACATCCGATAATTATGATATTTTTATTCATTACTTAGTTACGGAGTTGAGAGCTTAATGCTGTGTTTTCTGTAATTTTGTATTGTGCAATTTTCAACAATACAAAAAAAACATTGACGACCTGAATGAAGAATTCACTTGCGACAGCTCAACCTATTTTTCTTTTTCTGCTCGACTTCGGTACAGTGGTTGCCGAGAAAAGTAATTTGTGCGTTTTCATTCACTTAAGAGCTCCCGGGCTAAATATCTTACGGAGGATTGCACAACGATTTTTGTACGGCTGTGGTTAAAGCCAACGTATCAAGTGTCAGTCGAAGAGCAGCCAGCGCAGGATATTCCAGGTGGCCATTTGACTGTGCGATCGGTGCGCAGCCTGACACCGGTCACCGTTGGCGATGAGCCACCAGCGGCGGGAGCCTCCCTAATGCGTCGTCCGATCACGCAGGGTGACGCGGCCGTCGGCATAACAGAGAGTTGTTATTGAGTACCAAGCTCGGTAAGTATTTGGAAACGTTCGCGGTAGCGATGGAGAGATTGCGTCCAGTCGCCGGCGACCCTGGCACTGGCAGAGCGCTCAAGGCGCACTGCGAAGAAGCGGCAAACTTTATGTTACGTTCGCCCCAGTGCCGACAACTGACGATAAACTGTCTCTTCGCTATTACGGACTATGGATGAGCCGCTATGATCTCGTTTGGTCGGAAGTTTAGGCGGTGGTTAAACGGGCGAGGGAGGTAGCAAAGCGCGTCGTCTTTTGTCGTACCTAAATTAAGGCGCATTTGAAGCAACACTCACTGCAGAAAGTCCTCAGATAGGCTAAAAAAGTCTCCAGCGAAATTCAACATATTTCTCTCTCTTCTTCTTCGTAATTTGGGAGAGGGAATGTAGGCTTAATTCTGCAGCCCATATGGGAGCACGGCGCAGCGTATTGGAGATGGGGGCGGGGGATGAAGGATGAGGGGATAGAGGGGGAAAGCGAGAGCAGGTTACAGGCAGCATACGTCATGCATCATCCAAGGGCGATGGCAAGCCAGGGAGGCCCATGGGAGGCCGCACTCTAGTGGCGATCTGGGAGCCCGTTGATGTACACGTATTCAAGCAGGCTTGCCAGTGCTGAAAGGTGGTAGCGGGCCGGGGACAGTAGCTGTGTTTCTGAGGTAGCCGGGTGTCCCTACCGTCGGTAGGTGGCAGAGAGGAACCACTTCCCTTCACGCACGCGCAGAAAAAGCGGTTAACTCCAATTTGGATGTTGTCGCTAGGGCTAGAAGGAAGAACGTTCTAGAATATGGAGGTACGTTTCTCAAGAATTCCCATGCAGTGTCAGTGAAGTGCATTGACCACTTCTGTCGAATGACGGCGAGTCGAGGTGGAGGGCTGAGAGCAGGGAAGTTCAAGATGCGGAGGTTAGGCATGGTATGCAGTCTAGTTAGAAGTGAGTTAGAACTGCCCGTGTCCTTCGCTGCCGTCGTTTTGGACCGCAGGGGCGTTCCTGCGGCGTCAGCGCTGTAACCGAGTGAACGAGCACATGTGAAAGAGCGAACGCAGAGCGGGAAATGAAAGACGGGAGCCGTACACGGCGGGGACCAATGAGAGCGGGGACGTGCGCGCTGGAGATTGTTGCCACGCGGACTGGCCCGACCGTTCGATGCGTGCTCATGCGTGTTCTCAGCTGTTTCCTACTATCGTCTGGGCGCGTCAGCTCGCACTTGTTTGGTTAGCTTAGTTTTGTTTCGTTCTGTTTCTTTAGATTGTCATGGTTTCCAATTGTTTGGTAATCTGGCTGTATGCGCGACGTAAATTGTGTAGTACTTTCTGAAAGCTACGCGGCACCAGCGATTACACTGGAACCTTCGACGAGTCATGTGTAAAAGCCGACGCGCTTGACCCGTAGATCATATTATCGACAATCGCGACTCTGCTACATGTCTCTCTCAAATTCTTTGCCTCAATATATCGCGAACTGAAAACACATATAGAGTTGCGCTCAAATTTTGCATTAGGGAGTATCGCGATCGTTGATTCTTTTTTTTTTTTTTTTGCTTTAGCGCCACGCATGTCACGCAGTAAATACCCAATGCGCCTGGTTCGAGATCGTCCAGAAGCGAAGAGCCACGCGGGCGAGCTTCGCTCATGAGTGCTACACGTTTTTGGCGATTGCCCGGCACCGATTCAATCGCAGACCCTTAAACAATTTGAACTGGGATAATGTCGCGATTCCTGCCGCTCAGTTCTGTTCCTTTACTTTTATTGCCCAGGACCTGCAGATCCCAGCTACGACGTAGGTTGACCAGCGCCGGAAGCACTGGTGAATGGCGAAGAGGAAAAAAATGAAATGCAGCCGTCACTGATTTCGATTTTCCTGTGACAGCGAAAGATTACTTTCAGCGCGCGTTACATTTTTTTTATTCCTTCGATGCATCATACGTTGATATCTGGTTGAGAATGTTTGAGTGACAGTGTGATGGACGTAATAGGTGGTTTCCGGGACACGTGTCCAAAGTGCACGAGAAGTAGACCCCGGCATGCGCTAACATGTTGGGCAAGCCTCCTTCGAGACATTATTGTTCCCACGCACGCACTACCAAACCAACCAGCCTGCACAGTTAAATTGAAAGAACTGGTTGTACGGCTAGTTCGCTAGGCATGTTGCAATTTCCCTACGCAAAACGTGAAAACGAAGCAGACAAGTCAAGAAAAGGCAAAACGATGTTTATCTACTCAGGTTTGTTCGATTCTGTATAAAATATAGTTCCGGTGAAAGAGTGGCTTTTGAACAATATATGATTGACACAGATGATTGATATGTGGCACATTGGTCTTATCTAATTAGTCATCCGCTATTTTTGCGCTGTGAAATATCACCGGCATAAAATGGTGGCCCAGCGGTACATGTTGGGACCCATGCCGCGAGGGCACCACCGTCGTGCTCGCTTATCGCAGGCCAACAGATAAGTTCGAGCATGAATAGGCAAGACGCACGAGCAGGGTGGTTGCGCGCGCTAATGCATGCTTAGAAGTAACAGAGGTGCAGTGTATGTGTCGAAACCAAACTACTTGTTATGTTCTGAGCTGGCGATGGAATGCAGAAGTTACAAAATTAAAATATGGGGTTTTACGAGCCAAAACCACTTTCTGATTATGAGGCACGCCATAGTGGAGGAATCCGGCAATTTCGACCACCTGGGGTTCCTTAACGTGCACCTAAATCTAAGCACACGGGTGTCATCGTATTTCACCCCCATCGAAATGCGGCCACCGTGGCCAGGATTCGATCCCGCGACCTCGTGCTCAGCAGCCCAACACCATAGCCACTGAGCAACCACGGCAGGTCGAATGCAGAAGTGGACCGCTCGGGTGTTCTATATACAAGTGCGCATGGGGGCTATACATGGACAACATAAACATGGCCCTTCTCTGTCCGGTGAAATTAGTGCTTCGTTCGAAGAACGACCACGAGGACGGGCCATAATGTTTACCAGTGAAAACATGGAAGAAACACGGTTCCCATGACACGTCCCAATGTGCGGCCGCTTTCTTCCACGCAACAGAGGGAAGTTCGGTGCGCACCTCCGCTGAAAGCAGCTTCTATGCCTTGCATTTCGTGTGCGCGGTATAGTTTTGGGCTCAACGCTGCGTTTAACTGGCTGCTCGAGCTCTCTGTTAATTGCAATAAATCGGGTCTAAACTATCTCTTCGCATCTGTGGTGGCTAATAGCAGTCACGTGCCATCAAAAATTTATATCTTGAGGGACGTGTGAATGATCGCAACTGCTCCTTACGTCGCCCCACGGGAGCATGAACCTATTTAAATAAATAAATAAATAACAAGACAGACAGATTACGGTTGTCTTTTCAGCTATACTGTACTCTATTGGTGAGACATACTGCGCATTTGGAGGTGTTTATTTTTTCTCCATAAGGAATTTCTTGGGCATTTGTCTGGGCCACACACACGTGCGTGGAAGCTCGGACGCGATAGGTGCGGCAATAGCACGGGCCACTAGGAATCGCCCCCCAAAGGCTTTCGCACTTCCGCCCCCGGACGCAGCTCTCACCGCCTGAAGAGACGAACGCCACGACTTCGTGTTTGTTGGCACGATGTCACGGTGCCCACACGACCACTGAAGAGCAGTCATTGCTTACAATATGGAGGACAAGACCCGAACTATTCTGAAACAGCGGAAAACGAGACAAGCACACGCCATGTCACCCGGAGACAAACTTGCCGCCGTTATAATTCTTACGGGCAGCGCGCACGCATGTCCACACCGGGCGTTTCAAAACTGACGTGCAGTCGGTCAACGGTGACGAATGTAAACGAAAGCTGCGATTGCGTGCGCAAGATTTCGCAAAGTTTGGCGCGCATACTCCGGCAACTACGGCCGAACAATCGTTCGTATCTAAAGTGAGCGCTCGTGTATGGGCGAATCTCCATGAGAATAGAGGGATCAATCCGGGAACAAACCGATAATAAAACGACTTTTCTTTGTTAAACAGTTTTCGCGTTCACGGCGGATTAAGAGGCCACCTTCAATTTTTTCCGTAGATTTCATGAGAGATGATTATCGGATGCGATAAGCGGCAGCTGTTGACATTCTAGAGCTGCTTCACAATGGGCTACGAGGGACATCGCGGGGCCGAGGAATGTGCGCCAATGTTGATCATATTGTTTATCGAAGAAGCAGTAGGGGCAAATTTCTGAGTGAATATGTTCATGGTTACACAGGCCCCGTTTAAGTTGAGCGCTGGCTTTTGCTGCCACGAAATATAGTGGAAAATGAGCGAAAGTAATAAAATAAGGAAACGTTCTCTTTTCACAGAATTATTTTGACTCAATGTCTGGGAAGAAAATTGTTGCAATCATTTATAAGGCTCCAATTTACAACATGAACGCCGACAGGAATACGATTACTTTTTTATAATGCACGCAAAAACTGAAATAAGAGCATTAAAATGTCAAAAGAAAACAGAAGAATCAGGTGTCGTGCTACAACAATATTTCCGTATAGATATACATGCTCCATATGCAAGTGTTAACATGCTTTTAGTTTGCGGATTCTACAAAGGATGACATGTTGAACACCAAGATATTTGAATATGTTAGGAATGCAATGCAACTCCTGCTGTTGTCGCGGTAGCACTTGGTAATCATAAGACCACACACACACACACATATACATATATATATATATATATATATATATATATATATATATATATATATATATATAGATATAGATATTTTCTTCACTAGCCCTTCACATAATGACACAATAATGGATTTATGGATTTAAGAAAACCGGCCTTCTCTAGACGATTGAGTTGTTGTGAAAAGCTCAGATTGGCGAGGTAGTGGCATGACTTTCTAAATAAAGAAAGGGGAAGCACCCCAAAGACACATCGAAGAAGTTAAAAAGTACGCAGTCATCCCTTATGTACATCAGATGGGGCATGGGCTAAAAAAGACAGCCATGAAATATGGTGTTCAAGTAATATTTTCAGCAAATAATTCCTTAAACAAGATTTGCAATCTTGTCAATAGACCTAAACAGGCGTCCAAAGCCACATGCCACGTCAAACACTCGGGGCAGCTTGTGGCATGCTCGGTGGGAGTGGTCTACGTCATTACACTTTCGTGCGGCAAAATGTACTTTGGGCAGACGGGTCGCTGCCTTAACATCCGCCTTAGGGAGCACCAAGGTGCGATCAGGAATGAAACAGGTTCCAATCTGGCCGCGCATTGTAGAGTTTGCTCATGCAAACGCATGTTTGAACAAACGGAAATATTGTATAAAAATATGCATCAAATTAAACGCGAGATTGTAGAGGCCTACTTCATGCATGTGAACTCAGGCGCATGCGTCAGCCAGACTTCTATCACTCTGCAGGATAACGAAACTGATTTTTTTAATGCCAAGATAGGCTAACACCCTCGTAAACGTCCCTTTACATGTGCTCACATTTTCTGTATATTATAGTCCGTTGCTTGAAACAATAAACCAGTTGTTAGTCTGCGCTCGTGTTGTGTACTTCCTCTCGTCCTTCGTCCGGGCTGCGCTGCCCAAACATAGGAACATGTTCAATCACCAACTCGCCCAGCTTGCCGTCTTAAAAAAGGTACGGATGTAAGGACACGGACAAAAAGAAAACACAAATTCGGCTTGGCTAGGTCTCTGTTCCCTGCCGGCTTTTTCGGCAGCAGGTATCAAAATCTGCACAGTGCGTTAATACGATACATGAATTTGTATATAAGTACATAGCAAATAACCTAGCAAAATAATATACAGACAAAGCATGTGCGTTGAGAGAACCTGTAAGCTCAAGGTTATTTTGGCACAGCAGCAAACATTCACATCCATGGATAAACACTCATTTCATACGATATTCAAAAACACATTAACACAAACATAAGCCAATTTTCGCTTAAAGGGAACTTCAATAGAAATACATCTATGAATACATCACTGTGCACTTGCAGCTTAAAATCCATGTTGATCAGAAAAAGAAAACAACAAAAACGCAAGTGCACTCATGTAAATAAAAGTATGAACGACAAGTTAGGACAAGGAGATCTTTCTGACCGCCCAGCTACCTGAACATTGCCCTGACCCATGAGTCAGGCTCATGATGATCTTTGTTCTTAGCCGTGAGCAATGCAAAGCCCACTCAAGAGCTAGAATAACGAACCAATGTAACGTGGTGCAAATAAAACGGATGTGTGAAAAAAATCATTTCTTTAAAGCAGCATTTTAGGATGATATACAAGGTGTTCTTTTTTAGCTGCACCAAATTTTTTCAAGATTGCCTATGGCAGATAGGACAATTTTAATCCTTGATCTAAATTACTCGACGAGGCGGCCATTCTATGAGAAATCAAAATTTTCAGTTAAATAAGTAACATAGTTAGGGTAACTAACTTTTTCATTCATTGCTTTACGCCACACATTTCAACCTAAGAAGTATTGCCGCAGAGTTGGCATGGCGTATCAACTTGGAACGAATTCTGCGGACATTACCAAGTGTTCGTCGATATACGTTGGCGTTGCAGTGACATTTTTAGAAACCCCTGTTTTATGCATCGAATCACAAAAGTAACTCTCCGAAGCAGTCGCTTTGTTAATCAAAACAAAATTAAGCAGACAAAAAAAAAGAGACACTCGAAATGGCTAAACGATGGTTAAGCGTGCTGCAGTGGCGCCTCGCTGACCGTTCGCCTCGTTCGGCAGTGGGCGGCGGCTCGGCGGGATCGGTGCTGGCGAACCGGCTGTCCGCGGAGCCGTCGACGCGGGTGCTGCTGCTCGAGGCGGGCGGCCCGGAGGACACGGTGACCGACGTGCCCTTCTTCACCACCGTCAGCCAGGGCTCGGACATTGACTGGGCCTTCTACACCGAGACGCAGGGGAACTGCGGATTCGCCACCGTCAAGCAGGTAGGACGCTGTTGGCCGAGCAGGTCGTGCGAAAAAGAAATCCTGGGGGGGGGGCATCAAACTCTGATGCCACAGTCGCACGCGTAATTCTGTCGTGCCAACCACACGATCGCTGCTTGTGTGTGCCCTGCACGCCGCGAGAGATCTCGTGCATCGTTTTCTTTGACGCCGAGGACGAAGGCAGTGAATTCGTCGAATCTTTCACTGAGCGCATCACGAAAGCTTCGCGTCACATAAATCCCAATATGTGTGTTGGATCTGGTTAAATGTTTTATACATGAGACCACATGTTTATAAGTGAGCCTTCTGATACGGCTTTATATTATTTTTCTCTCTTTCTCTCTCTCTGGACGGCTAGCCTTCTATTCCATGTGTACAGCTAGATTAGCAACAGTTTTTGCGGTTACACTAGTATTGATTCTGTTTTTTTAATTCTTTATTAAACAATTTATTTCAGTAATACTGACAGCTTTCGGTTGAAGGCCCTTGGCAGGAGTGGGTGTTACATGAAGCACAGAAAAGTACAAGGCAATAATAAGAGGCCACAATAACAAAACGATTGTGTTACGCCAACCAACGCCTACTTAAAGACAAAGTCACGCTCACGGAATCACCAACGAAGAATGCTGTGCACTTTATGCAAGACCAGGCCTTGTACACGACTGATACGCCCAATGTTGACAGTGAAGGTGATAACGTCGCTATCATACACTCGCTGTCATATTTCGCTATTATACAACACTAAAACAAAAGGGCGTGAAGTGCGAATTCGCCTGTGACAGCAAGCGTAGCGACATTTCAAAAAATATGAATACGGGCGTGCGCACACAGGAGCGAGAAGAAAAATAGCGAGACTATCCGAGTAAGATAACCAATGATACATAATGCGAGATCAAAGCTTAAAGAAGGATAGGCAAAGGTAAGTAAAAACCAAGTTTGTAAACAAAATAAATTATTTCAAGCATCTTAAAAAAATTCTCGAGAGTTAGACACTCCATGGCATTGTGGTGCACGCGAATGGTTCGCGGGAACAAGGAATTTTTAAAACTGTCCATCTTACAAGCAAAATCTTTTAGCTTCTTATAATGATGCGATTGCGTTGGGTGTCGAGAAACGTGATCAATGTAGTGATTTCTGTTTAGGTTAAGCTTACCATGGTAGATCAAGTGCATGTATTTCAGACTTTCTTGACGTCTTCATACCTGCAATGTTTCTAGGTAAGCACTGACCAAAAGAACACTCGGAGATGATTTCCTACTATAAGAACTTAAGATGCATTTAACGTATTTTCTTTGAGCATTTCCACATTTTGTTATGTTTGCATGGGTTTACGGATCCCAAATTACCGCGGACTATTCCAAGATAGGCCTAACGAACGTTTTATACTCTATTAATTTGACTTCATGTGTGGACTCTCGCAAGGACTTTCTTTAAAAACCTACTTTGCGCATAGCTTTATTTGTATATAAGTAACATGGTCAGTTTCATTTAGGATCTGATGTGATGATGACGCCTAGATATTTGTAGGTATCTACGAAGGATAAATGCTGACCGTTAGTCGTATAAGAAAATGTTAATGGCTGCTTTTTTGACCTATTCTCACAGCTACTGTCTTTTTCTGATTAATTTTCACCTGCCATGTTGAGCACCAAATTCAATTTCGGATAAAGCTACCTGTAGGGAGGCATGATCGCTTGGGCTTTTTATCTCATGATAAATGATACAATCAGCCACAAATAACTTAATATTCACAGGTATATCACGAAGGATGTCGTTAATAAAAACCAAAAAGAAAAGTGGATCCAGCACGGAGCCCTACGGTATACCGGACTGAACCGATGCTGCACTTGAACTTACGCTTTGAAAAAATACACTCTGTTGCCGATCGCATAAATAGACCTCAATCCAAGCAAGCAGCGTACTGTGTTTTAATATGTCTTGCAGTTTTAAAAGTAGGTTCTGGTGGCATACACGATCAAAGCCTTTTCAGAATCTAGATGTATGATATCGATTTGGCCTTGCTTAACCAAAACTTCAGCGAAATCATGGATTGTTTCCCTTACCTGCGTTATTGTCGACAGCCCTTTGCGGAAGCCATGTTATCTGGAATGAATGAAGTTATTGTTTTCTGGAAAAGCGGGCACGTGCTCAACGTTAATGTGCTCGATTGTCTTGGCGCACGAGGATAGTCATGAAATTGGCGTACAAAGACCAGGTAGCGAGGTGTTTGGTGATTTAGCTATAGGTATCATCTTTCCGTATTTCCAGTCTTTTGGAATGTCTGCTCGCAATAACGTTTCATTGAACAATACGCACAAGTACTTTGAACACCATTCAGCATGTCTGACAAGGAAGGCATTGGGTACACCATCGATACCTGGCGATATTTTGCATAAATGTTTAACAAGAGCGAGAACTATCTCTTCTGATATCTCTTCTGATATTTCTTCTATATCTTCTATAATATCTTCTATGATATCTATGATATCTCTTCTGATATTTCCACATTATTAATTGAAGAGTAGTCCCCGTTATACAATTCGAAACTTGCCCATCTACCCTTATCGTCCATGAACACTGAACAGAAGAACTGGTTGAACGAATTTGCAATTATTGAGTTGTCTGCTATAGTTACTCCATCACTGCAAAGGTTTACTATGGACTTCTGACGCCTGAAAGGCCGCTATAATTTTGCTGGGGACGAGAGAAGAAAATTTTTCATTGACACATTATGGTAGTATGGCTTTTTTATGGACTGCTTCAGCTGCAGACGCACCTCAGCCAGTCAAGAAGCGTTATGCATGGATGAGAGATTTTGGTGCTGTTTTCTTATCGTTCTTGTCTTTCGATCGTCCAAACCGTACAACCTGTTTCGTCATTCACGGGTTTGTGGTTCACACTATATTGCGCTTCACGGGAACAAAGTATTGAACACACTTCAAGACGAGATTCTTTAAAAAAACCATAAGTCATCAACAGAGCTATCACTGGAGTGGGAAAGAGTAACAAAATCTGAAAAAGATATGTCAAGCGCGTCCGAAATTGCAACGTCATCAGCGTGAGTAAATACTGGTACCATGCATTCTTCTGGCTTGTTTTTCGTCACAGATTTTAGTGGAATGGTCAGATATGGCCATACTGTGGTCAGATAAGCCTTTAAGAACAGTTATTTTGGGACCGCGGTGAAGAATGCTGTTACTAACCAGGAAATGGTCTAGAATAGATGACGTGCCATTTTCTACCCGTGTGGGTTCTTTGACTGGTTGTGTCAGGTCGTGGAAAACCAGCAGGCAGAGAAAAGTCTCCGCCGTATTACAGAGCGCGTAGGGGATTTCCTTGTCCCAATCAATCAAGGGAAAATTAAAATAATCACCGATTAAAATGTGGCAAGAACTTTTATATCTGCTTAAAAATTCATTAGACCTACCAAAAAACATTAGCGGTGTTCGGTGGCCGAAAGAATCCTCCTATGACCAAGCTAAGCTCGTGCCGAACTACCTTTGCAATGACACATTCAACGTCAAGTATGTCGGTCAGCCATATGACTTGCAGTGATTCTAGGGCCATGATCGCGACCCCGCCTCTCCTGGCATTTCTATCCTTACGGTATGTTTTGCAGCCTGGTGGCGTTATTTCTTCATCACTGATGTCCAAGTGCACCCAAGATTCAGTGACAATGAAAATGTGAGGCTTGAGTGTTATGGCAATGCTTTATATGTCCTCAGAAATACTTGCAATGCTGCAAGCATTCGGGTTAAGGCACTTGAACGGTTTTCCAGTGGCTGCTTCGTTTCATTCCGCGTGACCACTGGGATTTCTCTTTACAGGAATCCTATTATTCCGGTCGTCATCCCATTTAAACAGTGTGCTGTCAACTTTATTTCGGCATGAAAAAGGGGAGTTTTACCTCCGGCCCGTCGAATTTCGGAGGCACTATTCGAGACCGTCTTTCGTCTTTTTCGGGTTCTTGCCAAAAAATTATGAGACACGGAAGCTTGTTTTACAATTTAGCATGTAGCGATTATTTAGAATATTTCTTTTCGCTGCAATCAATCAATTTCACAATTACTGGTCGTGTTGTATTCGGCTGTTTATGAGCAATTCTGTGTATTCTTTAAGCCGAGGAAACAGGAACACCAAGCGTGTTTCTAAAAACGCCTTCAGTCACACTTTCCATCAAGTCATCATGTGTCTCGTCAACTTTCTCAGTTACGCCAAAAGCAATATTGTTGTTTCTTCTAGAATGGTCCTCTAGCTCAACGAGCTTTACTCCCAAGCTTTCGATGCTTTTTTTTTAACTTCGGATACTGGTCGTGTCAATCTTTTGAAGGGCGGAAGCAGATTTTCAGATACCTTAAGCTTCGATTCTATTTCGTCAAGACGCTTAGACGTGTTCTTTTGGCCCTCGAGTAATTGTGCAAGTAGTTCTTCAGTGGGCGGTCCAGAGTTTGGTTCCACATCTCCGCAAACCATAAGTAGGGATAAGGCAAAGTCATGAATAACCAAAGCGAGCATATCAGCGCTATATGGACTCGTCCGCTGGACAAGACATCGGTTACTAGATATTATAGTGGATGTTTTGTTACTGACCTTCACGAAAAACAGGAGCAGGTTAGTCATGATGCTAGCGGCAGGCCAGCTGACGTACGAAGTGCCCGTAGCTTGAAGATCGCCGACTGTTTATATCCGGAAATGATGAAATTGACGCAAGTGGCGGTGATGTGGTACCATGGATCATCACAGATAAGCGGCACATGGGCAGAATCTTCGGATGGGGATTGAGATGTGATAGTGTCCAACGTTGTAGCTTGCCATGAGCTGACCTGTACCACCGATCCAAGCAGGAACTGCACGAAAAACCGCAGCGGGATGACCAAGATGCTAACGAGAGGCCAGCTGACGTACGAACTAGCGTAGCTTGAAGATCGCCGACTTTTTATATCCGGAAATGATGAAATTCACGCAAGTGGCGGTGATGTGGTACCATCGATCATCACAGATAGGCGGCTCATGCGCAGAATCTTCGGATGGGGCTTGAGATGCGATAGCGTCGAAAATTGTAGCTTGCCATGAGCTAACCTGTACCGCCGATCCAAGCAGGAACAACTGCACAAAAAACCAGATTAGGTTGACCAAGATGCTAACAGGAGGCCAGCTGACGCACCAACTGGCGTAGCTTGAAGATCGTCGCGGAAATGATGAAATTGACGCAAGTGGGGGTGATGTGGTACCACGTATCATCACAGATAGGTGGCTCATGCGCAGAATCTTCGGATGGGGTTTGAGATGTGATAGCGTCGAAAGTTGTAGCTTGCCATGAGCTAAATTGTACCGCCGATCTAAGCAGGAACAACTGCACGAAAAACCGGAGCGGGTTGACAAAGGTGCTAACGGGAGGCCAGCTGGCGTGCTCATCGGTGTAGCTTGAAGATCGCTGATTTTTTATATCCAGAAATGATTATGTAAAGGAGAGTGGCCGTGATGTCATCCAAGGATCGTCGCAGATATTCGGCTCATGCGCAGAATCTACTGTGAGGACTTGAGCTGTGATAGCGTCGAAAGTTGTAGCTTGCCATGAGCTAACCTGTACCGCCGATCCAAGCAAGAACAACTGCACGGAAGACAGGAGTGGGCAAACCATGATGCTAACGGGAGGCCAGCTGGCGTGCTCATCGGTGTAGCTCTAAGATCGCTGATTTTTATATCCGGAAATGATTATGTAAAGGAGAGTGGCCGTGATGTCGTCCAAGGATCGTCGCAGATAGGCGGCTCATGAGCAGAAACTTCGGTGAGGACTTGAGCTGTGATAGCGTCCACAGTTGTGGCTTGCCATGAGCGCACTTGTATCACCAATCCAAGCAAGAACAATTCCACTGAAAATAGGAAAGGGTAAACCATGATCCTAACGGTAGGCCAGCTGACGTTCCCATCGGCGTAACTTGAAGATCGCTGATTTTTATATCCGGAAATGATTATGTCGATGAGATTGAGCGTGAGATTGTCCAAGGATCTTCGCAGATAAGTGGCTCATGCGCAGAATGTTCGTTGGGGACTTCAGCTGTGATAGCGTCCAAAGTTGCAGCTTGCCATGAGTTTACCTGTACCGCTGATCCAAGCAAGAACAACTGCACGAAAAACAGGAGCGGATTAACCTGATGCTAACGGGAGGCCAGCTGACGTGCCCATCGGCGTAGCTTGAAGATAGCTGATTTGTATACCCGGAAATGACAATGCCGATGAGATTTTCCGTGATGTCGTCGAAGGATCGTTGCAGATAGGTGGCTCATGCGCAGAATCTTCGTAGAGGGTTTGAGGTGTGATATCGTCCAACGTTGTAACTTGCCATGAGCTGACCTGTACCGCTGATCCAAGCAAGAACAACTGCACGAAAAACAGGAGCGGATTAACCATGGTGCTAAGAGGAGGCCAGCTGACGTGCACACAGGCGTAGCTTCAACATTGTCTTTTTATATCAGGAAATGATGATGTAAATGAGATTGGCCGTGACGTCGTGCAAGGATCGTTGCCGATAGGCGGCTCATGCACAGAATCGATTATTATAAAATCTGCGATTTCACATGTGAACAACCACAATACAACTATGAGGCCAGCCGTAACAGGAAACTGCCAGAATAAATATAAACAGCTGGGGCTCTCTAACGTGCGCCCTACGAACGGTACACGGGTGTTTCCTTATTTCGCCACCAGCGAAATGCGGTCACCGTGGCCGGTATGTGATCCCGCGGCTTCGGCTTTAGCAACGCAACACCAAAGCCCCTGCGCCACCTCGGCTAGTGATTCGCCTTTTTTCCCAACTCTGTTTTTAGTCCCTCATTTTGCCTGAAGCAGTCAGAACTATGCCCGTGCTTACGGATAGAGAAAAGAAATAGCCAATAACCTGTGATGAAGCCATCAAAAGGTCGATGCCTTGTGGAAGGGACGTGTTCGTATTTTCGCCTATCACAGTCGGTCATTACCACAATCTGAGCAACACATATTTAAAATTTCTTATAAGGCCCCTACATGGGGCATTGAGTAAGGGGGACATAGAAGCAAGTGCACACACAAAAAGAGGCAACTCGAGATAGTATGAAAGTCGAAAAAGAAACACCAGCCTGGTGCACAGCTTATGAATTAAAGAAGCATTAATGACATGCAGCTGAGTAACACAAAAATTAGAAGAGCGCAATAAGTATATAAACAAATGTGCTACAGTGCAAGGAAAAAGTACGAAATGAAAGCAAAACAGTGAGTATGATTAACAAGGGACAAGCGAGTTGAAAGGGTGCCTGTATTTTTCACGATCAATTTGCACAAGTATGTTATCAGGAAGGTTGATCCAGAGACGAATGACAAGTGGAAATGCAGACGAGTTGCTTCAGTTTTACCGTAGATGCGAATGAAGCTAACATGATTGTGCAACTGTGTGACGTGTGCGATGAAGTTTGCAGGCGCAGGGTGCGTTTGTTCGTGTGCTGGGCATACTTACGAAATAATAATAAAAGGGTGGTGTTCCAAAGCGTCAAAAATCTTTGGTTTGCTACAAGCTCTAAAGAATACTCATCCATGTGAAACAGTGCTTTTGCTCTGGAAAGACATTCAAGCCCTGGACAGACAATAATATCTTCGCTATGGTATCCGTGAAAACGCTACGATTATATGACGATTGTTTCTGTGTGGCGCAGTGTCTCGTCACCGCTGCCATGTTCTCTAGGGTTCAAATTGCATAGCCGAACGGGACCAGTACTTAGTTTTTACTGAGAAATGCTTACGGCCAACTTAGTCACAGCAATGCATTGTCTTACCCCAGAGGACAGAGTCAGTAAATTGAGAATACAAATACTAAAATGAATGACGCACTTTCCACAGGTTTACAATGTATGTTCTATTCTGGCTTCTGTGTCAATGTTGTTATTGTTTATTTCCTTTTTTAATCGTAGCAATAAGAGTACGGATATTGTTCGACCAGTACAGGTCCTGGAATGATACCTATTTAAACAATCTTGAATTGATTAATCTGTATTAGAAGTCAAATGGGTGGAAGAAAAATTGGAGGGCGCTTAAGCTTCGCCTTCAAGAGTGGAACGCGATAGCGTTATCGCACCCCGTTCGCACCGCCCACTCATTCACTCGGCATGCTCTTGAGTCACACAAAGACGAAACGTGCGCCTGCGCAAGCGGAACGAACCAAAGAACTCGGTGTCTCGGAGGGAGAAACGATCTACGCGAGCCAAACGTCGTGATCGGCACGGACAGCCAGGCCGCGACGCGCCATGAAGGCGGACGCGGCCATGGGGCTGTCGCCTCGATAGGATCGTCCTCTATCTCGCTTGGAAGCACCACGCAGACGCATGACTCCTCGCCAGCAGCCCTGCACACATCGCAGGGGACGCTTTCCCGCCAGACGCGCTACGGCGCAGCGATCACGTCAGAGGCGTCCCGCATCGGACGTTGCACATAAGAATCGCGCTGTGAGCGGAAAGAGGAGCCGAGCCGCTTCGCGCGGGCGCATCACCTGTCGGGGCAGCGCCGTACATTGCGATGAGGGGGTCTTCTGTGTTATCCGCAAGGTGGTTCTGCGTGCGCGCCAAGTGCAGAAGAAATGTAGCGGAAACGCACTTCGCTACGCATTTAACTGCGACTTCTGTAATTTACATGCTCATAATTACCGATATACACCGCAATATAACTTTCTACGGCACCTTGCTAAGGCAACACCGTATTCACTAGAGACGCTTTTGTCCCGCTTTGAAGCATTGAACTCATGGCTCAGTGGTAGCGTCTCCGTCTCACACTCCGGACACCCTGGTTTGATTCCCACGCCCATCTTGCAAGTGGTTTTTATTTATGAATTACCTTCCGCCATTTTTCATTCACGGCCAACGCCACCGATGCCGACGACACCGGTTTTCTGCGACACGAGCTCCTTAACGCAATCGCGTTAAAATGGCTGATGGGCAGAGACAGCTCCTGAAATGGTGATGCGTCCAAACGGCTAAAAGGGTTAATAAAGTTAATTTGCACTGGCCCATCGTACTGTAGTGGGTTCGCATATTCCATAGATTTATATGTGTGGTGCTACACAGATGCTACACAACACGTGTAGCATCTTCGCTATAGGTCCGAGACTAGTGGTGGAAGTAAAAAAAAATATTGTCGGCTTTTTTTGGTTGTTCTGCGATGAAAAATTACTTAAAAATTAAATTATGGAGTCTTACGTACAAAAACCACTTGCTGATTATGAGACACGCCGTAGTGGAGGACTGCAGAAATTTCGACCACCTGGGGTTCTTTAACGTGCACCTAAATCTAAGTACACGGATGTTTTCGCATTTCGCCCCATCGAAATACGACAGCCCTGGCCGGGATTCGATCCCACGACCTCGTGCTCAGCAGCCTAACACCATAGCCACTGAGCAACCACGGCGGGTGAAAAATTACTCTGCCAGCTCTCTCTACTGACTCTAATTCAGGCTACAAAATAAAACATTCAAGCCATGGCAGGACGCGCTAGGTGCATCTCGTTTCGTCTAATGAAAGTGCTGCAACGATGCCAAATTTTGTTCAAGCGACCTTTATTGCACCACTCCCGAGAAGAGCGCTGAACGACTTAATACCAGATAGTCATTGATGCTTTTGTGTCTCCACCAGCTTCTCTCACAATTAACACGCGGATTAATTAAGCAGTGCAATAAATTCTGCAATATTCCAGAGGCCGGTTTACCAAACGCCAAGTGATGAGGAAATGATCACATTAATTGAATGTGAATTGAATCACATTAACTGGATTCACCAAAAGCGCACCATTAATCTTTCTGCGACGCCACAATGAAGACCGAAACATTCGGCTCTAGACGAACCACTTATAGAGCAATAATAAAAAAAAAACGAAAAATAAAAGCAACTGGTTCGTATTTGGCGCGCCATTGCATTGTGATGGACTGTGTCCAACGCTGTTTCCGTCTTGCAAATGGCACATTTATGTCCCGAGACAGAGCTTAGGGCTCAAGGTTTGTCACTTAAGAGCGTAATATCACACTTCCGCCTCCGCGCAGCAACTACTGCTGAGTCATCCTCGGCAGGTCCCTCGCTTTCCTCAGTGATTGTAGACAACAAAACTCACAACACGGGGCTAACCTCTTGCCCTATTGAGTAAACATGCCATTACGGATATTCTCAAGAGCACTTCGCATCCTAATACACGCTATCTGCGTGGCTGCCTGGACCATTACTGCTATTTAGTACGACGACGTTGAAGGGTTGGCATCGAGAGTTGGCGAAATCTTCCCGTCCTTTGCAGCGCGTCATTTTTGTCGGCATCTACAGCAATGATGACTTGTGTTTATTTGCTCACAGAGCAAGGGACTAACAAAACATTATGAAAGTGATTTTATTCTTTCCGAAAAAAAAAACGATGCATTAACGGGCGACCTATTATTACGTCGCATATTCCTCGTTATTTCGTGCGCGCTAGCAGATGATTACGCGCGAGACTACCATTACTTAGAGAGTGTAGTAATTGCTCATATAATAGCAAAACAAAAAAAAATATTGCCCTGGTCGGAGTGGGGGAATGTGGTAGCATGGAAGGGTGCTTTTAACGTCGCATGACGCTTTCTACACGGGCTTCTTAAGAATGAGTGAAATGTAATTTTCTATTGCGCTTGAATCATTTCATTCATTTGCCGTTGCACATGGAAAGGGAGGCACGCGTAAGTGGGGATTACTGGGAGAGGTTTTTCTGAGGTGGACACAATATATGGTAGTGATGAGGATGAAGTATCTTCATCCGCAAGTGCAGGCGAGGGGAGCTTTGTGATTCAAGAAGCACTGGGATATTAAAAAGGTTGCCACTGAGAGGACAGCATGCGAAAGGTGGATATAAGCAAAATTAGGCTGATAGGTGGAATTTTACCCCAGCCCATAATAGGGGAGGCTGTTACTCCATACTACGAGACGGATACGCGCAGGTTGAGCAGGTGTTGGTCCAGATACCCGCGATATCGCCACGTTCGTTGGTGCCTTGAACTTGGGGCCTTCTAAACATGTGACGGGGATAAAACAATTTCTCCTTCTCACGGCTTGAATGAAATGTAGCATGAACTCGCCATTGTTGCCAAGGTCACAACTTTAACCACGTCTATAACATATCCAGGATCTATCTATCTATCTATCTATCTATCTATCTATCTATCTATCTATCTATCTATCTATCTATCTATCTATCTATCTATCTATCTATCTATCTATCTATCTATCTATCTATCTATCTATCTATCTATCTATCTATCTATCTATCTATCTATTTTTGATTGTGAGGATAATGGCATTCATTTGCTTCATCTGTTTTTGCTACGATAAAGCTAGGCTGCTTCGCGATGGCTGCGATTTGTTATGTGTAAGCGTGCGCCTATATTTTTATGCGCACCCTTTCGGGAGTGTGCCATTTCTTCGCATCTCTAAATGCTAGTGCGTGAACGCATGTACAGGGGAGTCCGCTGGCTTTTGAATCTACCTGAGCACATCTGCGCTAGAGGCTCCTTTAGTTCAGCGGTCACGGTGCGGGGCGGGGCTCTCACTGTTTGTGGTGCGTACCTAAATTCTCGGACAATATTCCATGCGAGATCCCGTATACCGGATGTTTGCCTACCTGATGTTTAAGCGATGATAATTGGTAACCTTCTTCTTTCTTTTTTTCACTTTTTAATATTACACCATACAATGTCCAAACAAATACACAAGAATTGTTGGAACCCATAGCCAGAAGGCTAGTGTCAAGTTCACTAATTCGTTTGCTCAAGCTAAGTCGTAGTCTGTCATCATCATCATAATCATCATCATTATATTTTATGTCCACTGCAGGACGAAGGCCTCTCCCTGCGATCTCCAATTACCCCTTTCCTGCGCTAACTGATTCCAACTAGCACCCGCAAATTTCCTAATTTCGTCGCACCACCTAGTCTTCTGCACTCCTCTACTGCGCTTCCCTTCTCTTGGTACCCATTCTGTCACCCTAATGGTCCAACGGTTATCTAATCTGCGCATTACATGACCCGCCAAGTGCCATTATTTTTTGTTAATGTCAATTAGAATATCGTCCATACCCGTTTGCTATCCGATCCAAACCGCTCTCTTTCTGTCTCTTATAGTTCTGCCTAGAATTCTTTTCGTTCCATCGCTCTTTGCGCGGTCCTCAACTTGTTCTAAAGCTTCTTTGTCAGTCTCCAAGTCTCTGCCCCATATTTTAGCACCGGCGAAATGCGCTGATTGTATACCTTACTTTTCCTAGTCTGCAGGCCAGATTAAAGGGCATCCGGACCATTGTTTGTTCTTCACGGATGTTCTGCCGCTCTTGAAATGGGCGATCCACTGCTCATTTAGCTACGGCATGTGAATTTATCTCAAAATGATTGTTATATCATCGAATTGCCAGTGTGGCGTGTTTCCTAGCCGGAAAAGAACATCACAGTGAAAATTCGTTCACTTGAGTCACTCATACATTCTTAGCACAAAACAGCATCAACATATTACAAGATCACACGATGTGAATGAACGTCGTTGTCAAAGCCAAGAAAACCTTCAACATTAATTTATTACTGAACTAGACGCGCCACCTAGCTGCGGAGCTGTGTTGCTCTCCGTCGAAGCAGGGCAGCATGTTTCCGAGTAGTTTATTTTACCCCTCGTATTTGGCGCCCGGAGAAGCAGTTAGCAGCACCCGGCACGGAGCAACGTTGCGGTCACGGCTTTTGTGGCACCTTAAATTTTAAGTATTCGAACATCACAATTCCATGACGCTGTCTTCGTGGCGCCGGGCTTCTTGATATAGTTGGGTCGCGGTAGAGGTTATAAAGCAACGATGACGTAGAGTCACAGGAAGAAAAGAGACCGCTTGTGAATAAAAAAAAAGAAGCACTATATTTAGGAGGTGAAACGCAAAAGAAAAATAATACACGTCAAGATAAGGAAGCAAGCCCACAACGTGCCCAGAAGTCATGCATACAGTCTAGAAAGCTCAGCTAAAAAAGGGCCAGTACACTTACAAAAGCAGCGAGTTTACCGGATCATGCAAGAAATGCTTAGACAGCCAGAGCTTGTGCAGTGCTCATCAGGTGGCGATGCGCACGGTGGAGACATGTGGCGACCCCGTGCGGCGCTCGCCAGCTGCCACTCAGGCACGGTGCTGAATATGCTGAGCCACCTGGGCCAGACGCCTTCCCGACGTTCGCCAACCGCAGGCTACTGGAAAAACATGGACGTGGTGTCGGTTCCAGACGGGAGCCAGGGGCGGCCTTTTGCTAGAAACTCAACAGACCGCTATATCCACGGCATGGGCACCATCGTCTCCGTCCGCGTCTGCCACGCTAGCGTCTCCCTCCGAACGTGCCCTCATGCGTGATGACGAAGTGACACAAACACCACCGACAGCGCCCATGCGCTGTCGGTGGTGTTTGTGTCACTTCGTCGTTATCCGTTTGTTCGCACTGTCTGTCTGAAAAACTTTATTACAAATATATTACAGGCAAGAAGTTTGAGGTGGCCCGTAGGGGGCCACCTCTCGCCATCACACTCCTCATTTATCAGCATCATCACCAGCCTGGCTACGCCCACTGCACGGCCAAGGCCTCTCCCATGCTTCTCCAACTACCCCGGTCATGTGCTAATTGTGGCCATGTTGTCCCTGCAAACTTCTTCATCACATCTGCCCACCCAACATTTTCCACCCCCTGCTACACTTCCCTTTTCTTGCAATCCAGTCCGTAACCCTTAATGACCATCGGTTATCTTCCCTTTTCAATACATGTCTTGTCCATGCCCATTTCTGTTTATTGATTTCAACTCAGATGTCATTAACTCGCGTTTGTTCCCTCACCCAATCTGCTCGTTTCTTATCCCTTAACGTTACACCCATAATTTTTCTTTCCATAGCTCGTTGCGTCGTCCTCAATTTAAGTAGAACCCTTTTCGTAAGCCTCGAGGTTTCCACCCCGTACGTGAGTACTGATAAGACACAGCTGTTATACACTTTTCCTTTGAGGGATAATGGCAACCTGCTGTTCATGATCTGAGAGTGCCTGCCAAACGCCTCCCAGCCCATTCTTATTCTTCTGATTATTTCAGTCATATCATCCTGATCCGCGGTCGCTGCCGGCCCTAAGTAGGTGTATTCCCTTACTACTTCCACTGCCTCGCTACCTATCTTAAACTGCTGTTCTCTTCCGAGACTGTTAAACATTACTTTAGTTTTCTGCAGATTAATTTTTAGACCCACCCTTCGGCTTTGCCTCTCCACGTCAGTGAACATGCATGGCAGTTGGTCCCCTGAGTTACTGAGCAAGACAATATCATCAGCGAATCACAAGTTACCAAGGTCATCATCATCATCATCATCATCATCATCATCATCATCATCATCATCATCAGCCAAGTTACGCCCACTGCAGGGCAAAGGCCTCTCCCATACTTCTCCAACAACCCCGGTCATGTACTAATTGTGGCCATGTTGTCCCTGCAAACGTCTTAATGTCATCCGCCCACCTAACTTTCTGCCGCCCCCTGCTACGCATCCCTTCCCTTGGAATCCAGTCCGTAACCCTTAGTGACCATCGGTTATCTTCCCTCCTCATTACATGTCCGGCCCATGCCCATTTCTTTTTCTTGATTTCAACTAAGATGTCGTTTACCCGCGTTTGTTGCCTCACCCAATCTGCTCTTTTCTTATCCCTTAATGTCACACCCATCATTCTTCTTTCCATAGCTCGTTGCGTCGTCCTCAATTTCAGCAGAACCCTTTTCGTAAGTCTCCAGGTTTCTGCCCCATATGTGAGTACTGGTAACACACAGCTGTTATACACTTTCCTTTTGAGGGATAGTGGCATCCTGCTGTTCATGATTTGAGAATGCCTGCCAAACGCACCCCAGCCCATTCTTATTCTTCTGGTTATTTCAGTCTCATGATCCGGATCCGTGGTCACTACCTGCCCTAAGTAGATGTATTCCCTTAACACTTCCAGTGCCTCACTACCTATTGTAAATAGTTGTTCTCTTCCGAGACTGTTCATCATTACTTTAGTTTTCTGCAGATTAATTTTCAGACCCACCCTTCTGCTTTGCCTCTCCCGGTCAGTGAGCATGCATTGCAATTGGTCTCCTGAGTTACTAAGCAAGGCAATATCATCAGCGAATCGCAAGTTGCTAAGGTATTCTCCATCAAATTTTATCCCCAATTCTTCCCACTCCAGGCCTCTGAATACCTCCTGTAAACATGCTGTGAATAGCATTGGAGATAACGTATCTCCCTGTCTGACGCCTTTCTTTATAGGGATTTTGTTGCTTTCTTTGTGGAGGACTACGGTGGCTGTGGAGCCGCTATAGATATCTTCCAGTATCTTTACATATGGCTCATCTACACCCTGATTCCGTAATGCCTCCATGACTGCTGAGGTTTCGACTGAATCAAACGCTTTCTCGTAATCAATGAAAGCTATATATAACGGTTGGTTATATTCTGCACATTTCTCTATCACTTGATTGATAGTGTGAATATGGTCTATTGTTGAGTAGCCTTTACGGAATCCTGCCTGGTCCTTTGGTTGACAGAAATCTAAGGTGTTCCTGATTCTATTTGCGATTACCTTAGTAAATACTTTGTAGGCAACGGACAGTAAGCTGATCGGTCTATAATTTTTCAAGTCTTTGGCATCCCCTTTCTTATGGATTAGGATTATGTTAGCGTTCTTCCAAGATTCCGGTACGCTCGAGGTTATGAGGCATTGCGTATACAGGGTGGCCAGTTTCTCTAGAACAATCTGACCACCATCCTTCAACAAATCTGCTGTTACCTGATCCTCCCCAGCTGCCTTCCCCCTTTGCATAGCTCCTAAGGCTTTCTTTACTTCTTCTGGCGTTACCTGTGGGATTTCGAATTCCTCTAGGCTATTCTCTCTTCCACTATCGTCGTGGGTGCCACTGGTACTGTATAAATCTCTATAGAACTCCTCAGCCACTTGAACTATCTCATCCATATTAGTAACGATATTGCCGGCTTTGTCTCTTAACGCACACATCTGATTCTTGCCTATTCCTAGTTTCTTCTTCACTGTTTTTAGGCTTCCTCCGTTCCTGAGAGCCTGTTCAATTCTATCCATATTATAGTTCCTGATGTCCGCTGTCTTACGCTTGTTGATTAACTTAGAAAGTTCTGCCAGTTCTATTCTTGCTGTAGGGTTAGAGGCTTTCATACATTGGCGTTTCTTGATCAGATCTTTCGTCTCCTGCGATAGCTTACTGGTTTCCTGTCTAATGGAGTTACCACCGACTTCTATTGCGCACTCCTTAATGGTTCCCATGAGATAGTCGTTCATTGCTTCAACACTAAGGTCCTCTTCCTGAGTTAAAGCCGAATACCTGTTCTGTAGCTTGATCCGGAATTCCTCTAGTTTCCCCCTTACCGCTAACTCATTGATTCGCTTCTTGTGTACCAGTTTCTTCCGTTCCCTCCTCAAGTCTAGGCTAATTCGAGTTCTTACCATCCTATGGTCACTGCAGCGTACCTTGCCGAGTACGTCTACATCTTGTATGATGCCAGGGTTCGCGCATAGTATGAAGTCGATTTCATTTCTAGTCTCACCATTCGGGCTCCTCCACGTCCACTTTCGGCTAACCCGCGTGCGGAAAAAGGTGTTCCTTATCCGCATATTATTCTGTTCTGCAAACTCTACTAATAATTCTCCTCTGCTATTCCTAGAGCCTATGCCATATTCCCCCACTGACTTGTCTCCAGCCTGCTTCTTGCCTACCCTGGCATTGAAGTCGCCCATCAGTATAGTGTATTTTGTTTTGACTTTACCCATCGCCGATTCCACGTCTTCATAAAAGCTTTCGACTTCCTGGTCATCATGACTGCATGTAGGGGCATAGACTTGTACCACCTTCAATTTGTACCTCTTATTAAGTTTCACAACAAGACCTGCCACCCTCTCGTTAATGCTATAGAATTCCTGTATGTTACCAGCTATTTCCTTATTAATCAGGAATCCGACTCCTAGTTCTCGTCTCTCCGCTAAGCCCCGGTAACACAGTACATGCCCGCTTTTTAGCACTGTATATGCCTCTTTTGTCCTCCTAACCTCACTGAGCCCTATTATATCCCATTTACTACCCTCTAATTCCTCCAATAACACTGCTAGACTCGCCTCACTAGATAGCGTTCTAACGTTAAACGTTGCCAGGTTCAGATTCCAATGGCGGCCTGTCCGGAGCCAGGTATTCTTAGCACCCTCTGCAGCGTTACAGATCTGACCGCCGCCGTGGTCAGTTGCTTCGCGGCTGCTGGGGACTGAGGGCCGGGGTTTGATTGTTGTATTCATATAGGAGGTTGTGGCCAAGTACTGCACCAGGGTGGCCAATCCTGCTCTGGTGAGAGAGTGCGTTACCGGTTCTGGTCACCGGGATCAGGCCGCACTCCAGGCCTGTTTGTGCAATTTTCTCAACACACGGTTTTTTTTTGTATTTCCCGGTGGAGAATTGCGCGGCACCGGGATTTGAATCACGGTCCTCTTGCACTGGAGACGGATACTCTACCGTCCCCGCAGGAGTTAAATTAAAAATTGAATTATGGTGTTTTGCGTGACAAAACCACTTTCTGATTATGCACGCCGTAGTGGAGGACTCCGAAAATTTCGACCACCTGGGGTTCTTTAACGTGCACCTAATTCTAAGTACACGGGTGTTTTCGCATTTCGCCCCCATCGAAATGCGGCCGCCGTGGCCGGGGTCCGATCCCGCGACCTCGTGCTCAGCAGTCTAACACCATGACCACTGAGCAACCACGGCGGGTCCCGCAGGAGTTCTACGCCTCATTTAACCTACAGTGGTGCCCTATTTGATCAGTCAAGGTGGACCAATCTGAGCTCGGTTATACCGCATGGATGGCACTCGGCTAGAGAACCTGGTATTTATGACCTGCACATGTGTGGCCACACATAATTGAGGATATATAATTTTTTTTAGGAGGGTTTCCGTACAGTGATAAAAGGAAGGAAAATACATTAGAAGAAAAAAAAGAAAAAAGAAAGGAACATAACATGTGATTTGAACTCGTGATCCTTCAATGTTGCCCGGAAAGGTAGCTCAGTCGGTTGGTTCGTCAAGCCAACGGTTACTTTCAAACGCCAAAGCTCCTGCTCCGAGCCTCATACTTATGTGGAAAGGGACTGATGTTGTCCGCGGCAGTCGATTGGAAGGCGATATAAGCATGCGTGTCCATGATACACACACGACAAACTGCCTTACAATATTTGGAATTGATATATATACACACACAAAAGCCAATATAGGCTGCTCGACACTATCTCGCGCGTTTTTATAGCGAAGTACATCAGAACCGACTCGTCGTTCCACAACAACCATTTCCTGAGTGATCGCCAGATATATGCCGAATAACTTCCTGTCATTCAATAAGAATGTCTCTCTTTCATGCAGCCTACCAATTCGCGCTGTTTCGGTTTAGACAAAACAATTTATCATTCGAGGCGCACTTGCCAAGTTTGCCTCCAATTAAAACTGCCTGCGATGCCTATAGTGCAGCTCTTATCTCACTCAACATACACAGTTCTATATACGTGCATCCGGTGCAATGCTTTCCGTTGTATCAGCAATTTCAATGTCATGGCCGATCATGTAAGCAAAAGTAGCTGTTTACTATTTACAATATCCAGAATTGATCAAACGTGAAGTTGTCACCGGCATTCTGAGTGGTTGGAAGGCATAATTTCTTTGAAAAATGGCCGCCAGAGGAGCAGCGTGAACTCGAGCGGCTTTAGAGACTAGGAAAACTGCCTTAAAATATTTAGACTTGAGGGGAAGCTTCGTTAACAAACTATAACACGGCAATCAGCACTCGTATACGACGAGAGAAATTATTGAGACGTGGGAAATTCCCTTGAAATAAATCTGGTTTGCGAGACAAATGCTTGTATGTATTGAATCTCTTAAAAGATGAGGGGGGAAATATGCGCTCACCGAGAGGGCATCTTCAGCACGAGACCACCGCGAGGCACCTTACTGAGATGTAGAGAGCTTCGCGGCCGGAACGAAATCTCCCCTCTCCGCCGGCCCAGGGTGGAAAACGTGCTTTCTGATCGCTCAAGGTTGCGCGGATATTGTGTAGCTCTAGCGTCTAGGAAAAAGCTTAAACAGGTGCGGGGGCGGCACGCATAGCGTGGGAAGCCAGCCGCCGGAATAGCTATCTCAAGTACTGCTGCTGGCGAGGGCGAAATACCTTCGTGTAATTATAATAACCCTAATAGGACTTCTTTCAAAGGAAAAAAAGAGAAGAAAAAGAAAAGGGAAACGGCTCAGAAGGCTATACTACGAGAGCTATGACTGATACTTTTCTATATATATGTATTCATCTCATCTATGGGATCGCATTCTTCATTCTTCAGGTATTCTTCATTAACTCTTATCCCCAATTCTTCCCAATCCAGGTCTCTGAATACCTCCTGTAAACACGCTGTGAATAGCATTGGAGAGATCGTATCTCCCTGCCTGACCCCTTTCTTTATTGGGATTTTGTTGCTTTCTTTATGGAGGACTACGGTGGCTGTGGAACCGCTATAGATATCTTTCAGTATTTTTACATACGGCTCGTCTACACTCTGATTCCGTAATGCCTGCATGACTGCTGAGGTTTCGACTGAATCAAACGCTTTCTCGTAATCAATGAAAGCTATATATAAGGGTTGGTTATAATCTGCACATTTCTCTATCACTTGATTGATAGTGTGAATATGGTCTATTGTTGAGTAGCCTTTACGGAATCCTGCCTGGTCCTTTGGTTGACAGAAGTCTAAGGTGTTCCTGATTCTATTTGCAATTACCTTAGTAAATACTTTGTAGGCAACGGACAGTAAGCTGATCGGTCTATAATTTTTCAAGTCTTTGGCGTCCCCTTTCTTATGGATCTAGATTACGTGGTCGTTCTTCCAAGATTCCGGAACGCTTGAGGTCATGAGGCCTTGCATATCTAGGGTGGCCAGTTTTTCTAGAAGAATCTGCCCACCATCCTTCAACCTCTGCTGTTACCTAATCCTGCCCAGCTGCCTCCCCCTTTGTATAGCTCCCAAGGCTTTCTTTATTTCTTCCGGCGTTACTTTTGAGATGTGAAATTCCTCTAGCTATTCCCTCTTCCATTATCGTCGTGGGTGCCACTGGTACTGTATAAATCTCTATAGAACTATTCAGCTACTTGAACTATCTTATCCATATTAGTAATGATATTTCTTTCTTGTCTGATTCTTGTCTATTCCTAGTTTCTTCTTCATTGCTTTTAGGCTTCCTCCGTTCCTGAGAGCATGCTCAATTCTATCCATATTATACTTCGTTATATCAGCTATCTTACGCTTGTTGATTAACTTGGAAAGTTCTGCTAATTCTATTCTAGCTGTAGGGTTAGAAGCGTTCATATATTGGTGTTTCTTAATCCTCATTACAGGAGCCCATCGGCGACCGCCGTAGCTAGGGCTCGGTCGATCAGGACCTCCTGGCTCGCCAGGTCGGAGCAGCCGAGCAGGGCTGCCTCCCAGTCGTCCCGGGTGGGGTTGAGTTTTGGGGCAAAGTACGGGATTGATTGGCATGCCCACACCACATGAAAGCTCTCCGAAGATTTTTAAGCCCAGTACGGGCACTTTCCTGTACAGGCAGCATCGAAGTGTTTTAAAATTGCCGGGCACATCACTGTTTTGGTGTAAATATGTCGGAGTGTGCGTTTCTCCACCTTTGTAAGGCCCTTACAAGGCTTAGGATAAGTTGTGTGGCCGAATTGGTACAATTGAGTAATTTCTCGAAAAGTGAGGGCCGGATTGGGTTCAGGATCCGTGTCGGAAGGGTCTGAAGGCGTTGCCAGGAGAGACAGAGTGCGCGGGCGGTGGCGTCTGCCATTTCGTTGCCTTCGAGGCCCATGTGAGCAGGAGCCTGTACAACCGTTCGAGACGCGGGGGCCCCGAGGTAGTTGCTGTTTTGAAGGATGTGGTACCCAAAGACAGGAATGCATCTCTGTTCAATAATTCTGCGATCCCCTCTCGAGTCGGTGATGATGACTCCCGAGTCCCGGTCTTCGGCGCCTAGCGCGATGGCGTCGTCCTCCGCATGTGTTACGTCTTATGCTCTAAACGTTAGGCGGCTCAACGCGACGTTTTGGTGGACGACTACGGCCGTATGCCATCACCCCCCATGGTGAGGGCAGGAGACGTCCGCGTAGAAAATTCCGTGTTTGTTCCCATAGTGACGGTCCAGTGCCTCCGCCCGCGCCATGCGCCTGCCACTGTGGTCGTCACGTGCCGTGTTGGCCGGGAAAGGGCGCACGTGCAGGCACACGTGCAGGAGGCAAGCGTGAGGTTTTGTGCCAGATGGGCGTGTTTTTCCAGGGCTTTGTGATGGTGACGAAAACAGTAGCTTTTTGCATGCTTTTAGCTTGCTTCTGTTCTTGATATGCCGATTTTTTTAGCCTTTAAATAATAAGGAGGTAGTTTACTTTTTCCTCTTTATTTTTCGTGTACGCGGGATTGTTTCGTGTATATTTGGTTTTGCAGGATAGGCAGAGCGCCCTTTCGCGCGACATGCTTCAACACGCAAACCGGGTGGGATGTTAAGTCTTCATCGCCTTTAAATAGTAGCTTGGAAGGGGCAAGACTAAAAGCTATTGGTTGTTTTACTGTGTGTGCTTTGGTATCGGGAATATTGCTTCGGTAGGAAAGTGAGAGCGTGGCGGTTGAACACGTGCGAGAACGTGGCATACCTTAAGTCTCTGCGTCTTTGATTTCTTTTAAATAACTGGTGCGAATTACTTTGCGGAATTTTAAGGATTTAGATACTATGCCTACCGGTTTTTGCTAGAAGGCACGTGCTCTGCATTAATATAGTATTATAGTATTTGCATTAGAAAATACTGTGCAATACATGGCAAGAAAGCCGGAAAAGCCTGCAGTGTGAGCGGGGTCCCTCAAGGCAGACGAGGGGACTGATGAGAATGGAGATGGAATCGGGCGAATCGGCACACACTGTGATGTCGATGAGAGGCTAAAGAAAATAGAGGCTTTCCAGGATAAGTTTGTCAAACAAGTCGAAGAGCTCAAAAATGAGCTAAGTATGGAGCGTGATGCACGGAAGGTAGTGAAACAAAGACTTCAAGCAGCCGAGAAGAGCTGAAAAAGGCCGCCATTGTGAACGAGAATGGTCGTGACAATGGAACGCAGTCCGCCGACGTTACAGGAGAGGGACTGCAAGCAAAGTAGGTGGAATGCGTGCAACGTGGTGAGGAGATAGTTGGAAAGAGTAGCACCTACCTTGAGGCCGCCACGCGAGAAAACCAGGAACGTAGGGGTCAGTTTCCTTTGTGAATCACGCCGAAAATGACAAAGGGAAGCAGGTAGAGGAAGGATAGAGTGAAATGGTGATTATTGCCGGTGACTGAAACCTGGCTAGGTGCTCAGACGCAATTTGAGAAATGGTTAAAGGCGATAAAAGAGTGGCGGTAGGGATATTTCCAGGGCGGACACTGGGTTCTGTCTTGGATCGAGCAAAAGCAAAGCTCGCGGAAAATGCCCGCATGCGCAACCTTGTCGTCGTAGCGGTGGACTAAATGACGTCCTAAACAGGAAAGTGACAAGACTAGCCCAGCGCTTGGCGAAGGGGATAGACGACTTGCGTGAGTTGTCCACTCGTGTGAGCTGTTCTACTACGCCGGGGGGCCGGGGCTCTGCCTCCTCCGGAAAACTGTGGAGGGGGCTCCCATCTCCCCCGTAGTCGGCGCCTATGCCGCGTAGCAGAGTCGGTCGCAACTATGATCCACTTGTTCCCCGAAGTAGACGTAGGGAATGGGCCGAGGAGGTCGAGACCGATGCGGTAGAACGGCTCCTTGGGTGTGTCAATGGGCTGTAGAAGGCCTGCGGGTAATGGCGAGGGCCGTCTGCGTCGCTGGCAAAGATCCCACGCAGCGACGCAGCGTCAAACATATCGGTACAGACCGGGTCATAAAAACCGGCGCCGCGCGCGGTCGCATGTGCGGGATACTCCAAGATGGCCAGTGGTTGCGGCATCGTGGAGTTCTTTGAGAGCAGCAGCACGAACTTGCTTGGGGAGAACAAGCAGAAGCTCTGGCCGGCTATCGGTAGTGGAACTACGACGGTAATGAATATCGTCGTGAAGCTCGAACAGACCGAGAGATGGGTCGGGTTGATGGCAGTGAAGGTGGCCTATTATACAAGGTGTCCCACGTAACTTCATCCAAGCCTTAAAAATATGCAAACGCCACGTAGCTGCACAGAACAAAGGTGAAGCTGTTTGCCGGCGCTTGGAGACACTCAAATTATTTTTTATGCCGCCTAATTAGATCACTAGTCTTGGATTATTAAGTTTTCAAATATTAAGATTCGAAGAAAAGTGTCAATCAGAAAATTGTAGAGCGACATGAAAAACTCCCGATACAGCGTTCTGTTGCTCAATGAGTTCTACATAAAAGTATTTTTCCGAGTGCGAAAGAAGCCCGCAAATGCACGCAAAGTTTCCGCGCGACTGGTCGCTCGAGGCACTTTGCGTGTCTTCGAGAGCTTCTTATTCACTTATTCGTTATTAAGACGTCACGGCGGTGTCGGGAACCGCGCGAATTGTTCAATACGAACCCTCTTGGCCTGCTCGAAGCGCTCGCACTCCTCGATCACGGCATTGACGGTAGCACAATTTCTGCACATTAGCAGATTGAGTGCGTCGTCCGCTATCCCTTTAAGGATGTGGCCAACCTTTTCACACTCTGGCAAGTCGCTGTCAGCTTTACGGCACAGCGCCGACATATTCTTTATGTACGAAATTTACGACTTCGTGGACGTTTGGCCTCTAGTTGGCAGCTGTTTCTTTGCAGCGATTTTGCGACTGGAGGCCTTACCGAATAGATCACGGAGCTTTTGCTTAAATGTATCCCAGATCCCAAGTTTGGCCTCATGATTGTCATACCACAACTTCGCCTTTCAACTCGGATAAAAGACCACATTGGCCAGCATGTCCGTCAGGTACCAGTAATTATGATCACTCACATTTCTTATTTTGTCAGCCACTCCTCAACGTCGGTGTCATCTGTCCCACTGAACTTTCCAGGATCGCAAAGGTGGGCTAAAACAAATGTGGTCCGCGGCGCAGACACAGATTCCGGCTGGTCTGCCATGGCGGTCACACCACAGCGCCGATCGCTTCGAAGCTCCGTCGTGTAGTACCCTCCACCAATGTGTGACGGGGTGTCAAATAGATAAAAGCAAAGCACGAATATACGCCGTTTTTTCATGGGCGCCACCATATTTCTGCGCAGTGGCGCCATCTATGGGCATTCAGCATGCTGGCTTGGGCGAGCGCATCCCTTTGCATGGAAGGTATACGTCAGCGCGGTAGTTTCTGGCGTTTGTTTTCGCGCTCGTGCGGTCTAATTAGTATGACGTGGCGTCTTGTACGTCGAATACGGTTCTGTGAGACGTACTGAAGTGATTTAAGTCCGTTTGGCCGGACTTTCTGCTGGCGTTGAGGCGGGCGGAGCACGCAGCGTGATGGATGAAAAAACTTTATTAGGGTCCTTTAGGGCGCGCCTCTCCGCTGCATCGCAGGCCCGTTGGACAGCCCATAACAGTTCTTCGAGGTTGATGCGCAGAGTGATGTGTGCGCGCATATTTGAGCCCACAATCACCCTCGGAGATCAGTTTTGCATGTCTGAATGTCCCACTGACTAATGCGACCTTATTTCAGTATTATCCTCTATTTATCAGCCGCGGTTTAAGAGCAATGAAACATACGCGACGATCGTAACAGCGTGGGTACCGTTCTGCGATGATAGGGGTTGTGCTGTTATGCTTTGAGAAGCGTTGAAACTGTTAGCTGCAGATCACATTTTGTGACTATACTTCGTTCGGTGGATGAGGTTGCCACCCATGAATAAAATAGTTTTGGTTAGTAATAACAGCATACCTTACAGTGTGACCTATACCAGTCCAGCAAAGCGACCGTTTACGAACTGCGTGAGCATCCTAAGCAGTGGTAGGTGCTGAACTATATATATGTTTGTTCTATATAGCGCATGGTTTATTCATGCGGCAACAACATTTATAGATCTATAAACGTTGTGTGGTGTGACTATGCGAGGTCGTACTGCGGCGTTAGCCCGTTTTCTCTATCTTTTTTCGAGAATTAGGATGATAACCGATTTTTTTGTTGTTGTGTTCGTTCCGTTCTGTACGACGCCCTCACACGTATTATGGAAATTTCGTCTTCAAAAATAGCCATCGCATTGTTATTATGCGATCCCTCTCGGATATTGTAGCTTTACAGAGCAAAAAGGCAATGCCGAAGCACATAGCTCATATATGTATCGTGCTGGTTCCCCAACCGCAGTGATCGCTGAGTAGTGCCATCGGCCTCAAGCAGGAGGCTAGCGTAGACATATAATGATTTCAAGCCTACCAGACTTCAAATGCGTGAGAAAGATGCCGATGCATCAAAAATATTTCATAGCGCCTGCCGCTTAGGTGTTTCCTAGTTGCTCTAGGTTGGCCGGAGACGAGCATGCGCTCTCATGTTTTCGTCCCTACGCCAAGCGATCGGAGAGTGAGCAGATTTACCCTTTCATGCTGGTAATACGGAGACACTGGTTCGCTTCTTTGAATTAAAACCGATACACCCAAAATAGTTCACAGTACATACACACACCGCAGCTGACGCGCGTCACATGTTTGCGCCCCCAAAAGATATTTCCGCGTACTGTAGTTACCGAGGCACGGAAAGGCTTCCCTGACGACCCTATATATAAACGGACAGTGCATAATTTTCACAGAGTACGATCTAAAACATCGCGAAATCGTTCCGCAGCACGCGACAGCAATACTTTCAAGCAGCGCCGCGCCGAATCGCCCAAGCCAGAGAGGAGGAAAGGCTCGCCGCGCACCCTTTCCTCCTCGCCCGATGAAAAGGTCTTACAAATTTCCAGAAGAGCGTTGTAGCGCCGAAAAAGACAACACATAGCAAGTGAGACGGGCTCCCGTCTCGCTTGCTATGTGTTGTCTTTTTCGGCGCTGCAACCCTCTTCTGGAAGCATGCACCAACTAGCCCCCCAACAAGTTTTGCATGGATGGCCAAGATGGCTGAAACCGCGCAACGTCCCGGCCATCGTCGTGCTCTTCGTTGGTCATAGGAGGTGGCTAATAACAATATCATAGTCTGAACCGCCCTATGTTTATTGTGTGAATATTGGTTCACCATGTGCGTCGCAGAGTCTCCAACACCGATGTTATGTAGATGTGGCAAACAGTCATGAATTATCCTGGACGCGTGTAGCAAACCCTCAAGCTATGCATCGCTGATCTACGTTTGTCCAGCGGTGCAAAGTGAGCTCTTGAGCATAAACCCACTGTTAGAACTTGCACCCTTCATACCATCTTTGTGAACACAACAAATTTCCTCATCAATTTCCTTATCGTGTATCTTGCAGAGAGATCTTTGGATCCAGGGCAAGGTTCTGGGAGGCGGCAGCGTGCTGAACTACATGATCTACAACCGAGGCAACCGACGCGACTATGACAATTGGGCGAAGGGGGGCGCCACCGGGTGGTCGTATGATGAAGTGCTGCCGTACTTTAAGAAGTCCGAGGACAACACAAACAGAAGCCTCGCACAAGAAGGTGAGCATTCGTCGTCGGCAAATCTTCGAATTACTGCCTGAAGAGCAAAAAGTACAACGCCTCCCGTGGGCTGTGTTTTACATGTGTTTCCTATTGGAATTATCTTTTTTTCTAGTTGAAGAGTCATTCAACAAGCAAAACGCAATAATCAAGATGTGAATCTGCCTTTAGCTGTCATAGTCAACATCCGTAGTCCTGCATGTTGGAAAATAAAACATAGAACGAGAGACGGGCAGTGGCGCCAACGAATGCATAGGCGAATAAAGCTGTTTGAATCCTAAGATGATCTTAAATTTCTGTCTGCTTTCCTTAGGGATAAAGAGATTGTGAAGAAGACGCGTCTCGCTGCACAGCCGTATCGCCAACGCGTGGCTCAGCTCTGTTCGCGCTGCCGGTTGCTGGCGTCTTTTTGTACGGTGCTCCGGGATGCCTCGCCGTTACCGGTGGCTGTGCCCTTTGCATAAGAAACCGCTAATAAAGCTCTTCTCAAGTGGTAGAAGTCGTCAGCCTATGCCAAAGCTATGATGAGTTAAGGAAGCAACACGCTTCGACTGCCCTGCCCTCCGCGAAGCGACTGCTCATTAGCGAGCCTTGACAGCTTGTACGACCAATCCTCATTCTTTCAGCAGGTCAAGGACTTAGTCCATGAGAAATTTGCCCGCCAACTTTCTTTAATCCCCTTCACTCTGGAGCCCAGCTCCCGCCTTCTGAACACGCTCGGCACTCTCATTTCCGAAGAGGTCGCTCAAGTTGTGCCTTCTGCACACTACCGGTCGCCTGCAGCCGCGAATCTCCACTCTGCGCTGGGAGTGCAGCCTGTCGCCACGCCTTTCACTTACGCAGAGCCAGTCCTGCTTGTGGCGGCGCCTCTTACGTATGCGCAGCCAGTACGCAGGCCTCCACCGGCGCCTTTCTCGACCCAGTCCTAACCGGTGCCACCGGAAGCCCATGCTTGCTGCATCTTGGACCACAGTCACCACACCGAGACCTAATTCTTGAAAGACGCCTGGCAATCTCCCCATCTGTTGTTCCTGCTGCACTCCCGGACACGTCGCCCGATATTGCCGCCATCGCCCTCAAGCGTTCGGGGACGCTTCTCGACAGTTGCAGTAGGGCAGCCAGCCCTTTCGCCAATACGTCACTCCTTGCACCCAACCGTATGCTCGGGCTGACCTCGCAGAATTTCCGTCGCATCGCTCGCCAGCCCCTCGCCGACGCTCACTCTCCCCACTGCGTCGGCGACCCGCACCATGCGATTAGGAAAACTGAACGTCGCAGTACAAGAGGCAAGAACTGCGCCCCGTTCGAACTAAGTCGTCGCGCCTGTCCTGCTAACGTGGTCGCAATTTCTGTAGAAGGTGTTCCTGCATTCGCGCTTGTGGAGACCGGCGCAGCCGTTTCTGCGATAGCCGCCGAACTGTGCTGCTCACTGCGCAAGGTGACGACGCCGCTTTCTGGACTGTCGCTTCGTACGTGTCCTTATTCACGGCATTGTTTATATCATCGAATGTATTGTTCTTCCCGCATGCTCATATGACGTCATCCTCGGATGGGACTTCTTATCCCGTTATAAAGCCGTAATCGACGCGGCACGCGCCAAAGTTGAATTTCGCCTCTGTGTGACGCACCAGTGCACGAACATCGTGATCGCCCTTCTAAACTTGCCGTGCGCGAGGACACATATATTCCGCCTGGCTCCTTCGCCCTCCTACCCGTATCCTTTGATTTCATCTCTGAAGCAACGGTCCTCTTCACGCCGTCCGACGTCTTCATGAGCCGTAAAGCTTTACCTGCTCCCTTCGCAATGCTTGGCATCGCTGGCAGCTGCAGCAATATATACTTCTACAATTCCTTCTGTGCGCCTGTTACTTTGCTCATTGTTGAATTCCTTGGCTTTGTGGAACACCTCGACTCTTAGTCTTTGGTTTACGTCCCCAGAGACTCTTTTGATGTCGACTCCGGCCAACCAGCTTCGATTTCCGCGCTTGAGGAGACGTCCAGGGATAGGTTCTCGAGTGCCATTGCCAATACGCTCACCTGGCAGAACGCGCGTACCTTCTTGATCTCCTGCACCACTTTGGAAGTTCATAAGACGTTTCACAACCTCAACTAAGCCACCCGTTGGAAGAGCAGCACTACATTGACAGCGGTTCGCATCAGCCATTGCGTTAACGACCGTACCGCATCTTTGCCGAAGAGCGTCGTGCTGCTACCACCCAAGTCCAAGATGTGCGGCGCCGTGACGTTATTCAACCTTCAACGTGGGCATCTACTGTCATTCTCGTTTGCGAGAAGGATGGGTCTATTCGCTTGTGCTTCGACCACCGTCAGTTAAGTAAGGTAATGCGCAAAGACGTCTATCCTTTGCCGCACATCGTCGACGCCCTCGACAGCCTTCAGGGAGCAGAATTCTTCTCGTCCCTTACCCGGCGTTCCGGGTACTGGCAGCTCCAGATGGCTGCGGCCGATCACCAGAAAACCGCATTCATTACGCTTGACGGATTATGTGAATTTAACGTGATGCCTTTCGGGCTTTGTAACGCCCCTGCCACGTTTGAACGACTCATGAACAAGCTGCGTGGCCTCAAGTGGTCTATTTGACTTTGTTACCTCGGCGATGTCGTAGTTTTCTCGCCTGATTTTTCGACTCACCCGCTCCTCCTCAGACATGTTTTGACCTGTCTAACGAATGCTGGCCTCCAACCCAACCTCAATATGTGGCGCTTTGCGACGAGAGAGCTCACCATCTTAGGCCACGTTGTGTCCAAGCACGGCGTTCTACCCGATACTGCAAAACTTCGAGCAGTCGCTGAGCTTCTGCAGCCTAAGACCATGAAAGAACTTTGAAGCTTTGTGGGCCTATGCTCATATTTTTGGCGCTTTGTTCGGAATTTCTCATTGATCATTGTCAAAGATTGATGGTGGGGTAATACGCACTCTCCGAACAGGAAGGGATGGGGCGACAACAAACGCACCCCGCGTGCGTTATTGAAGGTTCGACTGCTGACCGGCGATAAGGTCCACGCCTGATCGACCGTGAACCAGAGGCATGAGACGGGAGGCGACGTACAACACACACATTCAATTTAATAAGATAAAATCATGCGCGAGACATAATGAAAGAAAAAGAACATACAACTTCCAGTAGTGAGTCCTAGCTCGCGGAAGGCGTGCGGGTCACACAACACACGCCCTTACGCCACTCGCGCGACACTAAGCCCACCACGTGGGAACCATTAACACTCGCGAAATAACAAGAAATCCGCGACACAAATGAAAAATATACGCGACAATAAATACGGCAAACACTACACTAACACAACATACAAAAATTAACACGCGATGGATAAACAAATGAAAGATTAAACGCGATTAGAGAAGAGAGTCCGGCGGAAAGTTCTGAGAGCGGGCTGGAACACGAGGCTTATCTGGGGCGTGCTTGCCGAGGTCCCGATCTGAGGAGCGTCGGGCTGCTGCAACCTCGCTGCCGAAGATCCTGACGGACTTGCACCGTCTGTCGCTCGGCCGGCGAAGACTTCGGTCTGGAGATCTCAGCCTGCCGACCACATCTTCAGCTGTCCCCCGGTGCCCGACCAACCTGCTGTCTTCCAAGCCGCTCTGCCGGCTCGCCGAGCCACCTCGTCCCTCCGCCGCGGTCAGGCGACTCACGTGACCAGACAGGTCGTGCGAGCTCGGGACAATGGGAAGCTCTCTTCCCCATCGCTGTGCAAGCGGCGTTGCTGTTGCTGCGGCAATGACGGCCATCTTGAGAGGGGCGCGGGCATGCACTCTGTGACACCACCCCGACGACAAGAATGTTATTCCAATAACATTCAAACTAACACATAGTCATGCACGCGCACAATCACGTCGTCGTGTGGGTCGCGGTTCGGGAAGTCCTCCGCAAAAGGCACTTGTCCGCGCATATCGCCGCCTCGCTCTCACCCAGTCAGTGCACTCCGCAACACCACTACAATGCCAGATAAAAGAAAAAGGACTGAAAATCAGCTGCTCAAAATTTATGTGATGTTGTATTGTTCCCCTTGGGTTGTGTGAGTACTGGCGCAAACCACGGCAAAGCCGGTACGCGCACTCTACAGGCAACACACATCACACACACAAAAGAAAAGATAAACAAAAAAACAGATCAGTGTATTGAAGGGCAGAAAAATTAATCGTTAATAAATGCAATGAAACATGAAAAGAAAGTTACGTGGCACTATCAACAAATCTACACTGTCAATACAGTGCCGGCTGCCCTTCTCAATGCCCCCTTGCTCTTCAAACGGATTCGCTGGGGTCGCATTCCTGCCATCCTCAGAGCTTTTCCGACGCATAGGTGGGGAGACGCACTAGCCGCTCCACAGCGACATATCACCTCGCGCCCCGGTTGCCTGCTTTTGGCTCGGTGATTGGGGTACACCGAACCCTGCCCGGTCCTCGCCCATGCGCAGCGCCTGACTACCCGGGTGCCACGAAGGTCGCGGCTCAGTGGCACCTGCCGAAGATAAACTGCATATCTCGCTCGCGCTCTCTTTCGTGGTGACGAGCAACGCTCTGCGCCCGCCAAGCTCTGTCAACGCCTCCGTGACCTCTGCGCCATTTTGCGCGGCCTCTTCCTCACCCTCTGGTGTCTACCAGGGGTCCGCACCTCGCGCCCCCGCGGTGTGTGGTAACTCGCCAGCCTCCGCCGCGCCACACACTTCGCCGCCTCTCTCGGCTTGCGATGTAGGCACCATTTGCCTGCGCGGCGGCTGACGTTTTTCGTGGCCAGCCTCTGACCATCGTCACCCACCACACCGCCTGATTCCCGAAGCACCGGCCTCTCGTTCGCTTCGAGGGCCCCGGCACCGAAGGGCTTAAGCACGAGGGAGGATACGGGCTGTACACGAACCTGCGCAAGGCCCACTCCAGAGGGATGAGGTTGGTCAGCGGCGACGGTCGAGCCCGGCAGGCACTCTGTGTTCCGAATGCTCTCGACACGGCCCCCCCTCGCGCGCAACAGCGCAATTTCCCTCTCTAACTCAAGGATGCGCTGGGAAGACCGTGCCGCATCGCACTCCTCCGCCTCGCGTTGTTGCAGCTCTCGCGCTTCCCTGCGCTCGCGACGATCCGCCTCTTCTTTGGAGCGCATGTCGCGCACAAACTCCCGGAGCGCTGGCCCCTCAAGGCCCATCTGCCTCCCGACGGCCACGATGCGCTCCAACTCCTCGAGGAGTCCATCAGCCATATCTTGGCCTTTTCCCGCTCTCCGTGATACGCGTCCGTTCCGCCCGCTATACCTCGTGGTCACGGAAGATCGTGGTCAGCAAGTCCTGTCGCGGACGCCAGTTGTCAAAGATTGATGGTGGGGTAATACGCACTCTCCGAACAGGAAGGGATGGGGCGACAACAAACCCACCCCGCGTGCGTTATTGAAGGTTCGACTGCTGACCGGCGATAAGGTCCACGCCTGATCGACCGTGAACCAGAGGCATGAGACGGGAGGCGACGTACAACACACCCATTCAATTTAATAAGATAAAATCATGCGCGAGACATAATGAAAGAAAAAGAACATACAACTTCCAGTAGTGAGTCCTAGCTCGCGGAAGGCGTGCGGGTCACACAACACACGCCCTGACGCCACTCGCGCGACACTAAGGTCACCACGTGGGAACCATTAACGCTCGCGAAATAACAAAAAATCCGCGACACAAATGAAAAATATACGCGACAATAAATACGGCAAACACTACACTAACAGAACATACAAAAATTAACACGCGATGGATAAACAAATGAAAGATTAAACGCGATTAGAAAAGAGAGTCCGGCGGAAAGTTCTGAGAGCGGGCTGGAACACGAGGCTTATCTGGGGCGTGCTTGCCGAGGTCCCGATCTGAAGAGCGTCGGGCTGCTGCAACCTCGCTGCCGAAGATCCTGACGGACTTGCACCGTCTGTCGCTCGGCCGGCGAAGACTTCGGCCTGGAGATCTCAGCCTGCCGACCACATCTTCAGCTGTCCCCCGGTGCCCGACCAACCTGCTGTCTTCCAAGCCGCTCTGCCGGCTCGCCGAGCCGCCTCGTCCCTCCGCCGCGGTCAGGCGACTCACGTGACCAGACAGGTCGTGCGAGCTCGGGACAATGGGAAGCTCTCTTCCCCATCGCTGTGCAAGCGGCGTTGCTGTTGCTGCGGCAATGACGGCCATCTTGAGAGGGGCGCGGGCATGCACTCTGTGACAATCATGGCGCCATTGGCTCAGCTTCTACGCGGTGATGCCGACCTCTCCTCCTGGTTCCCTGCATGTGACTCCGCGTTTGCTGCGCTGCGTCGTCTTCCCGCCTCCTCACCGATTTTTTGCTATTTCGACCCGTCAGCTGCTACTGAGGTACATACAGACGCTAGCAGGGTCGTTCTCAGCGCCGTCCTCGCCCAACAAAAGCCCGCTTACACCGACTACGTAGTCGCCTATGCGAGTTGCACGCTGAGGAAGCCTGAGGCCAATTACAGCGTGAACGAAAAAGAGTGCTTGGTTTTACTATGGACACATGGCAAGTTCCGACCATACTTATACGGGCGCCCATTCGACTTGGTCACAGATCACCACACGCTTTGTTGGCTCGCCAACTTGAAAGATCCCGCTGGCCACGTAGCCCGTTGGGCACTACGCATCCAGGAGTAGGATATTCGCGTCGTGTACCGCAGCGGGCGCACACACTCAGTTGCACACGCTCTGTCCCGTTCACCTTTACCTCCGGACTCAGCCTGCGGACCAAGTTCCGCACACTCCATGTCATCCCTCGACATGAACCCCTTTGCCCCCTTACAACGTCGTGACCCGTAGATCGCTTCTCTTTTCGACTATCTATCTGGATCATCGACCATCCCTGTATCTCGAACCCTCCGATGCAAAGCCACTTATTTCGCCATTCGTGACCAGCTGCTCCACCGACGCAATTACGCTCCTGAAGTCCGTAGGTGAATTCTGGTGATTCCCCGCTGCTTAAGGTCACAAATATGTACGTCTTTTCACAACGATCCGCAGTGTGGCTACGCTGAACTTTTCAGGACGTATAAACGAATTCGCCACCGCTACTACTGGCGCTGCATGCACAATTTCGTACAAAAATTTGTTCGGTGTTGTGTTAACTGTTAACGCCTTTACGCCCGTCTGGTGCATTGCAGGCACTCCCGTGCCCTGGCAAACCCTTCGATCGCGTTGGCATCGACCTATACGATCCGCTTCCCCTGACACCAGACCGTAATAGGTGGTAAAGTCAAGGTGCAGAAGACAAGGACTCAAGAAGAACACAAACGACAAGACCGGCTCAAACGCAGACGGCCTGTCCCGTTCACCTTTACCTCCAGACTCTGCCTGCGGACCAAGTTCCGCACACTCTATGTCATCCCTCGACATAGAGCTCTAAGCTCTGTTCGCAGCTATATCGGACAAACATGTCGATGTTTCAATGAGCGTGCAATGTAACATTGTCGTAATCGGCGCAACACTGAAAGGAGTTGCCTTGCAGAGCATTGCAAAATTAAGACTGCACTAATTGCCGCCCTCAGTTTGAGAAAACTAAATTTTTGAAGTTTGGAAAAGACAGGTTCCAGGGGGAAATTGTGGAAGCCTATTTCATCAAGAAAGAAGGAAACGCATGCGTCAGCAGGCCGTCCATTGTGCTTCGTGACAAGGAGATGACTTTTTTAGAAGGTTTCATTTAGGCCTCATGTTAGAGTGATTCATTTGGGTTTTCCGTCTGTCTTCCTTTTATTTAACTAGTTTTTATTTTGTTGACGATTTTCTAGTGGCTCTTAAGCTTTTGTGGCTGGGGATTTTAATGCTCCGTATCACGTGTGGGGTTACAAGCTTGACACAGTAAAAGGGAGAGACCTTTGGCAGAACGATGCAGGATTTGACCTTACGCTGGTCACTGACCCTGCCTTTCCGACACGTATAGGGACGTCGACGTGTAGGGATACTACCCCTGACCTCTGCTTTGTAAAGAACGCAGCCAAGCCTAGTTGGTGCAATCTTGCCGAAGACCTAGGTAGTGATCATTATATTAACCAAGTCGTTTTTGAGGTTGAGGGTAGGCGCCCTGGGGCGTTAACGTTTATAGACTGGGATAAGTTTCGGATGATCCGGGAGGAGAGAGGAGAAAGGGGGAAGGAACTCAAAGGCCTGTACCGGCCGTCCATGGAGGATTGGGTCACCCAGGTGAGGGAGGATGTAAAGGAGGCTACGAAGGAGATCATTACGGATTTGGAGGTGGATAGTGTTGATAGCAGGCTGGCCCATCTGATTGAAGCCAAGCGGTCTATGCTGGCTAGGTGGAAGGGGCAGAGGCTTAATCGCAGGCTGCGTAAAAAGATTTCCGAGCTGAATAAGTTGATTGAGGAGCACTGTAAGCTTTTGTCTAGGCAACAATGGGATGAGGTATGCAACTCGGTGGACGAGCAGGTGCGCAACGTGAGGTCGTGGGGCTTGCTTAAGCATTTGCTGAACGACTCCAATACGAGGCTTAGTCAGGGGCACGTCCTTACTAGAGCTGTACACGAAGCAGTGGGGTCTGCCTCGGAGGAAAAGCTGGTTGAAAAGCTGGCCAACAAATACCTTCCTGTTGCGGACCCGGATGCTTTTCTGACGGAGCATGCCTTCACGGGAGAGGACAACTTTTCCCTAGATGAGGACTTTTCTGTGGAAGAGGTACGCACGGTTTTGCATAACCTTAAGAGCAAGTCGGCTCCCGGAGCGGACGGGATTTCGAACAAGCTTTTGAAAAATCTGGACGATAGGTCAATCAAGTACCTTACCGGGGAGGTTAACGCTATGTGGAGAGACGGGGTGGTTCCAGAGCAGTGGAAGACAGCTCTCACGGTGCTGATTCCCAAGACTGGCAAAGTCCCGAACATTGATAACTTAAGGCCTATTTCGCTCACTTCGTGTGTGGGCAAGGTAGCCGAGCATGCGGTGCTTAATCGGCTTACAAGGTACCTTGAGGAGAACCAGGTCTGCCCCCACACTATGATTGGTTTTAGGGCCGGGCTGTCGACTCAAGACGCAATGAAGCTCATCAAGAGTCAGGTCATTGATGGAGATGGAAGGGGCGTTAAGGCCATCCTAGGGCTGGACCTGGAGAAGGCTTTTGACAACGTTCGGCACTCTTATATTCTTAAGTCCATTTCGGTTCTTGGCCTCGGCGCGCTTTCATGACTAAGTCAGGTCCTTCCTGTCAGGCAGGAAGGCTACCTTGAGGGTTGCGGAGCTGGAGCCAAAGATGTTAAATCTTGGAGACAGGGGCACTCCTCAAGGGGCCGTCATCTCGCCCACATTGTTCAATCTGGCCATGGTCGGATTGACCAAGAGGCTCTTGGAGATTGAGGGGATTAGGCACACGATGTATGCAGATGACGTGACCATATGGTGTCCCGGTGGTAGTGAGGGCTATATCGAAAGTGTTCTACAGGAGGCAGCAGATGTCATTGAGAATTATTTGGACCCGACGGGGTTAAGGTACTCCCCCTCCAAGTCGGAGCTGTTGCTGTACTGTCCCACTAGAAGGGGACGCAAGCCAAGGGGATGGATCCCCGTGGACCAGCTGAGCATTCAGCTTCGTACAAGAAATGGCGATCCCATACCTAGGGTTGATAAGATCAGGGTTCTGGGGATGATTATTGAGTCGAACGGGGCCAACACGCTGACGATCCAGAAGATCATTGCCAAGACAGAAAATGCGGTATGCCTAGTGAAGAGGGTGGCCAACAGGCAGACGGGGTTCAAGAGGGAGAGTCTCATTAGACTTATGCACGCATTTGTATTGTGTCACTTTACTAATGTGGCGGCCATGCACAAGTGGAAACCATTGGAGAAGGAGAAGCTTGACACGCAGATTAGGAAGTCCACGAAGAAAGTGTTGGGAGTGCCAATGTGCACCATCACCGACCGACTTCTCCAGCTGGGAATTCATAATACCTTGGATGAGATAGCTGAGGCTCAGGAGAGGACGCAGATGGTGCCTCTCTCTACGACTAGCATGGGTCGGCAGATTCTGAGAGAGTTAGGTGTTCCTCAGGAGAAGATTTCGCAGCTTCATGTCGATATTCCCGTGAAGGTCCGTAATCGGTATCAGGTCAAGCCTGTTCCCAGGAACATGCATCCGGAGCGAAATGTTGGTAGAAGAAAGGCCAGGGGAGCTTGCCTACTCAGACTCATTCAGGATGGGAATCAGAAGGTTGGCTTCGTCGATGCTTATTTTAACGAGGAGATAAAGGTGTTTACCATAGTTGTCGTGGACAATGAGGGCAGTCTCGTTAACGCTGCTACCGTTCGGACTGATAGGCCAGAGGTCGCGGAGCAAGCAGCTATTGCGCTCGCCTTGGTTGACAGGCGCAGGCCTTTTGTATATAGCGATTCAAAGTCGGCCGTTAGGGCCTTTGAGAAGGGCTCGGTGGCTAAGGTTGCTTTTAAAATTATGCAGACATGTGAGATCTCTCAACACTACTTATGTTGGTTCCCTGCTCACCTTGGCATGATCGAGGGAGCTCCTCCGAATCTCAATGAGTCCGCTCATGAGGCAGCGTGAGATCTTACCCTCCGCTCTGCCCCGCGCAACGGCGTGGCGGTACTCCCCGAGAACAAAGACTCCCCTTCCACATACAATGAAATCACGAAGTATTACTTATTAATCGCAGGGTTTACAGTTTGCCGCATCCTAAACTAAACAGGGTTCGGGCACTTACATTACGCTTACTACAGACTGGTACTTATCCTTGCCCACGGAGACTGAACATGTTTTATCCAGAGACGTATGCAGAGCCTTATTGCCAAGATTGTGGTGCTTTAGCCACGCTCGAACACATGCTCTGGTCTTGCGAAAGAATTGAAGACTTGGCGATCAAGGATGCGTCCAAGTGGGAGGCTGCACTTCGCAGCCCGGACCTGGGTGAACAATTCTGGGCTGTCCAGCAGGCTCACGACGTGGCCGTGAGGCTTGGCCTTCCGGTCCCGACGTGGGAGCGGCCCGCTTAGTGATTAATTATTACTACTTGTAGGACCAAATAAAGTTTTCCTTCCTTCCTTCCTTTTAAGCTTTTGTTGCATTTTTTGACGCAGACGCTGTTCTTTAGACCTTCATCGTTCAACTCTTCTGTCCATTTCATTGTTTGTCACGTGGTTAATTTTTCGCGCGGTCAGATGTTTTATCAATTTTTTAGGTGAGTGACTATTACAGATTTTAGTGTTGACGCAGACGCTGTACTTAGACGCATTTTTCATGTTTTACCTTGCCTCTACTACTCCAAGCATGAGCCAACTAGCCCAGGCAAGAGTTTTACTTGGGCAATAGGTGGATCGTAGTTGCTGTTGACCATTTCACACGCTTCACCGAAGCTGCTGCTTTACCAAGTTCTACAGCGCGGGATGTATCCCCTTTCATCCTACATCGCTTCGCCCTTCGACACGGCGCACCTCGAGAACTCCTCAGTGATAGAGGTCGCACCTTCCTCTCCGATTTCGCCGAAGGTTTGCTTTCGGAATTCCACATTATTCATCAGACAAGCACGGCATGCCATGGCCAGACTAACGGGATCACAGAGCAATTTAACCGCACACTTGGTCATATGCTCTCGATGTACGTGGCACCTGATAATGGCAACTCCGACCGCATCCTTCCATTCATCACGTTCGCGTACAGCACCGCGATCCAGGCTACTACGGGAACTTCACCTTTCGTCCTTCTGTGTGGCCCCCAGTCTACGCATACCATCGACACGCTCCTTGAATACCGTCCTAACACCTCCGAGTGTCTCCCTGCGTCAGACGTCACCCGACAAGCCGAAGAATGCCGGCAGCTCACGCGCACCTTTACAGCAGAGCAACAGGAGCGCCAGAAAGGCAACCCCACCGACTCGCTTCCAAACACCACATATGCTCCAGGCTCTCTTGTGTGGCCGTCTGTCCCTTTCCAAACGCCGAAGCTTTCCTCAAATTTTGTCCCAAATTCGAAAGGTCTTGTCGAGTTTGGGAGCGAACATGCACGGTGAATTTTCTGATTGAGCCACTGTCACCACCTGACTACTTCCGCCGGCGCGGGCGTGACATTGTCCACGTCTCGCACCTCAGTCCCTACCACAACCCTCTGCCTCCCGATTCTTATGTTGCCAGAATGGCTCTTTTCATCCGGGGCGAGATTGTGAAGAAGAAGACGCGTTTCGCTGTACAGCCGCGTCGCCAACGCGCGGCTCTGCTCTGCTCGCGCTGCTGGTTTCTGGCTTCTTTTTGGACGGTGCTTCGGGCTGCCTCACCGTACCCGGTTTGGTGTGCCCTTTGCATAAGGAGCCGCTAATGAACATCTTCTCGATGGTGATTGAAAAGATAAAGGCAACCCGGAGCGCTTCGGCTTTCGATCGCTGTACGTGATGTTCTGTGAGTTGAGTCAAAATAACAATTGATCTAAATGCTACTCACACTTTTTAAGTTCGTCGGCGCATTCGTGTTTCACAAAGCAACAAGAGCGTTTGCAAGAACCTAACTTGCAGTCAATAAGTGATGGCAAACCCTGACCTATAAGGTGATTCTCTCTTTTTTTTTGCGCTAGGCTAGTAATGAGGGACTCCGAAAGCAAAATATTGCTTAAACATTCGGGGCACACTAGATGGCAAGTTATGGGCCAAACCAGTCATCTCGGTAACCTTGACTTCTGCAGGCTATCACGGATACGGTGGAGAGCTCACTGTCAGCTCTACACCGTTTCAGACACCAGCTCTACATGCTTTTCTCAAGGCCGGCAAGGAGCTTGGCTACGAGGTCAATGACCACAACGGAGCTCAGCAAACAGGCGAGTCACGAGAAAGGAAGGATTTTCCAATATTGCCTTGTTTTCTTTATTCTATTTGCATGAATGAGGGGTGCTATGATGTAAAGTTATTCCAAATTTCTCTATTCCAATCGTGCAATCAGCCCTCCACGATTGGTCAAAATACCTTCAAGCCACCGCCCACTGCGGCGGTCTGTCACGCGACATCACGAAAATCGCGAAAGAACGAAAGAAAAATAACTTCTCATTCTACGCCTTTTTCGCCATTAGCCAAAAAGGCGTCGCTTAACCAATTGCTATTGCTCAAAGTTTCTCGGGCTGCGCCGACTTTGCCTGCATGTCACGCGACGTCACAAAACCCCGAAAACCCACCGCCTCAAAGTGACGTGTACGCGTTAAAGACACATTAATATGCCGAACAAAACTGAACATTTTTCTGAATAGTCGCAGACTGTGTTGTTCTGAAAGGAATAAAAGATGGCTGCCCACCCGTTTCTGTGGCACTGGCTACTCGGAGCTGCCGGGAAGCGTGGATTTATTTGCCTATAATAAAAGATATCGCGGGGCAGTATAACGTTATGGAGACCTTTCGGCACCTATACGGCATTGCTCTAACAACTCTGCTTTGCTGAGTATCCGTTTTAGCGACACTTTCCACCTTCTGTTGCACGGCGCCACGATTTTCGACTAGTCACAGCAAGCGAAGTAAGGGGAAGCGGACCAATCGCACAAGCCGCCACCACCCTCCACATCCGGTTATCTACTTTCACTGTGCTGGCTTGGCCCCGTCGAACTCTCTCCACTTGAGCATGCTCCCTCTTCGCTATTCGCTTGATATTCGCTTTGAAAGCAATATAAAGTGACGTCCTATGAACGAGAAATGCATTTGAGTCGTCATTTCAAAGAACGCTGCGGGTTACCGCCCGATGCTTGCGTCGCTGGTTACGTAATTTGATGTCAGGAGGTTGAAATAAAAACAGATTGGAATGGTTTTACATTATAGGGCCCCATCACTCTTACAAAGTGAATAAATCTCGGAATAACTTCAATAATGTACTAACAATTAATGTACCACAGTTGTAAATCTTTACACTTCACAATCAGTTGAATAATGTCAACGCCAAGAACTACTCGGCAGTTTTTTTATTGATGTGGCAAAAGAGCTTTCGAACATCATGTGGCGCTGTGGGTACTGTGATAGATAAATAAATAAAGAAATCACTCTGAGAAATTATTTAGAGGGACAGACAACTGTTCAGAACGTGGACCGAGCTTGCCCAGATAAAGAAAAGATTGTGCCTCGTGTTTACTGAAACGAGCAATGTTTTCTTCATTAGGCGAGGATATATATTTTTATTTATTCACATCAAATTGCGAAAAAGAAAACCCCTCAAACTTAGTAAAGTAGTGCTACGCTTTGAAGAATGCCGCCTCCTCCTCGCGCGCTCTGGCCGAGGCCGACGCCGCGTGCGTATTGGCCTAATGGCATCACGTGGGCCCTCGCGCCGGCTTCGTTTGTTTACAGTCGTGCTTCAGTGCCATTTTCGCTTGAGAAGCGTGTAGATTGACGAGGAGCGCATGTGGGTGCCGATGCTATTGTGTTGTTTGGTTTGTGAATGCCTTGAACTAAGTTTTGTGGCAAGAGCGACGTCGCTTCACGTCATTTTCGGTCACCATAACCTAGTTTCAGAAAAGACAAGAAGCTTTTCTCGATACCTTCCGGTAAGCGCTACGGGTTAAGAACGACATTGATTCATCCAATTGGCAGGGACCACTTCAGAACAACATTCTCCACACGAGTGCATGAGGTAGTTGCGAGTCGCTCATAGTATAGTCCTACGCGACGTGTACTTTGTTTACATAAGCAGTACGTGTTCGTATCTGGTGCGCTTAATCGTATTGTGCGCCAACAAACTTGAATTCACGGGCACCGGAGGTGCGTGCGAAAATGTTATTACGAAAGCTTTCGAAGTCACCGCATTCCTTTTGACAAAATTTGAGCCTCCAGCGTGAAAACTCATCTTAGGAAAGCGGCTCTGCATTTTCTAGTTACTAACTAGCCTTGTTTCTTCGTGTTCTTCATTGGCGGTCGCCCGGTGGATTTGCGATACAAAGGAAAAATGTGTGTGCTCTCCCGAAACCGCGTTCGTCACCGAACGACAGCATGCACGCGATGCAAATATGCAAATACGTGTTTGAGACGCATGTCTTAATTGAATTCAGCTTTAAAGTCTGGGTAGGTTAAGATGGGCGGGTGGAGCACTCGCAAACAAAACGTATGGTCGCCCGCTCGTTCACTGGCTGGTTTAGGTGTCGTTCGCTCGTTCAGCTATTTTGTTTGTTTGTTCAGCTATTACCTCGTTTGATCACAATGTCTCTGAGACACACGCAAGGCGACAGCAAATGGTGCCTCAATGACTGGTCACTGCATCATTTCACTTACCGCAATTACGGCCGCGTCGTAGCGCGGCAATTCTTTGCGCGGTCATCGCTTCGCTAAAGTCACATCTCGCAAACGTTATTTCGGAGCGAGTGAGACCGTCCTCAATGCCTGCATCTTAGTGCAACTCGGATCGCGACAGGTACGATACTTCGTGAAAGGACGAGCTAACGCACGATGAAATGTTATTCGTGATGAAGCACTAACCTGAAAAAGTAATGCACTTGTTTGAGCCTGAATGAAGCGCTGTTACCGCATTCCCGCTTCGCGAACGTATACTAAAAAACTTATTTCATTTCATATATACGCAGAATCCCGACTCGATGATCGGCCACGCGTATTTTTGTCGACTTTGAGGCACGAGAAACATGATAGCGCTAGCGCCCACTTTTGAGCCTCTGCGCGTGCTTAGAAGATCGGCAAGCACGCACGTTGGCGGCACTGTAGCTTGTTATACTCCTTCGAACCTTCAGAGCAGCCGTCGTTCGTGCCCTCTGTCGGCCTTTGTACGTCATAGCTGATACGCGTTGCGAATTCACATGGTTAGGACGGCGCAGATTATTGAGGCTACTGAGGGCTTGCAGTAGGCCAGGATGTTGGCATTCGGTCGTAAATGCGTTATTTACAACAATTCGCAACAAGGTCTTGCCACGCGCACTTGACAAATGTTGCGTACCTATTTGTAGCGCTCGCGTTACATCGATACATACGGATTCGTCATGGCAAAGCGTTAGCGCTCGTTCAGATACGTTTTTTAAATATAGTTATCAAGACAGAAAAAAACAAAACGCCGTCACATAATTTGCATAACACTCCGTATAGACATTTTATGCTGTACACGAAGCTACACAGAGCTAGAAAGCTAACGCGAACGCTTAAAGCGCACCGCATCGCTTTGCGTGCGTTCATTCTGCGAAAGGTTCGGCTACGCTCGAGCCGTGTAGGCGGCGCCACGGTCGTGAAAGAGAAGAGAAAGGAACGAAGGCGGAGGAGGAGAGCGTCGCTTCTTTACGAAGTGTAAAGGGTTTTGGCGCTTCACGTGGCACAATCATTACAATATATAGCATTCCCTATCACGCGACTTTCTATTAGTGTACAGGGCTGCTCGGCTTTCTTCAAATATGGAAATTCCATTAATTATTTCTAAGTTGTTGCGGTAACTTACAACGCGCAGCTCAATCTTCACTGATTATAAGCAAAAGAGTGGCGACATGCCCTGCGAGATCGGCCGACACACGCTGTAGCCCGTTCGCGGAGTCCATTGTGCCGCCCTGAGAACATGCGCCCACTGCCAAGTGAGGCCAACACATTATCACTAGCTAGCACTAGGAATCGAAGCAGCCACTGCACCAGTATATTATGTTTAGACGCAGTGAGAACATCACAATGCAGATGGCTAACGAAAGCTGCATTCATTGCACCCATCCACCGTGCTGCTGCCAGATTGGACGGCGCGTGCGGATCGCCCGACCTCGGAGGCAGGCCGCAGGCGTCGCTCTCAGTTCTCAGTGTTACTGGCGTCGGAACTCCTTTCAAATTGCCTCGATTGGAAAATTCAGCTTACAAAATTTGTACGCGCTTTTGGTAGTAACCGCAGCAGGCATAAACGCTACCGAAATTGAGCGTTTCATAGCGCCCATAAAGAACTGGGTTCTGAAAAATGGTTGACTGTCCCTCTAAACAGTTTTTAGGCTACGTTTTACTAGACCTAATGGCATTACGCACCACAAACCTTGTGTCATTAACTCAAAGATATTGCGCAGAAACAAAAACGGTGTACCTTTGATTGTAAACGTGATAGCTGGCTAGGCTACTCTACCACAGTGGGCGCGACCTACAACGTCCGATAGGATTCCTCAAACTACTCGAGCGGCTCTATACTTTCTTATAAAAAATGGACCATTTCCAAAAACATTCTGCGCATGCGCGAGAGAGGTATTTTCTACCTTAAGGTGGTTAGCTGAACATTCCGTCATTTTCTAAGTAACCGAACAGTTCACCGTAGATTGGCGCCAACTCGTTTGTTTAAGGGCTAGTTTCCCCAGGATCGTGTCCTTGTGCACACACAAAATAGCGAAGATCGTGCAATGCCCGGCCGACCCGCGGCGGAAGGGAAGCAGGCATTAGGCAGGTGGCCCGATACCGAGGATAGTGCAATAGCAGGCCCACCCGCGGCGGAAGTGAATGAAGCAGGCGTGAAGCACTCCCCATACGTGGGCCGATCCTGAAGGTAGTGCAATGCCGGGTCCACCCACGCCGGAGGTGAAGTGGGCGTTAAGCACTCCCCATACGTGGGCCGATCCCGCAATGGGTGCAACACCCGGCCGACCTGCGGCGGAGGTGAAGCAGGCAATAAGCACTCCCCAAATGTGGGCCGATCCTGAAGGTAGGGCAATGCCCGGCCGAACCACGGCGGAGGTGAACCAGGCGCTAAGCAGTGCCCATACGTGGGCCACTCCCGAAGGTAGTGCAATGCCGATCCAACCCACGGGAGAGGTGAAGCAGGCGTTATACACTCCCCATATGAGGGCCTATCCTGAACCATATGCAATGCCGGGCCGACCCGCGGCAAAGGTGAAGCAGGCCTTAAGCACTCTCCATACCTGGGCCGATCCCGAAGATGGTGCAATACCGGGCCGACCCACGACGAAGGTGAAGCAGGCGTTAAGCACTCCCCATACGTGGGCCGACCTCGAAGATGGTGCAATACCGGGCCGACCCACGACGAAGGTGAAGCAGGCGTTAAGCACTCCCCATACGTGGGCCGACCTCGAAGATGGTGCAATACCGGGCCGACCCACGACCAAGGTGAAGCAGGCGTTAAGCACTCCCCATACGTGGGCCGACCTCGAAGATGGTGCAATAACGGGCCGACCCACGACGAAGGTGAAGCAGGCGTTAAGCACTCCCCATACGTAGGCCGACCTCGAAGATGGTGCAATAACGGGCCGGCCGGCGGCGGAGGTGCACTTCGCAATGAAGGGGCCCGCATTACACAGCTTCGCAGTTCATCCTTCTTCACACAGTGAAGGGGCACTGAATGTTTTTATCTTGAGACATCATACGTCACCGACAAATCAAAAGCGCGCGTTTAATTCCGAGTTATAGCTATCTCCTGATACGCAACTGATTGAGCTAGTAGAGAAGTGGCCAAATACCACTGGCTTCGATTGCAGGAACAGGCCTTGTTTTCGAACCAAACTTGGCAGAATAGCCAATGCATGGAAGAGGGCGCGCATTACTTTGCAGGTTGCCTATTTATTGAAATGAGAATTATAACGGGCAGTGTGAACTTTTGAAAAAAAGTATTTTTGGCGAGTTACCCATGCTTTTCAAGCCCCTTCTTTTTTTTGTCTGATTTGGAAGACAGTGCAGTTTCTAAATGTCGGCAGTATGTGCTGCACTCAATGTAGGTATGCTAAAATGTAGGAGCGCGTGCGGTTTTCCCGATGCCCATATCCACGAACCGTGAGAGACAGAGGGATTTTTTTAGAAGAAAAACGGAGAGATCGACCTGAGCTGATGTGCTATAATCTGCTACTCTGCACCGGTAAAGAGTTTGCCTGGAAGCATCAGGCTAAAGGAGCCAGGGGAGAGCAAATGCTGGTACAGGTGCGCGGTTATTATCGTTCAAATTCCTGTGACATCTCGTCGCTGCCATACCAGAGACAGTGTATGCAGTCTTTGTTTAGTTTTACAGAACAAGCAGAAAACGAAGGTAAGGAAGGTACTGCTGACCGCATTTTAGCTGTCTAGTTACATCTTCTGACACCTGAATGGCAGTCAGCATTGCGGGTAGTGCTGAGGGCCAAGACAAAAGAGAGGGTAGAGAATATAGAGTAGGAAGAGATGTGTGTACATACCACACAATGAGGTAAACATCCAAAGCAATAGTTCCCTTCTGTTGACACTTCGGCGAAGTGTCTGCAAGCCCCAACCCGCACACCGGCACCGCTTAGCTGATGTAGAACAGCCGGGATTCGAGGTCCGATTTTTCTAAAAGGGTTAGCACACTTTAGTTGCATATTGAAACTACCGTAGTGCCTCCTGGCCTGGTCACACTGTCCACTCGAAACGACTGCTGCAACAGTACAGGAATAGCTATTAACAGAAAAATTGCGCATTGATAATTTAATGGGGCCCTTCAATATGCTAAGCGAGATAAGTGTGAGAAACTATAAGGAGGAAGTATTTGGGCACGTTGCGAGATATTCCCAGTCTTCATGCCGTCAGCGTCACACTAACGCCGTCGTCATCTTCTGAATGCAGCAGTTAGCATGCACGCATTCGCGTCACACACCCGCAATTGTTTGACGTATACAAAAGCGTCGGTCCATCTGGTGAGGCTTTGCAGAACCCGGTATCGCGTAGAATACCTAGCTGCCTGCAAAACGCGTCACATAACATTGATTGTCACGGAACATGGATTCTTCAAGATAATTTCCTTCCGCATGGAAGAATATTGGAAGTATCTTAAGCTAATAGAGTGATACATTTTATTCTGCTATAAGTCAACAAGTCTCACGACGAGACAAATATTTAAGCACGGACACAGCCAGGTGTAATGCTAGTCCTTTTTTTAAGCATACTACCCGAGTCCATTAAACACGTTTTGTTCAATGATGGCACGCAGCCTGAGGGCCTGCTCTGGGAAAGTCAATTTGACTCGACAAAAACAAAGCAACAAATGAAAAAGTCAGTGAGAATCTGAGGAAAGCTAGTATAACAGAAGACAAATAACGTGTGCCCATACAAAACAAAATAATAAAAATGAAGGAATAGAAGCTGATACCATCCGCAATTATGCTCTTGGTTAGATGTTACAGCACATTCACTTCGAAAAGGCGCTTCTTTCTGGTTCAATCCTTGAACCAGGACTAATTTTTGCCAAGACAGGAGGGAGAGAAAAAAAGATGCAGACAAAGGCAGGAAGGTTAATCAGAGCTAGTTCCATGTTGCTACCCTGCAAGGGGGAAGGGAAAATAAAAAAAGAAAGGATGCAGAAGACGAGATAGAGAAGAGATTGGAAACTCAGATGGGGGCATTTGTAACTGGATGAAGCACTACAACATTTCTGTTTGGCAAAGGAATTTTAGTGCTTCAAAGTTTATGGTCGTAGTTTATATTTGATAAGACGCACGGGTTTATAACTGCTACCGTATAATAACAACAAAGGAAATAAGAAATAACAAACTAAGCAAAGCACTTCAGTATCTGCTCGTCCGGTAAGAATATGGTCATGGTGTCTACAAACACTCTAAGCAGAAACGTCTAGGCGAACAATTACCCTGACGCGTTCTTACGTTTCCAGGTTCAGTTGAAGTTGTAACAGTGACCAAATTGAGACATTGAAATGCACAACTGAGGCTACGTCATACTTCGAAACAGTCTGGAGAGCAATCGTTAGTCACAGTTTTATGTAATTATGCATAACAGGAATTGCGATCAGCTATTTCTTTTTCGCATTTGAATTTATGCTGATGCAAAATTAACATGACGGGCGAGAGATGCAAACACAGTGTTTGATAAAACTTCAATAACCAAGGTTAAATTGCCTTGGACATGCTTGCTGGCGTTTTAATAGGTGGATCTATCTTTGTCAGAGACGGGTGACATTCCAAACATGACAAGGCCGTCTCTGACAAACATAGGCCCACCTATCGAAACGTCGTCGAGCCTGTCTGGGGCACTTTAATCTCTGTTCGGCAGCTTCTATCCTGCTATTTATGATTATGGCGATGCTCTTGTAATGACGTCCGATAGCTCCTATAGCAGTATAGCCAAGTGATTCATTTTATCTGTCAAAACCTTTAGGTTTTGGAGAAAAAGCCACAGGCACTTCCGTCACTACTTTGCCAGTGCTGTTTGCTCGCCAACCCGCCATTTCTTCGCAGGCTTCATGGCTAACCAGTTCACCGTGCGGGGTAAAGAGCGCTGGTCGACGTCGAAGGCGTTTGTGTTGCCCATCTCTGGCAAGAAGGGACGCAAAAACCTCCACGTGTCGATATTCTCCAAGGTCACAAAGGTCAGTAATAGCCTTTTGAGTTCGTTATTTTAGTGGCAGACGAAAATAATTTATCGTTTCACGAAAAACATGTTAGTACTCCTAAGCGTTCCGCCAACCCGTTCGAGTTTGTTTGAGAAGAAAATTCACATTCCGCACGGAGGAGCACTAGGACAGAACCGAAGGCGGTCGCCACCGCCGTACTCTCCCGATTGCACGGCCCAGACTACCGGTCCCGCTTGCCCACGTGCTGTTTGTTGGAGGTTACATGGCCGAGGAGGGTGTGAAGGAAGCGTGCGACAGTGATCAGAGAAGGCTGGTGATTTGATGCACGCTCTCTATACCGCGCACCAAATGTTGAAGGTCACGTGATGATGTCCGCGCTGCTCATGTAACTGAGCGCATACGCCGCCCGTGCGCTGTCCTTCGAGGTCACCTGATCCATGGGTTCCAGGGCCATACAGGAAAGAAAACACCAAGAGGGATGCACGTGACCAGTGTGTTAGGAGGGAGTATGACGTCGTCATCATCATCAGCCTGTTTACGCCCACTGCAGGGCAAAGGCCTCTCCCATACTTCTCCAAATACCCCGGTCATGTACTAATTGTGGCCATGTTGTCCCTGCAAACTTTTTAATCTCATCCGCCCACCTAACTTTCTGCCGCCCTCTGCTACGCTTCCCTTCCCTTGGAATCCATTCCGTAACTCTTAATGACCATCGGTTATCTTCCCTCCTCATTACGTGTCCTGCCCATGCCCATTTCTTTTTCTTGATTTCAACTAAGATATCATTAACTCACGTTTGTTCCCTCACCCAATCAGCTCTTTTCTTTTCCCTTAACGTTACACCTATTATTCTTCTTTCCATAGCTCGTTACGTCGTCCTCAATTTAAGTAGAACCCTTTTCGTAAGCCTCCAGGTTTCTGCCCCGTACGTGAGTACTGGTGAGATACAGCTGTTATAAACTTTTCTCTTAGGGGATCATGGCAACCTGGTGTTCATGATCTGAGAATGCCTGCCAAACGCGCCCCAGCCCATTCTAATTCTGATTATTTCAGTCTCATGATCTGGATCCGCAGTCACTGCCTGTCCTAAGTAGATGTATTCCCCTACCACTTCCTTTGTCTCGCTACCTATCGTAAACTGCTGTTCTCTTCCGAGACTGTTAAACATTACTTTAGTTTTCTGCAAATTAATTTTCAGACCCACCCTTCGGCTTTGCCTCTCCAGGTCAGTGAGCATGCATTGCAGCTGTTCCCCTGAGTTACTAAGCAAGGCAATATCATCAGCGCAGCCTTATCCCCAATTCTTCCCAATCCAGGTCTCTTAATACCTCCTGTAAACAAGCTGTGAATAGCATTGGGGAGATCGTATCTCCATGCCTGACGCCTTTCTTTATTGGGATTTTGTTGCTTTCTTTATGGAGCACTACGGTGGCTGTGGAGCTGCTATAGATATCTTCCAGTATTTTTACATACGGCTCGTCTATACCCTGATTCCGTAATGCCTCAATGACTGCTGAGGTTTCGACTGAATCAAACGCTTTCTCGTAATCAATGAAAGCTATATATAAGGGTTGGTTATATTCTGCACATTTTTCTATCACCTGATTGATAGTGTGAATATGGTCTATTGTTGAGTAGCCTTTGCGGAATCCTGCCTGGTCCTTTGGTTGACGGAAGTCTAAGGCGTTCCTGATTCTATTTGCAATTACCTTAGTAAATACTTTGTAGGCAACGGACAGTAAGCTGATAGGTCTATAAGTTTTCAAGTCTTTGGCGTCCCCTTTCTTATGGATTAGGATTATGTTAGCGTTTTTCCAAGATTCCGGTAGGCTCGAAGTCATGAGGCATTGCATATACAGGGTGGACAGTTTCTCTAGAACAATCTGCCCACCATCCTTCAACAAATATGCTGTTACCTGATACTCCCCAGCTGCCTTCCCCTTTGCGTACCTCCCAAGGCTTTCTTTACTTCTTCCGGCGTTACCTGTGGGATTTCAAATTCCTCTAGACTATTCTTTCTTCCATCATCGTCGTGGGTGCCACTGGTACTGTATAAATCTCTATAGAACTTCTCAGCCACTTGCACTATCTCATCCATATTAGTAATGATATTGCCGCCTTTGTCTCTTAACGCATACATCTGATTCTTGCCAATTCCTAGTTTTTTCTTTACTGCTTTTAGGCTTCCTCCGTTCCTGAGAGCATGTTCAATTCTATCCATATTATACTTTCTTATGTCAGCTGTCTTACGCTTGTTGATTAACTTCGAAAGTTCTGCCAGTTCTATTCTAGCTGTAGGGTTAGAGGCTTTCATACATTGGCGTTTCTTGATCAGATCTTTCGTCTCCTTCGATAGCTTACTGGTATCCTGTCTAACGGAGTTACCACCCGCTTGTATGGCACACTCCTTAATGATGCCCACCAGATTGTCATTCATTGTTTCAACACTAAGGTCCTCTTCCTGAGTTAAAGCCGAATATCTGTTCTGTATTCTGTCGAAACCTCAGCAGTCATGCAGGCATTACGGAATCATGGTGTAGACGAGCTGTATGTAAAAATACTGAAAGATATCTATAGCGGCTCCACAGCCACCGTAGTCCTCCATAAAGCAAGCAACAAAATCCCAATAAAGAAAGGCGTCAGGCAGGGAGATACGATATCTCTAATCCTATTCACAGCGTGTTTACAGGAGGTATTCAGAGACCTGGATTGGGAAGAATTGGGGATAAAAGTTAATGGAGAATACCTTAGTAACTTGCGATTCGCTTATGATATTGCCTTGCTTAGTAACTCAGGGGACCAATTGCAATGCACGCTCACTGACCTGGAGAAGCAAAGCAGAAGAGTGGGTCTAGAAATTAATCTGCAGAAAACTAAAGTAATGCTTAACAGTCTTGGAAGAGAACAGCAATTTACAATAGGCAGCGAGGCACTGGAAGTCGTAAGGGAATACATCTACTTAGGGCAGGTAGTGACGGCGGATCCGGATCATGAGACGGAAATAATCAGAAGAATAAGAATGGGCTGGGGTGCGTTTGGCAGGCATTCTCAGATCATGAACAGCAGGTTGCCATTATCCCTCAAGAGAAAAGTATATAATAGCTGTGTCTTACCAGTACTCACCTACGGGGCAGAAACCTGGAGGCTTACGAAAAGGGCTCCACTCAAATTGAGGACGACGCAACGAGCTATGGAAAGAAGAATGATAGGTGTAACGTTAAGGGATAAGAAAAGAGCAGATTGGGTGAGGGAACAAAAGCGAGTTAATGACATCTTAGTTGAAATCAAGAAAAAGAAATGGGCATGGGCAGGACATGTAATGAGGAGGGAAGATAACCGATGGTCATTAAGGGTTACGACTGGATCCCAAGGGAAGGGAAGCGTAGCAGGGGGCGGCAGAAAGTTAGGTGGGCGGATGAGATTAAGAAGTTTGCAGGAATGGCATGGCCACAATTAGTACATGACCGGGGTTGTTGGGGAAGTATGGGAGGGGCCTTTGCCCTGCAGTGGGCGTAACCAGGCTGATGATGATGACGATGATGATGATGATGATGATCTTTTCTGTAGCTTGATCTGGAATTCCTCTATTTTCCCTCTTACCGCTAAGTCATTGATCGGCTTGTTATGTACCAGTTTCTTCCGTTCCCTCCTCAGGTCTAGGCTAATTCGAGTTCTTACCATCCTATGGTCACTGCAGCGCACCTTGCTGAGCACGTCCACATCATGTATGAAGCCAGGGTTAGCGCAGACTATGAAGTCTATTTCATTTCTAGTGCCGCCGTTCGGGCTCCTCCACGTCCACTTTCGGCTATCCCGCATGCGGAAGAAGGTATTCATTATCCGCATATTTTCTGTTCCGCAAACTCTACTAATAACTCTCCCCTGCTATTCCTAGTGCCTATGCCATATTCCCCCACTGCCCTGTCTCCAGCCTGCTTCTTGCCTACCTTGGCGTTGAAGTCGCCCATTAGTATAGTGTATTTTGTTTTCACTTTACGCATCGCCGATTCCACGTCTTCATAGAAGCTTTCGACTTCCTGGTCATCATGACTGGATGTAGGGGCGTAGACCTGTACAACCTTCATTTTGTACCTCTTATTAAGTTTCACAAGACCTGCCACCCTCTCGTTAATGATATAGAATTCCTATATTTTATCAGCTATATGACGTAAGGCATCAATGACGTAAGGCATAAATATTGCCCAAGGTCAATATCCTCTGACACGATTGTCTTCTTGCTGTTGCTAAGGGAGCCATGGCGAATGCGCGCATCACGCCTTGAACTATGGGGACCGTACGTGGTTGGTTCGTGGTGCGTTGAGTGCCGCTGGCCACTGGAGCTTTCTCCCGCACGGGCCGCTCGCTTTCTGCTCGCCACCTTTGACGCGTGCTCGGCTTCGATACCCAGAAACATTGCTGCCGTTGCAATGGCAACCCAGTAGCTCCACATCTTCTGCGCAATGGAGGCTATAGCAATACTAGAAGCAGGCTTCTCTGCACTGTTCGGTAGCCAGCAGAGGCCAGGCTTGCAAAGAACAAGTACGTAATAAGGATGAAATCACAGCAACGACAGCAACAACGCATCATGCAGTCCTGCTGTATTTCCACTTTTAGGGTAGCGTTCTTTACACGAGAATACGTAATAGTTTTCTGCCATTGTCCAAAGAAAGGGCGCACACCCTCGACTTGTTCTTTATTTATATTAACTGAAATAGCTGTCTGTACTTAGTATTCTGGAATAAATTTAGAACAGTTGAACAGTCAGCTATGAAATATAACGAATAAATTCTCTTGTTTTTATCTATGTTAATTTTATTTTCTTGTGCCATCCTTTTAAAACCTTTCTGTCCCCTCTCCATGGCATGCAGCATGTTAGCGACACGTGTAGTTATCTTTATCGGGCGACCACATTTCGCCGCCTAACAAATGTAACCGCACAGCGCGGGACGCGCCTGCATGTATCCGAAGTTTTTGGAAAGTTATCGATGCTTTTACCCGGCTGTCTGTTGTCGCCGAACCTTGTGTTATCTGATTTCATCGCGTGACGCGAATGGTGTAGAACTTTGTGGAAGGCACGCGGGTCCGAGCGATTAGTCTGGAACATTCGACGACTGCTGTATAAAAGCCGACACGCTTGACCCGCTGATCAGATTTTCGACGATCGCCGACTGTGTTCGCCGCTCTCGTTGTGCTTTAACTGTAGCCTGTTTTGTGGGCACAGGTTCGCCCAATAAAAGCTAGTTTTTGCCTTTCACAGTATTGCTACTGTGTTCTTTGACGTCACGACCACGTGACAATACTTTAATGCCTAAAAGCCGCTTTAAATTTATGTAAGTGCACACAGGCTGTATGTCTCTATCCGTTTCCCAGGTCGTTGTACTATTAGATGGTTTTACAGCGAAGCTGTCTATGGCTAAGCTCCGGAAAAATCGTGGCGGCGAACAGAAAACGCCTTGTGGCAAAACCAACTTTCTCGCGAATCCTCTGTAGCTCTCAATCTAATATAGGTACCTTGGAAAAAAAGTCATAGTGAATTTGGCAGCTAAGACGACTCTAGCATTACGTCGAGTTTTGTTTACTTTTCATCATTACGTGGTTCACAGTGAAGTCGTACATATTGTGGCATTCCCGTCTGCTGTCGCTACATGGGCTTCTACAGGAGGGAAACGGACAGCCCCGTGTTTTTCCGCTAAACTAAAGTTATTTAATCATTCCACGTTTTATTCAGTTAATTGACTGTCAAGTAGGCTCAATCGCAAATTACAAGCAAACGTATTTTATTTCGTGCACCCCTTTGGTCTGCGCCCCGGTCAACGCATATCGTCGGTCGCGTCGAGGCTCGGTTTGCCGGCGACCTGCGTCTAAACTTCGCTCCGCCGGCAACAACAGTGGCGTTGTAAAAGCCGGTAGCTCTGCGTACGTATGACGCAGTTCGTGACGCAGTGCGTGCCTGATAAGGAGACCAAGGGAAATACGATTTCGCTGCACCGTTCGCTATGGGAAGGCCACGCGTGATCCGTGCGCCTGAAGAATTTCGGGCCGGCAAAAACGTGTGCGAACACAATTGGCGCCACCATAGCAGCTTCGCTGGTCAACCGCCCTCACCGGGTCGAATGGCTCCTCGATTTGTTTTTCGATTGCATGTTATCCGCTCCACTGACTGGCAGGTTATGATGGTAACGAACCCAGACCGTCACCAAAATCAATACCTAAAGGAGGAATAAATGGACGTAGAATATAATTGGAAAGTAAATTACGGCATTGCCGTTCATAACTTTCACGTGACGCCGTGCACCGCGCCGCCATGCCCTCGCACAGTGCCAGTGCACGAGCATGGCGGCTACGATGACACCAGTGCGAGCCTTTACACTACAATGGGGCTTCTTGCTCTCGTGACACCTAGAGATCTAAAAATGACCACGTGTACAACCTCTAACCGTCGGCGATAACAGCTGTTTGAGTTTCAGGCGCCTCTCTCTCTCCCTTATTGCTGAGAACTAACAGCTGCGCTGAGCATGCATCACCGAATATGATAAGATCAATGCACCTTCATTATCTGTCTTAAAGTCCCTGCTGTTTACGCTGCCCTGTGTACGTGTCCGCTGCGGCGCAGATCCTGTTCGACGGAATGCGAGCGGTGGGCGTCACCTTCAAGAAGAACCAGCGCAAGCACACTGTTCGCGCAGCCAAGGAAATTATCATATCTGCAGGGGTCATCAACTCACCCAAGCTGCTCATGCTGTCGGGCGTTGGACCAAAGAAGCACCTCGAAGAGATGAACGTGCGTTTACTCCTTCTGTGACTTTATTGCAGAGCTCATGTTCACCTGTAAAGGCTAGAGCAAAGGTTGGTTTGATTTCGGTTATCTCGCGCGTGTCAGTTGAAAATACTTAAAAGGCTGGTTATCGTGGCCTAGCACTATTCAAGCAGTACATCTCTCCGTGCGGTGAATTTCTGTTTCAAAAAGCCACGATCTGCGTTGGACTAGGAATTTTTAACCACTTTTTTGTTTATTCATTATTTTCGACAATACATAGAATTGCCCCTGGGTCAAGACAAAAGGAGGTTACTGGGCTCTTGACAAATGCGAATAGACTTTTGGTGGTTCTTCAACGTGGGGACGTAAATCTAAGTATACGAGGATCTTTAAATTTAAATCGAAAAGCAGCTGCCACGGCCGGATCCGTGACCTCCGGCTTGGCAACAAGACGCCGTATATTGTATAACTTTATTGCCAATCTCGCTCCATTTAGAGTTGTCTTAATGAGGTGTCATTTTTGCTGATACTGCGACACATCTCGCTCCTTTACAACGTATCGCCCACCTAAACGTCACGAAATGAACTGTACTTGAAGAGAAACTTGGGCGAGTTGGTGGTGATTTAAGTTTCGGAAATTAACAGCGCAAAACAGACGAGCACGAAGGAAAAGAAGAACACGACACTGGCGCTTCAGTTGTGGGTCAGTGCCAGTGTCGTGTTCTTCTTTTCGTTCGCCCTCGTCAATTTTGCGCTGTTAATTTCCTAAACATCCCGGTTTAACATCCCGACGTATGCAAGCCACTTCCTTCAGTCCTTTCGGTATGTTGTCTAGTTGCCCCTTGTACAACCATTCCACGAACATCAGCGGACGCACCCTGGCTGCTGTTCTAGAGGAAAAAAATATTTGCTTAAACTCGTCCACTACAACGGCGTCTAGGCAGCGTCTGTTCAGCACATATGCGCCTGTTTTCAGGCTGAATCAGGCACGTACCCAGGGGGGACGCCCCCCCCCCCCAGGCCCGCCCAGGCCACCACTCTTCACACACATTCCTAAAGCGCCGACAAATCAATCTAGTCGATGGGCAACATTTTGCTGCCTTTTACAGCGAAAGCTGTATATGACTAACCTTCCGTAGTTGTTTTTTTCGGCTTCAGTCAAGAGAAAAGAATCATTATGTGGGTCGATTTTGGTGATAGTGAAGAAAGGGTGCAAACTCAATGGCACGTACCCCTGTGGGTTTGGGAACCTCTCCCTTAGCTGCTTGTCGGGCGCAAGTTCGCCCAATGTAAAGTGATTACAGTACCGTCACTCAACTGTGCGTTGCAGTTCTGGTGGAGGTGCGGGGTATGATTTCAAGCCCCTCTCGAGTCATAGAAAGGAGCCCGGACTCACGGCGACTCTGACCCATCGAGTTGACTCCTGTTCACCAACGCAGCAGTCGTCACCTACGTGGTGAGCCCCCCTGACCCCCCCCTCCCCCGAGTTTTTTCCCTTTGTCGGATTCTATCGGAGCATCAGCATCGGCTAGCGGAAACGCCACGGAGTTGACAACTGAAATCACGCCAACTCACATCGTAGTGAACTCGCTAATGACGCCAGAGCCTTTCTACGGCGACACCTTTGAAGACGCAGAGGACTGGCTGGAACGCTTTGTGCGCGTCGCTGAGATCAATTGATGGAACGGAGAGCGTTAGCTACGAAACGTTTACTTCGCGTTAGAGGACAGCGCACGAACGTGGTTTGAAAACCACGATGCGTCATTTGTGTCGTGGGATGCTTTCCGACGAGAGTTGCTTGCGACTTATCCGAGTACCAAGCGCAGGGAGAGGGCCGAAGCCGCCCTGGAGGCAAGAAACCAGCGGAAGAACGAAAGCGTGGCCATGTATGTAGACGACATGCCCCGCCTATTCCGCCGAGCTGATCCGAACATGAGCGAGGACAAGAAACTACGCCATCTAATGCGGGGCGTAAAACAAGAACTGTTCGCAGGGTTGGTTCGGAGACCACCGCGCACCGTCGCCGAGTTTCGTTCTGAGGCGACAACAACGGAAAGCACGTTGCAACAGCGATGAAGCATGTACAACCGGGAAATGAACATCACCTCTGTAGACGCAGCTCCAGCCGTCTTCCGAAACAGCGTGGAGGTCATACGGGAGCTCCTGCGATCTGTAGTTCTAGAAGAACTTCAGAGGCTACAGCTTAACCACAACGCTGACCTTCGCTGACAGATGTGGTTCGCGAAGAGGTCAGACAGGCGGTCCGGGAACCACAGCTGGGTGCGCAGCCCCAAGCGCCATTACTGCGCCAGCCGAGCGTCTCGTATGCCGATGTGCTGCGGCAAATTCCCGCACGTGCTGACGTCGCAGCCACTTCCTCTATGAATAGCTCGATGCCTCGAAATACGCTGCCGCCACCCGAAAGAAGATTTAATGAAGGCTGATGTATGGCGCACTCCTGAACGAATACCTCTCTGCTACCACTGCGGTGAGGCTGGCCACCTGTACAGAATGTTCCACTATGGCCAGGCAGGGCTTCGTGGTTTTCCGGTTAATCCACCTTGCCTTCGAAATGGTGAGCGTCCATATGAAATCGAAGAGTACCTGTGTACTCGTCAAAGCTCCTCATATGCCTGCCAGCAACGCCAACCTCGATCAACCGTGCCGCTGAGGCATCGGCCACCAAGCCCCACGTCCGCCATCAAGCTCCCCAAGACGCCGTTCACAGAGCCCGCGTCGGGAAAACTAGAGTCAGCGGCCTCGGGAGGTAAGGCCGCTGACTTTAGTTTGACTCTAGAAAAAGAAGAACCTCCATCGATGATTCCGAACGACAATGAATCACTCAGAAACCAGTGCCGTAAAAGCGACGTTGCTTCCGATTTACGTGTGTTCATTGACGGTTACGAAGTGAACGCGTTAGTGGATACAGTTGCAGATTTTACTCGGTAATAAGTAGCAAGCTCGCCAGGAAACTGAAGAAAGTGTAGACTCCTTGGAAAGGGCCTCAAGATTGCACCACGGGAGGACACCTGATCGACCTGACGGGCAAGTGCACGGCTAGAATAGGAATACGAGGCTTTACGTACGTCGCTAGCTTTATCGTGCTTTCAGAGTGCTCAATAGACTTGAATATTGACATGGCTTTCTTGCAGGATAATGGCGCTGTAACCAACTTGCGGAAATCGTGTTTCCTTTTCAACAAACCACGCTGTCGCAGCATTCTACACTGAAGAAAAATTCGATGCTCTTTACATTGCCGATGACGACGTGATGCTTCCTCCGAGATCCAGCGTCCGTCACAGTAAGATGCGACGCGTTCAGTGACTACGAAGGAATTGCAAGCAGCAACACCAGTCTCCTACTCGAAAAAGGGATCTGCATGGCAAGAGGGCTTGTCCAGCTGCGTGGTGGATGTGCCAACGTTTTCCTCGGTAATTTTGGAAATGAGGTGCACTATGTCGCGAAGGGAATTGTTATTGCCAGCCTTAATAAGTTCGTCCAAGGTACAGATCTCAGCATTCCAGGGACTTCACCATCGAATTTCCAAGACGTGGATTCTGTCCTCTCAGCCATCGACATCGAACCAGGTCTATCGCCCAGACAGAGGGAGCAAATAAAGACCCTCGTAGGAGACTTCACCGAATGTTTTGCAATGTCATCCATAGTCCGGCGCACATCTATGGCCAAACATCGGATAGTTGTCGACGAATCAGGGAAGCCTATTTCCCAGCGTCCCTACCGAGTGTCACCAAAAGAGAGAGAAGCCATCGGATCGGAAGTCAAGTTAAGGAAATGCTAGAAGACGATGTAATTCATCATCATCATCATCATCATCATCATCATCATCATCATCATCATCAGCCTAGTTACGCCCACTGCAGGGCAAAGGCCTCTCCCATACTTCTCCAACTACCCCGGTCATGTACTAATTGTGGCCATGTTGTCCCTGCAAACGTCTTAATTTCATCCGCCCACCTAACTTTCTGCCGCCCTCTGCTACGCTTCCCTTCCCTTGGAATCCAGTCCGTAACCCTTAATGACCATCGGTTATCTTCCCTCCTCATTACATGTCCTGCCCATGCCCATTTCTTTTTCTTGATTTCAACTAAGATGTCGTTTACCCGCGTTTGTTGCCTCACCCAATCTGCTCTTTTCTTATCCCTTAACGTTACACCCATCATTCTTCTTTCTATAGCTCGTTGCGTCGTCCTCAATTTCAGCAGAACCCTTTTCGTAAGCCTCCAGGTTTCAGCCCCATATGTGAGTACTGGTAACACACAGCTGTTATACACTTTCCTTTTGAGGGATAGTGGCAACCTGCTGTTCATGATTTGAGAATGCCTGCCAAACGCACCCCAGCCCATTCTTATTCTTCTGGTTATTTCAGTCTCCTGATCCGGATGCGTGGTCACCACCTGCCCTAAGTAGATGTATTCCCTTACCACTTCCAGTGCTTCGCTACCTATCGTAAACTGCTGTTCTCTTCCGAGACTGTTAAACAATACTTTAGTTTTCTGCAGATTAATTTTCAGACCCACCCTTCTGCTTTGCCTCTCCAGGTCAGTGAGCATGCATTGCAATTGGTCTCCTGAGTTACTAAGCAAGGCAATATCATCAGCGAATCGGAAGTTGCTAAGGTATTCTCCATCAACTTTTATCCCCAATTCTTCCCACTCCAGGCCTCTGAATAACTCCTGTAAACATGCTGTGAATAGCATTGGAGATATCGTATCTCCCTGTCTGACGCCTTTCTTTATAGGGATTTTGTTGCTTTCTTTGTGGAGGACTACGGTGGCTGTGGAGCCGCTAAAGATATCTTCCAGTATTTTTAAGTATGGCTCATCTACACCCTGATTCCGTAATGCCTCCATGACTGCTGAGGTTTCGACTGAATCAAACGCTTTCTCGTAATCAATGAAAGCTATATATAAGGGTTGGTTATATTCTACACATTTCTCTATCACTTGATTGACAGTGTGAATATGGTCTATTGTTGAGTAGCCTTTACGGAATCCTGCCTGGTCCTTTGGTTGACAGAAGTCTAAGGTGTTCCTGATTCTATTTGCGATTACCTTAGTAAATACTTTGTAGGCAACGGACAGTAAGCTGATCAGTCTATAATTTTTCAAGTCTTTGGCGTCCCCTTTCTTATGGATTAGGATTATGTTAGCGTTCTTCCAAGATTCCGGTACGCTCGAGGTTATGAGGCATTGCGTATACAGGGTGGCCAGTTTCTCTAGAACAATCTGACCACCATCCTTCAACAAATCTGCTGTTACCGGATCCTCCCCAGCTGCCTTCCCCCTTTGCATAGCTCCTAAGGCTTTCTTTACTTCTTCTGGCGTTACCTGTGGGATTTCGAATTCCTCTAGGCTATTCTCTCTTCCACTATCGTCGTGGGTGCCACTGGTACTGTATAAATATCTATAGAACTCCTCAGCCACTTGAACTATCTCATCCACATTAGTAACGATATTGCCGGCTTTGTCTCTTAACGCACACATCTGATTCTTGCCTACTCCTAGTTTCTTCTTCACTGTTTTTAGGCTTCCTCCGTTCCTGAGAGCCTGTTCAATTCTATCCATATGATAGTTTATGATGTCCGCTGTCTTACGCTTGTTGATTAACTTAGAAAGTTCTGCCAGATCTATTCTAGCTGTAGGGTTAGAGGCTTTCATACATTGGCGTTTCTTGATCAGATCTTTCGTCTCCTGCGATAGCTTTCTGGTTTCCTGTATAACGGCGTTACCACCGACTTCTATTGCGCACTCCTTAATGATGCCCATGAGATTGTCGTTCATTGCTGCAACACTAAGGTCCTCTTCCTGAGTTAAAGCCGAGTACCTGTTCTGTAGCTTGATCCGGAATTCCTCTAGTTTCCCTCTTACCGCTAACTCATTGATTGGCTTCTTGTGTACCAGTTTCTTCCGTTCCCTCCTCAAGTCTAGGCTAATTCGAGTTCTTACCATCCTATGGTCACTGCAGCGTACCTTGCCGAGCACGTCTACATCTTGTATGATGCCAGGGTTCGCGCAGAGTATGAAGTCGATTTCATTTCTAGTCTCACCATTCGGGCTCCTCCACGTCCACTTTCGACTAACCCGCATGCGGAAAAAGGTGTTCGTTATCCGCATATTATTCTGTTCTGCAAACTCTACTAATAATTCTCCTCTGCTATTCCTAGAGCCTATGCCATATTCCCCCACTGACTTGTCTCCAGCCTGCTTCTTGCCTACCCTGGCATTGAAGTGGCCCATCAGTATAGGGTATTTTGTTTTGACTTTACCCATCGCCGATTCCACGTCTTCATAAAAGCTTTCCACTTCCTGGTCATCATGACTGCATGTAGGGGCATAGACTTGTACCACCTTCAATTTGTACCTCTTATTAAGTTTCACAACAAGACCTGCCATCCTCTCGTTAATGCTATAGAATTCCTGTATGTTACCAGCTATTTCCTTATTAATCAGGAATCCTTCTCCTAGTTCTCGTCTCTCTGCTGAGCCCCGGTAACACAGAACATGCCCGCTTTTTAGCACTGTATATGCTTCTTTTGTCCTCCTAACCTCACTGAGCCCTATTATATCCCATTTACTACCCTCTAATTCCTCCAATAACACTGCTAGACTCGCCTCACTAGATAGCGTTCTAACGTTAAACGTTGCCAGGTTCAGATTCCAATGGCGGCCTGTCCGGAGCCAGGTATTCTTAGCACCCTCTGCAGCGTCACAGATCTGACCGCCGCCGTGGTCAGTTGCTTCGCGGCTGCTGGGGACTGAGGGCCGGGGTTTGATTGTTGTATTCATATAGGAGGTTGTGGCCAAGTACTGCACCAGGGTGGCCAATCCTGCTCTGGTGAGAGAGTGCGTTACCGGTTCTGGTCACCGGGATCAGGCCGCACTCCAGGCCTGTTTGTGCAATTTTCTCAACACACGTTTTTTTTGTATTTTCCGGTGGAGAATTGCGCGGCACCGGGATTTGAATCACGGTCCTCTTGCACTGGAGACGGATACTCTACCGTCCCCGCAGGAGTTAAATTAAAAATTGGATTATGGGGTTTTGCGTGACAAAACCACTTTCTGATTATGCACGCCGTAGTGGAGGACTCCGAAAATTTCGACCACCTGGGGTTCTTTAACGTGCACCAAATTCTAAGTACACGGGTGTTTTCGCATTTCGCCCCCATCGAAATGCGGCCACCGTGGCCGGGGTCCGATCCCGCGACCTCGTGCTCAGCAGTCTAACACCATAACCACTGAGCAACCACGGCGGGTCCCGCAGGAGTTGTACGCCTCATTTAACCTACAGTGGTGCCCTATTTGATCAGTCAAGGTGGGCCAATCTGAGCTCGGTTATACCGCATGGATGGCACTCGGCTAGAGAACCTGGTATTTATGACCTGCACATGTGTGGCCACACATGTAATTCAGCCGTCGGCAAGTCCGCGGGCCTCGCCTGTGGTACTTGTAAATAAAAAGGACCAGACCTTGCGCTTCTGCATTGATTACCGAAAGCTGAACGCCGTCACAAAGCGGGATGTGTAGCCACTTCCAAGAATCGATGACACTCTAGATAAACTACTAGATGCCAAATTCTTTTCCTCCCTGGACTTCAAAAGCTGCTACTGGCAAATAGAAGTGGACGAACGCGATCGCGAAAAAGACGGCGTTTATGACGCCAGACGGACTGTACGAGTTCAAAGTGCTTCCATTCGGCCTTTGTTCCGCGCTTGCCACATTTCAGCGGATTATGGACACTGTGCTCACCGGTCTGAAATGGCAAACCTGTCTCGTTTATGTTGACGATGTCGTGATTTTTTCTACCACCTTCGAGCAGCACATAGAACGACTGCGGGCTGTGATGAAACTTATTAGCTCAGCAGGTCTGACGATAAAACCCCAGAAATGTCATTTCGGCTTTCGCGAGCTTCTATGCCTCGGCCATGTTGTCAGTTCAGAAGGCATTGGCCCGGATCCTGAGAAGACTGCGGCAGTGGAAAAATTTCTGAAACCAACCAACAAAAGGGCTGTACGCGATTCTTAGGACTTTGCGCCTACTACAGACGCTTAATCAAAAATTTTTTCAAGGATCGCCGAACCACTAACGCGGCTAACTAAAGAAGACAGGCCTTTCATCTTGTTGAATGAGCAGGAGAATGCTTTCAATGAGCTCCGAAATCGTCTTCAGAACCACCCAGTTCTTGCTCATTTTGACGAGAAAGCTGAAACTGATATTCACACAGACGCAAGCAATTTAGGCCTCGGTGCCGCCCTCATTCAGTGGCAAAATGGAGAGAAACGAGTCATTACGTAGCTAGTCGAACACTTTCGAAGACTCAGGTGAACTACTCAGTGACAGAAAAAGAATGCCTTGTGGTGATATGGGCCATCAGCAAGCTTAGACCACACTTATATGGCCGACCATTCCGAGCTATCAGCAACCATCATTCGTTGGGCTTGCTGGCGAATCTCAAAGACCCATCTGGACGGCTAGAAAGATTGAGTCCACGGCTGCAGGAATATGATTTAACGGTCGTATACAAGTCCGGTCACAAACACAGTGATGCTGATTGCTTGTCACGTGCACCGATTGAATACAGGGAATCTACGGTTAGGGAAAAATAGACAGAATTGCCTGTTCCAAGGAGATGTGACAACATCGCAAATGGCTCAGCATCAGCGATCTGACGCGGAGTTACGCCTGCTCATTGGTTACCTAGGAGGACACCCTGTCGACAATCCACGAGCTTTCGTCCGCAGCTTGTCATCGTTCGTCCTGAGAAATAATGTCCTGTAGAAAAGAAATTTGAACATACTTCAGAGACACTTCTGCTCGTCGTACCTTCAAAATTACGACTCGAGATATTGGAAGCATGCCACGACGATCCATCAGCAGGACATTTAGGAGTGAGCAGAACACTCGCGCTCATCCGTATGAAGTATTACTGGCCAAAGTTATTCTATGTTATTCTATGTTAATTCTATGCAACACTACGTAAGAATCTGCCGGGACTGCCAAAGACATAAAATACTGCCATTCAAGCCAGCAGGTCTCCTAAAACCGATACATCCACCGGAAACTCCATTCACACAAGTGGGAATGGACTTACTTGCCCCCTTTCCCACATCATGATCAGGAAAGCGTTGGATCGTAGTTACAACTGACTACCTAACTTGATATGCCGAAACAGGGTCTTTTGTCAAGAGAACGGCCAGTGAGGTAGCTGATTTCTTTTTGTCACTAATATAGTACTACGGCATGGCGCTCCTAAAGTTCTCGTCACCGACCGAGGAACCATATTTACTGCCCATTTTACACAGTCCATTATGAAATTGACACACTACAGTCACCGAAAAACCACCCCATATCATCCGCAGACAAATGGACTAACTGAACGACTCAACAGAACCCTCGCTGATATCTTGTCAATATACGTAGACATGGAGCACCGAACATGGAACAGTATACTACCATACGCAACGTTCGCGTACAATACGGCTGTGCAAGGGACCACTCAAATGACACCTTTCTAACTCGTTTTTGGCCAGACCATCACCACAATTTTAGATGCCATGCTACCTGTAGATGAGACCTCCGAAAATGACAATAACGTCAGCGACTTCACACAAAGAGCTGAAGAAGCACGGCAGCTGGCGCGACACCGAATTCAGCAGCAACAGCAAACCGATGCGGACCGATACAAGTTGCGACGAAGAGACGGCCAGTATGCGCCTGGAGACAAAGTATGGGTGTGGACTCCCGTGTGGATGCGCGGCCTATCCGAGAAGCTTCTTCGTCGTTATTTTGGCCCGTATAGGATAATTCGCCGAATTAGTCCCTTGAAGTCCCTTGAACTACGAAGTTGCTCCAGAAGGTCAAGTAACCTCATCACGACGACGGCATCGGACAGAAATCGTCTATGTCGTCCGAATGAAACCGTACTGCAACAGACAATAACTGTTTCCGCTTCCAATCATTGTGAATGGAAGTCTAGAAACCACCGCCTTCTGTATGAGCATCGGGACGATGCACTCTTGGAAGGGGGACAATGGCACAAGATGATTCCAAATTACGCGCGCCAGCCGCTTCCTGCGCCCGTCCATTTGTTTACTGCTAGCTGCGAAAGATAGCGGCAGTGAAGCGGGCAACACGAGCTCGCAAGGCACGTGCACTTGAAGCAACATGTCATCAGTGCGGGACACGAGGGAAGAAGAGGTGTAGGATGCTTGCGAAAAGACTGTGGACGTCGTAGTGAGGCTCTCGCTTAGCTGTTTGTCTGGCACAAGTTCGCCCAACGTAAAGTGATTAAAGTACCGTCACTCAACTGTCCGTCACAATATACAATATTAGTCAGTGTAGTTAAGATGGCTGACCACCAACAACACGCAGCAGAAACCGTCCCGCAATCTTTTTCTTCCTCTTTCTTCTTTCATCCTCCGTAACAGGACCCCCGGTTAGTGAAGCGCCATCTGTGAGCATGGTAGGCGAATAATTGCGCGCGAAGTATGGCTTCAGCCGCGAAACGTGGACGACGTCGACAGGCGTCGGACTTAAGGATGGATCAAACCCGTATCGGCGAAATCTCGTAATTTACGTCGTTAACTTGACGTAGGACTTCATAAGGCCGTTTGTAGTGAGAGAGAAGCTTCTGGGAGAGGCCAACCCGACGAAATGGTGACCAAAGCAGGTGACCAAGCTCCAGGCGCGAACTAAACATCGCGATTTCACTAGTCATAACGCTATTTCTGTATATGCTGCGCGGCTAATAAACGAGATAGGGCGACTTGACGTGCCATGTGAGCGCGATCAATGAGAACACGAGCGTACCCAGTTGCAACACGTGGCACCGAAGGGAGGATGGTGTCAAACGACAATGTGGGGTCGCGACCATACAAAAGATAAAAGGGCGAATATCTTGTGATGTCATGTCGGGACGAGTTATACGCGAACGTCATGTAGACCAGCGTGGCGTCCCAGTCGCCGTGATCATTCGAGACTTACATCGACAACATTTCTGTGATTGTTCAGTAGAGATGTTCCGTAAAACAGTTCGTTTGTGGGTGGTAGGCGCTGGACAGCTTGTGCTCAGTGGCACAAGAGCGGAGGAGGTCGTCGACAACTCGAGACAAGAACGAGCGGCCGCGGTCTGCAAGTAACAGTCGAGGTGCACCGTGGTGGAGAATCATGTCGTGTTGGAGAAGATCGGTGACGTCTGTTGCGAAACTAGTCGGCAACGCCTTTGTTATCGCGTAGCAGGTCGCGTAACCAGTAGCGACGGCGATCCACTTATTCCCTCTAGTCGTACGTCGTCGGAAAAGGGCCAAGCAGGTCAAGGCCTACGCGAAAGAACAGTTTAGAGGGAACTTCAATTGGATAGAGCCGTCCGACAGGTGGCAGGGGAGGTCTCTGGCGGCGCTGACACAATTCGGAAATTGCGACATAACGACGCACGGAGCGGTAGAGACCCGGCAAGAAGAACCGGCGTCGTGCGCAGTCGTATGTACGCAAAACTCCTAAGTGTCGCGCCGTCGCGGCATTGTGAAGTTTTCGAGAGCGACAGATCGCAGATGACGAGGAAGGACAAGGAACAACTCAGGGTCGTCAGGGTTGATACTGCGGCGGTAGAGAATGCCGTCGTGAAGCACGAGCATGCGGCACGTGCCCTCAGTACTGCAACATTGCACCCCGGCGATGATGAAAGGTAAGGCTGCGTCGCGTTGTTGTTCAGCGCGCATGTCGATCATGTCAGTAAAAGGCATCACGCAGGTCACCGGATCATGCGCAGCAGGATCCGGTGACATGCGTGATGCCCAGCGCCCAGCAGCCCAGCGACCAAGCCGTCCTGTCGGGTCCCGGAGGGAAGACAGCCATCAGAGTGCGTGGTGGTCTGTAAGGACCGAAAATGTGCGGCCGTTCAAATATGGCCGGAACTTGGCGACAGCCCAAACTAAAGCCAAGCACTCCCGCGAGGTGATGGAGTAATTTCTCTTGGCAGGTGACAGCAGGCGGCTGGCGTAAGCTATCACGCACTCGGTACCATTCTGTTGTTGGGCGAGAACAGCACCGATGCCATGGCGGTTTGCGTCAGTGTGGACTTCGGTCGGTGCAGATGGATCAAAGTGGGCAAGTATGGGAGGGGTGGTCAGAAACCCGATGACAGCGGCAGACGCACGAGCCTGCTCCGGGACCCATCAGAATGGCGTGTTCTTCTTTAGAAGATCTGTCAAAGGCCGAGCAATGTCGGTGAAGTTTTTGATGAAACGGCAAAAGTAAGAATACAGATCAACGAAGCAGCGCAAGTCAGAAGCAGAACGTGGCACAGGGAAACTGTGTACGGCGCGAACTTTTTCAGGACCTGGTTGGACACCGGATGCGTCAACGAGGTGTCCAATGTAATCTGACGGTGCCTGAATTGACACTTAGTGGAGTTCAGTTGAAGACCGGCTTTTCGGAAGACAGAAAGAACTGCAGCGAGTCGGGTAAGTTGGCTGCCGAACGTGGGAGGAAAAAGAATAACATTGTCAAGGTAACAAAAACAGGTGGTCCATTTGTAGCCTCGCAGAAGAGAGCCTATCATACGTTCAAATGTCGCAGGAGCATTGCATAGGACAATGGGCATGACTTTGAACTGATATAAGCCACCCGGCATGATGAAGGTCGTCTTCTCGCGGTCCATTTTATCAACTGAAATCTGCCACTAGCCTGATCGAATATTGATGGATGAGAAGTATTTAGCTCCGTGCAAGCAGTCCAAGGCGTCATCGATGCGTGGTAGTGGGTAGACGTCATTGCGCGTGATCTTGTTTAAGTGGCGATAATCGATGCAAAAACGCCAAGTACCATCTTTGTCTTTCACAAGGACGACAGGCAAAGAACAAGGGCTGACTGATGGCTCAATGACCCCTTTGCGGAGCATTTTGTCCACTTCTGATTCGATGATTTGACGATCAGCATGCGATACACCATAGGGACGCCGACGAATAGGATTAGTATCTCCAGTGTTTATACGGTTGTGAACAAGCGATGTTGGGCCTAAAGGCCTGTCTCCGAAATAAAAGGTGTCACTGTACGACTCAAGCAGGAGTCGTACATCTGTGGCCTGTGGAGAGGTGAGGTCAGGCGCAATCATTTTCGCGAAGTCTTCCGTTAAGGAACCAGAGCTGTCAGCTGCAATTGGCGCTAAGAAGCCAATCTCGGCATTCAGACACTCAATGTCAAATTCGGAACCACTAGAAACACTGGCCAAGAACATGCCGGCCGGAATCACTTGAGGGCACAAGCTGAAATTCAGAAGCGGTAGAGCGTCGTCGTTGTTAGTAACAGTGACCAGCTTATGCGGAACAGCAACGTTCCGGTTCAAAAGGACGTCGATGATGGGGCGAAGCACATATTCCCTGTCAGGAACCTGTGGCTGGGCGGTCAAAGTGACGTAAGTAACTGACTCGGGTGACAGACGCACATCGTGAAGCGAGCACAACTGCGGTGGGGCAGTGCTTGGAGAGTTCCAACCTAAGAACGCCAGTCGCGCAGTTGATGAGAGCAGAATGAGTGGATAAAAAATCCAATCCAAGGATAACGTGGTGAGGGCAGTTGTCGATCACAGCAAAGAGAACAGAAGTAGGGTGGCTGGCTATAATTAAACGCGCAGTACACATTCCAAGAACAACCAGCACGCCGCGTCGGCCACACGAAGCGCTCGGGCAGCAGCTGGGGTGAGGACCTTCTTTAAACGTCTACGTGGCCTAGCACTCTTCACATGACGTGGGCTCCAGTGTCGACGATTGCTTGGACAGGTACACCGTCTATTTTAACCTCAATTACACTTGTGAGTTAAAGCCGAATACCTGTTCTGTAGCTTGATCCGGAATTCCCCTATTTTCCCTTTTACCGTTAACTCATTGATCGGCTTCTTATGTACCAGTTTCTTCCGTTCCCTCCTCAAGTCTAGGCTAATTCGAGATCTTACCATCCTATGGTAAGATCTCGCAGCAGTCTTTCAGCGCACCCTGCCTAGCACGTCCACATCTTCTATGATGCCAGAGTACGAAGTCTTTTCATTTGTAGTCTCGCCATTCGGGCTCCTCCACGTCCCCTTTCGGTTATCCCGCTTGCGGAAGAAGGTATTCATTATCCGCAAATTATTCCGTTTAGCAAACTCTGCTAATAACTCTCCCCTGCTATTCCTATAACCTATGCCATACCCTATAACGTTTTCTCGAGCCTACTTCTTGCCTAGCCTGGCATTGGAGTCACCCATCAGTATAGTGTATTTTGTTATGACTTAACCCATCGCCGATTCCACATCTTCATAGAACCTTTCAACTTGCTGGCCATCATGACCGGATGTAGGCGCGTAGAATTGTATGACCTTCAATTTTTACCTCTTCCTAAGTTTCACCACAAGATCTGCCACCCTCTCATTAATGCTATAGAATTACTGTTTGTTACCAGCTATATCCTTAATAATCTAGAATCCAACTCCTAGTTCTCGTCTCTCCGCTATGCCCCGGTATCACAGGGCGTGCCCGCTTTTTAGCACTTTATACGCTTTATTTGTCCTCCAAACCTCACGGAGGCCTATTACATCCCATGTAATTCCCGCTAATTCCTCCAATAGCACTGCTAGACTCTCCTCGCTAGAGAACGTTCTAGCGTTAAATGTTACCAGATTACGATTCCAAAGGCGGCCTGTCCGGTCTCCAGAGTTACTAGCACCCTCTGCTGCGTCACAGATCTGACCACCGCCGTGGTCAGTTTCTTCGCAGCTGCTGGGGACTGAGAGCCGGGGTTTGATTGTTGTATTCATATAGGAGGTTTCGGGCAAGTACTGCGCCAGGGTGGGCCAATCCTGCTCTGGTGAGGATTACCAGAAATCGTTTAATTCAATCGAAAACTCAGCAGTCATGCAACCAATACGGAATTAGGGTGTAGACGAGCCGTATGTAAAAATACTGGAAGATATCTATAGCGGCTCCACAGCAACCGTAGTCCTCTGTAAAGAAAGCAACAAAATTTCAATAATGATGGGCGTCAGGCAGGGAGATATGATCTCCCCAATCCTATTCACAGCATGTTGACAAGACGTATTCAGAGACCTGGATTGAGAATTGGAGATAAGAGTTAGTGGAGAATACCTTAGAAACTTGCGAGTCGCTTATGATATTGCCTTGCTTAGTAACTCGGGGGACGAATTCCAATGCCTGCTCACTGACCTGGACAGGCAAAGTAGAAGGGTGGGTCTAAAAATTAATCTGCAGAAAAATAAAGTAAAGTTTAACAGTCTCGGAAGAGAAGAGCAGTTTACGATGGGTATCGAGCGCTGGAAGTGGTAAGGGCATCTACTTAGGGCAGGTATTGACCGCGGATCCGCATCATGAGGCTGAAATAATCAAAAGAATAAAAATAGGCTGGAGTGCGTTTGGCAGGCATTCTCAGATCATGACCAGCAGGTTGCCATCATCCCTCAAGAGAAAAGTGTATAACAGCTGTGTCTTACCAATACACACCTACGCGGCCGAAACCAGGAGGCTTACGAAAAGGGTTCTACTTAAATTGAATACGACGCAACGAGCTGTGGAAAGAGGAATGATGGGCGTAACGTCAAGGGGGGGGGATAAGAAGAGAGCAGATTGGGTGAAGGAACAAACGCGAGTTCATGACATCTTAGTTGAAATCACGAAAAAGAAATGGGCATGGGCAGGGCATGTAATGAGGAGGGAAGGTAACCGGTGGTCATTCAGGGTTACGGACTGGATTCCAAGAGAAGGGAAGCGTAGCAGGGGGCGGCAGGAAGGTGCGCGGATGAGAATAAGAATGTTGCAGGGCAACATGCCCACAATTAGCGCATGACAGGGGTAGTTGGAGAAGTATGGAAGAGGCCCTTGCGCTGCAGTGGGCGTAGTCAGGCTGAGAATTATTATTATTATTATTATTATTATTATTATTATTATTATTATTATTATTATTATTATTATTATTATTATTATTATTATTATTATTATTATTATTATTATTACCCTTCTTCTTGTGGGCACAGACAGAGTATTTGCTAAGGCAATGCAGCACCACCTCCGAAGGCTGCATTTCTTAGTTTTCCGAAAGGATGCGGCCAAAAGCCACAGGGGGTGAAAGGCGACGTGTTTGCGGTGAACGAGACTGCTGTCTGTGCGGCGATGGTGAGCGACTGTACCACGTGTTCCTAGCAGAGTTGTCGGCGCTGTTAGACACAGGGGTGGGCGGAACATTGCGGGCATTTCCGTCAAAACGACTCAGGTTGGCCGGCATGCGAGGTGTTGAGGGCCACGAGTTGCGACAGTATCGGGCGACACGACCAATGCGGCGACAGCTGAAACATATCGACTCGTAATCCACAGTTCTCCGCTCACTCGGGTTGTGATGACGCGGAGAGAAGCGTCGGGGTGGAGCCAAAATTTCAGAAGGCCGTTCGTTGGCTCTGGGGTTGGCGACACCACAGACAGAACGCAAGCCAATGTTTTCAAGTTCCTGGCCACGATTGCTTTTACGAGGGGAACTGAAGAAGTGGCTAGCATCAGGGCTACGTGAACAGAAAGCTTCCGGCGCCATCGCATCCAGCTCACGTTGAACGATTCGCGCCACGTCCTCTGATGGCAACGTATGCTGCTGTGCGGGTTGATCTTCACACGTCGACGTTGCGGCAGTATTGGGAAGTCTGGCGAAAGGCTGCAAGACGTGTCGGCTTTTGGCCTGCTCGAATTGTCGGCACTCTCTGATGATAGCATCAACTGTAGAGCAGCTCTTGCACATGAGCAGATTAAATGCGTCGTCAGCAATGCCCTTAAGCACGTGCCCGACCTTCTCAGCTTCTGTCATGTGATCGGCTTTACGACAAAGTGCCAGCACGTCCTGAATGTACGAGACATAGGACTCCGTGGAGGATTGGGCATGGGAGGCCAGTTCCTGCTTTGCGACAATTTTACGGCAGGCTGGTTTGCCAAACAACTCTATCAACTTCTCTTTGCATTGGTCCCAGCTGGTTAGCTCCTCTTCGTGGTTTTGGTACCACACCTTCGCTGTGCCTCTTAGGTAGAACAACAGGTTAGCTAGCGTAAGCGTAGGGTCCCATCTGTTGATTCCACTCACGAGTTCGTACATGGCCACCCACTCTTCAACATCGCCGCAATCGGTCCCGCAGAAGGTTGCATGATCCTTGGGTTGCACAACCACAACCGAAGGTGACAGCGACGTAGCTGGCGACGGTGACGTAGGAGGTGGCAAGGACATTGATCCCGCGTGCTAACCGTCGTTCATGTTTCGGACGGTGGTGAGACGTCCACTGCGGAGCTCCATTTTCAGCCGTGGTATCCCGCAGTGCTCACCAATATGTTACGGGGATGTTGGGAGTATAGAAGATTGTACTTACAATACATATACAAGATGAGTCAGAGTAGTTATGATAGCTGACCACCAACAACACGCAGCAGCCAGCGTCCCGCGATCTTCTTCTTCCTTTCTCTTCTTTCATCCTTCTGTAACAATATCGTTAATAAAAATCGGACCCCTCGGTTAGCCCTCTTTCTTCTCGTTCTTACATAACGAACGTCTCCAATTCTGCAACATTGATGCCTTCAGGTAGCATGTGCGGGTTTATTGACCAGTTGCCTTCACCCAGGAAGATCACGTACTCGTGACGCCTGTGGTAGAAAGGATGTTCCACATCCTCCGCCAAGGTTTGTGAGTTGCGGCGCTGGCTAGCGCTCCCAGGGTTAGTTCTATTATAGTAACACACAAATACCCCAGAAAGTGGATTAGAAGACGGCGTCGCGGAAGCTCAATTGGTTAGAGCATCGCAAGCGTTATGTGAAGACATGGGATCATTCCCCACCCGCGGCAAGTTGCTTTCGCATCCACTTTCATTGCCATTAATTTGTTTTTTATTTCGTTTATTAAGCACAAGTAATGTCCCCCTATGTTGTCCTTGGTGTCAGTGTTTGTTGGCGTCTTATGATATCAGCAATGAAAATCAGGCCCTTCAGTTAAACCCCTTTCTTGTTTATATATATATATATATATATATATATATATATATATATATATATATATATATATATATATATATATATATATATATATATATATATATACACGCGGAGTATTTCAGCGAACACTTTCAAATTTTTTTAAAGGTTGCCTGCGGCAGGTAGCTCCATCCTAGCTGATGAGGCGGTCTACTCGAAGCGACGGACACTACTTGCACAAAACATTGAAATGCCAAATCTACAAATAACAAGAATCCACTAATAACTTTTTAGCTAATTATCTTATGACCCATATTGCAATTTACAAATTCCAGCAGTGGACTTCGCAAGGCGGATCCACTCGGAACGAATTTTCAGGACCACGCCAGTTTCGAGATATAAATTCCCGAACTTTGCGGAGAAATGCATTGGCATTCCAGTTACTTAAGTGCTTCAGTGCATGAAACGACGTTATGCTAACAAATTAAGTGGAACGCGAAGGAATTTCTCTGCAAAGTTCTGGAATTTATATCTCGAAACTGGTGTAAGTCTTAAAATTCGTTCCAAGTGTATCCAGCTTGCGAACTCCACGGCTAAATTTGTAAATTGCAACATGGACCATAATATAGTTACTTAAAAACTTAATTGGCGAATTTTTATTATATAGTCGATTTTGGATCTAAATTTTGCGTGAAAATATTGTCCGCTGCTTCGAGTAGACCAGCTGATGAACTAGAATTGTGATATCTGCTACAAGCAACTTTTAAAGGTTTTTGAAAGTGTTCGGTGAAACAGCCTTTGTGTGTATATATATATATACACACCCTGTATATATATATATATATATATATATATATATATATATATATATATATATATATATATATATATATATATATATATATATATATATATATATATATATCTTTAGAATTCTTCCAGAGGGAATTCCAAAAACGCTACTAGAAATCTTTATTTGGCACTTTCGCTTGTTTACTCGTTCTTGGCACTGTTCAGGTGTTCTTCCTGCGCTTCTTTCATGCGCGAGTCCATTTCATGTGGTTTCTTGTTTGCCAAGTAAAGGAGAGATGTATCTCATAGGCGCACCTATGATTTACACCCTATTTCAACTATCTTGTGTGGGTTTGCGCGTCTTTATGGCAAATGGTGGGCATTATTCACATTTGTACTAGTAAAGGTACCTCCCCTCTGATTTGTATAAAAAACTTACCCTGGGTTGCCTCCCCCCCCCCCCCCCTCTGAAAAAAAAAAATCCTGTGTACGTGCCTGTGCCGAATACTAGGGTACGTACTACGGCTTCAATAGAACATAGTGGAAGCTTAAGCAGAGTGGCGTTTCGGCAAGTTTTACCTTAGCTGAGTCGGAGTGCCTCGTGTACAGCGCGGGCTTTGTGAAGTTACACTCACGCTCCTATACTGCAGATTCCCGTGGTGGCGGATCTTCCGGTTGGCGAGAATTTGCAGGACCACGCCTTGGCCGCTGGATCGCTGGTGCATCTGAACGAGAGCCTCGGCGAGGGATTCACCGGCATCAGGGGCGCTATCGAGTACTACCGGTACAACACGGGTGAGGCTTATGTACATGTGTGGGATATGCACAACGCGTTTCAAGAGATTGCACTGCTGCGCACGTTTCCCGGTGCATAATGGCACCTATTGGGACATGTCTAGTACAGAGCCTTTAGGAATCATTCGCACGATAACATTAGTTTATGTATACCGTATATCGCGGGTGTTTGCCTTATATCGTGTGGTCACTCATATGGACGAGTAGAATAGATTCTATAGTTGACTCACCCCAGTATCATCATCATCAACAACAGCCTGGTTACGTCCACTGCAGGGCAAAAGCCTAACCCATACTTCTCCAACTACCCCGGTCATGTACTAATTGTGGCCATGTGGTGCCTGAGAACTTCTTAATCTCATCCGCCCACCTAACTTTCTGCCGTCCCCTGCTACGCTTCCCTTTCCTTGGAATCCAGTCCTTAACCCTTAATGACCGTCGGTTATCTTCCCTCCTCGTTACATGTCCTGCCTATGCTCATTTCTTTTTCTTGATTTCAACTAAGATGTCATTAACTGGCGTTTGTTCCCTCACCCAATCTGCTCTTTTCTTATCCCTTAACGTTACACCCGTCATTCTTTCCATAGCTCGTTGCGTCGTCCTCAATTTAGGTAGAACCCTTTTCGTAAGCCTCCAGGTTTCTTCCCCTTACGTGAATACTGGTAAGACACAGCTGTTATGCACTTTTCTCTTGAGGGATAATGGCAACCTGCAGTTCATGATCTGAGAATGCCTGCCAAACACAGCCCAGCCCATTCTACTGATTGTTTCAGTCTCATGATACGGATCCGGGGTCACTATCTGCCCTAAGTAAAGGTATTCCCTTACCACTTCCAGTGCCTCGCTACCTATCGTAAACTGCTGTTCTCTTCCGAGACTGTTAAACATTACTTTAGTTTTCTGCAGATTAATTTTAGGCCCACACTTCTGCATTGCCTCTCCAGTCAGTAAGCATGCATTGCAATTGGTCCCCTGAGTTACTAAGCAAGGCAATATCATCAGCGAATCGCAAGTTACTTAGGTATTCTCCATTAACTCTTATCCCCAATTCTTCCCAATCCAGGTCTCTGAACAACTGCTGTAAACACGCTGTAAATAGCATTGGAGAGATCGTATCTCCCTGGCTGACTCCTTTCTTTATTGGGATTTTGTTGCTTTCATTATGGAGGACTACGGTGGCTGTGGAGCCGCTATAGATATCTTTATTATTTTTACATACGGATCGTCTACACTCTGATTCCGCAATGCCTCGATGACTGCTGAGGTTTCGACTGAATCAAACGCTTTCTCGTAATCAATGAAAGCTATATATAAGGGTTGGTTATATTCTGCACATTTCTCTATCACCTGATTGATAGTGAAAATACGGTCTATTGTTGAGTAGCCTTTACGGAATCCTGCCTGGTCCTCTGGTTGACAGAACTCTAAGGTGTTCCTTATTATATTTGCGATTACCTTAGTAAATACTTTGTAGGTAACGGACAGTAAGCTCATCGGTCTGTAATTTTTCAAGTCTTTGGCGTCCCCTTTCTTATAGATTAGGATTATGTTAGCGTTCTTGCAAGATTCCGGTACCCTCGAAGTCAGAAGGCATTGCGTATACAGGGTGGCCAGTTTTTCTTGAACAATCTCCACACCATCCTTCAACAAATCTGCTGTTACCAGATCCTCCCCAGCTGCCTTCCCCCTTTCCATAGCTTCCAATGCTTTCTTTACTTCTTCCGGCGTTACTTGTGGGATTTCAGATTCCTCTAGACTATATTATCTATCTATCTATCTATCTATCTATCTATCTATCTATCTATCTATCTATCTATCTATCTATCTATCTATCTATCTATCTATCTATCTATCTATCTATCTATCTATCTATCTATCTATCTATCTATCTATCTATCTATCTATCTATCTATCTATCTATCTATCTATCTAGACTATTCTTTCATTATCCCTCAAGAGAAAAGTGTATAACAGCTGTGTCTTACCAGTACTCACCTACGGGGCAGAAACCTGGAGGCTGCTTAGGAAAAGTGTCCTACTTAAATTGAGGACGACGCAACGAGCTATGGAAAGAAGAATGATGGGTGCAACCTCAAAGGATAAGGAAAGAGCAGATTGGGTGAGGGAACAAACGCGAGTTAATGACGTCTTAGTTGAAATCAAGAAAAATAAATGGGCAAGGGCAAGACATGTAATGAGGATGGAAGATAACCAATGGTCATTAAGGGTTGCGAACTGGATGTCAAGGGAAGGGAAGCGTAGCAGGGGACGGCGGAAAGTTAGGTGGGCGGATGAGATTAAGAAGTTTGCAGGGACAACATGGCCACAATTAGTACATGACCGGGGTAGTTCGAGAAGTATGGGAGAGGCCTTTGCCCTGCAGTGGGCGTAGTAACCAGGCTGGTGATGATGATGTCACGAAGAAACCGCTTCTACACAATACGCGACGTGGATTTAAAGCCAGCAAAGCATAAGCACTTCTGAACCTACTCACAAACCTTGCAGCACCACGACTACCACCCGATTTGAGCCCAGTTGCAATTCCTTGAATAAGAATGTTGACAATAACGTCAAGCCGACGCTTGGTTGGTAAGCATATTTCAAAGCTAAAACCAACGCAAAGAGTGTTGCGTAAGAAAATGACTGACGTAAGTGCGAGAGAGAGGAAGAGACTGGACACTGGAAATGCAGGAGGGCCGATAATATCCTAGTTCAGATTAATCATTTCACACTCGGCAGCTAATGCGATTCGCGAAAAAGATAACTGCTTGTCCGATGCAATAAGAAAATAGTGTCAGAGAGAAGAAAATGCGGTCCATGGTGGCAGAGTGACTATCCAATGAGACGAGGTTTCAAGTTACGTTTAACAGGTGGTTTGTGAGAGAGGCTTCTGTCCTTCAGGAAACTTCTATCAGCTGACAACGATGACAAGGACGTGAAGCACGTGCACGTATCTGGACAACTAACGGTTGTTACAGTATCTCTGCTGTCGGGTTCCTGTCTTGTGGGGACAGAGCGCAAGACGCTAAAGGATGAGGAGGAGGGCGCTGCCGTGCCAAGAAAGGGTAGACGTTGTGGCAGGCCATATTGCAGGAAAAGCGTTGCTGCCCGTGCCACAGAAGTAAGTCGCCATCAAAGCGGAGAAAGAATTGCTTGGGCCTCTGACGTCAATGCGTTGTCTCTGAGACGCGCAGACGTGTTGATTAGGGTTGAAAAGTACTGCGTCGAGCAAACATGTGTATGAAAAGTCTCATTCCCATGATTTATACGCAGCTTACGCTTGGGCCTTGAGGAATCCTCGTTTTAAGTATTCAAGTAATTCCATTAAATATTTTGTTTATTATTTTATCCTCTGTTTAGACTATCATGCATGCATTTATTTTAACATAATATTATAATTGTAATTTATCAATAAATCTACCCTTAATGCATGACGATGTGTGTTACTATTTTTCTTGCATTTTGTAACTTTTTGTTTATTTCGCATTGAGATAAACACTTTGATTCACCTATTTATACCATTTGTTCAAAGCTCCATTAAATCATTACGAAGTAGGACTCTATACCCACCGAATGCCCGCTCAGTAAGTGAGGCTCTTGAGTGAGCTTACTTTCCTTTGTTTACCACGCAGGACCCTGGACCCTACCAGGCGGCATCGAGGGCATAGCTTTCTACAAGACCAAGTACGCTGACCAGAACGACGACTTTCCCGACATCGAGATAATGCTCAACACGGGTCCACCGGCTTCCAGCTACACCGAGCCTTTCCTCATCGGCTTGGGGCTTAAGCAGGAGGTACATGACTATAGCACGTCCGATGCTTGATTGTTGTTTTACGGTGCTAGAAAGCCATGCACTCGCTAAGCAGGTCAAAGTCTCATGCTCCTCACAGCTGTTATTTGAGCTGGTCGCTCCTGCGATTACCACTTCATACTGCGAGTATATTTATGCTCTGAGCTGTATGCCTCGGTCTCAGACTTCAGGATCTTGGCTCTTCCCGAATGCAGCACGTGAACATTGCGCACTCATGGCTGCTTTCACTCCTGGTGCAGTCCGCATAAGGGAAAGTGTATTCATAAGGCTCCAAGTGGTAAAAAAAAGGAAAACGGTGCGGCAGGCTTTCTTTTTTTTTTGTATTGGCTCTCCTGCGTTCGTGACCTGCCAAATAGTTCAGCTATGGACCGCTCCACTCGACCACTTGTTGACCGAACAGTATTATCCTGAGTTAAAACTCAAATACAAGACTGGAGCACATAAAGGTGCCCTCTCGCAACCAGATACACTGGCAGTGCGTGTGTCATATTAATTTTTACCCCCTGGATATGTTTGACGTGCACGCAAACCTGTGTACACGACTGTTTTTGCACCTTTCCTCGAAACGTTCGTTGGCCAAGGTGTCCGCCGTTCGCCCGCTGTATATAAATCGCTTCGTTTGAGTCTTGAACCCGTTTGTCTAGTTTAAAAGGGCCGTGGCACCAAATTCTGGAAGAGCGGATTTTTGGCTGCCGAGTCGGTGGTGGAGAACTGCCCTCCGTTCCAAAGCGGCTCTCGGTGGTTCGGAATACATGGGACGGGCGTACGAACGACATAGGCTCCGCCGACGGCCCGTGCTGCACGGTCGGAAGATCCTCGTCAAGGAGTGCGAAAGAAACCCCTTACGCGGCTTCGTTTTACATTGTCGAAAATTGACAATTTCACTCGAAGAGCGAAGCGCTGACTGCGATAGCAAGGTTTAGCGTTGCGTTTGAACTTCTTGGACGGTCTTCTAACCACACGAGGGTTATACTAAAGACCTAAACACTGACATGCGTCAGTGCGCTTCGGCACACGCCGACAAGCGAACGCGTCGCTACCCGTCGGTGGGAGGAAGAGGGCACGCAATCACTGGACCGAAGCTCTGGCGCGCGCCGACGCTCGCACTTTGGACTATTTTGCTGGACTATTTTGTCTTCAACCGTCCAAGTACGACCTAGAATAGCCTGCTGTAAACTAAGCTTGAAACAATAAGCTAGTGATCTGTATGCTCTTTTAGATGTAAAAAACTCCTTCGAATAATGAATGTACACCTGCCGCAACAGCTTCTTTTTATCTTTGATGTAAAAATAGTGCCCAAAATATAGACATCAACGCTTGCGCGCGTGCGTCGTCTGTCTACAATTTGCTTTGCTAACACCTGCACGACGATGCCATATCATATCAAAAGCTGTTGTACGATATTATTTTTGTTAGCTCATTGAGCAGCCAACTCTGTAAGAATTAGCTGTGCAAAGTATCACTGAAAAATCCGTGTTAGAAATATTGTCACGTCGTAGTGACTGTGAAAAATGATCCAGAGTCAAAATTGCGAGTTGCAAATTTAACTCTTTATTGGGCCAACTTGTGCCCAGCAAAGGCAACAGCCAACGATAGCGGCGAGGAAAGTCCGCGACCGTTGAGAATCTCGTCTGCGGCTCAAGCGTGTCGGCTTTCATACAGCACTCTTCGAAAGTTCCGGCGTATTCGCTGGTGCCCGCGCGCCTTCCCGAAACGCAATTCGTGTCGCGTTTGCAGTCAGATTATTCAAGGTTCGTCGACAACAGACAGAACCAAGGATAACACTCGCGGAACTTCCGATACGTGCAGGCGCGTCCTGCGCCGAGCGATAACGTTTAGCATTGGTTAGGTGGTCACCGGATACAGATAAAAAAGTATCCGTGTAAATACCATTATTCTTGTTGGTGCATAAAAGAAACGTGAAAAAGTGGGTTCTGAGAAAATTGGAAAAAACAAATGAAACACATGTAGCACTCACAAAAAATACCTAGAATAGCTAAATTTACTTAATTCGTAGCTTGTGTCCTCCCGATGCTTGATTCTGTCGAAGCTTCCCCATGCAGCACCTCATCTATCATTAAAGGTTGCTTTGAAGCATCAACACCGGATCGGTTATTGCTAGAAAAATTTTCACTCTGTAAAGGCCATGTTCTATTTTAACTGATTTCAACATGTCAAGTTTGTCTTTCTGGACATTGATGAAATGACATACCGTCAGACAATACAAGCTTGAGAATTGGAGGGTTTTAATAGGGGTATTTCGTTGCCCTTTGCCAAGTGAACTATTGAAGCACTTATTCGAATGTATGGGGGCCGCTCATTTGCATAATACAAGGAATATATTTATTTATTTATTTATTTATTTATTTATTTTCAATACTGCCAGTCCCATCAGGGACCATAGCAGGTGGACATACAGAAATGAAAGACATGGTAATAAACGTGCACATACAAATTGCGTGTCGATAAACCAAACAAGGAACGTAAAGGAACAAAGTAAGAATACATAAAAAAAACAAATGTAGATATCACATTTCTAGGAGGCATGCGCAGCAATAAAGAGAATACATTATGAAAAGGATAACAAACGGGAACAAAAATAACAGTAAGCACCTTCACGATAATCAGCATGGCTTACAAGAGTTGCAAAGCATATTATGTGAATAAGACTGCGTTACTGATTACTACATGTGGATTCTAACCGTGATGTGAACTGAGATAATGAGTCTGCAGAAATGACTGACGGATCGAGGCGATTCCATTCCCTTATCACGAGGGGTACATAGGAGTACATGAATGTGTCATTATGGCATGAATATTCTGTTAAAGCGTGTGCATGTTTATGTTTCGATGATCGTGACTGCGAAAAACATATGTATTTTGTTAGGTCGATCTTATAATAGTTGTGAATCAAGTTAAATAAAAATTTGAACCGTGCTTGCTTCGCCCTTGATGAGAGCGTCGCTAAACCCGATATAGCCGCAAGGTTAGTGGGTGAATCTGTGCGCTTATACTTGTTGTGAATAAAGCGCAGCGCTTTTCGCTGTACTTTTTCCAGTTTCGTCATGTTAGTTACTCAGTGGGGAAACCAAACTGTGTTAGCGTACTCCCAAACCGGTCTAACGAAAGCAGTATACGCGAGAAGCTTAGTCGACGTTGGTGCGAGGCGGAGACATCTTCGGAGATAAAATAGCTTGCGCAATGCCTTCGAGGTCACGTTGGTAATGTGCGCGTCCCATCTCAGGTCAGAAGTTAGAGTGATGCCTAAGTATTTATGCTGGTGAACTTTCGTTAGCATTGTGCCGTTAATAAAGTACGGAAAGTCGTAAGGTTGTTTTTTTCTTGTTACCGTCATGCAAACTGATTTGTTTGTGTTTATCGTCATTTGCCATTTTTTGCACCATTCATTTAGTTGGTCTAGTGAGTTGCTAAGCGAAACATGATCTTCGTAGGTGTTAATTGTTTGGTAGAGGATGCGGTTATCAGCAAACAGTTTGATGTTACAGTCAATATTTCTGGTTATGTCGTTAAGGAAAATTAAAAATAACAGTGGCGCCAACACGGATCCTTGGGGGACGCCTGATGTGACAGGCACTGTCGCAGATTCCACATGCTGAAATAATACGAATTGTATCCGGTTTGTTAAGAAATCTGTTACCCAGTCTAAAACTTCCCCGTCCCCAATAAAACCTCGCAATTTTGTTAATAATTTACTGTGGCATACGCGATCAAATGCTTCGGAAAGGTCTAATAATATTATGTCAGTCTGGCTACAGTTATTGATGTTAAATGCGAGGTCATGCACAACTTCCGTAAGCTGCGTGACGGTTGACAATCCATGACGGAATCCGTGCTCGTGTGGCGTTAATAAGTTGTGAGTGTCAAGAAAGTTTGTTAGGTGTTTAAGGATGGTATGCTCGATCATTTTGCAAGCGGTGCTAGTAAGAGATCTTGGTCGATAATTAGAGGGCAATGAGGTGTCTCCTGTTTTGTGTATTGGGATTATTTTCGCATTTTTCCAGTCGTCGGGTAAGGATGATTGTGATAGGGATTTTCGAAATATGAGGCCCAAGTATCGATTGCACCACTCTGCGTATCTCTTTAAAAAATGGTTTGGAATGTCATCTGGTCCGCATGATTTTTTAGGGTCAAGGGTGAGCAACATGTTAAGGATACCCGCGTCAGATATGATTAAAGGATCGATGTTCGATGTTGAACTGCTACTCAAGTCTGACAGGTTACCGTCATCTTTTGTGAAGTTCGAGTGAAAATAGTTATTTTACGCATTAGCGTTGTTAGTTTTTTCCTCAGGAGACAAGTCCGACAACGTGTCTTTAGCAGGGCGGAAGTGGTTCCAGAATCGCTGAGGGCTGTTTGTCAGAAAGTTAGGCAGCGTTACATGAAAATAATGTTCTTTAGCTTCTTTGGCTGTCTGTCGAAAATGTGCTACTGCACATGCTAGTTTGTTAGTTTTGGATGGGCATGATCCATGATTTTTAATAGTTACATATCCTTTTTACATGACGTTTTGCGTGGATGACTTCCCGAGTTATCCATGGGCTTGTTCTTTGTGGTCGCTTGTTTATTAAGGGAACACAGTTAGTTACACAGTAGCAAACCATATTCTTAAAATGAAGCCAGGCTGTGTTCACATCCACTGACGGGCCGGAGGTTATTTCAGTAAAGGCTTGAAATTCGTGCGCAAGGTGGGTTAGTATGCTGGCGTCATCCGCCTTCTCGAAGTTGGGTACTATAGATGTACTACAACGCGTTCTTATTGAGCAGTCCAGATGCAACAAGCATAGCGGTATGTTGTGATCTGAAATGCCTTGAATAATTTCTGTCGTTGGTGCCTTGAAAAATGATCACTGATTAGTATAAGGTCAAGGATATTATGTATATATATATGTATATAAACAGGTTATTTTCACAATTTATACACTTCAAGATACCACAAAAAATACCAGTTTATTGTTTACATCCTACTGTGATGTTTTGACTGAGAAAGACATTGAATTTGTTCTGTGAGGCATGTAATAATTGCTGTGGCATATTATTTTATCGCACGACACTGGATACAGTAGCTGAGCGTTATTAAAACTCCGAAGAAATTAATAGCACAATGACTATGATCACGCACATAGCATTTCATTGCACTTTCTTCATTCATGCCCTTTTTTTTACCTGCACAAAAGCTACTGCAGTGAAATAATATAGAAGCACATGCTTAAAAAACACGATCTCCAACAACTACAATAATAATCAATCAATCAATCAATCAATCAATCAATCAATCAATCAATCAATCAAATGTTTATTATAGTGCCCAGAAACTGCTAGAGAGCCTTCTTACTGGTGCACTTAAAAGCAATATGTGAGACAAAATGTACAGAAAACATGAATGCGGTAGACAAAACAATGCGAGATAGAGAAACGAACAGAGAAAAGAAAACGAGGACGGGTAAAAGGGAGTTAATCCTACGTGATTGTCTACAGACACAAAAAACACAGGAAATGAACTCTGAAGTTTGCCAATACAAGCACAATTCTTATTGCATGTGTTTTGCAGTCGAGTAAACCATAACGCAGTCTTTAATGCAACAAGGCCAGTATTTGGATCGCACCGCTGGTACGATCTGTTGGGAACTCGGCGCTGACGCCCGTGGTTGTACCTGGGTCGCAAGCCCCAAGGGTAGCGTTGGCCTGGCGGCCTGGGGTACAACTGGAAGCATCCGAAGGTCCCGGCAAAGCATGAGTCGACTGGTAACAACAAAACAACTTGTTTATTTTAACATCGCAAAGAGTTGGCGGTCAGGTTGACCGAAGTAGAGAGACGGGAGAGCACTTCACTCAACAGAAGAAATCGGAGCCCTCCTTTTGGCGTCCGGGGGCAGCTGTTTTTATACTCTCGCAGTTGAGGGCAAGAAGGAACCCCTCAATTGACGAGCACGTGATTGTACAATGGGCTAATGGTGACGCACACTGTCGTAGCGCTGCCGTAGCACCATGTCGAGCACGATCTCGTAGCACCCTGTCGTAGCGCTGCCGTAGCACCATGTCGAGCACGATCTCGTAGCACCCTGTCGTAGCGCTGCCGGTCGGGCACAATGACTGTAATGAGAGGATGATCCCTGCTTTCGCTTCGCCTGGTTCGGGCACAATGACTGGAATGAGAGGGTGATCCTTTGCGGTCGCATCGCCGCAGTCGCGCCTGGAAACACCTGGCGATGAGCGTTGCGGCGACGACGATCGGGCCAAAATGTCTGCCGCCCCGCCGCAGTCGCGCCGGCAAAACCACGTGTCGCAGGCGAAACGCAACAGACCGCCCCGCCGGGGGAAGGAGATCCCGATGGACAGGGGACTGCATCCGCTGTCCGGAGGGATGTCGCTCGATGATGCTCATAACCGAAGTCGGGCGTCCCTCGACGTTTCTTGAGCGCAGCGCACAGAGAAGGCCTCGTTCTCTCGTTCAGGTTCGCACGGGACACTGCAAAGTGACTTCGGGAGAGTTCACATTTTTGTTCTCGTTCCCGGCAAGCGTTAGAACTACGCTGAAACTCAACCGCTCAGTCAGCAAGCACGGCACAACCCTCACTAAGCCCTGCCAGGCTCTTTCCCCTTTTTATACCACTGCATAGTTCCTTACAGTAGTCTAGCATCACTCAGAACGCGTCCACAAATTGGAAAATTGCACTAGAAAGCATATCATCACTTTGAAACACTAAACAAAAGCAATATGTTAAAAAAAATCCTGCCTCAGGAAGAAAAACATCAGTAACCAACAATTTTGAGGCTGATTCCTACGTTAGGGGCTTCGACTTAAGCCATCGGCGTTACCGTTGAGACTCCCCTTTTTGTAACGCACCTCAAAGGAATATTGTTGTAAAGCGAGGCTCCAGCGCAGGAGGCGGCCATTTTTGGGAGAAATGGTCTGCAGCCATTGGAGAGGGCAGTGATCCGTCTCAATGATAAACCTCGAGCCGGCTAGATAGCATGACAATTTCTGAACGGCCCACACGAGACACGCACACTCTTTCTCGGTGGCGCTATACGCCTGCTCACGACTGGACAGCTTACGACTAGCATACAGGACGGGGTGTTCTACTTCTCCATTTTCCCGTTGGCACAGTACAACGCCCATGCCTCGCTCACTAGCATCGCACTGAACAACGAACCCTTTTGTATAGTCTGGCGATCGTAGCACAGGCTGGCTTGTTAGGGCACTCTTTAGGGCGCTAAAAGCTCTTTCCTTTGTCTCGTCCCAGACGACTGTTTGAGGCTCTGTCTTTCTTAGAGCATCCGTCAGGGGAGCCGCGATATCAGAGTACCTAGGGATGTACCTCTGATAGTAGCCGGCGACACCCAAGAACGACCGAATATCGGTCTTTGTGCGCGGTTGCGGAAAGTCTCGCACAGCGGCCACTTTTATCTCAGAGGGGCGGCGACGACCCTGACCAATCACGTGACCGAGGTAGACAACCTCGGCCTGTGCTAACTGGCACTTAGGAGCCTTTACTGTCAAGCCCGCTTCGCGCAGGCGGGTTAGCACTGCCCGCAAGTGTGTCATATGCTCAGACCAGGATGCGGAGAATATCGCTACGTCGTCTAGATACGGTAAAGCGAATTCTTGCTGTCCCCGCAACACTTTATCCATGAGGCTTGAAAAACAGTATGGCGCGTTCTTCAAACCAAAACTCAACACTTCAGGACGGAATGTTCCCATTGGTGAAATGAACGCCGCATACCTACTAGCCTCTTCTGTAAGTGGAACCTGCCAATAACCCCTGACAAGATCTAGGGTGGAAATAAACTGAGCGCTACTAACTTTCTCAAGGCGCTCCTCGATGTTAGGGATCGGATAAATTTGATCCTTAGTGATGGAATTAAGCCTGCGGTAGTCGACGCAAGGACGAGGTTCCTTGCCCGGTACCTCAACTAAAATCAAAGGGGAGGTATAATCACTCTCACCTGCCTCAATAACACCGAGCTGTAGCATTTTCTTTACCTCAGCCTCCATAATATCGCTCTGGCGGGGTGACACCCGATACGCCTTGGATCGTACTGGCTCTGTGGAGGTAAGTTCTATATCATGAGTAAGTACAGAAGTCCTACCAGGCCTCTCAGAGAACAGACCTTGAAACTCTTGTAATAGCTGGTGTAGTTCGGTTTTCTGCTCGGGCGACAGCGGTGCTTTACTGATAAGGTCACTAATGACTTGACCGGTGTCTTCCCTGTTCGTCACTGAGCCTAGTCCCGGAAGCTCGACCGGAAGCTCTTCAGGAACGTTTACCATCATGCACACCACTGCTTCCCTTTGTCTATAAGGTTTGAGCAGATTACAGTGGTAAACTTGCTGTGCTTTCCGCTTTCCTGGCAGACTTACCACGTAGTTAACGTCCGACAGTTTCTGAACAATTCGTGCTGGGCCCTCCCACTGCACGTCTAGTTTGTTGTTTAGCGATGTGCGCAATATCATGACCTCATCGCCAACCTCAAAACGACGGGCCCTGGCTGTCCGATCATAATAAACCTTGGCCCTCTGCTGGGCCTTTGTCATTGCTTCACCTGACAACTCCTGTGCCCTTCTTAAGCGTTCGAGGAGCTTAAGCACGTACTCCACCACGACTGGGTCGTCGCCCCTACCTTCCCACGATTCTCGAAGCATGCGAAGCGGAGATCGAAGCGAGCGACCGTACACCAGTTCAGCTGGCGAAAACCCCGTAGCCGCATGCGGCGCGGTCCTTAAAGCAAACATCACCCCAGGCAGACACAGCTCCCAGTCAGTTCGATGTTCAAAACACAACGCTCTCAACACGCGCTTCATGACGGAGTGGAGCTTCTCAACGGAATTCGACTGTGGGTGGTACACTGAGCTGTGTAGCAGCTTTACCCCACACCTTTCGAGAAAAGTTGTCGTCAAAGCGCTAGTAAACACTGTGCCCTGATCTGATTGGATTTCCGCAGGAAAACCAACTCGCGCAAATATGGACAGTAGTGCATTAACTATCTCAACTGAGCTGAGTTCTTTAAGCGGCACTGCTTCAGGGAACTTTGTCGCTGGGCAGATCACAGTCAAAATGTGTCTGTACCCCGTGGCTGTTACCGGCAGAGGTCCCACAGTATCAATAACGAGCCGTCTAAAAGGCTCCGTAATGATAGGTACCAATTTCAACGGCGCCCTCGATTTGTCCCCTGGTTTGCCCACCCGCTGACAGGTGTCACATGACCTCACGAAGTGGTCTGCGTCCCGAAAACACCCTGGCCAATAGTACTCTTGCAAGAGACGGTCCTTAGTTTTCTTAACTCCTAGGTGTCCGGACCACGAACCCCCGTGTGACAAGCGCAACAGATCCTGACGATAGCATTGAGGCACGATCAGCTGATCGAACTCCACTCCTCGGCGGTCTAGATACTTCCGGTACAGGACTCCACCTCTTTCCACAAAACGCGCAGTTTTCCTGGCGATACCTTCTTTGACATTGCAGCGCACGTTTTCCAGGCTGCCATCCTTTTTTTGCTCGGCTATCAAAGCCGACCGGCTGACTTTTAGCAACCTATCAAGTCCGTCTGACGTAGGCGCGATGAGCAAATCAGTAGATAGCTCTTCTAACTTTCCCGTGTCGGGCGTTTCCTCTCCAGTATCTGGCGCCTTTAACGTTACAGACTCAAGTTTATTCAGTTCGGGCGTGCTCTGAATATCAGCTTGCTGCGCCTCTGACCCTTTTTCGTTGTTTGATAACGTCGGCCCCGCAACTACCGCCTTTGCAGCGAGCTCCCGAACCTTCGACCTGGTTAAGGCCTGAACACTAGCTTCACCAAACAAAAGCCCCTTCTCGCGCAGGAGGTGATCGGACCTGTTTGAAAATAGGTACGGGTACTGGGGTGGCAGCATAGATGACACTGCCGCCTCCGTCTCAAGCGCTCCGAAAGGTCCTTCAATAAGCACTTTTGCTACCGGCAGACACACGCTATGAGCTTCCACGGCTTGCTTGATCCATGCGCACTCGCCCGTGAACATATGGGGTTCTACGTAAGACGGGTGAACTACATCCATCGTAGCTGCGGAATCGCGAAGCACTCGGCACTCTTTCCCGTTCACGAGGAGGTCTCGCATGTAAGGCTCGAGAAGCTTCATGTTCTCGTCAGTGCTGCCTATTGAAAAAAACACAACTTTTGGTGTTGTTTCCGGACACTGCGCCGAAAAGTGACCCGGCTTCTGGCACGTATAACACAAGCGCGCTCGCCTCATCTCGAACCGCTTTCTGCGTTTGGCTGCCGCCGTCTCTTTACGTTTGGTCGGACTGCTTTCGCTCGCATCCGCACTACGCGTGTCCCCCTTTGCTCTCATGGGTGTGAACTTCGGCCTCTCAAACTTCGAGCCAAATTCACCCTTTTGACCGTCCTTAGCTCCGCGAGCCCGACGCGTCACAAACTCCTCGGCTAGCTCAGCGGCTTTAGCCACCGTACAAACGTCTGGCCTATCCAAGACCCAGTATCGCACGTTCTCCGGTAACCGACTATAAAACTGTTCTAGCCCGAAACACTGCAGAACTTTATCGTGGTCACCGAACGCTTTCTCTTCTTTGAGCCACTCCTGCATGTTCGACATAAGCCTATACGCAAACTCTGTATATGACTCACTTCTGCCTTTCTCATTTTCCCGAAACTTCCGACGGAACGCCTCCGCAGACAGCCGGTACTTTTTTAGCAGACTCGATTTTACTTTGTCGAAATCCTCTGCTTCCTCTCTATCCAAGCGAGCGACTACGTCGGCCGCCTCGCCGGGTAACAAAGTGAGCAAGCGCTGTGGCCACGTTTCCCGAGAGAACCCCTGCTTCTCGCACGTTCGCTCAAAGTTAACCAGGAACAAACCAATGTCCTCTCCAAGCTTAAACGGCCGCATCAGGTCAGTCATTTTGAACAATACTCGTTCTCCTGCACCGTGTGCCTGACTTCCATTACGAGCGCGTTCCATCTCTACCTCGAGACGCTTCATTTCCAAAGCGTGTTCGCGCTCTTCTTTTTCTTTCTGCTCTTTAAGTTCGCGCTCCTGTTTCTCTTTTTGCTCTTTAAGTTCGCGCTCATATTTCTCTTTTTGCTCTTTAAGTTCGCGCTCCTGTCTTTTTGACCTCTCCTCCATAGTCTCAAGGCATTCCGACAGCTCGTCATCCTCAGCCTCTAACTCAAGAATAGCCTTTAGCAGTTCAGGTTTTCTTAGTTTGTCTGAGACATCCAGACCCAACTCTCTTGCAAGCTCCAACAATTTCGGTTTGCGCAACGACTTCAAATCCATGGCTGCTCTGAATGCTGCTTTCTCTACTGCTTACTATTGTCTTGCCGCAAACTAACCCGGCAGCAACGACAACCACAATTACCAGCTCTGTTTCTGACACTAACAAAAAGCCTGGCAAAGCTCAGAAGAAGAAAGTCCCGCACTCACCAAACCTCGCAGCCAAGAGTCCAGCGCAGTCGTTCCGCTGCAGGCAACCAGTCATCACACAGGGCTCGTTGCACTGCTCCCGGATCGTCGATGAGCTGCTCAGCATACAGTCAACTGCATCTCTTCGCTGCTGGCCTCCGTTGTCGCGATCTCACCGCTGGCAGACAGTTGTTTGAAGTCGGAGGCGATCTCACCGCTGCCAACCAGATATTTGGATCGCACCGCTGGTACGATCTGTTGGGAACTCGGCGCTGACGCCCGTGGTTGTACCTGGGTCGCAAGCCCCAAGGGTAGCGTTGGCCTGGCGGCCTGGGGTACAACTGGAAGCATCCGAAGGTCCCGGCAAAGCATGAGTCGACTGGTAACAACAAAACAACTTGTTTATTTTAACATCGCAAAGAGTTGGCGGTCAGGTTGACCGAAGTAGAGAGACGGGAGAGCACTTCACTCAACAGAAGAAATCGGAGCCCTCCTTTTGGCGTCCGGGGGCAGCTGTTTTTATACTCTCGCAGTTGAGGGCAAGAAGGAACCCCTCAATTGACGAGCACGTGATTGTACAATGGGCTAATGGTGACGCACACTGTCGTAGCGCTGCCGTAGCACCATGTCGAGCACGATCTCGTAGCACCCTGTCGTAGCGCTGCCGTAGCACCATGTCGAGCACGATCTCGTAGCACCCTGTCGTAGCGCTGCCGGTCGGGCACAATGACTGTAATGAGAGGATGATCCCTGCTTTCGCTTCGCCTGGTTCGGGCACAATGACTGGAATGAGAGGGTGATCCTTTGCGGTCGCATCGCCGCAGTCGCGCCTGGAAACACCTGGCGATGAGCGTTGCGGCGACGACGATCGGGCCAAAATGTCTGCCGCCCCGCCGCAGTCGCGCCGGCAAAACCACGTGTCGCAGGCGAAACGCAACACCAGGCTGTTGCGGTATACTGGTATACTGTTGCGGCACGAACAGTTGCACATGACCAAGAAGCTTTGGGGAATGGATAATGCCATTGACCACCTTACACAGGAGCAGAAGGTCTGATGAATTAAGTCTTGAGTATAGAGGTTTAGGTTGAGGTATATTTGAGAAGGTTGAATTATGGTCGCCAGAATGGCAAAAGTGGTGGTTGAAGATAGATATCAGTTTATTCTGGGAATTGGATTTTCACGTTGCACTCCCATCTACAAGAGGCATACTCTAGTAGTGGAAAGCACACAGCAGAATACAATTCCAGAAGCGGAACAGGTGAGTGGAAATCATGCAATATATGCATAAAATTCGAAGAGTGTGAAGTGCAAGTTGTGTGACTTTCTGGGGGTGTGGAGAGACGCTTAGCGGTTTATCGAAGTACACACTAAGATCTTTCAGATACACAAAATTCAGATACGCGCGTTTTTCTGCAGAAATCAGGCATTTGTATTGGCTCAAAGGTTGCCCCTATTCTTAGCAACATTTACCTGAGTAAGGTTGACAACTGCTTAGAGAAAGCCTTAGGTGGAAGTTTTATCAAGATATTTCGTTACGTTGATGATTACTTGATTTTTTGTAATAGGGAAGAATTTGATTCCGCTGCTACCTCAGTAAGTGAGCAATTTAAACTTTATGGGGGAGGATTAAAGTTTACCAAGGAATTTCCTCAGCGACGCGTAATTCAGTTTCTTGACATTTCCTTTATCTTCGAACAAAATCATGTTTGTTGGCAGTACTCCCCAAGATCTTCGAAGCCGTTGCTAAGCTTTCAATCCAAGCATTCTAAATTAGTAAAAAACGGAATTGCCATGTCGTGCCTTAAGTCTTCCCTCACCAGATCCTGCATGCACAAAATGAGCGCCAGTTTTAATGCGCAGGTCCGGCGCCTATTAGAAGCAGGGTATCCTAGTGTAGCGGTGGCCACTGTGGCTGAGCGCCTAAAGAAGTGGGTTTCGAGAGGGACGGGCGTGATTACAGAAAGCAGTAATAGCAAAAAAAGAGTATAGGCTATTCCGTATATTCATTCAGTGTCGCACAGGCTTAAGAAAGTTGCTAGTAGATATGATGTTAATGTTGCTTTCACTGCTCCCAATAAGCTAGGTAAGATATGCGCTGCCGTAAAGAATAAAAAGGAGCGGGCAAAAGGCAAAAAACGAACAGATATTTGTCCAGTGAAGCACAATAAGAACAACTGTTTTACTGACTGTCGTATGGGTGTGGTTTATAAAATACCCCTTAGCTGTGGCCAGTTCTACGTAGGGCAAACGGGACGGTGTATCAATCAGAGGCTAATAGAACATAAAAGGTCGTTAACCGGTGGATCGCCTTCTAATCTTTCGCTACATTGCCGAGATTGTAACTGCACGCCAGAGTTAGATGAATGCGCGATATTGTACAGGCATAAGAATGAAGATACGCGTCTTATGGTAGAGGCATGGCATATCTATAATGGTGGAAGTGCATGCGTGAGTCAGCCTTCGATTACTTTACATAAGGAAGAGATTAAGTACCTTAAAAGTTATCTCTCACGTAGGCCGGCACGTGTACCCGATTGACACGTGGTGTTACCATTCCTGAGCATGCGCAGATGAGTTTTGTCTCTTTCTTTTTTCGCTTCAGTTGATAGTCGGCGTTCGTGTTGTCCACTTCTCTACTCTTGTGTCCTATCTGCACGCCTCACTTCTATTTTGCATAATGAAAGATCTTTCATTTCATCGACCCTTGGCAGTGGAGAATCCCGAAGGGTGTATGCAAATTGAACATGGTGTGTTTTCCGCACATAACCTAATGCCATAGTATTGGAAGCATTTAAGAGTACCTTATTGTTTCTGCACCAGTTTGAGAGTGAAAAAATGTCTTTTTGGAGGTTGATGCCGTGATGAACACTGTTGACAGTCTCAAATAGTTTTAAGTTGTCGGCACACAAGGCCACGCTGTTCATTTATTAAAGTGTTCTTATCACTAGTAGACAGCATCTGAAAGGGTTAAGCACTACAAAAGAAATACCATCAGCACCACAAGGAAGGTGAGGTTTTGATCAGGCGCTTCAAACACTTGCAAACGTCTTCATTGAGTGATAGTGTACACACCGTGCAGACTGAGAAGGAAGATTACTTGCAGCATCTTTTACACCAAATACGGAACATAAATGTTCTGCGAAGCCATCAGCAGTGTTTTAGACAACATCACCATTTGTATGAAGAAGACATAAATCATTGGCGCTCTCTTTAGAACAGTGAGAGTGCGCGAAGCTCCAGAAATATTTTGAATTACATGTCAAGCTGGCCTCAACATATTCAGTGTTGTCGTAGTGATAATAATAATAATAATAATAATAATAATAATAATAATAATAATAATAATAATAATAATAAGAATAACCTTAGCGGTAACATGGCATTTTAGACAGCCCGCAAGACTAAAAAAGGCTGATGCCTATTCCTGCTGTGGCAAATTCCTGCTGTGGCTGGCTTGCAGACGCTAGAGCGTCAGCAAGCCAGCTACAGCAGGAATTTGCAGGGTGCAGAAGACACCTCCCCCCCTCCACGTGCACAAACATCCCCCCACACACAGACACACACATTTGCTCATTCGCAAAGCACGGCACACGTGCACACAGTCGACGGGTACACACCACGTAGGAGTGCCAATTCAGTCTGGTCGCAAGAATAGGGAGTCCGAATGGCCGGGGGGGGGGGGGGGGAGAAAGCTGTGTACGCCACAAATAAGCATGGAGTTGCGGTGTCGGACCGTACAGGCCTGATGGGGTTCAGGCTGTGCTGATCGCTTGTTCAGACGGACTGAATAAGAAAGATGAGTGCTGTCCAGACAGCCGTCAAGCACCCTGCAGAATAGGCAGACTAATGCAATGTTGCGCTGGTATTGCAGGGTGTGCCCCTTACGGCTTTGAGGCAATCCTCGTAGGCTGGCATGAGCTTGCGACCACCGAAAAGACGGGAGAAGAGGATGCGTGCTGTGCACCACTGAACAAAATCAAGTTTGTCAGTGACGTGAGTTTGGTACAGGGACTATACCGATGAGCAGTACTGAAGCCGTGGCAGAATGATAGAAGTGTAGAGTGCTCGGAAAAACTTCAGGTCCACAGGGACGCGAGACACGGGACACAAACCCAAGTATGCGACAATGCTTAGATACAGTGCTGGTGACATATGCGAAAAAGCCGAGAAAAGGGCTGAATGTTACACTCAGGATGAGAATCGCCCGAGCAGTCTTCATAGGAGTGTGCCTTCGAGGAAGTAGGCTGGACACTCAGCAGTTTTGTTGTGGCTGATACGCATCGCAGCACATTTTGCAGTGCTACTACAAAGTTTGCTATTGTAGGCCCACTCGTCCACCTTTACTGAACGTATTTACTTCAAGCCCGTATGTTATACACCGGCCTAATGTTGCAGTGGAAGTGTTAACTTGTTAATTGAACGCATTGTGCGACGATGCATTGGGAACTTGGTTTTGAGTTGATCTTTTTCCTTAATACAGTTTATAGTACCCTAACGAGAAACATCTTAGTGGAAGCTGAAGAGATTCAGCCTTTTTAAGCATACGTATACTGCACTAAGTACTGATGACACCTCTTCACCTTCCCCGCGATGCACTATCAATATATAAAAAGAAGATCAAAAGCCAATTACAGTATCATTGACTCAGTATGTGCTGCTTCTCAAGTAGGCATCGAAACAATCCTGGTATACGCGCCTGCATGCATAGGTCTTGTATGATGCAGGTCCTCCTATGCATTGCACATGGTGCACATATTGCAAACAAATAATTTCTTATTGCAGTACTCAAGTATAAGGACACACGGACTCAAACATGACTGCATTGTGTCATATTTCCTTCAGTGCGTCAACGTTCTTGAGTGCTGCACGAGCGATTTATCCCTAGCTAGCCCATTCACTTGAAAAAAGTGAGTGAGGTAGACTGTGATGCTGTACTGAACTGAATTCACATGCCGAATAGAATAGCGCACTGTCAGATGAAACTGATGGCATGGCTGATGACGTAGGTACTTTCCATTGCTCGCTACTAGTGTCTTTCACTTTCGAAAGTTATCTTCGCCACTGAAAACAGCGCAGAGCTCGTCCGTTAAAGCTGAGTCACCTGAGACTCCACGAAACACGCCCCGGTTCACCACCCCAAGTTCGACACGATTCATTCACCACACCACACATCACACGAAGTCAGGAGTGCCATCTTTTAAATCGCTGCAGCGCCAAACGGAACTGAAAATTCATTTCCTTCGACAGAGTTTCTCAGCTGGCCTCGTTCACTCGCCAGTTATGAACTCGATTGACGCGCTAGGTCTACGCGTAACGTAAACAACATCTACGGTGAGCAAATGATGCTTATCCAGACTTGGAGTTCGGAAGCATGTTTCCATTCGTTTCGAGCACGACAACATACACATACGCCATGCACAGACATTGCGGCACTCGTGATTTGGCTAGATGTTTTAGCAGTCCATGGCACTGCTACGTGTCTACATGTCTACGAGGCTACGTGTCTTTCGCTTTCGAAAGTTATCTTCGCCACTGGGAACAGCGCATAGCTCGTCCGTTAAAGCTGAGTCACCTGAGACTCCACGAAACACGCCCCGGTTCACCACCCCAAGTTCGACACGGTTCATTCACCACACCACATCGTTGATCATTATTCGGGGCGAGGACTTACGGAGTCGCCATCTGTCGGAAGCGCCTCACTTGCGTGGTATGAGGGATCACGCGGCGCGCTCCTCATAGGCTTCGCTTACGGCGCTCTATAAAAACACCACTCGGCAGCCCTACTGGACATTTACGTAAGTACTCTCAAAACGGGGGAAGCTTTAGACTGTCGATATTATAATCATGGGCAACCAGGAAACACAGAATTGTTTACAGACGCTATCTCTTTACCGAATACGTAAAGCGAACACCACTACCCGCGGTCGCCGCGATGGAGTCTCCCGAACCGGCTTCTAGTGTTAAAGTTAGGCAAGCGCTGAAAGTAAACTACGTGAAATATGTTCTTATATACAACGGGTTGTCTGTATAACCAAATGGAGCATAACAGAATGAAGCCTCAATGCAGCGATCGCACGGGTTCGCAGCGACCGACTGCGTGTCTGCATGCATGTACGCACACAATGTTTTGCTTTCGCTGTGAGCGCGTTTTCGCACCGTGCCGTGAACTTTAGGCTGCAGCAAATGAGCATTTGACAGTACACTAGCAACCATTGTTGCGTGGGCGCTATCAGAACTGTTCAAAAATAATTTCGGTCTAGAGACTTCGACACCTACGGCGACTGTGATGTGCCGTCGCAACGATTGAATCTTCCTTTGTCTTCTAAATTCTTGGACATTTCAATATTATTTCTCAAGTTGCGTCGCACTGTATCTTTATGGGTCTTGTCAGCGTGCGATTTCCCTCTGCTTCTTTTTCGTAAGCCAGCGCATTAATTAGTAACACAAAGATGACCATATGCCATGCCTTTTTTTAGTGTGCGTTTTACCGCTCCCTTTCCGTTCCAGTGAACTTGCCAGTATCTAGCATCAACAAGTTCATAGACCAAACCGTCATGATATTAGCCGAGCAGCGGGCGCGAGCGAGCGTCTCAGTGCGTGTTTTCTGCTACGCACCGAACATTGCAGTCCCGGCGCCGTAGCAGAAATCTTCCTCGCGTCTGTGTTTGCTGCACACCCGAGTTGCAGCCGATGGCTGTCTGCCGGTTCTAAGTTTTGCGAGCCAAGCTTCACGCCGCTCCTTGTCCTGTGGCTACGTGTAAATAAGGCTGACACCGGGCTCCGTTGCGTACGTCCGGCACTGTGGCACCGAGCAGTAGCCTACCATGCTGCACGCCTCCGAAGGCAGCCACTACCTATTATAGTACTTTTAAATGTTGCCAAGCAGACACCCAAGGCGGTAATAAACTTCACAACTTAAGCAGAACCGCAGCGCAGCTGGGACTTTAAACTTTCGTTTTAAGCTCGCTTCGGCGCCTCCGAAGCAGCCGACGCGGTCACTGTATCCACGTGATCTCTCATGCCACGTCGCGCCGGCGGTGGCTTCAGCTTTTCCAGTGGTGGAGCTCGCCTCCAATAGGCATCATAGGCATAGAAGCCGGAGACCTCACAGCCTCTGATTGGTGAGCGCCGGCGCATCGCAGTCTCTGATTGGTGCACGCCGGCGAAGCGTCGCCGCGCGTCAGTGAACGTCTAGCATCGGCAGCCGGCAAAATCTCTGCGCGTCAGCACGATCCGCCCTGTTCCCGACCTATGCTTTGACGCAGCCAGTGCTTTGACGCAACGCGGGCCAGTGGTTGAGTTTAACGCGGACACGACATACGCGGGTGCACCAAAACTTCTGGCACCCTTAATTGAAAGCTTTAACGCGCCGTGTAGGGCCTGTAATGACGTCGCACAGGCGCCACTACGCTGCCCGCGAGGAGCCGCGCCATTAAAATTAAATCACTTTCAGATTTCAGCATTGCTATTGCTGCGCACGTTTAATACTCAATAGTCTGAGAAAATATAAGATAAAAGGCGTGCGCTGTGAATGTTATGTTTCATGACATTTGCTTGCGGGCTGCCATTCCCAAATTCTTAGCAATCACTTAGTCAAGAACGCAAGACGTGGTATAAGCCACTTTAGTGATTGAATAGTGTACCAATATAACACGCATATGCCGCATGGATAAGCATACATCACACAGCAAATTTATTCTATAAGCGGCTAGTTTGTGTCAGAAACAAATGGTAGCCGATTTTTATGCCGCTGTGACTGGTGATAGGGGTGAACGCCTCGAGTGGCGTGATCGAAGCGGTCAGGAATCCTCCCGTCGGCAGCGCGGGCTCTGTGGAAGGCGTGGTCATACGCAGTCAACTCTGAATAATTCAGTGCAGCAATCCAGACGCCCAGACCATCGTTCAACGATACGAGGGCAGTTTGCTGTTCGTAGGGCGTCGAGTGCGACGGTTCATTCCGTCGAAACTGATCTGAAATTGTTGGCGCGCTGCGGTTGGCAGGAGACGGCCGACGGGTCGCACAACGTGTGCTTACGCTCGCTATTAGTTTTTACTGGCGGCAGCCAGCTGCGCACAGAGACAGCATCGAGAGCCTTTGCACAGAGACAGCCTTTGCATCTGCAAGGGACTGCTTCACGCAAGACCTTACGAAAGAATCGTCGCTGACGCTTAACGATACGGCGCGACCCGTGTGATGTAGCGATCGAATTGAATGCGGGATATTTTGGCGAAACAACGTGTCGGAGCATCAAATACGGTTTTCAACCACAGTCGTCGACCGGGAAACCGCAGCCGCAACGTTCTTGAATAAAGCAAATCACATCAACGAGAGACATTAATGTAAAAGGCCTCGGAATACCCGTCACCGAGGCCAATGTGGTGGCACTGCCTGCCCCGTCATTCATTTGCTTCAAAATTTCCTAGTCACTTATGCAACTTTTGCCTTTTAACAAGCCAGAAACCGACCTTGGGGCGACTGGGTCGGCTGACGTCTCTCGTAGAAGAGAATAAGCGGGTTCTGGCAGCACATCTAACAAGAATTAAATAATGTTAAAAGGACACAAATATAGCCACTGAATCAGTTTGTACAGATAAATTTGTCTTCGAAGACTCCATTCTCGCTAATTTTGGACTAATAGCTCCATTATTGCGAGAGAAAATGCAGGGCAAAATTCTATTTCTTTATATTTTGCGTCGAAACCCCAACGCCAGCATGTCAGTGCGACGTCACGGATTTCAAAGTATGTTTTCCTGTTTGGGGCTTACCGGCTCAGTAAATGTTCCAGGAGCAAGCCCTGTTCAGTCCTTGAATGCTATAGAACGTAATCTATAGTTCACCTTTATTGATAAAAGATTAACCATGCTCGAGTAGGGGACGTCAATATCCATGACATCATGGCGGGCTGACCTTCAAAGCATCGTCGCCGCCCATCTTTATTTATTTATTTATTTATTTATTATACCTCGAAGGTCCCAGAGATGGGGTATTATATGAGGGATGGGCTTAGTTCAACAAAACAGTTATTAGAGAGCAGCCTTGAAGTGAATAAATTAAATTATGCGGTTTCACGTGCCAAAACCACTTACTCATTATGAGGCACGCCGTAGCAGAGGACTCCGGAAATTTCGACCACCTGGGGTTCTTTGACGTGCACCTAAATCTCTGCCTGGAAGTGGTGTGCGTCGCAGTGGGGCGTGACGTCGGCAGGCAGACCGTTCCAGTCCCTTGCGGTTTTCCCAAAAAATGATTGCAGGTGGGAGGCAGTCTGCGCCGGGGCAGGATACACGGCTGTTCTGTGGTCGGTGCCGCTGGGCTTACAATGAGCTGGTAATATAGGTAAAATCTGGAGTGGTCAATGATAGAATTTGTGAAAAAGACACAGTCTAGAAGTATCACGTCGTGATTCTAGTTTAGTAAGACCAACACAGGTGTTTATTTCAGACACGCCTGCATGATAAGAATATTCAGAATAAATAAACCGGGCTGCACGGTTTTGAACTGATTCAAGTGTATTAGATAGGTTATGTTGATGAGGATGCCAGACAGAGCATGCATATTCTAACTTAGGGCGGACAAATATAACTTAAGCGAATAATTTTACTGATGGGGGAGCAAGTCTCAGGTTCCGACGGAGAAAACCGAGGGTTCGATTCGCGGCATTGGCTGAGTTAATGATATGATGTTACCAAGTTAGGGTAGTTGAAAAGGTTATGCCGCGGTATTTATATGAGTCCACGGATGAGATTTCGGAGCCGTACATGGTGTATTTCTCTGGTTGGTGATGCTGCCTGCGATGGAAAGAAACTAGTGAGGTAGTTTTTTTTTTTATTATTTAAAGACATCAACCATTCGTTGCACCATAATTCAATGAGTTTTAGGTCATTTTAAAGCAAATCCTTGTCTGAAGTGTCAGTTATGCGTTGATGTTATGTGTCGAAATAGTCCAGAAGCACGGGAGCGACACCGCCCCTGTGAGACTGAATATATTAAAGCAATAAATGAGACCAAGGACAAATTCTTCTCTGTTGGCCTGATTACAATGCTTCGCTCAAACCCAAACAAATTCTGGCGTGTCATCTCCACGAAACAACAAACTAACGAAATAAATCTCGTTGACTCAGATGATGAATTAATAAGCCCTAATAATTCCGCAGCAGCCCTAAATGAATTTTACACGTTGGTATTTCACGTCCCTAATCCCTGCACTATGGAAGTTTTACCTAGCTTCTCGGCAAAAACAATGCCTAAAGTGCAAATAAACCCGGATGGCATATCTAATCTGATTCGCTCTCTTAAGATATCATCCTCGGCTGGCTGCGACGACATAAACACGAAATTACTTAGAAGTACTATAACTCTTTCTACAAAATTTTTGTACCTTATATTTAATCAATCCTTAAACACAGGAAACGTTCCCGACGACTGGAAAAAAGCGAAGGTAATTCCCATTTTTAAAGCAGGAACGCGCGATAACCCTACTAATTACCGTCCGATCTCTCTAACCAGTGTCCCATCTAAGCTCCTTGAGCACATTATAGCATCTAACCTAATGGATTACCTAGAATCAATCAATTTTTTTTACCCTTTACAACACGGTTTTCGTAAATGTTTGTCTTGCGAAACTCAACTTGCCGAATTTACCCATGACCTACTACTACACATGGACGATCACCTTCAAATAGATGCAATTTTTCTAGATTTTTCTAAGGCCTTTGACCGCGCGTCTCACAACCATCTCCTTGCGAAATTATCCTCCCTCGGTATCCGCCCCAAGATTATCAAATGGATTGAAAATTTTTTAACAGAACGCGTTCAGTCTACGTATGCTAACAATTTTCAGTCAACCCTTACCAGTGTAACTTCCTGGGTTCCCCAAGGCGGAGGTTTATCTCCTCTATTGTTTTTGATTTACATAAATGACCTTCCCACTAACATATCAACGAAGCTGCGGCTTTTTGCAGACGATTGCGTTCTTTATAACCCCCTTCATACATCTAACGACACAATCGCCCTACAACACGAGTTTGACACTATCGCTTCTTGGTGCGAAAAATGGCACATGCCTCTTAACCTCACTAAATGCAAGGTAATATCTTTCACGCGCAAACACACCACCGTACACCACATTTATCGCATCAACTCTGTTCCTATTTACAACACGTGTACTTACCAATATCTAGGAGTTCATATGACGCCATGACTTTCATGGGTGAAACATATCCAAACAATTCGCTGCGAAGCTTCACGCACACTAGGGTATTTACGACGTAACTTAAAATCTGCATCGTCTGAAATAAAAAAAAAACTAGCATATTTAACCTATGTGCGACCCAAACTTGAGTACGCATCATCCATCTGGCATCCCTCACAAGCTTATCTCGCCGATGACTTAGAAGCCACACGAAACCGCGCTTCTCGCTTCATTACGTCACAATATTCAAGACATATCAGCGTAACCACCTTAAAACAAATTTTGTCTCTGCCATTGCTTGCTTCACGGCGCGTAACTTCTCGTCTTTGCCTTCTTCACACTTTCTTTTATTTCTCCCATTCAGGACACGCCTTCTTAAAAACGCCCGTTCAGAACATCATCCCGTTTATCTCATACTCGCCCCTTGGCGGCGATAGAGTGCCGGACGACGGCGATGAGCAGCTCATTCTTCTCCCATGCCATAACACTTTGGAACGCACTCCCGGATGACATTGTTTCGTGCAGCGAACGCAAAACATTTCGCGAAAAACTAAACGATTTCGATAATGCCAACATAACCACATGAATACCACATCTATTTATTTAGCGCCCTGTTAGTACTGTGTATATGTTCCGTTTTCTTCTTTTTTGAAATTGTCTTTTTTGTACATATTACAGCCAATGTGCACTTTATTATGTAACTTCTTATGAAGCTGTTCGACTTTGATGCACGCCCCCCCCCCCCTTATGTAATGCCTTCGGGCCCTTAAGGTTGAATAAATGATAAATGGTGATAAATGGCGAACAATCGAATATGAAAAGAGATCTCAGTAGGAACGTCATTAATGTAAATTAGAAAGAGTAGTGGTCCAAGAACTGTGCCTTGTGGTACGCCCAAAATTATAGAAGATCGTTTAGATGACTGCGTATTAGCAAATGCAAACTGCCGCCTGTTAGTGAGAAAGCTACGTTTCTAGTCTAGTACAATTGGATTAAGCCAGAGACGGGAAAGCTTTAGGAGTGGAACTTTGTCAAATGCCTTTTCAAAGTCTAAGAATCTGGCATCTACAGGCAGTGTCGTAGCAACATGGGGGGAGGGGGTGCCATATACGTCTGAAGACACCCGGAATTTGTTAATATCCTCGACTTCCTCTACTACACCCGGGGGGGGGGGGTGACAGAAGACCTATGGGCCCCGGGTGCCAGACGACCTAGCTACGCCACTGTCTACAGGTACGTTCAAGTCGAGGTTAGAATTTAGATCATGAAGAAATAAAGCTAGTTGAGTCTCACATGAAAGACCTTTACGGAAGCCATGTTGAGCAGGATGAAATAGGCTATTGAACACTAAAAAGTTTACGATCTGAGAGTAAATAGCTCTTTCTTAACACCTCCTTTCCTCTTTTCGCGCCACTTCTGTCTTACCGAGATCATTTTTGAGTTCGAGGTAGAAGTTGAGTTTTTGACATTGTAGAAGACTAATTTACTAATACAGGGATGAACATTTTTCTCTTTAGCATCCCTTTATTTCCTGCAAAAGATTTCACCGCGCTGCGCATTTCAGGTTTACGACAAGTACATCTTGCCGCACCGCGGGGAGCCAGCAGTCAACATGATCCCCTTTGTGACGCGGCCAAAGTCGAGAGGATACGTCAAGTTGCGCTCCACGGATCCTGAGGATCCCCCGATTATCGTCTCCGGCTACTACACGCACCCCGACGACGTCAAGGTCATTGTAGAAGGTACGCTCGCCGGATGCTGCTGTTCCCTTTCCCAAAAGGACACAATTGCCGGCACGATATCTTAAAAATACGTAGCCATCTTGACCTAAAGAGTTTTTGTGGCGGTCCAACGGTTGTTAACAGCGGTGTCTTCCATTGTGGAGACGGAGGGTCAAAAGCCCTTCTAGAACAGGGCAGGACGGGCTGCCGCAACGTGACCGCAGGGCCAAAGCCTGTTCGGGTCAGGGTCGCTGTACGCTACACTATTTTGAAACGCCTCGAGCTTTTATCGTAGCAGTATGCGGTCTCACACGGTTTGCGAGTCCACTCAGACCTTTGCAGATCCCTGTCGATCTGCTTTGCACTGTCCTATCGATATCCTCGCGCACATCGCAGGTCTCAAGTTCGTTCACAACATCACAAGGACGAAGGCGTTCGCAGAGATAGGCGGCCGCGTGTGGAGCGAGGTGTTTCCAGGCTGCGAGGAGCACGAGCAATACAGCGACGAGTACTGGGCCTGCCTGGCACTGGCATTCCCGAAGACGGCGTACCATCCAGCCGGAACCTGCCGAATGGGCAGCGACCATCGGGCAGTGATCGATCCCAGGATGAGGTAACACGCTTTTCTCTCGTGTAAAGAGGTAACACCTTGTCATTCTTTGTTGCTCTTTAAAGGCGAAATTCACTTGGGCTAAATTCACTATAGAAGCCACGCGCATACTCTGAAACTAATCTTTGCAACGCCGTAAGGGCTGGTAATTGCCTAATTTTGTTACTAGCAGCTATTAAATAGCGCCTATGCAGACGACGCGTGCACCTGGTGGCGAAGCTGTAGCGATGTGGATATGGCGAATATTGAAGCACCGTACGCAGCCGTTCCTCTCTAGGCTGCGCCATCTTGCGCCTGCACCCTTCGGGTCGTACTTTGTCCCCAAACGATAATCGTCATCTGTCTTGCCCGCATTCCCTTTCTTTCACGCGGCGAGCCCGGTACTTCCTCGTTGCGAACGGCTTGCGCCTTATCAGCTTCACACAGCATTCTCGACAGGAAAGTAGCGAGCGCCGAGTTTTCAAGAGAGGAAGCGCAAGCAAGGCCGATGACGATTATTGTTTGGGGACAAGATAATCCCCAAAGGGTGTAAACTTTTTTTAGAGTGTAGGCAACCAGGCGCATTGCTTGTTCATCATTTGCGAGTTGACGGCTGTCTCTCTCGGCGTGCGCTCTACCTGTTGTGCTCGTGATTTGAGCTGTTGTACGAATGCCCATGCGTTGCGTGGCCGTCGGGTGCTCGCATACGTACTGGAACGCGAGCAACGGCAGTGCATGGCAACGCTGAGTACAGGAAGACCGAACACATATTTTCTGTCCTGCCTTTCAGAGCGAAAGCGTGCACATCGAAACAAGTGCGATGCGGACCAGCCAACGCGCACAAAGCATGTAAACTGCAGTTGACGAAGCTGAATAGCACAACCATTTCCCATCAAGATCTGATTGGCAAAGGCTTTCGTGGGTACTATGCCGCGATGGCGCACTAAAACAACCAAATATAATGTTCAAAAGTGAGCTGTATTCAAGGGCGATATTATCGAGTGACCATTTACGGTAGTGCACCATCTTCAAGATATTTCGTGCGTCTCTAGATCGGACAGGTGGGAGTAGACGAAAGAAATCCTTTCCGAGATTGCACCACAAACGAGCAGGAACCGCGTTCTGGATTTTTCACGAAGGTACAGTGTACTAGAATAGGGGCAGTGTGTTCAGACGGCGCAGCGCGCCACGCACTGCTTTGAAGCCGGGAGCGTAGACAGGTCCCGGATGTATGCGGCAGCGCTGCAGTCGCACGGGCTGTACGGACGCGTTCTCCGTGTGTTGCGGCCAGTTGCAGCGCGCTTGCCATGTGCTTGCTCTGAAGGAATTCCTCGAGTTTCTGTCTCGTTGGGAGTCACATGCAAAAGGATTGCCATTTGTTGGGCGTGTTGGTAGACTGACTTGGAAAGCAAATTTAGCGCCAGCGAACAAGGACAGAAGGGAGACGATACCACAATGCGCTAACTTTAACTTGATTGTCAGGAAACACCCGCCTATTTAACTGTGCATGGGTTAAATAGGCGGGTGTTTCCTGGAAATAAAGTTGTTGAAGTTAGCGCATAGTGGTGTCGTCTCCCTTCTGTCCTTGTTCGCTGGCGCTAAATATGCTTTCCATTGCAAAAGGACTTTGCGGCTTGAGCCAGTCGGCGGTAGATGGGCTCCGTGTGACATTGTGCAGCACTTTGGCCCTGATAGAATACTTGAAGGAGAGGGTTTTAAATACCTACTTACATCTAGACTAAGCCAATATATGTTGGAGAACTTCTTGTGAAGTAGTCGTGCGGATCCAACGATCGCCCAACGCCGTCTCAATTTTTATTGTTTTGAATTGCCTTTTTACATCTTGGCGAAGACAATGCAAACAGGAAACACAGAGGTCAGTAAAGATTTGGTATCGCTACTTCACTCACCTGATAATTCTGACAAGGAAGGGGACGTTGCGTCACAATTGACGAGTTATGTGAAGCTGGAAATCTGACGCTGGTAGAGGAAAGGCTAGCAATACTCCGGCACAGCACCGGGCTTATGTGGAGGAAAGGAACGATGACCGCCTCATCCATTATATATGGCAGGGTATGTCGCGCAGAAATTTTTTACTCGCAAGAAACGTGAGGACTGCCGCTCTCTTCTTTTGCAGAACTCTAGTGTCAGTAGCAGAGTCTCAAAATTCACAAAATTTGTGACGGAGGAGGATTGCTGTATCCCTCCGAGTTGCTTTTTGAAGCAGTAAAGAAACTTGAGGGAATATATTTACAACCTTGTTCCGCAAAGAGGAGCTTTGCAGCGACAGCATAGTTGATGTCATGATTCTAGTGAAAGCTTTAGGTTTGGCTATGCCATACGCTGCAAATTACATGCTGATGATTTCACATCAGCAGTTGTGCGTTTTTATGTCTTAACAAGGCTGCACTTTTACGTTAAAGGTGTTAATCAGTGAAGAGAAGCACGACGAAAAAAGAAATTGCACTTTAAAGTTAGCTATACTGTTCTTAGCAGGCTGGTGCAACATATGTATGCTGGCCCTTGTCTTTTTTATCAGCATGCACAACTTTTCCTGGTGCATTCAAAAAGCTAATTTTTTGAATATAAGATAAGAAATGAATTAAGGAATTCATTTGCGCATATTAATTCCGCTGTAGGTCTCCATTGTTTGGGATGCAATGTACTCGCACTGTTTTTCTGTTTTGATATGCTGTGTGTAGTTTTGCAGAGATCCCTTTTACATGGCGTCTTTCCTACCTGTTTTATTCCTTCCATAGAAATGTAGGATGTCGGTGTGTCTCATACTCGCACATGAGCCTGACGTTCGGGAGCACTTCATGATGTAAAAAAAAATTAACGAATAAACTGTGCAAATGTAGTTGCGGGGGGTTCGCGAAACAGGATGAAAGAACGACGGACAAATGTTTATCGCGAAAGAAGGCAAATGCCAAGCAGGGAAGCTCTTTGGCTTTGGGCTATGTACGTACATATTGTTTTGCCTTCTCTTCTAATACAGCGGCTGAGGAACTATGACGTTGGGTCGCGGATGCCGCGGCCACTTTTTTTATGAATGCGAACCGCAAAAGAAAATGTGTGCATCTGGAATCCGAACTGGTTTAAATGAATTCGATGTCCTTTACTACGGCGTTATTTTCAGCTGACTTTTCCGCCCGAATAATTTCTGGTTACGTGGCAGCGTGGCAAAACAAATTTAACGGTTTTACGCCACTACTTCGGTGTCTGCAATACCTTTGCTGCAAGGTTAATAAATCCGTCTAATGGGCGTTGAGATGCGCTAGGAGTGCACATAAAATTCATCTCTTATACGAAGTGAGTTTCGGGGATGCACCTTAACACCCGCCGAGCATTTGCACGTCTTATTTGATTGCGACAGAAAATGATCTCAAAATATCAGCATGCAGCTCTGGCGCTGCGCCCATGTTCCTACAGCGCCATCTCGGCCTGTCTACACGATGCGCCTCAGCGGCGAGCGCTCCCTGCACACACGCTGCCCCTATATTCTAGTGCACTGTAACGAAGGTGAACGTGACGCGGCGGCGGCCATGGTGTAGACGCGGCGGCAAGCCAGCGAAATAAGCGAAGCTTTATCACGGCCGCAATCCGACATGTCTGATCGTGAGTTTCCGCACACTTACCACCGAGATCCTGTAGCCCGGCCGTGCCAAGCGTCACCTACTTATCGTCCTTTACTACGGATAGCGGTAGTTGTCTGGTCGGTCGACGAGTCCGGCGCTTCCAGCGTGCCAAGCAGCGGCGGGCCAAGTCGGATACGCCATGCCGGAGGCGCTAAGGTCGCTAAAATCTTTCCCTGCGGTTTAAACGGGACCCTCAGCAGCGCGGCGATCAGTTGATCAGCAGCGCTGGCGCATAGCGAGCGAGTGTTTCTTCGTCGAAGGCGCAAACACAACGCGCTCGCTTCAGTGAAACCGAACAACACGCTGCTGGTCAGTCGAACTAGCGCGATGCACCCTGTTCCAATTGTTCCAGCGCACGATAGGACAAGTTCTACTCCCGCGCCAGCCACACTAGACTAGAGCGTCCAATTTGCGCCGATTTAGCGCACCTGCGCCACTAGTGGATCGCGTTCGCGTTAAGCCGGACTAGACCGCACCTTTGGTTTTGCCACTCCAATGCGCTCTATTTCTAGCAGAAGCAGGACGCATCGAGGCCCTGCTGTTGAACGTAGACAACCAGATAAAGAAAACAGGCTGGACTCGGAGAATACTTAGCATCAAAAGAACATCGCGGGCGCGCAACGGCGTTGTCACAGCGCACGAAGCAGCTAAGGAAGTTTACTAACTCTGGCTAGCAGGCGTGCGGGACTTGTTCACTGATTGATGCACCCGAACGGAAAACAAGCAAGCAAAGCCGACAGCGTGGGCGCTGGTTCGCCACATTCTTCAGGGTACATCACTTGCGCCGGCCGGTAATGGCGGCGTTTTTTTTTTAGTTTCGTTATGCAAAACATCAATTTTTGAGAGCTCTTTATGATGCATTAACCGATACTTCAAGCGTAGGATTTTGCACAGACGCTAGTGCATGTCTGAATTATCTGAAACTGGGCTTTCTTCGCGGTCAAACATTCCATTGCAGTTGGTCTTTAACATTTCAGCATGACAAGTTTTCTGACGTTTGGTGCAACTTTGACGTGGACTGCTAATTTTTTTTTACAAGTTTCAATTTTCTGTTGACTATACGGAGTAAATGTTACTTGTTATGCTGCACAATATACTCGTTTAAGCTTTCTGTGAAACTAGGCGTAAATGCATTCAGAGCGTTCTTTTAATTCGTTTTTTATTGTGTCTGCATCTTGAAGGTGGACATACGGGTCTGCTGTATACAATCCTGTATGGCTTTAACTACATGATCATATCCGTGTCTCACATGCATGTGAAACTCTGAACAAAATAAAACATAATAAAGAAGAAAGGTATGCACTATCACGGCGGGATGAAACGCGAACAACGGAGCGTACTGCTTTCGGTACGTACTCTACCGTGTGACCGCGCCCACAGTAAACACTTGCACGAGTGCAGTTAAGTTACGTGGCTTCAGGCTACACGTTGTGGTCTCGTTCATGTGGACCGTTGATAACCTTATCAGTGCTTCGACATTGTACTGGCGGAACGCCGGTGGGCGGGAGAGGGGAGTATTTTTTTTTCACTGCAGGTTATTTTCGCACAAGACAGCGTGTGGAGCTATAGACAAGCACTTTAGGAAAGCAAAAGCCTGCAGCGCTCTGCCGGAATAATGTCGAATTGCTGACAGGGTTATCAGCGGTCGACCAAATGAGAGCAGGGCGCAAAGCCTCAAGCCGCGCAACATATAGCTACACATGTGGAAGATTTTACCGTGGGCAAACTTAAACGGTAGAGTACGTACCTAAAGCCGTACTCTCTGTTTTAGAGTGCAGCTCTTAGGCGCCCGTTCCTGCGTTTAGCGTCAGCGTCGTCTCTCAGCGTAGCCTAGTGAACGAGCACAGCGAAGGACGAAAAACCGAATGCGGAGCGCAGCGGGGAATGAAACACGGCGCTAGAGAAGAGAGCGCGAGGAGGAGAGCGGAGGGGGAGGGTATGGGGAAAGCGTGAGAATAAAAGCGTGGTTTCGCGCAAGACGGGCCCTGTGGCAACAACCGCTAAGCGAAAGTGGCGCCACAGTTGCGCGCCGTCATTTGTTCGCCGGTGGCATGTGTCTACCGATACCATAATGGAAACAAAGCGCTGCGTGAGCGCAGGTTTTTCTGCGGCGACTGCTCTGAATCGCGCCCACGCGTCACCCACGCGCTGCCTCTCGCGATCTCCCGATTAGCGAGGCAGTCGCCCCACAATTCGCTCCGTTTGCAATTTGCCGCACAAGACAGATAGTCCACGCCAGTAATGCTACTCACAGCGTTATCTTCTTAATATAAACCGTGCACCTATATAATCATAACACAAAACATTTGCATGCATACTTCTTTCACATGCAGAGCTGCGCTCAAATTTCGCATTAGAAAGTATCGTAATTCTCGGTGATTTTTTAGCGTTTCATTCCGTCGTGATAGTACAGAGTGAATGATACTGCGCGCAAGAGGTGCTGTACGCTTGTAATTATAACAAGTTGTACCAAAGATTGCTAAATCCAGAATTTAGCAATGGTTCTTACCTTGCGTACTTAAACTCATCACAAATATTTCAGTTGTGAATTGGTTGGGAATCCTAGGTGTTACTGAGGTAGAATTCCTGAATAAAATGAACGTTTTAGGTTTGGGCATGTTGCTGCTTCTGTGCGAAAACACGACTCCTCAGATGCCTACAGGGGATATCTGAGAAGCTGAGATATCTGTAATGAGTGTGGAACGTGAGAAAAATGCTATCTCTTGCTTCAACCATCTCAATTCTCAAGGAGTACTAATAAATTAATCGACGTTTACGATATTCTCTAATACGAAATGGGAGCACAGCTCTACGTGTTTTCATTTCGCGATATATTGGCTGGCGTGGACAATCTGTCTCGTGCAGCACATTTAAAACGGAGCGAAGTGTGGCGCGACGGCCTCGCTAATCGAGAGATCGTGAGAGGCAGCGCATGGGTGACGCATGGGCGCTACTCACAGCAGCCGCCGCACACCGAACTCCGCTCATGCAGCGCTTTGTTTCCACACAAGGTATCGGTGCACGCGCTCGCTACATGCCATCGTTGAACAGACGACGGCGAGCTACTCTGGCGCCATCTCGTACCGGTCGTCACTGCAGAGCCCCTCTTGCTCAGCACTACGCTTTTATTCCTCATGCTTTCACCATACCTACTCCTCCGCTTTCCTCCTCGCGTTCTCTTCGCGAGCGCCGTCTTTAATTCCCCGCTGCGCTCCGCGTTCGTTCTTTCATCTCGTTCGCTGTGCTCGTTCGCTCGGTTACACCTAGGCACGACGCCGAGAAACGCCAACGCTAAACGCAGTAACGGACGTGTCTAAGAGTGGCGCTATGCAAGAACTAAGTAGACCCGACGCACTGTGGGAATCAACGTTATGCAAAGCATTTTGCAGAAAGCTCGCTATGCCGGATCATTTCCGGTTGAGCAAAGCGTTATTGATGGACCAACGTGTTTGCGTAGGACAAGCAGTGCTGTGTGTGACGACAGCAAGACGACGATGGCATGACAATTGATTTGTTACATTCCGCCAAATGAACGTTACAGCTTTTGTTACGAGAGGTATGAGGGATATGAATCACATGGGGTAGGAAAAATTGACATGCTCTCGTTGTATGAGCAACCTGTTGCTGTGTGATGGTTCTCATACGAAGGCCTGTGGGAAGTTCTAGTATTATTCGCACGTCCTGCATCTGAGGAGCACGAGCCCGTGTGCCCCTTTCCTTACGGAAGTTTAGGCTACGTGACGTGAGAGCACGCGCAAATTGCTTGCAAGCGCTTGTTGGCGTCGAAGTGAGGGTGGTACATACATGCATTTGTGACCTAATGGGCAGAAAACCAGGCTTCTGTAGAGGAGGACCGTGGGTCGAGCCCACCGTAAACCACTTGACGTATCTAAAAACGACTCAAGACCTACCATTCTATATACAGCGAATTGCCTGCTAGGAGTAAAACAATGAAATAATCACTTTTTGCATCATGCGTAACCAGCATATCTGGTGTACTTGCAGCCGATATGCAGAAAAATATAATATCTAATAGATACTGAAGAAAGAGAGAGAGAGAGAGAAAAGCAAGGATAGGAAAGGCAGGGAGGTCAACCAGAAGAGCATTCGGTTTGCTACCCTACACTGGGGGTAGGGGAAAGGGGAATAGAAAGAGGAAAAGGGTAGAAATTGATCACTGAGTGCGTGTGGGCGGGACACTATGCACAGGGACACTATAAACGGTCTCGTAAGCCGGTGCACTTCAAGTATTGCACTAATGCACGATTCGCTTTTCGTGCCAGTGACGGGTGTGGCCACGGTCCGAGTATCTTTGATTCGTTGAACGGTCTTAAGTCCAGTCGGTTTAAAGTTTCCCGCAGAGAGAGGCGTTGTACATCGTAGCGGGGGCAGGTACACAATAAGTGCTCGATGGTCTCCTCGCACCCAGAGGAATCGCACATCGGGCTCTCGGCCATTCCCAAACGATAAGAGTATGAGTTCGTGAACGCTAATCCCAGCCACAAGCGGTACAGCAAGGTTGCTTCACCGCGGGAAAGGCTAGATGGCAGTTGTAGCCGTAGCGTGGGGTCCAGTTTATATAATCGGCAATTGTAGGCACTTGAACTCCAGAGATCTTCCGACTTTTTGCGTGCATGTAGGATAAGTTCCCTGGCAGCGTCCGACCTCGCCAAAGGTATTGAACGCGTCTGGGTATCTTCGTGGGCAGACCGGGCAGCCTTGTCAGCTAGGTTGTTGCCGACGATGCCACAGTGAGCAGGAATCCATTGAAATATGATGGTGTGCCCTCTTTCCAGAGCATGGTGGTGCACTTGCCTGATGTTAGATGTCATCTGCTCGTAAGTTCTGTGACGTAATGCCGACTTGATGCTGTGAAGGGCTGCCTTAGAGTCACAAAATACGACCCATTTCTCTGTTGGCTCTTCGCTGACGTACATCATAGCGGCATCGAGAGCTGCAAGCTCTGCCGATGTAGATGTAGTCGTATGCGACAACTTGAATTTAACTAACCTTCTTGGCTGGAACGACGAATGCGGCAGTGGAGCCGGTACGGGAGGTCGAACCATCGGTATATATATGTATGTGGTCGTGATACGTCTGGTGCAGTAATAGGAGCGTAAGTTGCTTCAGAGCCGGCGATGGATGATCGCACTTTCTTGTAATTCCAGGAATAGCAAAATTCACTTGAGGCTGTCGTAGGCACCACAGGGGAGATGAAGGCTTCGTCACCGGTGTAAAATATGACGGTATGCACTCTTTATGAGCGTTAATCACTCTTGAAAAGGTCGCTTGAGGTCTCTCGGCTGGTAGGGAGCCCAAATGATGGTCGGGGATCCTTGACAGTTGGCGAATGTGCGCTCTGAGAGAGTCGACAGCTACGTGTGTCTGGATCTTATGGTCCCCAGCAATGGCAATTGTTGCGGCTGTTGGCGTGCACCGAGGCAGCCCTAAACACGTGCGTAGGGCTTGACCATATATGCTCTCCAAAGCGCGAAAGTTCGTCTTGCATGCATTTGACAACGCTGGTAGACTGCAACGTAGGAGTCCGAGAAACAGTACCCTGTAGAGCTGCATCACAGAACGGACTGGTGCACCCCAGTTTTTCCCGCACCGAAATTTAAAGACCTGAGCAATGGCAACTAATTTCTTCTTTAGATGGACGCAGTGGGGGCTCCACGAGAGGTTGCGGTCAATGATTACACCCAGAAAGCGATGTGTCTTAGCATAGGATACAGCTTGACCATTGATTGAAACAGGATACGATGTCATTTGTTTGCGCGTAAAGCCAACCAATGCGCACTTTTCAGTAGACACGCTGAGGCCTTGTTCTCGGAGATAAGACGCCATCATGGTTGCCGCCCGCTGAAGCCTGGCTCATACCTGAGGGCGAGTCACCGCAGAAGCCCAGATGCAAATGTCGTCGGCATATATTGAGACGTGAACTGACAGCGGTAGGTACATCGCTAGTCCTACCAAGACGAGGTTGAACAGAATGGGGCTCAACACCCCACCCTGCGGCACACCACGGCAGGTGTAATGTTCCCAAGTTGGGCCGTCTTCAGTCTCTAAGAAAGAGCACCTCTCAGTCAAATAGTCCCGAATCCATTGATACATCCGGCCACCAACTCCAACAGCCTCAAGTGAGTTCAGTATGGCCTCATGGGCGACGTTGTCGTATGCTCCTTTTATATCTAGAAAAAGTGCCACTGATAGGTGCTTGAGGCTTTTTTGATTTTGGACCCAGGTTACGATGTCAATGACGTTGTCAATGGACAAACGACCTCGACGAAAGCCTGTCATGGCGTCCGGATAGATGTTGAATCGCTCTAGGTACCATTCCAAGTGAGCAAGAATCATTCTTTCCATCGCTTTACCGACGCAGCTCGAAAGCGCAATCGGACGATATGATGAGAGCTCAAGCGGAGGGTTTCCAGGTTTCAGAATGGGGATCAAGCGGCTCGTTTTCCATTGTCTAGGAATGGCGCCGTTCTGCCAAGACTCACTGTAGTAGCTGAGCAGCTCATCACGTGCGTCATGTCCAAGGTGGCATAGGGCAGCATACGTGATGCCATCAGGTCCTGGTGACGAAGTACGCCTGCAGGTCGCCAACGCAGCATCGAGCTCTTCGAGTGAAAAGAGCAAGTTCATTTCTGGTACACGTGCCTCAGGGATGTCATGCAATGATTCGTCAGTAATGATGGCCACGGAGCCAGCAACCCGTGCACAGAACTCTTCAGCCACTTGAAGTTCCGAGCGGAGTTGGTAGAGGGCCAGAGTAGCAAAGGGCTTCCTTTGGTGCGGAGATGAGCGAAGACCCCTAACCGTTCGCCATATGTGCGAGAGCGATTTTCGGGGATCAAGCGACTGACAGAAAGTTTTCCATCGATTGTCTTCCAATTTATCCATACGACGCTGGACTTCTTCTGTATGCGTCGTGAAGCCCTCAGATCCCAGACGCACTTCGTACGCCGATACCTCCTCTCCGCCTGTCGGCGTGCCGCACGCAGCCTTTCCAGTTCCATATCCAAGTCTGTTCGCCTTGCTGACTTTGTGAGCGAGCAGATGGATGTTTTCAATGCCTCTGCGATTGCATCTTCGATACTGTGAGGAAGGCCTTCCCGACATGCGTCATCCATATCCTTCTTAAACTTTGTCCAATCAACTGTACGCAAGACAGTAGACGAACGTTGCTCTACTCCTATAATATTTATGTATGTTGGAATATGGTCGCTACCATGCGGTTCAATGTCCGTAAACCAGTGGATGCTCGGGGCAAAGCGCGGTGACACCAAAGTTAAGTCCAAGCGGCTGCTGTAGGTCGTGCCTCGCAAAAACGTAGGGCTGCCGCCATTCACACAGCACAAATCATGGTCGGCAGCAAAGGAGGCGAGACTCCTGCCTTTGGAATAAATTTTACTGCTTCCCCATAGCTGGTGATGCGCGTTGAAGTCACCTGTGATAACCCAGGGGCCATTGTTCATCAGTAATATTTTCTTGAGTCGTTCGCCGTCAAAATGACCCGCTGGGGATATGTAGGCTCCAATTAGTGTAAATTACACATCCTTCTTTTGGATATTCAGGCAGACATATTGTTTGTCGTCATGAGACTCTACCGCATTAGCGATATATGTAAAGTCCGTGCGGATGTAGATGATTACTTTCCTGCTCGCACCGCATGTGGACGAGACGAAAGATTCGTAACCGGACAGTCTGAGAGGAGTTGGTGTATTTGGTTCGCAAATGACCAGTATGGGAAAGCGATTTCTAAATATGAATTAGCGAAAGTCTGCTATACGGGTCCTTAGACCCCTAGCATTCAACTGAAATATCAACGCATTTTTAACTTCAGAGTGGAAGGGGACTATTGGTAGAGCCATGATGCTTAAACGATGCTAGCAAGCACTGGATTTAGTGCATCCAGTATTTGCAGAGCACTTCGAGCTGCTGGGGTTTGCAGCTTGTTCAGTATGATGCGCATTGTATTAATTAGCGAGTGCAGCATATCAGCCACCTGCCTGTCTTGGTCGCATAAATCACTGACAGTAGACGTCAGGGGTTGTCCAGCAAAATTTTGCGGTCATTCTGCCGGTGGATGCTGCCGTTTCGGTAGAGCCGGCCAAGATTCTGCAGATGTGGTCTTCTCAGTGGCCTTGTTCTTCGAGGTCCTTTCCACAGAGTCTGGCCTGCGTGGCAGAGGAGCAGGTGGTGTTGTAGGAAGTGGCATGCGCGTCGCAGTGACAACACCCTTCCTTGAGGAGCACCGGCGACGGGAACGTCGCTTCCTGATTTTATCGGCGGCTTCGCGATGAGATGAATGATCTCTCGCCATCTCTTTCACGATAGCCATCTCCTTCTTAATATGCGGGCATTCCTTCGGTGAAGCTACGTGTGACCCTCCGCAGTTTGAACACTTCCGTACAGTCGCGCCACATTTATCTGCAGCGTGTGGCTCGGCGCAACGGGGGCATGCTGCCTGATTTTCGCAGACGCTGCTCACGTGCCGCAGTTTCATGCATTTGCGGCACTGAAGAGGTTTCGCAATGAAAGGCCGCACTGCATGTCTAAAGTGTCCCACCTTAACATGCGAGGGTACATATTTACCCTTGAATGCAATCTTCACGCAGCGTGAAGTGCCTAGCCGCTTAACATCAACAATGACCTCATCATTGGCTGGCTTGATAAGAATCGGCAAGTCGTTATTAAGGATGGCGACGTCTACGTCGTAGATAACGCCGGTGACTACGTCAGATCCCAGAGGGATGTAAGAGCGCACCTGAATGCCATCGATGTCCGTCACGCTGCGTAGAGTGGTCAGAGCAGGTACATGCTGGGCATCAACCGCCAGTAGATTTTTTCGGGTGTTGACTCGAATGTCTGATATTTCATTTGGCACCACGGCTTCCAGTGTTTGCGTGCCTGACGATGAGGACGTCCTGGTGTTTCTCCTCTTCGCTCCGCGGCTCTGCACCAGCTGGAAGTCGTCATCGGAAGTGTCCTCACTGCTGAGAGAGTAGACATGGGTGTCCTCGCTGTCGCTCTGCTGACCGATCCGCTTCCTGGAGCTGGCCGCCGCTGACGCCGCCGTCGCCGGCAGACGTGCGGGGTCGTCCACTTCCATCAAGACCGAGCAGGGAGCGAGGACCAGCGGATGAACTTAGATTTTCACAAAAATAAACTGGAGCTACAAAGAACAGCGCTGTGTCAAAAGACACTTCGTCGTCATCCCCTTCTGAAGAACATTGCTGATTAATATATGAATGTATGATGATGATGATGATGATGATGATGATGAAGCGTTGGTGAGCAGTATATATATTCACGCCCGCCTTGCACGTCGATAACGATAACTAGCCCACAGTAACTGAAGTGAATACTTCAAGGTTGTTGGTATCTACGATAGCTCCATAAAGTAAACGGCAAGCAACCGCCAAGACAGAAGACTTGCCCGCGGAAATGAAATGGTCGATGAGCGAGCATGTCCCTACACTCAATGCTGAAGCAGTAAATGACTTACTCCCGGATGTCAGCTGGTCGATTCCTGAAACTGCGTGTTTCGGCACGTGCTTCTCTTAGCATGCGCAGCAGGCATTTCGCAATCAATCCTATTTTCGTCGGCACCTGTGAATGCAAGCTGAAATCGAAGCTTGACATTGAGAACATTACATTGCACTCGTGAATTTCACTTTGTGTGCCTGAATTGCGGATAAACTCAGTTTTCTCACTGAACCTTTAGATTTTTTTGACGGCCTGCGTACAAGCTGTGCAGGGGAAGGAATAGGGAACGCTGAAAAAGAAATGATGCTATTATGCTTCACAAAAAGAAGGAATACTTACAGGGATCACAACGAAAGCAACGGGAAAAAAACGAATCATTCGCATATGGGTGGTCTCCCCAGTTGTGCCAACATTTTAAACTTGAGACATCTGGAATATTTTTTTTTTCACTACAGAAAGACAGATGGAAAAGCTGTCGCTACCAGAAAACGACGAAATAAGCGTTCAGTTGACAACGCAGATATTTACCAGCGCGTCGGCGACCATGGTGATCAGCAGCTGATATACATGCTGCTTAGTGTCAGTAGGGTGATTTAATTGTTTTTTTCCCAGTGGCGCAATTACACGTCTGGTCGTTGACCGCAAAGTTAGCTCAAAATTTTGTACTATCATAGTGTAGTGTAACATTTATTTTAAATCACTGATGACGAGAAATATTTCAACAGGTTGTCTTTAATAAAGTATGATTGATGAAGTTCTATAGTAAATTCCTTAAAAATTAGAGTTCTGCACACTTAGCCCAGGTGAAATTCCTTGTTTGTTGGCCACCTTTATGTGGAGAACCTGAGTTACAGTTCTACGTAAAAAAAAACTGATAGGCGAGAATGTAGCTTACAAGGAACACTTACCCCTGTTGGTGGAATCAATGGGAGCGCGACAATTTACGAACATGTGGATCGACGAACATTACGGACGTTACCTTAAGTACCCACTGATTGGAATGTTTAGCGTCGAGAAGCTCGTATGCTGCTATTTTACGACGTAAAGTACACTTGAGGCTCATTTCCATTGATTGAGAGTTCAAGCTATCAAGATGACCTTGTGTTATAAAACGATGCATTGTTTTCCTTTTGATGCTCTACAGAGACGCTGAACGCCAGTGAAGAGTTATTCTACGAGTAAACACTTCCTTATGGCAGTTTTCAAGAGCTGCATTCGAACATCAGCAATTTCCACCGCTATTTTGCTTCTCGACCAACAGCGTGGCAGTAAACGTTGCGCAATTAGGATCCGTAATTCTCGTAGAGATGTTTGTGTGCTTACTCAGAAAAAACTATCAGGAATAAAAAAGAAGACCATGAAAGACCACGTTTGCAATTCTGGTATGACGCACAAGGGACAAAGCTCAATCTCGCACATGCGCTAGAAGGCAGTTGTGGGTACCACGATACACGGACGTCATTTTAAAATTTCATTGTTTTTCTGACTGGCCGTGGCTGACCTCTCATTGTCAGCAAAATAAAGCCCTTGCTAAAGACGCCAATACTCTGCGCGTTTGAAGAAAACGAAATAAGGACGATATCGCAGGCACGAAGTGGAGTGGAACAACTGCATCACTGCTTCACGTCCACTCAGCACTTGTGCGTAAGAGAATTGCTGACTCCGCCCCTATATTGCACAAATTATCTGCGACGTCCCTCCATCGGTTACAGCTATTGGAGGCTCGGAGTTTACGAGTGTGCCTAGGAGTCCCACAAGCTACGTCCAGTCACCTCACAATTGCAAAAGCGCGGGAACCGCATTTCACGGTGATTCGCAGCCTGGAAACATGCCGACATCTCTTCAGAATTTGTACTCTGTATTCTGCACATTCCCTTCTCTATCTAATAGAGAATCGTCCTGGTTCACAGATACACGCCTTGTTTCAAGAGCATAAATCGCGACTCCCACGATCAATTTTTTGGCACTCAGACCTTGGCTACCCACCATGGCTTCTGCAAGCGCCGAAAATAGAAAGGTCAATCGAAGGGCTTAAAAATAAAAGTGACGTTTCCACATTAGCAGCAAACCAATTAGCGTTACATCACCTATTTGACAAGTACCAAGAATCTGTTCACGTCTACACGGACGGTTCTGTAATCAAACAAAGTGCGACTGCAGCTTATGTTATACCATCCTTAGAGGTAGAGTACGCTTGTCGACTAGGACACACGTCGTCACCAACAATAGCGAAATTAGTGGCAGTTCTCCAAGCCACTCATTTTATCAAAAGATATGAGACACCAACAAAGTGGGTAATTTGCACGGACTCCTCATCGGCTTTAGCATGTCTTGAAAATATTGCTTACAGCCAACCACACGCACGAATAACACACGCAGTACGGAACAGTTTCACTCAGGCTAATGAAAAAGGAAACATGAAGCGATATTGCAACGAGTCCCGGTCCTTACTAGTGTAGCAGGCAATGAACTAGCGGACTCATTGGCAAAATCGGCCCATAAGGATGCAGAAATTCAACTCATTCCTTTATTACCAGTGGACACAAGACGAACACTGAGAGTACTAAAGAAAGACTTGTGTATGTCAACATGGTTTAATGAAAACACTAAAGAATCAATCCTTTACGAAGTAGACCCCAGCTCAAATACCAGCTGGATGTACAACTTTCTAAAAGTACCGAGACACTAATTCATCGACTGCGCCTTGGGACAGCATACACCAAAGATTTCCTACATCGCGCCAAGCGGGCTCCTTCCCCGGCTTGCTCCTGTGGCCACGACGATAAGGATGTTCGCCATCTACTCCTCGAATGCCCCATATACGAGATGCATAGACGGCAGCTAGAACAAGAGCTACACTCCACTGATCCTCACCGGCCTTTCTCACTCGCAAAATTGCTGGGCCCATGGCCATCGAAAATAGCATAGCGAAAAACATTGAACGCTCTTGATCATTTCTATGACGACCGCAGGCATCCTTAACAAATACTAGGTATTGCACTGAATAATCACATGTCACTATAACGTTCTTCTATTATTTGTAATTATTAGTGCTTGTATAATACGTGTTATACATTATTTTTTTACGTGAGTTATTTTAACAGTGTAATTCCTCATCTGTGTATATGCTCATCGAACTCTACGTCACGGCCGCTTGTGTGTGTTTGTGACTTTGTTTGCGAACTCATTGTGGTGCAACTTGCATTTGACTTTTATACTGTTACGTTCATGGGCGTATGGGACTGTGATGTGGATTTCTGACCGTATGAAGTGGTTTCTTTTCATTTTCCTGCATATATTTTTATATTGCTGTTTCCGCTGTGAGAAAAGGAGTAGCCGTCACCATTATAAGGTGACTACGTCTTTCTTTTATTTTCATTTCAATAATAAAAAAACAGCAGTGAGATGTGTCCAGACTGCGGAAATTTATATACAGATCAAATTAGAAAGCCAAATCGCAGAGGCTCCGAATACCACTGTCTAACTGATGACAGTTCGGAATAACATTATTGTTGTCGTGTGGTGCGAAAACGAGAAAGCTTTTGTAACGTAAAAAAACTGTAGCTGTTGCTCTAGTCGAGAGTTAGACAGAAAGACAGATTTCCCTTTGTTATGAAAAAAGAAGCCCGGCTTAAAGACTGCCAGGCCTGGCGGAGATATCGATTACTCCCAGCAGCTTGACGTTATAGATTCCTTAGCCATTTAGCACGTTCAACAGTTTGTGGACACAGAAATCGCATGTGCACTGCAAGTGTTATGTAGAAACAGCTAACAAGCGGTAAACCACAGAAAAGAAAAGGCATACTCGGGTACAAGTAGAAAATGCGATAGACGCAATAGCAAATACAATAGATGAACAATAAGTATACCATGGTCCTACGTAAAACATAAGTTTGAAACAATTAGAGAATTTTTAATTTACTTTTAAATATTTATCAAACACCAATATCCATATTTGTTGGCACCTCAACAGAAGCTACTGAGAAGATTAGTTTTTTTGCCATAGTTGGCACGTATATTGCAGGGACCTGTAGCTTCTGTGACGGAAACAATACAGGGCTATTACAAGCCAACTGACTAAACCATGACATTCGAGCAGTATTGAATTCTCTTAAAATTACTAAAAACTTACACGTATATAAACTTGCCTCGCACAGTATTGTCTCCCAAATATATACAGCGGAAATAGATTTTTGTGCTGTGAGGCCCATGTTTTACGAAACGGTGGAAAACCAGCCGCGAAACAAGAATTAGCCAAAAATTGACCGTTTCGCGTACGCTTTAAACGTTTGCATTTTTATGTTGGCTAAGCATTTTGCTTTAATTAGAAAAGAGTTTCATAAAATGCTTTTACGGCTTCAATCCTGAGCACCCAGCTAAAAATGCGCAAATAATAGCGCTGCTGGCAAATTTTTCACAAAAACAATTGCGGAAGGAAACCTGGAATTATTTTTATAGGGCAGTCCCTCAAACCCACAATCTTCCAAAATTTTATTTAGCGCACAGGCTGGCTGGCGCACAGGCTATTTAGCACACAGCATTTTTGCCAAGCCTAGCTTTGGCAAAAATGCTATTTTGGCTTATGTGTAAACGTTGGTACCACACGAAGGTGGCCCATGGAAAAAATACGCAGAAAAGCGGATATAATTGCCAAGCATAACAACTTCTCCAACGGAAATATTAATCGAGGTAATTTGCATTTTCACCGAGAAAAATTATTTGAATTTGAGTCCCAACATTACAATATTTTGGATCGCACTTCAATTTACATGTTGGCGGAACACACAATCTAACTGAATTTGCTACGTAAATAAATCGGTGGTGTAAGCGCATCATATGGTTTTCGGTTCCTTTTTTAAACTGTATTTGTGTATTACGCGGGCTCATCATTTTTAAGTTTTTCGTAGTTTTTTAAATCGTCTATAGCAGAAAGCACACTTGTTGATCTTGAGCTGGATTATTTAAAGAGGTGGACATCAGTATCACGACAAATCGAAATGCATATTGAACTAATTAACAAACATCCACTAATTAACTTCTTCATCGGTTACTTGAAAGCACATATAGAAATTTACAGATCCTAACTGGTGAGCCTTCAAGACGTATCCACTGGAAATGAATTTCACGAGTGACATGGTTTAGAGATAATATTTTTCAAAATTTGGGACAATATACGTTAGTTACTTTTCTGCTTCAATCCATAAAGAGTGTTTTGTTAAGAAAGTCGAAGAAAAGTGCATTACTGCGGCGAGTTTGATGGCACATATATCGAAAATAGTGTCATTCTGGCAATTCATTCCAGATTAACACGCCTTGTGAACTCACCAGCTAGAATTAGTAAATTCTAATATGTGCTGTAAAGTAACCAATTAAAATGCTAATTAGTGAAATGTTGGTAATTAGTTTAATGCGTGCTTTCATTTTGCATGCTAGTAATCTCCGCACCTATGACTAATGCAGTTCAAGCACTAGAATTATGTTATCTGAGGGAATAGTCTAGAGGAATTTGACATCCCACAAGTAACGCCGGAAGAAGTAAAGAAACCCTGCGGAGCTGTGCAAAGGGGGAAGGCAGCTGGGGAGGATCAGATAACAGCAGATTTGTTGAAGGATGGTGGGCAGATTGTTCTAGAAAAACTGGTCACACTGTATACGCAATGTCTCGTTACCTCGAGCATACCGGAATCTTGGAAGAACGCCAACATAATCTTAATCCATAAGAAAGTGGATGCCAATGACTTGAAAAATTATACACTGATCAGCTTACTGTCCGTTGTCTATAAAGTATTTACTAACGTAATCGCAAATAGAATCAGGAACACCTTAGATTTCTGTCAACCAAAGGACCTGGTAGGATTCCGTGACGGCTACTCAACAATAGACCGTATTCACACTATCAATCAGCTGATAGAGAAACGTGCGGAATATAGCCAACCCTTATATATAGCTTTCATTGATTACGAGAAAGCGTTTGATTCAGTCAAAACCTCAGCAGTCATGCAGGCATTACGGAATCAGTACGTAAAAGCCGTACGTAAAAATGCTGAAAGATATCTATAGTAGCTCCACAGCCTCCGTAGTCCTCCATAAAGAAAGCAACATAATCCCAATAAAGAAAGGCGTCAGGCAGGGAGATACGATCTCCCAAATGCTATTCACAGCGTGTTTACAGGAGCTATTTAGAGATCTGGATTGGGAAGAATTGGGCATAAAAGTTAAGGGAGGATACCTTAGTAACTTGCGATTCGCTGATGATATTGCCTTGCTTAATAACTCAGGGGACCAATTGCAATGCATGCTCACAGACCTGGACAGGCAAAGCAAAAGGTTGGGTTTAAAAATTATTCTGCAGAAAAGTAAAGCAATGTTTAACAGTCTCGGAAGAGAACAGCAGTTTACAATAGGTAGCGAGGCACTGCAAGTGGTACGGAAATACATCTACTTAAGGCAGGTAGTGACCATGGATCCGAATCATGAGACTGCAATAATCAGAAGAATAAGAATGGGCTGGGGTTCGTTTGGCAGGTATTCTCAGATCATGATCAGCAGGTTGCCATTATCCCTCAAGAGAAAAGTATATAACAGCTTTGTCTTACCAGTAGTCACCTACGGGGCAGAAACCTGGAGGCTTACGAAAAGGGTTCTACTTGAATTGAGGGCGACGCAACGAGCTATGGAAACAAGAATGGTTGGTGTAACGTTAAAAAATAAGAGCAGATTGGGTGATGGAACGAACGCGAGTTAATTACATCTTAGTTCAAATCAAGAAAAAGAATTCGGCATGAGCAGGACATTTAATGAGGAGGGAAGATAACCGATGGTCATTATGTGTTACGGACTGGATTCCAAGAGAAGGGAAGCGTAGCAGGGGGCAACAGAAAGTTAAGGGGGCGGATGAGATTAAAAAGTTTGCAGCGACAACATGGCCACAATTAGCACACGACCGGGATAATTGAAGTATGGGAGAGGCCCTTGCCCTGCTGTGGGCGTAGCCAGGCTGATGATGATGATGATTATGTTTTTATTTAATTTTGTAAGACTTAAAAATGATCACGTCTTATCTAAACGCGACAACAAATACCCCAAGATATAACGTATCATTGAATTAAGCACCACGATGACCCCCATAATAAACCGCTCTACTTTTTGGTTTCTTCAAGCTTGACATCACAATGGCACTGTGTTGCATGTCCCAACAAGAACGTTGTCGACTATGATCTATCTCGCCACCGAGTAGCTGGAATAATTGTGGATACATGTTACGGAACCAGTGAAATATTGTCACGTGGTAGTGACGATGAACGCAGCAGCAATACCGTGGATCTAAAAACTAACACATTCTAGGGCGAAGCCGACAAAAGTGAGTGACATTCAAAACGTAACAATAGCTGCGAACACAGTCGGCGAAAATCTCATCAGCGGGTCAAGCACGTCGGCTTTTATACATGACTCACCCAAGGTTCCAGCTGGTGCCCGCACGCGTCAAATGTAAGGAAGAAGAGCATACGAGCAATGTCAACTAGATTCGATGCCCGCGATGCAACCACCGAGCCGGCCGAATTGCCAGTGCTTGTCACGAGAGAGACAGCCACTCGGCCATTCAGCGGTTCCGGTTCTACGTTGCCTGACTTGTCGGTTATGCTTGACGCTACCAGCTGAACTATTAAATAATAATAATAATAATAATAATAATAATAATAATAATAATAATAATAATAATAATAATAATAATAATAATAATAATAATTTATTTCTGCCTCAAGAAATACAGACAGGGGAGCTGCAGAAAAAGCTGTCATAAACAGCTTGACTCGGCCGCAGCCCCGAAATGCAAAGCAGCAGCGACAGGCATTCTCATCGCAGGCATGACGGCTTCCATGTTAAAAAAATACAAAATATAAAAATATAGCAAGAACATAAGACCAAACAAAATCTTATCTGCACTTACATGTGCAGAAACCAAATCACTTCCTCACAAGCGTGATTACACCTGTTTAAGCTAATCGTCAAATAACATGCATCAAATAACAGCACGAATGGCAAAGAATAACGGACACAATAAAAATAGAACAAGGATAATATTCTCATTAAGCTTAACTATACCTAAAGATTACTCAGTGGTACATTCTTTTGCATATGAGCTGCATGTGGAACGTATATCTCGTTGGCTACAGGTAGACAAGTTGATGTTAGCAGATTCGTACGCGTTGAGGAGAGAAGGAACTGTGTGTTGAAGGCGCTCTTTCCTCGTATTGATGCGTGCTGTTGGCACCAACCAAATTTCGGGTGTCTGAAAGGGTAACTTTTTATTTTCTTGCAAGTTTGCTTGATGCTGAATTAGACTTATATTATTTCTTGTTTCTATTTTAAAACGAACGCTGATTTGGTTCTGATACAAAGTAAAGATTTTGATTATGCCAGTTTCAAGAAAAAAGCGTTTGGTGGTTGTTCCATGATTTGCATTAAAGGCATTGCGAAGAAACTTTTTTTTGCAAAATATAAGTTTTCTGTTGACAGGACGGTGTTCCAGCGCCCCATACCAACTCGCAATAATTAACGTGAGAATACAATAATGGGTTGTAAAGAAGCAGTTTAATTGGCTTAGGAGGAATGTATGTAACGCAGCCGATTGCGCCCCTTATTCTAGCTAATTGCTCAACAACTTGGTCCACATGTGCTGTCCATGACATAGTTGAAGAAAATGCTACACCGAGACATTTAAAATGAATAATTATTTCTATTTGTTTGGAGTTAAATAGGATACTTTTGTGTAGAGAAACCGTTTCACTGTTCGGCCTGAAGATTACCGCTCTTGTCTTCCCCTCGTTAACGCGCACATGATTAAATTGGGACCATTTTTCCAGCGAGATCGCCGCCGTGTTGCACGATTGTATCAGTTCTCGAGTGTCATTTCCAAAGAAAAAAATGCTTGTATCATCTGCATATATTATAAATCTGGCATTTGGTTTAATTTTTACAATGTCATTAAGATAAATGTTGAAAAGTAGTGGTCCTACTACTGGCGTGGGATGTACAGCTACGTTCAGAAGTTCGTTCGCTCTTGCCTCGATTGTCAGCACCTGAAATCTCCACCCTTCCTTTCTCCAGCCAGTCTGCAACCTTTACCTTGTCCTACCCGACTGTTTGGGCACGACAGCATCAATTTGTGTGGGCCCCTTCCCCTGACATCGCCTGGAAACCACTGGGTCATTGTGGTGGTTGACCACCCCACGCGCTACGCAGAAACTGCCGCCCTACCGGTAGCTACAGCTCGTGATGGTGCTTCCTTCCTGCTTCATCGATTCATCCTGCGACAAGGACCGCCTGAGGAACTGCTCAGTGATCTCGGACGTGTGTTAAGCCATCCTTAAAGAGTGTAACTTTGCTCATCGCACAACTACGGCGTACCATCCTCAAACCAATGGCCTTAGGTCACGATTCAACCCTACTCTCGGCAACATGCTTGCCATGTACGTCGCGTCCGACCACACCAATTGGGTGTGGCTTTTCACCCTTTTCCTTCTGCAGACCGTCGCACACCATCATTTCATTTCATTTCATTTGGGCCCATTTACAAGCAAATGGAGGGGGGCCAAGGTAAAAGCTGCTCATTGGCCTCTTGAGTGGTCCCTCAACACAATTCTACCATACCGGCCGGATGCATCTGAACGTGCGCCCATTTCTTCCTTGGCAAGACATGCTGACGGGTGCCACGGTCTCGCACGGGCCTTTACGTCTAATGACCAAGAGCACTTGCCGTGACGCCACCTCTGCACCCACCTTCCTTACTGGAGTGCTTGTGTGGCTTTCCGTTATTTCCGCTGCACCTGGGCTTTCTTCAAAACTACTGCCCAAGTATGAAGCGCCACACCGTATCGTCGAGCGCACATCCCCCATTAACTACGTGATTGAACCCAGTGGACCGTATACAGACATGCGCCGTCGTGGACGAGACGTTATCAACGGCGAAATCCTCAAGCCGTACTATGATCCACTCATAGTGAGGAGCTGTTAGGTCGCCGGACGGCTCCCCTTTCGTTCCCGGGGGTAGTTATAGCGAAAAAGAGGGGAACACTAGAGTGGGCCAACCTTTCCAGCGTTTTCTAGCGGGTCGAGCTCTGCTCGTGGGGAACGCCGCTCGCGCTGCGAGTCTGTACCCTGCGCTGACGGTCGGCCCAACCGCTGGTGGCTAATGAACACCTTTACAAGCTGAACAACATTTAGTATTTCAATTTTGTTAGAACTCTGTAACAGAGCCACCCGAGTTTTCTATGTAGCGGACAGCTTATTTTTGAAGGGCTGTTAGCCTACATAATTTTCGTTAGCTTGTGGTTCCCCAGATCAATGAGCAGTAGGATAGATGAGATTGGTTGAGTGAATAATACAACTGACGTTTTAACCAAGTCGGAACCAGATGCCGATGTCTAGAAAACATGCGGTGAGGCTGGGAAATGCTAGAATGCACTTTATTTTTGTGAGCACTCCAATTCAAATTTTTTTCGAAAGTTACTCCTAGAAATTTAAACACTCATACCCATTCAATCGCACAGGTATCAAAAGAAAGATATCAGTTGTGTCAGGTTTGTTCCTGGCCTTAGAAATAATAAACTGAGTTTTAGAAACGTTTAACTCAAAGTGATTGAGAGACAACCAAATTAGCAACCCATATAAGTAATCAATTATCACTGTTTATAATTCAGCTAAATTACATGTAACAAATTTGGAGGGCGCTTAGGCTTCGCCTCTAAGAGAGGAACGCGATAGCGTTCAAGATCCCTGACTACTTCTCACGCTTCCCGGCAACTACAGCTTATATAACCGTAATATTTTCTTCGAAACGTTGGCGGCGAACGCTATGCGCGAAAGCGAGCTTTCTGGATCTCATTTTTCCCCCACGGCGAGCACCGCCGTTGCCGCGGATGCGCAGAGGCGAGCGCCATGTGGATCGTCTTGCGAGGAACCGAGCGGGGCGCGCCGCTCCTACTAAGATAGACCTCAAACGTCAGCTGGAAAAGCGGTGTGTGTTTGAGAGTTACGAGTAGCGGAATTACGTTTTCTTGCATATTCAAATTGCAATCCGACGCCATCATGTCTCGAGGTTGTGTGTAAGCGGTACCTTACGAATTTTTGATGCATTTTACTTTGAGAAACTTAATTTACTCAGTAACGCCTCTGTGTCACGCGGAGGGCCTGCGTAGATCTGGATGCGTGGTTAGGGATAATTTTTCTGATACGAATAAACGTTGCCGGCGCCGACGCCGGATTTTCTGCGATACGGGGCCCTTAACGCGTTAAAAAAATAAATTGGTATCGTCGGCGTAGAGGATAATTTTGGCTATAAGCGTTATATTCACAATATCACTGATATTGTTAGCGCAACACATGCTTGACTTTCGTCTGCTTCATCTATACATATCATCTTACATTTTGTATTTGTATATATTCGTCATATGTATATATTGACACGTGTACTTATTAATCCTTTTCGCGTGGACTGTATTTGGCGCACTAACAACTTAATCGCTCAGCGCATGACGCACCCATATGATCGGAACTTGCTGGAATGTTATCGATGGTTTTATGTGCTGTCTGTTCTCACCCAAGCTTGTGTAATCTCACTGTAAACGCGACGCTAATGGTGTAGTACTTTCTGGAAGGCATGCGGGCACCGGCAATTACTCTGGAAACATTGATGACATGTAGAAAAGCCGACGCGCTTGACCGGCAGATGAAATTGTCGAGGAACGCCGAGTGTGTTCGCAACTGTCGTTGTGCTTTAGATGTAACTGACTTTTGTGGGCACACGTTCACCCAACGAAGAGTTAGTTAAGCTATTGACAGTTTTGCTGCAGTGTTATTCAGTGTCAATACTACGTGACATCTGGTGGAAGCGCTGGGCAAATGTCCTTCTTCGTGATTTTGTTCAAACGGTCATAATCGACACAGAAGCGCGGAGTTCGATCACGGCCGCTTGATGAAACGCGCGAGGTGCGGCCTACCACGTCGCCCGAAACTGGTGTGAGGCGCCTAGTTGTCTGCGCGGCGGCGCTACTGCTAGGGGAGGAGTGCGCGCGGCAGGGTTGCCAGATTGTGCTAATAATAGTAAAATTGGGCTACTCTTTAGGCGGGTTGGCATAGAAAATTATGAATGGGCTACATGGCTATATTTGGGCTATATTTGTCGTAAGGACTCACTGTGTCCCGAGAACCACGCCAACACTGACAAAATACGGGCACTGCAGTTTTTGAAAACCCAAAGCTCATTGCTGCTACAAAGAGGAGGAGGAGGAAAATTTATTCTGATCCTGTACAAGGCGTTGCCACCTGCCTGGCTAGTCCCATGTTGGGAGCGGGAGGTCAAGCCTCCTAGCCCTATCACGGGCGTACTGGACAGCCAGAACTTGAGGGATATAATCGGGGGATCTGATCATTCCTCAAAAACGATTCCGGCAAATACCAGGGCAGAGCGACCCACACTCCCGGAGCACAGGTTCAAGCGTGCATATCTCCTTTTTACATGCTTCGCATATAGTATTCTTGTCTGCAATGTCATACCATTCCTTTATTTGTGCAGGGGAATAATAGGACTGTGTTTGTAATTGCCTAAGTGTAACTGCTTGTGCTCTGTTTACCATATAGTGAGGAGGTGGGAACTCCCTCCTTCTCATGAAGTAATGTTTTGTAATTTCATTGTATGTAATGAGCGTATCTCTCTGTAGGATCTCCAATCCAGCAGAATCAAAACCATATGAAAAAGCGGCCCGGTCTGTAAGTTCGCGGGCGACGCTGTTGGCTGATTCATTTGGATTGACAGGAATGTCATCAAGTGAACCAAGGTGCGCCGGGAACCAATAAATGTAGCCTGTAACATTTTTTTGCCTTATGTTAATTATTCTCGCAGTCTGTGGGGCAATCTTTGCCCCATTGAAAGCTCCAATAGCTGTTTTCGAGTCACTATATATTTCTGCGAACCTATCGTCTGTTAGTGCCAATGCAATGGCAACTTGTTCAGCGACTTCAGGTTTGCTAGTGCAGACCGTGGCGCAGTTGGTGCATTTGCCCTGATGATCCACTACTTCCGCCGCGAACTTAGTTCGATCCTTGTAGGCAGCGTAATCAACAAAGCAGGCTCCTCTGCCCCTTTTATTCGTTTTCCTGATTAACGCCCTGGCTCGTGCAACTCTCCTGTTGATGTTATATTTTGGTTGCGTATTCCTGGGTAGCGGTGCGAGAATTATGTTGTCTGCGAATTCTTGATGAACTTTAGTGTAGGGTGATGGATCCGTAATGGGGTTGATCATGATCTTGTCCAGGATTGATCTTCCCGTGCTGGTTGTAGATATTCTCGCTATTTGTGATATTTATTGAGCCTCCGCGATCTTCATGGTCGTGTTGTGTATTCCTAACTTGAGAAATGTTTCAGTGCTGGTTCGAATTGGGAGCCCCAATGCGCTTTTAACAACATTCTTGATCGCTGCGTCAAGCTTCTTGGGTTGAACCTGCGTCCAGTTGTACATGGTGGCGGCGTATGAAGTATGACAGAGTGCGAAATAGTTGATTAACCTGATGGAGGTTATCTTCTTTCATGCCCTTGTGTCTTCCTGCCAGGCGTCTGATCATCCGGCACGCGCTATCCGTTGTAAGCATGATTTTCTTGACCTCCGTATGGTTTCCACTGTTTGCATCAATGAAAAAGCCTAGTAACCTGATCACGTTGAATCTGGGTATATTGACTCCATTTTTTGTAAGTAGGTGTACATCGCTTTCGGATAGAGGTTTCCAGCCCTTAGGCCTGCCCTCTTTTTCACGTCTATAAAGTAGCGATTCCGATTTATGTGTGGAGTACCTGAGTCCAGTGGGTCTCAGGTATTCGTCCACCGTCCTGATCGCTTCAGTCACTGCGTCCTGTATCTGCCCTTCACTGCCACCAGAGCGCACCATACAGTGTGCTCTGGCGCTCTGGTAACATCAGCATATACGGCATGGTCAATGCCCTTAATGTTTCCCAGCTTTCTGGACAGACCAATCATGCACAGATTGAAAAGTATGGGAGAGATCACCGATCCTTGCGGGGTTCCTCGATCTCCGAGCTGAACCACTTCCCAGTTTGTGTCTCCGACCTTTACCTTCCCCGAGCGTGCTTCGAGAGGGGATTTGATTTAGTTAAACATCCTCAACCCGAGTCCAGTGTCTTCTATCATTTTGAGAATGTGCTCATACTTGATTCTGTCAAACGCTTTTTCCAAGTCTAATCCAAGTATGGCCTTAGTATTTCTAGAATATCCGTCGAGTATGTTGTGTTTGATTTGCTTCATGACATCCTGCGTTGAAAGTGCGGACCTAAAATCTAGAATGTTGTGAGTGTATATATTATTGTACTCTAAGTGGTCTTTTAGCCTATTAAGGATTGCGTGTTCAGCGACCTTCCCCACGCAGGATGTAAGTTATATTGGCCGTAAGTTGTCCAAGCTTGGAGGTTTACTCGGCTTGGTATTAGTACAACTTGTATGGTTTTCCATTCTTCTGGGACTTCGCCTGAAATCCATGCTGCATTGATGAAGTCTGTCAACGATTCAATTGACAGCTCATCGGGATTGCTAAGTGATCTGTTAGTTACTCCATCAGGACCGGGCGCTGACTTTCAATTTAATTCACTTAACACCCTTCGGATTTCGGTTATGGTGAAGGGTTGGTCAAGTTCAGGTTGAGCGGCTCTCCTGTATTCTGATGGAAGTGGTTGCTCCTGCTCATTTCTAACTGGTAGGTATTTGTCAATTAGTTGTTTGGTAACTGTTTTGATGGGCTGATTCTTAAGGGCTATGTGTATAGCTCGGTCAAGGCTGTGTCTTTGGTTGGCTTTAGTGCCTTCATCCAGCAGACGCTTGATCAAATTCCACGCCTTGCCGTTCCTTACTTGCCCATCGAATGACTCACAAAACTCATCCCACTGTTGCTGGCAGAGAGGGTTGCAGTGTTGTTCGATTTGTTTATTCAGTTCTTTGATTCTTTTTCTCAGCCTACGATCTAGCCTTTGGGCCCGCCAGTTTCGGGTTATGGCTTCCTTGGCTTCTATTAAGTGGGCAAGTTTCGAGTCCATTGCCTCCACATTAGTGTCTGTAACAATCGTTTTGGACGCTGTTTTGATGTCTCTTCTGATATCCTCCCACCAATCTCTGAGATCGTGTTTGGTGGCTTTTCCGCTTCGGGCTCTTGCAAAAAGGTCCCAAACTACGACCTTGAATTCTTGAGTTCGGCCTTTCAACTTCCAGTTTGACTTCTATTACGTAATGATCGCTGCCAAAATACATGTTTGTGTCAGTCCATGAAACATGCTCTGTCTTCTTATTGAACTTAAGGTCAGATGTGGTGTCTCTGCAGACAGAATTGCCGACCCTTGTAGGATGTGTCTTATCCGTGATTAAGACCAGGTCTAGCTCATCCGGGTGGTTCCACAGATTGCTGCCCTTGACATTCGTCGTAGCGTAGCCTCATAGCTCGTGGGTTGCATTGAAGTCTCCTAATATAATCAGAGGTCTATTTCCAGCTAGATTAGTAGCCTTTTTGAATATTCTCTTGAAGTGTTGTTTCTGGTGTTTCGGATTGCTGTAGATGTTGAGTACGAATAAGGTATTGTTCCTCTGATTTTTGTGTGAAGTTGGTATTACAACCTGAATCATGAGGTACTCTAGGTTTTGGTTCATGATTCCTAAGTCATGCGGGATGTGTGTAAGCTGCTTATTTACAAACACGTACAGGCCTCTACCGTACGTTTCACTCTCTATGGTCCTGTATCTAGTGAGTGTGACGTATCCATATCCTGTCTCTTGAAGTGCGATAATATCCGGTTTAGGCTGAAGTGACCTAAGGTATTGCTGGATGATGGTACGTTTGTTATTGTACCCCCCGCAATTCCACTGCCATGTTCGAAATTCCCTCTTAGTGTGACCCATATTCCATATTCATCTCCCCCGCCTGGGGAGTTAGTGTAGCTCTGAGGAATGATGACCCGCATTGTTCCCTTACGTCCATTGACATAGTCATCATTTCCAGGGTTTTGATTCTTTCGCTAAAAGCCTTCAGCCCCTCCTTAGGGTTATTCAGTGCCACCTGTGTTTGGCCTACATTCATTGTTAACTGTGACACACTGTCCATAAGTATCTGCATGTTGTCTTTGAAAGACGCCAGCGCTACAAAGATATACAGACGATCTCGAAGGCCGTATTTTGAGGCAATGTTGGCTCCGGGAGGATGACGTTAAGTCATGGCTGCCATGTCTATACGTTATTCCAGCGCTAAGCTCTCGTATTTTTGTTTTGGGTTCGGCGCCATCTGCTGCCGGTTCACGCGTGATTCAGTAAGAAAAACAGTGGGGCTGACAGCTGTCGACTATGTGTTTCGTGTCGGCTGCTATACCGCAAACAATATATGCACTTGTATAACAGCTCAAGTATACGTACGCACGTCGAAGCAGGTGATTTTCAGCCGTGGTCCTTAAAGAGAAAATGCGAAAAACACTGCCAGAAATCCAATGTTGCCCCTGCTACCTGAGCTCGCTTTGCCCCTACTTGTGCTGCCTGTTTCGAACGCAGCCATAGAAAGCCTGTTGCTCAGTCAGGTTTCGTTGACAAAGAATGATGTGAAAAACCACATGTCGAATGAGACACTGCGTTAAGTTTGGTCTGGCTGAGAGTTGGGATTGGTGCAAGGATTTTCAGCCAGATGAACAGTTTCTGTAGCGTTTCAAGTCTGCAGTTCTATATGGTCGAAGTGACCGTCGGAGTTAACTAAAATGGGGCTAGATTGACTATTTAAATCCTCAGTGTGAGAAGTATCAATTGGGACTCTACGCCATGTTTTTTTTTCATTCTTTGTTTTAGTCAAGCAGCTTTGTATTACGTGAAAGTTGCGACTGTTTCATGGTACTTTTTGAACGTCGCATATTATTACAACAATAAGCTCTGTAAATATATGAGAAGGATGTTCGTCGGCAGTGAAGATGGCGAGTCAAGTGCTCATCAAAGGTCGGTGAGTGATTGCCTTGCCAAAGTCAGGATGAGAACTCGTCGATTTTCATACCGCCGCACTCCTGTGAGATTTTTTTCCGTTTATGCTATGTGCGTACGAGTAATTGTAATCATCGCGTACTTTTTATATTCACGTACTTTATGACCATTGCAATTCCTCTTTGTTGGACTTACTATGCATTACATTGCACTTTGTGCACGCGTATTTCCGAGCTGTGATGAAAAAAAGAACTACGTTCAATATACATAAGAGGTGTTTGTGGTACTGTTACGTCCATATTTTATTATTTTTGCCCACATCGCATTGGTGGTTGGGCAATAGTTCTTTTCAGTATGCAAAGCTGTATTAGTGTTCTACTGACTTCATATTCTGATGTATACTGCTTGGATTTGTTGGACAAAGGGGATTACGCTATACTTCAAGACAGCCCTGCGCCACCCATAAAATAATTGAAATTCTGAATAGTTTTTTATAGAATGTTTGTGCCCAACACAACTCAGAGACTGAATTGCCTGTAAAGAGAAACAAAAATAATCTTTATCAAGCCGGGCGGTATCGCGCATTCAACGCACCGCGCTCGAGCAGGAGCGAGCCAGCCGGCGCGGCGTGACGTATTATCTCACGTGACGGGCAGGCCTGAAAAGCTGTTTAGGAGGTTGTGCATGACTCCTCGAAGGTTCCAGCGTAATTGCCGGTGTCCGTGTGTCTTCCGGAAAGTACTGCACAACTGGCGTCGCGCATACAATCAGACTATGCAAGGTTCGGTGACAACGGATAAAACCACCGATAACATTCGAGAGGCTTCCGGCACATGCAAGCATGTCTTGCGCCGACTGATTACGTTGAACATTTGTTAGCCGGGGAAATGGGGTCACCGCAGAAAGGATAAATAAGAACATGTGTCAATATTGTCACGTGAAGCGGTGTATAAAGAACGCAGTAGCAATACTGTGAAAGACGAAACTAACTTTTATTGGGCGAATTTGTGCCCTCAAAAACAGGCTACACTCAAAGAACGGCGACAGCGGCGAAACAGTCGGTGATGGTCGAAAATCTGATCAGCGGGTCAAGCACGTCGGCTTTTATAGATCAGTCGTCGAATGTTCCAGAGTAATCGCTGGGACCTGCATGCCTTCCACAAAGTTCTACGCCATTCGCATCGCGCATGCATGCAATCGGTTTACACAAGGTTCGGCGACAACAGACAGCGGATAGAAGCATCGATAACATTCTAGAAACTTCCGATACATGCAGACGCGTCCTGCGCTGAGCGATAACATTTCGTGGACAGTAGAAGCACTCACCCGCAAAAGATAAACGATTTCACGTGTCAATATGCCCAATAAAGCTGCCTATTCATACTGCTGACCGAATGTATTCGTCTTGTTTCGCTCGTTTTAGGCTTACTGGAAGTTTGTCGTGCAAGTGGTTTGTGGCCCGCTCTGCCACTTCCCGCGTATGCCCCCAGTAGCACAGCTGCACGCAGTGTCGACCTATCTTAACTAGGCACACTTCCAAGATTTAAAATCGTCTACTCCTCGCCGCACACATCTGCGCCACCCTGGTTTGTATTTCCCGACAATACGCTATGAGGTGAAGTGGAAGCGCGAACCAAATAATTGCAATGGCGAGACGGAGATTCAAAGTGTTTTTCTCGCTGAAAAGTCAAAATACTTCGATTAAAATTTCCGTCGCGAAAGTAGTCATGCTTCTCAATTATATCTATTTTTCTGCTTATTTTTTCATGGAATACCATAGTGAGTTACCGACGTCGAGACATAGCCAAAAATAACACTTGTGCCAAATTCAGGCATTTATTCAGACCGTGTGCGCGACACGGAGAAAAATATAAAATCTCAGATCGTGTGTTTTAGGGACAGTTCTACGAAAATAATTCCAGGTTTTCTTCCGTAACTATCTCTTTAGAAATATTTCCCAAACGTTATAACTTACGCATTTTTACTTCAGTGTTAAAGTTAAGGTATTTTAAGATGCTGATTTCTAATAAAAGAAAAATCTTCAGGCAACGGGAAAACACAAACCTTAAAATGTCAATCTTTCGCAGATTTTGTTTCGCACCTGGTTTGCCACCGTTTCGTGCAGTTGAAACGGCCCTACATGCCCAAAAATTTCTTCCGCTCGAAATATATTAGGAAATTACTGTGCAACTAGACCTTACATAGGTTAAATGTTTCAAACTTTTTGAGAGAAATGAATATTGGTCGAGTGCCACAGTTGTTACAGCTGCCGTGGAATGACCCTACATGTGATATGCGGTTTATTGGTAACATTATGTTGCAGCAAATGAAAACGATTGACCTGATTCACCTAACCGAAATTATATTTGCTAAATAATAACTTCGTGGAGAAACTTTTTGCCTACCGTAATAACGGCGTATGTACCGCAAAGCTCTCTTTCGAAGAATTTTAATTTTCTCATATCTGCAGTGGTCGTTTCCCAAACAATGAGTTATCTTGCAAAGATAAATGGCATAATAGGTCTGTAGCCTAATGACTTAGGTACAAGATTGGCTACATAGCCGTCCCAACGTTTTTGCGTCAGCTTCAGTAAATTTCGACATGGGCATGTGCTACGATAGGTCTTAGTGGAACCAAAGGCCTAGAAGTGTAATACGGGTAATGTCACAATTCTTATGTTCGTGTACAGAAAACGAATGTTATACGATTATAATCAATGGGCCTTTCCAGTTTTTGTAAAATCACGTAAATACTAATTTTTCAGTAATATAATTTCTAAGACAAATTAGAAATGATGTTCCTGTTTAGATAAATTGAGGCGGGATATATTGTATTGGCGTAACGATTGCTAATTAGCCCCTTATATGCCGTGACAAGCTTCGACGAACCTTTTTGAAGCGCAGAATTTTTTTAGACCTGCATATTTCCTGGTAAATGTCTTTCTAAAATGCACACTACTAGGAATCCCTGTTTCATTTTTACTCGTCTCGTTGAAAAAAATAGCAAGAGTAATGGTGCATTATTTGTTTGTCAGAACTACAATAAACTACACATGAAATCATGTGAAAAAAATTGGGGAAAGTTTACGACGAGCTAACTCTTTATCGGCGTCAGAGGAGGTTCGTTGTGATAAAGCGTTACCATTTGATAGGAAGTTAAAAGGTTAGTTAAGTAATTATTTGCCATATCTCCTGCTTCCATTACAAAGGTTATTGTCTGCAAGAAATACGTTCGCGTCGCCAGCATATAATCACGTCTGGAGAACGTGATTAGCGTTGGCAATATGTGTGATAAACCTAATGGTGTCCTAAGTTCAATCCCGGGCCATATTCTGGAGACGTTCTTTTCGTCTGCCGGCCTTATCTAAGGCATCGCCGGGACAGTCAGTATGATAAGGAGAAAAGAATTGCAAAGAATGGCGACGCGAGGCCCTGTAATCAATCAGGAGTGTTCTTGACGGAGGAGGATGGTATGCACCTTGACTCTGCTGAGCCTAGTGCATCAGACTCGGTATTTACCTCCAAGTAGCTGCCTCTAAATAATCTGCATGTAAAGTATGACCATTTTCTAAGCGTAAAGTGTTCATGGCATTCCATATTTGATACCAAGAAGCAACAAATAAGGCAGCAGTTCGTGAAAACGACAGTTTTGACCCCGACAAAGATGGTTATGTTGATATGAGCAAGAAGCAATAAAAATGTGATCAAAAAACTTTATTAACATAGATAGTTACAAAGTAAGTTCCCTGTTTGGTTTCTTGCTCGATGAGCAAAGCCACTGCGTCAACAGTTGCCTCACCGTTGGTCTTGCTTTGCCCGAAAACTTGCCAAGTTAGAAAGTGTAATGCTTGGGCTGCGGTGAATTTAGCTTTAGCGGTCATTGCCTTCAGGCAAATGCTGCGTCTGGTACCTTTCTTATTTATCACGCGACATCTCTCCAGCCCATGTATTGACAAGCCCGAGAAAACAACTTTCGTCTGTTACTTTAAGGGATAGTTGGGCATTGGGCAAGATGCCATGTAAAACACTTGAGCAATGTTTTTATGCAACGCACAGGTTATTACATTGCTCAGTTGCATCATTAACGGTGACCAGTAAACCTGCATGCTCTCAAGCGTTGACCGGCCTGTGAGGTAGTCGTCAGGAGTGGCTTCTGGCGGTGAAACCATAAAGAATGCTTGTAAGTAAGTCCTTTAAACTTCACGTGCGCAGAGTTCGCGGGGGCGTCACCAACCTGCGCGTGGTGGATACGTCGGCCATCCCGGAGATGATCACTGGCCACTTGAACGCGCCGGTTATCATGATGGCTGAAAAGGCGGCCGACATGATCCTCGAGGACAACGGGAACGTGGTTCCGGACTCCCCGAGGCTCAACTACCGCGTCCGAGGACCCTCCTCTAAAGGATCGCAACAAGGAGGCCACTCGGCGGCTCCGGCGTCGACTCTCTTGCAGCCAGCCTCGTGGCCGCTGCTCAGGGCCATGGTGCCGGTCTTGCTCGCGTGCCTGGCGGTTTCGTGACGCTCCGCTTCGGTGCTGTGGGCGTTCTAGCTAGGAAAATATTATGGCGCGAACATTGCCTAATGCCTTTGTCCGAAGACATGATGGCTATGCTTTAGCTCTCTCTCTCTCTCTAAGCCATATTTGAGAACCGTGAATATGCCTCGCTAGGCGCGTAGGTAACGATGCCATTCTTTCTGCACTGGAGTAGTGCATAAACTTTGGAGGGTTTCGTGGGGCAACTGTGAGCTTGCTGGAGCGTGAAAACAACAAATATAATTTGAATTGTACTGATGAGCACGATTGTGGCCTGTGAAAAACATTATATTAAAAATACTTATACCACTGTACTGAGAGTTGGCTAACAGAAAAAAACACTAAACCAGAGACCAGCGCTTGTTCCTTTGGTTTATGCGGACTTTCATTCCTGTTTACTATTGATTAATGAAAGTTTGGCGGGAAGAGCAATAACATAATGAATCGAAAGTTGCTCTAACGCACGAGTGCTTCAAGCAGTGTGCCCTAAGACTAATATGGTAGCTGGCCTTCAATAGTTGTGCAGATAATCACCTAAACCACTCTAAAGATTACAAAGCACGTGGTTCAATAGCAGTGTTCATGCACACCTACATACTCCTGCATCATCATTAAAAACATCATTCATAAACGTCCTCTATTTTGAGAGTGTTCTGAGTTAGGTTAGTGTCACTTTTCTTTTTTAGGAAGTCGATTGCCTCGCCAGTAAATATGCAGTAATGCCAATGTTGTTGCATAGGGCAAAGCTGGTGCATGGTAAGACAGTTCAGTTTACGCTGGCAGTAAATAATCGTTTTTTTTTCCTCCATGTCGGGTAACTCAAGTCCCAGACAGGAAATGAGTGGAATAATGGTGCCGAGAAGGTTCGGTGTATGCCGAGTCCTATGAAAAGAATGCGCCTCTCTAACCGAATTGCCAGATTTTCGTAAATTTGCTACCAGCATGAATCGAAGGCACACCCTGTACACTGCAAGGGGGTTTTGCTCGTGAAATTGTACTGACTGCGGGCTCGAAAGGACTTTGAGTGGCATCGGCATTATGATGGTAGGAGTACGAGTTCCTTTCATCGCCGACGAATGTGTCCGCAATATCAAAAACCTTCTTAACGCTGCCACCACTGGTAGCATTATGTTAATTTCATAATCAAAATCGTTCCTAGTTTATCAAGCACCTTAAACTATTTAAGGTTAACAGCAATGTACACATTTCCATTTTCGCGAAATCAAGAACTAAACATCTCCTGCAGAGCTTTTGAATCTATTCTACGACGTTGTATGCCAACAAAACATGCACTTCACATGAATACAGATTGTGTTTATGTCTTAGAAGTCATAAATAAATAGAAAATGATTGTTGTGACAGGGCTAATGGCTGTATTCCCATTTTACAATAACGTGTGCACCAGATCTCAAGGTCTTTGGCATGTGACGATTTACGCGTACTGTCGCTCAAATTCCTTGGTGAAAAATGACTTGAATGACTGCTGCCGAATTGTCTAGACGTTGGAAGCATAGAAATATATGCGAGGATTTATGAGCCGTCATACAGGAGAAACTATGCTCAAACGCACACAGCGTTGCGTTGTGTAATTGTTATGTTTGTTTTTACCTTTTCGCAAATGGAAAGCGTGTTCAATTGTATTGAATAAAGTGGCCATTTTCACTGTTCAATCTTAGCGTCATGGTATTTTTTTTTTCTCCGTGGCAGCCACATCCACACAATTACAAATTTTCCCATAGCTCAGGAGCGGGTGACTTGAATTGCTCTCGAGGTATGCGCACCCTTCAAGCGCAATTTTCTTATAAACCAAGTCTTTTCATGGCACGAAACAAGCGCTCGGAGGCTTCTGGAATTGCATTTTAACGGCCCACATCGACTTAGTATTTGAATTTAGTGCCCTTTTAAATGACTACGTTAGGGAGCACTCAAATATTTCAAATGAATTTCTTCTTGGCATGCTTTGCAAGGCCTCATAATGTGGACTGTGGTTTCAGCGTGTTTAGATCTTGAGCAGTGCATGAGCTCATGGAGGCATATTTTATTAGAACGATCCTGCATGTGTTAGTAACACGTTAGTTACATTATATTCCACAGAGGTTCACGTTTGAGGCCAGCTTGTAGCATTCGTGAATAACCTAGCACTGTACCATATCCGCATCTTGCATGTGCAGATCTGCGCGATCCAGTTAACAGAACGCGCCAATAGCTCATATAACAACACTTGTTATAAAATGCCTCGGATCAGCGCTACCCGGTCGACGTAACAGCAAAGCACATAAAACAAGCACTTAAGATGAAAATGCGTTAAAGATATGATGACAGGATCAAATTCTCTTTATATAACCATGAAACAGAAGGATGACTGATGCATTATTCCTTTAGTTTTGCAATCCAGTGGGCTTCCACAATTTCTCTCGCGGTTTCATTTCTATGCCTAATCAATATGTCGGTGCTTCTAAGGCAGGGTGGGCAAGCATGTTCTCGACAGTGCATCGCCAAATGCGTACTAGGGCGACCTTTCAGACTAGACAACTGTTCCCTTAATCTCGTGTTAATGCATCCCACAGTCTGCCCTACGTACACATGACCACACGTCATAGGAATTTGAAACACTACGTTCTTCGCGCAATCGACAAATTCGTTCTTATGCGGATCTTTTATACTACATTCTTTCTTTGCACCATCCTTACTTTCGAACTTACTTTTTACTCTAGAACACACACTACCTATGTTGTTTCTAACCGAAAACACCACTTTTACTTCGTAACTCCCAGCCACTTTTTTAAGTCTGTTTGAAAGGCCGTGCACCTACGGAATCACTGAAACCTTGGAAGCTCAACCTTTCTGCTTTTGATTCGTTGTGCATAGTTCTTTATCCTGTTTAGGTTTTTCATTAGTCTAGCGCATGACGCCAGCATCACAGCGAGCGGGTACCCAGCCTTTCTCAATCGATCAACTTGCTCAAGAAATGCAATGTTTACAGTATGGTAACATGACTTCAACAACGCAGACCGCAAACATGAAATGACTATACCATTCTTCACAAGCCTGGAATGGTTTGATGCATAGTTGATTAGCGGTTTTCCAGCTCGGGACGAGAATGACCAACACACATGTATCGGTAGAAACTCTAAATTGACATCAAGAAACTGTAGCTTATTATCTAGCGGTACTTCCGAAGTAAATGTCACGCCCTTGCCCAGAGAATTAAAGGCTTTTACTACCCTATTCCTGAAACCATCCTTGTCTACATGACAGCACAAAATCAAGTAATCATCTATATATCTGTATACCTTATTACTACACCTAAATCTTTTGCCAGCTCTCCGTCTATGCTTCCCAAAAAAATGCTACTAAGGATGGGAGCTACCTTTGACTCGATGCACACACCCTTTGCCTGTATATATATTTTTATCGCAGAATCCTACGTGCGTATTCGCTAAATAAAGATGCAGTTCAAGAAAGGATTCAACAGCCATCCCGCACGTGTTGCGGAATGACACTTCGTCATTTTCATTTGTTGTGCAATCACTAACACTGCAAATTAGGCGCCCATGCGGCAAGGGATAGTAGAGATCTTGAACATCTATGCTGAACCCCCAGCTGCACCTTGTACTATCTGATGCCAGAAAATTCACAAGGCCTTCAGAGTTTTTTAATAAGTACGGATTTTGTACTTCTAAGGAATTCAACGTATTCTGCAGGAACCCCGCGACCAGACCCTGCCAACATCCTTGCCCGGACACAATTGGCCTAAGCGGAATTCCTTGCTTGTGTGTTGTTGCTGCAAAAAATATATCCAATATCCTTACTTTTAAGTTCTTTACATGTGACGCGAGCTTTTCTTGGTTACATTTTTTTCAATAGCTCCACTACCTTCGTTCTTACATTTTCTACATTCACATCACATTTCCTAAAGCACTTGTTCGCCGCTAGAATAGCCTTTTCTAAATAACAATAATTTGGTACAACAAACAGAAAGCCTTTCGTGTCTGCTTGAACCACACGCAGATTGTTGTCTACCAAACACTTAGCAGTCCTATCAACATTACCTCTGGATCTATTGCTTACAGAAGCCTTGCCCACAATGTCCGCACATTGCACCACACATTGTTCCTTCTTCTCTGGCAATGCCTCTTGTAAGTGCTAACCTGTCGACGATGCCGATGCTTGGCTCCACGCAGAACTTTGGCCCCAACTTGAGTACCTCTTGATGCCGTTCTTCCACTGTTGCACTTCTAGTATTAAAAGGCGTCCCTCTGGCACTTCCCTTTTCTTCTTCAGCAATCTCCGACGCACATCGTTACACATAGCCTCAGTCATAATATTTTCCTGTCTGCAGCAGTCACGAAAAGAATTTACATTGAAAAGACCATCGGAAGCAGACGAACGGGCCACCTTTAGACATTCCTTGATATGTCTAACCTGACTCCGGCTCTCTGATCTCAAGGTCTTGATTATTCTTCTCCTGTGTCCTGCATTAAGGCAGAAAGCTCGGCTAGTTGGTGGTTGTTCGTATAATGGGACATTGGACTGGCGCGTAAAAAAGGACACGGACAGGAACATGAAAAAGGACACACCGAACACTAGACATCAACTGGCTTTATTCTCAGAAGAACACAAATATATATGCAAAAGGACACGTGCTACATGATCAATCCCTGAAGCGCATGAGCACCTTATTGTTCAAGAATTTTATTTCTTTTGCCGTCAAAGATAGGTTCGGTGACGCAGGCCTGTTTTTCCCGATGAATAAGGAAGGCCTCGAGTATTTTACGCTCTCTCGGATCTGTGCTAGAAGTCATCACTTGAGTCTTATCAAAGACGACACGCATGCGTTCTCACAGCGCTTGCAATGTGCCGTCAAGTGCCCAGATCCTGATGGTGCCTGGACAAGCAGCTTGTGCTCCATTAGACGAACGTTGATACACCGGCCAGTTTGGCCGATGTAGCAACTTCCACATGACAGCGGAATTCTGTAAACCACATTCGTCCTGCACTCCACATAAGGCAGTTCATGTTTAATTGGGCAGGGTGGTTTTCTGCCTTTAGGTGCATCGATGATTTTCTGTTTGTCGCGCACATTGGTCAAGGTGTTGGGAAGGAAGCGGTAGTCCAAAGGACGTTAGCTGTTTTTAAGTCATGCGCTCAACGTTTGACCTTCACTCATGAGCTTAACAACGAGGGTAGCCTACAGTTCTTGGATGTTCGGTTTTTCTTCAGCGACTCGCGCGTTTGCTATATGTACCAGCCAAGGTCAAAAAAATATACTGAATTTTGATTTGGCCAACTCTAAATTAGTAAAGATAGGGATCGCCAAGACATGCTTACGTGCTGACCTGGACATGTCCGGCTCACAGAAGGTTCATGAAAATGTACATATACAGGCAGTTCACCTGACAAAGGCAGGGTTCCCTAGGGAACTTGTGGCATCCGTGGCTGAAGGCCTGCAAAAGTGGTTAGAGCTGGTGATCAGGCGTTGATGATTGAGCGACAAGCTCATGAGCGGGCTAGATGCCCTATATTCGCCAGCTGACGCATGGCCTTAAAAAGGTGGCGGAGAAAGGCAATGTCCGAGTTAGGCTGACGGCACTGCATAAACTCGGGAAACTTTACGAAGTTGTCAGTGGCGCCACTTACAGAAAACCACGCTGCCCAATTAAACATGAAGTGCCTTATGTGGAGTGCAGGACGAATGTGGTTTGCAGAATTTCGCTGTCATGGGGAAGTTGCTACATCGGCCAAATTGGCCGGTGTATCAACGTTCGTCTAATGGAGCACACGCTGCTTGTCGAGGCACCATCGGGATCTGGGCACTTGGCGGTACATTGCAAGCGCTGTAAGAATCAATGCATGCCGCTCTTTGATAAGACTCAAGTGATTACTTATAGCAAACATCAGAGAGAGCGTGAAATACTCGAGGCCTTCCTTATTAATTGGGAAAAACAGGCCTGCGTCAGAAAACCTATCGTTGACGGCAAAAGAAATGAAATTCTTGCACAATAAGGTGCCATTGTGCATGCGTTTCAGGGATTGATCATGTAGCACGTGTCCTTTTGCATATATATTTCTGTTCTCCTGAGAATACAGCCAGTTGATGTCTAGCGTTCGGTGTGTCTTTTTTCATGGTCCTGTCTGTGCCCTTTTTTACGCACTAGTGCAATGTCCCCTTATACGTGTCCTGTAGACGGGGGCAACCATCCGGTCCCTAGCAACACCTCATTAGGGCATTTTACTAGTTTCAGGAACCAGCTTAATACCCATGCTCTGCATTCACAGACCACGATAATAGGCACCAGAACTGCTGGGTTGTTTAAGCCATAGTTCGGACAAGTAGAAAAAGGGCCGGAAGTACTAGAAATGAACTGAAGCATAACGGCAAGTCGGCTTAGTTGGAACATATTCTTTTTAGAAAACCGTTTTATGCGCAAAACAAACAGAGACAAAGAAAAGCAGCAACACAAGGACGAGTGCTTTCTAACTGGCTTTATTTTCGAAGAACCACCTGTATCGGACCTGGCAACCAGGCTCCTCAAGATTGGCAACCATGCTGTGTAAGGCTGTCAGCCGGGAGGCTGATATAAAGGCGCAAGCGTCCAATAACGCGATTGTTACTCTTCACCTCAAGCTCGTCAGTTGTCTGCGTCGGCATGCTATCTTGATCGACACATGGTGTCAGAAGTTTCTTATCACGCCCATTCTCGCTTCGACTAAGCCAGTGCCATGGAAGGGCTACCGCACCCTGATCCCCTAGTGCTTTCCGAGGCGGCGGCCGAAAACTGGAAGAAATTCAGCCAGAAAATGGACCTGTACTTAAAGGCAACTTCATCTACGAGTGAACGCTCGAGTGCTCGGAAGGCTGCAGTCTTCCTCCACGTAGCAGGTCAGGAAGCAATTGATATATTTAACACGCTCAAACTGTCAGCCGAGGAGCGTGAGGACTATAGCGTTATTGTGAAGAAGTTTGAAGAATATTGCACGCCAAAGCGGAACGAGACCTATGAGCGCTACATCTTCAGAACTCGGCATCAGCGAAACGGGGAGCCTTTCGAACAGTTCCTACGCAATGTGCAGCTTAAAGCTCAGAGCTGTAATTTCGGAGACTTGAAGGAATCAGTGGTTGGAGACCAGCTTCTACGGGAGAACGATCTCACCCTCGATAAGGCAATGGAACCCTGTAAAGCGGCAGAATTAGCTGCTAGTCAAAACGAAGCGTGGGAAAAGGACGAGGTTAAGCTAAATGCCGTACGAAAAAAGCAAGCCCAGCTGGAAGGCCGCAAAAAATATATTCGCCAGTGCCCTTACTGCAACCAAAGTCACGAGCCAAGAAAACGCCCAGCGTGGGGCAGAACGTGCAGCATATGTCAGAAAGGAAACCACTTCGCAGTATGCTGCAGAACAAGGAAAAGCATTCAAGAAGTTTACTGTCCACCGCAGACTGAAGCGGAATCAGACGACGAATTCCAGATTATGGCCGCGAGCATGAACGATGTTACGAGGGATCAAGGGTGGATAATCACGACAACACTGTCTAATCCCTCCATACGCATGAAAATTGACATGGGGGCACAAGCCAACTTGCTTCCTCACGCCCTTTTTCTCAAGGTGAGCGAAGGAAGGCGTCTTACACCATCTTCCACGCTGCTTACGAGCTACGGGGGCGGAGTGATAAAGCACTTTGGAACTGTGACGCTACCACTTCGCATCGGCAAAATTGAAGAATTGACTGATTTCTTTGTGGTCAAGAAAGGAAAGCAAGCGCTACTGGGCCTTCAGGCTTGCGAGCGTTTAGGAGTGGTTTCAAGGGTACAAACTATTCAAAGTCCTGCCGATTTGAAGACGCAAGTTTTCGGCGAGTTTCTGCAGCTGTTCCAAGGCCCTAGGTTGCTTAAAGGAAACCTACAGCCCCGAGCTGAATGAAGGAGCAAGCCCAGTGTCGCTGCCCTCCCGCCGAATTCCGCATGCGCTTCGTGAGCCACTGCGCCAAGAGCGGACCCGCATGGAACGTCAAGGAATCATTCAAAAATATGCAAGTGGCTGCTGAGTGGGCAAGCCCCCTTGTCATCGTCCGAAAAAAGGACGGCCGTTTGCGTGTTTGCATGGAACCCAGGCACGTAAACCAGTGCGTGAAGCACGATCATTATCAGCTGCCGTCCAGAGAAGAAATCGAGTCCGAGCTTGCAAATGCAAGGGTATTCAGCATGCTAGATGCTAACTGCGGTTTTCATCAAATTCCCTCGGGTGAAAAAACTTCAAAAATATGCACTTTTGCCACGCCGTTCGGAAAGTACCCCTTTTTAAGGCTGCCCTTCGGGATATGCACCGCGAGCTAAGTGTTCCAGAAAGCGATGGGCTACATTTATGACGGCCTAGACGGTACCCACGTCTACCTCGACAACATACTCGTGCGGGGCGCAACGCAACCGGAACATAAGCGCCTACGAGCAGCACTACTGGCAGCAAAATCCGCAGGATCAGCGCTCAACCATGATAAGTGTATCTTCGGCACGGACGAAGTAAAGTTGTTAGGCGACGTCGTCTCGGCAGACGGAATTAAGCCAGATAGAAGGTTAGTTAAGTGCGTAGTAGAATTGGCGCCCCCAACGTCAAAACAAGGTGTTCAGAGACTACTGGGCGCAGTAAACTACTTTGGAAGGTTCGTTCCAAACCTGTCTGAGAACACAAAGTATATGCGAGCCCTACAAAAACACAATTGCATGTTCGAATGGTCAGGCGGCCATGACAACGAATGGAAAGAACTGTGCGAAACGTTGTCAACTGCGCCTGTGCTTGCCATTTTTGATCCGTCGAAGCAATCCAAGATAACGGCGGACGCATTCATCTTTGCGCTAGGGGCTCCGCTCTTACAGTTGCATGGCGAACACTGGCGGCCAGTTGCTTATGCTTCGCGTGTGCTAGCAGACGCGGAAACCAGGTAAGCGCAGATTGAGAGAGAGGCTTTGGCAGTTACGTTCGCATGTGAACGTTTTCGTGATTTTATCCCTGGCTTCGACGTATAATTGTTGAAACGGACCATCGACCACTTAAAGCCATTGCTCAGAAGAACCTGTCAGACATGCCTCTTCGCCGGCAGCGCTTCTATCTGCGCCTCAGGCCGTTCAACATTTCTGTGCAGTACGTCCCCGCAAAATACTTTGCTCTGGCCGATGCTCTTTCAAGAATCAGATGCGACAGAAATGAGCGGCCTGAGAGTGAGCTAGAAGATGTGGCCATTCATGAAGTGGCTGTCCTCTACACGCTCGTCAGTGCCACGACAGCCAAGCGGATAGCGAAAGAAACTAATGAAGACGAGAGCTAAGGCAAGTCATCGAAGCGCTTCGAGGTGGCCGCAGCCTAATAGGACAGCTAGCTCCCTTTGAAGCAGAGCTATCATGTATAGAAGACATACTGTTGCGTGGTTCTAGAGTTATTGAAGTCCCTGCGAAAAGAAATGCTGCAGCGCCTACATGAGGGTCACTTGGGTGCCGGAAAATACAAGGCAATGGCGAGGGTACGGATGTATTTGCCTGGTATTGCGGCAGAAATAAGAGAGCAGGCTTCTAGATGCCCAACCTGCCGCCGTTTTGCTTACACGAAGCCAAGTGAACCGTTGATGCAAAGAAATTGTCCCGCATTACCATGGGCTAGGGTCGGCGTGGACGTGTTCGAGCATGCTGGAAATAACTACCTTGCAGTCTACGATACCTATTCTAATTACCCCGAAGTAGAGTCGCTTGCTCAGACTACCAGCCACTGTGTAACAGAAAAGCTGGCCATGATATTTGCACGCCACGGCGTTGCGCTTCAAGTATGTAGGGACGGTGGACTACAGTTTTCATTGCAGGAATTTCGGGCTTTTTCAAGACTGTGCGAATTTACCCACGTTGTTTCTAGCCCCGGTTTTCCACGCTCAAACGAATGGGTGGAGAAAGGAGTGAAGGTGGTAAAACGTCTCCTCAAGAAGGTGGCATATGCGAATGAAGACTTTTGGATCGGGCTTCTCAATTACAGGACAGCACCACTCGAAGGCGGAAAAGCCCCATGCCAGCTTCTCATTGGCAGGAGGTTCAGAGGAAGGCTACCTGACTTCGCAGACCATAGGGCACCAGAGGTCAAAAAGCACACGCATGCCCACCCTCAGAGGCGTCCACTTCAAGAGCTGGGTGAACGTGACACCGATAGGCTGCTGGGCAAGACCGGGTGGAACACGAAGGCTTTCGTAGAAAAGGCCATCGCCACTCCCTCATAAATGGTCCGTACGGAAGACGGGGGTAAGCTTCGTCGCAATCGGCAACATCTGCTCCAAACAAACGAAGAGTTCCAACCGTCACTGCAAACCATTCCTGACTGTACGGAAGACAGCGCTGACGTCCGTGCTTCTCTTCCAGGCCTCGTGGCACCACAGGCCTGCGCTCAAAGTTTGTTCTTGGCACTTTTCAGCAAGTACGTCAACCTTTGGTTATTTGACTATGTCTATTTGTCTGCGCAAGAGCCTGACTGCTCTTGCTTAGAGCATGTTCAATTTTAGTGGGTGGTTTGTATCGACACAATATTACAGTTCATTATCAGCACATATGCAAGCAGTGGAAAAGAACCCCTTCAAGATGATGCTCGATTCTACATATATGACACATGCCTTACTGACTAAAACATGCTTGCTACACGACGCTCATCTTGTTAAAAAAATAATGTTTCCAGAATGTCAAAGCTCCCATAGCTTCATGGTTGTTTGGAGCGCAAACACACACACAACGAAGAAGTGCAGGTTCTTCGTTGTGTGTTTGCGCTTCCAAACAACGATACGTCTATACCAACTGGACCGGTTAACCATTCTCCTCCTATAGCGGGTTTTCAATAAAAATAGTGGAAGCAGCGGACACATGTAGTTCGCAAACACAATGGCATGCTTCCAAGATTAACTGCGTCATTACCTAATCCGTCAATTTTATAGGCATGTGCAGTCTAAGTACTGAAACTACGGCTGAAGTACACTGTGGTGTGTTCTTAAGGCCACTATTTTCAAGGTATGAAGGGTTAGGCACATTGTAAATGGCCACAAAAGACGTGTTTTTTCATACCTAACCTTTCAAACAATGCATGAAAACTTACCAGCTTGCCCAGCTTTCTGTTCTAAGTTGCATTGTCTTGCTTGCATCTGGTGCTGAACAGGCCGACACCATCCGATTCTTCAGTCTCATGAGAGCATTTCACGATGCATGTTGCATGCGACATAAAAGCTGGTCATAATGAATTGGGTTAAAGTGTACTTCCACAGCAAATATGCTCTGCTATATGGCAAAATTTCTAGTCTTTCTTTTGGATTGGTTTGGCTCAGCTTTAATCGCCAACCTACGCATTTATACATTGTTTCATGTCAAAAAAGATTTTTAGCTTGTAATTTCTTTCCATCAGAAATTGCTTTTTAATTTCTAATTCTATGGTTAGCTTTATATATTAAAAATGCTAACACTACCTTGACTACGTGCTGACAGCGCTGCAAGTGCATGTAACTTGCATTTGGGGATGCAAACCTATAATGCTTTTTGCTTGAGTGTGGAGCCACAGACACACCGAGCGCTACAGGGCCCTGAACGCTTGAATACCCCAATTTAAAGCCCTCAAGTATGTTACTACATCATCTATGTTATTTGTGAAATGGACCATCACAATGGCCTAACATGTGAATAGCAAAGCACGTGGCTTTTGATACAAGCTGCACATGCGCAGGTACGTTATGGGGCTTGTGACTTTGGCGCCACAGCACCTGACACAGTGTCCTTCACGGGACACATTCGGGGTGTGCTGCCTCTGTCTACTTGATACACATAGGTCTAGCCCACAAGACCAACAAGGCGATTATAGCAACGTGGGCCATCATGCTAACTGGGAGGACTTCAGTCAGACGATGTCCCAATGTAAATGGGTACAGTATTTGTAGCTCCAGCTAGTGACCCGGTCATCGGTTGTGGTCCTGCAGGCCAGCATGTGGTGCTGCACCCAGTGTGAGCAAAGCATTACTGGGAATGGCACCCAGCCCAGACTCAGCGTTAAAGGTTGGGGCAAATCTGTTTGGCAGGCCACATGAATCGCCGTGGTGGTAAAATGGTCGGGCGTCTGCCTCGTACGCGGGAGGTAGTACTTGAATGGAATCCCAGTGCACTGGGAACCGACCAGTTCTTTATTGAGTCGACATGTCCCCCAGCCTGGCGCTCAGTTGTTTGTAAGAGTTCTCATGTCAAAATGGGCCTTTAGAGATTTGAAAGGCCTCTGGGCGCCCCTTGTCTCACAATGGCAATGGTGACATAGTCACCTGGACATAGTCATCTGACATAGTCACCTGACATAGTCACCTGGAGTGACCTGGAGACCAAAAGGCAATCATCTGAGTGGCACACACACTCGTTCCCTCCCCAGAAGAAAGCCAGGATGAGCAAATCAAAGATCAAGATCATGCTCATTGTTTTTTTTTGACATCCAAGGACTGGTTCATCATGAGTTTGAAGAACCTGGAACCACTGTGAACTCCAAATTTTATGTGGATGTCCTTGAAAGACTGAAATGCAGGGTTCAACATATCCTGCCGGACATTGCACACAACTGGAAGTTGCACCACGATAATGTGCTGGCCCACAGTGCCTTCATCGTCACCGACTATCTGGTTAATGCAGTGGGGCCAACGATCCCCCAGCCCCCGTACTGCCCGGGCTTGGCTCCCCGCCGACTTTTTTCTGTTTCCATGCCTCAAAACACCCCTGAAAGGCAATCATTTTGGAACAGCGGACGTGATTAAAGCAGCTAGCACCACAGCATTAAAGGCCATTCCGGAGGAGGACTACCGCAACGCATTCGAGAGCTGGAAGTCTCGCTGGAGCCGATGTATTGACGCAAAAGGAGAGTATTTTGAAGATTTTTAAACTTTTTGTAACAACAAATTCAATAAATGATTTTTAATCGCCTTACTGACATTACTCTCAGGACAGACCCTGCACATGCACCTTGAAGGTATGTATGTGGAAAGCATTTCAACCTCTGCTTGCTTTTCTGGCATGAAATAAAACGGCCTTTTGTCTCTAAACCACTTACTTTTAAACTATTCCGTTTGGTTCATTTTTCTAACTTCCGCAGAGTTGCATTCACAACTTTCATAGTTAACCGGCTCCGTTTTTATTCTTGCTTCCTAAAATATGCCCTCCTGATGATGCATAATTTGGAAGGCTTTCTGTTAGCAATTGGTATTGTATTTCAAGACTATCAGTGCAATGTTGCATGAAGAAACCTATTCTTGGAGTGAATTATTGTTCAGCTTGATATCATGATGCTGCTGCATGGTTGTTATTTAACTCTGCAAGAGAATGGTCCTGCCATCCTACCAAGAGTGCATTTCATGGGTATTACTCTCTTTCTTTTGACATTAGTTTATGAGGCTCACAGATATGTATCTGTGTCAACAATAACACCTGACATCTAATTTTTTGCAACATGCACTACATTTAATCAGATAAAAGTTGCATGTTTTGTCTCTTGGACCAGTCTGCTCAGTGGTAGGAGGTCGAGACCACAAATGAGAATGGCTGACCAAGATCTGTGGTGTATGTCTCGTCTTATGCATCTGACAAGATTTCATGGTGGCAAGAAGACATGTCAGACCTGATGTGATCTTTCTAATTATTGTGCACAGAGTTATCAGCATGATAATGTCCTTAATGCTATAGAGAGTACCTCCAGCAAGCAGTCTGTATGCTTATGCCTTTTTGTTGCTTATGGCAAGAAAATCCAACATCCTTTGAAACATGCTCACTTGCTGTCTGATGCACAAAATGAAGAACGCTGCCTTCTCTAAATTTATTAGCAACAAGAAAGCCACTCTGGAAGCAATTATATACATACACAGCAACACACACTAAAACCTACAAATGGGAGAAAAAACACAAACTAGGCTAACAATAAAAGAAACCTGACACCCAGCAAGTGTTACATGTTACTCAAGTATGGACATTCAACCTGAGTTAGAGAGATAGATGGTCGACTCCCGCACTCCTGTGCATGCATGTGCATATGTTAAGCCTCAGCTACTCTTTATATATCATAACTATCCCCATGTTTGTGAAATCTGGTGTAAAACTGCAAGAACAATGATGGCTTGACAGGTGGTCCACCTTTCAATGAGTTCTATAAGGAGGATGCATCGACTCTTCCAGCCAATGTACACATTACCACATGAAAGCAGCCGCTCATAAACAGCACAACACCATACAGCATAAATTATATATTTGCCACGTGTTATTAAACTAACATCATTAAAGTACATTAGAATTGGTGCTAAGGCTGGTGCACAATATATGCATATACTTTAAACAATCATAAATAATGCAGGAGCTTGGAACATGATTGGCTATTCTTGGAACTGCTTTGATAATACAAAAGTCAAGGGTTTGTTTTTGGCATCACCCACTCCAATTCGTTTTCTTTCTTTTTCCAATTGAAGCATTGGCAAGGTTTGTGCCATGCGCTTCGACCATGATTTTTCCTTGTTCGCGCACGGCCATGACCATAATACAAGAAAATCGCCCCAGTAACGCAGTGGTCCCTGCCTACTTTTTTATATACTTTACCGCAATACATTACGTATGCTTCACCGCATAACATGACTGTATTGCGGCAAAGCTGATTTTATGGAACTGACATTATGTAACGGACCTTTTGTCCTTCTGCTGCTCGCATGAGCATAAGCTCGAAAAACCACAAAATAAAGACTTGGCTTGCTGCTGCTTGATTTCTAGCTAACATTTCGAGACGTCCACGTTGTTTACAAAAAGATCGGTGAAGTTTCTCGCGCTCGGACGCGCTTCAAAAGGCAGCGTGACCACCTATAATTAAGGCAGTCATAAGCGGCAACGAAATCCACACAAGGTACATCAACTTCCACAAAGCTACTGGGCAACGCCATCAATAACTGGCACACGGGCCACCCAGGAGCTGGCAAACGCTGCGATGACATCCACACAAACCACGTCGCTTTCCACAAAGCTATTGGGCAACACGATCAGTCACAGGCACAGGTGAAGTCCGCAAAACACTACATGGGCAGAACTACTACGGCCATACTCAATCACTTCGCCACAAGCTCTCACATTTAACGACATCAAACAGCTACAATCACTCCTCCACAGCCACGGACACAGGCGAAGACCGCACGGACAGAACGGACGCACCGATTCAGGGCTCGATCATCGCTTCAGCGCCACCTATTTAAAAATAATATACGGAGCCAAGCCAAACCATTATTTAGCGTCTATTTGGGTGAACCTAACGCTTTCGGGCCCTAAGCGTTCGAACGACCAGGGCACTATAACGCTTACCCCCCCTTTCCACTCCTACGACCGGGTCGCAGGAACGGCGGCCGACTTCCCACTACGGACATGATTACGTGGGCGCAGGGGCACGATTACGTCACCGTCTGGCTTCGAGCCAATTCGAGCGCGGCGGCCGCTAGAGAACAGGGAAACGGCGTTCGGATTTAAATTTCAGATCTTTCCGAGACGCGTAGCGACGTAATACTTTGCAGACACGATAGTTATCACGTAATGTTCGCTCTGTGCTTGTCAGCTCAAAATGGCCAGACCTGGTGAGGGGCACTTTAAGGAAAATGAAGTGATGTGAAAGTGGAACGCCCTTCTGAGAGAAATCCAGCTTTGTTCGGCTCTCGGTAGCTCGTCTGCCGTGAGGGGAACGAAGAGAACGCGTCAAATGGTCGAGGCTTGGCATGTCAATCGTAGTGGAAGCGCATGCGTGAGCCAGCCACGGACTGACTTGCATAAAGAAAAAAAAAATGAAATGCCTCAAGAGTTATCTGTCGCATAGGCCTGTACGTGTGCCTGATGAAGAGGTGGCGCTGCCATATCTGAGCATGCGCAGATAAGTATGATGTTTACCTTTTTTCCCGCCACTAGTGCTCCCTTCAGTTGCCTGGCTGATTTCTGTGTGCTTGTTGCTTGGCCCCTGGAGTTGATCGCCGCCAGAACAATCAGTACGCCTACTACAATCCATCACGAGGAATCGATGTTGAATTAAGGTGAAATTTCAACAGCTCCAAGTAAAAGGAAATTTTTTTCTGCTAAATTACTGCCAAATAACACACTGGCTCTCGGGGGCGCTATGGTAGATGATAGTCTGTGCAAAACTCTAGATTCATTGCCTAAATACTCTTTTAAGCCTAACCTGACACCAGCAGAGGTTTCAGATCTGGATCGCTGCATCACTAGATTTGTCGCTGAAAACGAGCGCTAAAGTGCTTTGCAGAAAGCGCAGACTTTGGCGAAACTCGGGATCTTCACGAGCCATGGCGACGTCCCAAATAAAAGTGCTAATGACGAGGGCCTTCTAAGTAGGTCGCGAAGCTTGGAACAAGACGCGTCCGACTACCTATTGCCAGAGATATCAGTTTGGGGTGCACGATGGAAACGCGACTAGGTGAGGGGGGGGGGGGGACAAACACTGAAAGAAGAAAACTTATGTGAAACAAAAAAAAATACTTCAAAAAATTTTGTTGAGATTACTGTCATACGAGTAAATATTCTGTTGTAAAAATTTTATTCTGTACGAAAGCAACAAATGCTAGTTTTTCTTTATTTCCAAATTTATTAGATCGTTCTGGGTGACCCCTATAACCAGTGATATTGGCGCAAGACTTGGCAGGACTATACTTACCGGCTATTATATGATATTATGTCGTGCGGAATTGCTCACTTTAACCGTGCTGTTCCAACGAAGTCTTCTCTTTTTTTAATTTCTCGCATGTTTGTTCAAACTTTTTGACCTAGCGCACGGCATAAATTGGCGAAAGGAGTAAGTGTAGCTTTTTGTTATCGTGCAAGTTCACGCTGAAGCTAGTTAGTAATTCGGGTTTAATGGCGCAAAAGCGACTAAGCATTCGACGCGCTGTTTTGTCGCGACGATAAATGCGCAACGCTCCGCGAAGAAACGTCTCGCTATGTTCGTAAGAAAGCCTCCGGCGAATGTTTTATAAATGATAATGTGGGGCAATGTTGTCGAGAACTGTTGGATATGAATACATCGTGGCACACGGAACTGCGAATGATTCTGTGAAACAGTTTCGCCTATGTTGCTATACATTACGACTGTGTGCTGGTCATAGTACTTTTCGTCAATTGAAAAACCTTCTGTTTGGTCAATTATATTGGTTGCATTATTCTAGACGAATAAAAGTGAAGTTCCCTTTAGAACCTCGGTGGCACTGTCATATATTTCTATCGCTCACCTACCTAAGGACCGTACTGGAATAATTGCCGTCAGCAACAGCCTAAGTATGGTCACATTACGGCACACGCCAATCCTATAGTTTAACGACACGCTGGTTCTTCAGCTGAGGCGAGGCCCGAGCTCGCCTCCGCCTACAAAGAAAAATAACTGCTGGCGTAGCGTTTAAAATGACGGACGCTGAAGAAATTCAAATATTCATACCGAGCTGTAAACGATCTTGACGTGACTGTGATTTCCGGTTATGACGTCACTTTATTTTATTTTGCTTTCTGTCAGTTGTACTCCGATACCGATATGGTGACGGTTGCAACCAGACGCCATTTTGCTGACTTGAGGGCTTCTGTGGAAGCTTCGCTACTTGTTTACATATTCCTTGCAAGCGGTAACAAGACAAAGTTTGTCCTTCGGCACGCCGCTTGTTCCATTTGTTTATCTGGATTCGCCCTAGGTGGCTATCATCCCTTGGGCGTTGTTGCTCACGAGATCCCACAACCATACCGTTGGTGCATCGTCGCTCCCTTACTTCCCTTAGTATGCATAATATGCATAAGCGAGTTGCGCAACTATTACTATATTATTAATCCCTATAACGTGGATTATAAGCATTTCAATGTTTACAAAATGCACCCAGAATGTGTATAGGACTAATCTGCTATTTATTGCGTTTCGCGCTACACTGCGAGGGAACATCTCTTAAACGATCGCTCGTTTCTCGCGATAATGCAGAGCGTACGAGAATGCGGTTGAGTGGGACGAGCGGCTGGGGTGGCGCGTGCTTTGGGCTCGCGACGACGAAAAACGTTCTGTGGTGCGGCCGCAGGACGTTTCGTCGTCGCGCTGCGATCACGGCGGATTGGGCCCCGCCAAGGCGAAGCCGACGTTACCAGAGGCTCTGATCTGTACGCTCCGCCATTTTCTTCAATATGTCACGTAGGCACGACGCATACAAAACGGCGCTGTTTGCCCTGTTTTGCTTTCGTAACGTGACGCAAACTTGACGTTTTGCCTAAAGAACTGAAATGAAGGCACCGAACCTCCGAGTAAAAAAGAGAGCACAGCTCAACGTCTACATTACTACGTCGAAAACGCTTCTCGCTTCCGTCGTCTGCTGCGTACCAGCCGTCATCTGCTTCATTTAGCTCGAATGCGTGCACCCGGGAAACGGAGTGAGAGTCATCGTAGGCTGGCGCCAACGCGCTTGTTTTCTACCTTGAGACGACATACGCGACCTACCAGTGGTTGTGAGCGCACGTACTAGGCCACGTTATCGCTATCTCGCGAAACGCAAATGACTCAGCCCGACTCGGCTGGCTGAGAAACGGCCGAACATCACCGATAGCGTTGCGCGCGCCAGAGGCATCGGCTTGCGCGACACAAGCGCCGGCGCTACCATCTCTTGTTGACTTCGCTGGTTACTCACACCGCGGCAGGAAACCTCAAGACGCCGCCTTACGTACATTCCGTTTTGTAAATTAAAAAGCCGCCGTTGTCACAATTTGTGATGGGGCGAAAAGGCATTAAGTCTTGATTACAATACAATCGCAGCAGTGAAAAGTGGACAACGTTGCAGCAAGTTTGCTATGTTCAACCAGTATTATTTCATATTGACGCGTTATTTTAAAAAATGATGCTCTAAAACACAAATGCTAACACCACCCGAGAGCGATGCAAATACTGTGAGCATGCGTTCTGAACAGAATATTTTCATGGTGCCAAACGACGGGGAAAATTTGGCGATACGCATTCCTCTCGGCTTCCATCGCATAAGGCTCCTCATTAGCACAATTCGCGCGGCTCGTCGCACTGCAAATTATGGCGGAAAATATCTGCAATGGTGGCCCAGCGCAGCGTCACGCAACGCCAAATTGACGTTTACAAAGCGGCCCTTCGTGTGACGCTTCCCAGGCCATGTTCCTTCCCCCAATCAGCAAGCTGACATAGCGCCTATCTTGGAAAGCCACCACATATTCGTGAAATTGCAGATGCATTGCAATAGCTTCTGCACGCTACCCCTAGCTTTCTTTTTGAAGCGATAATGTCGCAATATAGCTGCCAAGGACTAGAAAAATTTATTAGCCGATAATATTCGCAGCCCGGTGTCACGTGTCGTTACCTTGATGAAAACGCAAAATTGCATTTTGCGAAACTTCCGTTTCTCGGCATAAATTTCAAGGCACGTGAGTTCTGGACAGCCAATCAGAGTCTGCATGGCGGATAATGGCAGCATAGAGTTTCCTACAAAAATTTCTAGAGGGAACTATGGCGCTAGTGTCTACAGGAGCTGCAATGGAGCGGTTGTACCATCATGGGAATTATGGGAAGTACGTGGATTTGCCTAAAGTTCATCTTTTTGACTTCAAACGGCTTTGAGACTTTGTAAACTCGTCATTTTCAACAGTGTATTGCGTAATAAATAAATAAACATCAATAAATTTGCCCGACGGCAAGATTCGAACACAGGGACTCCAGCACAGAAGCCTGATATTGAAACCATTAAGCCACGGACGCTTTTTTTTCTTTCTTTCATGGTATTTATTATAGTAGCATTCAACCAGACGTTCACCAGTTCTCCATAGTCAGAGAATGGAGGGCACAATGAAAGTCACACACAGAAAAGGCAGCGTTCGTACTGTGAGTAGAAACGTTCGTTTCACTTTATAAGGGTGGCAAGGATAAACACCTCACCAAGATAGGGTATCAGTCCGGTTGTACACTGAGTCCATCATAAACATGTTTTAGGTGTAGGGTCATTTGGATAAAATGTACCCTTGTAGGTACCACCGTTTCGGCGTTTCGGTCCATCATTCGCGTTTTCCACAAACTGTGCATTTCCATGACAAAAAACATCGAAAGGTGCGCTATTATCAGAGGTTGGCAGCAGGTATCGCACAGTATGAGCGTTAATCTCAGTCTTTCTTTAAAGTCCGTTGGAGGACATCCCAAAATAGGATGGCGTCGGTGCAGCTAATAAAACAATGCTCAATTGCCTCTGGTACATCACGAAGGCGACAGTTGACAGAAGACACAAAGATTGGCACAAAGACACAAACATGGCTTTGCAGCCATGTTTTAACCGGTATGGTTTCACTATGAACTTTATAAAACAATGTTTTGCAGCAAGGTGATAAATACATTTTGCGAACTCGCTTTAGTACATCATGGCCTGGCCATTTAATGTATATTGATCGGTAAAGTGGAGGCGGAAATAGCATGACAGTAAGTCTTTGTACAACGTTTTGCGTGACACAGAATACAAGTATTCAGTGGAAAACCGAACTGTCAGGAAACGAACCGCCAAGTAAACTTCTTGCATGAACCCCACAAGCATAAGCGCGAAGAAAAATTTGAAGAAACAACTAAATCAGGCAACGCATTAACAAGCGCGACTTGCATGTATGACCGAATTATAGGATGCGAAATATCGCGAAAAAAGAGGAAACGAGACACTAATTGCCGGACATAAAGATGTACTAAGCCCAGCCCACCTTCACGAACAGGCCTAAAAATATTGTCTCGCCTCATGGGCTCAAAAGTTGAAGACCATACGAAGGTTGCAAAGATACGGTGAAAGAGTTGGATGTATAGCCTAGCACAATGAATAGAAAATTTTTGTTGCCAAGAACTTATTGCAGGCTTCGGCTTTCCCAAAAATAGAAAGTCGTTGTGGAACGAATGTCTGGGCCTAACTTTGCAGGGTCTAAACCCGTTCTTTCCAATAGTGTGCGCTTAATTTATATGTGTCTAGCGGCACGCCAAGATACTTCGGTGGGACATCAGTCCACTTAACGCCTGCAAACTGTTCTGGTGTATAGCACCATGAGCCAAACCATAAGCCTAAACTGTTTGAGTAGTTCATTCGCGCTCTTGATACGCTGCCAAATTCTTCTATTATCGATACTACCTTTTCAACACTGGACTTATCCGTGCAGGAGAACGCTAGATCGTCTGCATAAGCTAAGACTTTTACTTCATTACCCAGTATATTGAAGCCATGGATGTGACTCGACTGAATTACGCTTACGCATAGCGGTTCCAGGCAAAGGGCGAAAAGTAGTGGGGACATCGGGCATCCTTGTTTTACTGTTGAGCAAATAGAAATGGGTTCGGAGAGTTGCCCATTAATAACTAAACGAGTAGTACAACAGGTGTAGCAAAGCCTAACGCATTTAAGCACAATAGAGCCAACATTGACATGCTCCAGAAGAGAAAATAAATAGGAGTGACTGACCCGATCAAAAGCTTTAGCAAGGTCTACCTGGAGCATTGCAAGCCGCTCAGTGGAACCATAACAGTAATGAAGAAGTGTACGGGCGATATGTATGTTGGTTTGAATGGATCGGCCCCTGATTGCACACGTCTGATTGGAACCAATTAGAATTGACATCGCAAATTGCAGTCTATTAGAACTTTCGCACAAATTTTGTAATCCACGTTTGACAATGTGATTGGTCGGTAGCATTCAACAGAACGCAGTTTCTCTTTATCTGAACTTTTGGGAAGTAAAACTGTGGGTTTTGCAAAAAAACTGCGGAAAGGCGTCAACCTCTAAACTTGTAATAAAAATGTCCAATAATATGGGGCTGATAATTGATTTGAAAGCTTTGTAAAATTCACTCGAAAGTCCATCGGGGCCGGGTGTTTTCGACAATGGCAGCTGATCAATAGCTAGCTCAATTTCTTGGATCGTAAGGCTACCACTGATTGCTGCACAGCCATAATCCTTTAATGGTTTTACAAGAGATACAAAACTCTCTAAAACTTTTGCATCGTGATCGTCCGGAGGGGCACTAAACAACATAATGTAGAAAGTTTCGAACTGAGAAATTATGTCATTAGTATTTGTTAGAAGACTACCTTAGGAGTGTATTTCCGGAATTACTTTGGAAATACCGTGATGTCGCTCGTCAAGTAAAGCTTGACGTGTTGGTTGCTCAGACTGCAGAGCACGCCTATTTCGAGATCGAATTCGCGCACCTCTGTAACGTAGTGCGTCATACTTTTGTAACTCACATTTAATGTTTTCTATGTCAACAATGTAATTGGGCATTTCGCATTCAATCTCATAAGCGCCACATAGGCTCTTAAGAAGCATTTTTTCTTCTTTCTATAGAATGATTTCACCAAGCCAATTTCTATAGTCACTGTACGAACCTCTTTTTTAAAGAGTTCCCAAGCAGCAAATAATGGCAAGTCAGTAGAAAGAGAATTGGTTAAGGCCATGCGCACGTGTTTAATAAATTCCTGATCATTTAAGAGCTCAGAGTTAAGCTTCCAGAGTGCCCACTGTGGTCGGAAATTAGTTATAGATTTTTCACCAATGTTAGCAATAACCATACAATGATCAGAGAATGAAACTGGGATAATAATACAGGATAGTCCTCGAGAGAGGAGTGATGAAGAAACATAAATCCGATCAAGGCGGGCGTAGGAATGACCTTGAATTCTTGTATAAGAGCGAGCTCCCTGTCCCGACACTCCTACATCAACGAGCCCTGTATTTTCTATTATGTTAGACAAAACTTCACCGCTCCTGTCTCACTGAGTGTTAATGCCGCTTCGATCGTTCGGATCAGATACACAATTGAAATCTCCCATTAAAAGAATGCAGTGATCACAGTCCAATAGACTAGACACAGTATCAAATAAAATAGTTTGTTTTGCAGCGTCATTAAATGCATAGAAGTTGAATATTCGCCATGGCGCACCCTGCAACACAAAATCACAACATATATATCGACCTTCAGTGTCGACATGGTAACTAAATGCTGAACAAAGTAGGCTCTTTTTCAGAAACAGGAAACAGCCCGCGGATAAACCAAGAGTGGTTGAAACGCAAACATTACACTCAGACAGAAAAGGTCGCAAAGCCCTTTCTGTCTCGTCATCACGCTCAATCTTCGTGTCCTGCACGGCGACGAAGTCGAGGCGTTCCCTAAACAAAAGCCGGCGAAGCTGCGCCTGTTTCTGCAAAGACGTAAGGCCTCGTACGTTCAAGGTTGCGAAAAGAAGTTGCTGGGACAGGCCCATGGTGACTACCAACTATTTGGACGTAATGATCTATGTGATCGGTCCTAGAGGGCAACGGTGAGGCTCCCTCCGAACCCCCACCAGGCCTTCTGGACCGTGATCGTCGGCACTTTCCTGAGTGTTTCGATGTTTTGCGGCGACGTGGTTTTCTTGTGGTACTGGTCGTCTCGCTGTCCGTGCTTGACTCCGATCTGTTAGTCGCACGGCGCTTCGGAACGAAAGTATCCGCGTTACTTTCGTCTGTCCTCTGCCGGCTCAGCGCACGTGTCCAGGGGCTTGGGTGCATCAGATGAGTAATCTCCGGCTCCCTCATTCGCTGGCTGGGCAGCAACTGGCTCCGTGGTAGCGGGTGCTCCTTTGGGTTATTGCTTCGGTTGGTCATTGTTCTCTTCGCTACTTTCTTTATTCACGGGCAGTTCTGCGATGCCATTGTCTTTAACAGGTAGAGGGGCCTTACTGGCACAGGTCTCCGCGGAAGAGGGAACGTCTTCAGTCGCGTCGAGAACCTCCGTAATATCCCTCATGTGTTCTTGGCAGCTTTCATCCGGAGGCTTTGTTCTGTGTCGTAACTTATCGACGTATGTTACGACACATTCTTCAGCTGTGTGGCCAAAGCGCCGGCAGGCTTCACAACGTGGGGTTCTGCAGTTTCGACGAATGTGCCCCACCTTGTTACAGCGCAGACAAAGTGGGGGCCGGCCTGGAATTAAACGAGACTCTGCACTCCACAAACAGGTAGTAGATGTGGAACGTCTCCCACGCTGACTCCATCGGCAAGAGTCAACACCACGTCACGATTTAGCGTACGCATTTGTTCCATCTCCGATACTCTCCAGCTTTCTGCTGATATAGACTTGACTTTCCCGTAAGCCTGGAGCGCATTTCGAATGTAGTCATCTTCCAAACGCTCAGGAAGCCACAAAAGCTTTAACTTCCGTGGGCTCAGGATCAATAACGACGCAGCGTCTACCTTTTACGGACGATTCCCCACATGCAACTAGCTTTGATTTTGTAATCCCTGATTTGCACGTCACCATCCACACGTGCGACATCTGAAATTGACCAATGGAACTTATTTCCTTCAGGTCAATAACGTTCCGAAGGGCGTCTTTGAAGTCTTCGGCTCTCTACGGTCGTCCACTTAGGTCAGCATGCAGGAAAACGGAGTCCACAGCTAGCTCACCTGTAAGAAGACGGGGTAGCACAACACGGTAGTCATTGCTGCTGGCTGAAGCCTGAGCAGCACCTCGGCCAGGGGCCGATAAACCCTTTGAAGCGGAGAACCTGAAGAAAGCGACCGTTCGGAACGCCGTCTTCTTCTTTCCACGGACGCATATATCGACAAGCGAGTGAAACGCCTTTATGAATTTATCGCGGCCATGACACAACCTTGAGAAGCTTGGCGCGTTTCGATTTGGCCGCCTGGACAAGCTCAATCGTTGCAATTAATAAAAATTGTACGCGTTCCCCGCGTCTTCTGCACTTCGAAGAACATAGATTGCGCTGAAATATACAAGAAGATTTATATAGCGTAATATACAAAGCCTTAAGAATGTCTGAATTCACAAGCACGAAGATCAGACAAATCCATGTACTTCCCATCATTCCCATGGTAGCACAACGACTGCAGCGCCAGAGTTTCCTCTAGTAATTTTTGTAGGAAACTCTATGAGTGGCTGCCGGGCAGCTGCCTTGCGTGTCGAGAATAGAGCTTCAGGATCAGTTTTACAACTCTCCGCCTGCTTCATTGTCGCCAGTGTCTCCTGTGGTGGAATAGCCGCCAGGTGGCGCCACCGCTCCATTTTGTGCCTCGCAGTGGCTTCGTCCCCTTCGCTACTTGCGTCATGCGCCCCTTCTAACGTGCGCTTCAAGGTATGCTATGTCTGCTAGGGGTTTTATTTTCCAACATAGTTTTGTAATAAGCTTGATTAGAACTGGCCTGTGCACTGTTAAGCTACAGAACACCATACTAAATGGTAGACTCAGATGGTTGCTGAGCAGTCTCCGCTGCAGGGGCTGGATCTTATAACGGTTCGGAAAACGAGCCGTTCACTTCGCCGCTTACGTCACTAAATGTACCACTCCCAAGCTGAAGGTGGAACAAGGGGGGACGCGACCAATAGACGAGAGGGTGCTAGCTCTGAAGTGTGCGTCATCATATGATCTCCTAATCGAGGAACGGCAGAATGCTTCTGCTTGCTAATTAAATATAAAATATTATATGACAAGTTCTACAGCATAAACATGTGCTGCCGGGCGTTTACGCAACGCAGAAGTAATTTATTAATGTCATTCTTTTCATTCTCAGGCGACAGGTGGTATTGCAAGCGTAAATGAGGAGTGTCAGCAAAGTACCTGGAATGCGTGCAACATTGCGAGGTGTTAGCTTATATATATATATCATGGGGTTTTACGTGCCAAAACCACTTTCTGATAATGAGGCACGCCGTAGTGGAGGACTCCGGAAATTTCGACCACCTGGGGTTTTTAACGTGCACCTAAATCCAAGTACACGGGCGTTTTCGCATTTCGCCCCCATCGAAATGCGGCCGCCGTGGCCGGGATTCGATCCCGCGATCTCGTAGGGGTTAGCTTGAAAGAGCGGCACCTACCTTGAGGCCGCCACGCGGAAAAAGCAGGAGCGCATGGGTCAATGCCCCTTGTCAAGTCCAAATAACGCAAGAAAACAACAAAGGGAAGCAGGGAGAGGTAGAAGAGAGTGAAATGGTGATTATCACCGGCGTCTCAAACCTGGATAGGTGCTCAGAAGCAATTGTGGAGAGGGTGAAAGGCGATAAAAGAGTAGCGGTAGGGACATTTCCGGGGCGGACACTATGTTCTGTCATGGAGCGAGAAAAAGCGAAGCTCGCGGAAAATGCCCATGTGCGCAACCTTCTTATAATAGCAGGTGGGCTGAATGACGTCTTAAACAGGAAAGGGACAGGACTAGCCCAGCACTTGGCGAAGGGGGTGGATGCCTTGCGCGAGCTGTCCCCTCAGCTGCACATCGTGATGTGCACGGTGCCGGAGGTGCCTGTACGTGACAGTCATATACAAAGAGCCGTAGTGGCTGCTAATGAGGCAATATGGGAAACGAGCCGAGAGAAAGGCTTCGAGGATGTCGAATGAAACAGGGAAGTGAGAAGATGTGGTGGTTTTAAACGAGACGGTCTCCACTTCAATTACAGGCTGGAAGGAGAAGTGGGCTGGCGACTTGCTGGTCGCGCTGTTGCTTCTTTAGGGGGCCCACGGGCACTCAGGAGGCCAGAGTAGGTAGTGACGAAGAAGGTCCCCTAAGGGAACCCCAGTATAGCATCGCCGTCAAAAACAGAAAAAGGAAGAAAGCAAGTAGAGAGGTCGCCATGTAAGCATTTAGGGCGACAGAAGAAGGGAAAAGTGGGCAGAGATTCAGGATCAGTTACCCGCCGTGGTTGCGCAGTGGCTATGGTGTTGGGCTGCTGAGCACGAGGTAGCGGGATCGAATCCCGGCCACGGCGGCCGCATTTCGATGGGGGCGAAATGCGAAAACACCCGTGTGCTTAGATTTAGGTGCACGTTAAAGAACCCCAGGTGGTCAAAATTTCCGGAGTCCTCCACTACGGCGTGCCTCATAATCAGGAAGTGGTTTTGGCACGTAAAACCCCAAATATTATTATTATATAGGATCAGTTAAATAGAGAACAAAGAGGAGTGCGTGCGGTTACAGAAACGCACCTAGAGAATCGGAAGAGTCACCAGTGACTGAGAATTATCTTTGGGAAGGGTGCAACAGAACTACCTTAGTCGGAAAGAAAGGGAGGGGGAGTCAGAATGCTCATCTATAAGGAAGCCAAATGGAAAAGAGTAATTTCAAAATGTCAAGAGCATCTTTGGTTATCAGGTACCATGAATGGGAAAAAACCTTGGCTGGGCGTTCTGTATTTGTGGACCGGAAATAATTGCACAGAGAAGAATAAAGACTTAGTGGAATGCATACACGCTGATGTTAAGGGTATCGGGAATGGTACTGAAATTATCCTATAAGGTGACATGAATGCCCACATACTGGATTTAGATGGCTATACCGACAACAATGGGATGCCAATGCTAGACCTTTGTGAGCAACATAACCTCGTTATCGTGAATACAGGGCCTAAGTGTGAAGGGCAGATCACGTGGGAAGTGGGAAACCGGCAATCGACCATTGATTACTGTCTGATGACAGAAGGAATTCATGATAAGTTGAGAGAAATTGTCATTGATGAGGAACGGTATAGCAGCATAGGGAGTGACCGTAAACGCATCATTTTAAAAATGGGATATGTAGTTAGGAAAGAGAGCAAGGAGCGCAAAATGGCCAGTCCAAATTTGAAGGCTGAACAAATAGCAAATATAGTCACTAGAGTCGAGGAAGAAATTGCCAAATGGCAAAGTAAAGAGTGGGGATATGGTGAGCTTCTAAGTGTAATAACGACAGACATACGGAAAGAGAAACAACATGTTCGTTGGAAAGGAAGAAAGCAACCGCAAAGCTGGTGGAACAGGGAGATATACGAGAAGCGATCGCAGAACGACAGAAAGCATCTCGAGAGCACAGGCAGGCAAAGAAGGCGCAGTTGCCGCAGGATGTAGTAACCAGTAAATGGGAAATATACCGGGAGAAAAAGTCTATGGTTCAAATACTGGTGCAAGCAAAATTAAAATGTGAAAGTGAACGTTGGTTGTCCGAAATACGTCAGAAAGAGAAGGCCGCACTTAGAATATTTTGGAACCATATAAAATTATTAGTAGGAAGCCAACAACAATACAACAACATATCCTAGACAAAGATGGAAACAGACTGGAAGGAGAAGCGGCAATAAATTACATCCGAAAAATAACAGCCGAATCTTTCCAAGGCAATTATGAGGCTGTGTTAAAGAAAGAAAGAGCATGAAAGAGACCCAGGTGGAAAAGGTGCTGGTGCTGACAAATTTCAACTAGAAGAAAGCCGAAGAAAAAATTTCTAAGTGCACAGCCACAGCGCTAGACGAGGTTCCCGTTAGGCTTATTAATAAACTAGGACCAATAACTAAGGAAGCTTTGGTGAAAGACGTGGAAAAATCTTTAAAAGACAGGCGAATACCAGACAGTTGGCGACAAAGTAGAATGAATTTAATTTATAAAAGTGGGGGGAGAAAGGTAGAATTCACTCCTTAGACCATTGACCATTAGATCGGTAATATACAGGCTAGCAATGCAGGCAATCAAATTAAAGCTTCAAGCATGGTCAGAGAATAATGGCATTTTGGGAGAACTTCAGAATGGCTTCAGAATAGGTAGTCGTTTAGATGATAACGTATTTGTTCTTACTCAGTGTGTTGAAATATCAAAAGTAGAAAGCAGACCGTTATATGTGGCCTTTTTAGACATTACAGGAGCCTATGACAATGTAGACCGCAACATTTTGTGGGATATTCCGGAAGGGGAAGGTTTAGGAGACGATTGTCTACAGCTTTTGAAAGAGATTTACCTCGAAAATACCGTTTGCGTTGAATGGGAAACAATGAGGTGCAAGGAGAAAGTTGATATCAACAAGGGACTGAAGCAGGGGTGCCCTTTAACCCCACTGCTCTTTATGATGTACATGGTGAGGATGGAAAGGGTGCTAGAAGGAAGTAATATCGGGTTTAATCTCTCATGCAAACAGGCGGGTACAGTAATACAGCAGCAGCTTCTAGGTTTATTTTATGCGGACTACGTTGTGCTGCTACCTAACAAGCAAAGGGATTTGAAACGTCTGGCTAATATTTGGGGACAGGAAGGCAACAATTTAGGTTTGATATTTAGTGTTAGAAAATCAGGTTTTCTGGTATTCAATAAAAACAGTGAACAGATAGTGGCAATATAGGGCCAGAAAGTATCTCGGGTAACAGAATATGAATACATCGGTACATGGATAAACCAAGGCAATACATATATGTAAACACAGGAAAAAACGATAACAGTGCAATAGAAAAGAAATGCAGCCATAATGAAGCACAGGGCGCTATGGGGATACAATAGGTACGAGGTGCTCCGAAGTATGTGGAAAGGTGTAATGGTTCCAGCACTTACTTTTGGAAATGTGGTTGTTTGCTTTAAATCAGGGGTGTAATCAGGACTCGATGATAATCAAAGGTCAGTGGGACGCCTCGCATTGGGCGCTCACGGGAAGACCACGAATGAAGCTGTTCAGGGTGATAGGGGCTGGACTTGTTTTGAAGTGAGGGAAGCTCGCAGTAAAACTGGGTAAGAACGACTCAAAAATATGGAAGGAAGTAAATGGGCTGGGAGAGTTTTGGGGTATCTGTACAGGAAAAACATTGATTCAAAGTGGGTGAAAAGAACTAGGAAGATTACCAGCAAGTATGCGGCCTGTAGGGTGGCCAACACAGCAACAAAGAACGTCAAGCGGAAAGCCAGAGAGGTTGAAATAATCTCATGGGTGGCGCAACGGAAAAGAAACCTGCCATGAGTAACTACTTAAGAGGAAAAAACGAAAACATGAAAGAAAGAATTTATCATAACTCAAAGGGAAGCTCATTACTTTTCGAAGCGAGATCGGGATACCTTAGAACACACTCCTATAAAGCTAGATATAAGAAGAAAGAAGGAAGAAGAAGCAATTTGCTTGCTGCGGTAAAGCTAGGGAAACTATGGAGCATGTTCTATTAGAATGTGAAGACGTCTACCCAGCGGTCGATTCAGGCACCACTGGCCTCCTTGAAGCCCTTGGGTTCAGCGAGAGCAGCGGAAAAGTAAACATGTGCGCAATAGGGATTAGTAAGAGGCGATCGTAGGATTGGTGGAAGTAGGGAAACGACAAAAAATGGAGACGTACAAACGCACAGTTTGCAATAGGGGATCAGAAAATTTGGTTGTGGAAGTTCATAGTTTCTTTTTTCTTTTTTTATTGTTTAACCTAGTAGGTAGGACATTAGGCAGTATAATAGCAAGAGCTTGGTGGCGCAACCCCACGCCCCGTTCCGAAGGGGACGCTCATAACATCCATGGAGTTGGCAGAGCACAGCGCTATGTCGTCTGCTACCAGGAGCTTGCACGATGCACGAAACAGGAATGCACTGCCAGCACTTCCTAAGTAGTGAGCGCGACAAAACCGTGAACTGGTTCTTAGAGTCACCTTAACTAGGCGAATATATAAATTTTCCTTCTTTTTTCGCCCTTCGTCATTGGCTTGGGCATGACTTGATTGCCGTCGCGCTGCCGCTATTCCTGCGATCTGCCCCACGGCGCGTCGCGCGATAGAAGCAATGAAACTTGAAATCGAACATTACGATACACGAGCCCTGCATTGCCAGCGCAAAGTAAAATCGGAAAGTGTGGTGCTGACGGTGCGCGCTGTGCCGTGAAATTGAGGTCTCCACAATATCTTCCCCTTCTGACTGTATAGTTTTATCAGAGTAACGAAGGAAGCGCTGGACCAGCCTGGGTTGAACGCTTCTGATTGCTGAACGGCAATCTGCGAGTTATTCACGCTAGCGATAGCACTGGGAATTCGATCTCATCATGCAAATATCTCCTTGGCATTGGCCACGGGTAAGCTGACCCAGACCTTCTACTGGTCAGCACAGTAATTGCGAGGGCAACTTCGTGAACAGTGTCGGCAGCAGAGATCTAGGCCATTCCGATGAATGCTTGCTTCCGACCGACCTCTGGGAGTGGCTGGCCGCGGTGGCGATGAACCACAGCGCGCAATTCCTTCCTGTGCGTGGACGCCAAGCAGACGATGAAGGCAAGTAATAGCCTCCAAAGGAACCAATGCACGCGCGCGCGACGGCCACGAATCTCCGGGGTTGCGCGAACAGCGCGCGCGGCCAGGGTCGCAAGCCAACAGCCAAGCCACAGCAACGGAACCCAAAGCGGACTACCCCTGCGCCGGTTCCGCTCTTAACCAAAGACGGGTTTGCTTTGGAAATGATTGACAGATGCGTGACGTAACCATAACTTGCGGTGCCGCCCGCTGTCTCTGTCGGCCTCTGACGCAACCAAATTTTGACCAATCAGATGAGACTAAGTGAACCGGTTCCCTTCCAAACCATTAAAAGATTCGGCACCAGGTTTCACTGTGAGATCTGCTCCGTACCGAGCACTTTCGTCATCAGAGCTTTATGCTCGTATATTTTTTTTTCATTACGTGGATATTACATTCCAGTATACATGAATACAATGGTGTTATCGGCATCAAGTAGTGCCGACAGCAACATCATTTGCAGATTCAGATTAGTTGGCGTAAGCTAGAACCTTACGTTATTTCCAATGTCAATATATATATATTGTAACAGACACGAAAGGCACGGACAAGAAGAGAAGGAAGAGAAGACGAAGAGAACGAGGAGTTTGAGAGGCCGGGCTGCGCTGCGATCACGCTACGACCATCGTCCATCTCCTGTCAATAAAACCATACCTTCGCAACTCATCGTAACAGTTGCGGTGCTTGTACAACGTCACAGCGGCGCAGAACATGTTGTCGCATATGCCAGCCGTTGTCTGAGCAAATCTGAACGTAATTATACGGTTACGGAACAGGAATGCCTGGCAGCCGTTTTCGCCGTACAAAAGTTTCGCTGTTATCTTTACGGTAGACCATTCAAGATTATCACCGACCATCATTCTTTATGCTGGCTGGTCGGTTTGCGTGATCCCTCTGGTCGCCTCGCACGTTGGGCGCTGCGCCTCCAGGAATACGACTTTGTGGTATCGTACACGAGTGGTCGTCGTCACGCTGACGCAGACTGCCTCTCTCGGATTCCTCTTGAGACTACCGACTGCGATGCTGAGAATTTTGACGACTGTCTCGCTGCTGTTACTCCTACGTTCCCTGACGCGGCAGACTTTGAGCGAGAACAACGGGATGATGTTACCCTTGATCCGCTTTTTGTCGCCGCCCGTACTTCTAAAGGCAGCGGTCGCTTTACTGTCCGAGATAAATTGCTGTACAAAACTAATTACTCCGGGCATGGAGCACGTTTTCTGCTTCTTGTCCCCGAGAGTCTCCGCTCCGACGTTCTACGCGCCATGCATGACGATGTGACATCCGGCCATTTCGGCTCCGTACGAACGCTGCACCGCACGCAGGAGCGCTTTTACTGGCCCAAGATGTACGAAACAACCAAGCGCTATGTCGCTAGTTGTGCAACGTGCCAACGTCACAAGCGACCGACCACCGCAGCCCCGGGTCCCCTTCGGACATTGACACCGCCCAGTACGCCGTTCGAGCAAGTAGGCATTGACCTTTTGGGTCCATTCCCGTTATCCAACAACAAGAACCGCTGGATAATTGTCTGCGTAGACCATCTTACACGGTATGCAGAAACTGCAGCCCTACCGTCTTCCACTGCTGCTTGCGTGGCGGTGTTCCTGCTCCGTTCCGTGGTCCTTCGTCATGGCCCACCACGTGTCATCATCAGCGACCGTGGTCGCCAGTTCACGGCTGATGCCATTGAAGAGTTGCTTCGTTTGTGCACTGCACAGTTTCGTCATTCCACGCCGTATCATCCACAGACCAATGGCCTCGTTGAAAGGACATACAGAACGCTGACTAACATGCTTGCCATGTACGTCTCCTCCAGTCATAAGAACTGGGACGACGTGCTGCCCTTCATCACTTATGCGTACAACACTGCGAAGCACGAAACCACGAACTATAGCCCATTTTATCTCCTGTATGCAAAGTTACCGCGAAGCCCTCTGGACACTTTCTTACCCTTCGTTCTGCACAGTGATGATTCTGTATCGGAGACTTTGTGTCTCGCCGAAGAAGCGCGTCGAATAGCTCGTATTCGTACTCTGGCCTCGCAAATTCGTTCGAAAGAGCGATACGACGACCGTCACGTACAAGTATCACTGCAAAAAGGTGACTTAGTCCTTCTTTGGACACCGCAACGCAAGCGTGGATTGTGCCAAAAGGTCCTGTCACAATATTCAGGCCCATATGTAGTTGTGGACCGCCTGAGCGAACTCACTTACGTCATAGCTCGCCTACTGTGCAATGGTCGGCGATCAAGCAGAACTCAGCTGACTCTATTGCTCGCCTGAAGCCTTTCTACCCTCCTTATCCATCCTGACTCGCCCCACGGGCTTCGTCTGCTTGCGGATATATATATATATATATATATATAGCCACTCCCTCCACAGCTAGAGTAGGTAGCCAATACGAGTTGACACTGAAAGTGCACTCAAGTGTTAGAAAGACTTTTATTTGCGACTTCACTACTGCAATTATAGAAGCAGGTCTGATGGCCGTTGAGCCAGACTTTATTTCAAACCACCACACATAGTAGCGTTGAATTCCTTCCTCAAAAAGTTTACGACCTTTACATGGAACTACAGCAGCTTTGCACGCTTTCTCGTCGACTCGCATGCTAGGGCTTCGGTGATGGTGCAAGGATTTTGTACAAAAATGCATTCATGCCGTCAGATGAAATACAATGATGCGTGCCCCTAAGTCCTCGAAATGCACTGCGCACCCAACGTGACTGAGGCAGTTGTCCGACAGTTCATTTACTACCTACCAGAATAGGTTTCCAAACACCCTGTTCCACCTTCTTGATTTCTCCATTACACTCTCGGTGCCTGACAGTAAGATGTATGGGCGCTTGACGGTTTCTTCAATGCACCAGAAACAAAAGGCTTCAATTAAGTAAGGATGGCGTCTGGTGGTAGAGTACCCGTATCTTCTAAGGACTGCTGGCAGTAATCACAGTTAGTTTTCTTGAATTTGTTTACAGTACAAAACAAAACAAATGTCATCTCTTAGGGTGAAATTATATGTAAAAAAAGAAAAAAATAGAAATACCTCTAGCAGGTCCTGGTTGAACTTTGCTCAGAGTACGCATCTCACATCCTTCTCGTGTAGAAAAATGATTACGTCCAGAACGAACATCAGTGACAGGTGTAGGGATTCGGTGCTCATTTGTGATGCAAAAAGTTTTGTTTTTTTCAACACCGTTTCTTTCTGTTGCATTGCGCATTTCCTGAAAGTTTTCGATGACCTGCCACAATGTAGAATGACATGTAGTATGCAAACGCACACACATACATATACACAGGATTTTAACAAAGGGATATAATTTCTACCTCAATATACGATGTGCTCTTGCTTATTTTAGTGGCTAGACATTTTGCATTTAATGCATCAAACAGCTTGTTTATCCCGCTAGTAAGGCTTTCTGTGCCTTGAAAACGAGCCTTGCGCCGTTCTCTGCGGAATTTGCAGCCAGCGGCAACAATTCGGCTGAACAACTGAAAGTAAAGTGGAAAAATGTAGGTTAAGATATTATTTCACTCCATTCACACATAAAAAAGTAAACGAAACTGGTTATTCCTTCTTGGTATGGGATACCCTCTGAATTAAAAATAAATCATGCATTTTAATATAGCAAACACAATATTCATTTTCTACCTGTGTTGCACGTTGCACATTGATCTTCTCCAGATTTCCTGGATTCACGTTAGAACCTGTCAACCTTGGTGCAACTTTCAACTGTTCGTCTTTCACGGTCTCCTAAAGGAGTTGGAAATGCTTAAAGTTGATGTAGTCAAAGCCTGCCTAAAAGACACTAATGCGTAGTAATATCACAATATCGCACAGGAGTAACACTTATAATGTTGGGTGAACACGAATATTACCTTTCCATACGTGCGTTACAAAAGATAGATATGCAAGCACTTAAATATGTGTGGCACATCACACAGAAGTGCAGAAAGAGTCCTATTTCAAGTAATGGTTCAGGTTTCTTGCCCGACACTCCTAGATGAGTTCACACAGATCTGTTGTTGCTTGCACCATCGCTCACGACAGCAACAACAGATGCCTCATGCATCTTAAGCTTCAACACAGACTCGATTGCTATCTTTGCTAGCACAATGCCTGGCTCAAGCCTGTGGTCGGAAAACTGGCAACTGGCTGCAACCCCATATGGAACAGTGGGATAAAGATTATCACGAAAGCGTAGTCAGCTGCAACAGGTGTCTGTTACCCTATAATATTTCGAAAGTTCACAAAGGCATCGAATTTGTATATAAACTCGTTGAATGCGATTCCGTCCAGGACAAGTGTGCCCCACCTTTTAAAGCGATGTACATATTTAAAAAAAGGCCTTCGTTGCTTCCAGAGCAATCTGATTGTACACACAGGGCAGATAAACGAGAACTAGACTCAGACAACTGTAGGTTGGGAGAGGAAGCAACTTCATGTTGTGCGGGAGATTGTGTGCCTTTGGACTGGCAATGCGAAGCAGGCGATTCGTAACCCACATTCTAGCGTATCTGATGCCTTGAGATGCCTTGAGAGCCTTTCGCTTTCACTTGATGCGAGGATGTTTCAAATGCTAGCTGTTGCACTTTGATATTTGCGCTTGTGTGATTTCGAGGGCGACCAATGGGCGACTTTAATGCCAAGGTAGGCAAGAAGCAGGCTAGAGACAAGGCAGTGGGGGAATATGGCATAGGCACTAGGAATAGCAGGGGAGAGTTATTAGTAGAGTTTGCGGAAAAGAATAATATGAGGATAATGAATACCTTCTTCCGAAAGCGGGATAGCCGAAAGTGGACGTGGAGGAGCCCGAACGGTGAGACTAGAAATGAAATAGACCTCATACTCTGCGCTAACCCTGGCATCATAAAAGACGTGGACGTGCTCGGCAAGGTGCGCTGCAGTGACCACAGGATGGTAAGAACTCGAATTAGCCTAGACCTGAGGAGGGAACGGAAGAAACTGGTACATAAGAAGCCGATCAATGAGTTAGCGGTAAGAGGGAAAATAGAGGAATTCCAGATCAAGCTACAGAACAGGTATTCAGCTTTAACTCAGGAAGAGGACCTTAGTGTTGAAGCAATGAACGACATTCTTGTGGGCATCATTAAGGAGTGTGCAATGGAAGTCGGTGGTAACTCCGTTAGGCAGGATACCAGCAAACTATCGCAGGAGACGAAAGATGTGATCAAGAAACGCCAATGTATGAAAGCATCTAACCCTACAGCTAGAATAGAACTGGCAGAACTTTCGAAGTTAATCAACAAGCGTAAGACAGCTGACATAAGGAAGTATAATATGGATAGAATTGAACATGCTCTCAGGAGCGGAGGAAGCCTAAAAACAGTGAAGAAGAAACTAGGAATTGGCAAGAATCAGATGTATGCGTTAAGAGACAAAGCCGGCAATATCATTACTAATATGGATGAGATAGTTCAAGTGGCTGAGGAGTTCTACAGAGATTTATACAGTACCAGTGGCACCCACGACGATAATGGAAGAGAAAATAGTCTAGAGGAATTCGAAATCCCACAGGTAACGCCGGAAGAAGTAAAGAAAGCCTTAGGAGATATGCAAAGGGGGAAGGCAGCTGGGGAGGATCAGATAACAGCAGATTTGTTGAAGGATGGTGGACAGATTGTTCTAGAGAAACTGGCCACCCTGTATACGCAATGCCTCATGACCTCGAGCGTACCTGAATCTTGGAAGAACGCTAACATAATCCTAATCCATAAGAAAGGGGACGCCAAAGACTTGAAAAATTATAGACCAATCAGCTTACTGTCCGTTGCCTACAAAGTATTTACTAAGGTAAGTGCAAATAGAATCAGGAACACCTTAGACTTCTGTCAACCAAAGGACCAAGCAGGATTCCGTAAAGGCTACTCAACAATAGACCATATTCACACTATCAATCAAGTGATAGAGAAATGTGCAGAATATAACCAACCCTTATATATAGCTTTCATTGATTACGAGAAAGCGTTTGATTCAGCCGATACCTCAGCAGTCATGGAGGCATTACCAAATCAGGGTGTAGATGAGCCATATGTAAAAATACTGGAAGATATCTATAGCGGCTCCACAGCCACCGTAGTCCTCCATAAAGCAAGCAATAAAATCCCAATAAAGAAAGGCGTCAGGCAGGGAGACACGATATCTCCAATGCTATTCACAGCGTGTTTACAGGAGGTATTCAGAGACCTGGATTGGGAAGAATTGGGGATAAAAGTTAATGGACAATATCTTAGTAACTTGCGATTCCCTGATGATATTGCCTTGCTTAGTAACTCAGGGGACCAATTGCAAAGCATGCTCACTGACCTGGAGAGGCAAAGCAGAAGAGTGGGTCTAAAAATTAATATGCAGAAAACTAAAGTAATGCTTAACAGCCTCGGGAGAGAACAGCAATTTACAATAGGCAGCGAGGCACTGGAAGTCGTAAGGGAATACATCTACTTAGGGCAGGTAGTGACGGCGGATCCGGATCATGAGACGGAAATAATCAGAAGAATAAGAATGGGCTGGAGTGCGTTTGGCAGGCATTCCCAAATCATGAACAGCAGGTTGCCGTTATCCCTCAAGAGAAAAGTATATAATAGCTGTGTCTTACCAGTACTCACCTACGGGGCAGAAACCTGGAGGCTTACGAAAAGGGTTCTACTCAAATTGAGGACGACACAACGAGCTATGGAAAGAAGAATGATAGGTGTAACGTTAAGGGATAAGAAAAGAGCAGATTGGGTGAGGGAACAAACGCGAGTTAATGACATCTTAGTTGAAATCAAGAAAAAGAAATGGGCATGGGCAGGACATGTAATGAGGAGGGAAGATAACCGATGGTCATTAAGGGTTACGGACTGGATCCCAAGGGAAGGGAAGCGTAGCAGGGGGCGGCAGAAAGTTAGGTGGGCGGATGAGATTAAGAAGTTTGCAGGGACGGCATGGCCACAATTAGTACATGACCGGGGTTGTTGGAGAAGTATGGGAGAGGCCTTTGCCCTGCAGTGGGCTTAACCAGGCTGATGATGATGATGATGATGATGATGATGATGATGATTTCGAGGGTTGGTTCGTTTGTGAGTTGCTGTTTTAGGTTCTCAATGTTTCTCATAAAGGAGGCCCTCGCTGCTGCAGTGCTGATGGCCTTTTTTGCAAGGTTTTACGTTTATTTTGTTTCATTTGCATCATAATTTGCCTGCAAGTGGCTTGTGCCAGCTGCTTTTTCTGTGAGTGTAGCACGGAAGACATGTCGGCTCTGTACACAGAACCTTGCATTTATCAGAAATTTGGTTTTTGCTCTTCGTTTTTAATCCTTGACAAACGTTAAGCCTGTGTACAGTATTTATGAACAATATCAGGCAATCGGCGGTGGCAACGTTCACGCTCCAAAGTGCCGCGACTGAACGGCCAAAATCGCTTGTCGTAGCCCGTTTCTCGCTACCTACCTCTACAAATTTTTCAATTTCCAGCCGTATTCCATCAACTTCAAGAATGAAAAATGCGATGAATACGCCGTCGCTGCCCTCAACTGTGACTTTGTACCACAATGGCGGTGGCGGGATACAACAATGCATGTCATTTTCATTCTTGCACAGCTTCAGGTATAGAATCAGTACCTCGCTCATTTCATGCATCCGTGCTACCTTCTCCACGAAGTGGCACTGCAGCTCGATCAGTAGAATTTGAGATTATCCATCCTTCTTTCTCACTTCTTTTGTGAAGGTTTAGGCAGATACGATGGAAGGTTTGGAAAAACTTTGGGGACGACACCCTCAAGCGAGTGACCACTTGCCTTGCGGCTTGTGAAAGTCTGTCCATTGATAACATGCACGTAGCCCTTCAGAAGGTCTTGCTCGTGAAGATGGAGATTGCATACCTTGGACTTTGGTGATATTTGTTTATTTGCACGTTGATTGGCTTTATTGCACGCCTAACGGAGGTGCTGATTGATGGGAGGGCAAAAAATAAATGACGCATGGACTGGTTCACGTCCTCCTTCTAGCCACTTCTGCAGCCGGGAATGCAACACGTCGGCATGGTTTGCTTTGAATATGACTGTTATCACGCACCATTAGATCATCATCGAAATAATCAGCCTGCTGTGCGAGATAGAAGCAAACACTGCCGCCACACACACTTGAATCGCAGCCTTTGTCGCAGTGGCAGCCAGAAAACGTGGAGCTGGGTGCGAGGGCAGCACTACGGATGCACAAATTGGTGGTGGTTCCGTGCAACTTCGCCAATTTTAAGACTAAATGTAGTCTAGTATCCTTGGGCAAAGCCACCTTCAAGGCCTCCACACGACTGCCTGACGTCACGCTAGTGGGATGGGCCTACAAGCCGATTTCACTACGCCATGCTCGCACGACGTGCGCAGGAATGCGCGCAGGCAATTTTTTAACCATAATCACCACAATAATCAACAATTATAGTTTTGAAAAATTACCACTTTCCAGAAAGTAATATCAACCTAGCCAAGAGACTATTTCTTTCCCTTCCACGGCATAGAATGTACAACTGCCGCAGAAATTATTGGCGTTGGCTGGTTCTTTGCATTCATAAAGTTAATAAATTAATAAAGGAGAAATGACGCCTCCGCCCGATTGTAGCAATAGCTGCAAAGGAAACCAATACGGGTTCCTCGAAAGAAAAGCATCGCAATTAAAGAAAAATTTATCCTGGTCCAGGACTCAAACCTGGGACTACAGCCTTTCCGGGGCAGCCACTCCACCATCTGAGCTAACCAGGAAGGTTACAAGATGGCAGGGCAAAGTCTAACTTATCAAGAACTCGAAGCAAATGCAGGGGTTTGACGTAATATTAGCAGGTAGTAATTGCGAGTTCCCACCGAACTATTACTTCTTCGCATGAAACACCCTATTAAAGAAATGATATTCGGTTGGACTCTTTCAGCACTTACATAGATTTATTATATATCCTCAAAAGGACCTGGCTTGTACTCCTATTCTCCTGTATGCTATTAGATCATTTTTGTGAAGGTCTGAAGTTATTTCTGCATCCCTGATGGATGGTGTTAATCTTCGCGGTCCCCGTCTGGGGAGTTGAATAGCATGGGGAGTTGAATAGCAAAAGTACATTTTCAAAGCCCAGAATAATTTTTTTCCTAAATATGAACAAATGTTATGCTACCGAAAATAGCAATAAATGTACATTTCTTGTTCAGATTTTCTTCGACATTCAGTTCAAGGTTCATTTACTGAAAAGGATATCAAAATCGCAGTTGCCATGCACAAACTACTGTCACAAAACAAGCCTTTGCAGCAGTTTTTCTTGGTTTCCCATTTCCACAAGCGTTGTTTGCAAGTGATCTGGGATTTCATAAAATGCTGAGGAATTGATGAAGACACATTCACAAACGAAATATTTTGATACACGAATGATAAAGTACTGTAGCTTAGAGTGTCCCGAGAAAAAATATGCTTTATGACACTTAAGAAACAGACAGCATAATAAAAACAAGTTTTTAAACACCGGTGCATAAAGAAAATATTAACTTTGTCAGACACAACTCAAGTCTACAGTGAAGGTTCGCTTGCGTTTAGCGTACCAAGACCAATTCCACCATGACAAAAAATATTCAAGCTTTCAAAATGTTTAGTTTGCAACGGTTCTTGGCATGGGACAATTTATCATTTGCTCTGCGGCACAAATTCTTCAACATTGTATTTGCTGCAGCACCAACGACAAGCTCCATCTTCTCCTATGTTGCATGACAAATCAAACACATCTAGGTCTTCAGTATCTCCAAGGACTGAAAATACAAGGCCCACAGGTGCATCCATCTGCTTAGGAGGGCTGAAAACCTGTGTCGGGGGTTCTGGGGCCCTGAGCCTATTCAGGATCATTTCTGTGAAAAGCAGAGCTTTTACAACACCGACTGGTGAGAACTTGAGCCCGCCTCTGGACATTTTCTGCATTATTTAAGTCTACATCTTGCTGAACAAGGTTTTCACTGCATGATGTGCACGTTAGTTTCTTGAAAAGAGCGCAGGCGCACTGGGCAGCAACATAGGTTACCGCTGGCAGCCTAGAAGATTTTGCCTCAGTGTCAGAATGTGTCACGGGGACCCCAAATTGATTCTCCAATGAATAAATATCTACCTTTGACACACTTGATGCTTGCAGCATGTCCAGCTCGGGGAAATCTTGAACTCTTTCCAAACTCAGCTTTGTCTCTGACTTATATTTGACTGATGCGCACATGGTGGTTGGCCTCTGACAACTGGCGGTATTTTCGAAGCCGATCCTTCAGGCTATTGGTTAGAAATTTCCCCAGGCCAACATAACTGAAATGAGGTTCTTCCAAACAGTACATGGACACGTGTACTTATCTGTATCGGGCAACCCCGTTTCGCCGCCTAACAAATGTAATCGCACAGCGTGGGACGCGCCTGCATGTATCCGAAGTGTCTGGAAAGTTATCGATGCTTCTATCCGCTGTCTGTTGTCGCCGAACCTTATGTTATCTGATTTCATCACCTGACGCGAATGGTGTAGATCTATGTGGAAGGCACGCGGGTCCGAACGATTAGTCTGGAACATTCAACGACTGCTGTATAAAAGCCGACGCGCTTGACCCGCTGATCAGATTCTCGACGATCGCCGACCGTGTTCGCCGCTATCATTGTGCTATAAGTGTAGCCTCTTTTGTGGGCACAGGTTCGCCCAATAAAAGTTAGTTTTGTGTTTAAAAGTATTGCTACTGTGTTCTTTGACGTTACCAGCACGTGACATCTGGTAGAGGTGCTTTGCATTCATGTACCGGACGCCCCCACAAAGCCGTGACCCAAGTCCTCATGCGGACGACACCAACGTCGCCAAGAACGAGCCAGGTAGCCGCAGGCTGCAAGGACTGCCGCCGGAGCACGGACTTTTGCCTGAGAGGACTAGGAAGATTGCCACCAAGTCCATCCCAATGGCAGCCCCAGCGTCCCCCGTCGTGCTGCAGCAGCCCAGGGAGCCTCCGACGTTCCGCGGTTCAACTTTCGAGGACCCGGAAAGCTGGCTTGAGACGTATGAGACAGTCGCTGCGTTTAACAACAGGAACAGCGACGACAAACTGCGACATGTCTTCTTCGCATTGGAAGACGCTGCCAGGACGTGGTTCGAGAACCGAGAAGCCAACTTAACGACCTAGGAGCTGTTCCGAAGCGGCTTCCTGCAGGCATTCGCAAGCGTCGTGCGCCGAGAACGAGCCCAAGCGCTATTAGAAACCCGGGTGCAGCTACCTAATGAGACAACCGCAATCTTCACGGAGGAAATGAGCCGTCTCTTCCCCCACGCCGACCCTGAAATGCCCGAGGAGAAGAAAGTCCGCCTACTCATGCGTGGTGTGAAGGAGGAACTTTTTGCCGGAATGGTACAAAGCCCACCGAAGACCGTCGACGAGTTCCTTCGCGAGGCCACCAGCATCGAGAAGACACTCAAGATGCGAAACCGGCTATTCGACCGCCGCACAAACTCGACAAACTACGCCGGAGTTCAGTCACTGGCCACCGACGACCTACGCGAGACTATCCGAGCTGACGTGCGGGAGGAGCTACGAAAGCTGTTCCCTTCATCACAGCCTCAAGTGGCTTCGATTGCCGACGCCGTGCGTGAGGAGCTCCAAGAACAACTTGGAGTAGCCCCTGAATCGCCGCAGCCTGAGCCGCAAGCGATGACCTACGCCGCCGTAGCACGCCGTCAAGGTCCTGTCACGCCGCAGTTCCGTCGTCCGCCGCCGCCGCCGCCAGCGCGACCACCCCTCGCCCAGCGCACCTACACTAGGAAGACGGACATTTGGCGCTCTCCTGACCACCTCCCGCTCTGCTACCACTGCGGAGAAGCGGGTCACGTCTACCGACGATGTCCATACCGGGAGAAGGGACTGCGAGGTTTCGCCGTGAACGCTCCGCGCCCGCAGCAAGGCCAACTCCCCCCGCGATATCGCCGACTACCTCGCCGCTACTCAGTGGAGCTCTCGACGACCGTCGCGTTCGCCATCACCAGGTCGCTATCTGTCACCGCAGCGCCGGCCATACACTGGCCCAGCCCGGGGCCGGTCAGCTAGCCCGTATCCGGAAAACTAAAAGCAGCAACCGATGGAGGTGCGGTTGCTCTTCGTCGACCTGACGAAGATCCTCCGCCGCCGACGAAGACACCGAAGAAACTACCTCGACGACATAACGACACGCCGCCGTCCCGACGAAGTCTGGAAGCAAAGAATACAACGACGAAAGACGACCTGACGACGCGACGTTCCAGCTTCAGTTCAACACGACGCGGCCGTGATCCGACGCCGAGACCTAACTGCAACGCAAGACAAAGAACCACCGACCTCGACGTGCTTCTCGACGGCCACGCAGTCACTGCTTTAGTGGACACAGGAGCCGATTACTCCGTCATGAGTGGACCCATCGCCGCCCAGTTGAAGAAAGTTAAAACTGCATGGGAAGGCCCTCAAATTCGAACCGCTGGAGCACACCTCATCACGCCGACTGGAATCTGCACGGCAAGAATAACCATTCATGACAGGACTTACCCTGCTACCTTCGTTATCCTGCAACAGTGTTCACGAGACGTCATTCTCGGTATGGACTTCCTGAACTAACACGGCGCAATCATCGACCTGAAGTCGAAGTCAATAACGCTGTCGGAAGATAAAGCGATACTGCCGGAGAGCCCTCGTATTCACCACGCCTTGAGTGTGCTCGAAGACCAAGTGAGCATCCCGCCTCGGTCCAGCATTGTTATTTCGGTCGGCACCGAAACACCCGCTGACGTAGCAGGCGTCATCGAAGGCGACCAAGGTCTACAGCTAGACCGTGAAATTTGCGTCGCAAGAGGGATCGCTCGACTGCATAGAGGGAAAACTGAAGTGTTGCTGACAAACTTCAGCCAGGAGTTCAAGCACATCAACAAGGGCACGACGATCGCGTACATCGAGGAAATTCTGGAAACCAGTAATGCGTTTGTCCTCTCGGATTCCGCCGCATCTACCCCGACGACGATGGTTCCCGAACCAGACTACGACATTAATCCAAGTCTCCCCGTGATTAAGCAACAGCAGCTCAGAAGTCTGCTCCGACGATACAAAGGCTGCTTTTCGACGTCATCGAGGATTCGACAAACACCAGTCGATAAGCATCGCATAATCACCGAGGAGTGCGCTCGACCAATCCGCCAGAGCCCTTACCGAGTTTCGCCGTGAGAACGTGCAGCTATAAGAGAACAAGTCGACGAAATGCTGCGCAACGACATCATCCAGCCGTCGAAAAGCCCGTGGGCATCCCCTGTTGTCCTGGTAAAGAAAAAGGACGGAACCCTACGTTTCTGCGTCGATTATCGTCGTCTGAACAAGATCACGAAGAAGGACGTAGACCCCCTCCCACGAATAGACGACGCATTGGATCGGCTCTCCAACGCTAAATACTTCTCGTCGATGGACCTCAAGTCTGGCTATTGGCAAATAGAAGTCGACGAAAGAGATCGCGAAAAGACGGCCTTCATCACCCCAGACGGCCTCTACGAGTTCAAGGTTATGCCATTCGGACTGTGCTCGGCGCCTACAACGTTCCAGCGCGTCATGGACACGGTGTTAGCAGGATTGAAGTGGCAGACCTGTCTCGTTTACTTGGATGACGTCGTCGTCTTCGCCTAAAATTTCGACGATCACCTCAAGCGGCTTGCGACAGTAATAGAGGCCATCAAGTCGTCAGGGCTTACTGTGAAGCCGGAAAAATGCCGCTTCGCTTACGATGAGCTTTCGTTCCTAGGCCACGTGATCAGCAAATCTGGTGTCCGTCCAGACCCGCACAAGACAGCTGCCATCGCACAGTTCCCGCAACCCATCAACAAGAAGGCAGTTCGTAGATTCCTTGGCATGTGTACCTACTACAGGCGCTTTGTCAAGGACTTTTCACGCATCGCCGAGCCGTCGACACGTCTAACTAAATGTGATGTTGAGTTCAAGTGGGAAACGCCGCAGGCCGACGCATTTGAAGAACTCAAACGACGCATGCAGTCGCCGCCCGTACTTGCGCACTTCGACGAGTACGCCGATACAGAAATCCATACTGACGCCAGTAGCCTAGGCCTCGGTGCCGTTCTAGACCAGAGGAGAAACGGAGTCGAACAAGTGACAGCCTATGCTAGCCGGTCGCTGTCAAAAGCGGAAGGCAACTAATCTACGAAAGAAAAGGAATGCCTCGCCATCGTTTGGCCTACAGCTAAATTTCGCCCTTATCTTTATGGCAGGCCATTCAAAGTCGTCAATGACCATCACGCGTTGTGTTGGCTAGCGAATGTAAAGGATCCTTCAGGACGACTGGCGCGGTGGAGCCTCAGACTACAAGAATACGACATCACTGTAACCTACAAGTCCGGACGAAAACACTCAGATGCCGATTGCTTATCACGCGCCCCGAGAATGATGACGCCTTCCTTGGAATGATAAGTGCGGAAGGCTTCACTGAACAGCAACGGGCAGACCCGGAGCTAAAAGGCCTCGTCGAATGTTTGGAAGGGCACAATGACGTTGTCCCGAGGGCATTTAAGCGCGGATTATCTTCCTTCACGCTTCAAAACAATCTACTCGTGAAGAAGAACTTCTCACCAGTCCGCGCCAATTACCTTCTTGTTGTCCCGTCAGGTCTTCGTCCAGAAGTATTGCACGCCCTACATGACGATCCGACCGCTGGACACCTCGGATTTTCCCGGACACTATCGAGGATACAAGAAAAGTATTATTGGCCGCGTCTGACCGCCGACGTCGCCCGTTATGTCTGAACATGCCGAGACTGTCAGCGACACAAGACACCGCCGACAAGGCCAGCCGGATTACTACAGCCAATCGAGCCTCCTTGCCGACCATTCCAGCAGATCGGGATGGACTTGCTGGGACCCTTTCCGACGTCAACAACCGGAAATAAGTGGATTGTCATGGCGACGGACTACCTCACCCGCTTCGCTGAAACTAAAGCACTGCCGAAAGGTAGCGCAGCCGAAGTTGCGAAATTCTTTGTCGAAAATAACCTGCTGCGACATGGAGCCCCAGAAGTCCTCATCACTGACAGAAGAACGGCCTTTACAGCGGAGCTCACCCAAGCAATTCTGAAATACAGTCAGACAAGGCACAGGAGGACAACGGCCTAATATCCGCAGACGAATGGTCTTACGGAGCGGCTGAATAAGACCCTCGCCGACATGCTAGCGATGTACATCGACGTCGAACACAAGAGCTGGGATGCCGTCCTGCCGTACGTAACATTCGCTTACAACACGGCGGTGCAAGAAACAACACAGATCACGCCGTTCAAGCTGGTCTACGGCAGGAAACCGACGACGACGCTCGACGCCATGCTGCCGCACGTCACTGACGAGGAGAACCTTGACGTCGCTACCTATCTCCAGCGCGCCGAAGAAGCCCGACAGCTCGCCCACCTGCGAATAAAAAACCAGCAGAGGACCGACAGCCGACAATACAACCTCCGACGACGCTTCGTCGAGTACCAACCCAGTGACCGTGTTTGGGTTTGGACCCCTATACGCCGACGAGGACTGAGCGAGAAGCTTTTGCGTCGCTATTTCGGACCGTACAAGATCATCCGACGTATTGGCGCACTGGACTATGAGGTCGTGCCAGACGGCATTTCGCTATCACAGCGGCGCCGCTCACGACCTGAAATAGTCCACGTTGTGCGACTCAAGCCGTACTACCAGCGTTAATGAACTTTGGGGCTTCGCGTAACTGACCTTTGGACTTTGTTTCCTTTCACTGTATTGTTACTTATGTTTAATAAGTGTCCATTTGTGTTTCGCTCTCTCATATTTGTAGCATCGGGACGATGCTATTTAAAAGGGGGGTATTGACACGTGTACTTATCTGTATCGGGCAACCACGTTTCGCCGCCTAACAAATGTAATCGCACAGCGTGGGACGCGGCTGCATGTATCCGAAGTTTCTGGAAAGTTATCGATGCTTCTATCCGCTGTCTGTTGTCGCCGAACCTTATGTTATCTGATTTCATCACCTGACGCGAATGGTGTAGAACTTTGTGGGAGGCACGCGGGTCCGAACGATTAGGCTGGAACATTCAACAACTGCTCTATAAAAGCCGACGCGCTTGACCCGCTGATCAGATTCTCGACGATCGCCGACCGTGTTCGCCGCTATCGTTGTGCTATAAGTGTAGCCTCTTCTGTGGGCACAGGTTCGCCCAATAAACGTTAGTTTTGTGTTTAAAAGTATTGCTACTGTGTTCTTTGACGTTACGACCACGTGACAATATGGCGAGTTCGTGCATGGCCTGCGTGGTATGGCTCAAAGCAGAGTGTGTTTTACGAGTCAGGCGACTATTATTATGTTTGATACGTGTCCAGTGGTTGAGCCAGTGAACTATACTGCTCAGATGTTCGAGCTGAGGACATGAGGATGATGTCATTGGGCGTTGCAGCTCATCTCGAAGCTGTTGTCCTTTTCAAGCAAAGCTTGTGTTGCCGCACTCGTGTCGGCGTTGGTGTTACCGCATGAAAAAACTCAAGCCTTGCGAAAGTAAAAAGAAATGCGTGTTTGGCTGCGGATTAGAACGACCGACCACCAGGTTGCGAGACCGCAATGCCGATTCAGCCACTCTCGGTTAATCATACACGCCCCCTAAAGCGAGATTTTATATGCTTTAGACGCTGCGCAAGGCGCGACCAATCCCCTTCGTCCTGAGGAGAGAAAGGGTGTGATGGCGTGTTCGCTCGCCTCGCGCCCGCCAGTTCGGGCCCGGCAATCCGATGGGGAGGTGGTGTTTGGTTCGTTCTGCCGAAGTGCAGGCTGCATTGAAGGAACGGCAGCGAGAGCAGGCCGCGCGTCTTGTGTTCGGCCGAAGAACAGGCGGCGTTTCATGAACGTCGCCAAGAACAGCTGTTCAGCAGATGAAGGGGCAATAGCCCTGGCCATTGTCCACGCCTCGACCCTTCCCGCACAAGACACCCCTATCACCATAGTGACAGACTCGCAGGCTGCCTGCCGAGCCTTCGCTCAAGGACTTGTGACTGCACACACACATCAAATTCTCTCCTCTGTCCCCCCTCCCACGTTACGCAGGGTGCGTATCGTCTGGACTCCTGGACACGCCTCTCTCCTTGGTAATGAACGCGTGAATGCGGTAGCCCGAGGTATGACTGGCCGGGCACCATCGAAAGAGCTGTCCAACCCAACGACGCACCGCCAGAGCCCCTATAGTACACCGAGACGCTCGAGTACAACCGACAAAGTCGCCATAACTATCCCGCTCCTCATCCTTCGCTTAATATGGTGGATGCCGCTGTCTGGCGGCAACTGCAGACCAATTCCTTTCCTTGTCTCCACATGCTACATATCTTTCATTCCACCCTATACCCTTCCTATTGTCCCCACTGTGGGGCCAAACCTATGGTGTAGCACTCCACATGGGAATGCCCTAACCCTTCAGATGTTCCTCCTATACCCAGCCCTAGCCTTTCCTCTTGGGATTCTGCGCTGCTCAGCACAAGCCGGCAGGAACAGCAGTGGCTGATCCAGCGGGCTCGCGAAGTCGCGCATGGCAATGGAGCCCTGGACTGAGGGCCCCACTCATCGAGGAAATTTTCTACTTGTTTTGCAAAATAAATGTTTATTCTCTCTCTCTCGCCGAGAACTGACTCGAGAAAGGGCTCCCCTTCGACGCCACCTCACCGTGAGGCAGTGCGAAGCCGGGGCGTCACGACAACGAACAACCGCGGATCCCGGGCATCGCTTGCACCGCTCTTCACAGTAGAGGAAGGGCGATCAATTTTTTTTTGTGTGTGTCTACATTTACATTCCACCACATCAAAATGGTGTCGGTGTATTTGGATGTTTTCGTTTCATGCTGTAATGAAACTGTATTAAGAGCAGCAACAGTGGAAAAGGTAAAAATGTTCAGGGCAAGCTTAACATTCTGGCGTTTCATGTTTAAAAGGTACAGTGCTTTTATGGTAAGTGTTCGTGCTACGGTTACGAGCTCATTTTTTTCCAGCTTTGTGCAGCTGATACAGAAATATAAAGGATGCTGTTAGTGTCTCTTTTGGGCTTCAGTACGTTTTGCGTCAGGAAAGTACATGCACTTCCCAATATTGTGCCGATTCAGCCAGTTATTGCCATAGCAATTACGTGAGCCGGGTCTACCACAAAACACGGGGCATGATCGATCGGCAGGATGCTGGTACACAAGCTGAGACTTGCGGTCTTAGAAAAGAATGAGATAGCTTTTCTGTTTATGGAGTTATTGTCTGATATGAGTGCTATGATTCCTAAACCAGATGCTTCCAGATTATTAATAAGCTTCGAAAGAAAGTCATGCGACACCCTAGCATCTGTTTGTGCAACAGGTAAGATGCGCTCAACATCCCTGTTTGAAGAAAGTAGGCTCTGGATTATAAAGGAGATGGTTGTTTTTGCGGGGTTTGATAAATTAGCAGCAACACCAGTCGCAAATTCAGCCCTGCAATCAAAATATGCTTTAAGGTGCGCTTCATCTATCATTAAAGTTAGTCCGTTCATGCTCTTTGTAGGTGGTCACAACTCGCTTCTCATAAGAAAGTCAGATAACTGTTGCTCTCTTGCAGTACTTACATCATATGACGAACAGAGCCTTCTGATTGTGTCAGGGTGCGGTAACTTAAGTTTCATCTAACTTATCAAAAACATGTACGCATGAGGTAAAATTTTGAACGAAAGGCAGGCAAAAGCAAAAAAATATGGGGGATATTGGCTAGCATTGTTTAAAACAAGGTCAACTTGACTTTTGAAAAAGTTTAGCGCCTCGAAATGCCATTCTTGCAATTTGCAAGCAAAATACTCATCACTCACGTCTTCCAGTAAAGTTGCTACCATTTGCAGAAGACTACGAATCTTCTGAGAAGGCTCAGCGAAGATACTCCTTTAAAACTCTTTAATCGTCTGTAGCACTACTTTCAAATCACGTAGGTCACACAGCCAACAGCTGTGTGACCTAAGACATCACCGCACTTGTTCAGGTGGGTTTCACAAAAAAAACACTTCTACGCGCAAGTCCGACGGCACAATCACCGACGAACAGACTGCAGGAGCCGAATGAAGTGCCAAATCAAAGAAGAAAATCTTCTGGCCCTTGTTGATGATAGCCCAGAAGTCGTAATTTTGAAGGTTTGGCAAGGCTTCGAGCAAGTCGGAGAAACTTATTGTTTTTGGCCTCCTTTTCAGCTTGAGTCTGCTTGGAAACTATTACTTTCACTTGCAAAGAAGCGGCTTCCAAGCGCATTCTTTTCTTTTCTGATCCCGGCCACGGCGGCGAATTTCGATGGAGGCGAAATGCGAAGACACCCATGTACCTAGGTTTAGGTGCACGTTATAAGGAACCCCAGGTGGTCTAAATTTCTCGAGTCCCCCACCACGGCGTGGCTCATAATCATAAAGTTGGTTTTGGCACGTGAAACCCCATAATTTATTTTATTATCTTTTCTTTTCTGGTGCTTCTCGATGCTTGTGGCCGGGATAAATATACACGGCACTTCAGAAACAGTGTTGGAGCTGCAGTTTGTTTCACGCGAACGGTTTTCAGGGAAACTTCGAAAACTTTTATGGTTTTGACATCTGTATAGGCAGTTATCACGTAATCCCTTGGCAGGAAATACCTATCACAGAGCTGAAATAAAATAAAAATCAAACGAGCATTAAACTGGACAAAAAATGCCAATAAAAAGCACGCCCAACAGTTCAAGGACCCTGTCTCTGAGCGAAAGAAATACAGATCGTTAGCACGTGCGTTACGCTGGTGCCGTGCGTAACCAAAATCATGCATTTGCAACCATCAGCGGATAAATCGCGCGACGAATGCTTTTTTTCTGAGAACACAGAGTAGCAATACAGGAAAGTAATGCTTGCAACTGTGTACTTTGTTTGCAAGAAAACTTTCCGAGGAACATATCTTGTCCATGCTGCCCGCACAGTTGGGTCAGTAGGAAATCTGTCTGTTCGCACACTTGGACCGCCGTCCTAATTTGATATCAGTGGGGGGGGGGGGGGGTGAGTGCATAGCAAAGGCGAGGCATCGTTGCGTTCGAATGGATGAAGACTCGCACAGAAACAACCAAACGTAATTTCGCAAGCTTGACTTACGATGCGCCATGTTTATCCATATTGTCAAAATTATGCTTATCCTTCAACGTGAACGCGTGCCCCTGAATAAGCGTTGCCAGCAATTGACACAAATTTGTTCAAACTATTGTGCGTAGCAGATATGAAAATTACATATCTATATGTTTCGGTCTGTATTAGAGCGAAGCTGCTAAGAGGTACTTTCCCCACTATGGTGTTCGCGTGTAGAAAATGAATCTCAAGATAGTAAATTGCCGGGCCGACCAGCGGGGGAGCTACAGTAGGCATTAGGCACTCCCCACACGTGGGCCGATCTCAAAGCTAGTGCAATACCGGGCCGGCCCGTGGCGAAGGTGAAGCAGGCGTAAAGCACTTCCCATACGTCGGCCACACTCTTAGGCAAAGTTACACCCTTTGGGCTGTATCTCTGCCACACAAAAATCATCATCTGCCTTGCTTGCGTTTCCTTTCTTGAAAACGCCGCGCCCACTACTTTCCTGTCGGGAATGCTACGTCATGCGGATAAAGCGCGTGCCGTTCGTTACTGAAAAGTACCGGGCTCGCCTCGTTAAAGAAAAAAATGTGGACAAGACAGATGACGATTATTGTTGCGGCAAAAGGGTGTGATTTTGCTTAAGAGTGCAATCCCGAAGATAGTGCGATGCTGGGTTGACCCGAGGCGGAGATTAAGCAGGTTTAACCGATCTCCATACGTGGTCCGATCCCTAAGATAGTGCAACCCTGCCCGACGCATGGCGGAGGTGTAGTACGCCATTAAGGCGTACACATACACAACTTCGCCCCTCATCCCTCTTCCAGGGTGGTAGGGCACCAATATTTTGTATTTCCAACTAAAGGATTATATGTCTTGATTTGTGCTCTTAATTATGGAGAGTGTAAAACTGAACGAGAAATAAAAAGGCATTGTTCCCATGCGCTCCAATGCAATATTTTTTTCATGCCGTAGACGTGGTGAAAGTCGTGCTCAGCCGAGAAGGATAAGCACGTTTGCCGAACAGCGTCCGGTGCTGCATGTGCGCGCCGGCTCCGCTCTGCCCCTTTTGACACAACCATCTCACTATAGCGTGACTTGGCTGCCAAATAAAGGAGGTCGCGCGGCGGCCTTCTCTCTTCTAGGTGCATGGCCTTGATCAAGGTCGCACCGTTTGAAGCTGCTGGCGATACTTCTCGGAAGGGTCGTTCGTACAACTTCGCGCGCAGTTGTATGCGTTCAGACTCCTCAAATGGTCTTTATAATTGCATATGATGTATTTATGCCTTAGGAATAGATGCGTTTGTTTCTTTCATTTATTTCGCTTTATTTTCTTTATTGCTTCCCTGTTATTGCACGTGCATTGCGGCCACAGTGTCGGCTTTCATTCTACTATGTTATTGTACGGTTGCCTTTGGAGAAGGAATATGTTTCTTGCTCTTCAAGCATGTATCTCTCATGTGTATTTTTGTCATATAGTTTGCCATCAGTAAGTCTTACGAAATGCAGATGGAAAAACTTACGTAAATTTCCTGCTTGCCGCTTCAAAGAAGTAAAGCGCATCTGTCCCATCCGGCAACCTGTTCTCAGATTTACTGGACGTATTCTTATAGAAAAAAAAATTCAGTGGAACATTCCATTCATGTTTCCGCCATTCTCCCGTAACGGAATGCGGAGTAATCGGTACAGGTTTTTAATTGAAGTTGGAGCTCGGGCGTCCAAAACAAATTTATATAGCCATCATGTAAGCTAATCTTTGGCCCGTACGCCATGAAAGTTTTTTCCAGTCCATGCCTAACAACAACAGCAGCAAAAAAGAAACGGCGTGGTAGCCTAATTATAATTAGCCGCTACGTAGTAGATATGGCGTTTCACTGCTAAACTCGAGGTCACGGGTTTGAGCCAGGTCGAGGAATTCGATGGTAAGAAAATGAAATAAAAAAGACTCGCGTACTCCTGTTTAGGTGTACATTAAAGAACCCCAGATGTTGAGAAATGCCTTATAATCATATCGGCAGACGCAAAACGCCAAAATTTGTAGAATAAAAGAAAGGGTAAGTGCGCCCTTCTGCTCTCTTCTAGAGGAGTAAACGAAAGAAATTATCGAGTGTGATTCCTGAGAAAAGCATGTTACGCTTATCTTATATTGCATACCTCAATGTAATGCATCCCAAATGTACGTCCGCTTAAATAAGCCGCTTCTGTATTGTAAATGGCTGCATCCAGTTATCCGGTGCACTGCCATAAGGCCGATACTGAAGCAAATGAAGGAACAGAGTGCCCATCGTACACGTAGAGATAATTGCATATCTGCTGCGTTTGTTGATGAAGATAAATCTGGCACCATATTGGACACCCAGATTTATTGGGTTGCTGGCATGGTGAGCCTAAAAAAATTCTTTACTTGCCTGAATCAAGTTAGCAAATTTCATCTCGGTTCACAAGGTGTGATTTTGCACTACATCGTACGCAGCTACAATTTCAGTAAATGTGAACTTCGGATTGACGCTTCACATGCACGTAGTGCGGCAGCTGCAATTTCTGACGTTTTCGAGCACCTAGCGGAGGACTGAATTATTCTTTGCGTCAATTTGCTTCGATAAAACAAAGTAAAACAACTGCGAAACCGTTTTTGTCAAGGTTCTTTGGGTTTGAGAAAATTAAGTAGGAAGACCACAGTGATGTGTCTACGATCCACGTTGTGATTGGTTCCCCGTCCTTGCCGTATGTGCGTTTTCGCAGAAATGTTAAGCACTCCGAACATCGAAAAAAACGCACGCACAAAGGGTCCGACGCCAATTTCCTGCATCTATGAATTCGCAAGGGCGAAAACGCAGTCAAATGCGCACCATATGAAACAGGGTTTACAAGCTCCTCCAAAATGAGGCATTCATGCTGAATGACAGCTAGGAACTTGTTCAGGAGAACCCATTAACACCCGTGCATGAATTCTGCCAGGAACTTGTCGGTCTCTGCGCAACAGCCACGCCTCTCCAGCAGCGCACTCATTCAGAATAAGAATCCTCACTTGTATCGGCCCTTCCTTCACCTTTAAGACTTCAAAAGTGCTGTTATACCTTGCATTCGAAGGGAAATGGGTATTCGATCATTTTTAAGTGTGAATTCTGAATTCAAATACGATCTGAATAGGTAATACCATTCAATTAGACTATAAGTTTCTACTTCACTTCGCCTGCTGGCACGTTGAAGGACACCGCCAGACAAATCACGGAGTTTACATTGGTAAAGACGTCCCACTATCCACCATTCATTCTGAATACATAGGCAATGTATTTTCCCTAACACTGTTTTTCATATTAACGTCCCATAATTGCCTTGGATTACGCAGAAGTGGTCTGGCGCGCAGTTACCGTGGAAGCATGCTGGAAAGCAGGAAAACACTGATAGAAGCAAAGGGTCCGAAAACCACGATTTTCTTTTACTTTCCTGTCTTCTTATCACTTTTTCTCACTTCCGTATTCTGGGCGGCAAGGGTTAACCTGGTGTAATTATCCAATCTTGGGTATGTTATATTAGGTTATAGCAGCGATGCATGGCTGGCGTCTGCAGGTATTCTTCCAATCTTGTAGCGTCCCCTTGTTGGGCTCGGTGGTGGGTGGCTACCATCGCCGCCGAATTTTCAAACGCTATATGGCAAGCGGCTAAAGCCACCGCTACCTGATCGCTCCCTGAAGAGGGGGCGCACCGATGAACACGTTTTTCATGCACCCAAAACAATCATTTTCCAAGTACCACGTTGTACGCAGTCAGTACGATTCCAAAACAATCAGAATGATCAGAATCAGAATCAGAATGAAGATTGTCGTTGGAGATTTTAATGCGCACAACACCCTTTGGGAAAACCGTCGTTGTGTTGCCAGAGGAGGCATAGTTGAAAACTTCCTCCTCACTACAGATGCTTGCTTGCTTAATGGGAAAGAACCTACATTTTACAGTGTCGCAAACAAAACATTTTCATCTATCGATTTAAGCATCGCATCGAGTTTACTCTTGCCGCATCTGGAGTGGAACGTGATTAAGCATCCCTACGGGAGTGATCATTTCCCCATTGTCATAAAACTAACAAAAGCTGATGAGTGCTCTCCACATGTCTCCCGGTGGAAAGTCGGTTGTGCCCACTGGACACGATACGGGGAGCTGACACATTTGACTTGGAATGATATCAGTAATCGTTCTATCGAAGATGCAGCGGCATATTTCACGGCGTTCATAGTTGATGCGGCGTCAATATGTATCCCCGCAGCAAATGGATCGTCCTGTAAGCGACGTGTTCCATGTTGGAACGACGAATGCAAAAAAGCGCGTAGAAATCAAAATAAAGCTTGGAACAACCTTCGAGACTCTCCAACTACAGAGAACTTGATAATTTTTAAGAAAATAAAGTCTGAGGGTAGAAGAACGCGGCGCCGTGCCAAAAGGGAAAGCTGGCAGAGATATATTTCTAGCATCAACTCTTATACTGGCGAACTAAAAGCCTGGAACAGAGTGAATAAAATCAAAGGTCGGCAAACTCATCCTCTACCATTAGTAAACACGCAAGGTAATACTCTTCAGAACCAAGCTGACTCTCTAGGGGCACATTTTGAAAACATTTCTAGCCCATTGCATTACTCCGATGCATTCCTTAGATGCCAGAAACAAGCTGAGAGACTGCCTCTGGACCTAAAAGGAAAGAGCAATCAATCCTACAACCGTCCTTTCAATATGGCTGAATTTCAGGCTCCACTACATAGTTGTAATAAATCAGCTCCTGGAACCGATCGAATAATTTACGAGATGATTCAACACCTACATCCCGAAGCACACAAAACACTCCTCTCTCTTTTTAACGCCATATTCTCTGCCAGCTACATCCCGTCAGCCTGGAGGCAAGCAGTCATAATCCCTATTCTGAAAGAGGGCAAGGACCCGTCTTTGGCCAGCAGCTATAGGCCTATAGCCCTAACAAGCTGCCTATGTAAGTTTTTTGAGAAAATTATTAACCATCGCTTGGTGCATTTTCTTGAAAGTATCAAGATACTAGATCCCTTGCAGTGTGGCTTCAGGGAACATAGATCCACAACAGATCAACTTGTCCGTATCGAGACAAATATCCGGGATGCCTTTGTGCACAAACAGTTTTTCTTATCAGTATGTTTAGACATGGAGAAAGCATACGATACTACTTGGGGTTTGGGAATTCTTCGTGATCTAGCTGGAATGGGATCCGAGGCAACTTGCTAAAGATGATTCAAAGTTATCTCTGCAACCGCACATTTCATGTTCATATTGGTAATGTCCTATCTCGTCTATTTACTCAGGAAACAGGTGTGCCACAAGGTGGAGTGGTGAGCTGTACTTTATTCCTTGTAAAAACCAATTCGCTCCATACTATCATACCACGTACAATGTTTTATTCCATATACGTGGATGATATCCAAATAGGTTACAAGTCATGTAATCTTAGTATTTGCGAGCGACAAGTGCAGCTTGGCCTGAATAAGTTGTCTAAGTGGGCAGACGAGAACGGCTTTAAACTAAACCCTGAAAAAAGTACATGCATTCTTTTCTCCAATAAGAGAGGGGTAATACCGGAGCCAGTTATTGATCTTAATGGAGAACGGCTATCCGTTAGTCATGAACATAAATTTCTAGGCCTCATTTTAGACTCGAAACTAACTTTTATCCCACACTTAAAATATTTGAAAATGAAATGCTTGAGGAGAATGAATCTACTGAAGCTCTTGTCCCGCACATCTTGGGGAAGTGACAGAAGATGCCTCTTGAGCTTGTACAAAAGCCTTATACGGTCACGCCTTGACTACGGAGCCATTGTGTATAACTCTGCGACGCCTAGTGCTTTGAAGATGCTCGATTCTGTCCACCACTTGGGTATCCGTCTTGCTACTGGTGCGTTCAGGACTAGCCCCGTAGAAAGCCTGTATGCTGAATCCAACGAATGGTCCCTACATCTTCAAAGAACATATTTACGTCTCTCATACGCCCTCAAAGTGAAATCAGATTTCCATCATCCATGCCATTCAGTTATTTACGACCTGTCTACGGCTAGGCTTTTCCGTAACCGCCCAGGCACTAGACCTCCTCTGTCCCTTCGGTTGAAAGCATTGTCCGAAGAAACGGGCGCGTCGATGGTAGAGAATGTCATAATGGCAACTACGCGCCTTCCACCGCCCTGGGAGTTTAAGACTAACAAATGTGACGTGTCGTTTGCAGAAATATCAACACGAGCACCTGAGGCACACATACGCTCACATTTTCTTGAGCTTCAGGAGAAGTATTCTTGTGCTGAATTTTACACGGATGCCTCTAAGTCCCCTTCTGGTGTTGCCTACGCAGCACTAGGACCAGCATTTTTAATATCCAGTACATTGAAACCACATACAAGTATTTTTACAGCGGAAGCGTATGCAATACTCTCTGCAGTAAAGCAAATCAAGCAAACGAATCTGACTAGGGCTATTTTGTTCACAGACTCATTGAGTGTAGTTCGAGCCCTAATGAATGTACGTATACATAAAAACACTGTCTTTAATGAACTGTATACATTGCTATGCTCAGCTTATAGTAATAAACAAATGATCATCCTATGCTGGGTACCTGACCACTGTGGTATAAAAGGCAACGAAGCTGCTGACGAGAAAGCTACTTCAGTAGCTTTTAGTGACATAGACATAAACATACCCATCCCAGCCACAGATCTTAAAGCATACTTGCGTCACAAGCTGAAAATACACTGGCAGCAACAGTGGAGTACTCAGATATCAAATAAATTGCACTTGATAAAACCCAGATTAGGATATTGGGTATCGGAGAGAACATCACGATATAACGAAGTGCTTCTTTGCCGATTAAGAATAGGACACACTTACGGCACTCACTCTTACCTCTTTACTGGGGGGCCTCCTCCCACTTGTAGTAAGTGCGGTCAAAATTTCACAGTCCTGCGCGTTCTTATTCAATGCCCTGCAATAGAAGCACAGAGAAAAAGGTATTTCATTTCTGCATATCGCGAAAATATTCCTCTTCACCCGAAATTTTTTCTCAGCAATGAACCGCTTTTTAATCCGAAACTAGTTTTAGAGTTTTTAGCTGAAACAGACACTCTGGGAATCATTTGGCCAGGGAATTTTTAGCGCACGTATAACAGCCCCTGTACTCAAACGCTCTCTCGAAGCTGAAGTGTCAATGTTATGTTTTATTGCGTCATGCTTTTAACTAAACCCCATTACCATAGCCCACAGCACTACTTAGTGTGATAACTTTAGCAACTGTATATTTTACGCCATCCACAGCAACCAATTTTAGGCCTTTTTACAGCCACGTCACATATACCAGGAGAAATTCATTATCTAATTCATTGTGTACACCATTCACAATACACCGTTAATATCACCTTTGTCATGGCGCTCTTCGGCCATACCTGGCCCTTGCGCCATAAAACACCACACATCATCAGAATGATCTCACCATTTGTTGTAGCGAAATGTCTCACGGAAGCAATTGGCTCAGGCTATAAAGTACAAAGACAGGAAGTGGCGATATTTTTTTCGAACATCGCGACAAAGTAAAATATGACAAACTCAAAATTTGTAGCATTTGAGGAAATTCTCATCTCAGTGGGCCCATGCAGGTCTATGAACACAGTGCGCGAGGTTGTCTCGGAAGATGACGTTCTTGAACTGAGTGAAAGTGAACTACTAGAAGGATGGCAAGACCAGAATGTACTAAAAGTGCAAAGGATAACATTAAGGCGAGATGACAAGCAAATACCAAGCAAACACGTAATCATTACTTTCGGAACCAGCCACCTACCTGAAACAATAGAAACCAGCTACTGAAAGCTTCATGTCAGACGATACATTCCAAATCCGCATCGATCCTTCATGTGTCAGCGTTTTGGGATGAGTCGCAAAGTTGCAGAGGGCGTGATACTAGTCGCAAGTGTAGTTCAACAGAACACGCTTCAGACATCTGCACTTCAGCAACGCGCTGTGCCAACTGTGAAGGAGATCGCCCTGCCTACTCGCGATCGTGCCCGTCGTGGAAAAAGGAGAAACAAATAATAGAACTGAAAGTCAAACTCAACTTATCCTTTCCAGAGGCACGTAAGCGTTTCGCTGTCCACAATGAGTCCAGTCCTTCCTAGACCGACGGGACGCACCGGGGGCAGCCCCACATCCTTCGGCGGCTGCCGAAGTCGGCTGCTGATGGCTACGCCACCAGACCCCCCCCCCCCCCTGGCAGGAGCAGCCAATGCTGTTCCGCGCCCAGTCAAGAAGGACCGCAGCAGACCTCCGGGCGTGCGGGTCCCAAGGCCACGGCAAGCAGACTCGAGCAACCCCAGAGTGCGCCCGCCGAGCGGGCATCATCATCCACCGCTTCTGAATAGGCAATGGATGCAACCAACACTCCTCCGGTGTTCCGCATGCCAAAGGAACGGAGTAGTTCCACGGAGTGCCCCGGGAAAAAAGAAAAACCTTGTAGTAAGAGGCCTGGGAAGGCCTCGTGAGCTAACTCAAACTGCCTCTCCCGACACACTGCACAAAACACTTGCAATATGGCTACACATATTATACATTGGAATGCCACAGGTCTACACCACAATCTGGATGACATAAATGAACTCCTACACAAATTTAATCCAAGAGTGCTGTGTGTGTAAGAGACGCACCTCAATTCTACACAGACAAACTTTCTGCGACAATACGCCATCTACCGCAAAGACCGCAATGACGCCCACACCTAATCAGGCGGGGTCGCCATAATGGTTGATAAAAGTGTCGACTGCCAGCATTTAGAGCTGCAAACGCCCCTTGAGGCAGTTACAGTCAGAGCAGTGCTTTTTAGTATGCTGCTGACAATTACTTCTTTATACATCCCACCCAACTGTCAACTCTCCAGAACTGAATTTTAAAGCTTTCTTGCACAACATCCGGAGCCCTATATTGTCGTTGGAGACCTAAATTCTCACCATACCTTGTGGGGTGGCCCTCTATGTGATGCGAGAGGGCATCTGATTGTTAATTTCCTCTTAAGTACATGTGCGTGTTTGCTAAATAAGAAAGAACCAACTTTTTACAGCGTCGCAAACAAAACATTTTCATCTATCGATTCAACCATTGCATCAAGTACAGTTGTGCCGTACTTGGAGTGGAAAGTGCATAAAAATCCATACGGGAGTGACCTTTTCCCGATTCTTTTAAAATTAGGAAAACGGGTCGAATGCTCTCCACGCGTGCTCCAGTGGAATGTTGACTCAGCGACCTGGCAGCGATACAGAGAGCTGACATATTTGACCTGGGATGACATTTGTACGCTTAATATTGACGAGTCAGTGTCATATTTACCCGCATTTATTGTCGACGTAGCGTCAATATGTATCCCGCCAACAAATGCATCGCCTTTTAAACGACGTGTTCCCTGGTTGAATTATAAATGTAAGGAAGCGCGAAAGAAACAAAATAAGGCTTGGAATCACCTCCGTGACTTTCCGACTACAGAAAACCTTATCAGCTTTAAGAAAATAAAATCGTAAGGTCGAAGAACGCGCCGCAGTGCCAAAAGGGACAGTTGGCAAAAATACATCTCCGGCATTAGTTCTTATACAGAGGAAAGAAAAACCTGGAACAGGGTAAACAAAATAAAAGGCCGCGAAACTCATCCTCTACATTAGTACACACACACTGTAAACCGCCTTGGGAGTGGCAAACTATCCAATGTGACATCTCTTTCTTAGAAATATCGAAGCGAGCACCTGAGGATCACATACTAACATTAAGGAAGTATTCCTGTGATGAATTTTACACAAACGCTTCGAAGTCTCCTGCTGGTGTTGCTTACGCAGCTCTCGGACCTTCATTTTCAAGGTCTGGGGCACTATACCCACACACCAGTATCTTTACAGTGGAAGCATACGCTACAGTCTCGGCTATTAAACACATACGGCTCACAAATGTCGCTAGGGCTGTTTTCTTCACAGACTCATTAAGTGTCGTGACTTATTAAGAGCCCTAATTAGGTTACGAAAGCATAATTCTGTTTTGAATGAGCTGTATAGCTTGTTGTGCTCCATATGTATGCGCAACCAAGCCATTGTCTTATGCTGGGTACCAGGCCATAAAGTTATAAAAGGCAATGTAGCTGCTGACGAAAATGCTACGTCAGTGAGTTTTTGCGGCACAGATGTTAATGTCCCCATCCCTAACACAGACCTAAGCTCTTTTCTACGTCTTAAACTGAGGAGTCATTGGCAAGGAGAGTGGGATATACAAGCATTGAATCAGCTACAAATGATAAAACCAAAACTAGTGAACTGGAAAAGTGAGAAAACAGCATGGTACAAGGAAGTACTTCTTTGCCGTTTAAGAATTGAATACGACACACAGTACTCACTCTTAACTCTTGACTGGTGGGGATTCTGCGACTTGTAGTAGGTGCGGCAATTGTCTGACAGTCCTTCATGTTCTTATTCAGTGCCCTGCAATAGAAATGGAGAGGTAAAAGTATTTCTCTTCCGCATATCGGGAAAATGGGAAATCGAGAAATCTTCGCCCTGAATTTTTTCTTCTGGATGAACCGCTTTTTAATCTGCAAATAGCCTTAGATTTCTTAGCTAAAACCGATACCTTAAAAAAATTGGCCAGGTCATTTTACCACGTGATCAACAGCCCTTGTGTTCGAGGGCTGTCTTGAAGTTTTAGTGTCACTGTTTCGTTTTCATGTTTTTACCCTAACACTATTGCCATTGCCCACATCCCTAACTAATCAGTGTCATTACTTTAGTACCCATATATTTTTACGCTATATATAAAGCGACAATTTTCAGGCCCTTTCACAGCCATGTCACACCTACCATGATGAATGCACTGTCAATGCCATTCACAATACATTCTTAAAATTACCATTTGTCATGGCGCCCTTTGGCCATACCGGGCCCTTGCGCCATTGAACACCAAACATCGTCACATTTTCTTTTACTTTGTGATTCGCCTTCATCTAAGTAGCCCCGAGCGATCCATGGCTTGTAACAAATGCATGAAAGTGTCCTTGCAGTGCACGTGGCCGCTAATTGACTGCCAGCACATTTATGACAGGTTCTACTTTAGTAGGGGCGCAGTTAATCTGTAGCCGCCACTGATGAGGGGGCGCCTCACTTTATTTAACCATCCCTTTGTTTTTTTTTTGCATGTGAGCACCTGTGACCGGGTCCAGATCATGCTGTGGTTGATTGTCTCCCAATGCAGATTGAGGTTTGCCCCGTGAGCATTTATTACATTTTCGATACAGTTGTAGGTGTCCCATTCTTCACTGTGAATAATGCTCCCTATACTTGAACATTCGCTGCAGTGATGGGGCCTAGCGTCGCCGCGCCTTGTCAGTCGACCTTCAAATGTCGCACGTGCCCTGCGGTCGCGCAAACCATGCCGAAGACCCATGGTGCACAATCTGCAACACCGTCGTAATTTTGGTGGCTCGGCGTAATGTAGTCGCTCGTCATTAGGTGGCCTCGAATGTACTTTCGCTTGCCGTGAAGGAGGTACCCGTCAATTTGCACTATCTTTCCGGGGCCACCAAGTGGCAGCCTCGCCAGCCGCTCGTCCCTCACGACCACACGAGCGCTGTACCTCCAGTCGGCGATGGCGTGCTCTGACAGAAGAAAGAAGTCGCCGGTAATCTCCTTCTACAGCGACATGCCTACGTTCTTGCTCACGCAGTAGGTGAGCCAAATCACTTACTCCTGGAGAGTCACGCGGATTTTCGAATGGAAGAGGCAGTACGCGTTGGCGAAGTGCCGGTGCAGTGAAGCGGTACCGTGTAACTGTGACAAACTGTTTTCGGTACCTAATGTGAGCACTTCGCCTTCACAGGTTGGTTGGTCAGGGTTGAACCCCATGTCCTTGCAGATTCCTCAGTTCTCCGATGACGCCACTGGACCTGACCTTGTGCTGGCGCGAGGTGGACGCACAACGCTTGAAGCGCCGAAGTGATCACATGATTTCTTCCTCTGCAGCCCAGTCACACCACATCTGTGCTCGGAAACCGTAATTTGCCCGCCACGCAGTCTCCGCCGACGAGGGTCTTCACCTAACTCATCACACAGCCAGCGCACTGACATTCTGAAAACGCTAAAATGACACTGAAACTCTACGTTGGTCATGTAGGTGAATGAGTCCAGACAATCATATTGACGCTTGCTGCCACTGGATGCGATGACACAGGCTGCTGCAGCTACCGCCGTGTTCCCGCGTTCAACTCTGGTGCGGCGGGAGGGCGGGGGGATCGGAGTGGCGTGTTTGGCATGAGTTAGCCTGTCAATCAAAACCATCCTTCATGCCCCGCGCGAGGCATGTAAGTCTTGAGCACGCCCTAACCCTGGTTAAGTCCCGCTCAAATTATTTATTTGCCTCTCAGCCGAGCTGAGAGGCATGTCTTGACTGCCGCCATAAGACGCATACAACGCACTGTCATCGGTGACGTACTGAGCACCACTATCAAAAACAAAGCGTCAAGCATCGCTGGCTTATGCATACATCTTCTCACGCTATGATGGCGATGCTGAGGAGTGTCTCGTGTTCTTTGACGACAACGTATTGCAACTGTCATTTGAGATGGCTGCTCTGTCTTCGGTGATGTATCGGAACCACAATGTGGCAAGCCTGGTCAGGGTCGAGAATCACTTGCTTTTCTAACGCAGTGTGATAGCATTTCTTCATCACAAGCACTGCACACTAAACAATTGCCACACCTCCATCTGCTCGAAGTGTCATTTGTTCAATGCACATAAGAGCTCTCGCCTGCCAAAATGCGATCGCTGCGGTGTTGTTACTGTTATATCTGTTATATCTTGATTACTGTGGATTACGACTGATAAAAGAAAGGACAATGGACGCCATGGTGAGCGGTTGAATCAGCACTGGCCTATCCCCAGTCGGGAGTGGCGTTTATTGCGTAGCTAGCAGAGAGAAACGTAGGGGGCTCTAGCGATTACATAACACGCCGCCACACAAGAACTGACAACAAAAGAAAAAAACACACACACGCAAGACGTTCACAGGAGAAATCTTGAAGGAATTCTCACTGGTCTTCCCGAGCGCGTATTTTTCGGGAATGCTTGGGTTGGCACCGTTCTCGAGTCTGAGGATCGGTCAGGCGGAAGGCTTTGGCGTGAGGAATGGTGTTGCTCCCTTTGTCCTGTTGACTCAACGGGGTAGTAGTCTTCAGGTGTCTTCGGGGATCCCTTCAGTGGCGTCGCACTCGTAGGTGGTGTCGGTTGCGCATGTAAGCTTGACCATTGGCTGCTGTGACTGTGCACCTCCGTGGCTCTGGGCCTACTTGGGTTATGACTGCTTTTTCCCATTTCCTTCCATGCCAGAACCACACTGGCAGGTTCTTGCCCAATGGAGGCCGGGCTCGAGCATGCTGGTCTGCGTACTTGTGCTGTGCCTGCTGCCTTGTTTGAAGCTTTTTCTGGAGCACGTTATAGTGGTAGTGTGGTAACAAGGTTCTGGGATGGGCTGGAATAAACGTCCTTATCCTTCTTCCCATAAGCAACTCTGCTGGGGATAGGAGGCCATTCATCGGAGTTGCTCTGTGGTTCATGAGCACCACTGAGAGTTCCTTGCCCTCAGAAAGCGCTTTAGTCATTGTTGCTTTTACGGTCTGGACCGTTCTTTCAACTTGTCCATTTGAGCGAGGGAAAAGAGATGATGTTGGTTTGTGGACGTTGTCCCATCCCTTGTTGAAGTTTCTAAACTCAGTGGAGTCAAATAGAGGTCCCTGATCAGTCACGACTTCTCAATGTATGCCAAACCGTGCATACATGTCCTTGAGCACTGATATCACAGGTGAGGCTGCAGTTGTTGACATTTTCTTGACCTCTACAAACTTGGAGTAGTAGCCTACCAAAAGCAAATATGTGGCACCATTGGGGTGGAAAAATTCATTGCCACTTTTTCCCGCGCACGTGTCGGCAGTTCTCTGTCAAGGAGTGGTTCTCGCTGATTGGCTCGCTGATGGCGTTGGCAGAGCTCACAACCAGATACCATCTCCTCAATGTCCTGGCTTATTCGAGGCCAGTAGACACTCTGACGAGCTGTATTCTTACATGAGACTATGCCACGATGGGTCATGTGGATCCTTGAGAGTATCTCTTTTTGGCATGCCTGGGGCACAAGTTGTTCACTGTAACAGAGAAATCCATCAGTTGTGTACAGTTCACTCCTGATTGAATAGTAGGGCTTCACTGTAGGCGGAACCTTTGAGATTTTGTCAGGCCAGCCTTTCTGGATGTACCAGGCTACACGTTGAAGTGTGCTATCAGTAGCTGTGCAGCTTCTTTTCTCAGCTAGCTTTGGGGTTGAGGCCTGCCCCAATGTACAGGTCAGAACATAATACTCTTGGCTTGAGATCTTAATGGTTGCTGCTGGATCGGGGGCTCGAGACAGCGTGTCTGCAACTGTGTTTACCAGGTATGTACACCAACTTCACACTGTAGCGCTGCAGTCGAAGTAGTAGGTGTTGTAGCCTGAGGGAAACTTTGTGGAAATCCTTACACTGAACACCGAGGTGAGGTTTGTGATCAGTCTCAACCACAATGCTGCGACCACAGACATAATAGTGAAGCTGTTAACAGGCAAACACCACAGCTAACAGTTCCTTCTCAATTTGCGCATAGCGCTGCTGGGCTGGTGTGAGTGCTGCAGACGCATAGGCTACTGGATGCCCATTCTGAAGTCGGACGCTGCCGATTCCATAGGAACTTGCATCTGTGGATATGGCTATAGCCTGTACTGGGTCGAAATAGTGCAACACTGGCGCTGTTGTCAGCTTGTTCTTGATCTCATTGAATGCATCCGTCATCTTAGGAGTCCAGTGCCATGCGATGTCAGACTTAAGAAGTTCGCGAAGGGGCTGTGTCTTTGCTGAGAAATTCGGGACGAACTTCATGAGGTATGTTGTCATTCCCAGAAAGCGAAGCTCAGCTTTACTAGTTGGTGCTGGTATTGCATTGATGGCCTTGACTTTACTGGGATCAGGGGTAATACCTTGCTGTGTCAGCTGATGTCCTAGGTAGGTGACTGAGGGCAAACCCAGCTTGAGTTTGTCATAGTCTAGATTGAGGTTGCTAGCTCGGGCTGTGCTGAGCACTTTACGCAAGTGTGCCACATGCTCTTCAAGTGTTCTTGATGCGATCAAGATGTCGTTAAAGTATGGCGTGACAAGGTCTTGACGTTCAAAGATACTGTCAATTGCTTGCTGAAAAAGTTCAGGTGCTGTGTTGAGGCCAAATGGTACCCGAAGGAACCTATAGCGTCCCCAAGGTGTGGCAAATGTGTGAATTTTCTTCAATTTTTCTTCAACTTTGAGGCTTTTCTTTCGAAGAACCCGTATGGGTTTCCTTTGTAGCAATTGCTACGAACGGGTGGATGTCTGATTTTCCCTTTATCAAATACGAGCTGCTTTCGTCAAGAGCTAACTGCCAAAAGGCACTCTTAGCATCCAAAACTGAGAACACTATACACCCACTTAGCCGCGCGAACAGTTCTTCTGGAACTGGAATGCCATAGTGAGGTCGCTTCACGGCTGCGTTTAAGGTCCTTGGGTCAAGACAGATTCGCACACTTCCATCTTTCTTTGTGATAGTAACGATATGATGCACCCAGTCTGTTGGTTCCGTCACACGCTTGATTTTGCCATTCTGTTCCATTCGTTCGAGTTAAGCTTTCACAGTCTTTTCTAGTGCACTAGGTACACGGCAAGGGGCAGTAACTGTAGGCTTAGCATCTGGCTGGAGGTGTATGCTGTATTCTCCAGGTAGCCTGCCAGTGTATCTGAACACGTCAGGAAATTCTTGGAGCACGGCTTCAAGCTGTTGAGAAGCCGAGGGGCAGGCCTTTTCCACTACTTTAATGTCCCTGACTCTGTGCACCAAGTCTAGCGCTGTGCATGCAGATGCTCCAAGTATAGGCTTGAGGCTTTCTTTGACTAGCAAAAATTTTAGAATGCTTTGCTTGTTTTTCACTGAGCAAGATAGCTCACATTCATAATCATTGTTGAGTTGCTCACCGAGGTAAGCTGGTGACCTTTGCTTTTGTTGTTGTCACAGTCGGCTGGGGCTTCCATTTCAACACTAGCTGCTCAGGGAAAATGTTCACGTCGGACCCCGTGTCCAATTTAAAGTTCACGTCGCGGCCATTCACTTCGACGCATTCGAACCAGTCTGATGATGCATTTTCCACAATGTCCACGGTGAAGCTTCCCAAGAAGAGTTCCTGGTCGGGGTCGTCACCCTGGTCGGCGCCAAGCATCCGAACTTTTCTCTGCATTGTTCATTGCTTCTGACGGCAAACACTCGCGTAGCGTCCTAACTTCCCACACGCGTAGCAGGTAGAGCCGTAGGCGGGGCAATGTCGGGGTTCGTGCAAGGTTCCTCACCTGCCGCATTTGCGTTGAGGTACTGTTTCTCTAGGCTGACTATTTCTTCGATACAACGATGGTTGTCCTCTCGGCTGTTGCTTGTCGGGTGCTTGCTGTCGAGCTTGCTTGGGTTTTCTGTTCAAGTTGTCCACATTCACTTCTTGTCCATCCGCTGTCGTTGCTAGCGAAGACACATGATGCTTGGATATTTCCGCAACTCTGCACGTTGCGGCAATTTTCTCCAGTGTTAGGTCTCTCTCGCGAAACAGCCTTTCTCGAAGTGCTGCATCATGAATGCCGACGATGATCCTGTCGCCCAGGAGGCGGTCATGCTTGGCACCGAAGTCGCATCTTGCTGATTGCCGCTGGAGTTCAGCAGTGAACTCGTCAATGGGCTGATTTTCTTTCTGACACATGCTGTTGAGACGGCTGTCGATTGCGTCACGTTTTTGTACGGAAGGTATCTCTCGTCAAACTTCGCAAGAATGGCTGCCACTGTGTCGCTTCTTTGCTCACCTTCAGCTGGCGGCGAAAAACGGAACGTCTCCACGACCTTCCGCGCTGTTGGACCCAAGACGTGAAGTAGCAGTGCTCGCCTTGTTAGTTCTGGTTTCGCGCTGTACTCGCATGCTGCTTCGTAAAGCTGATAGGCCGCTTTCCAGTCCGACCACGCTTGGGCGGGAGCTGCCCGGCTCGAAATCTTTGGGTGGTTGAATGAGCGGGAGCGCCATGCTTAATAACGTTGATGCCGCGTCACTAAAGGGCCAAAGAGCTGCTGTGTTCGGTTAGTTGACTTCTAACACCATGTTATATCTGTTATATCTTGATTACTGTGGATTACGACTGATAAGAGAAAGGACAATGGACGCCATGGTGAGCGGTTGAATCAGCACTGGCCTATCCTCAGTTGGGAGTGGTGTTTATTGCGTAACTAGCAGAGAGAAACGTAGGGGGCGCTAGCAATTACACAACAGTTACGATATCCATCTGCTCAAACACCGATCGCAGAGGCAATCGGCAAACGCCTTGGAGAGAAACTTAGGGGGTGCTAGCGATTACATAACAGTTACGATATCCGTCTGCTCAAACACCGATCGCAGAGGCAATCGGCAAACACCTTGGAATTCAGAAGACCCTCGAATACTGCATACATGCGCACAGACACCTTCACTGGGCAGGCAACTAATTGCGTCGCTGGACACCGCGCTCTTCGTAATGCATCGCGGAGGCTTCTCGAACACAGATAAACTAGTAAATTTTCGTGGTGCTTCGTCACTACAGACCCTAGAATACCGCACTGACATTTTGAAGCAACAGCCGTTTCGTCCGTCTTTCCGGGGAGAGGGCCGTTTTTACTTGGCAATGTGACGGTGGATCTAGGAACAATATTTGAAGTCACAGCAGCATTACGTCTATGTTTCCAAGAAACTGCCATGGAAAAAATTTTTATTGACAAATTGGGTCCCATTGAACACCTGCTTTGGTGAAAATATACTATTGCCTAGTAACAGTCTGGTTGGCTATTTCATTCACAAATTTCTTTCATGTGTGCCTGGAATGTCTGATTGTATAGATAAATCAGCCACAACACAGCATAGGCATAAACACCAGCAAAAATAGCTAAACTGTCGCTACGAAACACGACCAAACGTACCTACATCTCTCCGCCCATACCATGCCGGCGTGGCAAAGGAATTAACATCGATATCATGGTGTTCTTTGCCATGACTTAAACAACATGGAAATTTGTGCGCATACACAAGAGAGGCATGTGACATTCTTTTCCCCCATTAGCTTCGCCTGTGGCTGCTGCTGAACCATAGCCGAACCATGCACACCCCTTTACCTCGCAAGCGTAGAATGACAACCTTACATTACTTCTCGGTGAGAAAGTGAAGTGGGACTTTGCGCACGCTTCCATTCTTGGGGTACTGCACTCAGATGGAGGAACGCACGGTATGACCGACGTTGAAAAAAAACTGAGAAAGCAGCTGGCCTAATTTCGTTATGCTGTTTGGGGCAGTACGATTTCATTTTTCCGGACAATTATTGTTTGAAATTGACTGTTTCTACAGATGTAGCGAAAATTGAAAATAAATATCATATAGGGTAACTTGTGTGGTTAGTCTATTTTTCACAAGAACACCTTGTAGCACTTGCCGCTTTGAAAGACAAAACTTCGCTTCTCAGCAGCACACAGCGCAAACTAATGCGGAAATCTATTCTTGTCAAGTAGTATGTTAATATTTAAATGGACGTCCAAAGCACGACGGTTATAACGTTACCGGTCTTCAGGTGCCCGAAGCATGGCAAAACTATGACCTGCAATGTCTTGGCATTTGGTACCGCGGAATGCAGTAATTACGAATGTCGTAAGGCAACCGCAAAACCTTAACAGAGCTCAGTACTTTATCTCCGTTTTATAAAGCGAAAGTACAAACTATCATAAACCAGTTTTCTCACAGCAAGCAAAAATCGCCGTAAAGCAGATCAGTTGATATTTGTTACTTTGCCTTCGCTTTGATGCAAAGTCGTATTAGTTTTATTTAATCTGGAGGAACCGTCGGTAGGAGGGAGGGACGAAAGCACGCAACCGGGGGCGCAAACACCATTTTTATTTTTGGCAGAGCAATTACACAAAAGGTTTACGCTTGGAACCAATTCAGATTTTTCGGTCTTTGACCTGTGCACTTTCTCAGGTAAACATTTGCTCACAAATAAGAGCTGTATTTTGCGTCGTTTTGGATGTTTGACAGGCAGCGTTTCAGCACTGAGTTTAGGTCTCATTTTCTTCCTTTTAAGAAAGATTGTGACCCTACTGTGCTGACATGTCCCAGCTTAGGACGTATTATTTCTATCGCGGAGTCCACGAACCTATCTCGTCAGAAAGCCAACTGGTGGCCTTTCAATAGCAGGGCGTGGTAAGGGTCGATTTACGATCACGCCACATGCCACAACACCCACCTGATGCCCGCGTGTGGTCGGGCTAAAAATTGCACCTTTCGCACACTGGTGCACAAATTTCGGTGCACATGCCATGTAAACTCATATTTGTGCACCAGAGTGTTACATATGTAGTTTTTAACATGACCGAACGCGTGCGACGGGTGGGCGGTGCAACTTGCAGCTCGAGCGTAAATCGGCCCTAAGGCCGTGCTTCAGATGCGTAACTCGCCACTAAAGTGCGCTGCTGGCTCAGCACTGCTATTATCACACCTTTCTCTTCGTGTAGTGCAAGCTAATTTTTTTGGAACTGGGCTGACGTCACCGCAAAATCATTTACCGCAGTCAAACCTTTAAAAAATTTAATTCTGACAACACTTATGTTTAGAGTAACCTATTAAAAAATTTTAGCAGAACTCCGTCAATAATTCGGTCCCGGCTAGGATTTGAAACATGTTTATATATACAAAGCAAACAATTTTGGGGTGACCTCTCGGCAAGATGATCCACAGGCTACTCTCGGTGAACGCAGCTGTCTTTTCCGATAGAAAGCAAAAATAAAAAAAGGAAGTGAACCCTGAACATACACAAAGAAAGGCAGACCACCTATATTCATGCTGGTGACAGAGTAACTTAACACAAGGAGCTGTGATTTGAATACTACCCCGCCTGATTTTGCGCTCGCCACTAAGTAGTCTCATAGCGTGTTAGGCCTATGACCCTCACGACAATTCACCTCACATCAATAACGGCGGTGACGATGCTTAGGCATAGTCTGGCGTATGCTCGCCTACAGTTAGCCTCCAACTCCCCGGGTCTGCCCGCCTCCAGCATGGTTTGTCGGACAAAAAACGCTCGCAATGTTCCATGACTTGTGTTGCATTCAGTAAAGCACACCACTATACGTACGTGTCGAACACTTTTCGAGCGCGAGAACTACGCACAAAACTCAAAACAAGTCGCAAAACGAGCGAGACCCGTGCTACTCTACGGGACGGCATATGTTTCGTACGACCCAGCCGACGGCTGACCGTCGCCAGGTCGCGCGCCACGGTGCGTAACGCCAGCGCGTCAGCCCCATTCGGCATTACGACAGGTATTACGTAGGTTAAATCAGGAGAAAGTGTTTAAAGCGAGGAACATAAGTGGTCGTTAATATAAAATCTCGATACTCTAACAATGACTTAACTGCTAACCATGAACAGTTAACAGCTAATTCTTCGTTGTATCGTGACCCCAAGCTCTTAAAGACGGTGACCATATCAAGGCTCTTCACCTTCTGACAATCAGGGCCGAGACCCTGCATCTCTGCTATGTCGTCAATGCAATGGGAAACTGGAAACCGCTATCTATATGTTGCAGGAATGGGATTGTCGTCATCTGGCGCGCACTGCATGCCACAACTTTGTCGCTGACCAAGTAGCACATCTGGGACAGGTAAAGAATCCCTATGTTCTTGTTTGGGAAGAACCTCGCTTAACATCTCGCAACGGGGCCAGACTGAAACCCGACCTTGACATCGATACTGGTGAAAATACTATGAGAGCAGACAAAGCTGTTGCGTGGGACTCAATGAAGGGGTAGTAAAGCATAAATGACGCGAGAACGGCTCTGGGTGTACTGTTCTCAACAGCTGCTTCAATGTAGAGTAGTCCTCATGTGGATAGATTTATGGTACAAGGAACATGGTATGCAAAAAGACTTTAGACTTAGGGGGGATTCTGCGATTGGGAAGGAGCTGACTTGTCATGGTTGAGTGCTGGAATCCTTAGACGTAGTTCAGTCATATTATGTAAAGTTAGAAAACGGGTGTAGCCTTGTCAGAAAATTGCGATTGCATTCCAGAGATGTTTTATTGTCCTATTTTTCTCCCGTTGACTTCTCTCACTCATTATTGCGTGTTCTCTCTTATGTCTTAAAAGTTAAGCATGTGGCTACAGGAAAAAAGATGCACAAACACAAGATAGCTAGATAGCTTGCTCATAGGACGTCTTGGGGAGGCTTGCATTGGATAGTAATAGCGAACATACGCTGGGTGGTACCCACTAATTGCTGGTCCTTCTCAAACGTCCACTGCACCAAATCCTCCTGTGGCCACTGGTGCCACTCAAGCCATGCGGCAGTCTCTTTTTATGAATGAGACTCATTAAAATAATCGTTATAGGCATGTATGCTAAGATGATTTCAACCAGAAAGCCGGCAGGTTCAGGAAACGTGATTTCGCCCCATAACGACAACAAAAAATCTGTCGATGAGCTCATAAAAATAATCGAACAAATTAAGGCCTATTGGCCTGAACCGATTCCGCAAAAGATCATCATATACAAAATAGGGCATGCACAGATTAAGTGATTTCGCCAAAGGAAAATACGACAAAAGAGCTATCCCGGCAGGTTCATAAAATGAGATTTCGTCGGGATGCCAAGGTACAAAACAACACCAAGAGTAGTCCGTTTTAGAGCGCAGCTCTTTGGCGTCCGTTCCTGGGTTTCGCGTCGTCGTCGGCGTCGTCGTCGTCGTCGGCCTCGTAACCAGCTCCGCCCCCCTTTCATCCCCCCAGCGCTAGCAGCGACCGACTGATACCGCTGGATGCCGCTGACGCCGCTAGAGAGTCAAGATAACGTGACTGCATAGAACACCGTCGCCGCCATGCAGAAAGAGGAGGAAAGGGTCCCCCCCCCCTGTTCTTGTGTGGCGGATAGCTGGGGTTGACTCACTATCGCCGTCAGCGGCATCAGTCAGTCGCTGCTATCTCTTCCCTCCTCCCTTTATCGTGTTGTCCGCTTGCTGCGCGCGCTTCTGCCCCCATCGTTTGCCGCTGGGTGTACACGCCGCCCCCCTTCGCTTCCGCTTACTGCTGGTTGCTCTCGACGGCGGCGATGAGCCTCCGCTTCGGCGGCGCGAACTGCAGGGTCTTCTCGGCGGCGGCGATGAGCTTCTGCTTCAGCCTCGCTTACTGCTGGTTGCTCTCGACGGCGGCGATGAGCCTCCGCTTCGGCGGCGCGAACGGCAGGGTCTTCTCGGCGGCGGCGCTTAGCCTCTGCTTCCCCCACGGCTGTGACAACCTCGCGAGGCACTTGTATAGATCTCGTCTTTGAGAATCAAGCATTGGTGTACCAAGTCGAACATATATCAGTCTATTTCTCCGACCACAAAGCTTCCTTCATGACTGTCAAGAACTGTTAGTGGAGTCTTTGTTAAAGGAATACGTGTGAAAAATAAAAAAAAAATATGTGATAGCGCATACATGTGTTGCTCGATTTCTTTGCCTCAATCTATCCAAAAGGTGAAACAGCTTATTTGCTGCGCTCAAATTTCGCATTAGGAAGTAACGTAATCGTCGGTAATTTTTTTATGAAGGAGATTCGCTGAGATAATCGTGCTAGAGGTATACGCCCAGGCCATTTCAACCAAAGAGCCGACAGGTTCACAGAATGTGATTTCACCGGATAACAGAAAAAAAAATGTCCAAGAGCCAATAGAGATGATCTAAAAAAACGTAGGCCTGTTGACCTGATGTGATTCCGCAAAAGATCATCATATACAAAATAGGGCTTGTTCACGTTAGGTGATCTCGCCAAAAAGAAATAAGACAAAAGAGCTATCCCGGCAGGTTTAAAAATATCGGATTTCGTCGGAATACCAAGGCACAAAACAACTCCCAGAGTAGTTCGTTCTTATGAAGGAGACTCGCTGATATAATCTTGCTAGACATGTACGAACACGCGATTTCAACCAGGGAGCCGGCAGGCTCACAGAATGTGAGTTCGTCGGATAACATAAAAGGAAGAAATCTGCCCAAGAGCCCATAGCGATTATAAAAAAAATTTAAGGCATGTTCACCTTAAATGATTCCACAAGAATCATCATATACAAAACAGCGCATGTTCACATTAGGCGATTTCGCCAAAATGAAATACTACAAAAGCACTACCACAGCAGGTTAAAAAATGCGATTACTTGCACCATAACCAATCCATGGGAGAACATCTGCACATTGAAGCAGCGGTTGAGAACAGCATACCCAGAGGCCTTCTCACGTCATTTATGCTTTAAAGCCCCTTCATTTAATCCCACGCGCCAGCTTTGTCTACTCTCATAGCATCTTTACCAGTCTCGATGACAAGGTCGGGTTTCAGTCCGGTCCCATTGCGGGATATTAGGCGAAGTTCTTCCCGAAAAAGAACGTTGGGATTCTTTCCCCGTACCAGACGAGCTACCTGGTCAGTGAAATAGTTGTGACGTGCAGTGCGCGCCAGATGAAGGGATTCACATTCCTGCAACATACGGATAGCGGTTTCCTGTTTCACATTGCATCGGTGACATAACGGAGATGTAGGGTCTCGGCTCTGATTGTTAGTGACGTACCCTGCAGGAGCGAACAATGATGAAAGGATTGACAACTGACAGATAAGAGGACTGGGTTCAACTGTACGAACGGGTGAGCATTGGCAAGAACTGGGACCCGACTCTGCGGCTAGCGAAGATCATATCTTACTTGGCGGGCACGGCACAAGTGTGGTTTTTGAATCACGAACAGAAACTTACGCGGTGGGAGGTATATAAGTAAAAGGCTCATTGATTTGTTCGGCAAACCCATCGGACACCATCGTGCTGCGCATAAAGAACTTGCATGCCGTGCTCAGACTTGCACCGAGTCCTATGTGAAGAACATGTTGGACGTACACGCGCTATGTCACAAAGTCGATGACAAAATGCCGGAAACGGAAGAGGTTGCGCATATCCTCAAGTGACAGACTTGAGCTACGAGTTGCAACCTTTCGATACCTCCATGCCGCGATCCTCCTCTGATATTTTACACATCGCTCGACTGAAGCGATATCACTCAAACCTACCAAGCGCCAGGATGCGGCTAGGCACTGCAGGAGTGAATGTTGATGAGAGGGTTGATGAAGACGATGATCGCCGACCGTCGTGCGCACGGGCTCCATCTTGTAAGCCTGTCTTCTTCCTGTTGTATATATCTTGTAAACATATTGTGAAGCGTCTTGCCTCCCCGTAATAATATCAAGATCTTAATTTGAGCCACGGCTGATGTGACCCTCTCTTTAAAGCATCTTCTAGAGATTTCACCTACGTTATTCCGGACGTAACACCGAATAGTTCAGAAATTTTGTAGTAATTGTTGCGGGGTGTGTTTTCAAACAGATTATCAGTGAAAGTGTTTCCCATCTAAAGGAGGCGAGTTTCATGTTTAAAGTGGACTATGCGCCACAGGGTGAAGATGGACGAAGCCCAGCTCCTCATTTTTAGAAAGAAGCGTGACATATAGATTAGCTGAACCTGGAGCTAAGTGAAGTGTAATCTTGACCCCAATGCATACCAGGTCAGCTAGTTGGCATGAGTCAGACGCAACTTCAAGCGAGTTAGAACTGCCGTACAGAATAGCTGTGTGTACCAGCTGCCTGACATAGTTAAACTTCTGAAAAGGTTTTCGTGATATCTTAGAAATTGGAAGATGAAGACTCATCGCTTCTTTTGAGTCAACAGTAGCTTCATGTTGACAAGTCAAAGCCACGGCACCTTATGGCTTACTCTGCGTTTGAGTTTGGGAGCATGATCAGAGTTTGTTAATGAAGGGATATCGTAGTTAAAGCCCTAATGTCATGGTTAGGACGCCAACCAAAATAGTGTTATTATATAGGGTTGATTTAAGTCAAGATTACTAAGGAAGGAAACAGTTTCCTTAATCAGAAGCTGTAGACGTTCGTATGTACCGAACATGAACATAACGTCGACTGCGAAGGCCATGGCGGCCATAAAAACCTAACCGATCGGCATACCTACACCCACATCCTTCATATGGTACAACATAGGATCAATTATGGTTTTAAAAGAAATGGAAATAGAGGATTGCCCTTTTTAATTCCCCTCTTTAGAGGAACTTGGACATTATCGGAAATGCCAGAAGAGTATGTGGCAGTACAGTTTGACATAGATAGCTTTAATTAGGCTTAGCATACGGAAGGTACATGACGTGCTTCAACAGCAACACAGCTGTCAGGAAAGTTGGACGATGGCCAATGAATTGTAACAGGTCTGATAGGAACCGTGTACAAAAACTAAATCAAACATAATTATGCAGTCGTATTTCAAGACTTTCGAAAGTATAGCACAAGCTTAAACTTACAGTGGCACCTGAGAAAGCTCACAACTACCCAGTCCCAATTCGTATCACATTGAGAATACCCAGAGCACACATCAGATCAGATCACGACGCGCTTGACCCGCTGATCAGATCTGATCAGCGGGTCAAGCGCGTCGGCTTTTATACAGCAGTCGTCGAACGTTCCAGACTAATCGTTCGGACCTGCGTGCCTTCCACAAAGTTCTACACCATTCGCGTCACGCGATGAAATCAGATAACATGAGGTTCGGCGACAACAGACAGCCGGGTAGAAGCATCGATAACTTTCCAGAAACTTCGGATACGTGCAGGCGCGTCCCGCGCTGTGCGATTACATTTGAAAAGGTTGTTTCACATGCTGCGACTGCAACGACGAAAATCGGTGCTGTCGCACGCGTCGCAATGCGATTTTTAGAGGGCTCATTTCACATGATTGCGATTTCAACAATGCGACTGGTGCGACGCCCAGGGTTGCTTACAGCCAGGTTTCGCGGCACACGCTGCATAATTACTTTATTGTAGTGAAGAAAACGTTTACACTATAATATTGTTGACTTATCTTGATTAGAAGCAAATAATATGTACGTTTACTAATTTAAAACCGTTAGTTAAGATTTGTCTTGGAGTGCGCGACGGCGGTTTCTGTAGATCAGTGCAACATCGCGCACGTAAACAGCTGTTCGCAGGTGATTCAGCAATTCTTTATTCTATGGTTCAGCGCTGTGTGTTGTCTTATCTACCTTCTATGACCGTTTCGTTTTGCCTGCGCTACAACAATCTACAAGATGGCCTACCGGCAAGTTCATATAGCTGCCCTCACCGTATATGCAGTATTCGGAGTTCGGCTGCACGAAGTTGTCGTGTCAGCCCAACAAGATCCTCGCGCTACCCGTGCTCGGCGTCAGCTTTTGGAGAAATGATGCGTGTACAATGCCCGTCATTGCGCATATGTGGTGCCTGCTCCTAGCCATATTCTTACGCCAAACGCAACAAGAAGCACCAACCCGAACGCCCGCGTGTGCCGCTGAACGAAGCCTCAAACGATCTGTGTGATTACGACGTGGAGTGAAAATTGTGTTGTGAAATTCAACCTTAGCGCTAGCCTGGTTCGTCCATCGCCGTGCTTGCGCTGCGAATATATATATGGGAGCCCTCTATAAATATTTCTAAAGGCGCAAAAGCCGACGAATCAAATGTTTCGAGCAGTTACCGTCACTTTTGTAGAAACCTGTACGTTGTAACATAGCATTCTAAAAGACACACTTCTCGTCCACTTTGTTGTCCCGTGTCTCGCGCTGGTACTATACTCGGAACTTCTAACAAGAAGACCATATGAATACGCGCTATCCATAATGCAGGATCGTGGGCCCACGGCAGGCGCACTTGCCGTAGAATTTTTCAGCTTTCTGCTCAGCCTCGCACGCCTCTCACGGTTAGCCTGTTCTGTGGAAATAAATATTATTATCAATGTTATTAGATATTATAGTTTCTTCACTGTAATTTATAGCAATCTTCCAGATTTCTTAAGATAGTCATGCATTTAACCTGTATTAGATCAACATTGTTACGACATGCTTATGGGAGTAATTTCAAACTAGATTGCTCAGCCAGAGAAAGTACAAATGCAAGCCTCCATGTTTATTCCAATTTGGTATTCCTAAACAGATTATATTGGCAGAATTTTGTGTCTGCTTGCATTTCCTGCAATTCGATGTTCAGAGCTGGAAAAACTGATTCCTTTTCTTGCTGTCGAAAGGCTGCTTCAATGTCGATAGCAAGCTATAATTATTCATTTCGAAAGTGTTAAGCAATGACTATATGTCTAAGCTTATCAATGCATTTTTGTTCCACGAACACAATCAAGTTTTCTCTCCGTCTCATTGACAGCCATGGAATGAAACCGTTCACTTTCATAAGTATCAGGATGCAAACATTCTGGAGTTTGTCCTGAGCATTTGTCTGCATCCTTTAGTGTGCATGTTTGTATCAAGTTATGGTGTTACAATCTATAGTAATTAACTATAGTGCAACAGAAATACGATGGACAGGAACGAAGTGAACACACAGAGCACTTCGTTCTTGCTGTTGTCAATCTGTTGCACTTTAGTTAATAATGATTACACACAAAGTCATCTAGTTTTCAGTTATTATGTCGGGCTTATAAGCCTGCTTGTGTCCTGGAATATCTGCACGGTTATGTATCCTGTAATTTAATTTCTGGCCATGTGCTTGCAAGTCGCGTGTCAATCTCCTGATTTTCCTGACAATCTTGTGTGATGTGCAGGCCCAAATAGTTTCTAGTGAATCCATGCAGGGTGTTGTGCAGGGTGTAATCTGCACTACAAGTGCTGCTTTGATTGCTTTCAGTTCAGCTTTTCTAGGTGTAGGATGACCTGGAATGGTACTCACTTATATAGGGTTTAGCTTTATGTAGTGTCATACTACTGTTACACTGCTATTGCCATGCCATATGTGCCTTATGTTTGCTTGCATCTTCATGATTAGCAACCTCCTCTGTGTGTTTGGCAGTTGCATATAGTCTCCTGGCTTAATTGTTTGCCCCCATATTCCACGGTATGGGCCTGTTGTGTTTCAAGGTCAGGCACTCCCGAGGTTGTGTTTCTGAAGGGAGGGGTAGTCGTCTTTGCATCTCATATGCTAGCTGGCATAGTATCTTGGGACGAGGTTCTGAGCTCTTGAGACAAAGAATTTGTGCTGCAGGCTGCAACTCTACTGTCTAGGTGCCTGTTCGTTAGCTCTTTCTCATAGAGGTCTTCAAGCATGGTAAAGTTGGAAAGACCTGTTATTACTACCCGGTGCCTGTATTCGACGAGTTGTCTTTTTTGTGTGCTGCTGGTAATTCATACCGTACCATACCTTGGACACAAGCACAGCATCTGCGATTTTCTATAGTATCCACTTGTCCACCCCTATTATTTCGAGATTATTCTTTTCACCAGGTGTGGAAGTTGCGTCCAGGCATTGCATAATTGTTTCACCCACGTGCTGGCTCTGCCGTCATGGGCTTACACTGGCTGAGGATTTGTGGATGTTGTCTTGTGGGCATACTTGTCCAGCTATGTGGATCACAATGTGCAATCTGGGGCAGTTCTTGATTCTAGTCTTTCTTTTTTCGACGTTGATATGAGCTGACTTATCAGAAAGCGAGAGGCCAGACCGGCCAAGAAAGTCTGAAGTGTTGTCGAGGGCTTGTTGCATCATTCTTGATTTCTGCATAAGATAGCTTTCCCATAGACTGTAATACACCATAGGCTGTAGTGTTTCTTGTAGTATGCCCGTGTTGTTGGTATGTGTGGGCCAAATTTACCTCCAACTCTCACCTGGAATTTTCTGCCTTTCAGAAAGTTACTGTTTAAGTGCTCTACCAAAAATGTTTTTGCTCATCGTTCCTCTTATTAGAGCAGCATGAGGTACTCCTGTTAAAAGCCTCTTAACTCTCTTCATTCTTTCATAAGCGGTATTACACAATGTCCTGCAATAAAGTTCCTGCTGCTTATGGCCCACTCATATCTGCCAGAAGGGACAACTCTTGAAAAAGGTTTTCTTTGTGCTATGTGTGCGACGTATATGTAGTATGAGCATTCATGCCTTGATATTTTTGTCCGCCCATTCTGCTCTGATTGACTGTTCCGCCGGTGTCGTACAACTTGAGTCGTGTCAACGCCGAAAAAGACCAGCTGTGCCTCCTGCCGGACTGCTGCAGCCTTTGGATATACCGGCCGACCCTTTTTTTCGCGTTGGCCTTGATCTCCTTGGACCATTCCCTATATCCGAGGACGGAAATAGGTGGATTGCCGTCGCTACGGACTATACAACTCGCTATGCCATTACTAGAGCCCTACCGACCAGCTGCGCTACAGACGTCGCTGATTTCTTGCTTCACGACGTTATCTTGCACCACGGTGCACCTCGTCAACTTCTCACCGATCGTGGCAGATACTTTCTTGCCAAAGTCATCGACGACCTACTTCGATCATGTGCTACTAAACATAAACTTACTACCGCTTACCATCCTCAAACTAACGGTCTTACCGAACGCCTGAACCGCACATTAACGGACATGCTCGCAATGTATGTTTCCTCCGATCACCGCGACTGGGACATTGCTCTACCATTTGTCACGTTCGCCTACAATTCCTCGCGCCACGACACAGCTGGTTATTCACCCTTCTATCTCCTCTTCGGCCGTGAGCCGACTTTGCCTTTCGAGACACTCCTCTCGACCACGCTCGACTCGCCGACAGAGTACACTCGGGATGTAATAGCCACAGCGACCCAAGCACGCCAGATTGCCCGCATTCGTCTGTCTGCTTCCCAGACACGCCAGAAGTGCCGTTACGACAAACGCCATCACGACGTGAACTACGAACCAGGCGCTCTTGTGCTAGTATGGTATCCAGCTCGGCATGTTGGTCTTTCCGAGAAATTACTCTCGCGATACTATGGCCCTTACCGCATCCTTCGCCAGGTGACCCCTGTCACATATGAAGTGTCTCCGCTGAATGCCACGGTGCCTTCACCCCTCTCTGACATCATCCACGTCAGCCGTCTCAAACCTTACCTTTCTTCGACCGATGAGCCGCACCAATCAGGTGCTTTTTCCGACGGGGGTGATGTCACAGTCGGTAAGGTGGAAAGAAGACGACGCTGATGGTGGTCTTGGAGACGACGAAGAAGTGTTTTAGCAAGATCGATGCTCTACGCTTGTTGGCTCAGCCATTAAAAGCTACCTGTAAATAGACGAACGCTTCTTCCTTCCCGTAACATCATTATACATCTGTAGAACCAGCTTCCTGACAGAGTACTTGCTATACCTGATCATGCTTATTTGTGCAGTGCTGTTGAACAATACATATTGATGCAATGAATATTTACACACTCGAATTATCACGAAACATGGTTGTTTTACAATTCTGCCCTTTGCTTTCTATTGGTGTTAGATTTTGCATAAGCATGCCCCCCTATGCAATAGTATATTGAAGTGTAAGGGTTCAATAAAAGGTGATGAACTAAATCTAAGTGCAAGAGCTTTTTTTTTCACCTATGACTCCCATTGAAATGCGACTTCCATGGCTGGCAAAACAACCCCTCGCCTTGTGTTAGCAGCAGAATGCTATAGCCACAGTGGCAGGTGAACAAATTGAAGAACAATATTTCTGTCTATAATTTTTTTTCTTGCCTGTATGTAAGTAAGGTTTGGAATAAGTTTGTCATTGCAAAAAAGCCCAGTTTGTGTTATTTTATGGAATAAACCACATATTGTGTATAGTTGAAATGCAGAAATTTGTTCTAAAATCCTCGGGTGATATATGTTCTTGCAAGTAGCATGGTATTTCATTATTTATAAAGATAGTAATCGCAGCGGATATCGTTATATGGTTTTACACACTAATATATGTGATCACAAACTTATTAGAAACTTACTAGAAACATGTAAGGCATGAATGTTTCTGCACACTTGATCAGCCGTAAACGTGCAAGAAATGCTTGTACTGGCTGACTTCACTGCACAGTTTTGATTTACTTTTCTTCAGCGTGTCGTTTTATACTGTTTTATCTCCACAAGAACAGGCCATTTACCTGCTTTTCGCATTGTTGCACGAGTTCTACATAATTGTGCAGGAGGGTACGTTGTCACTGTGCCATTATAGCAAGCAATTTACTTAATCTACTAGCTGTACAGTTAAGTACCTTGCAGAGCATGTGTTCATACAGATGCAGTAAGGATACAAAGTCCGCAACATAGTCAATGTTTATTGGTTTCTGTGCAAGAAAAAAAAAATATCCAGAGAAGAGGTGCAACTTAACGCGCATGTAATGTTTTATTCATGCCACGGATTTAATGCTATCGTAGCAAATTCATTACGATAGCCTACACTTTCGCTCTGTCAAATTTAATAAGAGGCAAGATAAGCTTTCAAGATGCATCGGGAAATTCATGCTTGAAAACCGACAAGAAAATGCAACTGAACGGTACCGCGTTCAGCGCAACGTTGAAACTTCGGGTACTTTGCTGTCTTGTCATTTGCCCTTGCCAAGTTTGAAGTAATTCAAGCTGCTTTGTAAGCGCGATTTCTGCATGCTACTCAGCAAAAGAAAATTGTGACGACCTCGTCGTCTGCTGGGGTTCGAACACCTCCTAGCACTGAGAACTCCCAAAGGCGTACGAAGCAAACGTGAAAATGCACTTCATTTGCTGTGTAGCGTGTCAACAAACGCATAGCAATCGGAGAATGCAATCTGCGGTACAAGTTTTTTATTCTCCCTTCGCGTACGTACCGAATTCGACGATCCACCTCTCCGTGCATTGCACTTGTCGTGCGAGACGCCATTTTCCAAAACAAACCGGCGGAATAGCTCCGTTGACAGCTCTCCGCGCAATTTCGACGGAAAATCGCAGCGATCGGTGCGACGGTGCGACTGTGCGACCAACCGGTTGGTCGCAGCCGAAAATTGGGGGGTCGGCACTGCGACTGCGATTTTCATCGCAAACGACGGAAATCGCACTTCCGGTGCGACGAAAATCGCATCATGTGAAACAGGCTTTAGGCGGCGAAACGGGGTCACCCGATAAAGATAAGTACAGGTGTCAATACCCCCCTCTTAAAAAGCATCGACCCGATGCTGCATACAAATGAAAGTAATAAAGAAAAACACCCGTAGCAAACAAAAGTAAGGAAGTTCGTCAGCGTCCGTAAAAGGGTTTCAGACGCACCACGTGGACCCCTTGAGATCGTGCGCGGCGCCGCTGTGAATGCGAAATTCCGTCTGGAACGACCTCATCGTCCAGTGCGCCAATAGTCGAATGACCTTGTAGGGTCCGAAATAGCGGCGCAATAGTTTCTCACTCAGTCCTCGTCGGCGTATCGGTGTCCAAACTCAAACACGGTCGCCGGGCTGGTACTCGACGAAGCGTCGTCGGAGGTTGTAGTGTCGGCTGTCGGTCCTCTGTTGGTTCTTGATCCGCAGGCGGGCGAGCTGTCGGGCTTCTTCGGCGCGCTGGAGATAGCTAGCGACGTCAACGTTCTCTTCGTCAGTGACGTGGGGCATGCATGGCGTCGAGCGTCGTCGTCGGGTTCCTGCCGTAAACCAGCTTAAACGGCGTGATCTGTGTTGTTTCTTGCACCGCCGTGTTGTAAGCGAAGGTTACATACGGCAGGACCGCATCCCACGTCTTGTGCTCGACGTCGACGTACATTGCTTGCATTTCGGCGAGGGTCTTTTTCAGGCACTCCGTGAGAATATTCGTCTGCGGATGGTAGGCAGTTGTTCTCCTGTGACTTGTCTGGCTGTACTGCAGAATGGCTTGGGTGAGCTCTGCTGTAAAATCCGTTCCTCTGTCGGTTATGAGGACTTCTGGGGCACCATATCGCAGCAGGATGTTCTCGACGAAAAATTTCGCCACTTCGGCTGCGCTGCCTTTTCGTAGAGCTTTAGTTTCAGCAAAGCGGGTGAGATAGTCCGTCGCCACGACGATCAACTTATTCCCGGATGTTGACATCGGAAACGGCCCCAACAAATCCATCCCAATCTGCTGGAATGGTCGGCGAGGAGGTTCGATCGGCTGTAGTAATTCTGCTGGCCTTGTCGGTGGTGTCTTGCGTCGTTGACAGTCTCGGCATGTCTTGACGTAACGGGCGACGTCGGCAGTCAGACGCGGCCAGTAATACCTTTCCTGTATTCTCGACAGCGTCCGGGAGAATCCGAGGTGCCCAGCGGTTGGATCGTCGTGTAGGGCGTGCAGTATTTCTGGACGCAGCGCTGACGGTACAACAAGAAGGTAGCTGGCGCGGACACGTAAGAAGTTCTTCTTCACGAGCAGGTTGTTTTGTAGCGTGAACGAAGACAGCCCGCGCTTAAATGCCCTAGGGACAACGCCGGTGTTCCCTTCCAAATACTCGACGAGGCCTTTTAGCTCCGGGCCTGCTCGTTGCTGTTTAGTGAAGTCTTCCGCGCTTATTATCCCAAGGAAGGCTTCGTCATCCTCGTCGTCTTGCGGTGGGGGATCGATGGGGGCTCGCGATAAGCAGTCGGCGTCGGAGTGTTTTCTTCCGGACTTGTATATTACCGTGACGTCATATTCTTGCAGTCTGAGGCTCCACCGCGCCAGCCGTCCTGAAGGGTCCTTTAAGTTAGCTAGCGAACACAACGCGTGATGGTCACTGACGACACTGAATGGCCTCCCATAGAGGTAAGGGCGGAATTTAGCTGTAGCCCAAATGATGGCGAGGCATTCCTTTTCAGTCGTAGAATAATTGTTTTCCGCTTTTGACAGCGACCGGCTAGCATACGATATCACCCGTTCAAGTCCTTCTTTCCTCTGGACTAGGACGGCACCGAGGCCTAGGCTACTGGCGTCAGTGTGGATTTCGGTATCGGCGTCCTCGTCGAAGTGTGCAAGTACCGGCGCCGACTGCATGCGTCGTTTGAGTTCTTGAAATGTCTTGGCCTGCGGCGTTTCCCACTTGAACTCGAAATCACATTTGGTTAGATGCGTTAGCGGCTCCGCGATGCGTGAAAAGTCCTTGACAAAGCGTCTATAGTAGGCACACATGCCAAGGAATCTGCGCACTGCCTTCTTGCCGGTTGGCTGCGAGAATTTTGCGATGGCAGCTATCTTCTGTGGGTCGGGGCGTACTCCTGATTTGCTGATGACGTGGCCTAGGAACAAAAGCTCATCGTAAGCGAAGCGACACTTTTCCGGCTTCAGAGTGAGCCCTGATGACTTAATGGCCTCTAACACTGTCGCAAGCCGCCTAAGGTGATCGTCGAAATTTCCGGTGAAGACAACGACGTCATCCAAGCAAACAAGGCACGTCTGCCACTTCAGTCCGGCTAACAGCGTGTCCATGACGCGCTGAAACGTTGCAGGCGCCGAGCACAGTCCGAATGGCGTGACCTTGAACTCGTAGAGGCCGTCTGGCGCGATGAAGGCAGTCTTTTCGCGATCTCTCTGGTCGACTTCCATTTGCCAGTAGCCAGACTTGAGGTCCATCGACGAGAAGTATTTCGCGTTGCAGAGCCGATCCAATGCGTCGTCTACTCGTGGGAGGGGGTATACATCCTTCTTCGTGATCTTGTTCAGTCGACGATAATCGACGCAGAAGCGTAGGGTTCCGTTCTTTTTCTTCACCAGGACTACAGGAGAGGCCCACGGGCTTTTCGACGGCTGGATGATGTCGTCGCGCAGCATTTCGTCGACTTGTTGCCTAATAGCTTCATGTTCTCGCGTCGAAACTCGGTAAGGGCTCTGGCGGAGTGGTCGAGCGCTCTCTTCGGTTATTATGCGATGCCTTGCAACAGGTGTTTGTCGAATCCTCGATGACGTCGAAAAGCAGTCTTTGTATCGTCGGAGAAGACTTCTGATCTGTTGCTGCTTACTCATAGGAAGACTTGGACTCACGTCGAAGTCTGGTTCGGGGACCATGCTCATCGGGGTAGATGCGGCTAAATCCTAGAGGACAAAGGCATCGCTGGTTTCCACAATTTCCTCGATATATGTGATTGTCGTGCCCTTGTTGACGTGCTTGAACTCTTGGCTGAAGTTGGTTAGCATAACTTCCACTTGCCCTCCGTGGAGTCGACGGGTTGACTCTTGGAGTCAACGCAAGAGTCGACTCGTGGAGTCGACTCTTGCGACGCAAATTTCACGGTCGAGCAGTAGATGTTGGTCGCCCTCGATGACGCCTTCTACGTCAGCGGGTGTTTCGGTGCCGGCGGAAATAATAATGCTGGAGCGCGGCGGGATGCTCACTTGATCTTCGAGCACACTCAAGGCGTGGTGACTACGACAGCTCTCCGGCGGTATCGCTTGATATTGCGACAGCGTTATCGATTTCGACTTCAGGTAGACGACTGCGTCATGTTGATTCAGGAAGTCCATGCCGAGAATGACGTCTCGTGAACACTGTTGGAGGATAACGAAGGTGGCAGGACAAGTCCGGTCATGAACGGTAATTCTTGCCGTGCAGATCCCAGTCGGCAAAATCAGGTGTCCTCCAGCGGTCCGAATTTGAGGGCCTTCCCATGCAGTCTTAACTTTCCTCAACTGGGCGGCGATGGGTCCACTCATGACGGAGTAATCGGCTCCTGTGTCTACTAAAGCGGTGACTGCGTGGCCGTCGAGAAGCACGTCGAGGTCGGTGGTTCTTTGTCTTGCGTTACAGTTAGGTCTTGGCGTCGGATCACGGCTGCGTCGTGTTGAACTGAAGTTGGAACGTCGCGTCGTCAAGTCGTCTTTCGTCGGTGTAGTCTTGGCTTCCTGATTTCGTCGAGACGGCGGCGTGTCGTTATGTCGTCGAGGTAGTTTCTTCTGTGTCTTCGTCGGCGGCGGAGGATCTTCGTCAATTCGACGAACAGCAACCGCACCTCCATCGGTTGCTGCTTTTAGTTTTCCGGATATGGGCTCGCTGACCGGCCTCGGGCTGGGCCAGTGTATGGACGGCGCTGCGGCGACAGGTAGCGGCCTGGTGATGGCGAACGCGACGGTCGTCGAGAGCTCCACTGAGTAGCGGCGAGGTAGTCGGCGATATCGCGGGGGGAGTTGGCCTTGCTGCGGGCGCGGAGCGTTCACGGCGAAACCTCGCAGTCCCATCTCCCGGTATGGACATCGTCGGTAGACGTGACCTGCTTCTCCGCAGTGGTAGCAGAGCGGGCGGTGGTCAGGAGAGCGCCAAATGTCCGTCTTCCTCGTGTAGGTGCGCTGGGCGACGGGTGGTCGCGCTGGCGGCGGCGGCGGATGACAGAACTGCGGCGTGACAGGACCTTGACGGCGTGCGACGGCGGCGTAGGTCATCGCTTGCGGCTCAGGCTGCCGCGATTCAGGGGCTACTCCAAGTTGTTGTTGGAGCTCCTCACGCACGGCGTCGGTAATCGAAGCCACTTGAGGCTGTGATGATGGGAACAGCTTTCGTAGCTCCTCCCGCACGTCAGCTCGGATAGCCTCGCGTAGGTCGTCGGTGGCCAGTGACTGAACTCCCCGGCGTAGTTTGTCAAGTTCGTGCGGTGGTCGAATTGCCGGTTTCGCATCTCGAGTGTCTTCTCGATGCTGGTGGCTCGAGAAGAAACTCGTCGACGGTCTTCGGTGGGCTTCGTACCATTCCGGAAAAAGTTCCTCCTTCACACCACGCATCAGCAGGCGGACTTTCTTCTCCTAGGACATTCTTGGGTCTGGGTGGCGGAACAGACGGCTCATTTCCTCAGTGAAGATCGCAATCGTCTCATTCGGCAGCCACGCTCTGCTCCAGTAGAGCTTGGGCTCGCTCTTTTCGCACGACGCTTGTAAGTGTTTGCAGGAAGCCGCTACGGAAAAGTTCCCAGGTCGTTAAGGTGGCTTCTCGGTTCTCGAACCACGTCCTGGCCGCGTCTTCCAATGCGAAGTAGACATATCGGAGTTTGTCGTCGCTGTTCCAGTTGTTAAACGTAGCGACTCTCTCGTACGTCTCAAGCCAGCTTTCCGGGTCCTCGAAAGTTGAACCGCGGAACGTCGGAGGCTCCCTGGGCTGCTGCAGCACGACGGGGGACGCTGGGGCTGCCATTGGGGTGGACTTGGTGGCCATCTTCCTAGTCGTCTCAGGCCGTGCTCAGGTCGTAGTCCGTGCTCCGGGGGCAGTCCTTGCAGCCTGCGGCTACCTCGCTGGTTCTTGGCGACGTTGGTGTCTTCCGCGTGAGGGCTTGGGTCACGGCTTTGTGGGAGCGTCCGGTACATGAACGCAAAGCACCTTCACCAGATGTCACGTGGTCGTGACATCAAAGAACACAGTAGCAATACTGTGAAAGGCAAAACAAGCTTTTATTGGGCGAACCTGTGCCCACAAAACAGGCTACACTTAAGCGGCGAACACAGTCGGCGATTGTCGAAAATCTGATCAGCGGGTCAAGCGCGTCGGCTTTTATAAAGCAGTCGTCGAACGTTCCAGACTAATCGTTCGGACCTGCGTGCCTTCCACAAAGTTCTACACCATTCGCGTCACGCGATGAAATCAGATAACATGAGGTTCGGCGACAACAGACAGCCGGGTAGAAGCATCGATAACTTTCCAGAAACTTCGGATACGTGCAGGCGCGTCCCGCGCTGTGCGATTACATTTGTTAGGCGGCGAAACGTGGTCGCCCGATAAATATAAGTACACGTGTCAATATGTTCAATTGTTTCCTCGCTGTAGCAACTCTCAAAGGGTGCACTGTCAGTCAGTCCTATGCGGCAAGGAAATGTGTTCTTAAAATACACCCCAAGCCACAGTCAGCAGAGAACAGTTGCATCAATTTAAAAAAGCTCAGATGCAATGCGTAGTCGGAGGGATGGGTCCAGGTGGTGCAGTCGACTATTCCGGAAACCTGGCATGTTCTACGTGGGTCGTGTGGCATCACGCACGAGTATGCAAAGCTTTATTGCTACATCGGTTCTTGATAGCACGATGGGTTCCTTTCGAGCATTTTCTTGAGCCCTTCTACCAGCTTCCTTGGCATGTTCATTGCCTCTGATGCCGGATTTGCCTGGGAGCCACTGAAAAAGTCATGTCCTTTTTCTGTTGGTGACACAGCTGCTTTATTTCTAGCACAAGTTGTACTTGCGGTCCACGACGTAGAGCGTATAGAAGACAATGCAGGGCTCCCTTTTAATCGGTAAAGATGCTCCATCTTCGTGGTATATATTCATGAATCATGTGAAGTGTGCTGTAAATTGCAGCATTCAGTTTTAAACTGAATGACCACGGTTTTTCCGGGGAAGATCACAGCTCCTGTAGATCCGTCAACAGCTGTCGAGCCATGGGTGTAAATGTGTAGATGGTCCGTGTACATCTCATGCAGCATGAGCAGAGATAGCTGCTTGAGAGCTGGCAGCGAGAATCCTGCTTTCGTTCGAATACCTGGTACCGATAGTCGAGCTTGTGGGCGAGTCAAACATCAAGGAAGTGGATAATCTCTCGGCAAGTGCATAATCTCTAGAAATACATTCACGGTACGCCGATATCTCCTGGCAAAAGGAGGCACTGGGCCTGACTTTCGGCAGTGTGGCTAGGTGGTGGAAAGGGACGCGGGCAAGGGGCCTGATAAGTGCTCTGGATATTTCCAATGTGATACGAGTTGTGACTAGGTAGTCTTGAGCTATCGCAATTGTTTCTAACGTCGATGTGCAGCGCCGCAGTCCAAGAGAAACCCTAAGTACCTGCGCCTGAGCACTCTCGATTGTGTGGACGCAGCTTCTGCCGGTATTGCTCAGTAAAGGTAAGCTGTACCTCATATACCCGAGAAACAGTGCCCTGTAGAGTTGTTACATCGCGTGTACTGACGCACCCCACGTTTTCCCTCCAAGAAATGTGAAAACATCTGAAATGGCCGTTAGACGTTTTCTCAGGTGGGTCACATGGGGACTCCAGCTGAGGCCTCAGTCAATGAACACCCCTAAAAATCTGTGCGTCCTGGTGTAACGGAGGTTTTGCCCATTGATAGGTATGGTGTAGGACATCATTAGCTTCCGTGTAAATGCCACGAGCGCGTATTTCTCGGGTGAAATCTGCTGGCCATGTGCGCTAGGGTTAGCCGATATTGAAGCCGCGGCTTTTTGAAGCCTCGCGCGCAATTGAGGATGTGTTGCACCTGACGTCCACATGTCGTCGTACATCGACATTTGGACAGCGCTGTGCATGTGATCCACGAGGCCGACAAGAACAAGGTTGAATAGTGTGGGGCTCAAGACCCCACCTTGGGGAACACCACGGTGTGTGTAGTATTCAGAGGTGGAACCATGATCAGTCTGCAAAAAAGGCACCTCATGTGTAAGTAGTTGCGGGTCCACCGGTACACTGGGCGACCAATCGGCCAACCAATCCCAGCGTATAAAGTACAGCATCCCGAGCAACGTTGTCATAAGCTCTTTTTATGTCCAGAAACTATGCGACAGATAACCGTTCACACCTCTGTTGACGTTGAAAGTAAGGGACTAGATCTATGGCATTATCAATGGAGCAGCAGGAACGTGAAAGACCGGCCATAGTGGTTGGATAAACTTTCTAATGTTCCAAGTACCACTCCTACCTGGCAAACATGATGCGTTACTTCACCCTCCCTACGCAACTAGCCAGCGTGATTGGGCGGTATGACGTGAGCTCTAGTGCTGACTTCCCATGTTTAAGGAGTGGCACCAGACGTCTCGTCTTCCGTTCTTGAGGAACGTTTCCATCCCACCAGGATTCACTGCATATATATCCAACAACGCAAGCCGTGCTCGCACGCCGAGGTGGCACGAGATGTGGTAGGATATGTCACCTGGCCTACGTGACGAAGGCCGATTATATAAAACAAAAGCCGCATCGAGCTCCTCGGTGGGGAAAGACTCATCCATGCATAAATCCTGTGAATGCAGCCCGATGCTATCCGTACCAAGGGAGCCTGTGTACGTTGACTGTCCTGTAACCTTCCTGCAGACATCTTCCGCTACCTCGATGTCCTCTCGATGTTGGAAAAGCACCAAGGATTTGAATGGCACGCGTTGTTCGGGAAATACACATAGGCCTCGTACGGTTCTCTATATATCAGAAAGATTTTTGGAGGTCTATGGATTAATAGTTTTATCTACCGTTGAAACTCTAATTTGTCTATTCGGCACTGGATCTCCTTTTGTGTGCATCTGGCTATTGTTAAATCATGGATGGACGTTGTGTGTCGGTACCTTAGCTCTGTACGCCGACGAATCGCACGGAGTTGCTGCAACTCTACGTCGGATCCTGAAAACATTGTAGCAAATGTTAGTGTGCATATCACATTCTGCATTGCTTACTTGATGGCATGCTGAACGCCAGAAGGGAGACCTTTGAAACAAGCTTCTTCCACGCTTGTTTCGAATGTACGTCAGTCAATTCGCCGGAGTGTGTTTGGCGAATGAGAGCTGGCGAAACCTTCGCTCTTAAGGTAACTGAGGAAATGATCACTCCCATGCGTCTTAACACCTAAGAACTGTTTCACATGAGTAGCAAAGCGAAGTGATACAAATGCGAAGTAGAAGTGATAGAAATGCAGTGCGATATACCTGGTACAAAGGTAGTGCTCCCATCATTAAGCAAGGACAGTTCATGATCGGATACATGTGAAGCCAGTCGACGGCCCGATGCGTTAATTTTGGAGCTTCCCTTGATCCGGGGATTCCAAATAAAGCTATCTCGCTCGTTCCCCAGTTCTGGTGCTGGGCGATAAGTTTCCTGTGATAATCCATGGAGCAGGGTTGCCTGTCGATGTGTCTTCCAGTTTTTTGCAATCAAATCAGGTTTATCTTGATTAGTAGATATCCACAAGTGTAAAAGCTAGCTTTGTTTAACAGGAACGGAAACTTACTGATTCCTATCATGAGGTGGCACTTGCTGAACGACGTAGGTAAGTTCCCGATGAATATACACAACGACCTTGTTGCTTTTGCTCGAAGTTGAGGACAAGACTGATTAGTAACTTGATAGGCGGATTGGATTCGATTATTTCGGTTCACAGATTACGATGATTGGGAAGCGTTAGAGTATAGATATTGACGAAAGTCAGTCATCCGACATCTAAGGCCTCCGGCATTGCACTGGATAATAGATGCTTCTTTGACCCCTTTGCGGAAAGATTGGTGATTATCAGCCATGGTTTTATTCGAGGGCTGCTAGTACTGGGGCTGAGCGCGCCCAACACTTGCATGCCACTTCGAGTGGTTGTAGTTGCGATACTTGTCTGTAGCTCCTTCATGAAATTCATTAGGGGCCACACCATGGATATGATGTTTCGGTCGACCTTTGGTACTTCAACTGAAGTATGCATTGAAGTAGACATCAGGAGGGGAGGCTCCTTGGCAGGCTGTATGCGCAGAAGCGCAGTCCAGTCACCCGCGACATTAGACTTCTCCGTCCTCTTCCTTCGATCGGTTACGCCGCCGGATAGCGCCGTCATCGACGCTCGCCGCAGGAACGGGCAGCCTAAGGCCTGTTTCACATGATGCGATTTTCGTCGCACCGGAAGTGCGATTTCCGTCGTTTGCGATGGAAATCGCAGTCGCAGTGCCGAACCCCCGATTTTCGGCTGCGACCAACCGGTTGGTCGCACAGTCGCACCGTCGCAGCGATCGCTGCGTTTTTCCGTCGAAATTGCGCGATGAGCTATCATGGAGCTATTTCGCCGGTTTGTTATGGAAGTTGGCGTCTCGCGCAACAAGTGCAATTCGCGGAGACGTGGATTGCTGAATTCGGTACGTACGCGAAAGGAGAATAAAAATCTTGTACCACAGATTGCATTCTCCGATTGCTATGCGTTTGTTGACACAGTAGGCAGCAAATGAAGTGCATTTTCAGGTTTGCTTCGTACGCCTTTGCGAGTTGTCAGTACTTGGAGGTGTTCGATCCCCACCAGACAACGAGGTTGTCACAATTTTCTTTTGTTGCGTAGCATGCAAAAATCGCGCTTACGGAGCAGCTTGAATTATTTCAACCTCGGCAAGGGCAAATGACGAGACAGCAAAGTACCCGAAGTTTCAACGTTGTGCTGAACGGAGTACCGTTCAGTTGCATTTTCTTGTCAGTCTTCAAGCCTGAAGTTCCCGATGCCTCTTGAAAGGTTATCTCACTTATTAAACTTGTCAGAGCAAAAGTGTAGACTATCGTTATGAATTTTCTACGATAGCATTAAATTCGTGGCTTGGATAAACAGCGTCGTTAATTTGTTTTCGAATATTACATGCACGTTATGTTGCACCTCTTCTCTGGAGATTTTTTTCTTGCACGGAAACCAATAAACATTGAATATGTTGTGGAGTTTGTACCCTTACTGCACCTGTATTAACATTTGCTTTGAAAGGTAATTAACTCTACACCTAGTAAATTAAGGAAATGATTCGCTTGCTATAGTGGCACAGTGACAACGTACCCTCCTGCACCGTCATGTGAAACTCGTGCAGGAGTGCGAAAAGCAGGCAAACAGCCTGTTCTTGTGGGGATACAACAGTAGAAAACGACACGTTAAAAAAAGTAAATCAAAACTGCAATGAACTCAGCCAGTTGCATCCCATCCTGTGAAACTGATTCTTTTAAGTACAAGCAGTTCTTGCCTGTTCACAGCTGATCAAGTGTGCAGAAACACTCATGCCTTACATGTTTCTAATAACAGTTTCTAATAAGTTTGTGATCGCATATATTAGTGTAACCCATGTAATGATATCCGCTGGGATTAATATCTTTATAAGTAATAAAATAACTTGCTACATGCAAGAACATATCACCCGAGGATTTTAGAACAAGTTTCCGCATTTCAACTATAGACAATATGTGGTTTATTCAATAGAGAACCACAAACTGCTTTTTTTCAATGGCAAACTTATTCCAAATTTTACTTACATACAGGCAAGAAAAAAATCTATAGACAAAAATATTGTTCAATTTATTCACCTGCCACTGTGGCTATAGCATTCTGCTGCTAACACAAGGCGACGGGTTCATTTGCCAGCCATGGAAGTCGCATTTCGATGGGAGTCATAGGTAAAAAAAGCTCTTGCACTTAAATTTAGTTCTTCCTCCTTTATTGAACCCTTAAATTCCTAGTACAATTGCATAGGGGGGCATGCTTATGCAAAATCTAACACCAATCGAAAGCAAAGGGCACAATTGTAAAACAACCATCTTTTGTGATAATTCGAGTGTGTGAACATTCATTGCATCAATATGTATTGTTAAACAGCACTGCACAAATAACCGTAATCAGGTATAGCAAGTACTCTGTCGGGAAGCTGGTTCTACAGATATATAAATGTCAAGACATGAATGCTCATACTACGTCGCACACATAGCACAAAGAACTCCTTTTTCAAGACTTGTTCCTTCTGGCAGATATGAGTGGGCCATAAGCAGCAGAAACTTTATTGCAGGGCATTGCGCAATACCGCTTATGAAAGAATTAAGAGAGTGAAGAGGCTTTTAACCGCAGTACCTCCTGCTATTCTAATGAGGGGAACGATGAGCAAAAAAATTTCTGGTGGAGCATTTAAGTCAAACAGTAACTTTTTGAAAGAACAGTTGGAGGTACATTTGGCCCATCCACACCAACAACACAGGGATACTACAAGAAGTACTACAGCCTATGGTGTACTACAGTTTATGGGAAAGATACTTTATACAGAAATCAAGAATGATTCAACGAGCTCTTGACAACACTGCAGACTTTCTTGGCCAATCTGGCCTCTCGCTTTCTGATAAGTCACCTTACATCGACGTTAGAAAAAAGACTAGAATCAAGAACTACCCCAGATTGCACATTGTGCTCCACATGGCTGGAGAAATATACCCGCAAGCCAACATCCACAAATCCTCAGCTAGTGTAAGACCATGACGGCAAAGCCAGCAAGTGGGTGAAACAATTATGCCATGCCTGGACGCAAATTCTACACCTGGTGAAAATAATCTTGAAATCATGGGGGGTGGACGAGTGGATACTATGCAAAATCGCAGGTGCTGTGCTTGTGTCTAAGCTATTGTACGGAATGAATTACTAGCAGGGCACGAAAAAGACAGCTCATCGAATACAGGCATTGAGTAATAACAGGTCTTTAGGACTTTACCATGCTTGAAGACCTCTATGAGAAATAGCAAACAAACAAGCACCTAGACAGAGTAGAGTTGCAGCCTGCAGTACAAATTCTTTGTCTTAAAAGCTCAGAACCTGGTCCCAAGATACTATGCCAGCTAGCATATGAGATACAAAGACTACTACCTTTTTCTTCAGAAACAACCTCGGGAACACCTTAACTTGAAACACAACAGGCCCATACCGTGCAATATGGGGGCAAACAATTAGGCCAGGAGACTATATGCACCTGCCAAACACACAGAGGAGATTGCTAATCATGAAGATGCAAGCAAACATCAGGCACATATAGTACACTGATATGGCAATAGTAGTGTAACAGTAGTCTGACACTATTTAAATTAAACCCCATATAAGTGAGTACCATTCCAGGTCATCCTACACCTAGAAAAGCTGAACTGAAAGCAATCAAAGCAGCACTTTTAGTGCAATTTACACCCTGGACAACACCCTGGACACCGGCATGGATTCACCAGAAACAGTCTGGGCCTGCACATTACATGAGATTGTCAGGAAAATCAGGAAATTGACACGCGACTTGCAAACACATGGCCAAGAATTAAATTACAGGATACATAGCTATGCAGATATTCCAGGACACAAGCGGTCTTATAAGCCCGACATAAGAGCTGAAAACTGGACGAGTTGGTGTGTATACGTTATTAACTAAAGCGCAACAGTTAGACAACGGACAAGAACGAAGCGCTCTGTGTGTTCACTTCCTTCTTGTCCATCGTATTTCTGTTGAACTATAGCTAATGAATTCATGAGGCTGCACAGGAGAAGAATGATACCTCCGCCCAATGGCCCGATTTCACATTCAAATCCATGCGTGTGCGCACACACACAAATGCTGCAAGGGTGCATAGCATGAAGCAGTAACAACAGGATCATAATAGAGATGGATGAGGACTAACTTTCAACTAAGGTTCATACAAACTATCAGAAAAAGGTATACAAATTACCAACAAAAAAGACATCTTTGAAGGCTAGATAAAAATTGGTGCTTGATGCAGCCGAACATAAATAAGAATGCTACAGAAAGAAAATACAGAAAAATTCCAAGAGCAGGGAAAAGATCATTACAATTGCCAATCCTGAATGCCAGCACCTTTCAAGAAACACTGTTCTTATTCCATTGGACAGACTGGCAGCTTGCTTATGCAAGCACACACTTCCAGTTCCATGCGATTGAAAAAAAAACTAGTTTCTTGGAAGGTAGCCACAAGTGCACTTCGTGATTACAATGTGTCTTTTTCCTGGACTTGTGTATATATAAGTATTTTCTCCCTTTCCTGTTTTTATGTTTTGCTTCATCAAGCACTAGTTTTTATCAGGTTTTATTGTTGTACTACTTTCTGGTAATCTTTAAAAATCACTGCATTTTCACAATCAACATTTTAATCAGAAGTTACCGTACCCTGTTCTTACTGCTTCACACTGTACGATCTTGCAACATTGCCCAAATAATAAATTGTGCAAGGTGCACATAAACATTATCAGGGCCATTAAAGTTACTTGTTGCAGTCTTAAAAATAAAGAATAGCCTGGCTACAAACAGCACCAGAGAATACATAGGACGAACAAGAAAACCGAGATGATCTAATGCCCTAAAGTTTAATGTACACACCGAGTAAAGGCTGGCTGACAAGCAATAAATCGAACGTACACAAAAAGGAAAAGCAAAAATTCATGTTTGTTTCCTGACAGGAAGTGCATCGATTTCTAATGCAGGCCATGCTGACAAGATTCTCCCAGCATTTTTAGATCTAAAGCTTCCATAATTTCTCTAGGCAGCTGATCTGCACGGAATGCTAGCTTCTTCCTCTACAATGCACACTCGGATGTCGATGATGCATTGTAGAGGAAGAAGCTCGCATTCTGTGGAGATCGGCTGCGTAGAGAAATTATGTAAGCTGTAGATGCGAAGACAGTGGGAGAATCTTGTTTCAGCATGGCCTGTGTTACACTTTCAGAGATGGATGCGTTTCCTGTTGGGATCTCTATGGACACACATCCGATTTTGCTTCTGTTTTTTGTGTAAGTTCGATTTATTACTTGTCGACCAGTATTTACTCGGCATGTTCAATAAACTTTCATTTGTTAATACACCTCATGATCGTCTTGTTCTCTAGCAGAAAGGTGTTCATTCTTTCTACAGTGAAGCTGCATATGCCTAGACGAAACACTTGTGGTCCAATCACAAAAACCCTAGTGTAGGGGTATGAGCCATTGTTTAGGGGGGTGTGAGCCATTGCATTTGTCTTACATGATGGACGGAGAAATTTCTTCTTGGGAAGACATTGAAATGCTTATGCATTTAAAACATATACATTTATCTACGTATTATTGCGGGGAAGGGACACAGAGGGGGACAGGGTTAAGACAAGATCATGATGCCATAATTATTTCGCAGCAAAGGTGTGGTGGGCTTTTAACTACACCGATAGTGGTGTCGTTTCTCTTGCAGCAGAGCGTGCGTGCAACAGCCTCTTTCCGACTACCCGATAGTTTCAAAAATGTGCCCCAGTATTTAATTATATGAGATGTGCAGCCCCGGTGTGTCACTTGGTAACTAAAGTGCATAACCAAGTCAAAGATACTGTGATTAACGCACAGTGGCGTAGCTAGGTCGTCTGGCACCCGGGGCCCATAAGTCTTCTGTCAAACCCCCCCCCCCCGGCTGTAGTTGAGGAAGGCGAGGATATCGACAATTTCCGGGTTTCAGCAACCAGTACAGCCGCCTCGGATACCGCGCACGTCCCCCGGGTCCCCCTATTCTTCGCTTTCTTTCCCAGAGATCACCAATGCGGCAGGTATTGGCGCCTCGCTGGCGTAGTATGAGGGATCACGCGGCGTGCTCCTCATAGGTTTTGCTGTCAGCGCTCACTGAAAAAACCACGCGGGAGCTCTCCCGGACATTTATGTAAGTACTTTCGAAATGAAAGAAGGTTTTTACTATCTAAATTATAGTCTTGGGCAAACTGAAAGCACAGAATCGTTTACAGACGCCATCTCTTTACCGAATACGTACAGTGAACGCCACTGTGCGCGGTCGCCGCGATGGAGTCTCCCGAACCGGCTTCTTGCGTGAAAGGTAGGCAAACGCTGAGAGTAAACTATGTGAAATATGTTGTTAGAGTGGGCTGTCTGTATAACCAAACGGGGCATAACAGAATGAAGCCTCAATGCAGCGATCGCACAGCTTCGCAGCGACCGACTGCGCGTCTGCATGCTTGTCCGCGCACTGTTTCGCTTTCGCCGCGTGCGCGTTTTCGCACCGTGCCATGAGCTTTAGGCCGCAGAATATGAGCATTTCACAGTATGCGAGCAACCATTGTTGCGTGGGCGCTATCAGAGTTGTTCAAAAATAATTTCATTTTAGAGACTTCGACGCCTACAGGGACTGTGAAGTGCCGACGCGACGATTCAATCTTTTTTTCTTCTAAATTCTTGGACGTTTCAATATTATTTCTCGAGTTGCGTCGCACTATATATTTATCGGTTTTCTCAGCGTGCGATTTCCCGCTGCTTCTTTCTTTGTAATCCAGTGCATTATTTCATAACGCAAACATGACCATATGCCATGCTTTTTTTTAATGTGCTTCTTACCGCTCCCTTTCCACTCCAGTGAACTTGCCAGTATCTATAGCATCGACAAGTTCATAGACCAAACTGTCATGACATTAGTCGGGCAGCGGACTCGGGCGAGAGTCTCAGTGGGCGTTTTTCGAACATCGCAGACCCGGCGCCGTAGCAGAAACCTTCCTCGCGTCTGTGCTTGCTGCATACCCGAGTTGTAGCCGATGACTGTTTGCCGGTTTTATGTTTCGCGAGCCAAGCTTCACGCAGCTTCTTGTCCTGCGGCTACGTATGAATAAGGCTGACACCGGGCTCCGTTGCGTACGTCCTGCATTGCGGCACCGAGCAGTAGCCTACCATGTTGCGCGCCTGCAAAGGCAGCCACTACGTATTGTAGTGCTTTCAATCGTGTTAAAGGAGACACTCGAACCGGGAAAAGCTCGCCACTAAATGAGGACCGCAGCGTACGAGGGAACTTGAACTCTCATCTCCAGCTCGCTTCGGCGCTCCCGAAGCAGCCGACGCGGCCGCTATGTCCACGTGATCCATCCTAGCACGTCACGCCGACGGTGGCGCCAGCTTTTCCCATGGTGGAGCTCGATGCCAATACACGCTGTTTTTTCTGCGCCAAATAACACGGGGTGCTGCACTGATAACTTGTGATAAGCGCATGTGCACATCTTCTGTCAGACTGTAAGGCTTGGCAACCAATACAAATGCGGCATCGTGGCAAATACGGCTGACGTCACAAGTAAAAAAAAATTTTTATAAAGTTTTAATTACCAATTTTACCGGCAACATTGCATTTGCAAAATTGAAGGCCGACATTCATATCTTGCCCAACAACAACTTCACAAAAATCGTCGTGGATACTACTGCCCGCAGTATTTTGGTTGTGGGCAGCCCTAAACGAAAATGAAATTGTGTCTCAGTGACGCTGATCTCCCCACCAAATTAGAAAAACGGAAAACGCCACCTGCCTCCCTGCTGCACGGGCGCCAATGCTATGACGATTACGAGTTCTCTTCATTCTAATCAATAAAGCCTTGTTTTTATTTGCTGCTATACGGTCAAACGTGATTATTCGAGCTGCGGTACCACCAAAAGATTGGGAACAGAATAGAGCACGCTTCGCGTCGATTCTTGGCGTCACCATAAAAAAAAGAAAAAGAAGACCGCGATGAAGCCCGTGCCAGCGAAACCTGTTGGTCTACACTCGCAATGGAGAGGGTTGAGGGATCAACGTCACTGGTCCACTATTTCATATTTCTTTCGCTACTGCCATACTGGGCGCCGCCCGCCGTGCCAAAGTACCGTAGGTTGTAGCACCCAAAACGATTTTGTTTAAGAAGTTTTTGTTCAGTTAATAATATTATTTGAGTCCTCAATTCTTGGAATTGAAGTGCTTCCTCTATAAGTACTAATTAAGGAATTATTAAGAATATGGTTATTACTTATCTGCCATATTTTTCACGCTACCGAGTTCCTAGCAATCACAAAGACACGTAACTTCATAGAATATCGGGAAGTATACTTACAAAATTCATGTTTTCTTTTTTGTAAAATTCTGTGCAGCTGACACAGACACTGTACTTGTGACATGAAGTCACACAATAATAACAGTTTTCTGAAACTTTCGAGGGTAGGAAGGAAAGCGTGAAACATACCGCCATGTTTCGCAGCGGCTTCTCGGAGCGAGCGGGAGAGGGGAAGTAAAAGCGAGCTGAACATCGCAACACCCGCGACTATATGCAGCCTGTCGAGTCATACGCCGCCAAACTCTTCGGCTGCACCTAGTCTGAAGACGATCCAGAGAATCCGATTCGCGACTTTTGACGGCCGCACTTACGCAACGTCGCTCTCAACGAACGCTTCGCTGTAAACGCGAGCGCCGGGTGCGCTGGTTGAACGCCCTCTTTCTGCTGTCTTTGTTCGTCTTCGCTGCGCGTTCTGAAGGGAAGAGGGACTCAAGAGCCTCAACGCCTTACTACGCCTCACTGCATGTTTAGCGACTCCTGCTCCCAGCATCAACACACGGTACGAGCGCACCCCACATGAAACGTTCCGCTAAGGCGAGTAGATTAGCGACCATTTCGCGAAATAAATTTTTTAGCCCGCACATTCGTGCAATTATTTAGTGGGGTGTTTATAGAGCTGCAGCCGACAATTCTGCAGCGCAACGCATCGGGTACATGAGCTCGGGCTTCTGGAGCATTCTTTGCCATTTGCGGCCAGTCAAGCCGGCGGAAAGAGGGGTGTCTTCAGGCGTATGACACCCCCCCCCCTCCTCTGACCCCTTGCACCCAGGGCCCACGACCCCCCGGCCCCCCCTGTTGCTACGCCACTGTTAACGCATTACAAAACACAAATGCGTAACATAATTCAGAAAGACTGATGGACCCGCTGGATTAACACAATGAACCACTCATTGCAGTTTCCATGATGGTGATCTTGCAAAGCGCGATGTGTGGCATCCCAAATAAACAGTTTGATAAACCCAAGCCAAATGTGTGCATAACCTCATTAAGAAACACAGACGTAAAGAATAATATAGAGACTTGAATAAAACGTCGGAATTAAACCAGTGATAAACACCAGAGCCGCACATTTCAGTTTCGCTGGTTCACCATTTGTACACCCCCGCAGGGTTGTCTGCGTCAGCAGGCGTTTGGTGCGTTGCGATGCCACGCACCCGAGCACATGAGGGTTGGATCTTCCCGCGTGTAGCCGTGCGCGGTTTAGCCGTATCTGGGGAAAGGGGGATCCTGGAGGTTGAGCCGATGCTGGGTGTTTGGACTTTTAAGGCCCCCCGGCGGAGGTAACACAGGTGTTCGTCAAAGATCGATGAAAATATGACGTCGTCATCAGGACAAACAAGGCAAATATGCCATTTAAGACCGGCGAGAACAGTGTCCATCATTCTATTGAATTTAACAGGCGCAGAGCACAGGCCGAAGTGAGCACTTTGAATTCATACAGGCCTTCCGGTGTAACAGAAACAGTGTTTTGGCAATCCCACTCATGAACTTCAATCTGCCAGTACCGTTTTCAAATCTATACATAAAATACTTGGCCCGTCGCAGCCTGTCAAATGAATCATCGATGCGGGTAACGGGATACGCGTGTTATTTAGCCAGGCTGTTTAGCCTCATGTAGTCAAGAAAACGACCAGCGATGACCAGGGACATTTGGAAGGCTGTATAACACCGTCCTGAAGCATCACGTCGACTTGCTTATGCATCACCTCACAATCTTTGGTCGAAACTTGGTAAGGCTGTTGTTTTATGGGGGAGACGTCGCTATACGTAATGATTTCGTGTTTCGTGGAGGGCGTTTGATGCCCCTTGGAGTCAAAAACTTTTGCGGACAGTGCAAAGTGACTTCTCAAAATGACTAGTGTGAAAAGACAACCAGAATAATAAAGAATCTGTAACAAACTTGCCAAAAGCACATGGCATGTTAGCAACAGAAAGTGGATATATCATCACTCCTTGTTATTGTCTTCTGGAAGTGTCAGATGTATCAGTCAGCACAGGATCACTATGAACGCAAGACAGCTCTCTTCACTATTCGACTGGAATCAATGGCCAACCAAGCAAGACAGTCTTAAATAAACATCCAACATGCACCTTGCAGCTGCCTATACATGACACTGCAATGCCACTCAGAACCATGACACCCAAAAATAATATGCAACTCATGCAAATGTTCAATTCACCACTGCACACATCTCTTATATGTCAAAAGGTTTATAAGTTCAACCTTTCTCACTTTTCTCGCAGACGCATTTTACTTAGAACTTGCAATTTAACCTCCTAATAAGGTAGACATAACATACAAAAAGGGCTACATTGATGTAATATTTTTATTGAACCTCACTACATGGTTTCGTTTTACAACTCAGATTACATAAACTATGCATGGTAAGATGCTTGCCGAAAGCAACTGGTTGGCAATCGACAATTCAATTTAGGGGAAGATGCTCCTCGAAAAAAACATTTAATATTTGTACTAAAGATTTGAAAATCCACCCACTTATATTTCTGCGTAGCTGCTACAGTTCTTGAGTTAAGTTCTACACAGTGGGAAAATAGTGATTTTGCAGGCACTGTGTTGGGGGGGGGGGGTACTAATTTTTTTCAAAACGCATTGTGCTGTAGCTTATTTAGCTCTTTGTAGACCGCAAACTGTCGATATCTAATCAAATAGCATGTACAATTACTGGAACTATAAAAATGAATTGGGACACTTCAACAAATTTTCTTTCACAATCTCATGAAAATAATCTTGTGCACTTACAATGGCCTTATAGTAACGAAATTTGGCATACACACTAGCGAGTTTTATAATAGGGGCCCCAATAGTTTGGGGCCCCAAAGAGCTTTGCGGGTGTTATCGTTGGGGCACGCAGGAGTGAAGAGTTTCAGAATAGGGTTTTGCGTTTGCGGATAGCGTCTTGCGCTGACAGCGCCACTACGGCGTCAAAGAAAAGCTATTACGAATAATTAAATAAACTATACCATTTTATGATAGGAATAGTAATTTTGACTTGCGTGTATTCGCGTTTAATTACAATTTAGAGGTTATTCTGTAAGCAGCAAACAATTAGTTGCACTTAGTTTTGAGCAAACCAACTTGACGTGCCTTTACGTGCTTTACGGCCGTTAACGCAAACGGCAGTTGAACGCCGTAACGGCAGTGGGAACGGAACGGTGGTGGCAGCGCTCACACGGCACTTTCCATGCTCAGTCGGTTCACTTCCGTTTCGACGATTGATCACGTGACTCTTGAACTTTTTACCTCGCCAACTCTAAAAAATAGTTTCTCCAGTTATTTACTGCGCTACATGCTGTCCAGTGTGTTTGTTTCACTATTTGCAAAAGTTGTTTGCAAAACTAGCGAAGAAGCTCAGTTAGCCGATCCAATCCGATCCACGGCGTTGCAAAATGGCTGCGTTTGTTGTGGTTCCAATGTGGTGAAGCGTCCCATTTCACGTTCCATCGCTTGTACTAACCGCAGCACCACTGTGCATTTCCTTTTTTTCTTGCGTACCGCGAGTGACCGTCTGCGCGATTCAGCAGGTGCAGTGTTGAACGTGGTGCGACTTTGCGACGCGCACCCGAGAACAGCCGCGGAATGGAGGTTAGCCGGCCGCCTTATGAATGTGACCGTTATTGTCCACCCGATTTGCTTCTCCTGGTTGCGCACTACGACGCCTTGTCGTCTGCAAAAAGGGCTGAACTGCAAGCTGTGCGCATTCAGAAAGCGTCAATCAAGAAGAAGCGGAAGGCGGCTGAGAGGCGATGTCGCAGTCTCGCTGCACTCGCTGTGGTGATGTCTGCCAGGCAAAGGAGTGTGTGGACGCTTTGCAGACCACCGTCTTGGTACGACACCACCGTGCCGACGTTGTCGGATCAAGATTTCAAGGCCAACTTTCGCGTGAGCCGTTCCACATTGGCCTACATCGTGAGCTCGTGTCCTTCACTAACACGGGAGGATACAAACATGCGAGCTTGCATACCCCTACACCAGCGCGTCGCCCTCTCGCTTTACAGACTCGCCACATCGGCAGAGGAAAGGACTGTGGCGCATCTCTTCGGTGTGAGTCGGCCATCTGTGAACCTGATCTTCCGAGAGTTTCGTGACGTTGCCGTAGATGTTCTCGAGCCCCAAGTTGTGCGGTTTCCGTCACTGAACAATGTTAGAGACCACGTGCGACAGTTCGAAGCCTGCACGGTATATGTCATTGGCCTCCTCCTGGAGACTGACCGTCTTTTTGGAAAGCTTGTACTCCTTTTTAGCCATCTTTTCGGCACGGTTTTCCTGCCTTTCTAGCAGCAGCAAAACTTTATCTATTGATGATGTCGGCTGGTCGCCTTTTGCGCGTGTGACTTTTCTCGGATGATGCAGCAGGTGTTGAAGCCTGGCTCGTCGATGCCTCACTGGTCGGGGCCAGACTGGTCGAGGCCAGACTGGTCGACGCCTCGACATTTACGGTGTCTGGACTGCTCGGCGCTTCTGATGCCGGTCTTGAGGCAACAATCTCTGCGCCCTCTGGCAGCCGCTCCACCATGTACAGCTTAAGAAAAGAATAACAACAGAAGGTTACTGAATGTTGCTTCTAAGTGATTATTACAGTGTTGCATGATGAGTGGAAGCGGTACACATAATGTGCAGAAACACTTCAATATACCAGAACTTTATGCAACAGTTGCTGTTTTCTCTCAAAGAGTTTTGGTACACCCTAAAGCACATGGCCTACGCTGGTACCCTTTTGCAACATAACCAGCCTTACCTATCTCACCCTATTTTCATAATTCCAAGAAAAGTAAGAAGTATTGTGCCTTCCGGTATGTCGGAAATGTTAACCAATGGTTTCGAAGCTACACAGACTGACGCTTATTAAAATTATCTGTGCATTTTAGTACTCTGGCACACAACAATGCCTCGTGTTCATGTCATGTGCTTTAGTAACATGAAATTCTCTTAACTTTACTGCCAACTGTCTTCTGTGTGTCAGTCCATTTCTAGTGTTTGCATACAACCAAAATAAACAAATGTTGCACCTGAAAGCTCTCTTGTACCAGGCTTCTGTCATTCATAGGCAGGTTCCCCAGGAAGGTGTGCAACCGTTTGTAGAACGGGCACTGAGTTGCAGCAGACCCAGTGCCAGCAGTGCTTGCCTTTCTGAAATAAAAAACAGCCAAGAGTCACTTCTTTATGTCGTAAGGGATGAACACGATTTTTTTTCTGCACAAGTACAAACTGCCAAGAACTATGAACCTCCTTGTGATGAAAGTTAAAACTGCAGGCAAAGTGGTAAACAACAAGGAGAAAACTGTTGAATTATGATGCGAGCTCAATAGGCATCGATCAAAATCAGCTGATAATCAAGATACAAGTTATTAGCCTATAGACAGTCAAGACATAAGTTTGGGTGAGATTCTTGATTAGGATATGCATTCAGCGCTTTCTGCTCTATTCAAGACGTAAAGTTCAATCACTTGGGCTGATGCCATATGCACGACATCTGTGCTTTTTCCTGCACTGCTATATGCACGACTTCGTGAGAAAACAACATTTCAAGTCTTTTAGCACACTGTGTTGACAGCTACCTAAAAGTACCACCCCACCCCAGCCTCTGAAAATAGTGTGTAACTATAATAAATTGAGTGGTTGCGTTGAACAGGCAGGTTCTTGATCAGTACAATGATGTTTTGTGTCGAAAACGGCCTAGAACGTGCCACTCCATTCCAACTAAAAAAATAATGCATGGAATTAATTGTATTAGTATAGTATTATTGTTTTGTGGCTAATGGAATTTGCAAATGAAACAAGAAAGCAGTATTGTTTGCATTCAATGCGAACACCACTGCTTTCATAGTGCGACATTAGCGATTGTTAGCTGCACTGCATCGCAAGGTACATGAAAGCTACTGCACATGTCAAGATATTATTTCGAGTAGCTGGCGAACAGACTTCTCGATGCAAATACATTCTGTGAGGCTGCGCCGGCCATGCCTAGATTACGGCAAACGGCTACATATCAAAAGGAATTGTACTACGCTAAGATGTCATCGCTATTCCCGCATTGCTGCATGAGCCTTACAATGAGTCCAAAGAGTCGAGAAAGCCACGTTCGAGCCCACGTCAAGCAAAATTGGACGTTGCCTATGGCATCGAAGCACACGTCGGGCCGTGCGGGGCGCCAGATTTCTTTTGAACATGCCTGACAAGGCGTATATATGTCGGCTTAAAAATCACTAATAAATTCATGGTAACTTACTTGTGAGCCTGGGCCAAGTTTTCCATCTTGTGTTTGATCTGCTTGACTGTGATGCACACGGCGTGCCCACATTCCTCGCTTGCGAGGTGGTTAAACAGCGCCGTCATCCTCGCGTAGACGGGCGCATTGTGTTTTTGCGCTCGCAGTTCGGCCAGGTAATCCTGCCACAAGTTGATAAGCAAATGCGTCAGTGACGCTGTCCAAGCAAAGAGCTTTTGCGCCGTCGCGCTCACCTGCAGCTGGGACACGTTGCTGCTGGGGGCTGCCATCTTGTCTACCTCACGACGAAACGGACGGAAGCGGCGGCGGAACGGAGACCGGCGAGCATAGAGTTACTATACTGACTCTAGAGGACAAGCTACCGATAGGGCCCACGCATTGAAATCGGGAACCGCAAGAGCGCCGCCATGTTGCTACACGCCGAGGTTGCCAGCTCCTGAGACGCGTGCGAGACTTGGTGACAGTAGTCAGTTTTAATCCGGCAACAGTAGCAGCGTAGCAGCTCGGCGTCTCACTTGTAGTGTCGTGATGTGTGCGTGCAGCCGTGTGTTTGGGCTTTATAAGTTGGTTTTTTATTCTATGTTGCGGGACGGTGTGGGTGTGGTCCATGTTGGCCGTACAGGTGGCAGTTATGCAACCGAGGGATGACCCTGTTGAAGTTTCCGGCGGTATGCGGCTTTCAGCGGTCACGCCTCTTGCAGGAGTGTCACTCGACGAGGTTACGAGCTCGGAAGCTGTGGTCAGATTCCTCGCTGGCATTCTGTTATTCTCTTCGAATGGGCGCGCTATGTTGCAAAAGCCGCTTTCGCGATATATCGTCGTGACGCTTGATCGGGTTTTTTTATTATTATAAGCACTGATCCAGTTGGGGTAGGGCACATGTAACCGACAAACGGAAGTCTCAGGAGAGCACCTGAGATTATAATAAAGCAGGCGGCGCAGGAACTCCACAGGGCACCCAAGGGACAGTGGGGGGATCAAAGCTCGAGGCAGAACGGTACGTAGGTTGGAGCCGCCGAGGCAGGTGTGTGCTAGGGAGTGTTTGCACGGACAGCTCCCCTGGCACGCGCAGCAGTGCCTCGCAAGGTCGAGATACTTTAAAGGTACCTGCGCCCATGATCTTTCTTTTGCCTCGGTGCAGTGAGCACGATTAACGAGAATAATATGGATGGCATCCGGTGCAGTCGCGAATGCGTCATGACAAATGTAGCTCGCGTCGCCTGGCGTGTGTAGTAATATCAGAGTTGGTTGTATGAACTTTATGCATAATACGCTTTGTTACGGTACCTTAACGGAATGGGTCTAGAGGACGGTGTTGGTACATTTTTTCGTATCCGCCCTAATCCTATACCCCCCACTACAAACACACACACATATCCACTTTTCTTATGTATGCATACAATTCCTTGCCATGACGGATCATAGCCTCCTTTATTTTTGAAAAATAGAGGAGGCTATGGACGGATTGACCAGTTCGAGTTGTCAACTTGTCAGTAACTGTCATAGGAATCACTGTAATAAACACAATTCCACGATCGGATTGTTTACTTGCATTTTTTGTTGTAACACTGAGGACTGCACAGAACTTTATTTTGTATATGTGAGAGGAGTATGTGGATATCATGAGCTTAAGCCAATGTGCGATACACAGACAAAGCAGCTGCTACAACATGAACTGCATTGAGGGCCACCCAACACATACTTAATTAAAGGTGCAAAATATAGGGGGAAGCTTCAAAATACACTCTGTAGCACTGAAAAGTATAACATATATTGTATGTGTACAATAAATGTTCAAAAATACAATGCATCAATGTCCCATTTGCCTTCAAGTTTATTATCAAGTTCAAGTTTACTGAAGTTTATTATGAGTATATGTACAACAGGAATTTACTGACACACCCGCAGTCAAGGTGGCTGTTCGAGGTGTGCTGGCTGCCTCAGTGTAAGAAAAACAAATTGGGTGAATGTCGACACCAGTGCCACTGCTTCTTGCCTCTGACCTGCACGTGCCTCCGTGGCATCTTTGTGCACAAGTGTGCTGGCGTGGCGAGGCGTAGGAGTCATCCGAGAGAAAGAGTATCGTTTACATGGAGCATACCCAGGAATTCTGGACAAGCGTTTGGTTTCCTTTTTCGCCACCACGTGGCGTATCCCCCTTAATGATTTGAAATTCGCGCCGTGACGTATGCCATGACGCAAACAAAAGAAAACATAATGAAAAGAAGCGCACCCTGAGACTGTTGCTTCACCTCGGTACTTGAAAACGAGCGCGCTCAAGTATCGGCCTTATCTGCTACTTGCCCGACTGGCAATGAATCGACGATTTTGTTAGACACCTTGCCAGACAGCTCGTTGGCATTCCGTGTGAGATTTCTGGCCGAGATAATGGCTCCCGCAAAGCTTCCCTTTGGTTTCCTTCGTTGTATTTTCCTATTATTTGTACACCACTGCAGCCGTGGGCTTCCATATAGTCAGCTTTGTGTTTCGTGGGTTTCCGGTAGAACCGGAATGATTGAATAAGAGGAAGCTTTAGCTAGGGCCTATCTTCGATGCCGGCCGCTCAAATACATGTAAAAGGCATGATTTTGTGCGAAAACAGCTCAATGACCTGAATGAGAATTGTTGCATTTAAGAGAGAACGTGTAGCATTTAAGAGAGAACGTTAAATCAGTGATTGCAGCAGAAATAATTTTGATTTAGGCCATATAGAAGTATTGACAAGACGTCGGAAATCAGTAAATCTGAAAAAAGAATAGAAGTACGAAGTTTACAAATCCGCTTGTTAGCATCAAAAACTGGTATCACATCTCTATATTGGAGCAGCTCAATCGGGCAAGTTTGACGTATGAATTTATGATGTATGTGAGGTTGTTACAATGCTTGTCAAGGTTTTGCGAATGCCACATTCAGGAATTAGTGGTGTACTTAAGGGTGGCATATGTTATATCATTTTCGTCCGCAATAAATGAAATATTAGGTGCAGCTTAGAGAATTGCGACATTATTTTTTGTTGGTGAGGTGCGGGGTTGTATACTTCAGGTAGCGTTTCTTTAAATTTCGCATATTTTCAGAATTTAAAAAAGTGGAAGTTAAATAAAAATTCGTGGTTTCTGCAATCTCATTTTAACGGTCTCTTGTGAGTTCAACATAACTAATTAATTTCGGTGCAGTGATTGTGAGAAGAAACCATTGTTCATTTCCCATGTAGGAGCTAAAGCTTCCGGTTAGGTTCGGTTTAGAATATTATTGCTGAAAGAAGAAGCAAGACGGGTAGCGTATTTACAGTATGGGGGCCGCAATTCGATGGGGGTGAAAATGCGAAAACACCCTTGTACTTAGATTTTGGTGTACGTTGAAGAATCCCAGGTGGTCGAAATTTTCCTGAGTCCTCCACTATGGCGTGCCTCATAATCAGATGGTGGTTTTGGCAGGTAAAGCTCCATAATTTAATTTTTTGTAAGTTACAGAATCAGGAGTAATTTACAGTAATTGGCAAAGACAATTACTGCAGTCTAGTTTCTGAAGCATTGTCTTCTTCAGTCCCAAGCTCCTGCTCATCTTCCTCAGCGTTGTGCAGAACTGTGTAACGTATTTCCACCTGGCATGGAAGCGCCATTCCGCTGATTTTTATGCTGAAACGGACTAGTAGCGTTTTAGGCAGCCGACAAGTACGGCGTCATGGGATGCCTGGATGGAGCGAGTAGTAGGTGCGGTCGGAGAGATCTCATAGGTTACGTCGCTTACCTGACAAAGGACCCGGTAAGGCCGGAATAGCGGGACATTAGTTTTTTCGAGCGGCCGAAGCGGCGGCTGGGAGATCGCCGAAGGACAAGATCCCTGGGAACATAATCGGCGTCCCGGTGACTAATGTCACAAATGCTTTTCTGCGTTTTCTAAGAAGCACAAAGGCGACGGTGAGCAACTAGGCATGTTTCTTGGGCTCGAGCAATTACATGGCGGGTATACTGAAACACGGGCTCTTGAGTAGTAGGCAGTATTGTAAAAAGGCAATACTGGATCTCGGCCGCACAAGGAATAAAATGGCGAGTAACCTATAGTGTCGTAGCGTGATTAATTGTAGGCGAATGTGACAAAAGTGAGAGCAATATCTAAATCAAGATGGTTTTCAGAAACACACATGGAGAGCTTGTCCGTTATTGATCGAATAAGCCGCCCCCTAAGATCGTTCGTCTGAGGGTGGGATGCTGTACGAAGTTTATGTTTGGTAGAACAGGAGCGGAGCAAGTAGACCACAACTGTAGAGAGGAAGGAGCGACTCCTGTCGGTAAGAAGTTGACGAGAAGCGCCGTGGTGAACATGATGTTGTGCAAGAGGAAGTAGGCTACGTCTGTTGGAAGGGCTCTGGTGAACCCGAACCAAGTTGTAGAATCAGTTGCGACGGCAGTCCAGTTGCATCAGCAAGATGTGGGGAAAGAGGCCAACAGTCGTACACCAACGCGATAAAAGGGTTCGGTAGGATTGCCAAGAGGTAGGAGTAAACCATCAGTGAGAACAGATGGCTTCTTCTGTAGTTGACGCAACTCACAAGAAGCGACGTAGCGGCGGGCCGATCGGTACAGACCAGGTCGTAAGAATCGTTGCCGGACACGGTCGTACGTACTGATTCCCCGAAGTGACGAAAAGTTGGTAGATCGTACAGCTTGGACAGAAGGATCAACAAGAGAAGGATCACATGATCTAGATGTGAGCTTGTACATGATGCCACGTATACCGGATCTCAGCACTCTTCGGTAGCGAGGTCAGCGAAGCACATAGCGAAAATGCAGAAGCAGAAGCACAGGAACATCAGGAGCATCGTCTAGGTGGTAGTACTAGCAGTTGGCATGTTGGTGTAAACTCGCACAAGCAACCGTGTACGAGTATTCCTGTAGGCGTAGCGCCCAGTGACCTAGGTGACCGGTAGGGTCTTTGAGGGACGAAAGCCAGCAGAGCGCATGGTGGTCTTTCGTGAATGTAAAGGGCCGACCATACAGGTAAGGGCGAGATTTTGCCACTGCCTAGAGAAGTGCAAAGCACTCACGTTCAGTAATGAACTAATTGCACTCATCTGGAGAAAGCAGACAGCTGGCGCAGGCAATGACGTGGTCGTGGCGTCGTTGACGTTCGCAAAAACAGGCACCGATTCCATGACCACTGGCATCAGTGCGGACTCCTGTTGGAGCAGTTTGGTCGGAGTGCGCAAGAAGGAATGGAAATGTTAGGAGAGAGATAAACTCCGAGTAGGCAGTTGCTTGTTCAGGACCCCAAGAAAATGAAACGTCTGCCTTCACAAGAGCAGAGGGCGGGTGACCTCCGCAAAATTGTGCATGCGGCGGCGGAAGTACGAGCACAGGCCCACGAAGCTCCGGATATATTTAGCACATTTGGCACGGGAAGTATCCGTACGGCACGAACTTTGCCCGGGTCTGGGCGCGCAACAGATGAATCATCAAGATAACCGAGGATAGTAATTTGACTGCGTCCGAAGTGGCATTTAGAAGAATGAATTTGAAGGCCAGCATTGAGAAAAGCAGAAAGAATGTGCGAGAGGCACCCCAGGTACGTGGCGAATGCAGGAGCAAAAATCAAGGCGTCATCTAAGTAACAAATACAGATGGACCACTTGAGGTCATGAAAGAGTGTGTCCATCATGCGTTAAAAAATAGCTGGAGCATCACATAAGCTGAAAGGCATGACTTTGAAATGATATAAGCCATCAGGTGTTATAAACGCGATGTTCTCTCAATCTATGTTGTCAACAGCAATCTGCCAGTATCCGGAACAAAGATGGATGGAAGAAAAGTACTTTGCACCGTGGAGGCAGTTGGAGGCATCATCAACGGCTGGTAGAGGATAAACGCCTTTCTTGGTGATTTTGTTGAGGCGCTGGTAATCCACGCAGAAGTGCCAGCTGGCGTCCTTCCTTTTAACTAGAACGACATTGGACGCCCAAGGACTGAATGACAGTTCCACGACTTCTCGAGATCATGTTCCTGACCTCCGTTTGAATTGTTTGTCGTTTGTGCAAGGACCATGACATGGTCGCTTGTGAATAGGGTGTGCGTCACCGGTATCAATACAGTGGGTCGTGAGAGAGGTCTGTCCTAACGGGCGACCCAAGTAAAAATGTCGCTGAACGAGGAGAGCAGGTGGCATAACTGGTCGGCGTGGTGAGGCGAAAGTTCAGGAGCAACCATGTTTGTTAGGTGAGGAAAGACAGCCGGCAAAGAAGACGTCAACAGGAGATGGCGTAATATCAAAAGTCAAAGTTGAAAATTGCGAAACTTTAGTGAACCGTCTACGAAGCTGGTCGCTCATCGCAGAGATGCACGCGCATGCATCTAGCAGAGCAGTGAAGGGACACCATCTACGTACACATCAAGTAAATCCGTATCCGTCGGCAAGGTCAGTAGAGCAATTGCAGTCGGGATCGTTCTAGCAGCGTCACTCCAAGGAACTGCACCCTTCAGTTTCCCGTAGAGCGCCGGTACATGGGCGAAGGAGAACTGCAAACAGGGAGTGAGTGAGACAGAGGTCGTCGTGGTGAAGGTGAACGACTCTGCCGTGTAGATGAGGACGCCTTAGTCGAGTTCGATGGCTCTATGTAATCTTCCTGTACTATACGAGTACCTGGTGACCGGTGGTAAGGTTGGAACGCAGATTGATATTGGGATGACGTCCAGGTATTGCGGTAGCGAGGGGAAATGTGGCTGCAGCGCCTCGGCAGTTGCAACAAATCGGCCGATCTATGGAATCTATGGCTCTATGGTTCTCTATGGTATATATATCCATATATATATACCATATAGATGTTCGCTATTCCGCTGGATTGCGAAAAGGTCGAGAGGGGCACTGCCGTCACGAATGAGGGACCGTAGGAAAGGCATAGGTGTCCGATCGGTTGACGGAACAGACAGTTTGAATTCCAAGGTTACTCAACTGGTCACGACGACAGACTGCACAAGCGAAATCGTCCGTCGAGAACCGTTCGAGCAGGTCTGGAAGCGAACAGGCACCGCGGCTTTCATCTTCTGGCGAATGATACGAACGAAGCTTTCTGACGCTTACGGCTGACGCGCGGAGCGAAGGACCTTGCACAACGACGTAGCAGCCGTATTTGGAAGACGCGTAAACTGTTGAACTATGCGGCGACTCTTCGCGTCTTCAAAGCGGCGACATTCATTAATGATCTCATTGACCGTTGTGATGTTCTTATAAACAAGCAGGTTAAACGCGTCGTCCGCGATGCCCTTTAAGACGTGGCTGACCTTGTCTGCCTCTGCCATATTGTTATCTACTTTGCGGCAAAGAGCGAGGACGTCCTGGATATACGCCACGTAAGATTCAGTGGACGTCTGTACACGGGTCCCAAGGTCCTTCCTTGCAGCACGTTGGCGGCCGACGGGTTTGCCGAACAAATCTCTAAGCTTCTGTTTACACTGGTCCCAACTCGTAATCTCTTCTTCATGTGTTTCGAACCAGACCCGTGCTGTTTTCTTGAGGTAGAATATTACATTAGCCAGCATAAGCGTGTTATCCCACCTGTTGTGTGCGCTGACCCGTTCATAATTCTGTAACCAGTCATCGACGTCAACGTTGTCAATCCCGGAAAACATGCCAGGGTCGCGAGGCTGGGCCAGGATGACCGTCGGTGGCGACGACGGGGCCGCGGTTGAACTGTCTCCTTCGGAAGACATGGCGGCCAGGTTACGTCCGCTGCGGAGCTCCGTCTTGCTCAAGTGATTACCCCGCACGTCCACCAATGATGTTATGGGAAGGAAGAAGCGTCCGTCTATTTACAGGTAGCTTTTAATGGCTGAGCCAGCAAGCGTAGAGCATCGATATTGCTAAACACTTCTTCGTCGTCTCCCAGACCACCATCAGCGTCGTCGTCTTTCCACATTACCGACTGTGACAATATTATCACTTTCTGAAAGCGAAACCGACGCAAAAAGGAAAAAAAATATTGGAAGCCATTCCACTCTGTGAAGATGGATGACCAGCTAAGCTCTAGCACATCACACAGGATTACACAAGCGGTCTTGTATTTATTTTCACCACTCTGGAAACGCTACCAGTCGAAATTACAAGACGAGAAGGGCACCCCATTCCGAGGGTGAACTCCATCAAAATTTTAGGACTTCTAATCAACGCCAAAGGCTGTAATGCAGAAGCTCTAAACAAGCTGAGCGCGCAGGCGAAAAACATACCAAGACTCATAACTAGAATCGCAAGCAAAAGGGGGGGACTCAAGGAGGACAACCTACTCAGGGTCTTCCAAGCTTTCTTTATCAGTCACATTACTTACACGGCACCGTACCTCAAGTGGAGCAAAATTGAAAAGAACAAACTCGACACACTCATCAGGTCCGGCGTCAAAAGAATACTCGGTATTCCACAATCCGCTAGCACATTAAAACTACTTGAACTTGGAATTCACAATACCACAGACGAATTAATTGAAGCACAGTTTATTGCACAGATCTCCAGGCTTTCGTCAACTAAGCCGAGAATCAAAATTCTTGATGAAGCTGGTCAACTCCCTATGCAGGCTCCGCTCAACCGACACCCCCTGTCTAAATTAGCCCGTGAAGGTATAAAGGTCGAGCCCGTGCCGAGGAATATCCACCCAATATATAACGAAGGTCGCAGAAGAGCGCGGGCTAGAGCCATCCTTCGGCGAATAGATCCTCACGGGGCAGATGCATTCTTCGTTGACGCCGCCAAATATGGCAGCGAAGACAGGTTTGCAATCACGGTCGTTGACGCGCGCGGAACGCTTATCAGCGCCGCATCAATCTACGCCAAACACGCGAACGAGGCGGAGGAAACCGCGATAGCCTTGGCTCTTCAAGCCGCAAAAGGCCAGGCGTCCATTTTCTCTGACTCGCGCACGGCGGTCAGGGCTTTCTCGTCCGCTCTAGTTTGTAAACACGCAGCCAACATCGTTAACAGATGCTTTCGTATTAATACGCGAGAAGAAACTGCAGGTCATATCAACATAGCATGGTTCCCGACACACATGGACGATGCAACTAACCGAGCGGGTTGCAACCCTAACGAGCGGGCCAACTGCCTGGCGCGTGAATTCACGAACCGCGCCAGAGCTAGCAGTCCGGCTCTCCCGCAGGATTGCCCCTTCAAAGATACACTTACAACCTTTCACGAAATTACGTCACATTACAGACAAAGCAGGAGAAAATTCCCTCCCCCCAGTCCGAAACTGAACAGGGCTCAGGCTGTTACTTTCAGGCTTTTACAGACGAGATCGTACCTCACCCCGAGAGCGCTTAGTTGGATAGACCCGAACTTTCCGCAATCGTGCTCCAAATGCGGTCACGCGTGCTGCTCCTTCGACCACATGCTCTGGCTGTGCCCGTACAACGCGGGCTCCGACTTTCATAACGAGCCAAGTGGGACGCCTTGCTGAAGAGCTCGGATTTCACAAGCCAACTACAGGCCGTCCAGAGGGCCCGCGACGTCGCGGAGAGTCACCATCTCCCTGTCCCGTAGTGGGTGGAGCCACCAACTTGATCGGGGAGCCTTCGGGTGCCCCCTAATCAAGTTCCTCAGGACACTCTAATAAAGTTCTTGTCACTGTCACCACTTGGTAATGGTAGTGACGATAGCCTTACTGTGATTACTGTGATATATACGGGTTGGTCCGGTTTCAACCTTAGACAGATGTCTTGGCCAAAGTAGAATCTATGCACGACCATTGTTGGTTAATTGAGTTACTTCGAGTGGTGTAGCACTCCAAACCAAATTCTTCATGCACAAACTCAGTGAACCATTTATTTTCTGGTTTTCAAATGCCCACATTGAAGTCTTCAATGATGATCACAAAGGTAGTGTCATCGCAGCTAACCAATGCAAAGTGCGTGGTAATGAACTTCTCAGTACCACACTTGGCTGTGCCTGAATATACATATATAGACAGTGGATATCATAATTTCGTCTTTCGTTTGTACGGCAGACACTCCACTCCACAGTCGGTGCCTCTCTCCTCTTACGAGTCATGTTGTATGGTTGTACATACATTTCCGCCTATGCATATGCGGCAATGCCTTCTGCGCGTGAGACCATGTGCGGTTCACAAATGATTCCAGCATGCCCATCGACGGGAAACAATGCATCTTTATTATTATTATTATTATTATTATTATTAGTAGTAGTAGTAGTAGTAGTAGTAGTAGTAGTAGTAGTAGTAGTAGTAGTAGTAGTAGTAGTAGTAGTAGTAGTAGTAGTAGTATTGGCGGAGCACTTGAAGCCTGCTTCACCTCCGTCGCGTGACAGCCCGATACTTCGCAACCTCCAGGATCGGCCAAAATTCTTGCTCCCTGACACGACAAATGCATTTCGGGGCAGAGGTACACAGCTTCGCTGTGAAAGCGCCTGTACAGTCAGTATTGCCACCCTGTATTTTGTCTCGATGGCACCATCACCATCGGCACGGTCCCGCTAGGAGCTACTAGCGGTTCGCGTTCGTTATCTTCCTTGCGTCTTGACGGCGATGACGCGCTAAATCTGCACTATCATTGCGTCGTGCACCCCTACTTCGCCCAAGCCAGCTTTCGGCGGCACACGTTCGCTTTTGTATTGACATCAAAGGTTTAAACTGCCTGATTTAGAAAAAAAACAAAACAAATGTACATAAAAAGTGCACTGGCCGCAGGGAACGTACTCACGGAGTGATGCTATTGATCACATTATCACAAAAGGCTGGGCTCGGTCAGGTCGCCCTTAAAGACGGTCTTTTTCAGCGTCAGTTATGCTTTCAGAGTTTATCTGTAAAGGATTTGTAAAATAGAAGCATGTTTATTAATTATTCGCTCAGCTAGGTAGTCTCGCGCACTGGCTCCAAGCTACACATGTCCGTTACCCACCTAAGATCAATTATTGACAATTTAATTATCGTACCTTCGTTTATTACGAAAACAACTGCTCAGCTTACTCCGTATGTAGAGGCTACCAATTTCAACACTGGAATGATAGCAATAATGTCAGCAAGATTTACATTGCTCTATTAAAATTTGGCGCCATTAAAAAGTAACTGCCTGGATATTCATGGTGCAGTACGCTTCTGTTAAAGCAGGTGCAAATGCTCCAACGGGTTTTCTTGTCGCAATTCAAGTTCATCAACTTAAGCACATGCGCTCAACAGTACACTTCTGCTTTTACTACGGACTCTCCTACGTTATACAAGAAGCACCTCAGCGCTACGGTATATCACACAAGGTGTGCGAGAACATTGTGCGCGCTCCCGATTACACAAATGAGCTTGGTGACATCAGGCTCGGTTTCCTGGCGTCATTAAGAATAAGAACAGCTGCCTGGCGGAAATCAATGCAAAATTATTATGGTGCATTGTATCAAATACAGTAGCGCGCACGTGTGTGTTAGAACAAAAAGTACTGAAGTATTGGAATGAGTGCTTTGCGGAATATATTTTAACTGGCTATTGTTAACACATAAAGAAGAAAATACCACTATTTTTTTTCTAGAAATATTGCTGATATACGTATGCAGTCAATGGAAACATGAGTTCCGACCTAGTGCCCGTGGTGGAAGCAGCCCCAAACCGCACGGCTACATTGGCAGACGAAATATTGGTTGATTAGGGTGAAAGTCTAAAGTGGCTCGTTGCAATGGCTCATAGCGGGAAGAAGAACGACACAATCAGGAATGGCTCATACCCTCGTAAGCAAGCAAATATGCAATGGCTGAATATGAATGAAGAAACAAGAGGAAAAAAGAACGAAGGAACAAAAGAACGAAAGAGAAAACAAACAAAGACAGAAAGAAAGAAAGAAGGAAAGAAAGGAAGAAACGAAGAAAGAAAGAGAGAAATCTTATTTTGTTGTAGCGCGAGCTGAACAAGGTCAACAGAAAGGCACATCTGACACACACAACGCTAACTTTCAACAACAGATTTATTTCCCATTCTCGTCGCTATATATACACCCTCGAAACGTCATGCAGCCCGTGTGTTGTCCTTGTTCAGCTTGCGCTACAACAAAATAAAATAAGCCGTACCAACAAGCCGCTATAGCGATCCTCATCGACAGAGAGAAAGTAAAAAAAAAAAATCATGAGCCAATCCACTCCGTGAAGGTGGTTGACCAGCGAAGCTGTTTGGCACAGGAGACCGAGGTGACATAATTTTGAACAAAAGGAACAAACTCACTTATTGTCCTAATGGGTCGTCATTATTTCCCTCGCAACTGCAGTCACATTCTTTGATAATGTCAAATAGATGCACGTACGCCGCTGGGTTGTCGGTTGGGCCGGATCAGTGTGGCATCGCAAGGGATATATCTGCAACACAGAACGCGTAACCGCTCCCTTTTCGGTACCCACACATACGCAATGAAATCACCGATGACAACAGGGGCAGTGTCATCGCAGCTAATTCACGCAAAGTGAGTAGCCATGAACCTTACGGGACTATGAGTCGTTACATTTTTTATTGCTTACTGGGGTATGAACCATTGCTCACGGGGGTATGAGCCATTGATGATGGCATTTTTCGACATGCTGTTTTGTATGTCGTATGCGTGATTAGAAAGAATTTAGGCACTGTTCGCTTCACTTTGCTGAGTGTATGTAGCCTCTGCCTTACGGGGCTATGAGGCATTGCATTTTTTTGCTTGATCGGGAGTTTTCATATTGCTATACAATTTTGTCACTGACACTTTTCACCTAATTATAATATTTTAGAATTTGATTCATTAATTAAGGCTAATTATCTAATTATGCCGAAATAAAAATAAATATCTGAGTATCTTCAAGCGATGGCAAACATTACGTTGAGTCTGTACAGGTACGTCGCATTTGCATGTATTTAATGTTTGGCTCAAGTTACGTGGGACACCCTGTATATACGCATAGGTATATGCGAGAACATTGTGCGCGCTCCCGGTTACATATATGAGCGTTGCTGACATAAGGCTGGGTTTCCTGGCGTCATTAAAAATAAAAACAGCTGCCTGGCGGAAATCAATGCAAAATTATTATGGTACATTATATCAAATACAGTAGCGCGCACGTGTGTGTTAGAACAAAAAGTACTGAAGTATTGGGATGAGTGCTTTGCGGAATATATTTTAACTGGCTATTGTTAACACATAAAGAAAAAAATACCGCTTTTTTTCTAGAATTATTGCTGATATACGTATGCAGTCAATGGAAACATGAGTTCCGACCTAGTGCCCGTGGTGGAGGCAGCCCCAAACCGCACGGCTACATTGGCAAAGGATATATTGGTTGATTAGGGCGAAAAAATCTAAAGTGGCTCGTTGCAATGGGGGCTCATACCCGAAACAAGAACGACATAATCAGGAATGGCCCATACCCTCGTAAGCAAGCAAATATGCAATGGCTGAATATGCATATACATTGTTTGACTATGCGTATGACCTGCTGTTGAATTGACACCATGTAATTATTCGTCTTTTCATTAAACATCATAATTCCCGATTTCTCTCTGCTAAACTTAAGGCCTAGGCTTTTCGCTGCGTAGCCACAAACATTCGCTCGTGTATAAATCACATTCATTCTCGATAGTGGCAGAATGTCTTCATCACACATCATTCCGGGAACCTTCTGTTGCGCGATTTGTCAATTACTCATGCAAGATAAATCAGACCCTAATTCACTGTTCTGATTCCTGATGACGCCAGAAAACCAAGCCTGATGCCGCGAACGCTCAGAAATCTATTAGGGAGAGCAAATAATGCTACCACACACCTTTTGTGATGTACCGTGGCACTGAGGCATTTCTTGAACAATGTAGGAGAATACATTGTAAAGACAGAGGTGCATCCTTGGATGCGTGTGTTCTAAGTTCATCAACTTGAATTGCACCAAGAAAACCTGTCCGAGCATTCGCACCTGCTTTATTAGATGCCTACTGCACTATCATTATACAGGTGGTCTTTTTCAACGGCACCAAATTTTAAGAAATAGATCAATGTAAATCTTCCTGACATTATTATCATTAGAGTGTTCAGACGGTAACCTCCGGATACGGAGCAAGTTGAACAGTTGTGTGCGTAATTCACGAATGTATGTTGATTATCTTTTAAATAATTGATCTTGGGTGGCTAAAGCGAATGAGTAGTTTGGAGCCTGCCTTCGACATTGTATAGTTGAGCGAATATATGCTTATGAAACATCATCCTGTAAGAGTAAGAACAAATATCTTGCAATTAAGCGCTCTCTGAAAGCCTCGCTGACGCGGAAAAAGGTCGAGGGTAACGTCGACCTGACCGCTTCCAGCCTTTTGAGATAATGTCATGAATGACACGGCTCCGTGAGCATGTTTCTTGCGGCCAGACGACTGTCGATTTTTATTCACATTGTTTTTTCCGAACGCAAGCCGTTTAAAGTTGAAATGTCAATATAGCAACAAACGTGCGCTGCCGAAAGCTCCCTTGGTCACCGAAACGATACACGATCGAATGATAGTGCAGATTTTGCGCGTCATTGCCTTCAAGACATTGCGCTGCCACCGACGGAAGCAAGATAACGAAGTTGAACTGCTTGGCAGCCTCTTACGGGCCGTGGTAGGCAAGGGCGGCATTACTGACATCGCAGGCGCTTTCTTTTTGCAATGTCATTCGTAGTTGTCTCGTGCATTTAAACACGGGCTTTAATGGTCTCCACATCGCGTTTGTTTCCAAGAGTAGGTGTAAGCAGGAAAATGTTCGCTCACACCCGCAAACACGCAAATACCCTCGCACACACACACACGCACTCTCTCTCCCTGGCACGAGCACACACTCTCTTCCTCAAACGCATTCACACGCCCTCTTCATCGTGCCCATCGTACGCACAGATATCCATGCGCACACAAACACGCACAGTTATGTCCGCAGGCATGCATGCTGAAACACGAACAAGCACGGTCGCACATGTGTACATTCACGCGCCGCCATGCATGCGCCGAAAGCACGTAAGCGCACACACACATGCACTAACACGCAGATGCAGGCATGCACACACACCGCGAACGCTCACACACACATACGCGCACTCGCGTGCAAGCATATGTACATACGGAGGCACTAGCACGCGCACACACTCTCCGCTGGCACGCACACTCACGCACACTATCTCTCTCCCTCGCGTATACACACGCTCTCTTTCCCTCGCGCGCACACACATGCTGGAAACAGTGATAGGTGAGCGCGACAGTGATTATACGCCGGCTGTGCGAGATTGATAACACAGAACTTAGTTTAAAGGAAAAAAAAACTTTAAAAGAACTTATATTCTGGTCATGCAGTACAGTTTAACAAAGGAACACATCGCAGCGTAGTACGCAACGTCCGCTTTGTCTTGTCTCTAAACAGCGTCTCTCTCTTTCTTCTCACACAAACACAAACACACACACACACACACACACACACACACACACGCGCGCGCGCGCGCGCACACACACACACACTCTGTATCCCTCGCACGCAAACGCACTCTCCCTCACACGCACGTACTCTCTCTCCATCCGTCATACGCATACACACACACACGCGCGCACACACACACACACACAATACGCACGCACAGATATCCATGCGCACACAAACACGCACACATTTTTTCGCAATCCTGCATGCTGAAACTCGAAAAGCACACGTTGGCACGCGTACACGTACACACACGCCCACGCATGCACCGCAAGGGCGCGCACAAGCGCGCACACACGCAGGCACCCACATACGCTGCGAACGCTCACACACGTCGCGAACGCTGACACACGCATACACGCACTCGCGCGCATGCAAACGCAAATACGGAGGCACACGCCCGCACACTCATACACAGAGCGAACATGCGCCTAGAACCATACCCAGGCACGCTCAAGACATGCACATGCATAACCACTCTGTACCATCTCGGCTGCTTCTCAAAAGCCTGCACGTGCAAACAGGCTGCATAACACTCCCTCTACCAATACCTTTTCAATGTCAGCTGTAATAAATCGCTTTAAGGTTTAAATTTGGCGCTTTTTTAAGCCAATGTGCCCTCTGGCGGGAGGGTGCAAAACGATTTTCTCCTGTCGTTGGACTTCACCGCCCCTGTCTGACTTTCTTTAACTGCTTTAACGTACCACCAATGTTCCGACTAAGTGCCAAAATGCATATGTTGCTAGAAGGGACTACCCTCTTGTTGTCGTCGTTTGAAACTTTTTGACCCTCGCCCTATATTCTGAAATATAAATTAGAAAAAAAAATTCCCATTGAGTCACACTTGTGCGTTGCTGTGAAGTTCCGAAGGAGAATGTCCAGAATTCCTGGACATGAAGTGGCTGTTCACGTTGCCTGTCGCTTTCCCTCAAATGTTTCCTTGGCGACTAGGGTGACACACCCGCAGTCAAGGTGGCTGTTCGAGGTGTGCTGGCTGCCTAAACGAAAGAAAAAGCAAGAAATTAGATGAATGTCGATACCAGTGCTATTGCTTCTTGCCTCTTACCTGCATTTGCCTCCACGGCCTCTTGGCTTGCGGAGTCTGTATGAGGGAGATGTTGTTGCTAGGCATAGGCATTGTCTAAGCAAAAAGAAAAGGCCATTCAAATGGGGAATTATGGAAATAAATGCGGTTATGTCTGCTTCTTGCACTCTTCTTGCCTAAAAATTTTCAAACATAGTGTCCAGTATGCACCAGCACTTTGACTGCTTCTGCTTTTTACCTGCAGGTGTTGCTGCGAGATCCTTAGTATGGCTGCGTGCAGCATTGTAACACTTGGTGGAGGCATTTGAAAGCGTAGCCAAAAATATAAAGAATCATCCTTGTCGGCACGAATGCTTTCAATTTCTAAATGCAGTGGTAACTATCACTATTAGTGCAAGGCCCCCCACATCTATGCGGCAAGTGCCATAGCTCGAAACTGAATTTTTCCTTTAGTGTTTCACAAGGCATCTGATATGTCCACATTAGATGTGATGTGTTTGTTTTTATTTATCCCAGTGTGGAGAGAGCATCATTAAATTGTTTTTTATTTTTGCGTGTCTTGTTTTTTGGTTTATTTCTGAATTTATGAAGCAGCAGTCTCACGATGCTAAAGTGACTTATGTAATGGCAATCAGCTTTTGTTTTGCAGAAAAGCAATGCATTTCCTGACCCATTGTTTGACATCCCCTCACTCGCATAATTTTGCAGAGTATTCTACCTATATTGACTTGCTTGACCTCCACTAAAGAGTCTTGCATTTTCAAATACCACTCTTTCCTTAAAATCATTCGACTCATCTCATAATTTCTGTACCTTGGGCTTCTGATACTCTGCATTCATCATTTTTGCTTGTTTCTGACTACAAATGTCTTCTTTAATTTAGAGCTTAAATTTTACCTTTGGAACACACGGAAGGGCTTGCCATTGCATATCTGCATAAAAGAGAAACATGTTTTGTTAAACATTTTCAAAATCCAATTGAAGATTGATGAATGCAGCTTGCAGTGTGATTTGACTGAATGAGTCGTAAAAGTAACTCATCTTACTTGGTAAATTAAAGCACATATTAGTGTGACGTACAAGATACGTTACACTAACGTGGTGGGTTCTCTTGCTTATACAGCAAAATAATCGGTGCGCGAGAAAATAAATTATTTTAGCATACCCCTTGTACACACTGACTTAAGGAAGATGAGCTGGAGCTGTCCACATGATGTACTTATTTTACCTGCGAGCATGGTCAACAAAAATGTATCCCAGCCGCTTAGTGGTATTCGGGATTATGTCAGTATTGCATATGTGCCTGTTGTCTAAAATAATTGAATTTTGAAAATACTCGCAGGGATCTGATGTGCATATCTGCAGTTTATGGATACATGTGAAATACTCAGCATCAAGTGCAAGTGAACGGTCCCACAAGCCCGGCTCGATCATGCAATTAGATTCGCTGCACAAATTTGTGACCAGAAAAGACATTCCACATGAAATGCCATGCAAGGAAGTGTTGAAAATATTGCACAGTTAATAAAACGCCTGCGCTATTAATATGTGGGTTGATGCACTCGTTATGCTAAACAGAGGTGAGGCGTGCAGACAGGACACAAGAGTAGAGTACTTACAAGCAAACAACACGAGCGCCGGCCACTTCTCTACTCTTGTGTCCTGTCTGCACGCCTCACCTCTGTTTTGCATAATGAATCCTTACCAACTAGCTCAGCTTTCTGTCGTTATAAGTCTCGATGCACTCGATTTCGTCTGCATTAGGCACTCGCCTCCTGATTACTTCGTGGGACAGAAATACTCGGCATCAGGCTGTTTTTCTGCTGTGGCCTTTGTAGAAGCATGATTGTTCAAAGTGCAACAATTAAACAGATTCTTTGAGTTGCTTGTGGCTTCGCCAGTACAATTTCGGTGCGCTGGTCCGCCTGTCCAGCAATTTCCTACTGAAGGGAAACCTGCATGCAAATAAAAACACCGCTCCGCATGCAGAAAAATGCTCTACTGTGACGCTTCTCAAACGATTGTGATGCACCACAAGAGCTGCCTACTCGCGTGATATTCTCAACAAGGAGATACATTCGTTTACTTACATGTGAAGGTATATGCCAGAGCACTTCGGTGCTTCGGTGGCACATAAGGCACGAGTGTGCCATAGCGTCCGATGTCGATGCGCGATCGCATGTCAAACCTAAACAGTACGAAACTACTGCGCATCCAAAAAACAGATTCGAAACCGAAATTCGCGTCATCCTTTATTGCATGAATGCGTACATTGTGATTTACATATGTCACGGAGTTAACGATCACTTTCTGTAAACTTAATATTAATGTACCACCTTAATAAAGCCATCAGGTATGCGTTTTTAGATGACAAAGCATAAGGTGACCTGTACTCCTTTTCAGCTCTTTCAATAGTAATTGCGCTGGCCACATTGACCAGTAGCAACAGGGTGGCGTCCTAGAGGTTCCCACTTTTCCGGTCCAGCTTTTTCTTCTAGAGTTGTTCTACTAACTCTATGGTTCGGCGAGCTCCGTTGATGTCAATCGCCGTTGGATTTCCAACGGCGCTCGCGCTGCCGTGTCACTCCGCCTAACGGCCGTTAAGGCCAACTGCCGTTTTCCTTAACGGCCGTTAAAGTGCCCGTGTAACAGGGGTATTAGCCGTGTTAGGCCTATGAGCCATAATATCCACAATCGAATTCGGAATTAACGGCGTCTAATGAATCAATCTTCAAAACACACGCTAGTTGAGAGAAAGCGATAACCGCAGTCACTTCTCCTAGCTTGCGAACTTCACGCGTTACCACGAATCGAACCCAGTTTGGCGCTAGGTTAGAGCCGTCGCTTCGATGGATGCCGCCATGTTTGCTGACGCAAAGCTTTTGGGGCCGCTATTTGGGCTCCCGCTAAATCGGTGAAATAGCGCTCCCAACGCAAAACCGAAACGCAGTTTGCGTCTCGCGCATACGCCGTGGCTTCGACGCTATTTCTTTGGGGCCCCAAAACGTTTAGGGGCCCTTATTCTAAAACTCTCTACTTTTGAAGATATGTACAGTGCTAATATCTGCTTGAAATTGTAATATCTCCAAGTAGTAAGTTGCAAAAGTACATGGTTACATTTCAGAGAATTGAGAAAAAATTTGTTGAAATGTGCAAATTCTTTTGCATAGTTTCAGTAATTATACACAGTGTTCTGCTAGATATGGACACTTTGCAATCTACAAAGAGCTAAACAAGCTACAGCACGATGCTTCTTGTGAAAATTTATTAAATAAAGAAGTGCCCATAGAGATGACTATATTTTGGCATTGTACATCACATAACTCTAAAGCTATAACAGCTACACAAAAAGCAGTGCCATATTTCAAATCTGCATAGAAAACTCTATGCTTGACTGAATCTTGAAACCTCTAATACGAGTAATAAAAAAAGTTGCTTCGAAAAGCATCTCCCCTTAACAGTAAAAGCATCTGTCTCACCTTATGGCACTCTTCCCACACAACTCGTGCTTGTTTCATAGCTTGAGTTGAAGACTGATCTGAAAACACCACATTCAAAAGTTGTGCATCAATTTTATTCTTTCACAGAATGTGCAACAGTGCATAAAAATTTCAAAACTGAAAATATAACAAAAAGAAATACAGCAATATCTATACTCATCTTTTTATTTATGATGACAAACTTATCAATATTTATACGAATCATTTTAATTATGTTGAGAAACATATTTTTTCAAGAATAAATATAATAGCTGACACTGAAAATTTGACCTACTGCATAAGCACTCATACAAATCTTGCCGTACAGCAAACACGTTGACAAAATATGTAGCACAGGTAGCTGTATTTTCTTATGGCAAAGCTAGTGCATGAATGATGAGGACAAGGAAAGAACCAGTACAGGTGATAACTATACCCAGCTGCACACACGCAGCTGCATCGATACACATGGTGCATAAAAAGCCAAAAGACACAAAGAGGAACTGAGATGTGAGGAATACTTTTTAACACGACAGCATTAAGGAGCTCGTCGCAGAAAAGCCGGTGTCGGAGTTGGCGGCGTTGGCCGTGAGCAAAAAAATCCGCAAGGCAATTCATAAATAAAGAACAATCTGCAAGATTGATTGGGTGGTAATCGAACCAGGGTCTCCAGAGTGTGAGACGGAGACGCTACCACTCAGCCACGAGTTTTTTTTTTTTTTATTACCGGCTAGGCAAAAGAAAATACAATGTGAGTATTACATGGCCATAAAAAACTAGTCAATGCCGGATCAGTGTGGTGTGATAAGAACGATGTAGGCTAGTCACTTTGTCCAAAGCACTTAGCCAATCAGGAGGATCACTCTGTGTGCAGAAAAATTCGCGTATATATAACACACTTTCAATGAAGTATTCATGTGCTGGGGCCTGGACAATGCGCTCATGTCTAATATCCATACGCGTTCGCCACACACTGTGCATGCACAGAAGCATTAACAGATCGACAGGCACACCCTCTGGTTCCGCGCATGGCAGGAAGCGTATTCCGAAAGCACTTAACGGCAATTCCTTTTTAAGGCTACGTTTTAGAATATCCCACAAAAACACTGCGTCATGACAGTCCAAAAAGATATGCTCAATCGTCTCCGGTTTTTTGCATATAAAGCACTTCACAGACCAAGGTACAAAAATGCCTTTGCTTTGCAGCCACGGTTTCACTGGGAGAGTGCCTGTATGTAGTTGAAAAAAGAAAGATTTAACAGAAGCTCTTACCGGCATACGTTTAACTCTCTTAAGAACATCTCGTTCTGAACCTAAAACAAATACTGTACGATACAACGGTACAGGCAAGAATACATCAACAAGATCTTTGTACAACTTCTTACTAGTAACAACGGCCAGGTATTCACTAGAAAATCTTGCTTTTAGTATTCGGAAAGACGCGACCACTTCACGCAAAAAAGCACTCAAAGGCATTGGCCCCGCATACATGGACGACACTACATAATCAGGCAATGAATCACGCAGTCTAGCTTGAATCATTGTTCTCAGAAAAGCATCCTTTTGATCACGCAAAAAAGTAAACCTGCTTACAATCTGTTTGAGGAACAAATGTGACAACCCCAGCCCCCCGTTAAACACTCTATGGAACAGATTACTACGACTTGTACGTTCCCATGTTGAGGCCCAAATGAACACCGCAAATACTCTATGTAGCTTTTGCACAGACATCCTCGTCAGACATAATGCTTGCATCACATAAAAGATTTTCGCGACTAAAAACAAATTACACACTGTGGCTCTTGCAAACATTGAAAATTTATGCCCTCCCCATTTGCCGGTCTGGGTTTTCATTCGCGCTACTTCATTGTCCCAATATTCTTTGCTATCTCGATAATGTTCGAGGGGGACACCTAGGTAGGTGCCTGGAGTTACCGCCCATTGCATGTTACAAAAAGTCTCAGGCTTGTATTGCCAATTCCCATGCCAAAAACCAAGACACTTCTTCCAGTTAATAGCACTTCCACTTGCAGTACAAAATTTTACAGCCTCTTGTACAACTGCTTTGACACTGTCATAGTCCGTACAAAACACTGCTACATCATCAGCATATGCTAAAACTCGAACTTCAGTTTTATGAAACGTGTAACCCCGAATGTTTGGGCTCTTCAGCAGCCGCAAACAAAAGGGCTCGAGGTAGAGAGCGAAAAGCAGGGGGGATAAAGGGCAGCCTTGTCTCACAGACGACAGCACAGGAATACCATCACTTAACTGCCTATTAATTATCAGCTTCGCTATACAACCATTGTACATCATTTTAACACCTTCTGTAATAACAGTTCCAACATTGATATGGTCTAGGATCGAGAACAGAACTTCGTGTACGACTTTATCGAACGCCTTGTGCAGATCTAATTGCAACATGGCCACGCGCCCATACATTCCGTCACAGCATTCAAGGACAGTTCTAGCTGTGTGAACATTGGTAAATATTGACCTGCCTTTTATGCCGCATGTTTGATGTGGCCCTACAAGTGACGTAATAACACTTTGAAGGCGTCGAGCTAAAATCTTCATGAATATCTTATAGTCCACGTTTGTTAGACTGATGGGACGGTATGATTCAACAGACTGTAACTTAATCGGATCATTCGTTTTAGGAATTAGCACTACGTGGGACGCTCGGAAGGATGGAGGACTTGCTTTCATTTCATAGAATTCGCTAATCAGCCTTTCAAGTGCGACTGCCATTTCTGTTCTAAAGGCTTTATATAGAGATGCACCGAGACCGTCTGGCCCAGGCGACTTGTTTGAACTAAGCTCCAGAATCGCTGATTCAATTTCCTCAGCCGTGATACTGGCTTCTAGAGCGTGCACAAGGTCATCCTCTAATCTCGGCATCAGCGATAGGAATTCTGTTCTGAAGTAGTCAGTGTCCGGAGTATTAAGGCTGAAAATATCTGTGTAATGTTCGACGAATGCCTGCTTGATTATTTCTCTTCGATTTGTGATTTCGTTTTGATAGCATATTTCCGTTATCTCTTTCGACAAAGCGTGCCTTTTTTCATCACTGAGCGCGCGTTTGGTGGGCGTCTCTCCGGACCACAGTTTCTCGTTACGCGCCCTTATCACTGCGCCACGGTACATTTCTTCGTCTATTGCCTCGAGCTTAGTTTTAGTCTCTTTAATTTCTTTTGTGAACAATCCCGGCTCGTAGCACTCCGTACTTAGCATAAAATCTAGGGCACTCTGCAGCTCTTTAACTCGTTGTTTTTCTTTTCGCCGGAGCGCGCATGATCTATCAATAGCGGCTCTTTTAATATCACATTTGAACTGCTCCCATACTTGCATAAAACTTCCGGAGTTACTTCGCAGCATGTTCGCTATATAATCCTTGACTTTAGTTACGTACTCTTCATCTTCCAGTAATTTATCATTAAACTTCCACAAGTCCCAATTAAATTTCGCAGCTATTCTCTTCGTACCGATTGTAACCATGACTAGACAGTGATCACTAAAAGAGACATAGGTCGTCTGGTAGTCAGAACATGACAGCGAACATTCGACAGGAACATATATACGGTCCAATCTAGCATGACTGCCTCCCTGAAAGTGAGTGTACTTTGCCTGGCCTTCATGCGTCGATATCAAGCCTACATCTTCAAGGTCGTGCTCACCTACAATTTCGGAAAGTAACTCGGCGCTCCTATCTCGAAAGGAACGGTTTGTTGTCCTATCCTCTGGTCTACAGACGCAATTGAAATCACCAAGCAAGATCACTCGCCTTTCAGTAAGCAGGACAGGCTTCACCTGTCGGAAGAAACTCTCCCTTTCAGCAACTGCATTCGGAGCGTATACACACACAGCTCTCCAAGCCACTCCATCCGATTCAAAATCACACATTACTAGACGCCCACTTTCACACGAGAACACAGTATCGACAGCACCAATACCATTTCTTAAAAAAATAACGCAACCCCCCGCTCTTCCAACAGCATGACATACGCAAACGCTGTATCTGCTACGATAGACCGCTACCATTCTGTCTGTTTGTTCTTCGTCTTCAATTTTAGTTTCCTGAACCGCGAGCAAATCTATTTCATTTTCTAGCAAAAGGCGGCTCAGTTGCAGTTGCCTTCTACGCGCCGACAGGCCCCTTACATTAAGCGTAGCAACACGCACGCTGGACGTGAGGTTGGTAGCCATCTAAGCAAAAGGGAGACGCCGATCAGTCTACTCACACATCAAACAGAGTGAATCCACATCCATTAAGGCATTTGAGCTTAGTACTGACCCGATCAAGGACCGGGCTTCAACCGTTGTGGCAAAAGTAGCCTCCGCTAAGGCGGAGGGAGAGCAGACGCAGTACTGCGTTCCGGTGGCAGTTTCGGTTTGGGCTTGAACGGTCCGCGGCGCGTTGAAGGTGCCTTCGGCGGAGGCTCCTCGCCGCGTTCACCGACCAATCTCGGTTCCTGATTATCCGAATCTTCGTGAGCCCGCTTCACTGGTACACTTGACGCTGCGGGCATCTCGGTATCGGCGTCTTCCTGTTTGTCGCCCTGCTGCCCAGTCGTAACCAGGGTTACAGCAGTCACGCTATCCGCTTTTTCCGGAAGGAACGCTGGCTTTGATGCGACGGCCGGCTGGGTTTGTTCCTTACCGGCTTGGCTGGTATCTGCAAGGGGTGCGGGTGCGGTTTCCTTGGATGTTGACTCCTTGATAGCATAATCTCCCCCACTTCCGCGGGTTGCTTCGACCGCGTCTGCTTCATCCATGATGTGTTCGGCCGCTTCATCACTTCGTGCCTGGCCCGCAACATTAGCGTAGCTACGCACGCACTGGCTCTCATCGTGGCCGAAACGCCGGCATAGCCCGCAGCGTGGCACCCGACACTCACGGCGTATGTGTCCTTTTCCACGGCACCGAAGGCTGAGCGGAGCCCTACCAGGAACATGGACGAGAGCAACGTCCTCACCAACGCGCAACTGATGGGGCAAGTCCTCGATGGTAACACCCACCTTCAATTTCAGTGTAACCGACCGTGTTGTTGAAGCCTTGTCGACACAGCCTTTAACCTTCCATTTATCACGGGTTATTTCGGTCACTTTTCCGAACGCTGCTAATGCCACGCGCACGTCGTCGTCTTGCACACCGTGGAGCAGCCAAAACAGCTTCAGCCTGACGCCTCGGTTGGTCGGATCAATAACCACGCAGCGGTGGTCTTTCACATTGAAAGCTTCGGCCTGCAGAATCTTTGCCTTCGCTCCTTCGCTGTTGAAAGTAACGGCCCACAGGTGGTTCATCTGATATGCCCCAAGGGCAACCACATCCGGCAGCAATGACAGACGCGCTAGGGCGTCGCGAAAATGCTCGACGCGATATGGCCTGGCGGTGACATCACCATGCAGAAATACTGTGTTCAAAACACTCGAACCTGATGGCAAATGAGGAACAACCATTTCATAATCCTGGGCAGGCATTTCAGTGCTCCTGATACCGCGACCCGGCTGGGCCGCTAAAGCCGCTCCTTGGGAGCCCATGAAGCACACGTCCGTCACGCTCGGTGGTCGGAAGTCGTCTCACTCAGCCACGAGTTTGATGGTTCAAAGCGGGAGAAAAGCGTCTCTAGTGAATGCGGTGTTGCCTTAGAAACGTGCCGTAGAAGATTATACTGCGGTGTATATCGGTAATTATGAGCATGTAAATTGCAGAAGTCGCAGTTACACGAGTAGCGAAGTACGTTTCCGCTACATTTCTTCTGCGCTCTGCACACACGCAGAGCCATCTTGCTGCAAACACACAAGACCCCCTCCCCGCAATGTACGGCGCTGCCCCGACACGTGGCGCTCCACTCGCCCCGTGATCGCGTCCTCCTTCATGGCGCGTCGCGGCCCGGCTGTCCGTGCCGATCACGACGTTTGGCTCGCGTCGCGTAGATCGTTTTGAGTGGGCGGTGCGAACGGGGTACGATAACGCTATCACGTTCCAATCTTGAAGGCGAAGCTTAAACGTCCTCCAATTTTTTTTACTCATCACAACTCATCCTGTAAGAGCAGATTATGTACGAGCTGTAATCTACCTTCAGTAAATACATAAATATGTTAGATTAAGTTGTGATTAATTTTGTGATTTTCCTTGTTATGCTTCTTATCTTAGCGAGCATGACTGACTTATGTAAAGCTTTCCTATGGCTTGGCACATATACAGAAGAAAGTGTTTCTATAAACAATGGAGGTCACGGAAGGTTGAGTGCAAAAGTACATTATTACATTTCAGAGAATATAGAAAAAAATTGTCGAAATCTCCGAATTCTTAACTTCTTTTAAAATTCAAATTTTACCTCCTCTAACTTCTTTTGTCTTTGTCTATGATTATCTACCAGAGTAGTCTTTTGTAAAGTCAAACACATCCAAACAATGCATTCTTAGCAACAAAGTGTGAATACCTGTTCTTGATTTCTGCCTATTTTTAGTGTCCCCTTAAGGTAACATAGGCGCAAAAGCTTGACTTCACAATGTATTTCTTCCCACACAACAGGAGCCGATGAGAAGCCACATTAATGGTGGGTGAAATAAAGCATTTTCTGTGCTTCACTTTCCACTGTCGCTCCCAACTAGAGTGACTTTTTGCTTTCTTGTCTACTCTAGCACAGATGCTGCACCGTTCACTTGGCGGCCAAAGCAAATTTCACACCACAACGGGATGATACATTTTTTTGTAATTCTAAGCAAACCCTTGGATATACGAGATTAAGTAATCATAAATTTAATGATTACTTTGCCTCTCTAGTTGAAAGCACTTATGATCAAGATGCCTTGATGTATTTGCCCAGTCCCCTTACACATTCTTTGTATATTGATGAGACTGATGACACTGAGGTTTTAAATGTGTTCAAAAATTTTAGGCGATCTAAAAGTGAGGATGTGCATGGATTAAAAATACAACCAATTCTTTTTGTTATTGACCTGCTCACCCCTTGCCTCACTCACATTTACAACATCTCCCTAACCTCTGGCATTTTTCCTCAACAGATGAAAATCGCAAGGGTAGCTGTGGTTTACAAAGGCGGAGAAAGGGAAAACTTAAGCAACTATAGACCAATCTCAATTCTTCCACTGTTTTCAAAAGGTTTAGAAAAAATTATTCTCCTTAGAATGACTGCCTTTTTTAACAAGTATTCTGTTTTAACACCATGTCAATATGGCTTCAGGTCAGGCTGCTCGACTGAAACTGCTCTTCTTAAACAAAAGGAACTAATTTTGAAAAATATAGAGGCGAGGAAACTAACATTGGGAGTATTCCTAGATTTCTCAAAGGCCTTTGACAGAATTAACCATGGAACACTATTAGAAAAATTGAATTTTTATGGTACACGCGGAATAGTTTTAGATTTAATTAGAAGTTACATAACCAATAGAAAGCAATGCGTATCAATAAATAGAAAATTATCTTCGTTTAAACTTATTAAGCAAGGCGTGCCTCAAGGTAGCATATTGGGACCACTTCTATTTATCATTTACATAAATGACATTGTTAATATTGATATTTCGATTACCTATATTATTTACGCAGATGATACTAGTTTATTCTTCTCAGGAACTAAGGAGGATGAACTCATCAACTTTGCAAATGAAATACTTCACAAGATATATAACTGGTCTGTAAAAAATTCTCTCCAGTTAAACTGCTCCAAGACAAAAGCGGTCCTCTTTAGAGCGAAGTCCACGCCTTGTGATCTAACCCAATGCCTCACACTCAATGACACAAAAATAGAACTTTCCGCTACAGCAAAAACATTGGGTGTTATCTTCCATGAATTGATGCTATGGGACCACCACACCGATTACTTACGAAATAAACTTAGTAAAGCGTTAGGTATGTTGCGCAGATGCCAGAGGCTACTACCAATACCACAGAAACTTATGGTTTATAACGCACTATTTGCTTCTCACCTGCGCTATTGTAACCTGGTCTGGTCAAATAGTACTAAGAAATCATTAGGTAATTTAGTTTCAGTTCAAAAGAATGCCTTACGTGCTATTTCAGACTTACCTTACAATGGACATACGCGTGACATATTCCGGAAATTCAAGATTTTACGTGTAGACCGCCTTTATGAGTATCAACTTATGTGTTCTTTTAAACGTGACATGGTTAAGAGTACTAATCACATCATAAACATCGCGAACTTGCAGCGGAATCCTTCTTTTCGCCTAAATCGATATACGGAACACTGGGAAGTCCCGCGCCCTCGGACTAACTATGGCCTTCAAGCACTCTCCTACTGTCTTCCCTCTACACTTAACAAATATAGTCTAAATGATGTAAACATACGCCATATATCCAAGAGCACATTACTGCAAAAATTTCTGTGAATAATTAACTTTTTGGTTTGTCGGTTGAAAAGTATTTCTTTGCTATTTCTAGTTGTCATTTCTGGTTTTCATGCATACATGTATGCGTGTGTGCATGTGTGTATGTATGTATATATATATATATATATATGTATATGTGTATGTGTATAGATGTGTGTATATATATGCGTCTGTGAATATGTACATATTGACCTTGCCACAAGAATGTACTACGAATATGTTGCCATGTTGCTGCCTGTTGTTCATGGGGAGGTGGGACTAGTCAAGCTGCCGTTATGCAGCTTTTATCCTGCCATCCCTACCGCTTTGTATATATTAGTGTACTTATGTGGTAAAATAAACTGCTTCTTCTTCTTCTTCTAATGGCAAACTTATATTTTTGCTTTGTATCTTTATCCTCTTGTTGACATTTAACTTTAGCCACTTTGCTACTTTTTTGCAGGTGCAGACAGGCCATTGCACCAATGCTAGGTTAAGATAACACCAGAGCAAGTAGAAAGCAAGCACAGATATTCATAATTTGGGTACCCACTGTGCATCGTGTGGATATGTTTCAATGTAGGACAAAACTACTTGGTAGATAAACAGAACATCAAAAATAAAAGAAATGAACTTGAAGCCTACCATATTAGTAACTTGGAAATTTGTCTGTACATACTTTCGTGACTCTCAGTGATGAAAAAAACTATTTTTAGAATACGCATCGAGACAACTAAGCCACTCATGCTCACGAAGGAAGCAAAGTAAAAACAAGCAAGATCAGGACTTCGCAGTTGCAACATGAAACTGGACACCTCAGATAACTGATTTATGTATTTACTGAGGATAAATTACATCTGGCGAATAGTCTGCTCTTACAAGAAGACCTGCAATGCGTGAAAGTCTTAGGTGGCTATTACTTTTTTCCTGGGACATTCAGTTTTTCTAAGCACATGCACATTGTATGGTGCAGCTGCATGGATCTAGCTGGGCACAGTGTGAGTCAGTACCAATCCTGTTTTTATGGTCCTGCACTATCATCATTTTAATTTATAATTATATAGCCTGACTATCGGGTCTACCAAATGTATGTTGAAGAAAACATACTGACAGATTTCCCTGTACATTTCTAGCGTAAGGAAGTGGGCACATCATTTCAGGATTCAAGAAACAACTGTGGGACAGAACAAATGCTGAAGACAAAAAATCTATGAATGACCAGTACCTTCATCATTAAATACAATGTAGTAGCTCTTTCGGCGAGGAGTATCTCAATTACCAAGAATTGTAGGCTGAAAAATTGATTGGCAAATATTTACAAAAATAACAGATTAGAATGCATGATAATTGTAAACGTCTTAAGCAAGATCACAAGAATTCAAGTTTTAATAATTTCAGCACATTGCTCACATTACATTACTAACGAGTCAGTTCTGAAGGTATTGTTAGTTTGTAGGAGTCATCAGACTGGCAGCCCTGAGATATTTGTATCCATACTTTGTGGAACAAGCTTTGTTGTTCCCAATATTACTTTGCCACAAAGCCTTTTGTGAGTCCTGTGGGCCGATTCTGTGTGGAAGAGAAATCTATTCCATCAGTGCTTTTGGGGATGTATATCTCAGAACTGGTGCTAGTTCTTGAGTTCCTAAAAAGCAGAAATTATTGAGTACTGTAATTCTAATGCCTGCCGCTGCTATAAATTTTTGTTAGCGAAAATTGTCGTATTGTCTCCAAAAAATCATGTTCAATAATTAGAGGCAGTCACTGCTGAAACACTTAATACAAACACGAAATAAAGAGATGGACTTAAAACGTAAATGTAAAACAAGTCACAGTCGATTCTGCATTTCAGAGAGCTGCTTTTTTCCCTGTTAGTGTGACAATACTAGCGAGTGCAGGAAAATTCTGTGTTTAACAGCAGCCGACGAGAAGATAGCCCAGAGTCTCTTCCACAAGAATATTTGCCTTCAACTTTGTGTCGCTATATTGTAGGTCAATATAGCAAGGGACACGATTTCTTGCTGAAATATACTCGAATTTTTTATTATTTGTACTAGAGGTTTGAAAAATGAGCCAATTGGATAGTTCATTCAGATTTCATACATGCCATTAGTTTTTGTTTAGCTGCTACATTTCTTGAGTTATTTCCTACACAACGGCCAAATAATAGTGATTTTTGCAGGCACTTTTGTATATTAAGTTTTCACAAAAAGCATTGTGCTGTAGCTAAGTTAGCTTTTCGTCGATTGCAAAGTGCTGATATCTATTCAAACGGTATGATAAATTATTAGAACTGTGCAAGTAAAGATTAGTACACTTCATTTTTTTTCACAATCACATGAGAATAACCTTAGCACTTATATTTGTCCTGTACTAACGAAATTTGGCATACCTACTCTTCAAGATATGTAGAATGTTGATATCTACTTGAAATTGCAATATCTATAAAAATTACTTAAATTGACTTTTCTTTTTCTTAGGTCGAGTTAATGTACATGCTGTTTGGACAGATACCTCCACTTCGTGGTCTACAATGAGCTAAATAAGATACAGCACGAAGCTTTTTGTGAAAATTCTATACACAAGAACGCGCCTGCAAGAATATTTTTCTGCTGTGTAGGACATAACTAAAAAAATTATCAGCTCCATAAAATCATTGAGATATTTGAAATCTACATAAAACACTCTATGGATGGCAGTACTTTCAAATCTCTAGAACAAATATTAAAAAAAGGTTTTGAGGAGCCTTTGCCCTTAATAAGCGGCTGCCAATGTATTCTACCAAGACGCTAGAAAATGCCTTCAGGCATACCATAGGGAACTTTACAAATAGCACATCCACGAATCAGCATAAGAAGCCCCATGCCCTGCTCGCATTAATTTGTAATTTTTGCATTCTAATGCATGCCACCATTTGCGTCTGTTAAGATAGAGTGTGCCAAACCTGAAATGCCCTAGTAAGCCACTGAACTTTTAGCCTGTGGAGGGACTGCACGCAAATGGTTACTGTGAAATGTAGTCTGCCAATAAGCAAATATTTGTTCTCACATCAATCAAAGCAGTCATATAAAGCATATCACATATTTGTAAATGAATGCACAAACGATCTGCATCAAATATCGACGAAAAGTCTATTCATCGTGCAGCTTACTGTTTTTTTTTTTCAGTGCGGCTTTTTTTATTCTTACAACTGGCGATGGGCAGCTGGGTTACGGCCGTGAGTTTTCCTTTCGAGCAAGGCTTTTCAAATTGAAGTTTTCGCTCATGTTCGCGAGATAGCAAAGTTAAGTGTTACACTCGCCGCTGCATTTTTTTATTCCATGTGACCTAGATTTAAGTTGCCTCAGGTTGTATTAACGCACAGAGGCTTTTAGAAAAATAGTTGTAACCTGAAAAATCAATGCAGTGTGCCAGTTCTTTTGGAATGGTGCTATTTGTGAAATTGATTATATTTCCCCTGTTCATGCACGCTCAACTACTTACCGGTCAGATGCTTGTACTTCTGAAGAAGTATTTGCAAAGTTTCCTTTCTAACTCCGCATTGTCTCTGACGGTTCTCAGAAGTATGAGTGTGGTATTTGCCCCTGCAGCACTGCCATGAGTTCAAGTTGAAATTGTGCCCACCGATTGCCTCTTCCGTATGTCACTAGAAAGTACAAATAATTCATTTCTCAATTGTCACAACATTTCTTTTTCATTCCATCTTCAAGAACTTTGTTTACTTCTTTTCCTTTTCATTGAGGACTTGCACACATTGAAGTTTTGGATAGTTTGGCAAAAGCATTGCATAGTGGGCCTGTTGGTTTTTTTTTTTTTGTATTTAGCGCATTGCCCTTCTGACTGGCCAAATTCTGTCGACACCAACAGTGAATCCCTCCTTGCCGTACTGCATCACAAATATTTCACTTCCTTGGAATGTCTGTTCCATGTGCCTCATAACACTACACGGTACCATGTAGTATTCTACAATGTTGAATTTGGCACATGCATATTCATATCAGCAAGTGTAGGCTTGTATTGCAATGAAAATAAAACATGATGCTTCTTCAATTGTCTTCAACACATTGCTGATGCCTTCTTCTATGTGCGAAAATGACTTGTAACACTTTTGCTGTGTTTCATGTGAGGATATGGAATAAAATATCTTTCTCCTTTTCTGCTGAAGGTATTCAGCCGAAAAAAATTTTTCACAGCTGCCCCTTTTGCACGTTGGCTTTCAAATCTTGTAGAAAATGATGTGAGATGCCTGGTGTGTGCCTGAAGAGTAATGCTAGTTTGTGCATGATCGTATTAATGCTGCTGCGAAGATGAGATCTTAAGCAAATTTTTTTCATACAAGTAACACAAATGTTTCCATCTTTCCCCTTGTGGCTCAATCGTAGTAGACCTGTTCGTTCTTCAGTTACTTTGCTGTTTTTGTTACATATCAGTATCAGTCAAGTGCCCCGCAGGGGCGTCTGCGCAAGCAGGCGTTTGGTGTGTTGCGACACCACGTACCCGAGCACACGAGGGTTGGACCCTCCGGCGTGTAGCCGTGCGCGGCTTAGCCGTGTCTGGGGAAAAGGGGATCCTGGGGGTTGAGCCGAAGCTGGGTGTGTGGACCTTTAAGGCCCCCAGGCGGAGGCAACACACCTCTTTGGCCTCTGCTTTACGTAGACGGCACCCCCGGACTGACCCACCTGGAGGAAATCGGCAGTCGCCTTTTCCAGTCCTCCTCTCCAATCTTCGTCTTTCTCTCCCACTTTTACATCTTTCCTGTCTTCACTTCTTATTACTTCCGTATTTCCTGGAGGCAAGGGTTAACCGTGTGTAATATATCCTGCCTAGGGTATATATATATATATATATATATATATATATATATATATATATATATATATATATATATATATATATATATATATATTAGGTTGTAGCGGCGATGCATTGCTGGTGTCTGCAGGTATTCTTCCAACCTTGTAGCGTCCCCTTGTTGGCCTCGGTAGTGGGTGGCCACCATCGCCGCCGAATTTTCCTGCTCTATATGGCAAATAACTTTCCTCCTCTACCTGATCGCTCCCTGAAGAGGGCTATCCAACAAGGTTGGGAAGAAGAAGTCGCCAGTGGGAGCGGAAGCTTCTCGGCTCCATCGATTTATGAGTGTTTCCGCAGTTTTTTTGAGTCCTACACCCAAAAGCGGCATATCATCTGAAAGATCAAGTCATCGCGAACCCAGGGATACCAACTTTTTGGTGAGCGTGAACTTTGCGAGTTTGTACGGCACGAAAATCGCACCCGTCCCGTGTGAGCGCGGCCAGGCCTAACGACGGTTGGGCCTGGCGCATCCTTCGTTGGACTCGGGGATTGAGCGAAATACCACCGAGATGGAGATAGACGAGGCAGGAACTGGGGAGACCCCGGACAACGGACCCAACGACGCAAAACGCGTTTCCGTGGGAGAAGACGCTGAAGGCGTTGCGGACGGTTGGATCGAAGTTACACACAGAAGAAGGCACCGCACGAACGCTACCCAGATGGCGGGAAATGACGACACCCGCTCGCGAAGCCCGATGCCCCGAGGCGGCCGAAGCATAGTGAACAAAGTTCTATGAGCAAGTAGGATGCCCAGACTACCCAGCGATGATATCAAGATAATTGTTTGACCGAAAGACGGGCTGAATATAAGGAACACGTGCGGAACGAGTCTCGACGAGGCGATACGCAAAGAAGCGGTAGTGGGCGACGACGAGATGATCACGATCTGTCCCAATCCCATGCAAAACATCCTGGTGATAAGCACACCGGACGAGACAACTGCGACGAAAATCGCTAAGATCAAGGTTTTGACGATCAACGGAAAGAGGCACGAGACCAACGCGTACGTTTCTGCGCCCGAGCAAATGGCAAAAGGGATTATCCGCAACATTTCCCTGAAGTATACGCAAGACCAGCTCATGCATGCTCTGGTGAACTCGAGAAACCCCTCTTTAACATACGCCAAGCAGCTCGGCAGTACGACCACCGTGATATTGCTGTATGAGGGAAACAGTCCCCACATGGGCTTACTTCAATAGCATCATGATAAGAGTATCATTGTATCGGAAACAGATTGACTTTTGCAAAGAGTGCGGCAGGCTCGGCCGCCAACCCGACGTATGCCCAAGACCGGAGATCAAACTATGCCCGGCCTGCGAATAGAAGAACCCGAGCATCGAACACGAGTGCACGCCGAAGTGCCGGATCTGCGGCGAAGCGCACCCCGCGGCCGACCGAATGTGCAAGGCAAAATATAAGTTGCCACACAGTCAATTAGAGAAGGTGGCGGGCGAGGAGCAGAGAAGAAAGGGAACACACATTGGAAGAAGGAAAGACCCCTCAGCGGACCCCATCACCATCGGGGTACAGTATGGCGCAGGGAAAAGGCCAAAGTCGCTCGAGATCCGGATCTCTCTCGCCGATAAGAAGACTTAGCCGAAGTCGTAACAGACCTAAGAACAGAAGTCGAAGCCGGAGTCGGAGTGGAAGCCGCAACCGAAACCGAAACCGCCCCATGCCAGACGGCGTGCGGGCCACACATGGCGAGATACAGACAGGGCCGCGCAAGGTCACCTGGTCCGACATAGTCGCGGAAGGAAATGGATACTCTGTAGAGAGCACCCCCCTTTCTGGCAGCACGAGGCAAGCCCCCGACTCCCTCCTGGCGGCGAGGATGGAGAAAATGGAGCGAGAGAATAACGAACTTCGAGAAGAGCTGGGCAGGGCCCGAAAGCAGAACGAACAATCAGCGAGGAAAATCGACGAGCTACAACAGACGCTCAACGAAATCTTGAAGGGCATGAGAGAATCCCCTCATGAGAGGATCTCCTCCTTCACCTCCCGTGAGGCCGCCGAGCGAGGCGATGCGACGGCGACAGGAGGCGAAGTAGGCCAGATGGACATGTGTTGCGGCGAAGAAGAAGCGCCGGCGGCGGCGGGCTCCAAGCGCAAGGGCACAAGCGATACGCCACCTACGGAAGACGCTTTGGACCACGCACAAGCACTGAAGAGACCCAGGTCAGGAGCCAGAAAGATAGACGCGATCGAAGAGATGGTGAACAAACTGACGGACAAGACGGAGCGAATGTTTGACATACTCCTGACAAGGCTGAACGAATCCGACGCGGGACGGAACGCGCAGTAGGCAGCGGTTAACAACCAACTCGCTGCCATGAATAAGCGAATCGAAGATCTGGAACACGGGACGATGCAGCTGAAGCAACAGCAACGTCACCACCACCTGTCCGGAAGGGCCGGGGTACCATCGTCACAAGCGGTAAACGCACCGGCCATCCTCGCCAGCGACAACAACGCCAACACCACCCGCACCGGGGCAGGAGGGACGCACGGACAGTTGTGTCCCTCCAACACCTCTGCATAACAATCACGGCTGTGTCCCGCAAGTCCGACAACAGACGCATAGTCTGGCAGTGGAATTGCAGAGGCTTCAAAAACAAGAAAGCAACGATGGTGCAATACATGAAAACGCTTGCCAATAACAAACTTCCTGTTGTGATAGCCTTGCAAGAACCTTTCGACCGGGCCCAGCTCCCAGGTTATGTGACGTGCGGTGCCCCCTACGAATCCATGGGGAGAGACGTCAGGGTGTGCACCCTGGTTAAGCGCGGGACGGCCTTCATCGAACACGAACTCGTGCTCCACGAAGAGTCGGACATAGACCATGTACTGATCGAAGTCGTGCCGAGTATTGGAAGTAGGAAAACCGGCCTTTTCGTGCTCAACGTATATAGCTCCCCCTCGCAAAGATACCGCACTCACACTTTCGACGCCCTCTTTCGCGAAGCGATGGCCAAGGCCGCTTCCAGTCCCTTGCTGATATGCGAGACTTCAATGCGCCGCACACGCAATGGGGATACGGAGCCGACTCGCCGAAAGGGAAGAGGCTAGCCGCACTGATGGACTAGCTCGGCCTGACTGTACTCAACGAACCTGCTTCGCACCCGAGGATCGGACAGGGAGTGTGCCGCGACACATCCCCCGACCTCTCCGTCTGGTCAGGGGCGGGCGTGGTTACTTGGTCGAACTCCTTCGAGGACCTGGGGAGTGACCACAGGATCCTGTGCGTGACCGTGGGAGAGGATGAAAGCGAGGAGGGCGTCTGCCGAAAGGCGAGAATCGTAGACTGGGACAGATTCCGGAAAATAGAGAGCAAGACAAGAAGGAGAGCCCGATCGAAGATATCAGCGAATGGTGCTGAGTACTACTCGCGGACGTAGAGAAAGCCACCGATGAGATCGAATGGACGGACTGGCGACAAGAACCACCCAAAGAAGAGGCAGTCAGATCCCGCGGAGCCGTAGACGACGGCGCTCCCCAACCGTCCAGAGTGGACAGCCGGCTGGCACATCTTATTGCGGCCAAGAAATCCATGCAACGGAGAGCGAGTAGGCAAAAACTCAACAGGAAGATACGCAAGAAGATCGCCGAAATCAACCGGGAGATCGAGACGCATTGCGCCCACCTGTGCGAGCAAGAATGGCAGGAGCTGTGCGACACGATGAACGGGAACATGACCGCTGGACGCACCCGACAATTCAGAGATCCTGCTCCACAGGCCGCGCAAGAAAGGACCACTTCCGCAGGCCGTGCTAGACGCCCGTCGTTTGGGTGTCCGCGTCACGACGAGGGAGGGGACCCGAATACCGACGGTGTCCAAGTTGCGAGTGCTCGGCCTGTGGCTGGAAGAGAACGGTGCCAACCGCGAGCTGGTTGCCCGACTACAGAAGAAAGTGGCCACCGCCACACACCTCGTGCGGCGGGTCGCGAACAAGAGGAAAGGAATGAAGGAACACAACGTTACGAGGCTGATACAGTCGTACGCGCTGAGCCACATAGCGTACGTCGCCGCATACGCCGACTGGAACAGGAGCGAAACCGACAAACTGTACGTGGCGATCCGCAGGGCGTTCAAGACCGCCCTGGGAGTACCGCAGTACACGCCAACCCACAGGATCTTCGAGTTGGACGTACACAACATGCTCGAAGAGATCGCCGAGGCGCAGAGAATCGCGCAGCTGGAGCGGCTGTCGAGCACCGTAACGGGAAGACGAATCCTAGGCTCGCTCGGGATTCGATATCACGAGGCGCGTGGACTGAAAGAATCACTGCTACCGCAAGTCAGGGACGCCATACAGACGGAAAACATGCCGAAGAATATGCACCCGGTGCATGACGTGCAAAGACGTATACGCAGGGCGGTAGCAATCCTCGAGAAGCATGGAAGCCAAGAAGACGTCCTCTTCGTCGATGCAGCCAGGTACACGCGGCCAGTCAGTGACTGTGATGGCGACGAGGAGCGTCGACCACCACCGCCGCTACAAGGGAATGTGCGAGACGAACCGCAGTTACCAGCACCACCACCACTACTGCTACTACGACAAAAACGGCAGCAGCAACAACGGCAACATCGACACGGCTGGCCGACGGCGGCGGCGCCGTGTCGGCCAGCCGTGTATCTCCATGATGCCGTTGTATCTCCATGGCAGTCGTAGATACAAAGGGAACGATCCGCGTCACGGCATCAGCGAGGCTGCCGTCGGCCGAAGCAGCGGAAGGGATCGCCATAGCCCTCGCGGTACTCCACGGAGGTGCGGAGGGTGACCTGATCATCAGCGACTCCAAATCAGCTATTCGGAATTACACCAAAGGTTGGGTGTCCGCGGATGCGGCGCGCATGCTCAACGCCCGGGCCGGGGACTTTGGATCCGGCGCGATTATAAACAAGTCCCTCAAGTGGTTCCCCGCGCACGTCGGGGAGCTTGGCAGTAACAACAGCCACGACAATAATGACACCAACAATGCTAGCGGCCGAAGACGCAACGACACTCCGCCCAACCACAACGAGCGCGCCCACCTCGTCGCGAGGCAGCTTACCTGCCGCGACGCGGTCACCCAGAGGGCAGCCGCTTCCGTTGTTGTGCGGGACCCCAGTGGAGGAGTGACGGCGACGGCGGCTGCCACCCCGTCTGGCGCGGACGCTGTCGTTACCAATACAACACAAATCGTGGCGGACGGAGCTGAGGATCACGCGGACGCCGACTGTGATGTCAAGGAGTTTCCGGTAACGTACAGAGAGGTGCTTGGTGACTATTGGAAAGAACGAAGAAAATATCCACAACCCCACGGGCGCCTAGACAGGTCCCAGGCGGTCGACCTGCGACGGTTGCAGACGGGCACTTTCACCAACCCCTACCACCTGCACCGCCTGTGGCCCGCGCTGCACCCGTCGCCGGGCTGCCCGTGGTGCGAGCACGAACGGGCCGATATGGCCCATGTGCTTTGGGAATGCCAACGCCACGTGGAACAAGGACAAAGAGGAAGGGGGAATACAACACCAGAACCCTCTGAATCAGGGCGCCTCGCTGAGAGATGGCAAACCGCCCTCCTCAGCGAGGCACCCGAAGACCAGGAGTGGGCCGTCCAGCGGGCCAGGGCCGTTGCCGAAGATCTCGAAAGATTTTCCTCAGGCGATGGACCCCTGGCATCCTAGCCCCGGGCACCAACATCAGTAACCGTTGGACAAATAAAGTTTATTCCTATCCTATCCTATCCATGAAGTGGGGGCGCACCGATGAAACATTCACTTTCTTCATGCAGCCAAAACAATCTTTTCCAAAGTACCACGTTGTACATAGTCAGAACGATAAGAAAACAGTCAGAATGATCTCACCATTTGTTGTAGCGAAATCTCTCACTGAAGCAATTGGCCCAGGCTATAAAGTAACGAAGATGGGAAGTGGCGATCTTCTTCTCGAACTCCGCGACACAGTGCAGTTTGACAAACTGTCGAAAGTTGTAGCATTTGGGGAAATTCCCGTTTCAGTGGGCCCACACAGATCAATGAACACAGTGCGCGGAGTCGTCTCAGAAGATGACCTCCTCGAACTGAGCGAAAGCGAACTGTTTGAAGGATGGCAAGACCAGAATGTAGTCAAAGTTCAAAGAATAACATTGAGGCGAGATGACAAGCAAATACCTACCAAACACATAATCATTACTTTCTGAACCTGCAACCTACCTGAAACAATAGAAACCGGTTACTGTAAGCTTCGCGTGAGACCGTATATCCCAAATGCGCGTCGATGCTTCAAGTGTCAGCGCTTTGGGCATGGGTCGCAGAACTGCAGAGGACGTGCTACTTGTGCCAAGTGTAGTTCTTCTGAACACGCTTCTGACATCTGTACATCAACAAACCACTGCGCCAACTGTGAAGGAGACCACCCCGCCTACTCGCGATCGTGCCCTACTCGGAAAAAAGAGAAACAAATCATAGAACTGGAAGTAAAACTCAACCTATCATTTCCAGTGGCACGTAAGCGTTCCTCACTCCAAAATCAGTTCAGCCCTTCCTACACCGATGTGGCGCGTCGGGAGGCAGCGCTACATCTTCAGGCGGCCGCGCAAGTCACACGGAGTGTGACGGCAGTCACGCCATCAGCCCCCCTGGCGGGAGCAGCCATGGCTATTCCGCCCCCTAGCACGAAGGGCAAGCAGACCTCCGAGCCTGCCGATCCCAGGGCCACTGCTCGTGCAGACAGGCCCGAAAAACCCCCGCGCGTGCCCGCTGAGCGGGCGTCATCCAGCGCCTCGGACGAGGCGATGGATGTAACAAAAAATTCTCCGGCGTCTCAGACGCCGAAGGAACGGCGTTGCTCCCTGGAGCACGCCAACAAAAAAGAAATACCCCGCATCAAGGAGCCTGGAAAGGTCCCTTAAGCCAACCTAAGTGATATCTCTTGACACACAGCACATAAACACAAACAATATGGATACACAAATATTATACTGGAACGTGAGAGGTTTGATCCACAACCTCGACGATGTCAAAGAACTCTTACACAAATACAATCCAAAGGTGCTGTGTGTTCAGGAGACACATCTTAAATCTACGCAAACAAACTTTCTTAGGCAATACGCTATTTTCCGGAAAGACCGAGATGATGATGTTGCATCGTCCGGCGGGGCACCAATAATAGTCGACAGAGGCGTTGCTTGTCGGCAACTGCAACTCCAAACTCCTCTTCAGGCAGTTGCTATCCAAGCAGTTCTATTCAATAAACTAGTTACCATCACGTCTGTATACATCCCCCCAAGTTATCAACTCTCTAGCACAACATTTCAAAGCTTTATTGATGAGCTGCGTCACCCTTACATAGTCGTCGGTGATCTAAACGCGCATAGCACACTGTGGGGTGGCTCACGCTGTGATGCGAGAGGATGGCTTATAGAAAACATCCTATTCACTTCAAGTTCCTGCTTGCTTAACGAGAAAAGCCATCATTTTACAGCTCTACACATAAAACATTTTCTTCGATAGACCTAAGCATAGCGTCTAGTACAATTGTGCCATATCTCCAGTGGGATCCCAATGGACCACAAATAATCCACAGTACATCCGATGGATGTTTAGCGCCGGACGTTTGGACATCCACCGGATATCCCTACAAATCCAGATGACATACGGCGGATATCTGAGGGACCGTCCCGTGCAAAAAAAGGCGTTCAATCGGACGTCTCGTGTATGCCCTTCTCTGACATTCGGACATCCGTCGGACCTTAAAAATTGACGTTTTTTAAGCTAAATATCCGAACAATGTCTGCTGGATAAAACAATCTGGACATGGACATCCCGGGGACATTTGTGGGATTTTAAATGTGGACATTGATTACAGAAACGTCCACGAGATGTACAGAGGACATTCATGATAAATCCGGCACTTATCCATTGTTCGGTTTTGTTGGGGTGTCACCTTGCTGGTACTGCGGCTTTTTCACTGCATTAGAAGCTGTACTATACCCAAGAACCAATGCACCAGTTACAGGCACCATATGCTGCACTTCCTTTACTGTGAAAATTGCCTCCACAAATAATTAAGTGCCGCTAAAGGAACTGGGGCCATCTTACTGGTGCAGGTTGCAAAGGTGAAAATGTACATGGACACAACATCCACAGCAGAAGCACATGTTGCAAACTGGCACATTCAACATATTTAATGTAAGTTCCATTGGTACACAGGCATCAGAAATGTTTATGTGCTGCTTCCAAATGCACAGAATATGCATTATGTATCAACTCCAATAGTCATCAAAGTTGTAGATATTAAGCTGCATGAATGTGAAATCAAATGATGTAATAAGCCTTTTAATAAAACTTGCTCAGCTTTTTAGGATGGCCTAACTGAGGCATAGACTTACACATAAACTGCAGAAACATTGGATCTTTATTTAAAACGTATACTGTAAGAACATGCCTGTGTGCTTGGCACAGCAAAGCATAACCTGTGCCTGAACACGTTAAAGAAATGCCCATTGGGACCAACAAAAAATTGAAAATCACAAAAGATGCCAGCAGGATTATATGTTAACATTGACAAGATCAGTACAGGGGCACAGAAGAGAACTAAAGATGTTTCTTCAAGTGACCTTAACAAAGAAAAATTCCAATTGTCAACCTAATGCAGCGATGTACAGACACTTTATGAAGGAAAAAGACTAGAATAAACTGACTGCATTGGTACCTGAACTGTGATATCACAAATATAACTAAACAAACAGTACAAGAGAACAGGAAATATCTGGCACAATGACTATGCACACATTTTCTTGCAAAAAGGCACATAATGGCATCTTTGCAACAACAACAATGCATATGATGCAAAAACAAACCGGCTGTCTCTTTGGCTCAGTGACTAGATGTTAAACTTGCATATAGACTGTGGTAGCAGTTCTACCTTGTAGAACTGTAGACGTACCCATCAGAGACTTCACAGAAACGTTCTTTTGTGCAAAGAAAAATGAGACTTCACCGGAAGCAACTTACATATGCACGAAAGTGACTAGAATCCTCCCATAATATAAAATATATATAAAAAGTATCTTGCACAATAGTTCTGTACTAAAACACACTAATAGCACTTCAATAAAGCGCATCCTTGATTTTATAAGCAAGATGCTCATAGTATAGGACACAGTGGTGGTGGTGGTAACAACTTTATTAACAATCCGGCAAATTCGTGGCCTGGGCCTAGGCCGCCCCCGAGGAGGTCCGGAGATCCTGTCTCCTCGCCGCCTCACGCCTCACGGGCTAGCTGGATGGCCCATAGTTGATTTTCGAGGTTTGAGCTGCGCAACGCGGCCGTCCATCGCGCCGCAGCTTCATCTGGGGAAACTGCATTTTCTTTGCATATAATTTCACATTCCCAGGGAATGTGTCTAAGAGATGCGTGAGCCCTGCTGCATAATTTGCAGTTATCATCTGAGTAGATGTCCGGATATATCCTTCTGAGATGGACGGGGTTGGGGAAGGTCTTTGTTTGTAGCTGCCGCCAGTCTACCGCTTGGGCCCTGTCGAGTTTGGGGTTAGGGGGCGGATAAACCCGCCTTCAGTTATGATAAAATTTTGTAATATCACAGTATCACAGTAGCAGCAATATAAAACGAATCTTCCATGACATAAAAATTATATAAAGTAAAAAGCTCTCACAAGTTATTTTACACAGACTCAATATTGATCTCACGAAGGGGAAGCTTTGCAGAGGCAGCAACATGCATAATAAAGGCAGAGGTTAGAAAAACCCTCAAGATCCAGTGATAAAAACTGCTTTGGACAAAGGAAAAATAACAGCATCTTACGAAAGCATGTCTTTGCAATGGAGGCGATTCTCAGCCCTTCAAGCACAGAAAAAGGCAAGAGAGAAAGGCCTGTCCAGCATTTTTTGCATTGAGTGGCTGGCCTTTACTATTTCCAGTAAGGTCCAAAAGTTAGCCCACTGGTAGCATGAACACACCAGCATGTGTTTCCACAATAGTACACCACAGTGACGTTATCACACAATAGGCCACAATGTGTTCATTTCACAGATAGAGCACGGCAGAACACGACACTAGCATAATGGAACAGGAGCAGCTTGTTTGCTGTACTTATGCACCGCATGCTTCAGTGATGCCAGTATATGTCGGGGTCAGTCCAAGCCACAACTGCAGGATAAAAAAGCTAACATATTTATTTGGTCTTTTGAGGGTTCCTCTGAATTGCCGCTAATAAGACATGTGTCGCAGTCTTTTCATTCCTTGTGATAATGGCTGGGATTCCCACAGCCATGCAAAGATGACAGTTGACAGCAGGGCTACAGTAAGCATGGCATTTATGCAACAGTGAATGTGCCACTTACGACGGTGGCCTACAGATACAAGCAAAGGATTCAGGATCCTCCTTGCGAGCATAGGTCTCAGGCAGATTAGCAAGATTGCAAAACAGTCGAATTTATTCCTGGCAAGCCAACCGCTTCTGTGCCGAGAAATCTGGGCAACGCTCTTACGGAATGCACTGCCTTAGCGTTTCACACATGCACGTGGTTTTTGCCGCTTGTGCACTGCATTGTGCACGAACCATGCGCTGGTGTGTTTATGCTAACAACGGGTGGACATGTAGATGCATGTACAGAACAAACAGAAATACTCTGAAATACTGAGGTAAAAAAGATCTTGCGTCTAATGTAAGTTTTTCGCACACAAGTTTTGTAGAGTAGCAGAATAACAGCATTTCATAAAACCATGGCTTTGCAATGGTAGCAATTTCACCAACACAGAAGACTGCCATGACAAAAAAAAACAAAAAACAAGTTCTCGCACGCAAATTCTGCACAAAACCATATTGATGGAGCCTAGCAAGAACGTGACTTTGCAAGTGATTTGACAATGCAGACGACAGAAATACTCTGAAATATTGAGGTAAAAAAGATCTTGCGTCTAACGTAAGTATTTCGCACACAAGTTTTGTAGAGTAGCAGAATAACAGCATTTCAGAAAACCATGGCTTTGCAATGGTAGCAATTTCACCAACACAGAAGACTGCCATGACAAAAAAAACAAAAAAAAGTTCTCGCACACAAATTCTGCACAAAACCATATTGATGGAGCCTAGCAAGAACGTGACTTTGCAAGTGATTTGAAATGGAGATGACAGGCAGAATCCTTCCAACGCATGAAAAAAAATTCTGCAATTGTACTGTGCAAAGTTAAAAAAAAGAACCCTGAGTAGCTGCCTCAAGTCCACGAAACATGCCTTGGCGTTGGACAGCAGATTCTCAAAGTTCCACCAGATGCACAGGCCGACAACCAAGCAGCCTCCGATGAATGTACAGTCTCCAGGTCATAGCTGCAGTGCTTTACAAAGGAATGGCCTCCTCCACTTATTCTGCATGAAACTAAAAGAGCAGAATGATAAAAAATGTGAGGTTTGGGGAAACAAACTAGTACAAGCCTGCTTTGTGGATAATGATCAAGCCATTGCAAAATCAACATCCTGCTCATATGAGTGGCGACCTGAAGGGGCCAGCCATGCTGTAGACAGCTGGTTTTAGCTCTCAAAGCGCACTTTTGCAGTCAAAGCAGATGCAGTAAATGCAGTGGCAGTCATGGGAAACGTGCATGCATACAGCATTATAGTGCGTCGCACTGGTCTCCCACTCCGTTCTAATGTAGTGTACGCAGCATCCCGCAGCAAATGCGGGATAAAAAAAGAGAATTCGTTTCGTGGGAAATTTAACCTGAGTTATAATCGCAGCCCTGAATTTGCGTAAATTTTTTTGACAAAAAGTGCGATCATTATATGAGTAAGTACGGTCATCTTTGATATAGGCTTAACTTTCTGTAGAATGCATTAACGATGCTTGAAGCATGTTCTTCGAAAGTTAGCCGGAAGTCAACCAATATTTTTGAGTCGCGCTTACAACTCGCTCTTCTCAAAGGAATGTTATCAAGTGAGTATTCGGATAGTAAAGGGTACATTCTGCGATTAAAGAAATCAACAAATGGCACCGCCTCTCAAGCTGCTGAAAACCAGTGGGGTAAAAACATACCTTGAGGCAGGTAGACCTCAGCGCTTGGCTTCTTATGGCTGCCGGCCCTTTCTGGAGCATGCCTTAGCCACGACTTCATGGTGTCTTCAATGTCATTAGTGCTGCCTTCTGTCATCCGTCTTGCAGCAACTGAAATAAGCAAGTTCCCACTAATGGTGAGAATAGCAAATATAGCTTGGGATGTTAAGATGAAGCTTTACGTCACTAAGGTATCGTATGCGCCTTGTACGTCCCACTGTTTCTTTTTTCTTTTTGTGTCCGTGTCCTTTATGCGCAACCGTACATACGAAGCTATAGCTCGGGCCCAACTCTAATGCTGTGCAGAAACACTTATGAAGCAACAGCTAGACTGTTTTGTATGGGATTCATTGAATTTGCGAGAGAAAATTAAGGTCTAGTCACTGCTGTAAGCAAAATTTTGATGTAGGGTGTAATTTTTTTACAAATATTTAAAAAAAGCTTTACAAATATATAACTCTGCATCAGACACATCACATTCCAGTAAATTTTATTTTATATAGATCGCCTAAAGCAGACAAAGTTGAGGGAGAAATTTGCAGCAGCTTACATGAACTTGTTAAAACGTCTACAAGGGTTTTGGAAATGTCCTATTCAATTATAGGTAGTATATTTGACAACGATGTGAAATGTATCAATTTTGTCTGATTTAGGCGTACTGTTAGGTCCAGTTTACAGAATTGCAATATAATGAATTGCTGAGATACAGTTATGAACTTCACAGTTTTGATCAAATTTTGTAATATTTAGGAATCTTGTAAAACATTTGACGCCATGAATAAAAATCTGTTTGCTACAGTCACTAGATTTTAACTTTTTCCTTTAAAAGCAACCTCATGAATTTCATTGCAGTGACTGGGAGAAAATGATTTCTGCTTTTCCATGTATTTAGATAGCAGCACCCGAGCGAAAGCTTCCCTTTAAGAAAAATGCATAAAAAGAACAAAACACATAAAAGGCAGACTTCACTGTGTAAGAAATTGAACTCGAAAAGCTCTAATGAAATCCCAACAAGCAACGCTGGTGATATCTTTTAGACTTACTGACAACTATAGACCAGATAGCGAAATAGAGAGGAGAATGCAACTAATCCTTACTAAAATACCTCATGCGAGACAGTATATTATTTTCATCAGCCACCACCAGGTCATCGACAACACACCCAAAAGCTATCCTTACAATAGCTCAGTGCACTGGAATAGAAGGACTTTTCTGGCAGCAAAGGTGATTGCTCAACACCACCAGCCTTTGCTAACACCGTGTCCACTCATACGAATCGCTTCCCAGTAGCCAGCGATATATGAGGACCTGGTGCAGCAGCAGTGATGCTGTAGATTACCCAAAACCACACTGCACTTAGTGTGGCTATTGAACTATTTGCACTAAGCCACTGTGTAATAAAAGGCTTAATAGCTGTCTATCGAAAGCATAAATTAAGTTCATCCTAGTGCTCGTACTCATAAAAAGATATAAAGAGAAGTTTCAACTCACCAATAATTGCAGCTGTAGTCTTCAGACTAGAGAAACTCAGTTTTCCCGTCTGGCCAACCCAAGAAAAAAGTGTGGCTAGGTCATCATGAATGGTGTATGCAAGTATACGCTTTGTAGCTGCACTGGCATTTCTCCCTCCAAGGTCTGTGAACTCGCGAACCTGCAAAAAACAGATTTCCAGTAAATGTGTGCGATCACAGAAAATGAAAACTGAATGTATGGCTATGCCAGTTGGAAAACGCCCGCTGCATGGAACCGTTGGCAAACATGTTCACAAAACAAGCTGTCGTGCAGCACTCTCATGCCATAGAAACGGCAAGTCTTAGCGTTATTTTCTTCAGCATACAGCAACTCCAAGCAAAGAGACCTACAAGAAGTTACGTATTCATTCACATGGCCTTGTGGTGCAGAAGACTAGGTGTGTCCTCTTTGCACTCTGCCAAGAATAGCTGGTGAAACCATTCCACTGCACAATCAGGCTATTACACAACTGCCACAGTGGCAGAGTCTGGTCAGCGGGTTCCTGTGTGCTACTTTCCACTAATGTAGCCACATTTCTATGCAGAGCATTATGCATATGCATCATCTCACACCTAATCAACAATACCACGCTATAGGCAGGATGTCACAGTTGATGCAGCTAAGCGAAATGTCAGGGCTTAAGATCTGCATATTCCCCAGGCAATTTTTCAGAAAAAATTGTCAATTTGAAGATGCAACTCTAAAGCCACAGGGGTAAAAAAAACTAAATTCTGGAGTGTTATGTGCCAAAATCACGATGACTATGAGGCACACCGTAGTGGGGGACTCCAGGTTAATTTTGACCATCTGGGGTCCTTTAATGTGCACCTAGCGTAAGGTACATGAATGTTTTTGCGCTTCTTCCCCATTGAAACCACCTGGATAAGGTCAATTAGACCACCTGTGATCAGTTCACTGTGTGGCTGGGTTCGAAGATATCAGCTTTACAGAGTAGATGGTAGAATGATGCAATGAAGAATACCAGTGCTGTAATGGAGGGGTGTGACAGATTTTAATTTCAGATATGTAGAGATGTTCCTCCTTTGCTGGTAGAAATTTTAGCATTCCAACAAAGCAATAGCTCATAATTATGAATTCAATGTATCTAAGCCCAGAAGTTGCTGCAAGATGTTTGTAAAATGCAACCTTGCCAGTAAGTGTTCTGTGCATTGGGTTTATCTCAAGTAGGGTATATGTTGGCACATGCTATCGTGCATGCTTTGTCTTTCAGCATACATGAGTCGTAACTGAAAATTGTTTTCAGTACAGACACAGAAATCTCATTCGCAAGCATACATTCAGTAACTGCAGCGTGTGTTGTCACTATATATGCAAGTCATGTTCGCAAAATTATTTCTGTACTGCTACACAAATCTCATACGCACTGACCTGTTTCATGCAACAGCATGCAGCTGTAACTACAGGCAACAGGGGCGTACACCACTGAATATCTTTTTTTTTTTGCATTCAAGTGCTCTCTATTGTCTATGCTAAATTCAGGAAAACTACGTACCAAACCAAACTCGCAGTGTTCTCTTTCTCCAGGCTTTCATCAAAAGCCATAAAATCTTCCAAGCTGTGGAAGGGGCACTCGATGAGTGGATCACTTCCACCAAGAGGTTGCTTTATATGCATGTTGCACAACTTTTCAAGCAAGCCCCCATGGTGTTGTTGTGTAAAATGCACGATGTTGAGCAGTCGGAGCACATATGCTTCTTGAAGCCTTCAAACACAAAAGGAAGGAAATGTGGTAGTCAGGAACGTAACTAGCTAGGCATTTCATAGGCCATTTTTTGCTCATCATAAATTACAGGCAATTATTTTTACAAGGTACGTTGGAATCTAAGTGTCTTCGGTTACTACACTTTAGGTAAAGAAATGTCCTGCCACAAAAACATTTTGATGTGCTATTAAAATATCAGAGAATTTTCTGACTGCTAGCAATTTATTCTGAAACAAAGAACATTTTATTGTCCTAGAAACTGGTAACTTCTCACATATCAGCAATACAAAATAAGGCACTATCAAGCTCCAACATATGACTGTAATTCATAATGCTCTGCACCATGCCTGGCACTTTGAACCTAATGAGAGAGATGCACCCTTCCCTTGAACGCCTTGAGGCCATGGAACAACATAGATTTAAAAGAGGAGTCTCAATAAATAGCCTCTATACAACAGTCTGAACACGCACACATTGCTTTGAAGCTTTTGTGACTGCACGTATGCGCTACTACACGACCTCCGGTGCAAGACACAAAGCAACAAAAAACAATGTTCATGCTATGGGTGTTCATGCAACGCGCTTCTTTTGATACCATATTCGCTTGCCCATTCACGCAAGGAATCCTGCAGTCCATCACGCACGCTTGTGCGCCCTTCACTATCACTGCTACTGTGGACACCAAAGAGAGCAGACTGTAGATCGACTTCTTCCCACTGTTCCCCGTCATCTGTGTTTACGGGCGTGATGTCTTCGCAACAATGCTTTTCAAGTCGCGCGATTTAAGCTTTCTAAGCTGTTCCCACCGCTGTCACGTGGTGCTTCGAGACGTTCAACAAATGCTATTTGTTCCGAGTCATGCCGACTACTTTCACAACTCCCCTGAACTCCTTCTTTCGCAAAAACATCAATAACTTTCTTTGTATCCCTGCTTGCCTTCTCGCAAGCACGCCTGTCGGGTGGTCGCGACATTTGGTGCGTAGGAAGCGAGAACAAAGCAGTTTTACTTGTACGCAATAAGCCTACTAACAATAGCCCTAACCGCACTTTTGTGAAGAGAGTCAGTACTCCCCGCGCAGAAACTGGCCCTCAGATCACACGCATGGAACAAAAGAGCTCTTGCCGCGTTTCCAAAGTGCAAGGTCGCGGTGCGTCAGTTGAAAGCCGCGCGAGAAAGGCACCTGCATTCAACAACAAAACGCGCTACGGCACCCGCCGAAGCGAGCGAATATTTTTCACATATTGATGACCATGACGATTGAAGGTGCGTATTACAAAAGGGTAACGTAAGATAGTAAAACCGAAATGCCACAAAGCCTATTAAAACATTCAAAATAACTTCAAGAAAGATTTTAGTAGTTTGAGCAGAATACAAATGCGCATAATTCACACTGCTGAAAAAAAAGGTAAAGAAAGTTCTAGTACGATGATACGGCTTGGTGAAGCATCCTAATACATAGTAACATGGGTTTTCTTAACAATACAAATATTTATTTGCTCAGAACAGAAGAGAATAAGCGCTTGGATTATAGCGTACTATTTTTTATAGAATGATGTCCTAGTACTTCACACCCTGGACGGTGCGCGACGCCGTGCCGAAAGGTAAAAAACCCGCACGCAAGTGCTAGGTCAGATTTTGTTTAGCCCGTGTTCAAAGTCTAGGTTCCTAAATAAAATGTAGGTTTTAAATATTATGTAAATATTTAAATAAATCATCGCATGTAGCTTCACGTCTGTGCTTATGTCCAAGGCATAAATCAGTGGACGTTACAAGGCACTCATAGGCGGACACCTGCAGGACGTACGCCGCTGGTCGATCCATAAACAAACATCCTCCGGACGTCCACCGTATACGCGGACGTTATGCTGCGTCCCAAGAACTAGGTCCCCTGTTCGTACCATGGATATCGTTTCCCGGACGTGGACGTTCGGACCTAAATTGCATATCCACTGGATATCTGTGGTCCATTGGGATGTCACTAATAACCCTTATGGCAGTGATCACTTCCCCATCGTCCTAAGCCTTAAAAAATAAAGTGAGTGTCCTGCACATGTTCCTCGATGGAAAGTTGATTCAGCCGACTGGACCAAGTTTCGCGAACTAACGCAGCTGCACTGGAATGATATCTGTGAACTTAGCCTACACGACGCAGTAGCATACATAACAGCGTTCATTATTGATGCTGCATCAGTATGTATCCCCCAAACAAAAGGGTCGCCCTCGAAACGATGTGGTGGAATGAGGAGTGTAGGGAAGCCAGGAAAAAGCAAAACTAGGCTTGGAATCTCCTCCGTAACTCACCAACCACAGAGAATCTAATTAATTTCAAGGCGATCAAGTCGCAAGGTAGAAGAACGCGCCGCCGTGCTAAACGGGAAAGTTGGAAAAACTACATAAGCAGAATCAATTCATATACAGACGAACGAAAAGCCTGGAACAGGGTTAACAAAATAAAAGGCCGTGAAACTCATCCCTTATCTTTATTAAATACACAAGGAGACACCCTTGAGGATCAGGCAGATTGTCTAGGAGCACATTTCGAGCACATTTCCAGTACATCTCATTACACAGATACATTCCTAAAATACAAGCGACTAGCAGAACAGATGAATTTGGGTCGGAAAAGCACATCCAACGAAGTATACAATCGTCCATTCGGAATGGCTGAGTTCCAGGCCTCACTGAACTGTTGCAACAAGTCCGCTTGAGGAAGTGACAGAATAATGTATGAGATGATCAGACACTTACACCCCGAAACCCAAAAAACACATCTCTCACTCTTTAATTCCGTGTTCTCTGCTGGCTACATTCCTTCTGTTTGGAAAGAAGCAATCGTAATCCCTATTCTCAAAGATGGCAAGGATCCTTCCTCACCCAACAGTTATAGGCCTACAGCTCTGACAAGTTGTATATGCAAATTATTTGAGAAAATGATTAACCGTCGCCTCATCCATTTTCTTGAAAGCAACAAGATACTCGATCCCTTACAGTGCGGTTTTAGAGAGGGCAGATCCACAACAGATCACCTTGTCCGCATCGAGACAAGTATCCGTGATGCCTTTGTCGACAAACAGTTTTTCTTGTCCGTATATTTAGATATGGAGTAGTACTCTAAAAATGCTAGATCCTGTCCACCACTTAGGCATCCGCCTTGCAACAGGCGCCTTTAGAACTAGTCCTGTGCAAAGCCTTTACGTCGAATCTAATGAATGGTCCCTATACTACCAAAGGACATATTTGTGTCTTTCGTATGCTTTGAAGGTAAAATCAGCTGTGGATCATCCATGTCATTCAATTATTCACGACTCCTCCACGGCCAGGTTATTCCGTAACCGCCCAGGTGTCCGGCCTCCTCTGTCCCTCCGGTTGGAAGCACTCTCAGAAAAACAGGGGTCTCTCTTTTAGAGAATGTCTTAATGGCCCCCTCTCGGCTTCCACCGCCTTGGGAGTGGCAAACTATCCAACGTGACATCTTTTTCTTAGAATTATCGAAACAAGCACCTGAGGCTCACTTACAGTCACATTTTATTGAACTTAAAGAGAAGTATTCCTCCGACGAATATTACACAGATGCTTCGAAGTCTCCTGCTGGTGTTGCTTACGCAGCTGTCGGACCCTCATTTTCAACATCTGGGCCACTAAACCCACACACCAGTATCTTTACGGCAGAACCATGCGGTATACTTTCGGCTATTAAACACATAAGGCGCAGAAATGTCGCTAAGGCTGTTGTCTTTACAGACTCATTAAGTGTCGTGAGAGCCCTGATTAGCTTACGAAAGCATAAGAATCCCATTTTGAATGAGCTGTATAGTTTGTTGTGCTCCGCATATATCTGCAACCAAGCGATTATCCTATGCTGGGTACCTGGTCATAAAGGTATAAAAGGCAACGTAGCTGCTGACGAAAACGCTACATCATTGAGTTTTAGCGACACAGATGGAAATATCCCCATTCCTGCCACAGACCTAAAGCCCTTTCTGCGCCGTAAATTGAGGAATCATTGGCAAGCAGAGTGGGATAAAGAAGCATTGAGTCAGCTACACATCATAAAACCAAAACTGCGGAATTGGATAAGTGAGAAAACAGCACGGTACAAAGAAGTGCTTCTTTGCCGATTGAGAATAGGACACACTTACAGTACTTAGAACGACAGAAAGCTGAGCTAGTTGGTAAGGATTCATTATGCAAAATAGAAGTGAGGCGTGCATGCACCAGATCCTGCATGCACAAAATAAGCGCCAGTTTTAATGCGCAGGTCCGGCGCCTATTAGAAGCAGGGTATCCTAGTGTAGCGGTGGCCACTGTGGCTGAGCGCCTAAAGAAGTCGGTTTCGAGAGGGACGGGCGTGAATATCAGAAAGCAGTAATAGCAAAAAAAGAGTAGAGGCTATTCCGTATATTCATTCAGTGTCGCACAGGCTTAAAAAAGTTGCTAGTAGATATGATGCTAATGTTGCTTTCACTGCTCCCAATAAGCTAGGTAAGATATGTGCTGCCGTAAAGAATAAAAAGGAGCGGGTAAAAGGCAAAAAACGAACAGATATTCGTCCAGTGAAGCTCAATAAGAACAACTGTTTTACTGACTGTCGTACGGGTGTAGTTTATAAAATACCCCTTAGCTGTGGCCAGTTCTACGTAGGGCAAACGGGACGGTGCATCAATCAGAGGCTAATGGAGCATAAAAGGTCGTTAACTGGAGGATCGCCTTCTAATATTTCGCTACATTGCCGAGATTGTAACTGCACGCCAGAGTTAGATGAATGCGCGATATTGTACAGGCATAAGAATGAAGATACGCGTCTTATGGTAGAGGCATGGCATATCTATAATGGTGGAAGTGCGTGCGTGAGTCAGCCTTCGATTACTTTACTTAAGGAACAGATTAAGTACCTTAACAGTTATCTCTCACGTAGGCCGGCACGTGTACCCGATTGACACGTGGTGTTACCATTCCTGAGCATGCGCAGATGAGTTTTGTGTCTTCTTTCTTTTTTCGCCTCAGTGCCCCCTTCAGTTGACAGTCGGCGTTCGTGTTGTCCACTTCTCTACTCTTGTGTCCTGTCTGCACGCCTCACTTCTATTTTGCATAAGGACACTTACAATACTCCCTCCTACCTCTTGACTGGCGGGGATTCTCCTACTTGTAGGGGGTGCGGCGATAGCTTGATAGATAGTGCTCCATGTTCTTATCCAGTGCCCTGCAATAGAAACAGAGAGGAAAAAGTATTTTCCTTCTGCATATGGGGAAAACATACCACTTCACCCTGCATTTTTTCTTAGTGATGAACCACTTTTTAAACTGCAAATAGTCTTAGATTTCTTAGCCGAAACCGACATTCTGAAAATAATTTGGCCAGGAAATTTTAACACGTGATTACCAGCCCTTGTATTCGAGGGCCGCCTTGATGCTCTATTGTAACTGTTGTTTCGTTTTCGTATGTTTTTTTTTATCAAAACACAACTGCCATCGTCCTCGTCCATAACTAATCAGTGTCATTATTTTAATAGCTATATATTTACGTCATTTATGGCGAAAGTTTTTAGGCCCTTATACAGCCATGTCACACCTGCCATAATAAATTCATTGTCCACGCCATTCAGAATAAATCCTTTAAATTACCATTTGTCATGGCGCTCTTTGGCCATAACTGGCCCTTGCGCAATTAAAAACCACATATCATCATCATCATTATAGTCAAGTGGTACCACCAAAACTCGTCTGGCGAGGAAACATAATAGTGCCAAAAAACGTGCACTCGCCAAGAATGAAATAAAAATAAAGAAGCGACGTTTCGGGCCCCGTACGGGTCCCTTGATCACAATGAAGATGCAAGCATGAGCGCGCGGCTATATGGGTGATGTGGCGCAGTGTTCGGGTGTATATCTCGCGAAGATTACCCCGCGTCCTGTTTATCGTGTGTCTAGTTGATTGGATGTGAAATGATTCTAAAAGCAAACGGGCAGATAAGTGTTTTTCTTTTGCTATGATGGCTGCCGAGTCCCAGTCAATGATGTGTCCGGTTAGTTAGTGGTGTTCTGCCGGGACGTTCGCGGCTGTGTGGCCCTTAGTGACGTCATTCCTGTGTTGTTTCAAGCGCCGTTTAAAATTTCCGCTCTCGCCGATGTACGACACATCACACTCCTTGCAAGGTATCTTGTATATCACTGCCGGGTAGTCCGCGTGTTGCAAAGGGTCTTTTGCGCGTACCAGCTGCTCGCCAAGTTTTCGGGAAGGCACGTGGGCGATTTGGACACCGTAGCCCTTAAAACTTCGTGCCAGGGCTTGGCTTGTTCCCCTGTGTAGGGTACCGCCACGCGCTTCACTGTTTCTTTCGCCGTTTCACGGCGGGGCTTCGCTGCTTTGCGCTCCTGCGTTCTAAGCAGTTGTCGAGGGTAGCCATTGTTCAATAGGTCCCTTTTTACAACCTGTAGCTTTTGCCTGCGTTTCGTGGGGCTGGAGCAGACGCGGAATGCCCGGGAGAAGAGTGCTGCTGTGACGGATCGCTTTTGCCCAATTGGGTGCGCTGAGTCTAAGCTCAGGTACTTTCCCGTGTGCGTTGGGTTTCTGTAGACACTAGTCCTCAAGCCGCTTGAAGTCCTCTCTACGAGGACATCCAGGAAGGGAATTCGCCCATTGTTTTCCTCTTCAGCCGTGAACTGTATACTCGGCTTAAAGGAATTTAGGTGCTCGAGGAAATGTGCTGCGTGCCGGCGAGGGATAATGCAGAAGCAGTCGTCCACATGTCAGAAATAGCTTTGGCCGCGTCCCGAATGAAGATAAGGCGGCACTTTCCAGATCCTCTAGAGCAATGCTGGCGCAAACGACGGATACAGAGGCTCCAATCGCTGTGCCGAATACTTGCTTGTAATACTGCTTGTTAAAGACGAAGTACGTATTTTCAAGGGAAAATTTTAGAAGGCGGCAAATGTCGTGGGATTCGAATGGCGTGCGTTCGGGCAAAGAAGAGTCAGCCTCGAGAAGTTTCCTGCAGCACTCGAACGCGTAGTCAATAGGCACACATGTAAACATTCACTTTACGTCAAAGGATATCATGACTTCGTCAACGTCAATACAGGCGCTTCTTATCAGCTCAATAAAGTGAGCGGAGTCTTTGACAAAAGTGGGCGTGAGTCCTGCAAGCATCCTACGAATACGGTGCAAGTAGCCGGACAGTTCGTACAGCAGCGAGCGTGTGTAGTCCACAATCGGTCGTACTGGGACGTCCGGCTTGTGAATTTTCGGCAGTCCGTAGAGCGCGGGAGCCGATCCGTTGTGGCAGAGCAACCTGTAATAGAGATTCTTTCTTTCGGGGGGACAAACTTCAAAACTTCAGTAAGCAGCTTCTGGAGCTCCGATTCCACCTTCTTCGTTGGATCCCTAGCCAGTTTGTCATAGGTCGACGTGTCCTGGAGCAGGCCATTTATCTTGTTGACGTAGTCCACACGGTCCAAAACCACAGTGGCATTCCCCTTGTCCGCGCGGAGGATGACTATGGCAGGTCAGCTGGCCGACATTTGGTCGTGACCTAGCTGCGCCGTGGAAGAAGCGGTACGGCTTGTTGAGCCCAGTTTACGGGAAGAAGCTCGGTCGCGTGCAATTGGGGTCGTCTCGAAGGTTGCGAGGACAAATCCTACGACCCTGCCGGCTGCAGAAACAAGCGCGTTGAAACGGTTACAAGAAAACGAGAACATAGTCATCCTCCCCGCGGACAAGGGGAATGCCGCTGCGGTTTTTGCACGTTTTTTGGCACTATCAATATTATGTACTATCAAGTTAGTGGGAATATCAAGCTATTTGATGATGCATTCATGGGGAATCCTAGCCGAACCCTCGTCATGGGTATGTGCCATTTGTCACGGGCAATAGTCATTCTAGTCTCTCTTCTTGTGGTAAGAGTATCGCAAAGCCTATTTCGTACGCTTGCAGAGCAGTTGAGATTTAGACATCAATGCCAGCTTACAAAGCATCTTATCGGAAATCAGCCAGCAACCTCCGAAGATAGAGAATTCTGCAGTTTCCAATCGTACTGTTTCTGTTGTCCTTGGCAGAGATTTTGATTGCACACAGAGGGGACATATTGTAGGAAAATAAAAAAACTTGTGATGACAAGGGCCGTATATGATGGAAATTATAGTAGATTATGACCAGCATTAGCTCAAGCCCTGCTAAAGGTCTGCGGTATCTAAAAAAATATTAAAGTGCTGGTTTTCATATGCTATAGCTGCTGTGTGCATTAAGCTCAACTGCCTTCTTGGCAACATCACCCAGGAATGCCCGCTCCACACTCTGTCACATGCACTTTGACAGCATCTGCTTTGATCTACTTAATTGCATATCAGTAAAGATGGGTCTAGTGCACTAAAGACTGACTATGCTGCATTCAAAGGGAACTAAAGCGTTCTTGAAAAGTTCTTGAAACCAGCCAAGCAGGTTTTTGAGAACTCGTAATGTCGTAAAATTACAAAATAAAACTTATTTGATATAAGTGATGTAATGCTGATGAGGTTCGGGCATGCGTTTCAAGGTGCTTGGCCTTCATTTTCTCTAGTAATACTGAACCTCCCAAATTGGTTAGGGTCTTGAATGAATTCTTCACTAGGCCCAACTATTTTGTTGCTACCTTATATTGTCTCTATAGGATGAGTTCCCAACAAAAATCGTGTGGCTTCCTGTTGTCATAACACCCTACAACTTCCTTAGATGTAGGGTCATTTGATATTCACCAATAAATACTTACACAAGATTTAGATGATGCCTTTAAAGATGTGTCCCTCATGCTTACATGTAAAGTAGCACTGACATTAAACTTTTTTACTGAATTCTTTTTAATCTGGTTCCACATGTCACCTTTATGACCCCACCATGCCACTAAAAGCTGGGTGTTGTTTGAGCGATCCTTAATGTGTGCCAAGACTTTCTTCAATAAATAAATTTTCTTATGACTATTCTCAAACATCTAAATTAAAATTAATTTACTTCTAGTGTTCTATAAGTCACAACCACGATACGATTACGAGGCATGCCATAGTAGCAGACTCCGGCTTAACTTTAATCGCCTGAGGTTTTTAACATGCATCCACTCCACAGTGTGCACCAAGACAGAAAGGAAAGACCAATGTTGTGCGGCATAGTGGTCCTAACATGCTCAGTTTTCAGTGATCTAATAATGGCACGGCTTACTCATAAACAACTGCAGCATGCATAATTTGTTTGCGACCTACCATGCAATGTCGTCACCAGATAATGGGGCACTATGCCTTTGGCACATGTTTAAATGTTTGCGTTAAGGATATATCTGTTGCGCATAGAAGAAATTTGAAGTTTCATAGTGTAATTAACTGAATGACAGCTACACACGCTTAAGAAAAAAATTGTGCCAGGGCTATTGAACTCTGTAGTGTTTAAATGAGCTTGACCAATTCTAGCAATTTTACACATTTCGGATGACCGCAGGTCATTCATTACAGTTATAGCAGCTTTTGTACTTTTATACGTGCTGTTTGTGCCAATTTTATACAGTGATCATCGATAACCACACCACACCATGTTGGTAGAAGAATTCAGAATTTTAGTAAAATGGGGTCGTTCCATGTTGAGGTGCACCAGCATGTCATAGTAAATAGAAGCCAGAAGCAGCAGCATTTTAAGGTATTGTGCCGCACCATGTAAAGTCAAATTATTGTGCCCCCCTCCACTCTCGCTGGCAAAACCTGCTGGTGAAGCATTGTGAGGGGGCTTTCGAGGTACGCTGCACTCTTCCCAAAACAGCGTCCGAGGCGGCTATCTATTATGCCTACAGGACGAAAAGTCCCTGGCGAGGAGTGCATCAAACATACGGAAATAGCAGTCAATTACGTTGCTGAACTTCCAGAGAGTTATAGTTTTGCCCTCAGATTGCAGAACACACCAATGCTATAGCAAGCAGTGTGGTGAAAGCTGTTTCAGGGCTCTACCACGGCCTAGCCGGCCCCAAGCATGGCGTTTTAGCAGCAATACTTAACAGTAAATTGTATTTGTACTTCACTCTGTCTTTAACACTGCCAGGCTTTAAAATACGTGAGGTCACTCTCGTTCATTTGGAGTGTTTATACAAAAAAGTGTGTGTGCATGGAAGAGGTCAAGGTTCCTTTGTCAAGCCAAAATGCTTCCTGGCATGATAAAGTGAAGCCTTGTGTATTTCAGTCTGCAGTTGCTCACTGCGCTTTCAAAAGCGCAATCAGAACAGAGAGCATAGGAAAACACACAAGCGATATTTCAGCCCTTTATTTGAAACAAATGTAACTTTGTTTTACAGAATGACCACATCCCAAAAAGCAACCACATGCTATGCAGACAATACAGTCAACTTATGTTAATTGGACAGTTATTAACGTGTCCTGCCTTTATATGTGCAAATGTTTCAAGTATCAAAGTGTGCCCCTCCTTTGTAACTTGTCCTTCGAACAATGTATGATTTTAACAAATGCTTAATTTAGCACCATCGCCACACTTATAGAAGAAAACTACATATTAATATGGCAGGTCCTTGTAGAACAGAAAGGGGTGTACAGTAAACTTCCAATAATCTGACTCCGGTTAATCTAATTTTTCAGCTAATTCGATCCTGGCCGAAGGTCCTTGCCCCATGCACTTCTCCGGGTCTAAAATTTCGTTATTTCGATCCTAAAACTGGCATTCGCCTGATAATGGAACTTGACCCGACCCCAATAACGACCCCTTTTAGTGGCAGCGTCTGTCTCAGCGGAACTTAGGGGACAGTGAATGCGTTAAACAAACGCCATCTCCTGTCTGAAGTGCTTATTTTTGACCCACCCGAGAAAGATTTTCAAGCATTAACAGTAGCTGACAATGTCCGATTGTGGTACGTATCTGATTACCCGCTGTGGTTGCTCAGTGACTATGGTGTTGGGCTGCTAAGCACGAGGTCGCGGTATCAAATCCAGGCCACGGCGGCCGCATTTCCATGGGGGCGAAAACACCCGTGTGCTTAGATTAAGTGCACGTTAGAGAACCCCAGGTGATCTGAATTTCCGGAGTCCTCCACTACGGCTTGCCTCATAACCAGAAAATGGTTTTGGCACGTAAAACCCCATAATTTATTTTTTTATTTCCAGTATCAGCGATGTAACATCTGGTGCACCACAAGGAAGCGTACTCGGACTTTTTCTGATCTATATTAACGACTTGCCATCCGAAATAACATCATCCATTCGCTTGTTCGCAGACGATTGTGTGATGTATCGTCAAATCTGCTCACCTTCCGATCACGTCGCCCTCCAACGGGATCTTGACCGTATTACTTACTGGTGCTCTTCTTGGCAAATGACCCTAAACACTAAAAAATGCAAACTATTAACATTCACCCGCAAAAAGACATTTTCTGCTTTCGATTACTCACTTGATAAGAACCCCGTCCCACGCACCAACTCATTCAAGTACCTCGGCATTCTCCTTACTATATTAAGTAAACTATATTAAATAAAATATGAAAACTTAGTATAATACAACTAAATAAATGTTGCTTCTTGTATCACTGAAAATCAAGTCCAGAAGCTTGAAAAACTGTCTTTTACTGAGTGAACATAAAAAGCATTTCGAAATGGTGGGCTCAAAATGCTCAAACTTAAATCACAGGCTGCATTCCTAGTTTTCCCCAAAATATAGGTCGTGACCCTGAGACAGCATACATCAGATTCAGCTTGCAGTTGTGAAGTGGCTTGGGAAGTTCACAAATAGATACGAAATTATTTTAAAGTTCAGGCTATAGTTTGTAAGCGCAGTTGTGCCTGCTCATAGCACAACTGGCGCTGTATAGCATACTTGTGATAAAAACAGCTCCCCAAGAGAAAGGCACTCCTTTTTGTGCAACTTCCGTGACTGTCTATTAGACAGCCACGAGAGCACGAAAGGGTTTTGAGACTATTAAAACCAATTTCCTTGAAGCAAAGGCCTCAAATTTAGCATTGGGCCAGTTTTGTCACAAGGAACAGTTATTCCTACTCACACATGCCTATTTGTTTTTTTATTTAGTTTCAGGTCCACCTAAATTATTGCCGTCATGACAGACGTCATATAGTCTGGTAGCATCAATCTTTTTATTAATCATTCGACCATTCAAATCTAAAAGCTTGCAGCAGAGTAAAAGGCCACGAGGACAAGGGAAGAGAGGAGAGGCATCACGTTTTAACATTAGTGGGTTGCAGTGTAACAGAAGTAGGCAAGCACTAATTGAGCGACAAGGCCACTGGACGCAGGAAAAGCAGATTTATTTCAGACACAGCAGCCTGTAAGGAAGAAAGGGAACACTAATTCTTTGTGAAGCTTGGTCTGCATCCGTTTTATATACCATCGGTGATCATGAATATGTCGGAGGCGAAGCACCTTGTTATGGGGATGTTGGGAGTACAGAAAGACCCATATTCAATATATATATATATATATATATATATATATATATATATATATATATATATATATATATATATATATATAATATGAGTCAGAGTAGTTAGGATGGCTGACTACCACCAACACGCAGCAGCCAGCTTCTTGCGGTCTTCTTCCTCTCTCTTCTTTCATCCTTCCGTAACAGGACCACTGGGTGGGGAAGCGCCATCTCGGCGCATGGTAGGCAAAGAATCGCGAGCGAAGTATGGCACTTAAATGGTTAAGCATCTCCATACGTTAAACTTGTGGACAAGCTTTGCCACCTTTCTAGAACAATAACTATCTGGTGCCATACATCACTCAAACCCCTACTAATTAAATCTACCTTTAGATGAGCAGTACCTGCGTTAGACGCAGCGGCGTACCCTTTTAGCAAATGGATATACATACCATGTTCAGAAAGAGCAAACCAAACAAACCAACAGCGACCAGTACTTGTGTCTATTTGTCTTCAACGAGGCAGAGACAGACAATGTCTTGATAAATACAACAAATATAAGGTGCAGGCAGAAGAAATAAGCAGAAGCTGTAAAGACATCAGCACAGTGAAACAAATTAGACAAATTTGCACACAGTCAACGATCTGAGCCGAGGTCAATTCACAACGTTACTGCCACATTTAGAAGCAAATTCTCCTCATGCAACAGCAGCAGCAGCAGTAAACGACTTTATTGGGGTCCTGAGGAGCTAAGCGGGGGCCTGCAGGTCCCTACCCAGCCGTTGGCTAGTCCCATGTCGGAACAGAGAGGCCATGCCTCTCCGCTCGTTCACGGGCCCTCTGGGCAGCCAGGAGCTGGACGTCCTCTCTCGGGTCTGTGATGGCCTTCGTCCAGTTTTCTTCTGTATTAAAATCCTGTAACACAGGGCACTGCCAGAGCATGTGATTTAATGAGCTAAATTCAGTGCCACAATCTGGGCAGAGTGGATCGATGTCCGGGTGGAGGATGTTCAAAAAGCCCTAGAGGGGTAGGACCCCGTCTGGAGCATGCGAAGCGTGCTAGCTTGTGGCCTGTTGAGCTTATGATGGGGGAAAGGAAAACTCTGCCTATTCCCTCTGTAATGAGAGGTGATTTCATGAAAAGTAACCAGTGGATCACTGTGGACGAGCTCTCCCGAACTCACCCGAGACACCATCCCGTCGTGGCATGCGAAACCTCGCGCACGGTCGTGGGCTATCTCATTGGGGTTCAGGTGACCCGGTAATACGTCTGGTCCCATGTGAGCCGGGAACCAGACTATGTGGTGAACAATGTCAGAGGGCTGTTTGCCGTTTAGAATCCTGGCTGCTTCTTTGGCTATCAATCCCGATGCGAACGCTCTAACGGCTGCTCGGGAGTCCGTGTACACCGTAGTGCGTTTTGAGTCCAGTAATCCGAGAGCTATAGCAGCCTGTTCCGCCACATCGACCGAGGAGGTTTTCAGCGAGGCTGCCGAGAGGAGTTCTCCCCTGTCATTGACTATGGCTACGGAAAACTTGTTGGCACTGGCGTGTCGCGCCGCGTCAACAAAGGTCTCCGTTCCGGATATGTTCTTTAAGAAATTTGTAGCCCTCGCTAACCTTCGACCTTTATTGTGTTGGGGATGGACATTTCTTGTAAAAGGGTCTACAATAAAGGAATTCCTTGTCTGAATATCAAGTTGCGTGATATTTCCCTGATTGAAGCTAGGACGGAGGCCTGCCGCATCCAGAAGTCTTCTGCCTGCTTTAGAGTTTGATAATCTAATAATTTGTGCTGATCTTTGTGCTTCTATTAATTCCGAAGTTGTGTTGTGTACTCCCAATGTCATGAGTTTCTCTGTGCTAGCCGTGATTGGCACGCCGATCACCCTTTTGATACTTTTGCGCATAAGCGTGTCTAATTTATCCATTTCTGTTTTCGTCCAATAGGGCCGCGACTATGTAAATGACATGGCTGATGAGGAAAGCATGGTGAGCCCTAAGGAGTATATCCTCGCCTATACCACCTTTCTTGTTGGACACTCTCATAATTAATCTAATAATGTTTTCAGTTTTCGTGGTGAGTTGGGCTATAGTCTTAGCGTTGCATCCCTTTGAGTTTATTGAAAGCCCTAGTATTTTGATAGAGTCTACTCTCGGGATGGTGTGCCCATCTCTGGTACGAACGCTAATGGGCACCTGATCCAGTGGGGTGAGTCCCCTAGCACCTCGTCTAGCCTGTCTGTACAGCAGGAGTTCCGACTTTCCAGGCGAGAGTGCCAGTCCCGTACCTTTCAAGAAAGACTCTGTAACATCCAGAGCCTCCTGTAGAGCTTGTTCGACCGTAGCCTCCGATCCTCCAGGACACCAGATTGTAATATCGTCAGCATATAATGCATGACCTACGTAAGGAATTGCTGCAAGGCTTTCCAACAATTTGCGCATTGCTATATTAAACAGAAGGAGTGGGATAACTGCCCCTTGGGGAGTACCCCTGTTTCCGCGTGTGAAATATTCCGAGACTGATTGCCTCAACTTTATGGCCGCCGTCCTGCTCTCGAGGAAGGATGCAACGAAGCAGAAGAATTTAAGTCCTAAGTTCAAGGCCGATATCTCCTGAAGGATATAGTCATGTGCAATTGGATCGAATGCCTTGGATAGATCCAGGGCGAGGACCCCTTTTACATCTTTGCTTTGAGAGTTAATTATCTGTGTTTTGAGCAGGAGCATGACATCCTGCGTTGAAAGCAAGGGCCTGAAACCAACCATATTGTACGGGAATAGTTCCTTGCGCTCAATATATCTCGATATCCTGTTATGCACTGCATGTTCCGCTACTTTGCTAATGCAAGAAGTAAGGGAGGTAGGACGGAGGTTCTCCATGCTGGGTGATTTACCTGGCTTGGGGATTAAGACCACTATGGCCTTCCTCCAACTCTCCGGTACAACGCCCTCCTCCCATACCTCATTTATCTCATTCACTAAAGCTTGAATTGCTTTGTCGTCCAAATTTCTTAAAAGCCGGTTTGTAACTCCGTCGGGGCCTGGGGCAGACCTTCCGTTTAAATTGTGCAGCACTTCCCTGATCTCAGCTTCCGAGAAGGGGACGTCCAGCTCTGGGGCAGGCGCGCCCTCATACTGAGGGAGGGGAGAACCTGGGGTTTGGCCAATTGGAAGGTATTTGTTCGCTAGTTTCCAAAATATGGAGGCCTCTGAGATGCCTTCCATTTTTTCCTTATTAATTAATCGGTCTATGACTAGTCTCTGATTACATTTGGATTGTCCATCGTCTAAGAGATGTTTAAAGAGAGTCCATTTGCCTCCTTTGCGCATTTTTCCATCCGCTGCCGAGCAGGCGTCTCTCCATTGCTGTTTATTAAGTTCAGAGCAATGCTCCTCAATTAGTTTATTGAGCTCCGCGATCTTTTTCCGTAGCCTGCGATTGAGTCTTTGTGTCTTCCATCTGTCGAGGAGAGAGCGCTTGGCTTCCAGGAGATGCGCTAACCTTGCGTCCATCCCTGGGGCATCAAAATCCGTAACTATTTCCTTGGTGGCTTTCTCGACATCCATTTGTATCTGTACAAGCAGTTCACTGAACGTGTCGTATACTGCCTCATCTTCACCTCTTATTTTCCTAAAGAGGTCCCAGTCTGTGTATTTATAGGTTTTGGGAGGAGCTGCTATTATTTCCATCCTGAGTTCTATTATGTAGTGGTCGCTCCCCAAGTTCTCCTGTAAGTTGGGCCACGTGGCCACAGCATTTCTAGTGAAGCTGAGATCAGGGGTCGTGTGTCTGGCGACCGAGTTTCCCAACCTCGTGGGGAAACGTGGGTCCGAGACCAGCGTCAGGTTTAGGTCTGTACTCACTGCAACTAGGTTGGCCCCTTTCTTTGTACGTGTTACATAACCCCAAGCCGGGTGGGGAGCGTTGAAATCTCCTGCGACTATTAAGGGCTGCGATATCGCAGCGCTTGCGACCATATTTAGTAGTGACCGGAGATTGTGCTTATGAGCGGAAGGAGAGCTGTACAAGTTGAGAATGAAAATGTTTCGTCGGATTTCTCGTGGGGGATGATTTCAATTAACTGTGCCTCGAGACCGGATTTCTTATCCGAGTTACAAATTTTGACTTCGTGCTCCTGAAAAGAGGTGTCTTTCCTGACGAATGTGGCGATACCTCTGCCATTTTCCCCTTTTTGGCTAACCGAACGGTAGCCCGATAAATTTACCTTCTCACTAAGTGTTTCTTGCAAGAGCAGGACGTGCGGTATTATTGCTTGTGCTTTGATGAGCTGTAATAGAGCAGCCTTGCGCCTTAAGAAGCTGGCGCAATTCCACTGCCAGGTAATTAGGTTTCCGGTTTGTCCCGCCATATTGATTTCTATTGAACTAGCAGAGCCTGCAGGGTACTCGTGTTATCGGAATCCTGCTGTACTTTCTTAGCTTTTGCAGTGGTGCCACTGGAGATGCTTTTGATTTTGCTAGAGTCTATCATTTTCATTTTAGACTCGAGGATGCCAACTCTACGTGTTAGGTGGGAGATGTTACTGTCCATATGCTCGACAGTGCTAGATTGAATAGCTAAGGCCTCTCTCATCTGCGTGAGCGATTCCTCAATTACCTTCAAAGACGCGAGTATGTTTGGCTCTGGCTTAGGGTCCTGAGCGGGGGACTCGTCAGTTTGCATTGGCTCTCTTTCCGTGGTCGCGGGCGGGGGGGGGGGGGGGGGGTGAATAGCTTTGCGCTTATTCGACCCTTCTGCTTGAACTGGGATGGGCAAGGCTACTTCGCGGGGTTGTCGCGCCCTCTGGGGCGAGAGCGCGATCCGCTGGATCGCCCTCTGGATCGGGGGCGGGAGCGTCCTCTCGATGCCGATATGTTGCGGTGAGGGGAGTAGAAAGGTTTCTCTCCCGCCATTGCTTCTTCGCCGCTAGCTGTGTCGAAGCCACGCGGTCCTGCCGCCCGCTGCGCGTGCTGTGCGCGCCTGCGGCGCCGCCGTCTTTGGCGCACGATGTATGGCACCTGGAAGCGCTGTTTCCACTTGCGGTCTGCCGTTTGGTGTGCCCCACCACAGATGACGCACTTGGGATCACATTGATGATCCTCTGATGGTGTGAGCATGCCACATCCGCGGCATTTTTTCTGGTCTTCGCCCTTCGGGCAAACGTCGGACCTGTGGCCCAATTCGCCACACGCATAACAAACGTCTACTTGCCTGCGATACAAGGAACAAGGGTAGCGAACACCATCACATACGACGTTTAGGGGGACCTTGTGTCCGTCGAACAACACGATCACTGTTGTTGTCTTCTTGATTCTTCGAACCCCCAGACCGCCGGGGTTTCTCCGGTTGACGATCATCTCCGTCAGTTCTGCGTCACTGATGTCGACGTTGATTCCGCGGATCACTCCTTTACATGTGTCGTCCGACACAGCCACGTAGGCCGCCACTTCTATGACGACACTTGCCATACAAATCTGCTGAACCTTGGCGTAGGCGCGCGCGTTCTCCTCGAACGGCGTGGCAACCAGGAGAATGTTCTGGAAGGGGTTCGTGCACAACGTGTCGTCGAACACCTGCTCCGCTGTTAGGGAAGCCGCCTTGGCGAGCGCACGCTTGAAAATAATAAGGTCCGTCTTTTCAACATCCAGCCCTCCACGAGGCCTTATAATGGTCTTAAAGTGATTCCGAGGAAGGTTCGCGATTCTGGAAGCTTCCACAACTCGTCGAAATACCTTCTGTGGTGCGGCATTGCGGGCGCCGCCATTACCGCTTCCTTTCGCTGACGTGGGCGCGTTAGGATCACACCGCTCGGCAAGTTTCTTCTTCTTGCTCACGACTTCGATCCAGCCTGAGCACTCCGCTTCCTCTGGATTGATTTCCATGCCTTCTACAACCGAGGTATTGGGGTTGGAGGCCATTTTCTAGCTCGACGACGCGTTGGGCCTAGGCTCGACGCCTGCCCGACCGCCCGTATGGTTTGGCTCGTGAGGCGTAGCTGCGCGCCAACGTGGCGTACGGTGGAAAAGTCCGAAAAATCCACCCACCGGTAAGATTTCGGTAGTCGCCTGTTTCTTGGAGTAAACTGCGTCGATTGATGCACAGTTCCTGTGGGTTGAGGCAAGAAATCTGGTGCAAAAGGTTTGTAGAAACGGGAGCAGACGCGCTCGCACATGTGCGTTCGAAAGCGTCGTCTTCTTCCCCTCCTCATGCAACAAGAAAAAAAATATGTTTTATCTGTAAACAGCAGGAATGCATAGAATTAGTTGATATTCTAAAAAACAGCACAGACAACAATTAAAGCAGACACTGCTTGTATCATCTGCCCTCTTGCTGTTTTTATAATGTCGATCAAAGTTGAAAAGCTACGCATATTATATCAGAACTAAAGCAACGGACGTGTATAGAAAGCTTGGTGAACCGATTCATACACTCATATATGTTTGATTTTGAAAGTTCCCGTAAAAGCGACAGCAGCAGCCGCAGTAAAATGGGTTCGTTTACCAGCTCGCTCACGCTACGCATTGTATGATTTAACTCCACGGCTCACAAAGGAGCTGCTCAGAAGCTTTAACTGAAGGAAATACGCTTTCGTTATTTCGCTGCAACCAATGAAAGTCAGTGCAAGCAGTAAGAAAGATAATTAAATGCAGCTATGCGCTGCATGGGTAAATAAGAGGCACATAGCATAGTCATCCCACGGAGATGGAGAAATATAGACTTACGCACACGATAGATATTATAGGACGACATCTTCACTAGTTGAGTGCATGCATTGCTGGCGCGTAGAAGCTGGCGCCGTTTTTTTTTTTTTTACATCGGTGCAACGCATAGTAACTGCAGTAGTAATTGTTGAAGGCACTAACGGATCATTGCAGGACCTGCGACAACCGTTTCATGTTCCTTCGAATTTCGAGATCACATCGACCACAGCTCGAAGGCACAACCGGTTTTTTACATGTCAGCAAGAGAACGGGTAATCACACGACACTCACCTTTGCTCCAAAAGTACGTCACGGTTGCACCGGCAGCTGGGCAGCAAATGTTATCAAGCCTTGGCCCACCGCAGTGTCCGCAATTTAAAGCTTCTAAACATTCGCCAAAAACAAAAAGCCCGGGCATCTGCGTCAGCAGGCGTTTGGTGTGTTGCGACACCACGTACCCGAGCACACGAGGGTTGGAACCTCCCGCGTGCAGCCGTGCGCGGCTTAGCCGTGTCTGGGGAAAGGGGGATCCTGGGGGTTGAGCCGATGCTGGGTGTTTGGACCTTTTGGCCCCTCGGCGGAAGCAACACATCCCTTTGGCCTCTGCTTCACATAGACGGCACCTCCAAAATGACCCACCTGCGGGAAATCGGCAGTCGCCTTCTCCTGTCTCTCTCTCCTCAACTCTTCGTCTTTCTCTCTCACTTTTTGACCTTTCCTGTCTCCTTCTCTCTTCAGTTTACTTCCTTTCTTCATGGCGGCAAGGGTTAACCTTGTGTGGCTATCCTACCTTGGGTACACCATATTTGGTTATAATGGTAATGTACAGCTGGCGTTTACAGGCAGTGTTTCACAGGTCCAGCAGCGTCCCCTTGTAGGACTCCACGGTGGGTGACTGGCGTTACTGCTGAAATTACCCTCTTTTATGGCAACTTCCTTCCCTCCCACTACCTGATCGCTCCCTGAAAAGAGGGCGCACCGATGATGCCTTCGAGATTTTTGCCCGCCAAAAAGAAACCTTCCCTCGTTTCCATGTAGTCCACTCTGAACAACCAGACAAACCCGTGCGAACAATCTCACCATTCCTCGTGTCCAAGTCTCTTACCCAAGTTTTTGGTACAGGCTATAAAGCATCCAGGATGGCAAGCGGTGATCTCCTCTTAGTGCTCCGCAACCAGAAACAATATGAAAAGCTACCCAACCTGGTATCATTTGGGGACGCCCATGTCACAGTAACTCCACATCATACTTTGAAAGCACCCGTGGCGTAGTCTCCGATGATGATCTCTTGCAGCTGACTGAATTTGAACTCCTGGAGGGCTTCAGTGAGCGGAATGTCATCAACGTCAAACGAATTAAGATGAGGCGTGACAATAAGGAAATACAGACGAAGCACCTGATATTTACTTTTGGCACAAGTGTTCCGCCCGAGTCCATCGAGGCTGGGTATATCAAGCTTTTGTTCGGCCATGCGTTCCTAATCCCCTGAGATGCTTCAAATGCCAGCGTTTCGGTCACAGTTCACAGAGCTGCCGAGGCTGCCAAACCTGAGCGAAGTGCAGTGCTCGTGAGCACACCTCTGAATCATGTGAAAACTCTCTCCACTGTGTAAACTGTGATGTGGAGCACGCCGCGTATTCGCGGTCGGGCCCATCCTGGAAAAAAGAAAATAGTTACAATCCTTTCAAGTCAAAGAAAACATAAGTTTCAAGGAGGCACGCAGGCGAGTATCCTTCTTGCCAAAGAACACCTTTGCCGATGTGACGAGTCAGGGGGCAATGACACAACGGCTTCCGGCGGCTGTCCGACCCGCAAGCAGTGAGTTCGCAGTTACGCCATCTACTCCCGCGGCGGTTGCAGCTAGCGCTGCTCCGCCACACCAGCAGAAGGGGCCATCCACCTCCGGGCAGGTGGCCTCAAAGGTCTCGTCCAATGTGCCGAGGCCTTCGCGTCAAACCAGCCAGACGGCTCTGAATAGCGCGTGTCCTGCTCCTCGCAAGAGGCGATGGACACAACGACCAGCCAGACGGCACCACCAGCGCCTAAGCCTCTCTCGACCGTTCCAAAAAAGACAAAACTCCCGTCACGGCGCCTCGAAAGGGCCCGTGAACTAATATCACTCTCTAAAGCACACATCACCAAACACATTTATTTTAATGGAGACACAAATACTACAGTGGAATGTACGAGGACTTATACATAACCTCGACGACATTACAGAACTACTACCCAAACACAATCCCAAGTTGCTGTGTGTTCAAGAGACACAAATGAAACCTACAAACACAAACTTTCTTCGCAATTACTCTTACGGAAGGACCGTGACGAAGCTAACGCCTCTTGCGGAGTAGCAATTATAGCGGACAAGTCAGCAGCTTGCCAACGCGTCGCCCTTCAGACGCTCCTTGAGGCCGTGTCAGTTCGGGCAGTTCTTTTTAATAAATTAATCACTGTATGTTCCATTTATATACCCCCGAACCATCATGCCAAAAAAACAGACTTTTATAACCTTATTATCCAGCTTCCCGAGCCTTACATACTCGTGGGAGATTTTAATGCTCACCACACGATGTGGGGTGATTCATGATGCGACGCGAGAGATCTATTGGTAGAGAATTTTTCAGTAAACGCGGGTGCATGTCTGTTCAATAAAAACGAACCGACCTATTATAATATGCATCACAATTCACATTCTTATTTAGACTTATCTATAGGCTCGGCAGCTCTTATCACTTACTTAGAACGGGGCGTTGTTAAAAATCCTTATGGAAGTCACCATTTTCCTGTACTTTTAAACTTAATTGTACCACATGAATGCCCTGCACATATGCCTCGGTGAAAGCTAGCTTCTGCCGAGTGCGACCATTTTAAGGAATCACCTACCTATCACGAGATTTTATCGCCGATATTAGTATTAGCGACGCGGTAGCGTATTTTACGGCTTTTATCATCGAAGCAGCGAATAATTTCATTCCACGACGGAACTCGTAGTTTGGATGAGCTACCGCTTGATTGTGGAATGAAGAGTGCAAGGAGACACGGAAAAAGCAGAATAAAGCCTGGGCTATACTGCGCCGATTCCCAACCAAACAAAATTTGAGTGCATTTAAAAACATTAAATCGCAGGGGAGACAACGCGACGGCAAGCTAAGAAGACAAGCCAGGAGCGGTTCTTGCGCGGCATTAACTCGTACACACAGGAGACAAAAGTATGGAATAGGCTAAGCAGACTTAAGTGACAACAAATTCATTCGTTGCCCCTTGTTGATATAGAGGGGGAAAAGTTGGAAGACCAGGCCGACGCTCTTGGTGAACACTTCGAGCGCATGTCTAGCGCCACTCACAATTCGAACTTTTTGAAACATAACGCAATAGAAGAACTTAAGCCACTGAATCGGAAATGTATTCCAAACGATCCTTATAACCGTCCTTTTACCATGGCCGAACCTAAAGCTTTCTTATCAGCTTGTCAGAGCTCTGCACCGGGCCCTGATAGAATCATGTACGCTATGATTAAGCACCTGCATTCCGACACACAAATCACGCTACTCACACTTTTCAATACTTTTTGGGCTGCTGGTTATCTCCCATCTAAGTGGAAAGGAGCTATTGTGATCCCGGTTTTGAAGCATGGTAAAGATACTGCATTGATGACTAGCTACCGTCCTATAGCGCTTGCGGGCTGCCTTTGTAAGCTTTTTGAAAAAGTGATCAATCGCCGTCTCGTACATTTCCTAGAGTCCAGCAAAATGCTAGACCCATTCCAATGTGGCTTTAGGGAAGGGCGATCTACAACCGACCATATCGTGCGCATCGAAGCAAGCACTAACGATGCCTTTGCGCCCAAACAATCCTTCTTATCCATATTTCTTGATATGTAAAACCCTATGACACAACTTGGCGGTACGGAATCCTGCGCGACCATTCGGCGCTGAGCATCCGCGGCAATATGTTAGACATTATAGAGAGATACCTAGAGAACCGTACATTTCGGGTGAAAATAGATCATGCACTGTCGCGTAAATTTATACAAGAAACTGGGGTACCCCAGGGTGGCGTACGCAGCTGCACGCTCTTTGTCGTAAAGTTGAACACGCTTCGTGCATCATTACCACCAGCTATTTTTTATTCCGTCTACGTAGATGATATACAAATAGGTTTCAAATTCTGCAACCTCACAGTGTGTGAGAGGCAGGTACAGCTGGGCCTAAACAAGGTGTCCAAGTGGCAGACCAAAATGGATTTAAAATCAACCCCCCAAAAGCTCTGTTCTATTCACAAGAAAGAGAGGCCTGGTCCCAGATCCTTCTGTAGAACTGGGCGGACAAGTTCCTCCTAACTAAGAACACAAATTTTTAGGTGTTATACTTGACTTCAGGCTTACTTTCATTTCACACATAAAATCTCTTAACGCAAAGTGTCTAAAAACAATGAACTTACTCAAAAACCTATCCCGCACAACATGGTATAGCGACAGGAAGCACCTGTTGAATCTTTACAGGAGCCTAGTTCGATCATGAATACATTATGGTGCCGTAGTATAGCGACAGGAAGCACCTGTTGAATCTTTACAGGAGCCTAGTTCGATCATGAATACATTATGGTGCCGTAGTATATCACTCTGCCCTGCCGCCCCGAGCGCGCTAAAAATGTTAGACCCCATTCACCATCTCGGTATCCGTCTGTCCATTGGCGCATTTAGAACAAGCCTTGTCGAAAGTCTATACGTCGAGTCAGATGATTAGTCACTCCATTTTCAGAGAACATACATCAGCTTCACGTATTTTCTCAAAGTTCGTTCTAATAAGGAACATCCGTGTTTCACAACCATTAACGACTTGACGTGTGAAACACTTTTTCGGAATCAACCCTCTATGAAACTTCCTTTCTCACTGCGTGCAAGATAACATAGCACGGAAATGGATGTCCCAGTTCTCGCATATCGCCTAATGCCTCCAGCTAAGCTGTTACTGCCCTGGGAGTGGCAGGTGATAGACTGTGACGTATCCTTTGTAGAGGTCACAAAGCACGCGCCTGACCTCGAACTCGCTGTGCATTTCCGTGAACTTCGATTGACGTACTCCTGCTCAGAATTTTACACATACGCGTCAAAATCACATGCTGGTGTATCTTATGCTGCTGTTCGTCCCTTTTTTTCAAGATCTGACGTATTGAACCCGCAAACAAGTACCTTCACTGCGGAAACCTATGCACTACCACCTGCAGTAAAACATATAAAGAAATTAAAACTCGACAGAGCGATTGCATACACAGACTCGCTAAGTCTTGTAAAAGGCTTAATTTTTTTACAAAAGCATAAAAATCCTGTTTTCAATGAACTTTACTCACTCTTATGCAGTATTTATCTATCACATAGACATGTAATATGGTGGGTACCTGGCCATAGAGGTATCGAGGGTAATGTACTGGCTGACAAAATGGCCACATCACTCACATCACTAGCTATTATTCCTACGGCTGCTGTCCCTGTCACAGATCTGAAGCCTTTCTTGCGAAAGAAACTGCGGAAATTCTGGTAACGCATGTGGAATGCAGAACTAAATAAGAAAATGCACGTTATAAAGCCACAGTAAGGTTTTTGGCCCTTCCCAACAAAATAGCGGCGAACAGATGCCGTATTCTGCCGTCTCAGAATAGGGCAGACATTTGGTACCCACAATTTTATACTTACTGGAAATGAACATCCAACCTGTGGACGATGTGGTGAGATGCTGACCGTCCTTCACGTCCTCTTGGAGTGTCGGAAAGCCGAATCTGAGCATTTTCCTCTTGCATATCATTATTACGTCCCTGTTCACCCGGTATGTTTCTCGGTAAAGAGCCGTTTTTTAACACCAAAGCAGTCCTCATTTTCTTAAATAATGTTGTCCTACATGCTCATTAAATTCGTAGCACATCCTCTTTTCAGAGGATGCTGCTGTGATGTTTTTTATAGCACGTGCCTCCAGGCCCTTGTGTCTCAAGGGCTCTAACGAGGCAGTGGTGCTCTAGTCAATTTTAGCACCTTACATATTTTATATATCGTATCACTATGTCGCAATGCACCTTAATACTCATAGTACACGTATTTTTTCATTGCCGTAGACTTTATGCATATTAGAGCAACCATTCTTTTATGGCATCTTTACAGCCACGTCACATCAACATCATAGAAGTCATAACTCCACTGCAAACTCCACCGCAGGGGCGTCTGCGTCAGCAGGCGTTTGGTGTTTTGCGACACCACGTACCCGAGCAAACGAGGGTCGGACCCTCCCTCGTGTAGCCGTGAGCGGCTTAGCCATGTCCGGGGAAAAGGGGACCTGGGGGTTGAGCCAATGCCGGGTGTTCGGACCGTTAAGGCCCCCCAGCGAAGGCAACACACCTCTTTGGCCTCTGCTTCACGTAGACGGCACCCCCGGACTGACCCACCCGGGGGAAATCGGTAGTTGCCTCTTCCTGTGCCCTTCTCCACTCTTCGTCTTTCTCTCCCACTTTAAATCTTTCCTGTTTTCTACTCACTTCATTTTACTTCTCATTTTCCAGGCAGCAAGGGTTAACCGTGTGTATCTACCCAACCTTGGGTACATATATTAGGTTATAGCGGCGTTGCATAGCTGACGTATACAGGTATGTTCCTAACCTCGTAGCGTCCCCTTGTTGGGCTCGGTGGTGGGTGGCTACCATCGCCGCTGAATATTCTAAGAATGACATGGCAAATGCATCCCCCCCCTTCCAGATCGTCCTAACAAAAGAGGGCGCACCGAAGCAATTTTTGATTTCACTTTAAAACCTAACGTAGAAACATTCCCACGCTACCTTGTGATCCACAGTGAAGGACCTCTGCCAATGGGAAAAATATCTCCATTCTTAGAAGCAAAATGCCAAGCAGAAAAAATTGGAAAACAATACAAGGTTTCAAAGATGTCAAGTGGGGACCTCCTCCTTGAACTCAAAACCAAAGACCAAGTAGAAAAGCTCGCTGATCTCGCCAGTGTCGGTGACATCAAAGTCACAATCTCCGCGCACCGTTCGCTTAACACCAGCAGGGGCGTAATATCAGAAGATTTCTTAAACCTGAGCGATCAAGAACTCCTAGAAGGTTTCCAAGAACAAAATGTAATCAAGGTTCAAAGAATAACTCTCCGAAGAAATAACGACCAAATCCCGACTAAACACTTTACACTTACCTTTGGTACCAGTATTGTACATACTACACTTGAAGCAGGTTATCTTAAGATCAACGTAAGACCGCATATCCCAAACCCGAGGCGCTGTTCCAAGTGCCAGAGGTTCGGACATGCATCGCAATCATGCAGAGGTAAATCGACATGTGCAAAGTGTAGCGCCAATGACCATCAGTCGGAGAACTGCAATGCTGCTCCACACTGTACAAACTGCAAAGGAGATCATCCAGCGTATTCAAGATCTTGCCCTTGCTGGAAGAAAGAAAAAGAGATAATTGCAGTAACGGTGAAAGAGAAGATTTCCTTCTATGAAGCAAGAAAGAAACTAGCACACTTACCTCAAACAACCTACGCCAGTGCGGTGCGGCAGGGGACAGCACCGCAGTGGTCTCAGGAGTCTACAGGGACCGCATACAGTGGCCCAGTAGTAACTTCCTCCGCCCCCTTGGTGGAAGCAGCCAGTGCTGTTCGATCATCATCATCATCATCAAAGACAGGCCTGCAGACCCCGGTTCCACAGGGCCCCAGGCTAAATCGAACTCCGAGGCCTGAGACGCGCGTCTCAGTGCCTGGTTCTCGATCATCCAGCGCCGCCGACAAGGCTATAAGGCTACAAATAAGGCTACAAGGCCAGGTCGACACAAAAACTCTGGCGTCATCGACGCCAAAAGATCAGCGCTCTCTGGAGCGCACTAAGAAAGACAAGATCACAATAACTACGCGAACAAAGGGACCGGTAACCAGAACGGTTACCGTTCTTCCAATAGTACATTTCCGATAATAAATGTCACCTACAGTTGCTTAGTACACATATATAAATTAACATTCTCACTTCTACCCCTATGGCGTTTATCATACATTGGAATTGTGGAGGAATTATTCACAATTTGGGTGACATTAAAGACATAACAAATAAGCTTTCACTAGTCGCATTTTGCCTACAAGAAACAAACTTAGGCCCTAAACACAGTCAATTCCTTAGAGGCTTCACCGTTGTCCGAAGGGACCGCGAATGTTCCAGCCGTTTGTCAGGAGGAGTGGCTATAGTCGTACAGGGCGGCACTCCCACCCGAAATGTCCAATAAATACATCTTTAGAGGCCGTAGCTGTCACCATTATATCCTACAAAACCATCACCATTTGCTCACTATATATTCCACCGCACACACATTTTACTATTAAAGACATAGAAAAACTAACAGATCAGTTACCGGAGCCATTTGTCTTGGTAGATTTTAATGCTCATGGTACTCTTTGGGGCAGTGCCAGAACTGACCAAAGAGGACAACTCTTTGAAGATTTTATTCTAACAAATGATATCTATCTCTTAAACTCAGGTGCGCCAACTTATTTCTCACCGACTTCCCACACATTTAGTTGTTTAGATTTAGCTTTTTGTTCGCCCTCTTTTTACTGATTTTAAATGGGAAGCTCTCGACACGTCATATGGTAGCGACCACTTACCCGCACTCATCAAACTCCTACCATCACCACAAACTTTAGTAACTAGACCACGCTGAAGGAAATTACACCTCGCTGACTGGCAGGTTTTTATGGAGAACGCAAAACTGGAAAATGTCTTTTCGCCAGAGCTTAGTATTGATGAACTTAATAAAAAATCACTGAAGTCATAATCACAGCGGCAGAAAAGGCGATACCGCAGTCATCCGGTATTGTGCGCAAAAAACTAAATCCTTGGTGGACAAACGAATGTACTGAAGCCAAAAGAGAACAAAATAAAGCCTGGAGAATCCTACGGAGGTACGCCGCTTATAACAATCTGCTAAATTTCAAACAGGCCAAAGCCAAAGCACGATTTATTCGAAGAAATGCGGAGAAATTATCATGTCGAAAATACATATCTTCAATCAATAGTACAGTCACATCAAAACGAATGTGGGACCGGGTGAGGAAATTTAGAGGAGAGTACTCCATCATACACTATTCCACTACTTACATGTCCAGACACACAAACAACACTACAGGACCAGGCCAACTTATTAGGTGAACACTTTTATAACATATCCAGCTCAGCAAACTCTTCAAATTCATTTTTAAAATATAAAGAATCGGCTGAGAAAGAGAGACTGCCTACCACTGAGGCTTCAGCTGAAATGTACAATAACCCACTCACAATACATGAATTGAACAGAGTTCTCTCTGCTGGTAAAAAAACGGCAACAGGTCTTAACCGTGTGCACTACACAATGCTGGCACACCTTTCTCAAGCATCGGTAGGGGCACTTGTTAAATTTTTCAATAAGATATGGGAGTCTGGGGTAATGCCCACAGATTGGAAAAAAGTGGTAGTAGTGCCTTTTCTAAAACCTGGTAAACCCGCAACATCCCCTAGCAGCTATAGACCCATTGCACTAACAAGTTGTCTAGCCAAATCCTATGAGAGCATTATAAACATAAGACTCACATTCATCCTTCAAACAAGAAGCCTAACAGACAAGCACCAGTGAGGATACAAAAAGGGCTGCTCCACCACTGACCATCTCGTGCGACTAGAGCATGAAATATGTGACACGTTTCTTCACAAGCAATACTGCCTCGCGGTTTTCTTTGATTTTGAAAAGGCGTATGATACCACATGGCGATATAGAATTATGAGAGACCTGGCTGACATCGGAATTCACGGAAGAATGCTAAATTGTCTATGCGATTTCATGTCAAATCGAACATTTCAAGTACGTCTCGGCAAAACACTCTCGCGCACATTCACACAAGAAAATGGCGTTCCACAAGGTTGCATTCTGAGCACGACGCTCTTCACAGTCAAAATGAACTCTGTAAATAAGATCATCCCACCATCTGTTATGCACTCAATATATGTCGACGATTTACAAATGGCTTGCCGCGCCTCAAACTTACCCACCTGCGAACGACAATTACAAATAACGATAAATAATCTTACACACTGGGCTGACAAAAATGGTTTCCGGTTCTCAACACACAAAACTGTTACCGTTCTCTTTTCCCAGAAGCGAGGGTTACACTGCACTCCAGCTCTCACATTGCATGGTACAACGCTGCCGGTAAAAGAACACTACAAATTTCTAGGCGTGACATTTGACACCAAACTGAATTTCCTGGCCCACATTAACGCCACTAAAATTAAAGCAAATAAAGCACTAAATATCCACAAGGTGTTATCGCGTAAGCACTGGGGATTTGACCGAACTTGTCTACTACGTATGTACCGGTCCCTTGTATGTAGCATCCTCGACTACGGCAGTGTAGTTTATGGTGCAGCTAGGCAGTCCTACATTAAACGACTTGATCCAGTTCATAATCGCGGCCTACGGCTGGCGGGTGGTGCCTACAGGACATCGCCTATACAAAGTTTATACGTTGACACTAATGAGCCTTCATTAAAGCGACGTAGAGCACAACTTACACTTTGCTATGTATTAAGGATCCGGTCATCACCACAACATATACGCTACAACATCGTAACACAGTGCAAATCACGACTACACTACAGAAATAAACCAAACATGATTCGGCCGCTCATCTTACGACACGAACAATAATGTCAGACCTATGATGTCCCTCCTGAAGCCCTGCAGGTTGCCGAAAGGCCACCAAGATTGCCCCCGTGGTGCAATTTTACATAGGTATTACTGACGAACACAATATCCTCGATGCATCATGCGCTAACACCTGCAAAGTCTATACGGATGCTGCCATTCTCCCAGACGGCGGCAGGACATCATTCCTGAGTACTACGCATAATTTCATCAGCGGCCACCAGCGCTATTTATCTACGGAAGCCAGCGCTCTAGTAATGGAACTTCAAGCCATCCACGACGCTGTGCAAGATGCGACATCTAAGCTGCCTACCATCAAGCAATTAGATATCTTCACTGATTTTTAGCGGCTATTCAGGAACTCAAGAAGGTTGATAAGGCGATGGAAATCTGCGAGACAATACACACTATGAATAGTAAAACAACTACTTGCGTCAAGGTACACTGGATTCAGGGTCATTCAGAGAACCTTCACAACGTTGCTGCTGACCAGCAGGCACACTGCTCTCCTAATCCTGATCTTCCGCCTATTCTGCTCCCAGTTCAACCCCTTAACTCGCTCCGATCCCGTGAAAATTTTCTCCGGCAGGACACACGCGCTCTTATCCCACCGTGTGTCTGCTCACTCCCCCTTCCCCTTACTAGGGCGGAGGAAGTTGTGCTTAGGAGGCTTCGGGCCGGGGTGGCCTTTACACCGGCCGTTATCTCAAGGTGGAACTGGTCGCATTTACCACTGGGTGCTACGTGTCCATACTGCTCTGTTCCTGTGATGGAAGCAGATTCGTTCCTGGATGGAAGCTAATATGGACACGTACTGGTTTAAAATCGGAACGCTTGCGTCTCCTACTGCAAGCCGGCCTCCACTACTGTGTGACAACCAGCTATGACCGCTGGATACATGACAACAGATTCCACAAAACACTGCTTCAATTCATACACAACACAGGCCTCACAGCACACATATAATACACATATACGCACCAAGAATTATGCCTTAAGGGCAAGTCTTTATCGCAATTAAAAAAAAGTGAACATGCTGTGTGTTAGCGTCGTAAACTTCATACTAGGCAAGGAGCTAGCACACCAAAATCTCGCGACAGCCGCGAATGAGACCAAGACGGGAGCACATGTCTGAACGCGCAAACGGAGCCCTTAAGCCACTCTACTCTGCTCCTCCGCCACCCCAGCTGCACGGCTGCACCACTCGTTTCAAGCACAGCACACCAAACACGCATTCATTGCTGAACAGTGGGCGGTGGACGCAGTTGCATTTACATGACTTTCAGCGAGCAGCACATCCCTCGATCTCCGTTAAGCAAAGTCGGACACGGCGACGCCACGTCGCGGTTCGCGGAACTTCGCTGCCGAGGCGCTAGGCCACTTCGATATTTCAATTGTCACCACCGCCGGGTTCTCAAGAAAGCACGGGTCACACAACGCAGATTCTGTAGTGCCAGAGCTCACCGAGGCCAAAGCCGCACTGCCGCACCGCCACTACTCACGGCTTTCCGCCACGTAACACAGAACCTACAACCAACACGCAAGCAACGCACGCACAATCACATGAGCAATGTTAAACAACGCGCGGTGCAGAGAGCGATCACACCGAGGACGAGCACGCCACGGCGTCGCCAGCATCGCGCCTTCTCAAAAATCCCTAAACGATGCTGTCCCTAGGCACCTAGGATCAGGTCACGTGAGGGATTTTTGTAGGACAAATCACGACCTACTGTATACTGTCACAGACCGTTTCATCGGGCGAGGAGGATAGGGCGCGCGGAGAGCCTTTCCTCCTCTCTGGCTTGGGTGATCCGGCGCGGCGCTGCTTGAAAGTATTGCTGTCGCGTGCTGCGGAACGATTTCGAGATGTTTTAGATGGTACTGTGGTATAGACCGAAGGTGGAAGCCAGACCCCAGCCGTCCCGAAGTAAAAAGCCGTTTATTTAGCATATACAACCAATATATACAATGAAGAACAGAAGCGCCCCCTGGGGAATAAAGAACTGAAATGAATAACGAAACTGAATATAACATACTCCCTCCCTTATTTTTAGTGGTTAGTTGTTAGTATTAGTAACTAAAACTTCAAAGCATGCACACAATATTTACAACCTATGTACACAATGACAGACCACCAACTAATTGGTCTGATAGTCTTGAAGCCAGGCCGGTGGCCGGCGCTCTCGGGTCGGCTGCGTTGGACGTCGCACTGGCGACGGGCTCGTTGACTGCTGCTGTGGTATGCCAGGAGACAGCGGCTGCGGCGTGGCAGGCTGTAGCGCCTCAGGAGACAGCGGCTGCGGCGTGGCAGGTTGCAGCGCCTCAGGAGACCGCGGCTGCGGCGTGGCAGGTTGCAGCGCATCAGGAGACCGCGGCTGCGGCGGGGCAGGTGGGCCTGGTTCCCAGGTGCCCCTCTCCAGAACCCTGGAAAGCTTGGAGGCATTCCACGTACGGCCGTCTCCAAGTCGGAAAGAGGCTGGTCCTCTCCTCTTGATCACCTCAGTTGGTGAAGAAAAGGCGCAGTCTCCCTTGAACCGAACGGACGGTTTTTTGATACGGACAAAATCGCCTACGGCTATCTTAAGTCTTCTTGGCGGCTCTCCTTTTGTCCGTGTAGTGCTTGCTGCTTTGCTGCTGACGCCGAACCCTTTGACGAAGTCGCGCCAACTCCTTGGCTGGATCCTCCGCAACAGCTGGTGCCGAGAAACCCACGATATCCAGCCTGGTTCGGGGCATTCTACCATGCAGCAGAACTGCTGGGGCGACCCCGGTGGTGGCGTGCGGAGTACAGCGGTAAATGGCAAGGTATTCTGCGACAGCTTGCCGGAGTGGTCGTCTTTCGAGGAGTGAAACTTGAATGAAATTCTTCAATGTGCGATTAAAACGTTCTATTTGCCCATTGGCTTGGGGGTAATATACTGAAGAATGTGAAAGACTGATGCCTCTGTTTTGCAGGAAAGTTATGAACTCACGCGAAGTGAACTGAGGTCCATTGTCACAAACGATCGCCTCCGGGTAGCCTTCACGGGCAAAAACACTTCTTAAAAAGTCTTTCACGGTGCTCGTGGACACTTCGCTGCAAAAATACACCTCTAGCCATTTAGAATGGTAGTCAACAAGCGTTACAGCAAATCTGCTGTTGTAAGCTGCATGCTCCAAGAGAGAGAGAGAGAGGAGAGTTCAGGAAAGGCAGGGATGTTAACCAGTCAATAGTCTGGTTGGCTACCCTACACTGGGGGATGGGAGAAGGGGAAGAGAAAGAAGGGAGAGAGAAGGTGTAGATACGCGTACGGACAGCACTTCAGTTAGAGTCGCTCGAGCAAACCAGAAGTTCTGAGAAAACACAAAAGTGCCTTCACTGCCTTCTGAGCCGATGATCGGTCGGGACGGTGCTCTAATATGGTCTGTTCACTAAGAGGACGATCATCTAGTTTCCTCAATGTGTTGGACAAAGACTGTCTTTGTGCTTGAAATTGAGGACAATGGCATAATAAGTGGTCAATGTTCTCTTCGCATCCGCAAACATCACATGCAGGAGTATTAGTCATTCCAATCAGTGCTGAGTAGGCATTCGTGAAGGCAACTCCAAGCCATAACCGGCACAGAAGAGACGCTTCACGTCGGTGTAGACCCGCTGGAGGTTTGAGTTGAAGTGACGGGTTTAGTCTTTGCAGTCTTGTGCGCCTTGTATGTGCGGCGTTCCACTCTGCCAAGGAGATCGTGCGTGCTAGAATGCCAAGGTGTCTCGCGGCGTCGGTCCTTGAGAGAGGAATGGGGACGCAGCGGTCTTCTTGGTTTGACGTCCGAGCTGCCTTATCGGCGTCATCATTTCCAATGATACCGCAATGACCTGGTATCCACTGAAAAGAGATATCATGGCCTTTTCCTATTAAGTGATGAACAAGTTCCGCGATTTCGCACGTGAGCTGATCGTGAGTTCCATGTCGGAGAAACGACTGCACACATTGCAAGGCCGGCCTTGAATCGCAGAAGACTGCCCATTTTCTAGGACTTTCAGCATTTATCACTTGAAGCGCGTCGCGGAGAGCCGCGAGCTCTGCAGCTGTAGACGTAGTGACATGGGAAGTCTTGAACCGCTTGGTTATTCTCATTGCTGGTATAACTACAGCGCCACCGGAACTGGTCGATGTAGTTGATCCATCAGTGTAGACGTGTGTGCAGTCGCTGTATTTCTCGTACAAGAGAAGTAAAGTTAGTTGCTTGAGCGCTGATGATGGCAAGTCCGACTTTTTCTGAAGGCCTGGGATTGTAAGGTTCACTTGAGTACGGCGCATACACCATGGAGGACTGGAAGGCCTTGCCGCAGGTGTGTAACCTGACCTGAAAGAGGCACGGTGCGCGAAGACAGTCGCACTGAATGTCGTGTGGGGCCTATCTACTGGGAGACTTGCTAGGTGGTGGGTAGGGGTCCGGGCAAAGTGTCGTATGTGCACACGCATTGTTTCAATGATAACGTGCGTTTTAATAGGGAAATCTTGAGCGACTGCAATAACCTCAGTCGTTGACGCACTCCGCGGTAGACCGAGACATATCTTGAGGGCTTGGGCTTGGATGCTTTGAATTATATTCAGGTTAGTTCTGCAGGTGTTGGACATGACCGGTAGGCTGTACCGTAGGAATCCAATAAAGAGGACCCTGTACAGTTGCAACATAGAGTGTATTGGTACTCCCCAGGTCTTTCCTGCAAGGAACTTAAACATATGACAAATTCCTGTCAGGCGCTTTTTCACATAATTCACATGAGGGGTCCAGGAGAGATTTTTATCAAGGACCACTCCCAAAAATCTGTGACTCGTGTTGTACGAGATCATGTGTCTGTCGACGGATATCACGTATGCAGACATTGATTTCCTGGTAAATGCCACCGCTGCGCACTTTTCGTATGATATACGAAGTCCTTGTTCTCTAAGGTAGGATGATGTTAAAGTGGCTGACTTTTGAAGCCGCGCGCGAAGCTGCAGTCGCGTCACAGCCGACGTCCAAATGCAAATGTCGTCGGCGTAGATGGAGAGCCTAACGGTGCTTGGCAGGATGTCGGTGAGTCCAATGAGTGTTAGACTGAAGAGCGTTGGGCTGAGTACTCCGCCCTGAGGCACCCCACGGTTACTGTAATGCTGCGAGGTCGGGCCATCCTCGGTAAGTACGAAAAAGGATCTCTTATGTAGATAGCTACTTATCCAGAGATAGACTTTGCCGCCAAGTCCTACTGCCTCTAACGCGTTGAAAATCGCTTCGTGCGTTACGTTATCGTACGCTCCTTTAACATCCAGAAACAGGGCAGCAGATAATCTTTTGCAGGACTTCTGGTGCTCGACGTACGTCACTAAGTCGATAACGTTGTCTATGGAAGAACGGCCACGCCTGAAGCCGGCCACTGCATCTGGATATACCTGGTAATGTTCGAGGTACCATTCTAGCCGTGCTAGAACCATCCTCTCCATTAGTTTTCCGATGCAACTGGCAAGCGCAATTGGTCGGTATGATGCAATGTCTACAGGCGACTTGCCAGGCTTGAGTAGTGGAATTAGGCGACTGGTCTTCCATTCCTGGGGAACCGTACCTGTCTGCCAGGAGCTGTTGAACAAGAGCAGGAGCACTTTTCGAGCCTCTTCGCCAAGATTACATAGGGCACGGTAGGTTATACCGTCGGGTCCTGGTGAAGATGAACGCTTGCACAAGGCCAGTGCAGCTTCGAGCTCGTCCATGGAGAAAGGACTATCCATGCGGGGGTAGCGTGAAACCGGTGAGTGGTGGAGCGTCGATGTTCCAGCGGAACTAGTTTCGCCAGCGATCCTCCTGCAGAAAGCTTCCGCTACGTCAATCTCGCTGCATTGTTGGTGAAGGGCCAAAGACTTAAAAGGGTGGCGCTGCTGAGGGGTTCCACGGAGACCACGAACAGTTCTCCATATGTGAGACAAAGGTTTTCGTGGATCCAAAGATTCGCAGAATGATTTCCATCTTTGCGATGCGAGTTTGTCCATGCGACGCTGAATCTTCCTTTGAGTTCTTCTGGCCAACCTCAAGTCATGTACAGAGGTCGTGCGCCTGTATCTTCGCTCTGCACGACGACGAATTGCACGAAGCTTCTCTAGCTCGATGTCGTATTCGGTGCGTGTATACGTTCTCAGAAGCGAATGTTTCGCAACCTCTAGGGCACCTTTTATGATGTCCTCTAGGCTAGAGGACAAGTCATCACGACAGCCGTCTTCGACAATTGACTTGAACATTGGCCAGTCGATACATTGTGTGACGCCGGCTAACCTGGAGTCCGTCAACCCTTCAACCCTAAGATAAGTGGGTAGGTGGTCACTTCCCCGCGTTTCAATATCCGGAAACCACCTGACAATTCTAGTGAAAGAGCATGAAACAAAGGTCAGGTCCAGGCAGCTACAGTAGGCAGTTCCACGCAGGAAGGTGGGGCTTCCATCATTTAACAAGCACAGTTCTTGTTCGGAGGCAAATGACACTAATTTTCTGCCTCTCGAGTTTATCTTAGAACTTCCCCAGAGATGGTGGTGGGCATTAAAATCTCCAGTAATCACCAAAGGCTGCGGAGTCGCCGTCGTGATTCGCCGTAATCTCTCGCAGTCCAGCCGACTTGAGGGCGATATGTAGGCTCCAATTAATGTGAAAGTGAGCTTGCCTTTCTTTACTGTCAGACATACGTATTGGTTTTCTTGGTCAGGCGACACTGGGTGATGGACATACGTAAGATCACGTCGCATGAATACGATGATCTTGCTGCATTCTGCGTGGGTGGCGGACATGAAACACTCATACCCGGACAGTCTGATGTTATCTGATAAGGGCTCGCAGATGACGATGATTGGGAACTTATTCGTGAACACAAACTGTCGAAAGTCCGACATGCGTGACTTCAGACCTCTAGCGTTCCACTGAAATATCGACGCGTTTCGGACTTCGTCACGAAACGACGGCTTCTGGAGAGCCATGATTTTAACCAAGAGCTGCAAGTACTGGACTCAAAGTGTCCAGCACCTGTAGTGCGCTTTCCGCAGACGGAGACTTCATGTTGGTAAGTATAACGCGAATGGCATTCATGAGCGACCGCAGAATGTTGATGACCTGGAGATCATCAGTCAGCGTCGCTTCAACAGGTGCAGAAGCCGTTGAAGTCGGTGAGTTTTGAGGGAACTTAGCAGGGAGTTGTGCGCTCGGTAGCTCAGGCCATTCTTCAGGACGGGCGAGCCTCCCCGCTTTGTTTGCTTTCCTTGTATCTGTCTTGGTGGCGCAGTGCGGTGATGCGGCAGTCCGTCTGACGGTAGCTGGCGTGTACCTATCTGCAGTTTCGGAATTTCGCGAACGTTTTCGGTGTCGATGCTGACGTCGCCGAACAGCGGTAGCAGCCTCTCGATGCGTTGAATTGTCCCGCACCATTCGTTTTAGAATGGTGAATTCCGTCCGCATCCGCGGGCAATCCTTTGATGAGGCCTTGTGAGGACCACTGCAGTTAGGGCATTTTAGAACATGTGCGTTGCAGGCGTCTTCTGAAGGAGACTCAGAGCACCGCGGGCACACGACGTTGTTCACACAGACACCCTTCACGTGGCCAATCTTGCAACACTTGAAACACTGGAGGGGCTTCGGTACGAATGGTCGTACTGGATGGCGGACATGTCCTACTTTGACGTGGGAAGTAAGGCTGTCTCCTTCAAACAAAATCTTCACACAGCGTGTGTTTCCCAATCTGGACCAACAATGTCTAGGCCAAGCTTTTGCCATGGTCGCTCAGGCCATTCAACAGGTTGCAACGGTGCTGGTGATGTTTTGGCGGACTTATCTGCCTCCAGGCAGATATGGCAGTTTTTTACTGCCGTTTCCACTTGCTTATCCATTCGTGGCCACCAGAACCGCTCACGCAGGCGCGCCTTCGTGCGCGTGATACCCGGATGTGTCTCGTGCGCGGTGCCGATGATCTGAGCCGTGAGGGAGGACGGAACAACGAGGCGCTCTCCACGCAGTAGCAGGTTATCGACAACAGAAAGTTCTTCCCGAATGGCGTAGAATGGTTTCGCCTCTTGTGGCATGAACTTCTTTGGCGGCCAGGAACTCAGTACCAATGACTTGACGGTTTCCAGGCAACTGTCGTCGAGGGCGGCCTGCCTGAACTTCTCCTTAGTCACGCAGGCTGGCTCAATGAACGAGACAATTTCTTCCTCCTTAGCCATCTCTGCCTCCGAGGTATGTGCTGGTAGCCGAGAAAGTGCATCTGCTACAGTGTTTGTGGACCCCTTGCGGTATTCAACAGTGAAATTGTAGCAAAGCAGTCGTGCACTCCAGCGTTCGATTCGGAGTGGGCGTCTTCCATGTCCTTGTGACGACAGCAAGGACACCAGTGCCTGGTGGTCTGTTCATATTGTGAAATGGCGACCCCACAGGTATGTGTGCCATCGCTCACACGCCCAAATGCACGCAAGAGCTTCTCGTTCACCGACTGAATATTTTCTCTCTGCAGGCGACAGTGTACGAGATGCGAAAGCGACTGTGCGGAGCTCGTGGCCACTTTGTTGCTGCAGGACTGCTCCCAGCCCACAGTCGGACGCGTCGGTCGACACAATTACTGGCAATGACGGGTCGAACATCTGGAGGACTGTACTCGACGAAAGCATTTCCTTGACCCTCCGGAAACTGCTGTCTGCTTCGGCAGACCAGATGAATGGCTCATTTTTGCGAAGTAAGACTCTCATAGGCTCAACCACTTGTGCCAAGTGTGGAACAAACTTAGAGTAGTATTCTACGAGGCCCAGGAACGAACGAAGGGTGGCCACATCAGTTGGCACTGGTGTGTTAACTATGGAGTCTACTTTCTTTGGAAGTGGCGAGATACCACGTGCAGTGACCTTGTGCCCTAGAAAGGCAAGTTCTGGAACGTCGAAAAGGCATTTGTTGTTCAGTTTCAGACCTGCGTTCTTGATCTTTTGCAGCACGGTCTTCAAGTTTGAAAGGTGTTCTTCTGCGGTCTTGCCAAAAATGATGACATCATCAATGTAGAACAACACGCCAGGGCAGCGGTCAAGGATTTTTGCCATCATCTTCTGAAATGCCGCTGGGGCAGAAACCAACCCAAAGCAAACTCTTTTAAAACGGAAAAGGCCATCATGGGTGATGAAAGCTGTCAGATCCCTGCTGTCAGGGTGCAAAAGAACCTGATGGTAAGCGGAAGCCAAGTTTGGAGAAGTGTGTAGCGCCTACCAAAGCGTGAAGCAGCTCCTCTGTATGGGGCAACGGGAAACTGTCTGGAACAATAGCTTTGTTCGGCTCTCGAAGGTCTACACAGATCCTGATGCTACCATCTTTCTTGTTAACAACAACAATGGGGGACACCCATTCAGAAGCATCGATCCGCTCAATGATGTCAAGGCTCAGCAACCTCTGAAGCTCATTTGATACTGGTGACCGGAGAGAATACGGCAGACGGCGAAGCTTCGAAGTTACAAGCTGCACGCCTTGCCGTGTCTTGATGCGATGCGTGAACCCCTTAGCAAGACCCAACTCGGGACTGAAAAGTGAACTGAACTCATGTGCTAAGGATGGCGGAAGAGCTTTGTTACGGGGCTGCGTGCTTGACGGTGTGGAAATAGAACAGGATAGCGGGTCAACAACAGTCGGCTGCGGAGCAATGGGCGTGTATAAGCACTTGAGCGCAGAACCCTCAATGCGAAGATCCAAGGCTTTAATGCCGTCAAGACCGATCAGAGAAGTGCCTCGGTGAACAACATAAAAACGTAGCGACGCTGTGCGGCCTTTAAATCGAACGTCTGCCTGGAAACAACCTAGCACTGGAATCGGCCGTTGAGAGTAGTCAAACAAGCTAACATGCGGAGCAGGCAGAAGCGGAACACTCCGAAAATATCGACTGAATTCTTGCTCCGACAGGATTGAAACAGACGACCCTGAATCAACAAGGAACGTCAAGGTGACATTCGCGACTTGCACTTGAATATAAATTCCGCTACGCACGGAACGTTGCACAGTCAAAACTTCCTCAGCACTGCTGGATGACGAAACATCTTCATGAAATTCAACTTCGCGGACTCGGCCTTGCATTTGGGTTAGCTTGCGGTTGCATACCCTTTGAAAGTGGCCCTTGCGACTGCAAAACGAACAAGTCTTGCCATGCGCTGGGCACTGCGGCGCTGACGCGATGTGGTCCCGCGAACCGCATCGGAAACAATGTGGCGAGCCGGAGCGGCTACTCTGTTCTCGGTTCCGCTGAGGTGGGCGGTTCCGCTGCGGCGCACGTGAGCCGCCCGCGCTCCTCGTTAAATTCTGCTCTAAGGTGGCTGCCGGTTGTGAATTCCTTTTTTTCGAAGAATGCGACGATGGTTTTCGACGCTGCCGCAATGAAATTGCTTCGACCGAAGCAGAAAGCTCCTTTAGCTCTTCAGCCGCCTGCTCAAACTGAAGTGCAATTCGAACAGAATTCTCGAACGAAAGTGCAGAACCCTCGAGCAGTAACCGCTCACGTACGCGAGTGGAAGCGACGCCGGCAACGAATTGGTCCCGCAGAGCATCATCTTGCGAGGCAAACGAACAATGTGAGGCTAGCTCCCGTAGAGCGGCAACAAAGTCATGAACCTGTCATGGCCTGTGTGTTGGCTGCGGCGGTGAAAGCGATGACGCTCGATGATAATGTTGCGCGACGTCGAAAACTGGTTCCGTAATGCGGCGAGTGCAGAGTCGTATTCGTCAGGAGGGGCCACGACAGACTTGTCATCGGCGCGTGCTGCGGCACTTGGCGCGGCCGGTGCTGCGGCGCTGGTCCCTGCATGTAGCGTCTGATAAATACGCTGGCCCTCCGCCCCCAAACAATGCAAAAGAATAGCCTTGCGTTGCTCCGGCTTGAATGCGGCGGCTCCGGATGCCAGCAAGTACACGTTGAACATCTGCTCCCACTGCTCCCATGGCAATGAGGGACGGCCGGGCGTCGGAAGGAAAAACGGTGGCGGAGCAAGCCCGGTGAAGCTCATGGTGGGCGGATACGGACGGCGCAGCGGGGCTGGGGGTACGTTCACGACATCCTCGTCGCCAATGTGGTATAGACCGAAGGTGGAAGCCAGACTCCAGCCGTCCCGAAGTAAAAAGCCGATTATTTAGCATATACAACCAATATATACAATGAAGAACAGAAGCGCCCCCTGGGGAATAAAGAACTGAAATGAATAACGAAACTGAATATAACAGGTACTTCGTGAAATTTACGCCGTGTCCGTTCATATAAGGGCCTCAGGGAAGCCTTTCGGTGCATCGGTGACTACAGTAGGCGGAAATATCTTTGAGGGCGCAAAAATGTGACGCGTTTTATCAGCCGCAGTGTACGCACATTATCAGTCGCGGTGTGTGCATGTGTTGTGAACCATTTTGCTTATATCGGATTTAATTCAACAAAGAAAAGCGGTGTCTCTGTATTAGCAGCATGAAATGGTAAATCTGCTCAATATCTGATCACTTGGCGTAGGGAGTAAAACATAAAGCATAAGAGCGCATGCTCGTGCACGGCCAACCTAAGGCAACCACGAAACATCTAAGCGGCAGGCGCAATCAAATATTTGTGATGCACCGGCATCGTTCTAGCGCATTTCAAGTCTAGCAGGCTTCAAATTACCATATGTCTACGCTAGCCTTCCTGCACGAGGCCGATGGCGCTGCTCAAAACAGCGATCACTGCGGTTGGTGAACCAGCAGTGGTACATATGTAAGCTGTGCGCTTCGGCATTGCCTTTTTGGCCTGCATACAGCCATAATATATGAGGGATCGCATAAAAAGAATGCGATGCCTATTTTTGAGGACAAAATTTCCGTAATGCGTGTGAGTGCGTCGTAGAGAACGGAACGAACACAACCGAAAAAGAAATTCGGTTATCATCCTCTTTCTCGAAAAAGCAAGAGAAAACGGGCTAACGCCGCAATAGGGCCTGGCATAGTTACGCCGCACAACGTTTATAAATATATAACCGCTGATGCGGTATGCTTGGACCATGCGGTGTATAGAACAAATATATATGTAATCCAGCACCTACCACTGCTTAGGACGCTCGCGCAGTTCGTAAACAGTCCCTTTGCTGGACAAGCGTAATTCAGACTGTAAGGTATGCTGCTATCACTTGCCAAAACTATTTTATTCAGGGGCGTAAACCTCATTCATCGAACCAAGTAGTCACGCAATGTAACCTGCAGCGAACAGTTTGAACGCTTGTCGAAGTACAACATCACAGCTCCTATCGCAGCAGAACGGTACCCACGCTCACGCTGTTACGATCGTCGCGTATGTTTCATGGCTCCTAAACCGCAGCTTAGAAATAGAGGATAATACTGCAATGAGGTCACATTAGTGACTGGAACATTCAGAAATACACAATTCATCTCCGAGGCTGATTGTAGACTCGAATATGCGCGCACACATCGCGCTGCGTGTTCCGTCCACCTCAACGCCAGCACAAATTCCGGTCATGACGCCTTAAACCACTTCAGCACGTCTCACAGAACCGTTTACCACGTAGAAGACGCACGTCATACTAAGCAGACCGCACGACCGCGAAAACAAACGCCAGAACCTGCCGCCGAGCGTATACCTGCCATGCAAAAGACCGCTTTCACCCAAGCCAGTATGGCGCTGCTCATAGGCGGCGCCACTGCGTTCACAATATGGCGGCGCCTACGAAAAAATGGTCTATAAGGGGCGACCTGCGCGTGCGGCGCTGCGCCAGCGCCGCCGATTTGCTTTTGCTTGTGTGGCTTTTTCTAGTTTTCCAAACCGCCGCCGCGAACAGTGGCGCTAGTGCTCACCCCCACCTACCCCAACCCAGTGGCCGGCCGCACGCACGCGGAGCAAGCATTTTCATTGAAAGCATGGTATCCAAGCAACCACAAAGGGCATGGACATACGACGAGTTAATAAGCATTTTTAAACGAGAACTAGAGAAGGGACAGATTAGGAAACTAAGAAGTAAGCAGGGAAAATATAAACCGAAAAGCTGGTGGGACCGAGAAGTTAAGGAGGCCATAGGGCAACGCAAAGAGGCGTGCAGAAGAGCAGCGAAGAAAAGGGGAGCCACACCAGAAGAGGTGGAGACAAAATGGGAGGATTACCTTACAATGAAAAGAAAAGCATTGGCATTAATTCAAGCCAAGATAGCAAAAGTTGGGGTACAGTGGATGTTAGAGATACGAAAAAAAGACAGAAATGCCTCTAATAAATTTTGGGAACACATAAGGCAACAGAGTAAGAAGACAGAGGTGGTTCAGCACTCACTGACCACACCAGAAGGAACAAAGGTAGAAGGAGAGGAAGCTCAGGAATATATTAGGTTAACAATAGAGGCAGCATTTGCAGAGCCAGTGGGTAGCGAAATGGAGAACAATGACAACAGCAGGACAGAATTAGAGGAGGAGTACAGAAGGATGACAAGTAAGGAATGGGACAGAATTGAACACAAGGTCCCCGTGGGAACAGCGACAGGACCTGATGGCATACCTATGAAATTGATCAGCATATTAGGCCAGAAAAGTAAATTAAAATTACGACAACTTATTGAACAAATAGTAGTAGGAGGAGATGTTCCACAGGACTGGAAATCAAGCAGAATGATATTAGTTTACAAAGGTAAGGGAAGCAAGGACAACATTAAATCCTACAGGCCAATAACTGTCACATCAGTCATATACAGAGTAGCAATGCAGATGGTGAAAAAGAGAATGGAGGAATGGGCTGAACGTGAAGAGATCTTGGGAGAACTGCAGAATGGATTTAGAAGGAACAGAAGGCTAGATGATAATTTATTTGTTATAACACAGTGCATAGAGATAGCGACAACCAGGCAGAAACCGCTATGGATAGCTTTTTTAGACATTAGAGGAGCCTATGATAATGTAAACCGAGAAAAGTTATGGAGCCAGTTGAGGGAATATGGTCTAGATAGAAAGATGATTGAGTTCCTACAACAAGTTTATGCAGATAATGAGGTAGAGATAACATGGGAAGGGGAAACTACTGAGCCAGCTAAAATAAGAAAAGGTCTCAGGCAGGGCTGTCCATTGTCGCCTCTGCTTTTTATGATTTACATGAGCCAAATGGAAAAGAGACTAGAACAGAGCACAATAGGAACCGACATAAGCTATATGCTGGAAGGGCAGAAGGTGGCTCAAGTACTAGCCGGACTGATCTATGCAGATGATATTGTACTACTTGCTGACACCCGAGTAGGGTTACAGGGACTAATGAGCATATGTGGAGAGGAGGGAGAAAAATTGGGACTGCAATTCAGTAGAGAGAAGTCTGGGATAATAGTATACAATGAAGAAAGGGGGGAACCATTGGAAATACAAAGCACTAAGATTGATCATGTTGAAAAATACAAGTATTTGGGCATATGGCTAAATGAGGGCAAAAAGTACTTGGCAGAACTGGAAAAAATTATGACTGAAAAAGTGAAAAGGAACTCAGCTGTAATGAAACACAAGGCACTATGGAACTATAATAGGTACGAGGTGGTTAGGGGCGTATGGAAAGGGGTTATGGTACCTGGCCTCACATTCGGAAGTTCAGGCATGCATGGAAACGAGACAGAGAAGTGTAGGCAGGTTGGCCTTAGGAGCACACGGGAACACCCCTAATGAGGGAGTGCAGGGGGACATGGGATGGACGTCATTCGAAGGTAGAGAATAAGTAAGCCAAAATATGAACAGAGACTCCCAGCACTGGAGGAAAAAAAGTGGGCAGGAAAAGTGTACAAATATCTATACATGAAAAGTTTGAACATAAAGTGGACACTCAGAACGAGGAAGCTGAGGAATAGATACCTACAGCCGAGGGAGGGGGTCCAACGTAGTTCTAGTGTGAGAAAGGAGGTGAAGGAGACAGAAAGAAAAAGGTGGGAAGAAAGAATGCTCGGAAAGCCAGCGCTATCTATGTATAGGTCACAAAAACAGGAGATTAAGAGAGAGCTCTTATTTGATAACTCGCGGGGCAGCTCACTATTATTTGAAGCTAGGACGGGGGTTTTGAGAACGAAAACATACAGGGCTAAATTTGAAGACGTGGACCTTTGGTGCACAGCTTGCGGAGCCGAAATGGAGACCACTGAGCATATAGTGGTCAGATGCACAGACCTTCGCCCGACTCTGGCAGAGGAAACAGGGGCAGATATGGAAGGGGCATTGGGTTTTCCCGGGGAACAAGGGCAAATAGATGAGAAAAGAGTGGCAGTAACGAAGGGGAGGCTATAGGATTGGTGGAGGAAGTCAAGGGAGAGATAATACCATAAATCGGGGAGATAATGTTTTCTCTACTTTTTTAGATAGTTATTTTGGGGGATGGAGGGGAGTGAAAACTAGTTTAAGGAAAAGAGGATATAAAGAAAGGAAAAAAAATAGGAGGGGGAGCAAAAGGCTAGGTGGCGCCAGCCGCCGGCCGCTACAAAGGGCATAGCCGCCTTCCATCCATCCATCCAGCGAGAGCACGGAAGGACGCAAATGCACGCGCGCGAAACAATCGATTAGCTGAGTGCTTGGTGATCTGTTGGTGTCGCTAGATCTTGATTACCAGATTCTATTTCAGTGACACTGTGATTCTCAGCCCCGTGGGCGCCGGCTTTCGCGTTTGCGGCTTCTTCATGCACGATGGTTTACTTCTGCATACCGTTGTGAAAGTCAAGCGGCCGAGCATCAAGAGGAATTTCATTTCATGAGTTCCCCGTGACCGATATTAGAAACCAATGGTTGAAACCTGAACAAAAAAAAAATTGGCTGGGGCTTAGCTAATGTTAAGCCTGGATATCTCGAAGCGAAAAGGTTCGGTGATGCTTATGGTTTAGCTTATAGTTATGCTTTATGATTTAGCCTATGATTATTCTTACGGTTCAGCTTATGGTTATGCTTTATGATTTAACCTATGTATATGCTTACGGTTTATCTTATGGATGTGCCTATGGTTTAAGTTATGGATATGTTTACGGTTTAGCTTATGCTTTATATTTAGCCTATGGTTATATATGCTTACGGTTTCACTTATGGATATGCTTTGGTAAGCTTATGGTTATGCTATACGTGTGCCTTGTGTAGTGATGCAAATTGCTTATGAATGATATATACCATAAGTTATGCAGGATTATTAATCTTCTTTATTCATCGTTGTTGGGCACATTGTCTTGCGATTTCTCTACAGCCATAAACACAGCTCTCTGTATCGGTAGTATCACTCTCTTCTCCTTCCATGTTGAATGCGCACGCCTGTTCTCTGGCAAGCGGTTATATAGTCGGCCTCCGCGATAAACACGCACTTGCGGCGCACGTCAAACGACGACGCATAGCGCGTGGCAGCGGCCACCTGCGCCGACTCCAAACACGCTTACGGTGGTGGTGGTGAATACTTTTAATTGCTGCAAGAGAGTTTGGGAGCCACAGAGTGGCCCCGCTACATGGTCGGCGTCCCTAGTCCGGGACATCGCATGACAATGCCCCGTCTCTCGCCCGTTTCACCGGAGCCCTTTGGGACTCAAGCGAGGAGCAGTTGAGGAGGGCAGTCTCCCATGCCTCTCTGGAAGGGGTAGGGGAACGGGGGAGGTGGGGATTTTGAGTAGATGCCCACACCTTGTGGAAGATATCACAGGTCTCCCCACAGTGCGGGCATCGCCCATCCGTGTTAGGATCGTAATGCTTTAAGATTGCAGGACAGAGCAGAGTACCTGTCTGCAGGCGCCTTAAAGTTCGCTCCTCCGTCTTACTCAGCCCCTTGGCAGGGGCCGGGAAAAGGCGGTGGTTGTCTCTATAATGCGTTATTATTTCCCTGAATCGCAGCAGCGGCTGGTTAGTCTCCGAGCCAGAAGAGCTGGGATGAGGAGCCCGGTAAATAAGCGCTCGGGCAGCCGCGTTAGCGGCCTCATTACCTCGTACGCCCTGATGGCCAGGAGCCCAAATGATTGTTTTCGGTGTTGGATCAGTGGCAGTCCGTCTTAGAATGCAAGCAGCTAAGGGGGAGATCTCCCCAGCCAAGTAATGATCACATGCTTTTCGGGAGTCCGTAATGATGATTCTCGAATTGGCGTGGGCGGCAGCAAGCGCTATCGCTACTTCCTCGGCTCGCATTGAATTCGGGGCTCGAAAAGAGAGTCCATCGACGTGCATTTCCTGGTGAACAACAGCGGCCATGTAAAATCCCGTGGGCGACGGCCCTGCTAAGTCTACATAATATACACCGGGTCGGGAGCCGTGTTGTCTCTCAAGAGCCCGAGCCCGCGCTTGTCGTCTGTTTTCGTGCATGTCGGTGTCCATGTTACGGGGGAGCGGGGAGACCCAGAGCATGTGGCGCCACAGTACTGGGATACGCTCCGTCTCCTCTGGAGTGCAGTCGTGTTGGATGTGTAAGCGGTTTAGCAGGCGGCGCCCAGGGGCCGTCTGCATGAGCCGCGTGTATTGGTTCACGAGCTGGGCCTCCCGCAGCTCCTGGTAGGAGTTTAGCACCCCCAATGCCTTCAGTTTGGCATTAGAGGTAGCCACCGGGAGATCCAGGGCTCGCTTAGTTGCCTTGCGGATGATGGCGTCTATTCGCGCCTCGTCTTGCTTAGTAGTGCGGAGATATGGCACGGCGTAGAGGATCCGGATAGTCACGAAGGCATAGACGAGCCGAAGCGCGTCCCTGCCCCGCAGACCGCCCCGCTTGTTGGAAACGCGGCGGATCATACGCCCTACCTGTTCGCCTACTCTCTTGAGTTTCACAATGGTGGAGTCCAATCTGAGTCTGTGGTGAATGAAAAAGCCCAGAATACGGAGCTCCTCCACCTCTCTAATAGGACCTCCTGACAGAGATATGTGAATCGCTGTCCTATCCTTTGGGTTCGCTCTGACATGCACAAGCTCTGATTTCACTGGAGCACATTGGAGCCCGCAGTCCATAGCATACGCATCGACTATGGAAGCGGCCTGCTGAAGGCGGGCTTCCATGTCCCCCAGGCTCCCCTCAGTGGTCCAAATTGTAATTTCATCTGCATATAACGCGTGTTGAATGCCTTCCAGCCGGGCCAGTTGGCTTGGGAGGCGCATCATAGCTATGTTGAACAGGAGCGGTGATCACCCCTCAGGGAGCGGTGACCGCTCCCTGAGGGGCGCCCCGTGTTCCCATCATGTAAGGGCCGTATTCCTCGCCCTCAATCCGAAGGAAGGCCTGGCGATTAGTCAAGAAATCTCTTACATACGCGTAGGCCCTAGCCCCACAATCGGTAGAACTCAAGTTGGCCAGGATGCTTCCGTGTTTAACATTGTCGAAAGCCCCTTTCAGATCAAGGGCGAGGATGGCTTTGTCATTGTGTTGCATAGTTGTGGGTCGTATTACATCCCTGTGCAGCTGCAGAAGGACATCCTGTGCAGACATGTGGGGGCGAAACCCGAACAAGGTGACTGCAAAGAAGCCCTTACTCTCCAGGTATGGAGAGAGGCGATCCCGAACCATCGTCTCCATAAGCTTGCCCGCACATGAGGTCAGTGATATCGGCCTCAGGTTGTCCGTATTCACGGCCTTACCTGTTTTAGGGATAAACTTCACAAGTGACGTTTTCCACTCGGGAGGGAGTGGACGCCCGTCCCAGATCTGGTTGATGTATTCTAATAAATGGAGGTCGGCTGGGTCCGGTAGGTTCGCCAACAGGTTCACTGTTATGTGATCCCGTCCCGGAGCCGTACCCCGGCGTATTTTTGCTAAGGCCGCCTTAAGGCCGTGCAACTCAAAAGGGGCATCAAGTGTTTCATTAGGCCTGCCAGAGTATATGTACTCAGGCCCAGGCGGGTCCTCCGTACAACAGAGATATCTGTCGCACAGAGTGTCCGCAAGTTGCGCCGTCGTACCTTGATACCCTTGCAGAGCCCGCCGGAGCTGCTTTTGCATCTCCCCTCTCGTTTGGGAGGGGTCGATTAGACTGCGAAAGAGACGCCACGTCCCCTTCAAGCTCATCTGATTAGCTGCGGCGTCGCAGCGTGCTATCCAATTTGAATCTGAGAGTTCGGCAGCATACGCTGCAGCCTGCTCTGTGAGTTTGGCTATGCGGTCGCGTAATTTGCGATTAGTTTTCTGCTTTTTCCACCGTTTAGTTAAGCTCCGGCGCGCCTCCCACAAATGCAGGAGGTGGGTGTCCACTGCGGGGATCTCTTCGGTGGTTTGTAGTGTTGTGACGTGTTGTTTCTGAATGTTGTATATGTGGTTAGCCCACTCCGCGTAGCCGCCGGAAAATAGTACGGGAGGGATAGTGTGATTTCGGAATTTGTGCCAATCGGTCAGCTTGGCCTGACCCCATTTTTTGCGCGCTGCCTTCGCCATGAGTGTAATCCGGAGAAGGAGGTGATCGCTGCCTAGAGAATCTCCCAAGTTCTCCCAAGCAGCCGCTCTAGCATTTTTAACGAGAGAAAGGTCGGGACACGTGTCGCGGGTTACCAAATTCCCCACTCGGGTGGGATACGCCGGGTCCGTGAGCAACGTGAGGCTGAGGGTCGAGATGAGCTCCGCCAGCTTACGTCCTCTTGCCTGTTCGAAGTGGCAGCCCCAATGAAGGCTGGGAGCATTGAAGTCTCCAACGATCACTAGAGGCTCTTTGGCTGCCATTTTTATTGCGCGAAGGAAGATTTCATTAAAAGTTACGCGCGGCTTATGCGGAGGGCAGTATATGTTGAGGATATCTACTGACGGGTCGCGGCGTCTGAGAGGCAGTACCCGGACTATTGTATATTCTTGCTCGGTACTCAAGTCTAAGTCGACCTGAACCACGGTGTAAGCTTTATTCACCAAGATGCACGTAGAGGCGCCCCCCTGAAAGGTTCTGTAGCCTGATAATTTAGCGTCTATGCCGGGCTCCTGCAGGGCAATGAGTGCCGGCATGTCTCCTAGGGACTGCAGGTAGAGCTGGAGGTGTGACCGTTTTTTCCAATCTCTGAAACCCCTGCAGTTCCATTGGATGATCTGGAATTTTTCAAGGTTTTTATCATTCCTATTAGATCTGCTAGCCATCTTGTTCTATTTATTTACGGGCGAGCGGACTAGCTCTGGCCGGGAGCCAGCGCAACCCCAGCGAGGGGCCGCACCGACCCACCAGCTGCAGAGCCTGAACCATGTTCCTCCGCTGCCTGGCGGGAGGCTGTCTTACGTTTGAGGTGAGGGGATTCGCAGCTAGTGGCGTTCTTAATTTTGGTGCTGACCCAGGGCTGCACGGCTTTAAGGACCGAGTCAGTGACCTGGGCCATAAGGTCGGGAAGTGCTTGCGTTAAAGCTGCCTTGAACATGTCCTGGAAGGACTCGCGGACTGCTGACATGATTTGATTCGGGAGGGCCGCCACTTGCTCCTCCAGTTGCTCGGTTTGGCGCTGCAGTGCCTCTAGGCCGGCGACGCGACCAGCAGATCCAACTACCGTGTCCCCGCACTGCCGCGAGACGCTAGTGAGGCAAGCTGTTACGGATGATCCGACATCCTCGTCATCTGGCTCAGCTTCTTGCATTGATTCGGATGACCCGGCCTGTTTGGCCTCTAATTCTTGAATTTTGCGCGCTAGAATTTGGTTTTGGCGCCTGAGCTCCTCTACCTGCTGCTGTAGGGCGGTTTCGGTAGGGGAGGGACGGGTAGGGGGCCCGGAGACTGCCCTACTCCAACTGCTCACCTGTGGTTGGACGGGTGCCAAGGGCGGGAAGTCCCTGGCGTTGAGGACCGAGGGCACCGCCTGGGTCGCGGACCTGACAGGTTTCGATGTGCCGGGTTTGGCCTTGGTTTCCTGATCGGCTGGTGCTTTCTTGGCCTTGGGCGGAGGAGCCTGCTTGGGCCCCGTCTTTGTCTTCGGTTTGGATCCGGATGGGGAGCTCGGTTTGATGGCTTTCCGGAACCGCCCGGCACAGCCAGGAGCTCCGGTAGGGTGGCCGCCTCCGCAGATGAGGCAGCTCGGAACACAGTCATGTTCTGCCGGGCCGTCAGGAGTGGCATCGGGAACCTGGACTCCGCAGCGTTTGCAGCGTCCAGGCTGCGGTCGCGGGCACGCATCGGCCCGATGGCCCACTGTGCCACAGCGGTGGCATGCTGGCACTGTTTTCTTGTACAGGCGAACAGGGAGCCGTTCGTAGCTGTACAACACCGTCCGTGGCACCTTGGTCCCCGCGAAGGTGATCACCGCAACCGGGGTTCCCCCTAGCTTGCGCACAGATACCACATTTTGTTCCGCACTGAGTTTTCGTTTAACGCTTTCAGACGTTTCGTCAGGCGAAACAGTCACGACGCCTCGACAGAACGCTCCGGAGAGTTTAGGGTATCCCCGGAATGGTAGCTCGCGTTCCCCTACCGGCAGCACAATATCCCGGAGTAGCATCTCCGCGGCGTCGACAGATTTCAGTGCACATACAAGGACGTTTTGGTCCCAAACGGGCCACACCTCAAGTCCAGCATTTGCGTCGTCCCCGAGGATGCTGCGGACTGCAGCGCCGGCTCGTCCAGGACCCAAAAGTTGCCTTGAGGCAGTGGCGTAGCAACAGGGGGGGCCGGGGGGCCGTGGGCCCCGGGTGCAAGGGGCCAGTGAGGGGGGGGGGTGTCAGATACGTCTGAAGAACCCCTCTTTTCGCCGGCTACTTCCGGGGAGGGGGGTGACAGAAGACCTATGGGCCCCGGGTGCCAGACGACCTAGCTACGCCACTGCCTTGAGGTCGACCGTGTTTCTTGGTTTCAGCACCACGACAATGTCATCTTTTTCAATGCGCGGCCTGTTCTGCGGCCGCCACCGGAGTTGCTTGGAGCTCGTCGAGGCTGCGTTCAGCGCACTCCCGCCCTGCGTATGCGCAGAGCTAGCCGGCACCTGTTGCTGGGTGGCACCAGCACCAGCGTCCCTCGATGCCGCCGCCGCGTTCTTCTTTCCGCGCCAGACGCGGACCATATCTTGGAGGTAATCGTCCTCGGTTGGTAGAAGATCCTCGCCTTGAGTCGTATCCTCGGATTGATGGGTATCCATTGTCACGATCTGCAAGGACTGCGGGTCGTATCCGGTGACTTGATTTGGAGCCGCCACAGCCGAGGGATCCCCGACCGGGGCCATGGCAGGCCCCGGCGCCGTTAGGCTTAGCACCACCGCGGCGTGACGAAAGCTTCAAATGACCGAAAAGTGGTCAAAAATTGGCCCCACCTTAACAAACGTGGTGTAGACGGGTGCCGCTGAGGTTCCTGGAGACGATGATACCAGGCTTGCAGGGGGAAAAGTTGGTGTATCGCAATTGATGCGATCTGTCACGGAGCCGACGCGGTATGCGACCGCTCCCGTCACCGACCCGCGTCGGAGCCAATTCCGACATACGCCGGCTCGCGCGAAGCGCGGTGTTGACTAGCGTAGCGAAGCTTTTCGTTTCAAAAGCCCAACCCCAGAAAAGTGCTTAAAATGTAGTGGCTATCTGTGTGATGGCACAATAAAGCGCCTTTGGAATTTTTCAAGCTAGACTTTCGTTATCATTTGGTAAAGTGGCGTAAATAAATACGTCAATAACAGCACGTTTTTACGATTGTGGCATGCACTGCAATTAAAACCACTCACGTTCTGCCGCGCTCTCAACAGTACGTCACTTCAGTGAACGTGCCGAATGCAGCAAAGGAACGCGTGGGCCCTGCAAAGCGGTACGTAGTGCGTTCATTGCGCGTCCGGCTCGGGACTAGCGAAACCTACGGGAGAATGAAGTGCGGGCGCGCTCAGACGTCGGCTAGCGCGGAAAGTGCGCACCAGACCTTATTGGCACCACCGCACTTACCAACATTTTAGCAGACAATGAGGGGAAAACAGAAAATTGGAGGACGCTTAAGCTTCGCCTTCAAGAGTGGAACGCGACAGCGTTCCCGTCGAACCGCCAAGGGGTGTAAGACAATGCGCTACGGCGCAGCGATCACTTACGAGGCGCCCCGCATCGGACTTTGCGCCCACCTATCACGCGGTGAGCATTGAGCAACGCAGCGTTCGGCGCGGCAACGAAACGTGCGCCTGAGCAAACGGAACGAACCAAAGAACTCGGTGTCTCGGAGGGGGAAACAACATACGCCAGCCAAACGTCGGTATCGGCACGGGCAGAGAGATAGATAGATAGTAATCTAAAGAAAGGAACGGCGCTTGATTCTGCAACCCGTGTGGGAGCACGGCGAAGCGTCGTCAGGGGAGAGGGAGTGGGGGCCGCGACGCGCCTGGCATCGGTCCCCGCACAGCCCCAATGCGCGCGTGGCGCGCCATCTGTCGGGGCAACGCCGTACATTGAGAGGAGGGGGTCTTCTGTGTTTGCTGCAATATGGCTCTGCGTGTGCGGTAAGCGCAGAAGAAATGTAGCGGAAACGTACATCGCTACTCGTGTAACTGCGACTTCTGTAAGTTACATGCTCATAATTACCTATATACACCGCAGTACAACTTTCTACGGCCCGTTTCTAAGGCAACACCGCATTCACTAGAAGCGCTTTTGTACCACTTTCAAGCATCGAACTCGTGGCTGAGTGATTCTGCTTCTGGACGCCGTGCAGTACGGACGCAGAATGGAGGGCTCCTCGAGAGCTGCGAAAGCGGCCGACGTTGGCCGTGGTACCCCGTGTTCTGCGTTGCCCAAGGATTACCGTGTCATCTTGCCTCCGTTACCAACAGGTGAAGGACAAAGGCGCGCAGTTGTATTGCACTGCGACGTCACTGGACGGCCTTATAGAATTGACGACTTCCGGAAGCTCTTGAAGGATGCTGGAGTAATTCAGCAAGTAGGCGGAATTGGTGCCTACCAAATGTCGCACGTGTGGCTGCTGAACATGAACACAGATGAGGCAAAGCAGACTCTGCTGGACGCCGGACCACTACTGGTGAAGAACCGGCCATGCCTCGTCATTGATCCAGCGAGGCAAGAACTCAGGATTAAGCTACATTGGGTCGCGTTCGACGTCACCTCTGAGACCATTCGACGAGCCTTCCGAGAGTATAGCGAGATAAAGTAAGTCATCAGTGATCGGTGGAAGGCCGAGGACTTTGAGGGCGCCGAGTCAACGACTCGTCTAGCGCGTCTTCTGCTGCGCGATGGTGTCACACCAGACCGCATCCCACATCAGATGCGTCTTGGTAGCGGCACTGCGCTAGTGGTTGTTCCAGGACATGCCCCGTTATGCCTTCGTTGTCACAACACTGGACACATACGACGTGAATGCCGAGTGCCCAGGTGTGCTGCTTGCCGAGCGTTCGGGCACGAGCAGGCTAATTGTACTCGCTCGTACGCCAGAGTTGCAAGCGTAGGCGGTGAAGCAGACCGGAGCGAGATGCTCATGGACGAGGAGGAAGCGGAGTGTGGCTGGTATGGTGGCGTCTATCAGCGACGCGGCCGCAGTGGCTGCGTCCACCAGCTCAGCAGGTTCGCAAGAAAACGGGGCTGCAGACGCTCGGGCAGCAGACGCCACTCTGGAAGACGCTTCGACAGGAAAGTACGAAGAAGGTTCGGCAGAGCGCCCTTCTGAAACCCACTCTTTAGGAAAGCAGCTGCCACTAAGTGCGTCCGGGAGTGGTGAGAAAACAGCTGAATTCAAGACCGCAGTAAGCGAGGTCATTGCGACGCTCGAAGATAGTGATTCGACGGACGAGGCTGCAATGGACGCCGAGGCAACACCTACGAAGCGCCGACTCAACAAAGCAAGCACGGCTTCTCAAGACACCCGGCTACGAGCAACGGAGAGGCGTGGGACCGAGCCTGGAACCAAAAAGCCTCGGATGGCCACCAGCCATCAGCGGTCGGCGTCGCTTACACGCGGCGGCGGCAAGTCGACGCCCTGAGCGTCGGCTGGACTGTGGGTTGCTACAAGGCAAGGTCTGTGAGGGGAGCGCCGTAGGCTCGGTCTGGTGTCACTCGCCAATATGGAGTCCTTAGAGAGGTCGATAAATATTGCAACACTTAACGTCCGAGGGCTTAGTGCCAAGCGGCGGCAAAACCAACTTTACCGCCTCGTAACGGAGCACGATTTTGATATTGTAGCCATTCAGGAGACCAAAGTAGAGAGAGAGGATCAGACAGAGCGTATGGTGCGTCCTTTCACGAGACGCTATAACGTGTGTGTTGCCCATGCGGTGGGGAGGTCTTCGGGGTGCATTTTGTTAATTCGGCAGAGTCTTGGTGCTGTAGTGCAGTCGGTGACTACCTGTGAGTCCGGCCGTTTCATTGTATCTGACTTTTCCCTGTCAACAGAAAGTTGGCGAATAATTTGTCTTTATGCGCCAACTCAGGCTCAAGAGCGAAAGCCTTTTTTTTTTTTGAAGAAATGGAGACGTACGTGAAATGCGAGCGTAGACTAATCCTGGCGGGAGATTTCAATTGTGTCTGTACGGAACGTGACAAAACCAGTGGGAAACACAATGATGCAAGTACTGCTGTTTTGAAAGACTTGATTGCAGAATTTAATCTAGAAGACGTGGGTGAATGTCTTTGCGGTGGAAAAGCGGTCACTTTTACCCACTTTCAGGGTGCGAGCCATGCTAGACTTGACAGAGTGTACGTGTCGGCTGAACTAATTCAGTCGTGTCGAGATTATCGAGTCACACCTGTTGCATTTAGTGATCATTGTTTGGTTTCTTTCCGTGTTGGAAAGGAAAAAACAAACAGCAAAGAAATTTCCTGGGATCTTTGGAAATTTAACGCAAACTTGCTGAAAGACGACGAGTTTTGTGAGCAGTTTCTCAAGGCTATAGATAAAACAACAACTCAAAAATTAGATAGTTGGGGACACAAATGGGAAGTTTGTAAGCAAACAATTAAATTGAAAGCACTTGAAAGGGCCAGTGTTTTAAGTCACGCGATAAAAGAACTCGAGTCCCGTCTTAGATTGAATCTGAAGCAATTATTGGAAGCGGAAAGTATACAACCCGGTTATTTCTTACAAGACATAAAAAGCATAAAGCAAAAACTTGAGCTGATAGACCAAGAGCGATACAAGGAGCATTGATTCGAGCCAGAGCTGAAAAATGGTGCACAGGAGAAATGCCGACAAAACGTGCCTTGGGAGTCGAAAAGAAATATGCTTCCCAAAATGCAATAACAGAAATAGAACATAATGGGTTACTGTCTACCAACAAAGAAACAATAGCAAGTTGTTTTTTGGAATATTACAAAGTATTGTTTTCTCGTAGCCAAGTTGACACTGATAGATTTAAAAAAGACTTCATGTCATTGATGCCAACATTAGATGATGAAACTAAGGAAGTATTAGAAGTGCCCATAACAGTAGAGGAAGTTAAGAATGCGATTGACCATTTAAATAATGGTAAATCACCGGGACCGGATGGCTTAGGCGCTGCATTGTACAAGGCGTTTAATGGTATTATCGCGCCTGTTTTGACTGAAGTATACAACGAGGCTTACGCGAACAAACATCTACCGCCGTCCTTTTTGTCAGCCCACACGGTCCTAATACCAAAAACTGAAGACCCAATCAAATTACGTAACGTCACATCGTACAGGCCGATTAGCCTGACAAATATAGACTATAAAATATTAATGAATGTATTGGCTAACAGGTTGCAGACCGTAATGAAAGATTTAGTCGGTCCACATCAAACGTGCGGAATAAAAGGAAGGACAATTATGACAAATATACACATAGCACGATCAATCCTTGAATGCTGTGACGCAATGCAACTAAGTGTCTATGCTGCAAGTTGACCTTGAGAAGGCATTCGACCGCGTGCTGCACGATCTGCTTCTATGTATGCTTGAATATGTGAATGTAGGCAATGTGATCAGCGAAGGTGTGCGGATGGCTTACGCCGGATGCACGACGAGATCGATAATAAACAAATCATTAGGTGAATACATACCAGTACACCGCTCGGTCAGACAAGGGTGCCCATTATCACCGCTTCTTTTTTGCATATATATTGAGCCCTTTTGTCTAAGCGTAATTAGGAACAACGCGATACGTGGATTTCAGTTACATCAAGCCGAGGTAAGCCTTCTTGCTTACGCTGATGACATTGCAGTTTTCTGTGTTGATCATGAAAGTATAATGCATACCTTCAATGCTGTTAAAAGTTTCTGTCAAGCAAGTGGTAGTGCAGTAAACTGGGACAAGTGCGTTGGGTTCTGGCATGGAGAATGGGACGTCGCACCAAGGATGTTTTTGAACATTAAATGGCAAGAAACACCGACAAAATACTTAGGAGTACCCCTACAGTACTACTCTGACAATGAGCCTTATTGGAAAAAACAAACAGAGGTGTTACGTGAAAATGCACAAAAGTGGAAAGGATGGGATAAGTCGATTTTCGCACGGGCCACGACGTGCAACCTATTTCTTGTAAGCAAGCTATGGTATGTAATGCAAGTTTTGCATTGCAGCAGGTTAAATGTACAAAAAATGCACAGAGTGTTCGCGGTCTTTATCTGCAGCTCTCTATGGGAAAAAACGAGCCGAACAAATCTGTTTAAAAGAGGGAGTGATGGTGGGCTTGGCCTAGTGCATCTGTATGTGAGACAACTCGTCAGTCGATTTGTTTTTCTCAGAGATGTAGATCATACCTTTCTCAGAACTATGATTCAACTGAGGCTGGGTAAAGTGCTACCAGAGTTTGTTGTGTCTTCGGTGTATCAGCAAGGACCAGTACGTGGATATCTAAAAGAAGTGGTGTCATCTTTCCGCTTCTTATCGGTGCCTTTTTCTTTGCAATATTTGACAGATGTGTCACACAAAAAACTGTACTAGGACTTTGTGGATGTGTTATTTCCTGTGCCATTGCACCGTGAATTATACTGTGCAGGCAAAGGAAAATATGTTTTGAAACGCGTTAAAAAAATGCTAGTTGCGCCAGGGGTTAAAACCTTTTTTTTTAAGCTGCACACAGGAACCTTACCTGTTAAAACATGGTTAGAAGAAAAGGGTTTATTTGTTCCGTGGGGTACTCATTGTTTGTTACGCAAAAAAACAGAGACAATTGAGCATGTGTTTTTAGATTGCTGGGGTGGAGTGTTCTTCTGGGACATCTTACAGAGAACCTTGAAAAAAAGAGTTGCCATTAAGTCCGCACGGAATCCGTTATCTCACGGTTGAAAACGACGATGGTGTGCCTTTCGATCTGGTTATGCTCCTGGGCCTGCACAGTATATGGCGAACTCGGACTGCTGTACACAATGCGGATATTGACGCTAGACCGGTTCGCGAATATTTTTGCGAATCGGTGTCCCATTTTGTCGAAGTGCAGAAGGTGCAGTCGTATATGTACCAGAGTGGGTTCCAAGATTAGAAATGTTGTTGCAGATGCCGAAATACTGATGGCTTGTAGTCAGCAAACAGCTGACGGTTCTCGGTACTATTATCTTGTTAATCTGTTCTTCTGATCTCGTAAACACTGTGAAAAGCGAGGCAATAAACAAAAAAGAAAAACTCGTGGCTGAGTGGTAGCGTCTCCGTCTCACACTCCGAAGACCCTGGTTCGATTCCCACCCAGCGCATCTTGGAAGTTCTTTTTTATTTATGAAGTGCCTGCCGCGATTTATCGCTCACGGCCAACGCCGCGGACGCCGACACCGACGACACCGGCTTTTCTGCGACACGAGCGTTAAAAAGCTCTAAGGGATTACACAATTTCAATCCTAGGAGCCGCGCGGCCGCGCCTTCAAAGTAGTTTAAAATTTCATTGCACTGCACAGCGAAGATACCAAATATCTGGGGCATGTATCGACGCGCATTTTTCTAGCCGCACCCTGTCAATAATGTGAAATGCCGAGTTTACTGCAGCTCCTCTCCAAATTTTTACCGTCATCGCCGTACTCCTGAAGGCAGGGCCGGAGCGTTTCGGGCGTTGCTGTGAGGGTGAGCACTGGCGGCCTCTACCGGCACGCTTGGTCCTTACTCAGTGATCACGTGGTATTTCTTCGGCCGCGCGCTACCGTAGGCGACCACGGGATGCGCAGGTCGCCCTTCATACAGTAGGTCGTGCGACAAATAGACGCACGCCATGGGAATTACGGTATGTGTATGGTGTTCTAGAAGGGGGTAGTGGGCTCAGGAGCCGGAGCGCCCTATGCATTGCAGCGAGGCGGCGAGTGTGGACGGGACGCGAATTTCGGTGGCGGCGCTGTAGTCGCGTGGGCTGGCTCCCTCCGCTGCTTCGCCATAGAATAAAGTGCTTCGCGCGCTTGTTCATGCGGGCTTGATTCGCGACGTTGACTGTTTTTTGGTGTTTTAACCTACCGTTCGAGTCTGTTTCGCGCGCAGTCGGCCGAACACGTGAGCAGTAGGAAGGTCGAAACATCAACGGCAGCGATCCTGCTTCGCTCCCAGCTGTGAAACAGGATATAAGTGGAAAAAAGGAAAGCAGCCGTCGTTCACCGCGCCGAAAGATGAATAAACACGGCGAATTTGGGAACGCAACTTGCACCGCCAAGACAAGAAACTCGACGAAACATGTGTGGTTTGTGTGCGAAACACGCTAAAAGAGTAGGTGGATTTTTAAGCGATTCAACTGCAGATGGCCTAAGGGTGACGATATCTAGCACATTATCACTGCTGGATTATCTTGTCAGCCAGGGATTTAGGTATGCTATGACATATAGGTTAACCCAGGATTCGCTGGAAAACTTTTTCGGCATAGTCAGGCAATCATGTGGGTCTAATGTCCAAACACCATCGCAGTTTCTAATTGTCGTTAGTTGCCTATCCTTTTATAACCTTGCGAAAATAGTACGCTCAGGCAATGCTGAACTTATTGGAGCTAGTGGAGAAATGAGTTCTCTCCTGAGTGCGCAAGATGCTCCAGCTCAATAATGCCAGGGCTGCTGCAATCGACCATCTCATTGAGGAAGGAAACCTAGCTTCAGCCGAGCGCATGCTTCGTAGTATTCCTGCTGAGCACAGAGAGTTGGTGGAGCAGAAGAGCGACGACCGTCTAATACATTACATGGCAGGATATGTTGCTCGAAAGTTTCTGAAGTGTTATGACTGCATGTCTTGCAAGGCATTTCTTATGGAAACCCCCAATACGGAAAGCAGAAACTCTGAGTTCACTGTGACATGCGACAAGGGAGGGTTGTTATAACCTTCGCTGGAGCTTTTCAGGGCAGTGAAGAAGTTGGAGGACATCTTCACTGTGTTCTTCAGCCGAGAGAAACTCTGCAGTGACAGCATAGTGGATGTAATGTTGCTAGTGAAGGAGAACTTCGGCTATGCCTTAGGCTGCAGCCAGCACTAAGATGCGCTCACAACAGAGTTGACCAAGTTCTACGTGCTGACCAGGCTGCACTTCTATGTAAAACAGATCAACCAATCGCGACAGGAACGGCGTAAAAAGAAATTGCACACGAAGATAAGCCGTTCCTCATAGTGCCTGTCTCGTAGCAGCCATGCACTTTGAGAAAGGAGTAGCTGCCCATCTTTTGTACCAATAAAGAGTTGTTTGTGGCTACCACGAGTTCCCTTTATTTTGCTGTGTTACAAAATTTCGCTATCCCTGGTAACCACTACGACCGCATAATAGTGGCATCACCATAGGATTAACTCCCTAGCTTTCAGTGGATATATGCTTTCGTAAACAAAATCGCAGGTAAAGGAATAAAACCTCATCATATCTGGCCTCTGTTCCGAATGTGTTAGTACACGCGCCGCAATTGTTTGGCTCACTTGAACTTGTGAATGCAATTGGGTCCTGACCTGTACAAAAATTGTTAATGGCAAATGAATTAAGCAATTTACCCATTCACATATTCACCTCTTCTACGGTGTACGCGAACTTTTAGTTTAGAAATCAGTCGCATCGTTGTGCGGCCGTTAGTCTGCACTCGTTGCCAGGGTCGGCTTTATTTTCGCGCAAACTTGAAGAACGTCCGTCTTTCCACCTTTCTGTGCGCCTTGTTTTAATTTCAGATGAAGTTTTCAGAAAACATGCTACGGAGCTGCGCGCTTTCTTTTTTTGGTGTGACACGAAGCGCACACGGCTTTCTCTACGTTGAAAATGCTCAGTTTCGCGTTCCGTACAGCCCATGCTCTAGTGGCGCCATCTGGCGTCGTCGACGTGAGATGCCACACCCACGGGCTCTCCCTGATCCCACTACTCTCTTCTAGTTCACTATTGGCCTCGAGCTCCACCACTGGAAATGCTGGCGCCACCGTCGGCGTGGCGTGCTAGGAGGGATCACGTGGACATAGCGGCCGCGTCGGCTGCTTCGGGAGCGCCGAAGCGAGCTGAAAACGAAAGTTTAAATTACCTCGTACGCTGCGGTCCTCATTTAGTGGCGAGATTTTCCCGCTTCGAGTGTCTCCTTTACAACGTTTGAAAGCACTAGAATAGGTAGTGGCTGCCTTTGAAGGCGCGCAACATGGTAGGCTACTGCTCGGTGCCGCAGTGCCGAACGTACGCAACGGAGCCCGGCCGGTGTCAGCCTTATTCACACGTAGCCGCAGGACAAGAAGCTGCTTGAAGCTTGGCTCGCGAAACATAAAACCGGCAAACAGTCATCGGCTACAACTCGGGTATGCAGCAAGCACAGACGCGAAGAAGATTTCTGCACGGCGCCGGGTCTGCGATGTTCGGAAAACGCGCACTGAGACGCTCGCCCGAGTCCGCTGCCCGACTAATGTCATGACGGTTTGGTCTATGAACTTGTCGATGCTATAGATACTGGCAAGTTCACTGGAATGGAAAGGTATCGGTAAGACGCACATTAAAAAAAGGCATGTCATATGGTCATGTTGTACGTGTTATGAATTAAAATGCACTGGATTACAAAAAAGAAGCAGCGGGAATCGCACGCTGAGAACACCGATAAACATACACTGCAACGCAACTCGAGAAATAATATGGAAACGTCCAAGAATTTAGAAGAAAAAAAAGATTGAATCGTCGCGACGGCACATCACAGTCCCCGTAGGCGTCGAAGTCTCTACAATGAACTTATTTTTGAACAGCTCTGATAGCACCCACGCAACAATGGTTGCTCGCATACTGTGAAATGCTCATATTCTGCGGCCTAAAGCTCATGGCACGGTGTGAAAACGCGCACGCGGCGAAAGCGAAACTGCGCGGACAAGCATGCAGACGTGCAGTCGGTCGCTGCGAACCCGTGCGATCGCTGCATTGAGGCTTCATTCTATTACGCTCCATTTGATGATGATGATATGTGGGGTTTTATGGCGCAAGGGCCACTCATGGCCAAAGAGCGCCAGGCAATGTTTTAATGGAGTCAGTGATGCAAGTAATGATCAATAGCGTCGTGGTTGGCTATAACGATGGAACCTGGCTGTATAGGGGCCTTAAAACAATAGTAAATTAATATATATCTATTAAAATTGTCACAGTGACTCTTTTGATGTACTATGAATTTAAAAGATATGTTCTCATGGAGGGATGGAATAAAATATGTAAATGCCAATAGCACTATTGCCTCAAGAGGCCTTTAAGTGCAAGGGCCTGTAGGCACGTGCTCTACAAAATATTACTATCGCAGCAGCAGCGTCTGGTAAGATGCTGTGCTACGAATCTGTTGGGCCTATAACTTGCAATGAATTAACATCTTCCAGATAGTTAAAAACTGACTTTCTGTGAAAAAACGGGTCAGCACCAAGCAACATTGCAGGATGAAAAGGAATGTTTTGTCGGTAGGCTAGAGGGAAGTGTTTTTTCCTTTCAGTTTCCATTTATCTACACTCCAGCAAGACATGGAGGACGGTTAGTGTCTCGCCACATCTACAGCATATGGGAGGTTCGCTACCGGTCAAGAGATAAGAGTGCTTTCCATACGTATGACCTATCCGAAGGCGGCAGTAAATGACCTCGATTCGCCGTATTTTTGTTATCGGTGGGAAATTTCGTAATTGTGGCTCGATCAAATGGAGTTTATTAGAGGTTTCGGTGTCCCACTTCTGTTGCCAATACCGCCTAAGTTTTTTGCGCAAAAATGGCTTTAAGTCTGAGGCAGGGATACCTACGGAACAGTTGCCAGCTTTCGTTGCAATGGATGTGGCAATTTCATCTGCAAGCATGTTGCCCTTAATGCCTCTGTGCCCAGGTACCCAACGTATTATGACGTGCTGATTAGATGTATATGCTGTGCACAGGAGCGAATATAGCTCATTGAGTACAGGACTGTTGCGTTTCTGGAGTGACATTAGAGATTTTACGACGCTTAGGGAGTCTGTGAATATAATGGCCTTTTGCAATTTCATTTTCTTTATATGTTTAACAGCTGTCAGTACAGCATATGCCTCAGCAGTGAATATGCTTGTTTCTGGGTGCAGGACGTTGGAGTCTGAAAATGATGGACCGACGGCTGCATACGAAACGCCGGCATGCGACTTTGAGGCATCTGTATAAAATTCCTGGCAAGAGTACTTCGACTGCAGTTCAAGAAAGTGCATTTCAATGTGTAGCTGGGGAGCGTTCTTCGTTATTTCAATGAACGAAGTATCACACACAATGAGCTGCCATTGCCACGGCGGACATAGCATGACAGGAGCCATAAGAGGATTTTCAAAAAGTGGAACATCCATTTCTTGACTGAGTTTCCGTACACGCAGCGAGAAGGGTTCTCTAACTGCTGGTCGATTATGAAATAAAGTTGCAGATGTTATGTTGTTTACACTTGGGTAAGAGGAATGCTCACGGTTTGCATTTACCTTCAGAAAATACATAAAACTTGAGCACGACCTCTGAAGATGAAGCGACCACTCATTAGCTTCAACATAAAGACTCTCCACAGGACTTGTCCTGAAGGCACCGGTCGCCAGGCGGATACCTTGGTGATGAACAGGATCCAGCATCTTCAATGCACTAGGGTTAGCCGAATGATAAACTATTGCCCCATAATCTAAGCGTGTTCGAATGAGGCTCTTGTAAAGGTTCAGGATGCATTTCTTATCACTACCCCACGTTGTGTGTGACAAAATTTTAAGAATATAATCATGGTCTTTAGGCATTTGTTTCTGAGGTACTTCAGGTGTGAAATAAAGTTTAATTTCGTGTCTAAAATAACGCCTAAAAATTTGTGTTCTGTGCTCACAGGTATCTGCTGTCCCTGAAGTTCAACTTCAGGATTTGCTATGAGACCTCTTTTTAGAGTGAAAAGAAGACAGGTACTCTTGTTTACATTGAGCGTGAAGCCATTTTCATCAGCCCACTTAGACACCTTGTTTAAACAAAGCTGTACTTGTCGCTCGCAGATAGCGAGATTACATGACTTAAATCCTATCTGAACGTCATCAACATATACTTAATAAAATATACTACGCGGTATTGATGAACGCAAGGAATTCATTTTTATGATAAAAAGTGTGCAGCTAAGCACGCCACCTTGCGGTACCCCAGTTTCCTGTAGAAATGGTCTCGAGAGAACGTTACCAATTCTGACACGGAATGTGCGATTTGATAAATAGCTTTCGATTACATGAAGCATTTTTCCGCGGATGCCCAACTCTGATAAGTCACGCAGAATTCCATACCTCCACGTGGTGTCGTAAGCCTTTTCCATGTCTCAGAATACAGAAAGAAAGAACTGTTTGTGTATGAAAGCGTCGCGAATATATGCTTCAATGCGAACGAGGTGGTCTGTCGTCGATCGGCCTTCCCTAAAACCACACTGATATGGGTCAAGGAGCTTGTTTGATTCAAGGAAGTGCAAGAGCCTGCGATTTATCATTTTCTCAAAGAGCTTACATAGACAACTTGTGAGTGCTATGGGCCGGTAGCTTGCCACAGAGGACGGATTTTTACCTTGTTTCAAGACAGGGACTACAATCGCCTCTTTCCATGCCAATGGAATGTCTCCTGTTTCCCAGATAGTGTTGAAAATAGACAACAGAGCCATCTGCGTGTCAGGGTGAAGATGTTTTATCATTATGTACATGATTCTGTCGGCTCCTGGCGCCGATTTCGTGCAGCCGTTCAAGGAAGCTTTGAACTCAGCAATGCTAAAAGGATGATTGTACGGTTCACTTCCACTAGCTTTACGGTTCAGTGCCTTACTTTCAGCTATCTGTTGACGTTGCTGGAATGACTGCGAGTAGTTCGCAGAGCTAGAAACTCGCTCGAAGTGTCCTCCCAGAGCGTTTGCCTGGTCTTGAAGGCTGTGGCCTTCATCATCAACCAAAGGAATGTTGTAGGTTTGTCGAGTAATTAATTCTCTTAGCCTGTTCCGGACTTTTGCTTCTTGTGTATAGGAATTTATGCTTGCGACGTATTTTTCCCAGCTTTCTCTTTTAGCGATACGACGCGTTCGTCTGCCTTTGGATTTCACGTGCTTAAAGTTGATGAGGTTTTCTGCCGTTGGAGATTGACGTAGTAAACGCCAGGCTTTGTTTTGCTCCTTACGCGCATTCTTGCATTGCTCATTCCACCACGGCACGTGCCTCTTTTTTGTAGTCCCCTTCGTTTGTGGAATGCACTCTATTGCAGCGTCAATTATAAAAGCGGTAAAATAAGCAATAGCATCGTTCACACTAAAATCTTTAAAAGTGTTTCGCTGCATCTGGGTGATTTCCTCAAATTTTTTCCAATCTGCGGATGCAACTTTCCATTGAGGGGGGTGTGGTAGGAATTCATTTTGTTCTAAATCTTTGAGGCAGATGGGAAAATGATCACTTCCATATGGGTTTTTGACTACCTCCCATTCTAGGCAAGGTACAAGTGTAGCCGAGCAGATAGCTAAATCTATCGCAGAGTACGTGCCATGTGCTGTGCTATAGAATGTCGGCTCCTTTTTATTTAATATGCACGCACCTGAAGAACGGCTAAGCCGCGCACGGCTACGCGCGGCTTTAACACACCGTTGCAAGACATGGATTTCGTAACTTTCTTCAATGTATATCCAGCCAGGTAGTAGACAACCATTTCTTGTGTTCCTGCTTTCTGGTACCCGTGGTCGCCCAAGTCATCCATGTGGCCTACTGAAAGACTCATCCAACAGAGCTTCTTGTATATATACAAGAAGGTGCAGTTGAAGCAAAGCTATAGCTTTGCTTCAACTGCACCTTTCAGCTCAGCAGCAGTCTTCGCCTTTTGCCCCAGGCTGTCGTGAAGAGACACCAGTATTTCAGGAGAGCACGTTGTTGGGCGAGTCGGTCGTACATACTTGAAGAAGGGAATTGCGCTAAAAAAAGACACGGGCGAGTTTGCACCCGTCCATGTCCTTACTCGTCCGTGTCTTTTTTTAGCGCAATTCCCTTCTTTAAAGACACCAGTACACCATCGGGAGCGCCAGAGCAATTTCCTCTCACTGCATTTTTCACAGGTGTGAACAAAGACAACAATCTATAAATCTGGCTGAATTGAACTACGGATGGGTGGTCATTGTCACCATGAAATGAACGCACAACTCCGAAAAATTTCTGAAATGAATAAAGAAAGCATTCTGTGAGTGATTTTGCCTGCGCACTTTTTAATTTAATGGTGCAGCAATAAAAGTAATCACGATAAGACAAACTTTGCATTTGCGGTTTGTGCATGCACTAAAAATTCAACAGCTCTCCACATTTTCGACAAGCATTTGCGCATTACCTCTAGGGGATCTTGGTTGAGCTTCACTGTCAGTATGTAGGGGACACCAGCTTCGTGGAGCTCATCAATTACGTCGAGTACCGACATTAGCGTAACACGCAAAGCTTCGGTTGTCTGTCGCGAGGCAAACATAAGCATGTTTCGGTGGTGGTAGTTGTGTTCCGTGATGTGGAGCAGGTCGAGAAACTTCTTGATTATCTGCACAAATAAATGAATTTATAGTTTGCACTAACTGTAGGGCTTCCATTAAAACGTCGTGTACACTGGCTTAAAGCGTACCTCAATCTTCGGGGAGCCCTTTCGTATTCCTTCTGCAGGATGCTTTGTGTTGAGTGCATCAAAGACGTCATTCATTGTCATTGTAAACGCTTCTGTTCCCTCCGAGTCTAGGAGGCCTTCAACGCTTTCTGCCCTGTATAACTGCAATCCAATAGCAGTACTGTGGCTGAACAGCTGTGGAAGGCAAACAAAGTAGTTGTAGTTGAAAAAAACTTACAAAGCAACAGAGAGCCACCTTCTATATTTTGGCATATTACTATTTTTAATCGCTCACCTGTGCAGCGAGTCGCACGTTCATTCTCTGCAAGTTTGTGGGGTTTACGTGCACTGCCGAGAGCTTGGGGACGACTTTGAGATGATGATTTCTTTCGCACTCATAGAGGAGTTGATAGTGGGCAAAGTTTATGCGGTAATCTCCATCCTGAAAAACAGTTATCGACGCCAATCAGCACACGTTATATATGGAATAAACTACGCTAGCTCACCTGTCCATATTTGTGCTTGAGCAAATGGTTGCGTACACACTTCAGGGCATGTGGCACATCACACAGGAAATAAAGGTACGCGCTTCAGGCAGGCATGGATGTGGAATCTTGTGAGAAGGTGAGGTTACGCTGCCGCTGATTCCCATGTGCTGCGACATCGAGCGATTGTTCCCAGCCCCGTCACTGACTAAGGCGATCACCATAGCACCATGTTTATGCAATTGCATTACTGCTTGCAACACCAGCTCTGCTAAAATCTTGCCAGGCGCAGCACCTTTCGTGGCAAAGGTGGCAATCGGTTGCACCCAGTTCTCCAGAAGTGGTACGAACATCAGCACGAGCGCATGATCTGCAAGTTGGTCAGTTCCTTCATTTGAAATACCGCCGTAGTCCACAAAACCATCAAGTTTGAAGGTTGACTTGTTGAAATCGTACGCCTGGCGTCTTAATTTCATCCAAAATCAGTGTGCCGAATTTCTTCCCGTCTGCTCTGTTGCCCAGCTAGCTGTTTTCCAATTCCATACAGAGAGGATTGAAACCATACTTGCATGGTATATTCCTTTCAGTATTTGTGTGAGACGGCTCAGGGAGGGCAAGGGCAGCATGTTCATGTCAGACAGAAGCTTATATGCTCGAGGGCTCGCTATCCTCAGCATTAAACAATTCAGAAGCCAGTCCGCATTGGGTACCGCGCGCCACACGGAGACTTTGCTTTCAACTGTTTAAACGATGTCATAAATGCAAGTCGCTGCAAAGGCGGAAGTTCGGCCAACGCTTCCTCGATTCTGTTATCGGGCATTTCAGAAAGCCTTTTCTTCAGAGCCAAAATTTCCTTCTTTTGCTTTTGATGCGCAGCAGCCGCCCTAAGCAGCTAGCCTCTTCTTCACATTGCGTAGTTTCTGATATCGCTTGAGCGTTGCGCTCGGAGCCTTAATGCTCAGTCGAAGTTTCCTCTGTAGACGGAGACAACGCGCGCAGGCTAGTTGCTTTGTAAGTACATTGCACTGATTGTGATGCATATTATCTGATGTCCCCGAGTCACGCTGGCCTGCTTTCACGCCCGCACATATGTTCAAGCTGTCTGCTTCTCTCAGTATTCTTTCCACACTTGCAATGCTAGTCGCAGCTCGAAATAGCCTCTTGTGAATTTTGCTGTAGCCGTTTATGCAGCAAGTATTATCCTCTTCAAGCACAACCGTTTTCATTACTCGCAGATGCCCGGCTACCAGTTGCCTCATATAAAATACTCCACATCGCTTCTGTGTTGCGTCGTCCTCAACAATTTCGAACTTCCAGAGCGCAGAAGGCAGTGTCACGTTCGTGAGATCGTTAAGCGCAAAGTCTGTAGCGCATATTTCTGAAGTTCCTTCTTCCAAGCCCAACAGCAGGTTTGAAGTTGAAGCGCTGTCACTACATGCTTCGCCCGATGTACTTGCCGGCACTTGCGCTCGTTCTTTTGGTGGACGTCGCTTTCGCTTCACACTTCTTGGCTTTGAGATGTGCTCAGGCAGCCCAGGAAAGAGCCGAGGAAGTGCGCCGGGAACAAGCATCCATTTCCCGCGAGGAATCAATATTTCTTTGTTACCCACAACATGCTTGTAGTATTTCAAAATGTCGTCGTCCTCAAATTTAAGTGGCGTTCACACACTTTTGATTTGTTTGTGAGGCGTTTGTCTTTTCGGTGTAGCATGCGCTCCCAACTTTTAAACTCTCCAGCGTCTTGCGGCGGTGCGAAAAAATGGTGACCAGCGGCATCGTGTCTAAGGCCGCTCGTGCAGCCGGGGGCAAAACAGCACGGCATAGGGAACTTCTTGCTGTCATGAGATGCGGAAACGCTTCTTCAAGAAGCTTTTCAAGAGAGCAAATTGCGACACATCACACAACACCTACAAAACGGAGAAGGATAGCGACTGACGGTGCAGCGCAACCAACATGAAACCAGAAGTGAAAGCAGAAGTCAAGTTTCAAGTTCCTTACCAGAAACGCACTTACAATACAGAGCTCAGATATCACAATATTTCACAAAGAGGCTCAAAATTAAGAACTGTGAAATAACTACTTCTCAAAATATAAAACAGAAATCTAGCAGAAATGAAGCAACTTCTATCAGAAACGAAACAAAAAGTGACGAAAGACGCGATCGCAGCGCCGCTAGTTCGCGTGACCACCACTTCGGTCATCTCCCGAGCGGAGCTGCGAAACTGCGGCATTCTAGCCACCCTACCTATGCATACCACAGCGCAGCAGCGCCAGATTTCCCTCTAGGTAATGTAGTCAGAAACTCTATGAGAAACTCTACGCTTCGAGCTTCTTTGCTGTTTCATTACACACAGCCCAATGAACATCAACATCTCTGGTTCTTTATTCTATTTATGTGCCGAATCCGCGACGGCCGTGTTTCGTGCCGTCACTTTGCTCAAGTGACAAGAATGCCTGCTGGCCGTGTTCGTGGTGTGCTGTTCCTACTGTAGCTGTAGCCACTACTCGCGCAGCTGTGCCAACATGAGCGAACTGACGCCAGACGAGGTAAGCGGCAGCCGCAACTATTGCGGAGCACACGGCTTGCAAGTCATCGCGTGACTGTACAGGTTGCTGTCCCGAGCTGATATGCGCTTCTTGCTGCTGGGTGCGCTTTTCCCAACTGCACAGTGGCAAACACCGTGATGTAAAGTGCCGAGAATGCTCTTGGACGATCACGTAGGCGCATCTGCGTTAAAAGCGACCCTTCTTCGCCTTGTTTGTCTGGAGGATGAGCTTCTCCGTTTAGATTGCAGTTTGGTCACGCACCTCATAATGCTTCTACAATTATCTAAACGCTTCAACTGCGGAACCATGCGTACGGCGTTGCCACCACTCAAGCTTTGCACGCAAGATCGTTGCACGTTTTCTGGGGCCAGTTGCCCTTTCCTGTGAGCTGAAGTTCTCTGCCGCGCATTTTCCATCCTTGCTATGCAAATCACCATTGGTTCGATCACAAGACACGCCGCACATTCACCCATGTTTTCATAACGTTGGTGAGGCCACCCATGGAGCAAGGCTGGCAATTCTGCGGGCACAACCTTCCCATGTCCAAACCATGCCGGCACTGGTTTGGCCCCCTTAACGTTAATAACAAAGTAAAATATACACATGGACGGCAATGCAAACACAGTGTGGCGCGTTGAAAAGTATGTTGGAAGTATTTGCTGCTGAAAGAATACACTGAAATCAATGCACTGCCTACCACGAGTTGCCTTAATATGTTTTGTAAACTGCCAGTAGGTTTCTGTGACCATGTTAACACACATGGAACATTAGGTGCAAAGTGCCTTAATCATTTTTTAAAATAAAGTCGAATGCGTGATAACAAAGTATCTGGGGCCTCTGAAATCATTCATTGTGCAGGTTAGTTGTAAAAGTCGCGCACTGCACAGCTCAGCCCTGTGTCAAGCAATGTTAACGCTACTTTACATGACACAGGTGGACAACACGCTGTAAATTCTATAATGAAGGCAGTCATGTTACTTTGGTGGAAAGCTAGGTACGAAATACTTGTTTCTTCTGAAAGCAAGGAGCATCTCTTATATTAGCACTATGCAGTAGCGTTGCTTTGCTAAATGCATGCATGGTGCCTTGTACTTGTTTACATACACAAAAACACCATTTAAAACAGCCCCAAGCATCTGGACCCCCTTCCCAATAGTCGGGGCACTCGATAACTTGTGGCGCAACCCACACGAGGCTCCCACACTTTGCTGCCCGAAAAATGACATAAAAAAAAAAACAGAAATCCGCATACCTTTTCAACGACCATGCTGTCTGTGAGTACTTTGATGCACGGCTGCTGCACCCAGCTACTCATTGAATAATTGTGGCCTTCCATCGACTTGTAGGCTTTCAGTTGCTCATGGGTCGCGAAGTTCGTTGCATTCACAAGGTAATCCTTGATGTCTGTGAGATCCACACAAAGCAGGAGTCCAACATCGCGCTGAAGCTGATCATTTGAATTCGAGTGGGTTGACAGTCACATGAGTGCACTTTGTTTTCATGCGGGAGTTTGCTGTTTCGCTCAACCCATGTGCACACGTGCTTAGTGCATTGGTGACATACTAGATACCCAAGTCAGAAGACGCTTTGAAAAGAATGTTGGTGCATATGCTTAGTGGCGCAGGCCTGCCTGCGTAGGCAGCGCAAACAGTTATGGCAGACTCCACTAGCACTCCTAGCAGATGACTCCCTGTAGTCGACTGAAGCCACACACACAGGATGCAACTCTGGATTTACATGCACACTGAGCAACTCTCTTGCTTAAGATAGGATGGCATGTGTGCTGCTTAATCGTTAGTGTTCCCAAGGCTCATTTGTGCCACCAAGAGATTGGCAGAAAATGGAGGCCTTGTCAGAGAAAAGAAAAGATTATGCAGATGCCCTGCAGTGGGGGAACTGATTTATGAGAAGCATTTTGCAGGTAGCTATCCAGTATCATTTGGGATTCTGTGAAGTGTTACCAAGTGGACCAACATGTTTGTGTAAATCAAGCACTTGTGTGATGTGAGGTTGTGTGACAACAGCAGCAAGATGACAATGACGGCGATGGTATGACTGTGACACAAGTTTACAACATGCTAACTGTTCATTTTCACAGAGGTACTGTGTAGGTGTTTGCAAAAGAAACAGGAATTGTGACATCACTAGTGACTAGAGGTTATGCAGTTGTATGTATACCTACGTCTATGTGATGTGGTCTTTGTTGAAATGACGACGGAATTTGTAATAGCACGAATGTGAATATAGCTTGAAACAGCGTGAAAAGATGAGGGCATGAACAAGAGAACAACCATGACAGGACGAGCGTTGATTGCCAACTGAAGTTTATTCAGGAAGCGTTAGCCATTTATAAGCTGTGAAGAACACAACCTGAACCATCATGGTTGACAGGCATGCACACAGGGACACACAGGTGCAGGTGTTCATCCGTAAAAATCTGGAATTTCTACTTCTGCAAAGAAATGTTAAAACCCGTTTGGCATGGGCCAATCATGAAGGTGGTGCAATGTTGCACAGCATCTACGTTCGTTAGCTGCCGCAACTGGGGATGTGTGCCGATCCCCAAAGTTGCACCTGAAAGTTGCCGCGAGGGGAAAAACTGGCAGGGAATGTGGCCTAATGGTTAGAGCATCGAGCAGAGGTTCGATTTCACTATTGGACACTTGATTCCTTTTATTTATTGAAGGGACCTGAAATGGGGGCGAGACAGGTACCTACCTATTTAAGGCTATGGATGAGCCGAAGAATGCTTAGCATTCAAAAGCTGGTAGAAAACTGGCAGCCTTGTCCAAAAGAGGTGAGCTTAGGAAAGTGGTTCTGGGGAGTCCTCACTGGGGGTCCAACTGTGCTATTGTGCCATTTTGCTATAGTCCAACTTGCCTCCTCGTGGCTGGGCCCACTGAAGTGCCTTTTGTGCCAACTGCGCAGAAGTGCTGTATTTTCATGTTTTCACAGCAATGCAATGTTCTCAGTAGGGTTGTGCAATTCTGTACTCAACTATACAAATCGATTCGTGAGCATTCAAGGAATTAAGTTCGCGGCTTGGTTATAAAATTATATACTGTGCATGATTTACCGTCCATGGAATGGCAAGCTTAAATGGTCGCTGTTGGCCTTGTGTCTTGCTTCACAGTTGAGCAGCCCTTCTGATTGCATGGTAATAAAAAGCTTCGCGAAATGGCTGGACTGCTTCAAGTGTTCCAAGAAGGCTAATTTTTCTGCTCTGAAGCTGTTAAAAAATTCTCGTGCGGCCGCTCCTAAACTGCTCCAAATCCTAAAATAGCTGGGCTATCACTGAGTCCTGCTTTATTTAAGGGGGTATGGTAGGGTAATTGGTACATGTTAGTTTTAACGTAATATTTTAGAAACGGCTGCAGATATTTGCATCAAATTTCATGCTCTTTCAAAAGATGCTCTTGGGTACAACATGGGACACTATGTTTGGGATTGGGCCAGAGGAAAGGCAAACCATCTAGACACAAAGCTTCAGGTGTGTTTAATTATTTGATGTACCTTGTCTCTGCAACCATGCAGAGGATTGTGATGATATTACACAGTGTAATTCTAAATACCCGTAGGTCATATCTGAACTAAAGAGGTATCATATCCTCTTTGGAGGTTGTACAAAAAAAATATATATATATATGTATATATATATATCACTTCATTCATAGAGCCACAGGGGGGTTTCTTGCTGTGTAATTTTTTCCAGTGTTATCATTCATATTATCGGAAATTTTTTAGTTCAGAATATTTATGACTTGTAGTGCATGTGTACAAAGTTTCACTGGAATGGGCTGAACAATTTCTGAGAAAAGGTACATTGAATTTGAAAAGTTAATAAGAACGCAATTTGAGAAAAATGAAGTTTTCTGTTTGCATACTGCATGTGGATGCTCAAAATGCCCTAGGAGAATACATTTCACTGCTGACTTTATTGCAGGTGTCTCCAAAACCCTTCTTAATGTTCCTTTTTATCCGTCGTCCTTCCTTGCTCTAGGCAGAGTGATAGAATTCTGCCCTGTCAACACGCTCTTTGTCCATCCTGTCGAGGGTAATATTACCGAACACACCTGGAACAATTCTAAGAACCCCCAGAACTGCTTTTCATGCAGAATTACCGTCATTGTAGTAGGCTACAGCATTGTTAGTTGCTGTCTTCAATGTGTAAGCACTGGCGAATGTTGTGTTAAGGCAGCAGCACCAGATGAGTTGGTTGAGCGACTCATTGGTGTTTTGTGTTCGGCCATGAATGCATTTGCTCAGAAGACTGATTACCCTTGAAAGTTCTCTTTCTGCTCCATTTGCTGGGTGATTGTGCAATCTTCTGGGCAAGTAATACGTTTGAAACTCGAAACAAAGGCGACCACGATCGTAATGGTGTGAACGATAACAAAGACGAAACACACTACAAGAGCACCACTAGAGGCACATATGCTATAAAAGGAAATATTTTCGACAATATATGATCTTGACGTTATAGTCTTGCGGAAAACTGCAAGGTGGAGAGAAGTAATTAAGAGAAAATGAGACATCCACCCAATCGTAGCAATTGCTACAAAGAAAACTCATATGGGTTCCTCGAAAGAAAAGCCTCGCAGTTGAAGAAAAATTTGTCCTTGTCCGAGACTCGAACCCGAGACCACCGCTTTTCGGGGCAGCCGCTCTACCATCTGAGCTAACCAGGCGGCTAGCAGATGGTAGGACGAAGTCCAATTTGTCAACTCGAAACAAGAGTTTGACGTAATAGTCATTTGTAGAAAACAACTATTGTGTCAAACTCTTGCTTTTGCTGCAAGTTGTTGACAAATTCGACTTCATCCTGCCATCTGCAGGCTGCCTGTTTAGCTCAGATGCTAGAGCGGCTGCCCGGAAAGGTGGCGGTGCCGTGTTCGAGTCTCTAACCAGGAAAAAATTTTCTTCACCTGCGAGGCTTTTCTTTCGAGGAATCCGTATGGGTTTTCTTTGAGGCAATTGCTACGATTGGGTGGATATTTCATTTTACTTTAATGAATATATGAACTTTTAGTACAAATCATTTACTTGCCGCACACACACAAGCAAGAAAAGAACACGCCATAACGAAGAAAACTGCGAACGACAATGATAAACAAACCGGCCTCCAAATTCTGCCTGCCGTTTTTAAACGCCAGGGTGCACAGCAATTGAACCGCTTTGAGCGGGTGCTTGCGGTTGCGCTTCCGCAGGTTTGGTCTTAATAGTGCAATCAATTTTTCTGTGCCAAAATTGCTAATTTGATTTTTTTGAAGGGTTTACCGTACCATACCAACTTAAACCAATACTTTCCAGGTGCATTACACACAAGTGAGTAACACAAGATAGTTATAGTTATAGCAGGAGATGCCAAGCTCTTCCTCTCCTTTGTGGCCACAACCAGAACACCCTCATTCTCACTTAATTGATCAAAAGGAAACAAAAGACGTCCTTTGCAGTTGAAATTATGCCACCCGAAAAAGCATTTTCATTGTCCCAGGCTATGACATTGTTATCACTAGTGACCGGATTTATGGGCATTAAATATCTGGGATTTAGGCACCTAAATCAGGCACTTAAAGCCTTGATTTTGGCACTGTTTTGAAACCACAATCTGTTTTATGTATTGAATGTGTGCAGTCAATTTTTTCTTGGGCATTGCATTCACTTGTGAGGTCTGAAGTGGCAACCATATTGTGCATTAAGCCATAGCTTCACATGAGGTGGTATTTGTGTTGCTGCAGCCAACAGTCTTGATATATTTGTTGTGATGCTATGAGCAGGCATACCATATTTGCACAATTCTACTGCACAATTGTAACGTGCAGTTATATTACCGGCCAAATATTAAAAAAATTTACTTTGTGCCAGTTCTACCGCACACGTCGAGTAACATAACCAAAGTCGACACGTACCGAGTTGAAATGACTTCGTGGAACACAAAGGCACACAGACATGGAAACAGCTGAATCTTAGCGGCTAGTTGCTATTAGAGTCTGACGGCACGTCCTTCTCGCTGTCTACTACTGACCACAGAACATTATCTTCAGTTCCATCTAATGCATTCGAGATGCCACACTTCTTGAAGGCTTGTGCAACGAGTGTCTGCAAGAGGGCATTCCATGCACCATCGACACACCTTGCAATGTTTCTGAGCGACTGCAAACCAAGGCATAAAATATGCGTGGCTCTGCTATCGTAGACACCAGTGGAGCTGGGGGAAGTTAAGGCTTCAGAAAAATCCATGCCATCTTCCTCTCTGGCGGGTTTGGGTTGGGATGGTGCTCCATTTGAGGCACCCGCCACAACAGAAGCACTTTGTTGAAACACCACATGCGTCGGTGTCGTGTGCCAGATGCTGCACTGACACGGCGGCAATCGCCGTGCCTTAGCTTTGATGCATGCCAGCTCCGATGCCCTGTACCTGGTAGGTTCTTGAAATCTGCCAAAGCGAGCGTGCAAGTTTTTATAGGAGAGCAATGACGTCACACCACCTGTGTCTCCACCATGCCGCTCTTTCTCCCCCGCTAGGCTCCACCCACCCTCGCCGCATTGCTATGCTGTGCAATGCTATTTTTATGCTCTGCTTTCACTTTCTCTCAACTTTCGCCCCAGCTCGGCGAAACTGTGAACTTCAAGAGAAACCCAGCGAGGTTCTAACAGCTCCACTGTAAAAAACGTCCATTTGATGGCAGTGTGACTAGCTATACCATGCATTGAGATTTCTTTTTTGTAAGAATCTGTTTCATTTTTCATTTTGAGTAGACTTATTTAATATGGTAATGTGCAAGAAAATTTTAACGCACTTTTTATTAGAAAAAGGTGCGTGTTAGAATCAAGCAAATATGGTATTTACTAATCAAGTGCAGCTAGAAAGAAAGATGCAAGCTGCACCAGGAAAGCTCCTAAATGGTTAATTAGAGATGCTGAGATTCATGCCTAATAGAAAAAAAATACATTGAGTAAAATATGTTCATAAATCTCGATAAAAAACTATAAGAACAGTGACAGTAGCTCCCCAGGTATCATACATCTCACTTGGAATAAGCTTGTAGTCGGAGAATGGGTGCTCAATGTTGGCAGAGGTGACTAGAGCATTTTTGTGTCTTAATGCATTTAAATGGGATTCTTGAGATCCTGCAAGAACCTCAGAAATGTTTTTGAGCAGGAAAAAGATCTGTTTCTTGTTTAAATCAGATGCCCGCCATTGTGCAAGCTTTTTCAACAGCTGTTCCCACACCCAAGGGAAGCGTTAAACTTGTGTTATGGTACACTACCTGGGTCACTACTTGTTCACAAGAGTTGTTCCTCCCTTAAAGTGTTTTGTCACATGCTGCAACACAGGAGTGTTTGCATACAAATAGGAAGTCGGGGCTCACCTGCTGCAGAATTTGGGCCAGCTGCCATGTGAAAAAGCCAGAAAACGGGGACTACAGTTTGTGCAAGCTACCTTTTCTGTGCTGACCACTGCTGCCATCTTTCTCCCAGGCATTGTCATAAGTAGATGGTGAGAGGCCCTCAAAAGTTAACTGACATTGATAAGGATGGGTAAGATATTTTTGGAAAATTGGGAAAAAAGTAATACGTTCTCTTACCAATCCCACATTTCACGATGAAAAAAGAAACCATGTGTTTTGTTCTGCAGTTTGTATTAAGAAAGTGCCTCTTTGCTCAAGAGCAGTGAGCGCTGGAAGGGCCTTGAATCGGCGCACATTCCCTGTGCTGTGACCTGCGTGCAACAGATGGCACAGTGTCCTGCACCGTGACTTTGTTGTGATGCAGGGATGAGCACTGTTTTTCCTCTTGAATAATTCTTGCTGTGTGTTGCTTGGTCACGTTGCCACATGTGCTTCCTTAAGGAACAGCTTCTGGCCATGCTACTGGTTTTTGGGAAATGAAATAACCGAATGTGCTTTCAAAATGAAAAGAGCACCTGCAAAAGCATTTACAGCTGTTAAAAGCAAGTATGGGCATATACCAGGTGTTTCAGTGAACTTATTCTTAAAAGTTTAATATTTACCTGTGGTAGATTGCGCAATTCTATTCCATAGGCTGTTCTACTTGAAGAGGTGGACATTGTGCACAAAAAATTCAAATGCATAATAGAGTAATTAAAAAGATCACAAATTAAGTTTTTAACTAATTACCTTATGATACATATTGCAATTAACAACTTCTAGCAGGGAGCTCGCGAGGCGGATCCTCTTGAAACGAATTCTCAGGATGGCACCAGTTTGGAGATATAATTCCCAAACTCTGCCGAGAAATGCATTGACATTCCTGTTATGAGTTTCGAGATATTAATTCCCGAATTTTGTGGAGAGATGCGTTGGTGTTCCAGTTACTTTTGTGCTTGAATGCATAAAACGATGTCTTGTTAAGAAACTAAGTGCAATGACAGTGCATTTTTACCGCAAGTTTCACGGCGCATATCTCCTAAATGGTGTCGTCTACACAATTCCTTTCAAGTAAATATGCCTTGCAGTCTCGCTCGCTATAATTTGTAAATTGCAATATGTATCATAAGGTAACTAGTTAAATACTTAATTCAGGAATTTTTTTCATTAGTTGATTATGCATTTCAATTTTTTTGCAAGTAATGTCCACCTCTTAGAGTAACCAGCTCATGGACTAGAATTGTGCTATCTGCCACAAGCAATTCTTGTTTAATTTTGAGAGTGTTCGCTGGAACACCCTGTTTAGGCTCAAAGGAAATAGTTATTTAAAGGCACTATACAATCGGTGCTAGACCACTTCATAACACATAATTCGTGCTCACACCCTAGCAGGATGAGGCCCTGACACACAGAGAGAAGACATTTGCCTATAGTCCACTTTGTAGTAATCTTGGTACCAAGCAACAACGCACAGTTTTTGAATCTGTTAAAGGGCCCTTGAAACGCTTTTTTGTCACATGCCTAGAAAGAGATGCTTTCTCACAATAATTTCGTGTCGGAGCACTAGACAGTTGAATCCCGCTACAATAAAATTGACACGGTGTGCGAAAAATTTCGTTGTCGTGATATTGTTACACGAAAGACGAGTCAGTAAGGCGAGCAACTATTTACAGGTTATATTTACAACAGTGGTTGCAGCGCTGACCGGTTAGACTCACAGCGCGAGCCTAGTTCGTTCTTCCTCCTCTTTTCTCGAGTGATGGTGCCCATGCGCCTCTTTCAAACAATCAAATACCACACGCGTGTAGCATAATCCCCCAGCGGCAGAAGCAACGTCCGGAGTGTCTAAATGTCATCACTGGAAGGGTGATACTGCTTCAGTCATGTAACGTACACTATATCACTGGACTGGGAAGCAGATGGGGTGTCAGGGGCGATCTCGTAGGTGATGGGAGTCACGGCACTATGCATTCGGTATAGGCCTGTGTAACGAGAGAGCAGTATCTCTGACAGGCTTACCTGACGCAACAGAGACCATAGAAGCACCAAAGAACCAGGCGTCTCGGTGTCGCCGGTCGTACAAATGCCTTTGACTCTCTTGGGATTTCGGAAGGCGGTCACGGGCAATTTCCCTTGCGTGGGCACAGCGGGCGATGGCGTCAAGTGCATATTCACTGGTTGGTGCTGCGTGAACAGGGAGGATTGTGTCGAGGAGCATTGCTGGCTCTCAACCGAACAAAAGGATAAATGGGGAATAACTGGCTGTGTCGTGGTGTGAAAAATTCTAAACAAATATGACAAACGGTTTAGCTAGGTCCCAATCAGTGTGGTCTGTAGAGACATATTTTGCGAGCATGTCTGTGAGAGTGTGATTGAGACGCTCCGTGAGGCCACTTGTTTGCGGATGGTATGACGTGGATAGCTTGTGCCTCGTGGCACAGAACTGCAAGATGTCGGCGATAACTTTTGATAGGAATGTCTGGTCATGGTCTTTGAGAAGTTGTCGCAGAGCTCCATGTAATAAAATCATGTCGCATAGAAGAAAATAGGCGACATATGTGGCGCAGCATGTAGGATGCGCTTGGGTGATGGCGTAGCGTGTGGTGTAATCCGTGGCCACAGCGATTCACCTGTTCCCAGAGCTAGCAAGAGGAAAAGGTCCAAGTAAATCCAAACCAACCTGAAAGAATGGTTCCGCGGCAATGTCGAGTGGTTGAAGGTACCTAGCAGGGAGCGTTGATGGTGTCTTGCATCGCTGGCATTTCTCACACGCAGCTACGTATCTTCGAACGGAGCCAGCAAGCCCTGGCCAAAAGAAGCGTCGGCGGATCCGGTCATAGGTATGGGATGCACCCAGGTGACCGGCAGTGGGGAGGTCATGAAGTTTGTGGAGAACAGCCGAGTGAAGGTGCTTGGATCACAAGGAGTAATGCAGGGCCGTCGGGGTCAATGTTGTGGCGGTAGAGTACACCACCTTGATTCCAGGCGATCAGTGATGATACGCAAGCACGGGTCATGGCGCTGCTTGTCGGCGACATGGAGCAGTGGAAAAACAGAGAACACAGGCGTCAGTGTCAGTATCAGACGTAGAGGTCGCGTGTTCAACTGGGTAGTGAGAGAGGCAATATGCATCCTGGTGTTGGCATCCCGACTTGTAAGTCACTCTGTAGGGGTATTCTTGTAGCCAGAGGGCCCAACGACCAAGCCGGCCAGTAGGATCCTTGAGGGACGAAAGCCAACAGAGTGCATGATGGTCTGTGATTACTGAGAAGGGCTTGCCATATAAATATGGGCGGTACCTTGAAACAGCCTAGACAAGAGCAAGACATTCACGCTTGGTAATCGAATAGTCGCGCTCTGCAGTTGTCAGGAGCTGGCTAGCGTAGGCTATAAAGCGGTCGTGTCCGTGTTGGCTTTGCGATAAGACGGCACCGATCCCATAACCACTGGCATCGGTTCGGACCTCTGTAGGCGCAGACAGGTCAAAGTGGGCCAAGACTGGTGGATTGGTGAGAAACCTGATAAGGCCTGAAAATGCGGCAGCCTGAGAGGAACCCCACATAAAAGGCACGTCTTTCTTCAGAAGTTCAGTGAGTGGCCGAGCGATTGTTGCGAAATCTTTCATGAACCGTCGGAAATAAGAACAGAGCCCCACAAAACTCCGGACGTCTTTGACAGGCTGAGGTGCAGGAAAAGCCGCTACTGCTCGAACCTTCTCCAAGTCCGTTTGTACTCCGGAAGCATCGACGAGATGGCCTAGCAATGTAATCAGTCAGCGCCCGAAGTGGTACTTCGATGAGTTTAATTGGAGCCCAGTCTTGCAGAAGACGTCAAGGATAGCTGCGACGCGCTCAAGGTGCGTCTCAAATGTAGGAGAGAACACAAGGACGTTGTCGAGGTAACAAAGACAAGGTGACCATTTGAAACCTTGAAGCAGAGAGCCGATCATCCATTTGAACGTGGCGGGGGCATGGCATAAACCGAATGGCATAACCTTGAATTGGTAGAGCCCATCTGTAGAGACGAAAGCAGTCTTTTCTTGGTTTTGCTCATCGACGGAAATCTGCCAATAACCAGGTCGAACATCGGTGGACGAAAAGTATTTGGCACTGTGAAGACACTCAAGAGTGTCATCGATTCGTGGTAAAGGGTCAACATCTTTTTTAGTAATACGGTTTAGGTGGTGGTAATCAATGCAGAAACGCCACGTGCCATCTTTTTTTTTGGCGAGCACAGCCGGTGACGCCCACGGACTCGACGAGGGCTTAACAATGCCTCTAGCGAGCATCTTGTTTACTTGCTGCTGAATAACTTGCTGCTCTGCCATGGATACGGTCGGCGGTGGATGGGAACAGCATCACCAGTGCTTATCCGATGCTTAACAAGGGACGTCTGACCAAGTGGTCGATTGTCAGTGTCAAATATGTCATGGTAGGAAAGCAAAAGGCGATGTAGGGCGGCGGCTTGGTCAGGTGCAAGGTCCTGAGCGACTATGGGACGTAATGAGCCGTCGAGGTTCAGGGCACCCTGCGGGTAATCAGGTGGATCTAGAGACAAGTCTGCTGCAAAAGCAGTGACATGGTCGTCTGTCACTGACCGCAGCGTGGCCACCGCTATGCCTTCAGGTAACACTTGCTCTGTCAAGCCAAAATTGATTACGGGGAGACACACCCGATCAGCAGTAAGGGTTTTGATGGAGTGTGGCACAGAGATGTCGCACGTCAGGAGGACATCGCGAATAGATGCGACGACATAGTAGCCATCAGGCACGGTTGCCGTTGAGGCCGATTCACTGAATGTTAGGGCTTTTGGAGGTAAGCGAACAAATGCTGTAGTGCAGAGAGTTTTCGGTTGTTCAGGGCGAACGTCTGAAAGGAGAGGAAGCTCGAGGCACAGCATTCCAGTGGCACAGTTGATGAAGGCAGAATGTGTCGTCAGAAAGTCAAGCGCAAAGAGTAGGTCAAGAGGGCAACTGGTCAGCACGGTGAACAGGACTGGAACTTGGCGGCGAGCAATTCCTATGCGAGCAGTGCACATACCCCTGACGGCAACAGTGGTGCCATTGGCGACGCGTACGGCTCGAGTGATAACAGGCGTAAGAATTTTTTGAGGCTACGACATAGGTGAGCGCTCATTATGGACAGTTGGGCTCCAGTATCAATTAATGCCATCAATGGAACACCGTCTATGTCTACTTCAATTAGGTTCGTGTTGGTGAGGAGCGTCAACGGAGGATTTGGACAGGACGAACGGGATGCAGCGCTACCTCCATGAGCTGCAGGGCCTAGTTTTCCACCTCTCGGTTTGGCGAGAAAAAGCAGCGAGGCTGGGGTGACGGGGACCGACGGCATTGAGGCGATGGCGATCGCATGGAGGAGTGGCTGTCAGGGACATCAGAAGTAGAACACAGATGGCAAGGTGAATAACGGCGAGCGTCGGCGTATGGGCGAGGAGCAGGGAATGAGCTCCAGTACGATGGCATCCAGGTGGTGCGGCAGTGGCAGGATACATGACCAACGCGGTGGCAGCGGAAGCAGATCGGTTTGTCGTCTGCGGTTCGCCATCTAGCAGGATTGCATGGTCTGGGAGCGAAATACTGGTCATTACAGGTTGTCGTCATGGGAATGGGTGCAGAATCAGGTCGGGAGACAGAGCAGGTGGTAGGGAGGCCAAAATTTGCAATTTCTGGCCCTACAACTGCTTGAATAACGGAAATAGTGGGGGCCGCTTTGTCAAAAGTACTGTCAGGGGGTCATGGATGAAGGGGGGCCGGACTCGCTGCCTCAATGTCACGGCAGATGATACGTGTGACGTTCTTTGAAATGGTCACGTGGCGCTAAGAGCGGAGCAAGAGGATGTGGCAGGTGTGTTTGGGAGCTGGAAAAACTGTGAGACGACGCGGCGGCTTTTGGCTACCTCGAAGCGGTGGCATTCTTTCATGATGGCATCGACGGTAGAAACGTCGTTATAGACAAGCAAATTGAAGGCGCCGTCCGCGATGCCTTGTAGGATATGGCCCATCTTGTCAACCTCGGTCATGTGCTCGTCAACTTTCCAGCAAAGTGCGAGTACTTCCTGTGCTCTTTTCGCGCTGCCTGTTGGCGACCTGATAGATTGCCAAATAGGTTGCGAAGCCACTCTTTGAAAATGTCCCAGCTGGAGAGCTCGATCTCATGGGTGCGAAACCAGACACATGGTGTCCTGTCCAAATAAAAGATCACATTGGCAAGCATAATGGTAGGGTCCTAGTGGTGGCTTTGGCTAACACGCTCATGCATGCTGAGCCAGTCGTCAACGTCATTTTGGGCAGAGAATGTCCCAGGATCACAGAGACTAGGAACCGTAACATACGTTGTGGTTGCCGCTGCAGGTGTAGGTGGCGATGGGTAGTTCCATTGGAAGCCATGGCTGAGAAGACAGTGCGGCCGCTTCGGAGCTCCGTGGTGAGGACGGGGAACGTTCCACCTCCACCACAATGTTATGCGAAGGATGAGTCAGTAAGACGAGCTACTATTTACAGGTTATACAGTGAAAGCTCATTAATTCGAACTTCAATAATTCGAATTTATGGATAATCCGAACTGTACGATTTGGTCCGGCCAAACTCCACAGAAGTCTATGTATAAAAAAGTCCGTTAATTCGAATGCGAGAAGGTTCCTTCACGGACAATTCGAACTACGCTCGCCTGGCACACGGCCAGAGAAACGCGCCTACTGCCTACACACAAGGCTGCATTGCCTCCGGAACGGAGAGAACGGCGAGTGGAGGCAAAATCGGAAAAAAAATCTAACCGGCGCGGGGTCAGGCAGAAGGCAGCGGCGGCTGCCGCCTCTCCGTTCTACGTAACCTCTGAGACTTCTTTCCCATTGCGAATCTCGGAGGCTTTGCAAATCTTGTGCAGCTGCTAATGTTGTGCTTAGATGGCACGGCAAGTACCGAAACACAGCGAATCAAGTACGTCGCAGCTGCGCTTGCAATCAAGAACCAACGAATCAGGGTCTTCGCCACCTTCACATGTTCAGCGTCTTTGTCTCGGCAGTGTTCATCGGTTGTGCACCTCTGTTTTCAGCTTAGGAGGTATCTGCCGTCGCGATTCATTGTGGTGGTGTTAAGCCTCGACTAACGTTCGTTTCGGTGGACATCGGTGGTGTGGCACAGTCGGACCCAGAGCTTCAACTTGAAGATGGCGTGTGCCCGTGGCACACGCCATCACTTTCTGACACGCCAAATTTCTGACATGCCCTACTGCTTGCAAATGGCAGTGTACTGTTGCTCTCCTTCACTTTCGTTAGTTCGAACTTTCGTTAATTCGAACAGAAGCGGCTTCCCCTTGCGGTTCGAATTAACGAGCTTTTACTGTATTTACAACAGCGGTTGCAGCGCTGACCGGTTAGATTAACAGCGCGAGCCCAGTTCGTTCTTCCTCCTCTTTTCTCGATTGATGGTGCCCACATGCCTCGTTCAAACAGTCAAATACCACACGGGTGTAGCAATATTATCTAATACATAGGTGACACGTGACTCGTTGACACAAAAAGCAAGCTTTAATTCCAAAAGTCGGTCAGCTTAGCTTGTTTGCACTCCTTGCCTAGCGATGGCACAACTCTACTCTGGCATGCCGCCAGCAGAGCCATTGGCTCATCGTCGTCCTGGGACCCAATGCAATGCCTGATTGTATTAAATGCGTCCATGACCTGTGATGTAGTTGATGGTCCAGGCTCACGTTGCACGGCTGTTTCATCTTCGTCCAACAGAATACAGTCTTCTCGGACCCTCTTCAGTATTTCTTGGTTTGTCAATTCTTCGTGCACCACCACGCACAAGTCGGCTTGGATGTACTCCTTGGGATGTACATCGGCGGGCACATCTCCACTTTCCTGCAGGGCTGCTGATGCTGTGACTTCATCAGATGGCGACCTGTCTCCATCGCTACCTTTGTTCTCAGAGTTCGAAGTCTCGGCAACCTGTGCAGTGAACGCAGCATGGCAGAAGCAGTTGCAGATTATGGCACTTCTCATAGTGCACCATGAAACAGCAGTCATTTGGAGTGCCATGAAGATGTCCACTTCTGTTTCGTGGCCCAGCTGCATGTTAGGAAGCAGCCCTTGAATAAGGTGCTCACGGTGGGCCGGTTTGACGCTCTAGATGACCCCTTGGTCGAGGGCACGGAGCAAGAAATATTTAGGAGTGGAAACTCCACTGTTTGTGGTGACCAGGAAAGGTCACAAGCCCGCGGAGCCGTTATCGTGCTGGCGGCCTAGAAAGAAATTACCGCCGTTCAGAGCGCGCCGGAGTAGGCCGGAGCCGCCTGCCCGGGCGCTGCATTTCTTTTTTTCGCTGCGGCTTCTACGTCGCGCCGCATGGCGCCGCCACTGTATATGGCCACGACGGCGCATACAACAATTGTGACTTTATCTGGTCGCCCGCGCTCGCTCGCGCTGACGGGAGTTTCACCTCCTATATGTCTTACTCCGTGGTCGAGGGGTTGCAGGGGCGCAGTTCGGTGGGAAAAATTTTAACTGCATGTTTTTCAGCTCGACACCCTCTATTATGTGGGTGGAACAATTGTGTAAAAGTACACAAACCTTTCGGCCTTGCCTGCCCATGTCCTGGTTGAAGGCTTCGAATCACTCTCCAAAAACAGCCTGGGTCATCCATGCCCGAGTGTTAGCCACGTACTTCACGAGAAGGCTCCAATTTCCTTTGAAGCAGCGTGATTTGGCACTTTTACGATGACCAAAATCTCCCGCATGTCTGAATCATCCATATTAGCGCACAGGAGCGCGGTTATTCTCTTCTTACTGCGCTTGCCTCTGTGTCATCGCTGTCCCTTAAAATCTAGGGTTCTGGTGGGCAGCATCTTGTAGGAGAGCCCAGTCTCATCAGCATTATAAATATCCTATGGTGCGTAGTCTTTTAGAATGCCTGCGAAGCTGGCTGACATCCACGCAGTAGCGCCATCACTATCCACCAAAGCGGCTTCACCGAAAAAAATTTTGCAGTTGATGCTGTGGTGCGACTTGAGTAGGTTCAGCAAACCTATGCTGGTTTAAGGTAATCTATTCCTAGCATGCAAGCATAATGCAGTGCTTTCTGCTGCACAATATCACTGCTAAGGGTGATTTTCTTGGCCCGCGTCTCATTGAACCAGGTGTATGTAAACTGCCTTGTCCGAGTACTTGTGGACCGGCTGAGTCACTTTCTTGTGCTTCACCGACGTCCCTGAAGCAGTATAAAGTATAAATAATTTTGCTCACGTCTGCTTCGTAAAAAGCTTTGTTGAAGGGAAAAATGTGTCCGCAAAGTATAGTTTGTTTTGGAGGGAATTTCAATGCATTATGTTCTATGGGACATTGATGGGAACCCTTGTTGTGGCAAAAATTTCGTTGAAGGGGATTTCGTTGCGCCGGGATTCCACTGCAATAACAGAGGTACGAGGGCTAAACATTTCCAATCTCGGAAGCCATGGTGTTCCTTCTCAACTTTTGCACACTGCCGCCGTCACTATGTCCAGCCTACTTCAAGTGGTGCTGGAAGTGTTGCCTACTTCCAGTTGATTTGAAACAAGTGTGTTCCTGCATCGCTTTCCTGCTCAATTTTTCCCACTAAGCCTGGGCTACATGGAGTGACATTTAAAGACGAACTGTGCGAGGCGGATGGAGATGTGATGGCACTACACACATCGTTTGCAGGCTTGTGCAACATGGAGAAAAAAGGCGGGTGCCACCGCGGGCTACAAAGCAGCGGTTTCCGCTATTACTTCAGTTTATTTCCTGGTAATGTTGTAAATATCGATTAATATGTGTGTTTACGAATGTCTCTATATTGCTACGGGATAGTATTTCCAATGATGAAGAGCCGAGCAGTAAGAAGACGACAATGACGATTTGAAGCTAGCGCGGGCTGTTGCCTCTTGGCCAAGCGCAGCGTATTTTCTTGTAAATATACTTGTACATAGCTTTTCATCTGCGTCTTCCTCCGTAACATATCTGGTGGAGGTGGACGTTCCCTGTACCTCGTCACGGAGCTTCGCAGTGGACGGTACGTCGAGCCTTCCTTCATGGCTCCTGGCGACGACAACCCGACTCCGCCGGCTCCGACACCTGCTGCCACCTCAACGACCTACATCACTCTCCCTGCTCCCCATGATCCTGGCGTATTCTCGGGCAAAGATGGGGAAGACGTTGATGACTGGATCAGCCTGTATGAACACGTCAGCCGCAATAACCGGTGGGACCCTACTATTATGTTCGCCAACGTAGTCTTTTACCTCGGTGGCACACCTAGAGTTTGGTATCGCACGCACGAAGATGAGCTTACCAGTTGGGATTCACTTAAGACACAGCTTCGAGACTTGTTCGGCAACCCCTACGGTCACTAACTTGCCGTGCAGAAGGCGCTCTCCGGCCGTGTGCAGACGTCAACAGAGCCCTATGTCACGTACATTCAGGACGTGTTGGCTCTGTGCCGCAAAGTTGACACTCACATGAGTGAGTCCGACAAGGTTGCCCACATCCTCAAAGGCATTGCCGATGACACCTTCAACTTGCTCGTTTGCAACAACGTAGCGACGGTGGATGCTGTTATAAAAGAGTGCCGCCGCCTGGAACTCGCTAAAAGTTGAAGTATTGAGCAGCAGTTTGCCCATCTGCCCAACACCCCAGCGACATCTTCCTGTGCCGACACTCCTCGTCCCAACAACACTGCCGATGTTACCAGGATCGTCCGGCGTGAGATCGAGGCCGCCTATCTGGCTGCCTTCGACTCCAGTTCCACCAACACATCTGCAGTCACGGTCTCACTGATCCAGGCAGTTGTTCGCCAAGAGTTCGAAAACATGGGTCTTCACACCATCTGCTCGGCCCATCGTCCTGATACCCGCCTGGCTTCTTCGATTCCGCCCCGTCCCGCATCTTCTTACCCACCACGTTTCCACAACCCATCTGAATGGCGCACTGCTGACAAGCCCATTTGTTTCCACTGCCATCGAATCGGGCAGATTTCTCGGCACTGTCACAGTCGCTGGAGTTCGCCAACCCGGCCTACTTATACTGCCTACTCTCGCCCCCCAGGTGGCCCTTCTCGTCCCTATGCCGCACGCTCCGATAACGCCACCGCTGATTCTCCTGCACCGAACCGCTCCTATTCTCGTTTGCCTTCGCCCCAACGACGACAATCTCGCTCTCCGCAGCCCCATCGCTCCTATTCGCCGATTCCCTTTGGACGCCGCTCCCAGCCGGAAAACTAGACGATGCAGCGCCTCGAGGTGACGCTGCATTGCTCCCTACGCCGCCAAATCCTCTACTGACGTTGCCCACTCATCTGAACCTTCTTGACGTGCAAGTCGAGGGTGTTTCTGTGTCTGCACTCATAGACACTGGGGCGCATTTGTCCGTAATGAGCGCTGACCTTTGTAACCGGCTCAAAAAAATTATTCCCCAGCGCAGTCTGCGCGGGCACTGTCGGCGCCATTAGACACTTGATGCGATGTTTCCGTATGCCGCGTTGCATCACCGCAACCTCGACACAGCACACAAAGCAAACATCACCACGCCGTCACGCCGACACCAGTCGCACAAACGAAAAACGTGGCCTACTCAGAGCGTCGTGCATGAAGAAAGAAACAAATCAGCTGCTGGATTGTCTTGACATGGCTTACTAAGCTGAGACCGGAACTGCTGTAGCTACAAACCAGGCAGAAACGATGATGATTAGCGGGGATCTGCAGTAGCGCCACTTCGTGGGGCAGAAGGAGGCTCCGTTCAAAACAAAAATGGTGTTCAGCAAGTCCAACCATGCACCGGTCCGAGTCGGGGCATGGTGTTCTCAATTGAGTTGCCTCAAGGAGTGTCCGAAACGAGAGTTTGCAAGGTGTCTGAACTTTCGGCAGATGTTATGCATTATGGTCTATGGGGAGAATGGCGGTGCCGCGACGCAGACCGAATAATCGGGCATGTCCGAATTTTTGGAGTCCGAAAAATCAGTCAGCGACTGTAATCGAATACAACCCAGGTCTACAGTGAAGCCTCGCACATGCCCTCATAACTGCCAGCCACTGTTCCTCCGCGAGGCTGCAAATAATTCGTACTTCAAACTTTTCCTGTTACCCAAATCAGGTGGTAACAAATATAGAATTATTAGCACTTAAATTTATATGTTTTGTCTCGCCTATTATGTGGAATGACGAATGCCTGATTCTTTATTGAACTGAAATAAAATGCTTGCTTCGCTGTAACTATGCAGTATATTGTCAAGTTGCACTTCAGTTGGCAGTGATGTTTGTCATGAGGAAAATCGGGCTCAGCAGTGAATGAACTGTACCGCAGACTTTTGAAGATTTAATTAAAGTTTTACATGCCAAAACCATGAGTCATGCCTTGGTGGAGGACTCCGGAAATTTGGACCAACTGGGGTTCTTTAATGTGCACCTAAATCTAAGTGCATGGGTGTTTTTGCATTTCGCCCCAATAAAATATGCGGCCGCCTTGGCCGGGATCTGGATTCGATCCCGCGACCTCGTGCATGGCAGCCCAACATCATAGCCACTAAGCAACCATGGCAGGTAGACTTTTGAAGAGTGAAATGCTCAGATTCCATACACTTTGTCCATGTCTGTTGCACACCTAATTGCTTCCGTCGATGAAAATACTCTTCAAGAACAGCAGACGCTCCGGAGGTATCAAGTACGATGCCATTTTGAAAAAAACGCATGCCGATATTGTTTGCTTCTGTGATTGGCTGACGGAGTAATACAACCCCACGTGGGCCGTGTGCCTTGGTTGTCAACTGCTATTTTTTTTTTTTAGGTTGTATGCTACCATAGAAATCTTTATTTTACACTTTCACTTTTTTAATTGTTTTTGGCAGTGTTCTTCCTGCGTGAGTCCATTTGACGTGGTTCCTAGTTTGCCTAGTAAAGGAGAGGTGTATCTCACAGGCGTACCTGTGACATACACCTTATTTCATTTCTTTTTTGTGGGTTTACGCATCTTTATGGCGAATGGCGGGCGTTAACATTTGTATTAGTCAAGGTACCCCCCCCCCCATTTGCATAGAAAGGTTACCTTGGGTGTCCCCCCCCCCCCTCAAAAAAAAAAAAAAATCATGGGTATGTGCCTGACTGGAGCACAAGGCTCCTGTTATCACGTTTTCTGTGCTCGTGTTTGTGATAAACACATCAAGCAGTGATTCAGTGCAGGTAGTGACACGTGTGGCTGTGTTCCCTAAAAGTGTATGCCCATTTGAATCCAGAGTACTGAAAGGGGTGCTCGATTTGAAAAATATTGTAATATATCTATGTTAATATCACCTCCAAGTATTAATTTATACCTGTTTCGTTTACATAACCCAGAAGCCTATGTAAATGATCAATGAAACAAACCGTGTTTCTGTCTGGTGGTCCTTATGCGACACACTAAACATATTAGTGGGATAGTACACAAAAATGCTCAATCTCATTCGTCACGAAAGACAATTGTGTAAGAATTTTTTAATTTCGTTTGTTTTTCGCTAAGATGGCTCGAGGAAACAATGGACGACAAGCGCGTGTATATTTGGAAAGCATATATTCTGATTGCAGCTAATACTTCAAGCAGGCCAGCTTGCTATAGTTTACATCACTGAGGAATTCCTCAAAGAGAAGATGCTAGGTAAAAAGAGACTTCCGATTTACCAGCTGGGGAGATGGGCGACCACGGTGGTGGCGGCCATAACAAAACGTGGTTGATTAACCACTTGCTGGTGACTAAAGAGACTCGGGCAAGTTGGAGGGATTTCATGTGACACGCCCAGTGGGGCTGATAGCGCTTGCTATTCCCATGCTCTGCCGGCTGTAAAAATAAGGCTTACCCGTCTCCCCAAACCTGCTAGCGCTTGCACCCGATGTGACCTTTGCCATGTATACGAATGTCATGGGACACAACGGTTGCGACTAGTTGAACAAACCAATTACTGATTAAAATATTACGATATGAAGTTTTAAACAAGTGCTCAATTTTAAATAAATTATCTTGTGACCAATTGCAATGCTTTGAGAATATTTTTAAACAGGTTACTCGTTGATGCTGAAAACTGGGCCCCAGTGAATGTGGTGCTATTGTTCTCAGCTGCGCAGGCGACGCCTGGCACGACTAGCTGTGAGTGAGCTGTGCTCGCAGGACGCTATGGAGACAGAAGAAGAAGATGGCCACAACAAGAGGTGCGTGTGCATACACTGTTTCACATGTTTCAAGAGGTATAAGCATGGTCCGTTACAAATGAGTGGTACTGCAACAATGCTACAATCATTGTTTTGTTCTCTGTTAGACCTTCATTCAAGTTAGCACATAAGGATGTCCATTACACAAGACTGTCCACCTTTCTTGGTTCACTAAAAATATTATGGTGTTGGTGGTCCTTATAAGGAAATTGCAGGGTAAATGGTGTATTGCATATCAGTATCAAACAAGCAGAATTTTGGCTCTGCTTTTTCTTGGCTTCTACTTGAGTGTGCAGAAAAAAAGAATAAATGCATGTGCTGTATTGTGCTGTGTTGTGCTTGAGAAAGTCAAGTGCATCGGGTTTGCGACATGTTGAAATGATTGTTATCACCGGGCATGCCTGCTGACAGCAGCTTTAAGGCACATCCCTCTGAACCCTCTCAAGCTTGTCCCCTCTCCTACCTGTACTGAATAAATGCAGCAATAAATAAACCGCGGCGACTACTCACCAGCTCACACTTGGCTCAGTTGCATTGTTTGCTTGAACGATGCGATACAGTGTCAAAAGTCGGGTGCAACAGCCATTGCCAGTGCTTCACAACCCAAGGAGCCAATATCGAACTAGTGAAGCCTCCTGAGCCGCTACGCCTCAGTGGTGACATCGCTAAATAATAAAAGCTTTTCGACCCTTTACCTCCTGTTGACAAGTATATTCTGTTAAGAACAGCCCGCTGAGGTGCAAGTTTTTCCAACCAGTTGCGAAAGCGGCGTCAACTTTTCCTGGAACGCCACCACAGCCCTCTAGCCACACAGCGTCACTAAGTCTACTGTGTCCGCAGGACAATGCGCTACGTCCGCCACTTTGCGTTGCAGGATTGCCGAGATAAGTTCGACGAACCAGGCTTTGTGACGGAACCCGCCACCGCTGACCCAGTCTGCTGTGAACAAGGGAGTGCCTGAGGGAACGTAGTTCGAGGCCCCTTCCTACGCACCGTTCCTGACATCAGCCCCGAGTTCTGCAAAGACTGTCTGACCTCGGTTGAGGACCGTGAACCTGTGCGGAAGGGAGTGTGTGTAATCCCTCATGCAAATAGGCGGCTCGTCTACGGTGCCTGGTCGGCCGTTTCCCTCACCTTGGGATCGAGGGAGGACCGAGTGTTTATAAACCGTTGTTGTGCGGCTGCTCAGTGTACTTTCTCTCGCAATCATGCTAGACTGATGAACTGCAACGTCCTTATGTAGATACTGTAAATAAACCCATATTCCTCGTTCTCGATGAGAAGCAGTCCTTCCCTTCAACAACGTCCGCAGCGTGGACAAGTTGGACAACGGCATGGACCAGCTACCATCTAATTTATGCCCGACTCCAATCTCGACAACTGGTTACGAACGGTGGGATTGACCTCCCAATCCTAACAATTCATCATGAAATTTTGTACCAATGTAACCAATGATGACTATTGTCATAAACAAAAATTTATACTTATACTTTTATACATACTTTTATACAGCACATTAAATATCTTAAAGAAAAATGTCTAAGCACAATGAACAAACTTAAAATTCTATCCCACTCAACATGGGGTAGCGACAGGAAGTGTCTGATGAATCTTTATAAGAGCCTAATTCGATCACGATTAGACTATGGTGCCGTCGTGTATAACTCTGCCGCTCCCAGCGCACTAAAGATCCTAGATCCTGTCCACCATCTAGGTATCCGCTTAGCCACTGGCGCTTTCAGAACAAGCCCAATTGAAAGCTTATACGCAGAATCAAATGAATGGTCCCTCCATCTACAGAGAACTTACATCAGCCTTACATATTTCCTGAAAATACATTCCAATCATCAGCATCCATGTTTTAACACTGTTAACGATATGACATGTACTGCACTTTTCCATAGCCGTCCCTTTGTAAGACAGCCTTTCTCGCTTCGTGTGAGGGAGCTTAGTGATGAAATGCGTGTCCCACTCCTCGAGCTTCGCCTAATGCATCCAGCCAAGCTGCTACCTCCTTGGGAGTGGCAGCTCATACAATGCGATATATCTTTCATGCAAGTTACAAAACACGCTTCAGACATTGAAATCCAAATGCATTTCCGTGAACTCCAGCACAAACACTCCTGCGCAGAGTTCTACACAAACGCTTCGAAGTCAAATGCCGGGGTGTCTTATGCTGCCTTCGGCCCATCCTTCTCAGTATCTGGTGTACTACATCTAGAAACAAGTATCTTCACGGCCGAGGCCTACGCAGTATTGTCTTCTGTAAATCATATAAGAAAATCAAAACTTCAAAAATCAGCGATATATACAGACTCCCTACGCGTCGTGAAGGCCTTGATGTCACTCTATAGACACAAAAATACAGTACTTAACGAACTGTACACCGTCTTGTGTAAAGCGTACATATATAACCAGCATATCATTATATGCTGGGTGCCTGGCCATAGGAGCATCGAGGGCAACGTTCAGGCGGACGAGATGGCCACGTCTATAGCATCGCAAGCCGCTAATCTTCCGCCGAGGTGCCTGTCACAGATCTGTGGCCTTCCTTGCAAAGGAGGCTGCGGGCCACTGGCAACGCATGTGGGACGCGGAAATGGATAATAAGCTCCACCTAATAAAGCCACAGTTAGGACTCTGGCCCTCTACAACAAAATCACGCCGAACAGATGTCCTATTCTGTCGTCTCAGAATAGGACACACATTTGGCACACATAATTTTCTACTTACTGGAAGAGAGCCACCAACTTGTGGTAGATGCGGGGAGAGGTTGATCGTACTCCACGTCCTCCTGGAGTGTCGGGAAGTCGAATCTGAGAGAAAGAGGCACTTTCCTTTAGCATACCGGCAGCACATTCCTCTACATCTGGCAATGTTTCTTGGTCCAGAACCGCTCTTTAACACTAATGCAGTCCTAGACTTCCTGAAAGACGTTGTGTTACATGTAATTAGCCCAATATGTTCGTAGCGTCTCCTCTCTTCAGAGGATGCCGCTGTGATAGCTGTTTCGTAAAGCGCATGCCTCTTGGCCCTTGCGTTTCAAGGGCTCTGGCGAGGCAGTAGTACTCTTAAGACAATTTTAGCATCTCGCATATTTTATATAATGCATCATTCTTTCTTAATGCATTTTAGTGATCACAGTACACGTCATTGATCATTGCCATAATTTTATTTCGTGTAGTTTTTATGCAATCTACACCAACTCTTTTATGCCCCTTTACAGCCACGTCACATTAAATTCACAGAACCCATCAAACCACGACATATTCATTACCACTAGCATGGCGCTCTTTGGCCATACCTGGCCCTTGCGCCATTAAACCTCAAACATCATCAACATTACCACTTGTCATGGCGCTCTTTGGCCAAACCTGGCCCTTGCGCCATAAAACACCACACATCATCATTGATGATGTAGCAATTTTTTCGGACAGCTGGGAACAACACGTATCGCACCTCAAACAGGTGTTCTCACGGTTGAGGAAAGCCGGCTTAACGATAAAAGTGGAAAAGTGTAGATTTGGTTGTTCGCAGGTTACTTATCTGGGCCATGTTGTCGGCCAGGGCGCGAGATGGCCGGCCGAGCTGAAAATAGCTACGATTGGAGAATTTTCTCAGCCGCACACGAAAACAAACCTTCGTTCATTTTTGGGACTTGTGGGTTACTATCAACGCTACATTCCGAATTACTCGCAAAGGGCAAGTCTTTTAATGGACGCCCTCCGAAAGGGAGCACCAAGTAGTGTACACTGGGATGAGGACAAAGAGAACGCTTTCCAAAGTTTGAACGCACTATTGGTTTCTCGCCCTGTGCTTCGCGCGCCAGACTACACAAAGGAATTCATAGTCCAATGCGACGGAAGCGACAGAGGTATGGGCGTGGTACTTAGTCAGGTCGGCGACAATAACGAGGAGCATCCTATCCTCTATGCCAGCCGTAAACTAAATGAAAGAGGAAGCCTACAGCGCTTCAGAGAATAAATGTGCTTGTTTAGTTTGGGCCGCCCAGAAGTTGTCGTGTTACTTGTAGGGAGCGAATTTCATCTTCGAGACCGACCACTGTCCTCTGACGTGGCTCAATCAAATGTCACAAAAAATGGCCGCTTGCTCCGATGGAGTCTCACTCTCCAGGAGTACAACTTCTCCGTTTGATATAAGAAGGGAAAGTTGCATAGCAATGCGGATGGTTTGAGCAGGCTAATTTGAATTCTGCGTTTAAGGGTCCCGCCTAAATTTTAGGGTTACTATTGTTAATTTTGTTAAGCCAAGAAGATCCCCTCTCATTTAGCAGGATTTCCTTCATGATTGCTGAATTTGTCAGCACAAAATTGCTTCAACAATTGGCATAGCGAAATGCAGCATTTTTTTGCTTCTGCACTTATGTTTTCTTTGAAGCCTAGTGGGTCTAAAGTGAGATCCAAGATATGTCATCTCGATGCAGAGCCGTGTTGTGGGGTTCGTCTTGCAGTTGCCTGTCCTTGTTGGATGTTTTGGGACGGTGACATGATTACACCAGTGGTCGCTGCGAGCCAAGGCATCACCCCCTGGCCACCAGCCGTTCTGTTCCTGCCCAGCAGTTGTCGGCACTGGACAGTCGAGATTTTCCATGCCATAGAGGCGCTGTTAAGAACGACCTGCTGAGGTGCAAGTTTTACCAGCCAGTTGCGACAGCGGCTTCAACTTTTCCTGGAACGCCACCGCAACCCTCTAGCCACACGGCGTCACTAAGTCTACTGTGTCCGCAGGACAATGCGCCACGTCCGCCACTCTGCGTCGCGGGATTGCCGAGATGAGTTCGACGAACCAGGGATGGAACCCACCACCGCCGACCCGGTCTGCTGTGAACAAGGGAGTCCCCGAGGGAACATAGTTCGAGGCCCCTTCCCACGCACCGTTCCTGACGTCAGCCCCGAGTTCTGTGAAGACAGTCTGATCTTGGTTGAGGACCGTGAACCTGTGTATAAGGGAGTGTGTGTGTTTAATCCCTCGCGCAAAGAGGCGGCTTGTCTACGGTGCCTGGTCGGCCATTTCCCTCACCTTGGGATCGAGGGAGGACCGACCCGCCGTGGTTGCTCAGTGGCTATGGTGTTGGGATTCTGAGCACGAGGTCGCGGGATCGAATCCCGGCCATGGCGGCCGCATTTCAATGGGGGCGAAATGCAAAAACACCCGTGTACTTAGATTTAGGTGCACGTTAAAGAACGCCAGGTGGTCAAAATTTCCGGAGTCCTCCACTACGGCGTGCCTCATAATCAGAAAGTGGTTTTGGCACGTTAAACTCCATAATAAAAAAAAAAGGGGAGGACCGAGTGTTTATAAACCGTTGTTGTGTGGCTGCTCAGTGTACTTTCTCTCGCAGTCATGCTAGACTAATAAACTGCAACGTCCTTATGTAGATACTGTAAATAAACCCATATTCTTCGTTTTCGATGAGAAGCAGTCCTTCCCTTTAACAACGTCCTCAGCGTGGATAAGTTGGACGACGGCATGGGCCAGCTACCATCTAAGTCATGCCCGACTCCAATCTTGACAACTGGTTACGAACGGTGGGATTGACCTCCCAATCCTAACAATTCATCATAATATATTGTACCAATGTAACCAATGATGACTATCATCATTAACAAAAATTTGTCACACAGTGAACCTGGGATGACTATACTCATCCTAGTGCATCTAGTTGATTCCTGACAGTAGAGGGTCACGCTTGTCCATGTTGTGCTATTTGTGTCTCTCCCTTCATTATATTTCCCCCTCTGACACCCCTGCATAAAGCATGGCTGCCTCTTCAAAATGAGGCAATGAATGTGTGCTGAAAATAAGGTATTTTGACGGCTCCTCTTTAGATGACAGCTCTGTAGAGTTTTGCACGGAAATGGAAAGAGATCAGTTCTCATCTGAGGAGTCTGATGACGACGATTCTGTGGATGGACTGGAGGACCTTGTTGCTGCCTGTGAGTCTACCGTGTGAAGATTGCCTACCAACTGCTTTATGAGCTGGAAACAAGGAGCCACTATTCATGTGCCTGTTTTGGCACCGTTTAGTTAATTTTTTTCTTCATATTCTTCTTTTTTTTTCATGCTTAAAGTCAGTTGCCTCTTGATGAAGAAACGAAGAAGATTTTGGTCATAAACACTCCGAAAGGCCTGTTTTGCTTTAATTGGCTTCCTTTTGGTGTAGACTCTGCTCCTGTGATTTTTCAAAGGTGTATGGATGGCATCCTGCAAGGCATTCCGGGCATTCAAGTATATTTGGATGACGTGGTAGTTGCGGAGAAACGCGGCAACTGTGAGATGCTGCGTGAAGTTTTCAGACATTTCAAGCAATACGGTATCAAGCTGAATCCTCAGAAATGCAAGTTCCGACAAGCAGAAGTTGAATTTATGGGACATCGTATAAATATGAATGAATTGTTACCTAAGACGGACAACATTGTTGCAATAGCGAAAATGCCGTAGCCAACCGAAACTACGAAACTACGGGCGAAACTACGGGCGTTTTTGGGCTTCGTGACGTGCTACCACTAATTTCTGGGAAACTTGGCTACTGTTCTAGAGCCACTGCATGAGCTGCTAAGAAAGAACACATGCTGGCAGTGGGGAGCGAGACAAGATAACGCGTTCCGAGCAACAAAGCGACTGCTAGAGGGAGCTAAGTTCTTGGCGCATGTGGAGTTCTCCTCTGTACTCTTGGGACAAAGGAACGACAACACAGTAGTGCAAACAATCGCAAGGGCATTTATTGCACCTTTCATAGATCAATGCCTGCTAGCCGAGTTGCTATCCACAAAACATGCCGGTGGGCGCGCGACAAATCTAGGAGTCCGACTCACCGCAACCGGATAGTGGGCGAATATGTCCGCCCTATGCTAGATCCCAACGCCTGGTTGTTCACGTGTACGGTCACGTGAACGGTGGCGCGTTCGAAGGCTGCCACGCGAGACGCGCGCACGGCACAGCACGGCACGCGCAGCACGGCACGTCTGCACTGCTTGCTGTCCCGAACCAAAGAGGAAGCGCCTTCTCTTTCGGCGCCCAAGCTAACGCCACCTGTCGGCGGCGTTAGCAGCGCAACACTCGCGCCATCTCTCGTACTGTGCCTCAACCACTCCGACCGCCGCGTGCGCCAGGCCACGCGAGCCGTGCGGGAAAACAACATATCAGGGGATGCGTGAGAGTCGCGCATCCCCACACGCACTACCATCAAAGTAAGCCGCTTATCTTGGAAACCAATGCGTCGTCGTGCGGCATCAATGCAGTGCTATATCACAGTGTAAATGGGCAAGATTGACCAATTTGGTTTCGGTCGCGAACGCTTTCAGCTGCTAAGCGTAATTATGCACAAATTGAGAGACAGGCATTGGCTGTTGTCTTCAGGGTTACAAAGTTCCGGGAATATCTGCTCGGTAATCATTTCACGCTTGTCAGAGATCATAAACCTCTTCTGAGCATTTTCAGCGCCGACAAGCCCGTTCCCGCCATGGCCGCTGCCCGGATTCAACGTTGGTTCCTCTTGCTAAGCGCCTACAACTACAAAATTCAATCCCAGCCAGGAAGGACGCTGATTCCTGCAGACACCCTCATCCGTTTACTGGTGCAGCAGGAGCATAACACTAAGGCTGCAGAAGATGACGCTCGTATGTTCTTCTGACCAATCACCTCAACACCTGTCCTTTGTCGGTGAGCGACTTGGCTGACTGTTGACGACATCAACCTTGCACAAGTCTGCAATTACATTCAGAATGGCTGGCCATGGTACTTGCAACCTGCTCAGGAGCCGTTACGCACATACATGCACAGGAAAGACGAACTGATGTAAAGCCATGGAATTGTGTACTGGGGCCTTCAAGCGGTTATTCTAACGAGTGCGCGGCAGTTAATGCTGCGTATGCTGCATGGTGCACATCAAGGGATAATGGCTATGAAGAATCTGGCACATTCTGTTTTCTGGTACCCAGGGCTCGATCGGGATATTGAGAAGCTGATCAACGCGTGTCCAGCATGCATAGAATGGGGCAGCATGCCTGCTGCCCAACAACCCGCGCCTTGGCCGGACACAGAGGAGCCGGGGTCTAGGGTCCGTGTCGATTTTGCGGGTCCTGTGGACGGTAACATGTTATTGATTGTGGTTGATTCCCATACGAAATGGATCGAGGTTACCGCCATGAAGACCGGCAGTTTGGCAAAAACAATTGAAGCACTGCAGACTATGTTCAGCCGGTTCGGTTTGCCAGGGACCCTTGTGATGGGCAATGGGCCGAAATTTACTAGCGAATTGTTCAGGGCATTTATGAAGTGCAGTGGCATCGCTCATTTGCGGACAGCTCCCTACAAAGCACAGTCTAATGGTCTGGTGGAAAGAGCAGCACGGACTGGGAAACAAGGGTTAAACAAAAACACACGCGGCAATTTGCAAGCTCGGCTGGACCACATTGTTTCGCATTATCAGCGCACTCCCTTGCCAAATAGGAAAACCCCAGCTTTTATGCTTCTCGGATATCAGCCACATTCTTTATTGTGCAACGTCGTGTCATGACCTTTCCCTTCTGCAAGTGCGTGCAACAGTGGCCAACCACTGTGCAAGGACGTCTGGTTCAAGAACTACGGAGTGGGTGACAAATGGAAATGACACTCGGTAGAGTCCACCGAAGGCTCACGAATGGCAACGGTAAAGAGTGCAAATGGGGGGAGCAACATCGCCGCCACCTCGACCAGCTAAAGACCAGGAGGACCAGCGTGGGAGGAGAAGTGGGGGAACCCGAGGCCCCATACAAGTACCAACAGCTAAAGGCAGCCATAACGTGGTGGTAGACTTGCTATCTCCAGGGCACGACAGCAGTGACAGCCAGGCTCAAGTAGGCACCGACATTCTAACGCTGTCAGACGGGCGGGTTGAAGCCGAGGGTGCTACCAGCGAGACGCAAGTGACTGACCGCGCTGAAGTGACACTGCGTAGGTCAAAACGGAAGCCCCGGCCCCCCGACACTTCACTCCTTAAGGGGGAAGAATTGTTGTAAATCAGCATGCGCCGCTGACACGTGTTTATATTGTTCGATTCACCGGCCATGCCTCTCGTTAATCGGCAGTGGCTGCGGTGACGTCACAAAATAAAAGCTATAAAAGCTACACTAACCTTTAATAAAGCGTTCATTCTTTGCCAAGCGCTTGTCAAGTTACTTCAATATTAACCTTCATTTCAGTGTCATGTGCATGTTAAATCGGCTACTAATTAAGGAAGACAAACACAAAACCACCAACTACAGTGAAACCTCGTTAAACCGTAGTTGTCCGGAACTCGGAAAAAGTACGTACTGGACGGTAGTACTGTTTAACCGAAATAGCATGAGATCGCCCACTTACCTGTCGAAAACGGAACTCAGAGCGAGTGCGATGAAAGGGGCCAGAACGTGCAGTATTTATTCACTTCGCGCAACAAAATTGTCATTTTCATTTGATCCCGCCGCAGCCTACCACGACAACAGCGGCGGCCTAACACGACGACAGTGGCCTCAAACTTACTGAACTTGCCTGCCAGCTTTTCAGCCAGCCCCCTCTTCTCGGGAAACACTCGCATGGCAGATTCCTCGTTGGCATTATGTATTTTCCGTGCACGCGCGCAGTAGTGCTGCAGAAGTCCCGGGGTACCTCTTTCATTGCCGGGTGCCGGAGTTCGGAATACTTTTCGTTTAGAGTTACATTATCGCGCCCCTGTTCTCGTCGCGATGATTGCATTCATGAAGCTGACGCAACGCGCAGCTTATGCCACTGTCGGGCCTGAATCACCCGTGCTGTCGCTTTCCATGTCCTCATCACTGTCGCTAGTTGACACTTCGGCAACAACAGAGGCAACGATGGCGAAAAGTCAAACCACGTAACCGACATGTCTTCGCAGTGGCAGCAGCGCTGCTGAGCAACTTATTTGCATTCCAAATGCCACACACCGTAGTCAACAGCAGATCCCTGTCGCGTGCCAGCGCCGACTTCTTCGTGTCACGTTCGATAGCACGGACGATGTGTAATTTTTCTTCTATGCTGAGAACCCGGTGTCTTTTTTATTCAAGCTTCGGCATGACGCGAGTCCTCGCTTGCAGGACGCCATAACGTTCTCTAGCACGGCGTCGAAATGATGTTGATGTGGCTTCACGTGCAAATGCACAGGGCGCTTGGAGGCCGTTGTTCTGATCTCTGAGGCTTGTTGTTCTGCCGGGCCGCCAGATGGAGACGACACACCGTAGTGTTTGTGCGACAAAAAGTTGAAACGCTACGTTTTAACCGATGCGTATGTAATAAGCTGGTACAGTTTATGCGGATAGAAAACACGTTATGTTCTATGGCCGCTGGGTCGGGGATTTGACTTTACTACTTTTAAAACGAAACTACTGTTTAAGCGGGTACGGTTTAACAAGGTTTTACTGTACATCAACCTTTTCACACCACGAGAGGTTACTGAACTAGCTGCTAAGCTAAGTCACTTGATAATCTCGGTCTGCTTTCAAATGAGGTACAGGTACTGGCCAGCTATTTATGTTATGCTATGCATTTTTCATTTTCCTAAATTGTGGCTGTGCATCAGCTAGCTAGGTTGCTACTGCATAAATACATAACATGCAGCCCATGCCCAACTAACTCAAATAACCTGAGTAGAGCCTACAATAGTTTATGTATTATGTGCATCCTGTGTAAGCTTATTTTTTGTATGTAGAACACTCAAAATAGAACACGCATGTATGATGCTGACAGTATCAAACAGTCTCAAGTTGATCACCCTTGTTTGCTGCTGCCACGGGTGAAAGAGGGAACATGCCTGTCATGATACTGCTTAATTTTGTGCACTTTGGTAATGTTTTGCACATTGTTAAAATGCTAAATTAGGTGGCTCTAAGTAGTAAGGTGGCAACAGATTGGCCATCCAGGCTGACAAGAAAGAATGCAATTGTTTGATTTCACTCAAAATAGGTTCTCTTATCAGCAATATAAATTATTTACTTTCAAATAAATATTCTAATTGGAAACATCTCACCAGTATATATCAGCATAAGGTCACTGCTATACCTACATATTGCTTAATGAATTCATAATGAAGTCATAATGAATTGTACACTCGCTGCTTAGCCTTCAGTTCCTTGCTGCATCAACTTAACCACTTAGGCACAACTTTTTGCACCACAGAGAGAACTTCATTCATCTCTGAGCACATCATTTAAGGTTATATTTTGTTTGGAAAGTTTACAAGCAGCAAGTATTACATTTCTAATATGCATGTTTGGTGCCTCACTTCATCTTTGGTGGCTTATACATATAAAAAAAAAAGGAAAATGCATTTTATGTATCCAATCATACTTTAAATTGTTAGAACAACAAAAAAAAAAAAGCAAGCAAGCAAATGCAAGCATATCAGCAGGCTGTACTCGGAGCCTCGCACACAGGCTCAGTGGTAAAGAGGTTTGTCTCGGCCACCTACGCAGCTATATTCCGCGACAGATGTGCATGTGTTCCGTATTCTTGCAAGCTGTCACTAGCACTACAGAAACTGTGCCATTGCGCTGAACACGGATATTTCGGATGAATCACTTCCAGCGATACTATCACATTCGCGTAATGTAGAATGCAGCACGGTGGATGATTTGAGACGTTTTGCCGAGCCAGCCAAGGCAGCATGCACTGAAAGTAATCGTCCGAGAGTACGTCCCAAGTTGTGACATGATGCGATTGCTATACATCTTTTTAAAGGTGGCGCAGATAAGATGACTGTGCAGTGTTTTGAACAAGAATGATGGTGCCAATGCAACACATGCAGCTGCAGAACAAAATGTGGCAGCCTATAGTCGTATTTTCACCGTGGCGCAGAAACTTGAAAGCACATCTGCAAAAATATGCCAGCATCGTCTGCAGAGGAGGCGATGTCTGCTGTCAAAGATAGTTGCCAACCTTGAACACCTTTGCTCCGTCGAACGGTTGCCAGCTGTCAACAGACTGTGTCATCCAATATGAATGTGCATGAGATTCACTTGTGCGGATTGAGCGTGCACCAAATTTTTCGACATGACCTGCCTTTTGGGCGCCCGCCCCGATCCGCACACGGGCGGACGAGGGTGGGATGGATGGGCGGATTGATCATGTTTCGGCCCTAAAAGCTGACGTGCTTGACCCAACGATCAAATTTCGCAGGTCGCTGACTGTGCTCACTACTATCGTCATGCTTCTAGTGTCACTTGCTTTTGTGGGCACAAGCTTGCTAAATAAAAGTTAGTTTCGCAATTCACAGTTTTGCTACTGTGTTCTTCACCATCACTACAAGTGACAATATTTCGGCAACGGGTCCAAGCAGAAGATGAGCTTTTCAAACCATTTGTAGAGACCTAAGGCAGGTGGCACGTTCATGCAACTTCAGTGTTACGGTAGGTTTGAGGATCCGTGACCGAATTGTATTTGACAGGGTGCGCAAAAAGCTGCTTTGTGACAATATTTTGACACTGGCAATATTTCTTTTTTTTTTTTCATTTATTTCCACCTTAAAGGCCCAAGGGCATTATATAAAGGAACATACAAGAACATATGACACAGCTAAAAAAAGAAACTGCAGAGGTACAAGTATAACAGCAGATACAAAAGTGCAGAGATGCAACAGCATAAAAACAGAGCAGCAGATTTCCATACAGCGGGAGCATGAAACACATTAGCTACATACATACCGTGGAATATGGCTGATTAATTTTTCCCGGAATAGTTTGTGGTCAGCTCACGAGGCCATGGTATTGGGTAGATTGTTCCAGGGGGTTATTGCTTGGGGAAAGAATGAGGTTAGAATTGATGAAGTGCCGCTGTCAAGTCGTGCTATGGCATTGCAGTGGCTGATATGGGAGGAGGTTTGGCGTGCGGTTTTAAGAGAGAGGGTGTCTAAACTTTGGGTGATAATAAAGGGCATGAGGAAGGCATGGGCGTGATACGGTCCGGCGTGACTCAAGTTCAAAGATTGCTTTAGTGCGGTGACGCTGGTGTCGGGGGGGGGATTGTGAGCAGATAAAATCGGCGGCACGATTCTGTATGGCTTTTAATTTGTGGTCGAAGTATGCTTGTGAGGGATGCCAAATTGATTATGTCTATTCAAGCTTAGGTTGTATGAATGTTAAGTAGGCTAATTTCTTAATGTCTGGAGATGTAAGTTTAAGGTTCCGGCACAGGTAGCAGAGTGTGCGCGTAGCATCTGAGCAGATTTTTTGTATGTGTAACGCCCATGATAAAGATGGCGAGAGGTGAACTCCGAAGTATATGTAGGATGCTGCAAGGGCAATAGGGGAAGAGTTAATATTGTAGAAGAACTGTGTTACGGTGTTTTTACACGTGAATGATACTAGTTTACATTTGTCATTGTTGAGCTGCATCAATCAATCAAAAAATCAAATTTTATTCCATCCACAAATCTGTTCTTTTGTGGAAGACGAGGGCTCGAAAAAAGTGGATTTATCCACTTGAGGAGCTTCGAGCCCCCGTTTATCACACCAAGCTGTAATTAGGTTGAGATCCTGTTGAAGGGCAATGTTGTCTCCATGGTTGCCGACAGGTGTGTAAAAGACGCAATCGTCTGCGAACAGTCTTATACCCCTGTCACACAGGCACCTGCGAACTCCTTTGTATTTACGTCAGTGGAGTTGCGCTCCGTGTCACACGGTCTCCTTTGTGCCAAGGAAGTTAAATTGAGATTTTGGGCGAAGGGAGTTCAGCAATGACCATTACGGTTGGATGGAGTACTCTCGTTCCCAGGTAGCTACAGTTCCGCAGAAAACCACGCTTGTAAAATCGTCGTAACTGGTTCATTTACAAATTTTAGCATTATCGTTTTTTTTTGGCCTTGGGATATATGCCACATAATGGAAGTTTTAATTTGTTTTTAAGGGCATCAGCACCTGTACCCTCTACACCAATACTTCGCCACGCCGCATCGGGAAACGTCGTTCCACCATTTCATTTGTTTTTATATGAACGCTATGGCACGTGTCGTTCAAGCCGTATGGGTAAATTCTCTGGGTGACACGCACCATGAGCGATCCCGGCGCATTATCGTCCTCCTCGCTCACACCGGCATCAGGGGAGCGCTTCAGTTTCGTCACTCATCTAGAAGCAGTTGAGCTCACCTCAAACACACAGACACGTACGATTACACAGCGGAATCACAACTTGAAGCGCACCGGCCCAACAATGTGATCCGCGCTGCCCATGCTATGACACCATACCCATGCACGAAAGCAAGAGCGCAGTGTGGCCAGCATTGCTTGCAACTTTGCTATGCTTGGAAAACAAAAGTCTTGCGGTAACATACTTCGAAGTTTCTCGCTCTCATTCTATATTATTACATACGGCGTTAAAAAAAATGCACATAGGTTAGTTTAACGGCGACCGTATATGTGAACAGCTGCACGCTGAAGTAAGCGCAGCAGCGCCGTTTCTATCCCGTACAGCGCCCATCGAAAGCTTGCACTGTGCCATGTAGCATGGCCGCAACTATAGTGAACTGAAGCGGGTAGTGGGGTCAGGGAGAGCTGCGGGTGTGGCATCTCACGTCGACGCCTCTAGATGGCGCCACTAGAGCATGGGCTGTACGGAACGCGAAACTGAGCATTTTCAACGTGGAGAAAGCCGTGTGCGCTTCGTGTCACGCCGAAAAAAGAAAGCGCGCAGCTCCGTAGCATGTTTTCTGAAAACTTCATCTGAAATTAAGACAAGGCACAGAGAAAGGTGGAAAGACGGACATTCTTCAAGCTTGCGTGAAAATAAAGCCGACCCAACAAGTGCAGACTAACGGCCGCACAACGATGCGACTGATTTCTAAACTAAAAGCTCGCGAACACCGTAGAAGAGGTAAATATGTGAATGGGTAAATTGCTTAATTCATTTGCCATTAACACTTTTTATACAGGTCAGGACCCAATTGCATTCACAAGTTCAAGTGAGCCAAACAATTGCGGCGCGTGTACTAACACATTCGGAACAGAGGCCAGATATGATGAGGTTTTATTCCTTTAACTGCGATTTTGTTTACGAAAGCATATATCCACTGAAAGCTAGGGAGTTAATCCTATGGTGATGCCACTATTATGCGGTCGTAGTGGTTACCAGGGATAGCGAAATTTCGTAACACAGCAAAATAAAGAGAACTCGTCATAGCCACAAACTCTTTATTGGTACAAAAGATGGGCAGCTACTCCTTTCTCAAAGTGCATGCTGCTACGAGACAGGCACTATGAGGAACGGCTTATCTTCGTGTGCAATTTCTTTTTATGCCGTTCCTGTCACGATTGGTTGATCCGTTTTACATAGAAGTGCAGCCTGGTCAGCACGTAGAACTTGGTCAACTCTGTTGTGAGCGCATCTTAGTGCTGGCTGCAGCCTAAGGCATAGCCGAAGTTCTCCTTCACTAGCAACATTACATCCACTATGCTGTCACTGCAGAGTTTCTCTCGGCTGAAGAACACAGTGAAGATGTCCTCCAACTTCTTCACTGCCCTGAAAAGCTCCAGCGAAGGATATAACAACCCTCCCTTGTCGCATGTCACAGTGAACTCAGAGTTTCTGCTTTCCGTATTGGGGGTTTCCATAAGAAAGGCCTTGCAAGACATGCAGTCATAACACTTCAGAAACTTTCGAGCAACATATCCTGCCATGTAATGTATTAGACGGTCGTCGCTCTTCTGCTCCACCAACTCTCTGTGCTCAGCAGGAATACTACGAAGCATGCGCTCGGCTGAAGCTAGGTTTCCTTCCTCAATGAGATGGTCGATTGCAGCAGCCTTGGCTTATTGAGCTGGAGCATCTTGCGCACTCAGGAGAGAACTCATTTCTCCACTAGCTCCATTAAGGTCAGCATTGCCTGAGCGTACTATTTTCGCAAGGTTATAAAAGGATAGGCAATTAACGACAATTAGAAACTGCGTTGGTGTTGGGTGGACATTAGACCCACATGATTGCCTGACTATACGAAAAAGTTTTCCAGCGAATCCTGGCTTAACCTGGATGTCATAACATACCTAAATCCCTGGCTGACAAGATAATTCAGCAGTGATAATGCGCTAGATATCGTCACCCTTAGGCCATCTGCAGTTGAATTGTTTAAAAATCCACCTACTCTTTTAGCGGGTTTCGCACACAAACCGCACACGTTTCGTCGAGTTTTTTGTCTTGGCAGTGCAAGTTGCGTTCCCAAATTCGCCGTGTTTATTCATCTTTTGGCGCGGTGAACGACGGCTGCTTTCCTTTTTTCCACTTGTATCCTGTTTCACAGCCGGGAGCGAAGCAGGGTCGCTGCCGTTGACGTTGCGACTTTCCTACTGCTCACGTGTTCGGCCGACTGCGCGCGAAACAGACTCGAACGGTAGGTTGAAACACCAAAAAACAGTCAACGTCGCGAATCAAGCCCGCATGAACAAGCGCGCGAAGCACTTTATTCTATGGCGAAGCAGCGGAGGGAGCCAGCCCACTACAGGATGGATGGATAGATGGATGTTACGAGCGTCCCCTTTGGAACGGGGCGGTGGGTTGCGCCACCAAGCTCTTGCTACTATGCTGCCTAATATTCAACCTAGGTTAACTAATGAAAAAAGAAAAAAGAAACACTATGAACTACCACGTCCAAATTTTCTGATCCCCTATTGCGAACTGTGCTTTTGTACGTCTCCGTCTTTTGTCGTTTCCCTACTTTTCTTCCACCAATCCTCCAATCGCCTCTTACTAATGTCTATTGCAGACCTGTTTGCTTTACCACTGCTCCCGCTGAACCCAAGGGCTTCAAGGAGGCCAGTGGTGCCTAAATCGACCGCTGGGTAGACGTTTTCACATTCTAATAAAATATGCTCCGTCGTTTCCCTAGCTTTACTGCAGCAAGCGCATGCTTCTTCTTCCTTCTTATATTTCGCTTTATAGGTGCGTGTTCTAAGGCATCCCGATCTCGCTTCGAAAAGTAATGAGCTTCCCTTTGAGTTATCATAAATGGTTTCTTTCCTGATTTCGTTTTTTCCTCTTAAGTAGTTACTCATGGCAGGTTTCTTTTCCATTGCCGCCACCCATGAGATTAATTCAGCTTCTATGACTTTCCGCTTGACCTTCTTTGTAGCTGTGTTGTCCACCCCACAGGTCGCATACTTGCTGGTAAGCTTCCTAGTTCTTTTCCTCCGCTGTGAATCAATGTTTTTCCTGTACAGATACCTGAACACTCTCCCAGCCCATTTACTTTCTTCCATATTCCTCAGCCGTTCTTCATACTCAATTTTCGTGCGAGCTTCCCTCACTTCAAAACTAGTCCAGCCCATATCACCCTGCACAGCTTCATTTGTAGTCTTTTGTAGTCTAGTCATTTGTAGTCAATGCGAGGCGACCCACTGACCTTTGGTTCCCGTCGAGTCCTGATTGTGCCCCTGATTTAAAGCAAACAACCGCATTTCCAAAAGTAAGTCCTGGAACCATTACCCCTTTCCACATACCTCGGAGGACCTTGTACCTATTGTATCCCCATAGCACTCTGTGCTTCATTATGGCTGCATTTCTCTTCCCCTTGACTCTTATGGTTTTTTCTTGTGTTTCCATATATCCATTGCCATCGTTTATCCATATACCAAGGTATTTATATTCTGTTACCCGAGGTATTTCCTGGCCCTGTATCTCCACTGTCGGTTCACTGTTTTCATTGAATACCATAACACCTGATTTTCTAACACTAAATTTCAAACCTAAATTGTTGCCTTCCTGTCCACAGATATTAGCCAGACGTTGCAAATCACTTTGCTTGTTAGCGAGCAACACAATGTCGTCCGCATAAAATATACCTGGGAGTTGCTGCTCTATTACTGTACCTGCCTGTTTGTATGAGAGATTAAACCCGATATTACTTCCTTCTAGCACCCTCTCCATCCTCACCATGCATATCATAAACAGCAGCGGGGATAAAGGGCACCCCTGCCTCAGTCCCTTGTTGATATAAACTTTCTCCGCGCTTCTCATCCCTTCCCATTCAACGCAAACAGTATTTTCTAGGTAAATCTCTCTCAAAAGCTGTAGACAATCGTTACATAAGTCTTCCCCTTCCAGAATATCCCACAAAATGTTGCGATCTACTTTGTCGTGGGCTCCTGCTATGTCCAAAAAGGCCACATACAACGGTCTGCTTTCTGATTTTGATATTTCAATACACTGAGTAAGAACAAACAAGTTATCATCCAAATGCCTACCTATTCTAAAGCCATTCTGAAGCTCTCCCAAAATGCTATTATTCTCTGCCCATGCTTGAAGCTTTAATTTGATTGCCTGCATTGCTAGCCTGTATATTACCGATGTAATGGTCAACGGTCTATACGAGCGAATTCTGTCTTTCTCCCCCTTACCTTTATAAATTAAATTCATTCTTCTTTGTCGCCAACTGTCTGGTATTCGTCTATCTTTTAAAGTTTTTTCCACTGCTTTCACCAGAGCTTCCTTACTTTTTGGTCCCAGTTCATTTATCAGCTTAACGGGAACCTCGTCTAGCCCTGTGGCTGTGCACTTAGGAATTTTCTCTTCCGCTTTCTTCCAGTCTAAATTTGTCAGCACCAGCTTCTTTTCCACTTGGGTCTCTTTCATGCTCTCTTTCTCTTCAAATACAACCTCGTCCTTGCCTTGGAAAGATTCGGCTGTTACTTTTTGGATGTAATTTATAGCCGCTTCTCCTTCCAGTCTGTTTTCATCGTCGTCTAGGATATGTTGTTGTATTGTTGACTTCCTGCCTAATAATTTTATGTGATTCCAAAATATTCTAGGTGCGGCCTTCTTTTTCTCACGTATTTCTGACAACCAACATTCACTTTCACCTTTTAATTTTGCTTGCACCAGTATTTGAACCATAGACTTTTTCTCCCGGTATATTTCCCATTTACTGGTTACTTCATCCAGTGGCAAGTGCGCCTTCTTTGCCTGCCTGTGCTCTCGAGATGCTTTCTGTCGTTCGGTGATTGCTTCTCGTATCTCCTTGTTCCACCAGCTTTTCGGTTTCTTTTTTTCCTTTCCAACGAACATGTTGTTTCTCTTTCCGTATTTCTGTCATTATTACACCATATTCCCACTCCTTACTTGGCCACTTGTCAAGTTCTTCCTCAACTCTAGTGACTATACAGTCGACTCCCGATAATTCGAAGCCGCTTAATTGGAATTTTCGGTTAATTAGAAGTGAAGTGCTGGTCCCGTCAGTTTTGCATGTAATCCTATCGAAGAAATCGCTCGATAATTCGAAGTCCTCATCCAGTAATATTGTTTAATTGGAAGTTAATTTTCAGCCGGGATCCTCGAGGTGACCGTCATTCTTTGGTAGAATGTGCAATTTTTCAAGTGTTGCAACAGTTCCGTGCTCCGCGTTGGTGTCATCGCCACCACAGCCGCCCGCAACGCCATCCTTGTTGGAGCGGCGCGATTATTCATTGCTACGGCTGCCATGGCCTCCGCGATCAACTCCGGCGGGAGGCGAAGCGGCTCCCGCCGGAGGCCACGCGCGGCTGCCGCGCGTGGCCGGAGCTGATCGCGGAGGCCACGCGGGTGCCATAGGTGCACGCAGTGCTGCATACTGGCAGTGGCGAGATTGTGCGAGATTAGTCTTGCAGCGTGCGCAGCGTATCTGTGTGTGTGTTGGTCGAGCGCCTTTGTGCGGGAAGCTCGTAGGCTAGGTTGTTCCACGAGTGATTCGGAATTGACTTACCTAGTCGCGCAGTTTATAGCCATGGCAAACCGTGGCTCTTATCGCATGCTCGACCTGGCAACGAAAGTCGAGGTTTTGAAGGAAGTTGAGAAGGGAGGTGCCGCCAAACAAGATAGCACGGAAGTACGGGATGTTTTAAAGGCGTGAAGACGCTGCCTGTGGACTATGAGGCGAACAAAAAAGCGTGGATGACGGCCGAAATCTTCAAGAGCTGGATAAGCAAATTGGACCGCAAGTTTGCTGCTTCGAACCGCAAGGTGTTGTTCCTTGTCGATCACTGCAGTGCTCACGTGAATGTGCCAGCCTTGAGCGCAATACGCCTCGCATTTTTGCCTGCAAACACAACGGCTGTTTTGCAGCCAATGGACCAAGGCATCATCAAGAATGTTAAAGTCCTGTACAGGCGGCAGCTCCTCGAGCGCATGATTTTGTGTATGGATAGCTCCACAAAGTACGAGGTGAGCCTGCTTAGTGCCATCCACATGTTGGCGCGAGCATGGAATCGTGTGAAGCAAGAAACCATCGCAAACTGCTTCAGGGCTTGCGGTTTTGTGACAGCTTCTTCGGAGCATGCCTCTGAAATTTCAGCGGAGGAAGCGTCAACAAGCGAGCTTGACGGCACTGATTTTGGTGATGCTCTCGGGGACGTCAATTTTGAAGATTACGTTGCCGTAGACAAGGTGGTCGAAACGTGCGGTGCGCTGACAGATAGCGAAATTGTAGAGATTATTCGGCCCCAGGAAGCGACCCAGGAAAGCGACGATGACGTTGAAGGCGAGCCGCAACCTAAGGCTGCCGATGTAGCTGTGGCCCTTGTTCTTGCGGAGCGCTTCTTTTCCGCTGAAGGTAACGCAGAAGAAGCGTTCCGCCACATCTGCAGCCTGCAGAACTTGCTTTCAGCAGCGCGATTCAGCAAGAAGAAGCAAAGCAAAATGACCGACAATTTTTCTTAAAGAAAATACTCGATTTCGCCACAAATAAAGTGCTGTTTTTTGTGTTTTGTGCTTAATTGGAAGTTCGTTTAATTCAAAGTTTTTTGCGGTCCCCGTGAACTTCGTATTAACGGGAGTCGACAGTATTTGCTATTTGTTCAGTGTTCAAATTTGGTCTGCCATTGTGCTTTCCTTGCTCTCTTTCCCAACTACATATCCCATTTTCAAAATGATGCGTTTATGGTCACTCCCTATGCTGCTAAACCCTTCCTCATCGATGACCATTTCTCTCAACTTATCATGAATTCCTTCTGTCATCAGACAGTAATCAATGGTCGATTGCCGGTTTCCCACTTCCCACGTGATCTGTCCTTCACACTTAGGCCCTGTATTCATGATCACGAGGTTATGTTGCTCGCAAAGGTCTAGCATTGACTTCCCGTTATTGTCGGTATAGCCATCTAAATCCTGTATGTGGGCATTCGTGTCACCTTATAGGACAATCTCAGCACCATTCCCGAAACCCTTTATATCAGCGCTTATGCATTCCACTAACTCTTTATTCTTCTGCGTGCAATTTTTTCCGGTCCACAAATACGTAACGCCCAGCCAAGTTTCTTTCCCACTCATTGTACCTGATAACTAAAGATGCTCTTGACATTGTGAATTCACTCTTTTCCACTTGGCTCCCTGATGGATGAGCATTCCGACTCCCCCTCCCTTTCTTTCCGACTTAGTTCTGTTGCACCCCTTCCCAAACATAATTCTCAATAACTGGCGGCTCTTCTGAGTCTCTAAGGTGCGTTTCTGTAACCGCATACACCCCTATTTGTTCTCTATGTAACTGCTCCTGAATCTCTGCCCACTTTTCCTTTCTTCTGCCGCCCTGCATGTTTATGTAGCCTATTGCATGGCGAGCTCTTGTTCTTGATTTCCTCCTTTTTCTGTTATCGACGGCGATGCTCTTCTGATGTTCCCCTAGGGGACCTTCTTCGTTACTACCTACTCTGACTTCCTGAGCGCCCGCGGGCCCCCTAAAGAAGCAACAGCGCGACCCCCAAGTCGCCAGCCCACTTCTCGTGCTAGCCTGTAATTGAAGTGGATCCCATCTCGTTTAAAACCACCACAACTTCTTACTTCCCTGTTTACGTCGACAACCTCGAAGCCCTTCTCTCGGCTCATTTTCCATATTGCCTCATTGGCAGCCATTACGGCTCTTTGTACGTGACTGTCACGCACAGGCACCTCCGGCACCGTGCACACCACGATCTGCACCTGAGGGGATAGCTCGCGCAAGTCGTCCACCCCCTTCGCCAAACGCTGGGCTAGTCCTGGTCCTTTCCTGTTTAGAACGTCATTTCGCCCACCTGCTACTACGACGAGGTTGCACACGTGGGCATTTTCTGTGAGCTTTTCTTTTGCTCGCTCCATGACAGAACTCAGTGTCCGCCCTGGAAATGTCCCTACCGCCACTCTTTTGTCGCCTTTCACCCTCTCCACAATTGCTTTTGAGCACCCAGCCATGTTTGAGTCGCCAGCGATAATCGCCCTTTCACTCTCTCCTACCTCTCCCTGCCTCCCTGTGTCCTTTTCCGCGTGATTCGGACTCGACAAAGCGCATTGTCCCCTGGGCTCCTGCTTTTTCCGCTTGGCGGCCTCAAGGTAGGTGCCACTCTTTCCAGCTTCCTGTGGCTGCAGCGTCGCCTCACTCGCGGCGTGTTGCGCTGCTTCACTATAGACCGTTTTTTTCGTAGGCGCCGCCATATTGTGAACGCAGTGGCGCCGCCTATGAGCAGCGCCATACTGGCTTGGGTGAAAGCGGTTTTTTGCATGGCAGGTATGGCTCGGCGGCAGGTTCTGGCGTTTGTTTTCGCGGTCGTGCGGTCTGTTTAGAATGACGCGCGTTTTCTACGTGGTAAACAGTTCTGTGAGACGTGCTGAAGTGGTTTAAGGCGTCATGACCGGAATTTCTGCTGGCGTTGAGGTGGACGGAACACGCAGCGCGACGTGCGCGCGCATATTTGAGCCTACAATCAGCCTCGGAGATCAATTGTGTATTTCTGAATGTTCCAATCACTAATGTGACCTTATTGCAGTATTATCCTCTATTCCTAAGCTGCGGTTTAGGAGTCATGAAATATACGCGACGATCGTAACAGCGTGGGTACCGTTCTGCTACGATAGGAGTTGTGCTGTTATACTTTGACAAGCGTTCAAACTGTTCGCTGCAGGTTACATTGCGTGACTACTTGGTTCGATGGATGAGGTTTCCGCCCTTGAATAAAATAGTTTCAGCAAGTAATAGCAGCATACCTTACAGTCTGAATTAAGCTTGTCCAGCAAAGGGAGTGTTTACGAACTGCACGAGCGTCCTAAGCAGTGGTAGGTGCTGGATTACATATATCTTTGTTCTATATACCGCATGGTCCCAGCATACGGCATCAGCGGTTACATATTTATAAACGTTGTGCGGTGTGACTATGCGAGGTAGTACTGCGGCGTTAGCCCGTCTTATCTTGCTTTTTCGAGAAAGTGGATGACAACCGAATTTTTTTTTTCGGTTGTGTTCGTACCGTTCTCTACGACGCACTCACACGTATTACGGAAATTTTGTCCTCAAAAGTAGGCATCGCATTCTTTTTATGCGATCCCTCTCATATATTATGGCTGTATGCAGGCCAAAAAGGCAATGCCGAAGCGCACAGCTTACATATGTATTGTGCTGGTCCACCAACCTGCAGTGATCGCTGTGTTGAGCAGCGCCATCAGCCTCATGCAGGAAGGCTATAGCGTAGACATATTTCAAGCCTGCTAGACTTGAAATGCGCGAGAACGATGCCGGTGCATCACAAATATTTGATAGCGCCTGCCGCTTAGATGTTTCATGGTTGCCTAGCTAGGTTGGCCATGCACGAGCATGCGCTCTTATGCTTTATGTTTTACTCCCTACGCCAAGCGATCAGATAGTGAGCAAATTTACCATTTCATGCTGCTAATACAGAGACACTGGTTTTCTTTGTTGAAATAAAACTGATATGGAGCAAAATAGTTCACAACACATACACGCATCGCGACTGATGATGTGCGCACACCGCGGCTGATAAAGCGCGTCACATTTTTGCGCCCCCAAGAGATATTTCCGCCTACTGTAGTTACCGATCCACCGAAAGGCTTCCCTGACGACCTTATATGAACGGACATGGCGTAAAATTTCACAAAGTACCATCTAAAACATCTCGAAATCGTTCCGCAGCTCGCGACAGCAATACTTTCAAGCAGCGCCGCGGCGGATCGCCCAAGCCAGAGAGGAGGAAATGCTCTCCGCGCGCCCTATCCTCCTCGCCCGATGAAACGGTCTATAGCTATGCCGATTCACCAGCGGCGAGCTGGCGACCGCTTGCTTTGACTCCCTGCCTCCCACTTCGCCTGTAGGGTCTACCCTACTTTCTGAGTCTTTGCCACTGCTTTGGTATCCTGACCCGACATTCTCCACTGCCCGCGTCTCAAGCGCGTCGAGCTGCTTTTTCAGTTCGGTGCTCCTTTCTTTCTCTTCCTCGAGTTCGGCCACAGTCCTTACTAACTGTGCGGCCTGGGCCGCCTCCACCTTGACGAAATTTTCAACTTTCGCCTGCAGTGCTACCCGTTTCTCCTGCTCCTCCCTCAGGTTTGCCTTTAGCTCTTCGAACTTAGCCGCCCTATTCCCTTCCAGTTTTTGGACGGCTTCCCTGACTCCCTCGCACGACCTGCACGTGAAGCTGGACCCCTCCGCGTCTGCTAAATTCTGGAATTTAGTCTCATCGAGGAAGCACCATCACAAGCACTCGTCGCACTGCACTTGCTCCCCATCCCTCGCGGCCTTCACATTCTTAGATTTCATTGCTAGGCCTACGTCCCTAGGCCCAACGAGCAAGTTTGCCAAATCACTCACGCAAAGCCGACCTCGACCGCTATCCCAAACAAAAATAAAGAATTATCACTCCCTACTCCATGTAAGAATCCGAAGAGCTAGCTGAAAGAATTAGATACGCCTATCAAATAGGTCCCTCCTACCTCCTAGGCCTAACGGGGGAGCCGCCAGACCTAAACAAAGCCGGTAGGTTTACTACTCCTACCAAGAATTCAAAATTTGCGCCCCTACTCCATGCAAAAGAAAACACTTCAAAGCACTAGCTAATAAAGATAAAAGAGTACTTAGCTATGAACGAAGTCGCTGAAGCCTCGTGCACAGGATCGTCCGCGAGCCACGACCAACCGGCACCTGCCGGACCATTTGCAGAACAGCCCACGCGACTACAGCGCCGCCACCGAAATCCGCGTGCCGTCCACACTCGCTGCCTCGCTGCAATGCTTAGGGCGCTCCGGCTCTTGAGCCCACTACCCCCTTCTAGAACACCATACCGCAACTTCATTGCCGTCAATCTCCGTTAGGGAGTTGCATGCTCAACGGAGTTTGCTGGTGCCCATGTGACAGGGGTATTAATTTGTTAAGAATACTAATTGGTTGGTTGTTAATATAAACAAGAAAAAGCAATGGTGAGAGGCACGTGCCCTGTGGGACACTCAACGTTACATCAGTGAGGGAAGAATGGTGGTCTTCGACAGTTGTGGATTGTTTACGATTGGTAAAGAAATTTTTAAGCCAGCAAAGTATTGGCATGTGGTAGTGACGGTTAAGAAGGCAGCAAAACTGTGATTAACGAAACGAGCATTTTATTGGGCGAACTTGTGCCCTCAAAAACAGGCTACACTCAAAGAACAATGGTAGTGGTGAACACGACCGGCGGTCGTCGAAAATTTGATCAGTGGGTCAAGCGCGTCAGCTTTTATACATCAGTCGTTGAATGTTCCATAGCAATCGCTAGGACCCGCATGCCTTCCACAAAGTTCTACGCCATTCGCGCCGCGCATATATGCAATCAGATTACACAAGGTTCGGCGACAACAGACAGCAGATGGACCCATCGATAACATTCCGGAAACTTCCGACACATGCAAGCGCGTCCTGCACTGTGCGGTAACATTTGTTAGGCCGTGAAATGTGTCGCCCGATAAAGACAAGTACACATGTCAGTATGTTTGAAGGAATTCCAAGGTTAGAAAGTTTTGGTGTTGGGCTGCTGAGCACGAGGTTGCGGGATCGAATCCCTGCCACGGCGGCCGCATTTCGATGGGGGCGAAATGCGAAAACGCCTGTGTACTTAGATTTAGGTGCACGTTAAAGAACCCCAGGTGGTCGAAATTTCCGGAGTCCTCCACTGCGGCGTGCCTCATAATCAGAAAGTGGTTTTGGCACGTAAAACCCCATAATTTTTAAGGTTAGAAAGTTTGGCTAGCAGTCGGTTATGGGGAACGCGATCAAATGCCATAGAGAAGTCTAAGAAAATGGCACCGATCTGAAGATTGGCGTTCATATACTGTAGTAAGTCGTTTGTGATGTCTGCTAATTGTGATTCGTGCGAGAAGAATTTTCGAAATCCATGCTGGTGTGGGTAAAAAAAGTTGATGGACTCTAGATGGGTCATTATGTGAGAGAATGTAATGTGCTCACAAAGTTTAGATGAGATGCTAGTCACAGAGATAGGTCAATAGTTCACTGGTAATGCCAGGTAGTACTCACGTACGTACATACTCATGTCAATACTCACGTACGGGGCGGAAACCGCAAGGCCTACGAAAAGGGTTCTACTTAAATTGAGGACGACGCAACGAGCTATGGAAAGAAGAATGATAGGTGTAACGTTAAGGGGTAAGAAAAGAGCAGATTGGGTGAGGGAACAAACGCGAGTTAATGACATCTTAGTTGAAATAAAAAAAAAAGAAGAAATGGGGGCATTGGCAGGACATGTAATGAGGAGGGAAGATAACCGATGGTCATTAAGGGTTACGGACTGGATTCCAAGGGAAGGGAAGCTGCTTCGTAGCAGGGGGTGGCAGAAAGTTAGGTGGGCGGATGAGAGTAAGAAGTTTGCAGGGACAACGTGGCCACAATTAGTACATGACCGGGGTAGTTGGCGAAGTATGGGAGAGGCCTTTGCCCTGCAGTGGGCGTAACCAGGCTGCTGCTGCTGCTGCTGATGATGATGCAGGGTTACCAGATTAAAAAATTGGTACAACCTGGCTTTTGTACAGTCATCCGGGACGTGCCTGGTGTGAAGCGACTGAGTAAATATTAGGTGTAAAATTTGACTAGATAGCAGTAGGGCATTTTGTAGTAATTTACTGTTAATCTGATCGCAGCTGGCTGAAGATGAAAGTTTAAGAACTTTTATAAAGTTTGATATTCCCTCCGGGCAGATTGTAATAGCAGACATGTTGGTAGGGGGTAGGTCCAGTGATTTCTCGTCAGCAGTGTTACCGGCATGAAAAAATATAGAAGAAAAGTGGTCGTTTAGGGCAGTGGCGCATTGGTTTGCGTCGATTGCTACTCCGCCCAAGTTCTGCAGTTCCTTCTTGGCTGGACAGTGACGGTCGGCACATTACAAGATGCAGCACAGCCGTTTATCATCGACTATCGACGTCACCCGCAGCTATAAAGCCCGTCTTGGTCACGACAGTTCAGTGGGCACGTCGGCTGGCCTCCTGTCAACATGAGGCGAAATATGTTCCTGTTCTTCATGCAGGTTAGTAACGGAGCTTGTACTGTGAAATCGGACAACCCGTGCTTTTTCCAGCTGACGTGCCCACACTGTCTTAGCATTCTCTGTTTGAATGTTCGAAATGTACTATCGCTACTGATGTTAAGTGGGGACGTGGAACCGAACCCTGGTCCCACGGTATACCAACAACTCACTGAGTTACTTAAAGGGCAAAAAAGCATCCTAAACAGACTCGACGAAACTGAATCCAAGCTTAATATTGTTGAGGCAGGCACATTAGCTATCACAGAAATTAAAACTGAGGTGCTTAGGCTTGAAGGGACTATTCGAACTATGGAAAGTAAGCTGATAGAACTAGAAGACCGATCCAGGAGCAACAACATTATTTTGTTCGGTTTAAAAGAGCAAGATGATGAAACGACAGATGACTTGACTGAAAAGGTGGTTAACGGAGTTTTCAGTGAGACCCTAGATGTGACTGTTTCTTCGGCCGAACGGATTCACAGGATAGGCTACAAGCAACTCAACAAACGCCGTCCCGTGATAATAAAACTGAACGACCGCCGTGAAAAGATGGTCATATTGAATTGTTGCAAGCTGAAAGGGAAAGATGTATCGATTTCGGAAGATTTTTCAGCCCCAACCAAACTCAACCAAACATCAGAAACTCTAGCAGTGCACCTCAGAATTAAGAAAAGCAGGCGGCAAAGCCCAGATAGTCTACGACAAAGTTAAAATTGATGATGAACTGTTTGAATGGGATGGTACAGAATATAAAAGGGTTCCTGTTAGAAAGCCTGACATCAGCGAGAAGCAATGAACTGAAACTGGCAATAAACAACCATTTTGTTGCCTGAACCTTAATGCCCGTAGCATTATGAATAAGTCCGAAGAAATAAAAAGCATCATTCTGACGTATAAACCACATTTAATTACAGTCAACGACTGAATTTTCGGACGCCCAAATTTTCGGACATGCCTGATATTTCGGACGTCTTCGTGGCACTGTCACGAACCCCATAGAATCAATGTATAAGGACATCTGAAGTTTCGGACGCTCGAACCCCCCGCCGTCCAATTTTCCGGACTTTCTGACGCGACGGAAAGTCGTTTGGCTCCTCGCGCAGCGCCCTTGCGAAGGAAATCGACTTGCAGCCGAAGCATATCAGCACTTTGAACCACAACTAGCCGAATCTAGCCGTCACACACCGATTTGGTTTGGCCACGCTGGCATGTTCATCGCCGCAAATGGCCGCACTTCCGCTTCCGGCGGAGTTTCCGGAGCGGCGCTATTTCGTTTGTTTGCGAAGGCCACGTTTTAGCTAGCGTGGTGCTGTTGTGTCAAGTGTGCTCTGCGACGCTAGCCTCGGTGCTTCGACGCTCGTCAGCGAACTCCACTGTTCGCAACTTGAGGATTTCGCTTGCCTTCGATGGCCCCCAGTCCATCTTCGTCGTCCTCGCCGATGGCATCGAAGCGCGGAAAGCAGTACCGTACCCACGGAAATAACTTTTGAACAGTTTGTTGACGCTGACAACGAGCTCAACTTCTGCGCAGTACTGACTGACGAGGGAATAGTCCGTCAGGTTGTGGGGGATTCAGAAGACTCCGATGTTGAAAATGAGGAGCCAATGCCTGCGCCGCCTACAAGCGCCGAGTTGACACGAGCACTGTTGACTTTCATCGGTGTACAGTGCTGACATGACCTTGCTCAGATCGAGGCGAATATGATCGCGTGCAACTGGAACGCCGTCCAAACAACAATCAACAAGTTCTTCAAGCCCTTGCAACAATAACACTGGCTGCCGGACGATGCACATGTACATAATAAACTGGCAGTCGGCTGCATACAGAATTTTTGAACGCCTGTTTTTATAGCACCTTCATTGATGCTTTGGCAGGGTTTCGGAAGATTGGTACTTCGCCCTTTACCTCTAGATCCGAGAAAAAAAAGAAAAAAGGTGCGGTTTTTTGCATGCATTCATTTTTTTGGACTGCCTGAATTTTCGGACGTTTTTACGTTCCCTAGAGGGTCCGAAAAATCGGTCGTTGACTATAATAACCGAGACTTGGCTGCACAGTGAAATCAGCGACGATGAAGTAACCCCACTGGGTACCCGCTGTGGTTGCTCAGTGGCTATGGTGTTGGGTTGCTGAGCACGAGGTTGTGGGAGCGAATTCCGGCCATGGCGGCCGCATTTCGATGGGGGCAAAATGCAAAAACAACCGTGCACTTAGATTTAGGTGCAAGTTAAAGAACCCCAGGTGGTCGAAATTTCCAGAGTCCTCCACTACTGCGTGCCTCATAATCGGAAAGTGGTTTTGGCACGTTAAACCCCATAATTTAATATTTTAACTCCACTGGGCTTTCAAATTCACCGCACGGACAGGGATTCTCAAGGCGGTGGTGTCGCAATTATCTGTCAAGAAATGCTACACGTGGAGAAGCTTCCTGGCGTACCTGGTATCGAGAAGGTAATCTTAAAAGTCTTTCTTGATGACCTTAGTCTCGTAGTAGAAGGGCCACCTAACTCAGGTAATTCCTTTTTTGAGAAACTTAATGAATTTTTATGCACTAGCAAAAGTTTTTCTTGCAATTTGATTCTCGGTGGCGATTTTAACGTACCGTCCATAAACTGGAACAGTAAATTCTCCGACCCCTTATGCAGCTCTGCTGAGCCTTTTGTTGATATTATCCTTTTCCATGACTAAACACAGTTGGTTACCGAACCAACACGGATACAAGCGGAAACCATGTCTATTTTAGATCTTTTTCTTGTCAGCAACCCCTGTCTGCGCAAGCAGGCGTTTGGTGTGTTGCGACACCACGTACCCGAGCACACGAGGGTTGGACCCTCCCGCGTGTAGCCGAGCGCGGCTTAGCCGTGTCTGGGGAAAGGAGGATCCTGGGGGTTGAGCTGATGCTGGGTGTTTGGACCTTTAAGGCCCCCCGGCGGAGGCAACACATCCCTTTGGCCTCTGCTTCACATAGACGGCACCCCCGGACTGACCCACCCGGAGGAAATCGGCAGTCGCCTTTTCCTGTCTCTCCCTCCTTCAATCTTCGTCTTTATCTCTCACTTTTTGACCTTTCCTGTCTCCTTCTCTCTTCTTTTTACTTCTTTTCTCCTGGCGGCAAGGGTTAACCCTGTGTGGCTATCCAACCTTGGGTACACCATATTCGGTTATAGTGACGGCGTACGACTGGCGTCGTGCAGACTTGTATGCAAGCTCTGCCGCGTCCCCTCGTTGGGCTTCGTGGTGGGCGGTCGGCGCTGTTGCCGAAAATATCCATTTTTTCATGGAAACTTCTTTCCCCTCCCTTGCTGATCGTCCTCAGAAACGAGGGCGCACCGAAGATGTCTTCAAGTTTTTTGGACGCCAAACCCAGAATTTTCCCCGCTTTCACGTTATGCATTCTGAAAAGCCAAACAAAGTAGTCCGAAACATCTCACCATTCCTTGTTTCAAAATCCCTGACTGATGTTTTTGGTCCAGGTTACAAGGTGTCGAGGATGGCAAGCGGCGATCTCCTCTTGGAGCTCCGCGACGTAAAACAATATGAGAAACTACCGCAACTAGTGTCATTCGGGGAGACCCCTATAACAGTAACCCCACACCGTACAATGAACACCACCCGTGGTGTTGTGTCAGATGATGATTTGCTTGAGCTGACTGAAGCAGAACTCCTGGAGGGCTTCAGCGAACAAAATGTGATCAATGTCAAAAGAATTAAGATGAGGCGGGATGGTAAAGAGATTCAGACGAAGCACCTAATAATTACTTTTGGATCAAGTATCTTGCCCGAGTCAATCGAGGCCGGGTACATCAAGCTCCGTGTTAGGCCGTACATGCCAAATCCACTCAGATGTTTCAAATGCCAGCGTTTTGGCCACAGTTCGCAGAGCTGCCGAGGCCGCCAAACTTGTGTGAAATGCAGCGCGCATGAACACTCCTCTGAAGCTTGTGAGAATTCTTTCCACTGTGTAAATTGTGATGGCGAGCATGCCGCATACTCGCGGTCCTGCCCATCTTGGAAGAAAGAAAAAGAAATAGTAACAATCAAAGTAAAAGAAAACATATAATTCAAAGAGGCACGAAGGCGGGTTGTATACCTTCCTAAGACCAGCTTTGCCGAAGTGGCGCGTCAGGGGGCAGCGTCACAACGGCCTCCGGCGGCTGTCCGACCCACAAGCCGTGAGTCGGCAGTTACGCCATCTGCCCCCGCGGCGGTTGCAGCTAGCGCTGCTCCGTCTACCCAGCAGACGAGGCCACCGACCCCGAAGGTGAGCGCAGCCGAGGCTGCCCCACCCTACCCGGCCCCTTCCAGCGCTGGCAACAGCCGGCGCAGCCAAATTCCTGAGGGAGCCCCATTGACCTCCGGGACCCTCCCTGGTAACTTCTCGCTCACAAGAGCACGTGTCTGGCGCCTCACAAAAGGCAATGGACACTACACCTATCCCCACGGCGCGCCAAGCGCCTAAGGAGCGGCGAGGCTCCCTCGAACGCTCCAGAAAGGGCAAAACCCCGATAACAGGGCCTCGAAAGAGCTATGTAATGTAATCTCTGAAATCTCTAAATAACACTTCTGTTTCTGTACACACAGCATCTATTGACTTCCAATATGGATACCTTGATGATGTGCAGGAACTCATCCAATAACACAATCCAAAAGTGCTGTGTTTAAGGAAACACACTCACAAGAAGCGCCTCACAAGAGGCAATGGACACAACACCTATCCTCACGGCGCACCAAGCGCCTAAGGAGCGGCAAGGCTCCCTCAAATGTTTCAGAAAAGGTAAAACCCCATTTACAGTGCCTCGAAAGAGCCCTGTAACCTAATCTCTGAAATCACTGTAATTAATACTTCTGTTTCCGTACACACAGCACCTATTATCTCCCAATATGGATACACAAATAATTCAATGGAACGTCAGAGGTCTTCTCAGAAACCTTGATGATGTGCAGGAACTTATACAAAAACACAATCCAAAAGTGCTGTGTTTACAGGAAACACACTTAAAAAACAAACACACAAACTTTCTTCGACAGTATCTAACTTTTGGCAAAGATCGCGATGATGCCGTCGCATCATCGGGCGGTGTTGCCATAGTCACCCATAGAAGTATAGCGTGCCAACCTTTACAGCTACAAACGCCCCTTGAAGCAGTGGCGGTTCGAGCTGTCCTACTAAACAAACTCATCACCATTTGCTCGCTTTACATACCCTCGCATTACCAACTAAACAAACATGAATTTCAGTCCTTGATAGATCAATTGCCAGAACCCTATGTTGTTCTTGGCGATCTCAGTGTGCACAGCAGCCTGTGGGGAGACTCTCGTATCGATGCGCGAGGTCGCCTCGTTGAACAGTTCCTTTTTTCGTCCGGTGCGTGTCTGCTGAATAAGAAGACACCCACATATTATTCTCTCGCAAACAGAACATTTTCTTCAATTGACCTCAGCCTAGTTTCCCCTTGTATACTGTCTGAACTCGAATGGGAAGTTACCAAGAATCCTTACGGAAGCGACCACTTCCCCATACTGCTAAAAACACATAAAGAAAAAGAATGTCTACCACAGGCTCCTAGGTGGAAGATCGATACAGCCGACTGGGAGAAGTTCCGAAACTTAACTAATATCTCATGGAATGACATGTCTTGTTTAGGAATTGATGCTGCTGTGCAGTATCTCACAGCCTTCATTATAGATATTGCATCTAAATGCATATCAGAAGTAAATGGCTTGGCATGTAAACGGCGGGTCCCGTGGTGGAACGAAGATTGCAGGATCGCTCGTAAGAAACAAAACAAAGCGTGGGGGTTGCTACGCGCTTCTCCCACTGCAGAGAATCTAGTCAACTTTAAGCAAGTAAAATCCCAAGGCAGGAGAACCCGCCGACTGGCCAGAAGAGAAAGCTGGCAGAAGTATTTATCGAGCATTAACTCGTTTACAGACGAGGCCAAAGTCTGGAACAGGGTAAATAGAATTAGAGGGCGACAAACATATTCACTCCCTCTGGTAAATACACAGGGCGATACACTGCAAGATCAGGCAGACTCACTTGCGGAGCACTTTCAGAGCGTGTCAAGTTCAAACAATTATTCGCAATCTTTTCTCATATATAAACAAATAGAAGAACGTAAGCCATTAACAAGAAAAAGTCGAGAGAATGAGCCTTACAACCGTCCTTTCAGTATAGCCGAATTGAGAGCTGCCTTGAGCGCATGCAAGAGCTCCGCACCAGGATCTGATAGAATCATGTACGAAATGCTGAAAAACTTACACAATGACACGCAAGTGACACTACTTACACTTTTCAACACTATCTGGGATGCAGGGTACCTTCCGACCGCATGGAAAGAAGCCATTGTGGTCCCTGTTTTGAAACAAGGCAAACATCCTTCCTCAGTGGCAAGTTACCGCCCGATTGCCCTCACAAGTTGCCTTTGTAAGGTATTTGAAAAAATTATAAATTGGCGACTGATCCATTTCCTTGAACAGAACAAAATGCTTGATCCCTATCAGTGTGGCTTCCGAGAAGGGCGCTCCACAACCGACCATCTTGTACGTTTTGAAGGAAATATCCAGGACGCATTTATACATAAACAGTTCTTCCTCTCGATATTTCTCGATATGGAAAAGGCGTATGACACAACGTGGCGATACGGGATCTTGCGAGACTTATCGGAAATGGGCATTCATGGTAATATGCTCAACCTAATAAAAAGCTACTTGTCCAATCGTACCTTCCGGGTGAAAATCGGCAATGTGCTGTCACGTCCTTTTACACAAGAAACTGGTGTACCCCAGGGAGGCGTGCTCAGTTGCACACTTTTTATTGTTAAGATGACAACGCTTCGTGCTTCCTTACCACCGGCCATTTTGTATTACGTCTATGTGGACGACATTCAAATAGGCTTCAAATCCTGTAACCTCGCAGTATGCGAGAGACAGGTACAGCATGGTTTGAACAAGGTGTCAGGGTGGGCAGAGAAAAATGGTTTTAAAATCAATCCTCAAAAGAGTTCTTGTGTGCTGTTTACAAGGAAGAGAGGTCTGGTTCCGGATCCTTGCTTGGAAATGTGTGGACATCAGATACCTGTAAACAAAGAGCACAAATTTCTAGGTGTTATACTCGACGATAAACTTACTTTCGTCCCACACATTAAACATCTTAAAGAAAAGTGTCTGAAAACAATGAACCTAATGAAACTTCTATCCCAGACTACGTGGGGTAGTGACAGGAAGTGCCTAATGAATCTCTATAAAAGCCTTGTCCAGTCACGATTAGATTATGGTGCCGTGGTATATAACTCTGCTGCCCCGAGCGCGCTAAAGATGCTAGACTCTGTTCACCATCTAGGTATCCGCTTAGCCACGGGCGCTTTCAGAACAAGCCCGATTGAAAGCTTATATGCCGTATCGAATGAATGGTCTCTCCACCTACAGAGATCATACATTAGCTTTACATATTTCCTTAAAGTACACTCCAATCCTGAACATCCATGTTTTCATACCGTTACCGATATGACGTGCGCTACACTTTTCAGCAATCGCCCCTCCATAAGACAGCCTTTCTCGCTGCGTGTGAGGGAGCTTAGCGATGAAATGCATGTCCCACTCCTCGAGCATCGCTTAATGCACCTAACCAAGCTCTTACCTCCTTGGGAGTGGCAGGTGATAGAATTTGACATATCCTTTATAAAAGTTACAAAGCACGCTCCTGAGGCCGAAATCAGAATACATTTCCTAGAACTGCAGTACAAACACTCCTGCGCAGAGTTCTACACAGACGCTTCGAAGTCAAATGCCGGGGTATCCTATGCAGCCGTCGGCCCATCCTTCTCGGAATCCGATGTACTGCATCCGGAAACAAGCATCTTTACGGCCGAGGCCTACGCATTACTCTCTGCTGTGAAGCATATAAGAAGATCAAAACTTCCAAAAGCAGCGATCTATACAGACTCTCTAAGCATCGTGAAGGCCCTAATGTCACTCTACAAACATAAAAATCCCGTATTCAATGAACTGTATTCGGTATTGTGTAAAGCGTACTCATCTAACCAGAACATCATAATATGCTGGGTCCCTGGCCATAGGGGAATCGAAGGTAACGTTCTCGCGGACGGGATGGCCACGTTAATCACATCGCAAGCTGTTAACCTTACCGCTGATGTGCCTGTCACAGATCTGAGGCCTTTTTTACGAAATAAACTGTGACATCACTGGCAGTGCACGTGGGACGCGCAAACAAATAACAAACTGCACGTTATAAAGCCCCAGATAGGTTTTTGGCCCTCCCCAACAAAATCTCGGCGAACAGATGTCCTATTCTGTCGCCTCAGAATAAGACACACGTTTGGCACCCATAGTTATGTGCTTACTGAAAGTGAATCTCCAACCTGTGGTAGATGCGGTGAGAGGCTTAGCGTCCTCCACGTGCTCCTGGAGTGCCGGGAAGCCGAAACGGAGAGAAACATTTTCCGCTTGCTTACCATTATAACATCCCTCTACACCCGGCTATGTTTCTCGGTAAGGAACCGCTTTTTGACACCAAGACAGTCCTCAACTTTTTAAATGATGTTGTGCTACATTTAATAAGACCATTAAACTCGTAGCGCATCCTCTTTCCAGAGGATGCCGCTGTGATAGTTGTTTTATATAGCAAATGCCTCCAGGCCCTTGTGTCGCAAGAGCTCTAACGAGGCCATGGAGCTCTAGTTAATTTTAGAAACTCATGCAATTTTTAATATCTTATCATTATTCTGAAATGCACCTCAATGCTCATAGTACGCGTCATTTGTCATCGCCATAATTTTATTACACATACATTTTACGCACTTTACAGCGACTATATTTTAGGCCCCTTTACAGCCACGTCAAATCAACTCCATAGAACCCATCACTCCATTGCGAAATCATTAACACTTGCATGGCGCTCTTTGGCCATACCTGGCCCTTGCGCCAAGAAAAACCACACATTCATTCATTCATTGTCAGCAATAGCATCCTTAATTGCAGTCCGAAAACGTATGTTCTTGAAGGTATATCTGATCATGAGATGGTAAGTTTATATGTAGATTTGAATTGTATAAAGAAAAGCAAGAAACAGGCATCTATGATACCGTTTTTTGCGCGTTCTAATGACGTGAGTATATTGGACCAGCTTGATATCTCCTTTTCACAATTCCTTGTCCTCTCTGAGTCTGGGGAAATTTCCGTTGATGGCTTGTGGCTTTTCTTCAAAAACCTTGTTTTAAGGTGCATACAAGATTTCGTACCATTCTGCGTGAAATATGTGCAGCGCTCAAACCCACGGATGACTAAAGACATTGTATGCCTGGGATGAAAGACGAAAAAGATCCGAAAGAAACTTCGTCGTAGTCCCTCCGAAAATACCGTGCAAAAACTTTCCAACATGCGCAGACAGTTAAAACACATTACCAAAAATGCTAAGGAACATTATCAGAGTGTAACTATGAAAAACTTTGTTCTTTCGTCCCCGGCAAAATTTTGGCGTCATTTCAAACAAAAAAAGAGTGTGATATCGAATCTGTGTATTGATGGTAGACTTGTTACGGATCCATTTGCCATTGTGAGTTCATTCAATGATTACTTCTGTTCAGTGTTCACGAAAGATGACGGCAATCAGCCACACTTTACACTACCCCATGAATGCCCTGCTATAGGTGACATATCAATAACTGAGGAAGGCTTTTTCTCGCTTCTTTTGAAAGTGGACAGCAAGAAATCCCCTGGAATATACGACATACCGACTGCTTTCCTCATTAGGTATGCCGAATGGTGCTCGAAATATTTAACCATAATATTTAAAGAATCTTTATGGCGAGCGGAACTTCCACATGATTGGAAGTATGGAAGAATTGCCCCCGTTCCTAAATCGCAATATCCATCACATATTGCGATATACCGGCCTATCTACATTGTATGCACATGTGTGAAGACACTTGAACATGTCATTTTCAAACATATATCAGAGTTTCTTGAAAATAACAACCTGATCGATTCCAGCCAGCATGGTTTTCGCAAGAACTTGTCAACCGTAACACAATTCCTTGAAACCGTTCATGATTTTGCCGCATCATTAGATAAGCAAAGCCAGATAGACATTATATTCTTAGATTTCGAGAAAGCCTTTGATAGCGTGTCCCATCCTAAACTGCTTGTCAAAATGAAATCAGTATTCAAGAACACTTCATTAATATCTTGGATAGAAGCATATCTTTCATTGCGACAGCAGAGTGTTTCCATCAGCAGCATTAGTTCCAGTCCGGCCCCAGTTCTGTCGGGCATACCGCAGGGATCCATCCTGGGACCACTGTTCTTTTTAATTTTTATTAATGACATTACTCAAGACGTACCAGTGAAAACTAAGTTGTTTGCTGACGATTGTATATTGTATAATGTAATTCAGTATCCAAATGACCAGGCTCTTCTAAATTCATCTCTGTCTAAAATAGACCATTGGTGTTCTGAGTGGAAAATGAAGGTAAATGAGAAGAAAACCGTATCAGTGACAGTAACAAGAAAACGCATTCCTCTGCACTTCCAATACTCAATAAATGGCCACAGTCTTTCTTCAGTAGAGCATTATAAATATTCGGGTGTCGTGATCACGTCTGATCTCAGGTGGAGCACTCATATTAACTACATACAAAAAAAAAAAAAAGGTCATGAAGAAGCTTGGGTATCTGAAACGTTCCCTATGTCAGTCGACAGAAGAAATAAAGTTACTGGCATATAAAACATTTATTAGGCTGATTCTTGAATATACTTCCGTCTTATGGAACCCATTTACTGAAGTTGATATAAGAAAACTCGAAAGTGTCCAAAGAAAATCGATAAGATTTGTCTTTAATTCATACAGCTGGCACACATCTCCTACACAGCTGCTAGAGAAAGCTAATTTAGAAACACTTCAACTAAGACGTCATCGTGATAGGTTGAAATATATGTATTGAATATATCATGATAATCTGCGTATCAATAAGGAATTGTACATTCAACAGGTGACTTGTCGTTCCAAACGAGGAAATGACCCAAAAAAAAGTTAAAAGAATTCGCCTGCAGAACCGATTGCTTCAGTAATTCATTTTTTCCGCGAACTATTCGAGAATGGAACCGGCTTAGTGCACACATTGTCGAGAAACCCACCATACAGTCAGTCTTAAGTGCTTTATAATTCTTCCATCAGCCTTCGATTTTCAGCAACACTTATCATCTTGCGACAGATGCTATGGTTCTCCCACAATATGCTTCGATAAGTGATGAATTACAGCATTGTCATATCGTGTGACGCGCATGGGCAGCTTGAATGGTCCGTGTTCTTATCTAATTTTTCCTTGTCAAGCACTCTGTCAATATATAAGTGCACAATTTTATATCTTTAGCATGGGTTTGTATGCAAGCGGCAGGCAAACTATCGGTCTTTCGCTGCTTTTCAGTGTGTGGTGCGAGCCTTGTGTAATGTGTTCTTGCCTTGTTATTTTTTACTATATCCATATATGGGGGGGGGGGGTACTGTCCACTCCTGCGCATGGCCTTCTCTGAAGGCAGGCAGTATTTATCAAATAAAATAAGTGCTATGTGGCTTTGTCTGGACTTGGGTGATAGGATGTGCCAGAACTTGTTTGGGTTTGTCTGGAGAATAGATAACAGATCTTCCGGAAAAAAAAATTTTCTTCTGCTGCTGTTAGTTCTTGAATATATTGTTTAGTGCTTGTGTCGTAGCGTTCCCATTCTGCAGAGCTGTTGTTTGAATGTGCTGCTCTGTAAAGGCACTTTTTGCGGTTACGGAGGCGTTTTAGGTGTTTTGAGAACCACTAATTATTAGAATCAGACTTGATAATGATTGTTGGAATTCGTCTGTTTTTTAGATTAAGTAGCGTAGTCTTGTAATGTTCCCAGTTGGCATTAACGGATCCGGTTAAATATGAATCTTGGAAGTTATCAAAGAAAAGCGCGAGTTCATTATTGATGGCATTGAAGTTTCCCCTCTTGTATTCTGTTATCAGTTGCGTCGTAGGTGATCTCTTTTTGAGAAGATAAGTGATGCAGATATGAATTAAATTATGATCAGGAAGTGTGGTTATTGATTTGATGTCATGAGGGCAGGTTGTTAGTAGCAGGTTGAGTTTGTTGTTGCCTCTGCTAGAGCAAGTTATGGATTGATGAAGGTTGAAATCTATAATGTTATGTCTAGGAATTGTTCTGCTTTGATGGAAGACCTGTCTAGGATTGACGGTAGGGGCCAGTTAATGTGTGGGAAGTTGAAGTCTCCAAATATAAAGATGGATGCATCAGGATACTTATTATGAATTGTTGTTAAAGAACTGCAGAACATGCTACTATAACTGGGCAGGCTGTCTGGTGACCTGTAGCAAATGCGGAGTATTAATTTCAGAGGGGGATTGGATAGGCATACCCATGTTAGTTCAATGTTTTCGTTGGTGCATATGATCCAAGATGATAAGTTGTTCTTGATAGCCATGAGAACGCCACCACCTCTCCTGTTATTACGATCACGACGATAAAGTGTAAAATTCGGGTTAGAGGGAAGCACTTCATTATCGCTTATGTTCTGGTGTAGCCAAGTTTTGATCTATATTATTGTGTCAGCACTGATATCTTCGACAAAGCTCTGAAGTTGCTCATGTTTAGGTACTACACTTTGAATGTTGGTAAATGCAATGTTAAGAGTAAAAAATGATGGCGCAGGACAGTGGCGCATGGTACTCAGGGGAGTGGGCGATTTGGGGCCTGTCATAGGGTGCTGTGGGCTGGGTTTGGTGGCGATGCATGGTCATGAGTGTCTAGCATGTCTTCACATGATTTGCATGAAGCGACCTTCTTGCCATTTCCCACCGTTCGTCGTCTTCTCGGGACTCGCTGCTGGGTCCTCTTCGCTCCGGCTCTGCATTGTGACAGCAAAAATTGGCAATTGCTGATATCTCGAGTGCCCACAACTACACCAACGCCTTCATACAGGTGAGCACTCTCTACTGACCCCTCTTGAGGTATGGGCGAGCCCCACGGGGCACACCAGGCCCGAAAATGCGGCCCCTTTGCGCCATTGCTGTGCTACGCCTCGCGACGCAACCTCCCCTACTGTGGCCAGCGTGGAGGTTCAGATGCAAAGCACGGACATGGACCCGAGCCAGTATGACCGTTGGGACTGGACCCAAGTCCTAAGAACCCAGGTGAACCACCGGGAAACCAGAAAAGCGACCCAAGAGTCAGTTGCGGGAGACCGCCACAACTCCCACACTACACAGCTCCTCGACACAGCTACATGTGCTCCGTACAGCTGCACAAAAGATCCAACATGCACTCCAGTCTGCATCATTTGCCAATGCCTGCACTTGTCCGAGACCTGGGAATGCAAGCACCACCACCTCCATAGAACAACGAAGCCCACCTCCCAACCTGAAGCATGATCCCAGTGACGAGTAGACCACCACTGACAGTGCTGTGCAAAATCCGAATGGCCGGTACCATCTGCCGGACAACAAACAGGGCGCCGACAAGCTGAAGACGCCCAACGTGACCACAAAACTGGCAAGCAACAAAACGCTTACCCCGGACCCCCGCGACCAGGAGCAAAGTATTCGAATCTCGAATCATGCCAATACGTTGGAAAAATGCAATAGTTGTGCCTTTATTAAAAACAGGTAAATCCACCACATCCCCAAGAAATTTTCGACCCATTGCCCTAACAAGCTGTTTGCGAAATAATATGAAAGTGCCGTAAATACGAGATTAACATTCTCGCTTGATATACGGAACTATATTGATTTTCATCAGTGCGGGTATAAAAAAAGGTGTTCAACGATGGGCTACCTCATCCGACTTGAACACGAAATATGCAAAGCATTCTTGCACAAACAGCACTGCCAGGCAGTGTTCTTTGATCTAAAAAAAGTGTTTACACCACTGGAAGATGAAGAATTTTACAGGACTTTGCAGTGTTAGGAATCTGTGGCAAAATGCTAAACTGTCTCGCTGATTTTATTTCCAACAGAATATCTCAAATCCATCTAGGCACTGTGCTCTCGCTCACATTTATCCAAGAAAACTGAGAAAAATGCTGAGAAAAATGGCTTCCGCATCTCTACTAAAAAAACTGCTACAGTGCTAGTCTCATAAAAACGAGTGTTGTACTTAGACCCGGATTTAAAATTGAGTGATGTTGCGCTGCCGGTAAAACAAGAGTATAAATTCTTGGGAGTAATCTTTGACAGAATACTAAACTTCCTAGCCCACATTAATACACTAAAGATTAAGGCAAATAAAGCATTGAATATCCTTAAAGTGTTATCTCATAAGCACTGGGGTTCTGACTGAATGTTTGTTTTACGTATTTAACGGTCTCTTGTGTGTAGCCTTTTAGACTACGGCTCCGTGGTTTATGGTTCAGCCAGACAGTCCTACATCCAACGACTTGATCCAGTACATAACCTTGGACTGCGACTGGGAAGTGGTGCCTACAGAACATCACCTATTCAAAGGTTATACGTTGAGTGTAATGAACCCTCCTTACAACAGCGCAGAGCATTACTCACTTTTTCTTACGTACTCAGAATTCACTCATCACCGCAACACATATGCTGCAACATCCTCACACAATGCAACTCACGCTTACACTATACAAATAAACCAAACATGATTAGGCCACTTGTCCTGCGGTATGAGAAGTATTGTCAGGATTATGGCATTCCTCATGAAGTACTCCAGATTGCCAAAAAACCACAACGGGTTGCCCCCATGGTACGATTTCACACAGTTATATGACTGGACGTTAACACATCTAAAGAAAAGACACCCCACACGAACACATTATACAAGAATTCCGTGTACTTCAGGAAAAATATCAAAATAACATGAAATATTACAGTGATGGATCTAAAACAAAACAGGTGTATATGGGGGCCATAACAGAAAATTGGGAAACAAGTGCAGTGGAACTCCGGTTGTGCGTCCCCCGGTTTTGCGACGGCCCAGGTTTTACGACGGATTAGTGCAGTCCCGGCGAAGCCCCCACAGAAGCAATGCATTTAGAACCCCGGTTATCCGACGCAGTTTTACGCCTGGCCCGCATTATACGACGACTCTCGCGAAGTGCTGAATGGAATGGCGGACGAAAGAAAAGTGCTGCGGATCTCTTTCCTCGCTCCGTCTCAACCTCTCCCCTCTCTTTCTTCTCTCCCACCAGCAGCCGCCGGCAACGCCCGCTGTGCTGAAATAGCGCCTTTTCTTCTCCACAATCGCTTTCTCCCTCTCTTTTTGGCGGTGTTGCCTCTCGTCGTGTTGGGGAAGTGTTTCTCTGCTTCCAGTTTCACAGCAGCAGATCGCCAACAAGGTAGCGCGGAGAGGCCTAGGTTTATCGCACATGTTCTTCGTCGTAATCCTAGCTATCAGCGTTCAGTGGAGGTTTTGAGTTGTGTAGAGCAACGCGATGCACAATGTCCCGAAAGCGGACAGTTCTGTTGCTCGGCGATAAGCTGAATATTATCGAGGAAGCAGAAAAGCGGCATGGAGCCACAAAAGCCAGCATTGCCTGAGACCTTAAGATACCCGAATCTTCGCTTAAAATGATCCTGGCAAACAAAGCGGCGATATTGCAGAATGCCAACAAGTTCAGGCTCAAGTGGAAAGCAGAAAAAAAAGGACAGCATGAAAAGTTAGAAAAAGTTCTCGTCAAGTGGCTGCATCAAGCACGGAGCTCTGTGATCAACATTGACGGCGCCATTCTAAAAGAAAAGGCGGACCTTGTGGCATTGCGTCTGGGCATCGACAACTTTCAGGTATTGAACGGATGGCTGTATTGCTTTAAAAAACGAAACAGGATTGTGTACAGCCGTTCCTGTGGAGAAAGCGCTTTCAAGGACGTTTTGACAGGGAACGAGTGGATGGAGTCGCTGCTGGAGATGATTGCTGCATACAAGCCCTGCGACGTTTTCAACGCCAACGAGAGTGGTATTTTTTACCATATGCAGCCCAAGCAAACCTTGCGTTTAAGGGTGACAGCTGTCATGGTGGCAAGCGTAGTAAAGAGCGTGTGACGGCACTATTCTGTGCTAACGAGGACGGTTCCGAGATGCTGCCTGTGCTCTTTGTTGGAAAGTTTGCAAAGCCACAGTGCTTTAAGGGGACACGGGTTGTGGCGACCAAAAATCATGAAAAATATCATTTTTTTTATTGCGTTTTTGGGATGTGCAGCTATTATTGCATCGACATTGTTAATTTCATACCGATAACATCAGTATTTTAGCCGCAGTGATGATGCCTTCTACGACATGTACTCGCTGAATTTAAGGCGGAACTTGCGCTGAAACGGCACATTTTCCGGAATGCGCGACTGCTCTTCCACGTGTGCTAGTGTGGACATCTTGGTCTCATTTGAAAGAGGTGACTTTTCCTTTCAAATTCCTGCCAGAACGGGCCCATTCAGCCATTGGCCACTTAGAAAATGCGCGGAAAAAAAAAGGTACTAGAACGCCCTCCTATTCGTCACTCGGTGCATGTGACTTGAGCATGCCTCCCGATTGGCAGAACTGCATAGTCATCGTCTGCTCCACGCTTGGAGCCGCGCATTGAAGTGCGCCACCTTGCCCCAGTGTCAACGCAATGTCTAAAACGGAGCGCAAATTTCAAATGCAGCACAAGCTTGGTGCGAAAAATGCGACGGACGCTCATCGAAAACTTCAAAAATCGCTGCTCAACACTTCAGAACGCCACAACCTCAGCGTCCGATGCCGAAATTGTCGATGCAGCAACGGCAGGCCTAACGACCGCATTGGCTATCGGGCGTCTTGCGCTGGAGTTTGAGGTAAGTAGTGGCACCTGGTGGTGGCACGCAAAACATTATCTGGGGCTTGGGTAGTATGGAGCCCTGGCTGTGGCGAAACATGTTTCTAGCCCGAGTTTTACGTAGATTCGCACTTTTCTGCCCTGTTGAGAGTGCGAAAAGGGTCGTCACTTCTCACAGACCACGCTGACCACGCTGCGAGCTAGCCGCAGTCTATAGTTTAACGAAAACGGACTCTCCGTGACATGTAATGCTGGAAGCAGAAGGAATCGGTGACGCCGATCCGGAGAGACCTAGCTCAGCCTCGAAAAAGCGTCACCGTCGTTACTTCTGCGTTGTGGGCTGCCGTGAGCAAGAAGGCCTGAATCCCAACATCACATTCTACCGCTTTCCTTCAAGGCCTCGCGAAGCAGAGTGTCAGACGCACTGCAATAGCTGCAATTCGTCGCGCTGGGTAAGCGAAACTTCGCGCCATGCTGACTGCCTTGCCTGTCTTGAAGCTTGCTTGATTATCTGCTTTCTGAAATTCGACCTTTTGCACCTACAGTCCCAATGGCAGACCGACATAGCAGCAGGCATAGCCGGTGATTCACGATTCGAGACCTGGTCACAGTGACAATTAACAATTCGACTGGTGCGAACTGGTGAAGTGACCAGGTGTGTGCAAATGACCACAAATGGTCGGGCTGATTTGGTGACAATTCACTACCCCACTACGAGCAGCACAGGTTAGAGAGTTAAATGTGCTCATCCTTTACCTCAAGCCAGCACGTTGAGGCAGCGCAGAACGATAGTGTTGATTGCAGCACATCGATGTTTGAGCGCTGTCATTAAAAGTTGCATCAAGCGAGCAGCGCATGATTCGCACGTACATTACTGCGAGCTCATATGCATTGCACCAGTTATTTATGAGTTGCTAAAGGGACAGGTGGCCACTACTACAGTGCAGGCATAACTACTTGTCTAGCGGCATGCAGTCAACAAAGATTGCAGGAGGCCCGCTGTTTCGCAGCATGTCGAAAGACTGTTGCTCTCGCGGCGCATACCGTCGTGCACTCAAGCAGTTCCGTACACATGATGTCTGCTTATCGTTGCTGTGAATTCATTTATAGCAAGCATTTCCTCGCATTTGTGCGCATGAATTTAGCAGTGTGCAAACCTTACCTGAAGTTCAACTTCGTACGCGCCTCGCTTTACTTGCGATTGACACCACGCTAAAACTTCTCCGCTTATTTCTTGAACGGCGTACATGTATTCGGCATTGCATAATTTATTGACTTTACGCAGCGTGCCACCTGTGAAAAATCTTCGGCGCCCGATATTCGCTGCAAGCCGTGGTACAACAAAATTGAAAGTGGCGGGTCCATATTGTAAATGTGCCTTCCGAAGCAGACGCCCGAGCTTGGTACTACCCAGTTCAGGACAGTTTTTAGCACCATTTTTGCAACTCCCCCTTGACAACGCAAGAGCCCCATACTGTGACAAGTACATCTGCCACGGACCCTTCGACCAGTGCTCGCATATGGCATAATACGATCTACCGGCAACCCTCCGAGCTGGAGGAGGAGGAAGCGAAAGCCAAAGCAAAGCTATCGGAGTTGTCTTCCGCTCCAGCGATGGAGAGGAAATGCGAGTTCGTGGGTGACAGTACCGACGATGCACTTCGCCCACCTGATGGGACTACATTTACGATTGTGGATTTCAGTGCCGTGAACACTTTATTAACCTTTGTGAACTGCAACATCTGCAATGGTGCCTTGTAAATCGTCCAAGAAGAGCGGGAATACGGACTTGCTGTGAAGCTGCGCTCTATGTGCGCAAACTGTAGAGAGATTGAGTCGGTGTGGAGCTTGCCGCTCGTCCACAGTGCTGAACGAATGAAACCGTTTACTGTGAACGTTTTCGCTACGTGTGCCATGCAGGCAACGGGGAACCGACAGACCGTGCTCAATGATGTTTTCTTGTTGATGGGCATCAGCCGTCGGGCTCTTTACACAAAAACGTGGCAGACCTATGAGAAGACGAAGTTGACGCCAGCGGCCGATCGCGCGGCGCATAATTTGACGAGCGACTGTGCGTGGTCGGTTCGCGAACTTTACGCCGAACTGAACGTGGGTCATACTGGGAACATTGCGGTGTCGTACGACGGGTCATGGATGACCCGTGGTCATATGTCCCATATCGGCGTCGGAACCTTGATCGAGTTGTTCGGCAGACTTGTGCTCATCTTTGTTGTATTGAGCAATTTTTGTGCTGGGTGCAAGTCGGGGCCTAAGGAGAGTGACCCTTCCTATGGAGCCTAGAAGTATGGCCACAAGTGTCAGAAGAATGCTAATAAGAAAGCTGGGGAAGTGGAGGTAGAAGCTGCCCTCATCCTTTTCAGGTGATCATTGGAGTGGCACAATCTGCGGTATACAATGGTGCTTTGTGACGGGGACAGCCGCAGTTATCTTGCTTTACAAGATGATGAAGTGTATGGGTGTATCCCATTTGAAAAAGAGGACTGCGTAAATCACGTGCAAAAGCGCATCGGGACAGCTTTGCGCAACTTGGTGGCCAAACACAGAGGCCCTGGTGGAAAGGGCCGCTTGACAGCAGACTTGATCTCCAAGTTAACCTCATACTATGAAAGGGCTCTGAAGACCCACAAAGGAGATGTAGATGCCACTCAAAATGCAGTGATGGCCACACATCATCACATTACATCAAAGGATGATGTGACTAATCACACTCTTTGTCCATCAGGCCCAAACTCCTGGTGCAAGCAAAATGCTGTAGTGGCCAAGAGTGAGCTGGTTCCAAAACATCTTCGAAAGCTTCCTCCTCATGTGTGTCAGGCTTTACGTCCCATATATGAACTTCTTTCAGACAAGAAACTGCTGCAACGTTGCCAGCGTGGTAAAACGCAAAATAAAAACGAAAGCCTGCATTCTATATCTGGGCACTGGCGCCAAAAGACCGGCACGCTTCTTTATTCATGGTGGAGGCTGCTCTGGTAGAGGCAGTATTAAAGTTCAATGCAGGTAATGCAAGGGCCTCAAAGGACATAATGAAATAACTATGTCTAAATCCAAGCGAGCAAAGTCGCACCCGCATAGCCGAGAAAGATAGGCTTCGATTGGCAGCATCAGCCAAGAAGCGCAAAGCATCAAAAAATTTGTGCCAGTCCCTCAAAAAGTGGCACACAGGGGCTGGGAGTCAGCAGGACTACATGCCTGCTGCCTACTGAGCTGTTCCAGCTGTAAATTTGTAAATAAAATAGGGTTTTGCACATTTTCTCACTTTCCTCAAAACATGTTTTTGGGTTACTTCACTAGACAGTCGGAGTGATATCTCATGATCTAAAACAGCTAGAGCACTAATTCTTTCTTTAGTAGAAAGCCTAATTTGCATATTACAAAGTGCTGAGAGCAGAATTTCAAATTTGTATGCATGTATTATGCATGTATTGTACCATGTTATTTTCTTTTGGTGTGGTAGCATTAGGTCAAGGAAAAAATTTTTATCACCTGCAGAATGGCTAATCAGAATTTCATTTGAAAACTTCTTGCAGCATTACAGTTATTGCACATTTTAGTATCTAGCTATGCAGTAATATTCACTTTCTGCTGAGCAGCTTTTTTTTTCCCATTCTCTACGGAAACAATAGAGTGGCAGCACTGTCAATCTCCTGAACTAATGGACCTACAAGAAAAATTATTGCATATTTGAAATCAGCATGAAAAACTAAGTAAGCTTGTTTATTTTCATTAGATTTGGTCATAAGATGCAGGAAATAATCTCCACAACCCATGTCCCCCCTTAAGAACTTGAAGACGCTGCCGTGCAGCTGCAACTTCAACGAAAAGGCGTGAATGACATCTTCGCTCTTCAGCAATTTTTTCCTGCTGCTGGATAACAAAATGGGTGCTAAGGCAAGGAAAATATTGCTTTTCGTGGACAATGCACCATGCCACCCACCTGGTGCGTCCAGCCTGAGGAACGTAAAGGTTGTTTTTTTTTACACCCAACTGCACAAGCCGGCAGCAGCCGTTGGATGCTCGCATCATTAAGTGCGTCAAGCAAGGGTACCAGAAGCGGTTAGTGCAGCATTGCCTGGCGGCTATGGAGCGCAGCGAGTCGGAAAAAAAGATCATTGTGCACGACGCCATGCATTTTATTGCCAGTTCGTGGAACACAGTGTCGCGAAGCACAATCACTAATTCGGTCAAGCACTGTGGCTTTAAGCGAGAGACTGCCTCCTCTGCTGGGGGCGCAACAACCTAGATGCCGCTCGAGGCCGATGCAGGCTTTGCCGACGCCGATTTCGAGGGTTTAAACCTCACCACGACTTTCGCCAAGTACATGGAGGCCGACGACAACGTCGCGATCTGCGGCGAGGTGTCGCTAGATAACGCTATCAAGGAGGCTTTGCCTAGTGCCGACACCGCTGTGACATCGGACGAGGACAACGATGACGCCACAGCTGCCGTGCCTGTGCCTATCACGTTTGCTAAGGTGCTACGGCACATAGACGGCATCCGGAACTTCATCTGTTCACACGATGCCGCAGAAGACCTCCTTTTGGACATTGCCCAACTCGAGCGAGAGCTCTTCGTTCATGGATCAAACAAGGTCCAAAAGAAACTTACCGACTTTTTAAAAAGTTTTTTAAATCGCGCAGTGGAAAGTAGAGTGCCGTAAAGGTTCGTATGAACAAAGCTTGATTGGTACCTGTACTGCAGCATTAATTCTTATCGCATTTACTTTTTTGGTAATTTGGGTTTCCAAGCCCTGCAGAGTATGTTAGTAGTTTACATTGAAGTTTCTTGTAAATTCGTTGTGCAAGATAAGTACCATTTTTATAGGCATAATTTTCGTTCGGATTTTACAACGGCTGCATTTTGTGACGCTTTTTCGTGGTCCCGAGAAAGTTGTATAATCGGGGTTCCACTGTATTTGATCGGCCACAACAAGCCTCTGTTTCCACGGCCGAAGTTTACGCTATATGGGCTGTTGTTAAAAAGATTATCACTTATAAACATAAAAATGCAATCATATACACTGATCCTTTAAGTGCACTGAAGGCTCTACATCTGAAATCTGAGTGTGAACCGGATAGGAGACATTTTAAAGATGGTGGCGCTTAACAGATACGGGAGGTCAATTCGTTTCTGCTGTATTCCAAGCCATGTTGGGATACCAGGTAACGAAGCAGCTGATAGGTGTGCATCGATGGCAGTGTACAAAGACATAACAAACACATATGAAAATATATAAAATAGCATCCGTGCAATTAGAAAAGCCTTAACTTCAAGATGGCAACATGAATGGGCCGTTGTGCTGACAACAAGCTACATCTTGCTAAACCCATAGTTGGCGAATGGAAGTCATATTATCATGAGGAGCGGTTTTGCGAAGTAGTTTTATGCCGACTAAGCATTGGGCACACACACCTCACACAAAATTATTTACTTACGAAAGAAGACACCAACATGCGAGAAATGTCAAGAGTCACTAACAGTTATGCACATATTACTGACATGTACACACATTGAAATACACATACGAGCACTTTTACATAAATTATATCAACTACACATACCTATACACCCTGCTCTAATTTTAGCTGATGATCCGCTAGCCCCATTATGTGATGTGCGTAAATTTCTAGATGACACTGGATTTTTACATAAAATATAAATTATTAACACAGCCTTTTTCTTCCTAAACTGGATTTTAAAACAGCTCGTGTTTGGCACAGCACAGCCTTAGCTGCTTTTGCGCCATTAAACCACACTTAACTAACAAACTTGTACTATTATTTCCATGCTCTTAAACATTCAATATTTGGCTGTAACGAAATACCGTGTCCCTTTCATGTGCAGAGAGCAGGAAAGTGTGCAGCCAAACTAGCCCAAACCGTCGCTTATTCCTTCGCTTCAGTGCGGCCGCGTGACAGGCATTCCGATGGTGGCACACCAGAGAAAGGGGAGAGACAAAAATGGCTGGGAGGTGTATGCAGCATTGTGAAGTCCGAATGGCATTCTTAAGAACTCGAACAGTCCGAATGGTGTAGGGATTGCTGTTTTGGGGATGTCTGCTTCTGCAATGGCAATTTGGTGGTAGGCTCGAACCAGATCCATTTTAGAAAAGATGGTTGCACCATGCAGAGCCGAAGTGAAGTCTTGTATGTTTGGCAGTGGGTAGTGGTCCGGAACGGTCTTGGTATTCAGAAACCGGTAATCTCCGTGTGGTCTCCAGTCTCCTCACTTCTTGGGGGAGAAGGTGGAGTGGAGATGCCCAGCTGCTAGAGGATGGTCTGATGATGAGTTGGGTGCGTAGCCATGCCCTGAATGAATAGGTTGGTTGCGGAGTCAAGGAGACGCTTCCTCTTGACGTCAACGAGCAGTCCGTGTGGTTAGAAACCCGGCGCCAATGTTGGCAGATCCAACGTCGCTGACCAAAAACACCCCCCGGAAGATTCTTCGAAGTCCCAGGTTGAGTGTCGGAGAACGTTGCCTGTGCACGGGAATGCATGTTCCGTTCACTGGTTGCAGATAGGATGTTGCAGGGGAAGCACATTCTGCTTTAGTGGCTGGGAGAACGCTCACCTGAGCTCTGGTGTCGATGAGAAATTTTCATCCGGTGGTTCTGTTGGCAATGTGAAAGAAGCGACATGCTTCTTGGCACTGACCGCTCGTCTCCGCTAGTGGTTGACCGGCCGGTTTCCCGCCCAGGTGCACGGCAAGAGGCAGTGGCAGGCGTTCGTGCCAAAGCGGCAATGATAAAAGCACATTTGTGGACCCGCGGATTTACTTCGTTTACGCTGTCCACGATGGTGAGAAGCGACGATGTTGGTGTCCGCGGGGTGGTGGCGGCTCCAAGTGAATAGCTGCCGCAATTAGTTGCTCGAGCCGGGCATAAAGGCGGTCAACCTCAGTGCGAGCAGCGGTGGTAGGTGCAGGGTGATGTGGCTGAGGAGTCGTGACATGGGCGGCTGGTGGCAAAGACTGTGTGGTAGTGCTGACGGAGGCAACCGAGAGGTGTGGTGTAGCTACTTCTATCACTTTGTTGGCTAACGCAGCCAGCAATGTCAGGTCCATAGCTGTGGTCATGGCACCATTTGCACGTGCGACGGTAAGCGTTGGAGGAACAGTTTGCGTAGCACAGCACTGTCTATGGTCTGAGCACTAGTGCCGAGCAGCGGTAACATGCGCCGCTAGAGCTGACTTGGCCATCTGTCACCGAGCTCCTCTGTGGAGAGCAACCACTGGATCCTCGTCCCGTCTGAAGCGGCTGTTCTTTGGAGCAGAGCTGCCTTGAGCTCGTCGGAGGGCTGTGCCGGTGGATTGTCGCGAGATGTGGTTAGTATAATCACTACCTCTTCTGCGGCTGTTGATGGGAGTGCGCTGATGATGTGATGAAATTTCTGCTGCTGGGAGATGATCCGTGAAAGCTGGAACTGCGGCTCCACTTGTAAAAACCACACGGTTGGATAACGTTTACAGTATGGTGGGAGGCGGAGAGTGACAGCAGAGATGACTTCGTTGGGAGATGATCCGTGAAAGCTGGAACTGCGGCTCCACTTGTAAAAACCACACGGTTGGATAACGTTTACAGTATGGTGGGAGGCGAAGAGTGACAGCAGAGATTACCTCGTTGGGTGGTCGGATGTTGTGCTTGCTTGGCTGGCGTTAGGCGTCTGCTGTTGATTTGGTTCCATTGCAGCTTTGTGTTGGTGTCCTGTCTTCGTCAGTGGGCAAAAAGGAGAGTCTACGATAATAAGGTGTGTGAAAAAACTGGGTCACCAATTGTAGGGCGCACGTGAAGGAAGGAGCCCAAGGCGGGACATCTGCGCTATGGTGTGTTTATTCACTCTCTAAGGAACCGTGGCGGGCCAGCGCGAAAGGCGCAGACCGCAGAGGTGAGGGAGAGAAAAGAGGAGAAGAGCGCGCCCGTCTGGAAAGCGTGCCGAAGGTGTCTGATTGTCTGAAGCACAGCTTAAGAAGCATTTGTACACTGTGGTCTGAAGTAAATAGTCAGAGGGCTGGTGCCGCTACCCGACACGCAGATTGTTTTTCCGGCAAGGGCTGGCGCCGCTACAATTTATCGACAGCATAAGTTTAGTTACAAGTTGAGTTACGGAAGTGTGTGGAATAATTCATCTGACTGGGGATGAAATTCAAGATAAATAAGAAAAAAGAAAATAGTACAGTACAAGATTCATGAGTTTCATTATAGATATATGATAGAGCAAAAATTGAGTTACAAGTTGAGTTACCATTAATTAATTATCACTGGTTATCGCACACCGAAGCACGTGAGCATGACTTTGTCAAAATTCCTGGAAACCTGGAAGTAGAAAGTGGAAATAATGGCGTCACACACAAAAGAGGCATGATATTTAGCTGGCTAATTAATGGAAAACAGTTGCCTCCAAGTTCAGTTCGTGCATTGCATTCGCCTAAAGTTAACCTAAAAAGCACCAAAGCCGATGTGCAAGTGCCACTAAGAGACACTTAAGTCAAAGATTAGGGTTGCCTACCATTTTTTGATGTTGGTGTCTTTCTCCTAGCCTTTGGTCTCACTGTCGGCTCATTCGAAATTTTTATGCACTGCTGTTGCCAAGGAGTGCTTTTTTCTATGTAAGAGTATTTCTTGTTGGGCTGGTTGGTGAAATGAGGCTATTTGAAGAGAGTTGAAAATTAACACGCACACAAACAAAGGAGACAGGAAAGGCGCCACTACTGTCTGTTTCATTATTCCTTTGATATTCACCTATATACTGCACAAGGTGACTTGAAGACTTGTTCAGAAGTGCTAAACAACAGATGAAACCACAATTGAAACAGATAATGCTTTACTATTTTCATTCCACAAATTCCATGATGGTGCTTTCTGGACGGCCACAGATGTGTCACTGATATATACTGAAGGCCTACCACATTAAGAAAGATGAAGATGTATCTCACACATTTGTAGCCTTGTACTATTCATAAGGCGCCTTGTTGGAACTTGCGGCATGAAAATAGCAAAGCATTATCTGTTTCCTTTCTAGTTTCATCTTGGCTGCGCGGTTCTGTCTTGAAGTTAGGTTGTGCAATATATAGGCAAATGTTGAAGGCCTAATAAAACAATAGCACCCTTCTTGTCTCCTTGATCTGTGTTTGTGTTAATTTGTGCCTGTCTTCTAATAACCTTTGGCTTGTTTCTTTGGCTCACTGCAATGCAACACCATTTGAAATGTCGCACCTTGTGTGCAGTGTTGCAGCTGATGGAGGCGTCGACAGCATGGAGACAGACGAGCTAGCCTCGGACAGGGTCAAGCCACCTGTTACAACAGCCACAGGGTCCAAGAGTAGTGAGAACCTGCAGGCCTGCCTGGTGGAGCTACTGGGAGCATCAGAACTGCTTTGCTCCAGTGAGGCTTCTTTGGAAATTTCATTCTGGGGTGTGACAGTGCGCTTAAAGGCACCTGAATCACAACGGATTTATCTCTTGGTTTCATTTGGTGACAACGTCCAAGAAAATTTGAATGCAGCTGGCATGCCTTGCACCAGTGGATGCACTTGCTATAATGAAATACAGTAGAACTTCATTCCTACATTTTGGAAGAAACTGTGAGAGAAAATGTATTAACCGGGAAAACGTACGATCTGAAGTAACTAAAAAAGTTAAACAGACTCAACTATTGTTCACATCTACGTAATGTGAAGCGCCGCGCCAATCATTGTGGCACAATACACCGAGCTAGTGGTGATCTGGTGGCCCGAGACACATATTGTTGTTTTCCTATTGCATGGTGTTCTAAAAGGGTGACTGGAAAATGCAAAGAAATTGAGCTGGTGGGCGACGCTGGATGCCGCCGAAGCGAAATGTGATGTGCACGTCGTGCTGCCTGCAGCAGGAAACAGCGGCGCGTTTGGATTATCGCCTACTAAAAGCATGCAGTATCAGGGTGTCTACCAACTGGGAAAACTGGGAAAACTGGGAATTCTCGGATTTTGAGTAGTCTGAAAAAAGTCAGGGACAACTCAGGGAATTTGGGCCTCTATCAGGGAAAATTAGCGCCAATTTTATTGAAAGGGTCGAAAGTCGCGGTAATGCTGGCTCGAGCAACAGACAGGAATCGTAATGAATCGTCTTTGATGCGCTGTCGTTGGCTGGAGGAGTTGCCAGTGTGCAGTCAACGACCGACTTTCCGGATTCCCGATAATTCGGACGGCTTCGCGGAACACTCCACGTAACCCATAGAGTCAACGTATCAGAACGTGTGAAATTTCGGACGCAAGAACTCTTTGCCGTCCGATTTTCCGGACGTTTTGCCATGACCGCGGGTCCGAGACGGCAATAATCAAAGGTACCACCGCTGCCGTTTTGATTACTTCACCACCTCGAACTCTTGCACGTAGATCCGCTGGCAGCCGTTGCCACCACTGCGGCAACGCTAGGCCTAGCTGCTTCGACGTTCGCTATGAAGCTTCTTGCCGTTTGATGCCGAGTTTTTTATTGAAAGAATTAGCTGCTGTAAGCAATGGCACGGACTCCGAATTTGTGGTCCTCCTAATTGGCTTAGGAACTTAGAAAACACGGTGCGTTGCATAATGCCGGTTCCCGAAAATCAGCTTTGCCTCTGTACAGAAATGTTACATAATGAAGCATACGCAGAAGTATTGCAGTGAAGCATAACAAGCGTGGGAGGGGGCTATTGGCGCGGAACACAGTATGCATTCTTTAATTATACACACGTGCATCCTGTATTTCCTGTCACAGTACGAGCGCCGATATGACTAATATGTGTACCGACAGGCCTTCAGAGCATTTTCGAACGTGCCTGTCGCGGTTTGATCCCCTAAGGGCAGTAAATGACACGCATTTATTTTTTTCCAACTGGCCGATTTTTCGAACGTTTTCCCGACCCCTAGGGAGTTCTAAAAATCGATCGTGGACTGTGCAACTGGCCAAGATGCTTCAAATGGTCCTAGGGGTGAACGAGTGGCAGAAGGAGGACAAGAACAGAAATGATGTATGCATTGAGGAAAAATGGGAAAGGAAGCTTGCTGCCACCGTTTTGAAGAAGTTTGAGCTCAAAAAACTAAATTTTGGCTGATGCCGAGATGCAGGTGTCCCTCATCCAAACCAAAATAAACTCTTTAAAGCAGTGAAACACAACACTCAGGCGTCGTGCACGCGCTGAGAGTATGTCAGGACAGTTGAGGTTGACTTACGAGCGGTTGAGAGAGAATCTCAATTCTGACAGAGTTCGGGCCTCATACCACTGCATGAGCTTGCTATTAGTTGATAGAAATAGCTCATATTCGAATATATTTGCTTCTATGTGCATCTCCTTTTTATTCGTATTTGTGAATATCCGACTTCATTTGCAATTTTTTTCGAAGACACATTATTTGCTGTGCATTTTACTAACCCCTGCCTTCTATTCTCTTTTTGAATAACATAAACACTACTCCTTAGTATTCAAATTGGATTAAGTCACTTTTTTATTTTTTTCGTGTGCTTACTAGAGAGTGACAGCATCAGGCGATGGTTTCAGCCCGTCTTGACATAAAACATAGTTCTGCATCACTCAGGGAAGTGTGCAACGGCACTCAGGGAAAACCTGGAAAACTCGGGGAATTTGGAAATGCCAACTTGGTAGACACCCTGAGTATGTTACCACTGACACTACGCACCACGCGCTGTTGTACAGCGCGTGGTGTGTAGTGCCAATTAGGTGAAGATGCTTATCACAATAGGTTTGGCAGTCATAGCTGTGATGACCTGGGCGGAGATTTGATGGTACTGGATTAAGAAACTGTGCGTGCCGTCATTTTCACTTGAGACAGGCAGCTATATACTATTCTCAATCGTGTACACCTCGCGCCTTTTCTTGTTCACATGGGATCTAACGGCTGGAAAATGTATACGGTTGCAGTCTGCAGCAGAGAGCAGCGGTGCATTTCAGTTATCGCCTATTAAAAGCATGCCCTATGCTTCTCACAGCACCACGTGCTGTGAAACACATAGACAAAGATGGTTATCACGATAGGATTGGCAGTGATAGCTGTGAATGCTGCGCGCGGCCACCCCGAAGATTTACTGGTGCAGAAATGAGAAACTAAGCGCGTGCTGGCGTTTTCACGTGAGACGGGCATGCGAGTATTGCGGTGAAGCTGCCCGGCGGGCAGCTATATACTGTACTCGATCGCACGCGCCTCGTGCACTTTCTTGTTTACATTGGATCTAGTGGGCAGAAAACGTATCATACGATGGCACTTTGGCGGCGTACTGAACATCGGTGCCGAAAAATCGTGTTTTCCAGGAACGCATGAACCGATCAGAAATGGGCAAAACTCTGTTAGGTCATTTTTTGTCTTCTCAATTGCCAACGTTGGCGCTGGGAAAATGCATGTAACGGGAAGGCATCATTGAGGTTCTACTGTAATGGCTATACAGTTGGCGACTGATAAATCGGACACCGATAATCTGGACATGCTCGGTAATTCGGACAGCTTTGCGGCACCACCAAAGGCCCAATAGACTTAATGTGTAAAGACGCCCGATATTTCGGACAGCCTCCAGCTCCGCATTCAATTATCCGGACTCCGTCCATGACTGTAGCGTACGCCGACTCTGCCACCCATTATCTCCTCTGGCAATCTCAACCAGACAAGTATGGCCTCGGAGATTAGACGGTGGATGGTAATCTTGGAGGCCTTGCCCTGATTGTCGCTCTACGCCTCTGAGAGTTGACTGTAACCGCCAATCTTGGGGGCTTTGCCAGAATTCTGAGGTCGCATCAACATCGCGGTCGTCACAGTCTTTTCCGGCACCCCTGTGCTGGCCCACTGTCGCCATTCTGTTTGTTGAGTTTGCCTTGCGTACATCATTCTGCCATGCCGTGCTTGTTTGTTTAGTTTACGTTCCAGAGAGTGCTCTGTTGGTTCCAAGAAGTCTTTTTTGTGAAGTTATAGATAGGTTGCATCAATCGGCACTAACTGTGCCCTCGCAGTCTGATTCCAAGTGAATCTTGAGTCGCAGTGCAAATGAGCCCGACTCTGCAACTGAAGAGGCCGAACTGCCGCCTACCACAACGAGCTCAAATGCAGACATTGTTGATGATCTGCTAGGCTGCGGTGTGCCGATTCCTGCCACCGTTAGATTTGAAAGCTTTGCAGATGTCGACAGCATGGTTTCATTCTGTGCTGAACTGAACGATGACGAAATAATTGAGCAAGTTCTCCTACCACCAAACAGCTACTCTGACTCGCATGATGATGTGCCGTGTGCTCCAGAGCCTTCCACGTACGGATCTGATTCAAGCCTTTGCAGTCCTTGCATCGGCATACAGCCAAACTCAAAACTGGCAGAAATACAGGCGGACTTGGTTCCATGTAAGCGGAAGTGCGTGCAGCTACACATCCACCAGTTCTTCTATGCACAGGGACCTTAAGGGGCGACACGGGTCTTCGGGATGAAAAAATGGCGAAAAAACTGACTTTTTGAAAATGGTGTTTCTGAAATCTACAGCCCTTTTTACACAGCCAGACCGAATTTCTAAACTATTCAATCAGTATTTTAGCCGTAGCATTGCTTCATTTCATTGATACTAGCAAAATTTGAGTCGAAATTAATACTAAAATGGCACTTCTTCTGTGAACCGCAGCTGCCATTTCACACATAGTAGCGCGGACATCATGGTCTCATTTCAAAGAGCGGTCTTTTTTCTTCAATTTCCCGCTAATGCAGGCTCTATGCAGCCATTAGATTCCTTCAGTTACCACGCCAAAGAAGGGTCCCAGTGCGCTCTTTTATTCGTTGTTGAGCGCAGGTGACTTGGGGGCGCCATACGATTGGTGGAATTTCTTTCTCGTCGTTTGCTTCCCACTTCAGTCGGCCGTGCGCCATCCGCCATATTGCCCTAGTATTAGTGTCTGCTGCATGATGGCCCGTTTGGACAGAAAATTCCACACGAGGAACAAGTTTGGTGGAAAAAAGGTGCGACATACATTGAGAACTGCAAGAAGCACTCCGTAACCCAGCAAAGTGTCGAAACCCAGCAAAGTGTTGAACGTTCTCCCCGCTCGCGCTATGCAGGCAACTGCAAATCGCCAAGCAGCCCTGAATGATGTGTTCTCAATAATGAACATAAGCCGTCGCGGACTCCACAGGAAGACATGGCAAACCTACGTTAATGGAAAGCTGGCACCTGCAGCCGATCGCGCGGCTCGCAACCTGACAAGCGAATGTGCGCGGTTGGTTCACGATCTTTACACTGAATTGTGCCTTAGCAATCCCGGAAACATTGCGGTGTCGTACAATGGATCATGGATGACCCGCGGACATTCCTCGCACATCGGTGTCGGCACCGTGATTGAACTGTTCACTGGATTTGTGATTGACTGTGTTGTCTTGAGCAATTTCTGCGCTGCATGCGAGCGGGACCCCAAAGAAGATAATCCTTCCTTCGAAGATCGGAAGGCCAGTCACCAGTCGCTGTGCCAGAAGAACACTGCCAGGAGAAGTCAGGAGAAGTGGAAGTGGAGGCCGCTCTTTCAGGAGGTCTCTCGAACGGCACAGCCTTCGCTACACCACTGTGCTCAGTGATGGTGACAGTCGCACGTACCTTGCCTTGCAAGAGAAAAAGGTGTATGGATACATAGAGATTGACAAGGAGGATTGCGTAAATCATGTGCAAAAGGACATGGGCACAGCTGTGCGCAACATTGCAACGAAGCACAAAGCACCGGGCTTTCAGAGCCTTGGCAGAAAGAGTCGACTGACAGCAGACCTTATCACAAGGCTTAGCGCGTACTATGGGTGGGCGGTGAAAAAGCACAAAAGAGATGTGGATGGCATGCACAAGGCAGTGATGGCTACATACCATCACATCACCTCCAACGACACCGTTGCAAACCATACACTTTGCCCAACAGGCCCCAACTCCTGGTGCCGTCAAAATGCTGCACAGGCCAGGTGCGAGCTTGCACCGAAACATCCTCGCAACTTGCCTTGTCATGTTTGCCAGCCCTTGCTCCCCATATACGAGCGCTTAAGTGATAAAAAACTGCTTGAAAGGTGCCAATGGGGAAAGACCCAAAACAGCAACGAGAGCTTCCACTCAATGATCTAGTCTCTTGCACCAAAGCAGCGCCATGCCTCTCTCTTCACTGTGGAGGTAGCTGTGGTGGAGGCAGTGCTGAACTTTAATGCAGGCAACTTCAGAGCGTCGGCGTCTATACTCAAAGAGCTGAGCCTCAATCCCAGCAAAGTAAGCAATGACCGCATGAATGAGAAAGATCAGCGGCGAATGAAGGCTTCAGCTCGAAAACATGAATCGAGCCTTGAAAAAGCGCCATACAGGGAACAGTTGCCAAGCTGACTATCTGCCAGGGGCATGCTAGCCTGTTATGGCTGGTATTTCACAGTATTCCTGAATAAATTAAGTTGTTTGTTTTTTGCAATTTTCTCAAAACGAGCTTTTCATTCATCCTGCTTGTTTGTGGCAACAATATCTCAAGGTCTAGGACAGCTAGACCTGTAATCTTTTTTTTGGTATACAAAGCTAAATGCATAAAGCTTCAAGTGTTGCAAGCAGGTTCTTGTTTTTCATTTTCTTATAATTTTTTTTCCCTTTTGTTCTTGTGACCTAGTAGCCAGTGTGTAAACAATCGACTTTGATGAACTGCTAAATTGCTAATTATTGTTGCATTTGAAAACTGCTTGCAGCATTTCACTTCTTAAACATTCCGCTGTCCACACATGCATTAATTATAACTTTCTGCCCAGATTTCTTTTACCTATTGTCTCCACAAATAATAGTAGTGAACTTTTAATTACCTCCAAAATTACTTGACCTATAAAAAAATAAGTGCGTTTTTGAAATCAGCTTGAAAAACTGAACAAGTCTATATATTTCAATTAAATTTGGTCTAAAAATAAGTGTGATATCTCTAATCGCCATGTCCCCCCTTAGAACGTAAATAAAGTGACCTTGAACATAATAGTTCTGTAGAAGCCCGCGAGGTGGAGGGTAGTAATTAATAAAGGGAAAATGAGACATCCGTATGGGTTTCCTTTGTGGCAATTGCTGTGATTGGGTGCATGTCTCATTATCCCTTTCTTAATTAATTCTCTCCACCTTGCGGGTTTCTGCACAACTTTTATGTCAAACTCCTGCCTTTGCTTTGAGTTGTCGATAAATTCGACTCAAATCCCCGATTCAGCCAGTCAGATCCCCGACTCAGCGGTCATTGAATAATGTGTTTTGTATCCTCATAAACCGTACCAGCTTATTGCGTATGTATTGGTTAACACATGGTGTTTCCACATTTCGTCACGCAATCACGGCAGTGCGTCATCCCCATCGGGTGGCCCGGCACAACAACAAGCCTCAGAGATAAGAACAAGGGCCTCCAAGCGCTCTGTGCTTTCAAGTATGAAGCCACATCAACATCAACATCATTTTGGTGCCGTGCCAGAGCGTTGTCGCATTGTGTAAGCCAGGACAAACATCATGCCGAAGCTCGGATAAAAAACACCGAGTGCACAGCGTAGAAGAAAAATTGGACATTGTTCATGCTATCAAACGCGGCACGAAGTCGGCACTGGTACGCGACAAGGGTCTACCGTTGATTATGGTTTATGGCATTTGGAATGCGAAGAAGCTGCTCGGCAGTGCTGCTGCGACCGTGAACAGATGTCAGCTTTGAAGTTCGACTTTTTGCCATCGTTGCCTCTGTTGTTGCCAAAGTGTCGCCTAACGATAGTGATGAGGACGACACGGAAAGCCACAACACGGGCGATTAAGGCCCGACAGTGGCAGAAGCTGCATGTTACATCAGCCTTATGAATGCAGTCGTCACTACGAGAACAGCACCGTGGAATGAAAAAGGTGCCCTGTGACTTCTGCAGCGCTACCACACCCGTGCACGGAGAATATGCAACACCAACGAGGAATCTGCCAGGTGAATGTTTGCCGAGAGGAGGGGGCTAACTGAAAAGCTGGCTCGCAGCTTCAGCAAGTTTGGAGCCTGTCATCGCTGCTAGGCCACCACGGCATCAAACGAAAATAGCACTTTTGTCGTGCGAAGTGAATAAATACTGCATGTTTTTGCCCTTTCATCGCACTCTCTTGGAGTTCTGTTTTTGACAGGTAAGTGGGTGATCTCGTGCTACTTCGATCAAGCAGTACTACCGTTTAGTACTTCCTTTTTCTGAGCTCCAGCCATCTACAGTTTAACGAGGTTTCACTGTACTAACAGAATTTGTGCTTTGTTGTGATTGAAGTTTCTTTGTTGGTAATTGGCCAATAGGCGAGGTCATGGCTAAACTGCGTTCAATGGTTCATTTATATGCAGAGTTGTAGAATGGCGTTGTGGCCTTGCAGGGCTACCCGCTGCTGAGCTCGTGCAGCTGTGCCTTGCAGAGAACGTGCAGAGAGTCAGGCTGCAAGCTGAAAGGTGCGTGCCATCAAAACCTCTGGGTTATTTTGTTGTTCCACATGTTCCTTAACAGCAGTGTGGGCTCAGCATTGTGCTTCAGTGCAGTACTAGTTGCAGTACAACCTCGAGGTTGTTCATACAGGCTGGAAAAGATTCAGTGGCAATCTAGGGGTAAATGCAGCAGAAATGCATTAGACATTATTTGCATCTCTTTGACGTCCCAGATCCATATTTTAAACTGCATTCACCACATTGTGAAGCGTTGTTCCGCAGCTCATTCTACACATGTGGAGTGAAGTGCAACTGATGGTGTCCGGGCCATATCGCTGTCAGTTACACTCTAATGTTGCTGACCGATTTTCTATACCTCATGGGTACCGAAATGTGCTCTGGACAATCTAACAGTCCGAAAAAATTTGTTTAGCCAAAAAAAGAAAGTTGACAGCCACTTAAGCATATGCTAAAGAGGATGAAGACGAAAGCCTGCGCATTCACAATACATTCATTACATTACTTGACATTTTCATTCTAATGCATTTTTACTGTCTATTTATCTTCTTCTATCAAAAGTTCTGGGTTTTAGTGCCTTAATTAATTCTGTCTTAATTGACTGTGCCTTAATTCACTTTGCCTTAATTAACAGCGAAGGTTTGATTCTCGACCTACACAATGTCAATTGGAATCCAACTTGGAGATATGGCTGGTTGGCTCATATTTCCAAGTGGTTTTGACTCCCACCAAAGGTCATGGGTACAAATGCCTTAATTAACTGTCCCTTAATTAACACCAAAGGTTGTAGGTTGAACTCCCACCAAAGGTCGTTGGTTCAAGTGCCTTAATTAACTTTATATTTATGAACAGTGCCCTAACTCATTTTGCCATAATTAACACCAAAAGTCATGTGTTTGACTCCCACCAAAGGTAAAGGGTTCGACCCCCAATTTTGGTGCCATGGAATTTGGGTGCCATAACGCCAGATGGTCAAATGTTCATCCCACGTGCCATCTAAAGCTTTCACCTTAATAAGGTTTATTAGGCTTAAAGCAGCTTAAAAAAATCTCTAGTAACGCCCTGCCTCATACTATGCTTGGAGGGGATCAGATTTGCTTGGATTTGTGCTTGAGTGACTTCTTTGTATACAATCACCAAGAGCATCCCCGTGTTGGCGGTTCCCATCAACGGAGATCGCCATGGAGATCGAAGAAACGAGCAACATTTATTTACACCACTTGGCTCTCTCAAAGGCACAGGAGGTAGTACCGAGCACACAAATGCGAGGCTGCACACACAAGCACACACACACAAAAATGCAACGTCTCCGTGATACACTTGCTCTCTGGACACACTGCGTGTAGAATGGTAACTACACCAAGTGATTATGACGATAGCGCTGACTGGAAAAAAAAAATAGAAAAAGGAAGTGTCTCCTGGAGCGTTTTGTCAGCGAAGGAAGAGCGGGCATGGCCTCCAGACCAGAGGATAGCGCTTGTACCTCCTAATCTTGGAGGCTATAAATCAGGCCACTGAAAGCGAAGCTTGGCCAAGTTAGTAGAATATCCAACATGGCGACCTCTAAGATTGGGTAGGGTGGCTTGAAACAAGCGATTTATTCCGAAAATCAAACTTTGGGGCCTAAATTCGACTGGAAAATTGGGTCACGCAAATGGGCATTAGCTCTATGATAGAGCTCACTGATGATGCATTTATTAAGTAAGTCTGAAATATGAATCAAGTCCAAATTTTTAGAGTGAAAAATTCATCAGCGGCTGTGTGGGTGTGCGTGTATATATGGATATGCGTGGGTATAATATACCGTATTTATTCTAATCTAATGCACGCTTTTTCTGACGGTCCAGAAATTGCGTGCCCATTAGAATTGAGTACGACCCTCAATCTGTGTTACCATATCGCCAACGGCATTTCAAAATATCCGCCTCCTATGCACTTCGAGCCTAGCTGTCTGAAAGCCCCTCCATCCCCGATCCACGGCCGCTTTTGATAAGTAGCAACAACATTTGATGTGCGCTGCTGTTCCTTAATTCGTCATGCATACCAATTCCACTTCCGGGGTTTCTGTTCCCGGTTGTCCTGCTTCCAGCATTTCCGGTTCCTGAATTTTCGTTTGTTGCATGCTTGCACCTCTATGCAGCAGTGATGTAGCTTCCAGCTAAAATCTGAAGCTGTGGCTGCGTAAGTTCCACTTGATGCTGGAAGCTCAGGGGATGAGCGAGGCAGGAGTGTGAAAGAGGAGGGCAAGTTGGTGGTACTTAACCAGCAAAAATGTGTATGGAGGAGCTTTAAGCTGCCTAGCTGCCTTAACTTCCTTCATGTGCTGTAGCTAATGTGCTTTGGTTAGGCCACTGTCCGTCGTCCCATTTTCTGCATTTGCTCTATTAGCATGGAAGTGCCAAATGCAAAGGCATGCCGAATTCATCATGATGCCGCAATTAAAAGGAAAGTGATCATGTGTGCGGAGACGGATGGAAATCGGGCCACATCACAGGTGTTCGGAGTTCCCGAAACTTGCGTGCGGGATTGGTGCAAAATGGAGAGACATTCTACTTCGAAGGCTGCGGCCTATGGTGCGGCCCCTGTTTTGACAGCGATCTGTGATGGGGACAAAGTGTGTGCGTCTAGGCGCACTGCGCTCTGTTCTCATCGCAGCACGAAGGTCAATTCGCTCGCTCCAGCTACCGCACTTCCTCACTCCAGCGTTTTGATAGCGAGTTTCTGCTGTCATAGCGTGAGACGTGTGCATGTTTGCTTGCAGAAGTGCGACACCATGCTTATTAATTTAGTTAGTAAGCGAATGTTTACAAGTTTATACAGCTGATAAAACTACTATCCTTACTTCATATGTCTGTCTGCTAATTTGCTATTGCAATCGCTGCTTCGCCTCTTGGGCGAAACTGTGACTTTCTTTATTTAGCTCAACTTTAGTGTATTGGGAGTAAATCTTTATTTTCCAAATGAGAGAAAGTTGTATTTCTGTACAAAAGAATGAGGTGTGTGGTACTGTAAAGGACTTTCTTTTTGTTAGGGCATGGCTAACAGGCGCGCATTACAGTCTAGAGCATGTTAGACTTGAGTAAAGGTAGTATTTATTTATTTATTTTCGATACTGTTAAGCTCTTATGGGCTGTTACAGAGTGGGAGAAGAGCATTTCGAACACATTTATGCAAAAACCATTTTCAGCCTCTGCGGAAACATTTCGGCTGAGTGGCATCTTGTGAACACGTTGGCATCGAGTCTGTTCCTTTCAACAATGGTTCGAATAAGATATGAAAATTTGAAAGTGTCAACCTGTGGTGTGTAAGGCTTAATGGCGTGGGGGTGATTTGTACGAGCTGATACTGGTACTGGACATTGTAGATATACGTCTAGATCATTCTTCAAGTTTGGTTATAAAGCTCATAAATTTCAGCTGTGCTACTTTTCTTTGTTGAGACAAGGGTTTTAGACCAAGTCTGTCAAGGAGTGAAGTCACGAATTTTCTGTCATAGCATGAAAAAAATAAACCTGGCTGCTAACCTCCGGACTATAATCTACTAATTTTGGTTTGACTGTGAGGGTCCCTAATGATACCTGCATATTCCGGTGCTGGCCTTACTATAGTTTTATATGCCGTGAATTTGACATTGGTAATGGCATTTCGTAGCCTCTTTTTAGGAAACCAAGCTTACATTGAGTGGATGTGCAAATGTTCTCACTATCTTTGTCCCACCTCAGATTATTGGTAATAGTGATTCCTAGATATTTTACATGCTTGGAACACTTGATTTATATACGGATATTGTAGAGGGATTCCTTATTTGTAATTGTCATACAGGTAGTCTATTCAAAATTACTTTTTATGTCCCATGTAGTACACTAGTTGTTGATAGCATTCAAAGTCTCATTCAAAATCATTTGGTCACTGACACTTTCCACACAACAAAACAAAATGCAGTCATCCGCAAACAATCCCACATCAACCAGTGGATGGTCACCAACTGCGATATTGTTATGCAGCGTCGCGTATGAGCATGCCTTCAAAGGACTGCTTCGCTCAGCGAAGAGAAAGAAGACGGGACATGCTGCGGTGAGATGCCGTCAGCCATTGTGCAGTAGCAACAGCCTGTAAATATTGTAATATGTACGGTTTCATCTCTTCGCCGTCTACTCGTGAATCCCCGTGAAAATATCATTAACATACAATGACAATAAGACAGGTCCCAAAACTGACACTTGTGGCACACCAGACTACATGGGCAGCGTGGATGAACGGCTTCGAGATATTTCAACAAATTGGTACTGGTTATGCAAGTAGACTTGAACCTATTTAATTATCTGAGAATCAACTCCAAGTTCACACATTTTTTCAATCAGTTTCACATGACATACCCTGTTGAAAGCCTTTGAAAAGTCTATTCCAGTCGTAGCTATTTGCTGCCGGGAGTTAATCGCTGTTGCACAGCTATGTGGTGTTTCATACAGTTAAGTTACCGTCGACAGGCCCTTTCCAAATCCGTGTTGTTTGCTGTAAAACAGCTTATTGTTTTCTAGATATTCCAGTAAGGGCTTTACGTTCACATGTTTCAGAATTTTACATGCCGTACAAATGATTGAAATGGACGATAATTATCCACAAAGAGCTTATTATACTTGTTTTAAAGACTAGTACCACATTCACTAGTAGCCAGTTGTGTGCTACTTTTCGTTTGTGGAGTGACAAGTAAAAAATAATAGCCAGAAACCTGATACCCAGTCACAGTAGCATTTTAAGAATTCGTTGGGTTTCATACTAGGACCTGGGTATTACTTGGTGCCTAATGTGAGAAGCAGTGGTGTTATGCCTTTTTTTGAAATACAGAGGTTGCTTTTATCACTCGATTGTTGAGTTAGTTCCAAAAAATTATTTTTCGGAATGAAAACAGATGTGAAAAACCTATTAAATGCTTCTAGAACCAATTTAGGTTTGCTACACGTTTCGATTCAAGAGTACACTTTATACTGAACTTTTGTAATAATTAATGTAGCGGCAAAACTTTGGTGATGTTGCCATGTATTCAGATAAAGTATTACAGTCGAAACTCGTGATAACGAAATCCAGCAACATCGAAATTCTCGCCACAACAAAATATTATCTCGTATCCCCAGAAAATGCGCATAGCATTCAATGCATTTCGTACCTCTTGACTACGAAATGTCACTGTACTACCATCCTGCATCAACGAAATTTGATGGAACGTGACCCCGCATATTACCTACTTGCGCAAGGCTAGCAGGCTCCTAAATGTGCTCAAATGCGATTGCCTTGCACTAAAATTGTGTAAAATAGTGCCACATTACACTTGCTTTGGTGCCGCCACTTTTGTTTACAAAAACAGCCAAGCGCCGGACGCAATCACGTATGTTGGGAACATGTCATGTCCGCCATATTTTTTGTTGATCGCCCATTTGAAGTGGCATGCGCGTTGCTACCGACGTGTGACGACGGTTTTTACACACCTAATGCAGTGCGTAATGTGCACCTCGACGAGGAAATACACATCCCACCGACGTGGAATTCCTTACGGCGCTTTAGATGGCAGTCGCAGCACGGAGTGCCACGCATCAGGCCGTGATTGAGCGATCGTCTGGGAATATGCATCCCTTGCTTCAAGAATGCTGGTTTTGGTGCCACCCGACTGGCTTCGGGTGCGGATTCTGGACCGGACGTAGATTTGCCATATTTTTTGTTGATTGACCATTTGAAGTGGCACACGTGTTGCTACCAACGTGTGACGACTGTTTTTACACACCTAGTGCAGTGCATAATGTGCACCTTGATGAGGAAATACACATCCCACCGACGTGGAATTCTTTATGGTGCTAGAGATGGCGGGTCCGCGAAGATAACTCTTCAAGTCTCCCTTTTCAACCGTCTCGTGCTATTGCAAGTAGAGTAGTCAGTCGCATTGGAGCCAACTTACCATTCAGATCTCTCCGTTGCGATTCAGGTGATTTAAATTCAGGTGATTGCCTTTTGGTATACGAGATACAATCACTTTCGTGCTTGGCACCGGATGTGTAGGCACCTACGGGCGACTGCGTGCGCTGAACAAAATGGAGGCTGAGTTGTGAAGCTGCTAGGTGCAGTTTTATTACATATTTTGGCGCAGTTGGCTTTATACGATCCATGATGTGGGTAACCTTCTTCGTTCAGCCAGCCAAAGACAGTCTCGTCTTCACGAAGTACCCGCTCCCTAGAGACCCGCCACTCGATCTTCTCGTCGACTTGACGACAGGTGAGCTCGTGTCTATTGTTGTGCATAAGGCATCTATGTCTTTGGACAAACTTTTAGAAAAAAGGGTCCGTGAAGATAAATCTTCAAGTCTCCCTTTTCAATCATCTTGTGCAATTGCAAGTAGAGTAGTCAGTCGCATCGGAGCCAACTTACCATTCAGATCTCTCCGTTACGCTTCAGGTGATTTAACTTCGGCAAAAGCAAGTTTCCCAGCAAAATGAAATGATTCAGACCCTTGTCTCGACTCTGAGTCTCAAAGAAAGCATTCCTACAGAGTGTGTGGAATCTGAACCCTTTGATAGTTTGTCGGGGAATCCAGAAGCTTGGATTGCATTCTTTGAATATGCCTGTCGACGAAACGGCTGGGACACAGATGAAAGAAGAGTGAGCCATGTGCTCCATTTTCTAAGTGGCATCGCAAGAAAACAGTACGAGCTGTGTATCACGGGACATCAATGTGATGCATGGAGCGGGTGGAAGGAGAGCTTCATCTCGTCATTTCACGGCAGCCCGCTTGAGCGATGGGAACAAGCTATATTTTATCGCTACAGGTCTAGAGCAGCGCTCGAGTATTTCTTCGAAAAGCGTTGACTACTTCAACTTGCAGAGCCGGAACTTCTGCTAAAATTTGTTGTTAATGCTCATAATACATGGCCTACCTCGGGAATTGCAAGCTGCAGCACCAAAAACTATGGAGGCCTTGCTGGAGTCACTTCAAGAGATCGCCTGCCATTGAATGGAGAGGACGACAAAGCCACATTGGAATTTCCAATGGGCAGAAGCATCGAGAAACAGAGTTTCATGAACAGTTACCAAGAGAGGGGTCTCCATAGGTCATTGCATACTTCAGAAAGAGAGTCATTGCCTGAGGAGCGCAGTTTCCACAGATTGGAAAAAAACAACTAATAAATGAGGGTTCTCAGTCTGACCCTATGACAAAAACGAGACTGTTTGTTTGGTTTCTGTGAGTTTGTCACATAGAGAAATTGAGGTTAGTGGACAACGTACAACATCACTTATAAGTAGCGGAGCTTCTGTATCCATTCTTAAGAAAAGTAACGCAAATTCACAATATGTATCCTGAGGGAGATCAGTTTTTGTGCGTGGGTATGATGGAAGCAAGAGAGAATATTGTGAGCGGGCACGCCCGAAAGAAGTATCAATCTAAAGAGACAGGAGTGCTTGCATTAGCTTTAGACACGGTGGAGTACGACTTTCTCTTATCTGGTCCAGACATAAAGTTGTTGAGACTGAATATTTATTAGGATAATATGGTGTCTGTTGATCAAGAGGCTGACCAAACAGAGTCAGGACAAAAAGAAGACCACCTACGGATTCTGAAGAAAGACAGTGTAATTCCTCAACTCTACCCCGAACTGGTATGTTTGGGAGGATCTCCACCGGCGACAACAAAGTTCGAAGTTCCATATCACCTGTCTGACAAAACAGTTGTGAGAAAAAAAGCCATACAACTTGATGAGAGAAAAAAAGGCGTGGCTAAAAAAGAGCTACAAAAGATGTTAGGTGCTAATGTAATTCGCCCATCGGTGTCTCTTTTTTGCTTCACCTATCACCATTGCTTCAAAGCAAGACAGCAGCTGGTGGCTATGTACGGATTACAGAGCAGTAAATAACCAAACCCTATTGATTCTTTTTCCAATGCCAAGGATTGACACCATCATCAATGAAACTGGAGGCTGTACCTGCTTTTTGCATATAGACTTGTGCAAGGGCTTCTGGAAGGTGCCACAGCAAGAAGTCAGCAAGCAATACAACACATTTACGACTTCATTTGGCATATACGAATATAATCACCTTCCTTGTGGATGGAAAAACTCACCTAGTTGGTTTAAAAAGATGATAAACGCAGTTTGGAATCCCTACATTGGACACTTCTACAATGTCTACGTGGACGAAATTATCATATACTCAAAACTGAAAAGTTGCGTAAAGAACACCTGGGTCATATTATGGCAGTGTTATCTGATGCTAAGCTAAAAGTTAATTTCAAGAAAAGTGAGTTCTTCAAAACTGAGGTGATATTTCTTGGCACAGTTTTGGACGGAACAATGAAGCATAAAAAAGAAGAATCGGCAGCTCGCTTAGCAAAACTAGTAAAGCCATACGATGTACACTCACTTCGCATGTTTCTAGGCTTGGCGGGCGATTTCAGAGCATTCAATCAAAATTATGCTCTCAAAAGTCACTGTCTGACAAGACTGACTCAGACGGATGTTCCCTTTTGTTGGGCAGAAGCATGTGATGACGCCTGCCGAGAACTGGTCCGAATAATTTCTTATGACCCTTTGTTGTGCTTACTAGACTTCGCGCTGCCCTTCGAATTGAATACCGATGCATCTCACTATGGCACGGGAGCACTCTTGTATCAGAGAGACCTATCACGACCACCAAACCAACAACTTTGTGTAGTTGGATACTACAGCTACACATTCAACAAAACTGAATTGAACTATACAGCGACAGAAAAAGAAGCTCTCGCCATTTTAAAAACCGTCTGCTACTTCCGTTCATATTTGGAAGGTGCAAAGTTCAAGCTATGCACAGCCCATGAAGCACTAACGTACATATTGAAGATGGCCGAATTGAAAGGAAAGATAGCTCGTTGAGTGGGTGAACTTCAGCAATTTGATTTTGCAGTAGCTCATCGCCCGGGAGCGTCTATGAAGGGCGTGGATGCAATGTCGCAATTAGCCATTATGTTGCAAGGATATGGGAAGGAACCAAAGTTTTACAACATACTGAAAATGAATGATTTGCTGTTCTTAATTGCTTGGTTCCAAAAATATTGGAACTGTATCATGATAGTCCCGAATCAGGAGGCCATGCTGGCTTTTGGAAAACCTACATAAAATTGACAAAAAGCTTCTCATGACCTCGTATGAAGCAAAAAACAAGACTGTGTGTTATCATGTCATAAATGCCAGATTAACAAAGGGAAACTTAAACAGCCAGCGCAAAAAATGCTTATACCACAATATTCTAACACGCCATTTGAGGTCATTCATCTGGACTCCGCGGAACTACGAAAAAAGTCTGAAGGAGTTCAGAAGACACAAGCCTTCCTTTTGGTGCATTGAGTGCACCAGGATGATTGCAGCAAGGCCTGGTAAAGATGGTAACAGCATAATTTCCTTTTTGAACAGGAAAATGTTTGACAATGTAAAAGTAATTCTGTCCAACAATGGACCTGCCTTCCGAAGTCGTCGGCTACAGGAATGAACTGAAAAGCGTAACATCAAGTTACGGTTCACTGCGCCCGATAATTCCACAGCAAATGGGCTAGCTGAAAGGGCTATCAGGGACATACATTAGGATGTATCCAGCATTCCCAGGTGGTTTGAAATATTGTCCAGAAGTAGAAGTAGCTCACCACAACTGCTTGTATACAACTGGCCTGGGATGCACTCCTCTATTTGCTGCAATTGGGAGGCAACCTTATCTGCCTGCAGATATAAGCGTTGGTATAGACAACAACATAAAGCTCACAGAAGCAGTAAGAACTGAAGATATTAGATCAAGATATCGTGAAAGAATGAAGAGAAATTTCGACAAGAGGCAAAATACAATGTTACCAACTCTCGACGTCGATGACTTCGTACTGGTAAAAAGAGGGCCAAGTCTGAACACGGCCTATAACAAACTATTTTGTGTGATCAAGACGGCAAGTCCACAAGGACACTTAAAGACCATATGGTACATTGGTCCCAATGACACCATGGAATCCGCTGCTATTGGGAATATATTCAAGTAACAATGCTAGGGGGAATGAAGCAATCCTATGATGGCCTGCAAATAGAGGAAGTTGAAACAAGACAAGGGGGAGAAAAGAGAATAGAGAAGTCCGGTAGAACAAAATAGCGGCTGTGTTGTGAAGCTGCTAAGCGCAGTTTTATTAAAAAAATATTTTGTTGTCGCGAAGATTTCGTAGTTGTGAGATGTCGTTATCGCAGCTTTCGACTGTATATAGATATAGTCATGTCACCTTATATGCCTTGTTTTTTTTTTTCATTTGACCAATTCGGTGAATTTGCGCTACCAAAGATACAATGATGCCAAGAGTATCAGAGAAAGCTTCCTCCAACACTTATTTTTCAATATCCCCTGCAGGGGTGTCTGCGTAAGAAGGCGTTTGGTGTGTTGCAACAGCACGTTCCCGAGCACGCGGTGGTTGCACCCTCATGTGTGTAGCTGTGCGTGACTTAGCCGTTTCTGGGGAAAGGGGCCATCCTGAGGGTTGAGCTGATGCCGGGTGTCCGGACCTTTAAGGCAGAGGCAACGCAGCTCTTTGGCCTCTGGTTCACATAGACGGCACCGCCAGATTGACCCACCTGGAGGAAATCGGCAGTCACCTTTTCCTGTCCCCCTCTCCTATCTTACTCTTTCTTTCTTGCTTTCAATCTTTACTTTCCTCTTCTCTTCTTCCCACTTTCCTGTTGACAAGGGTTAACCCTGTGGAAGTGACCTCACTTGGTCAGGACTGTCAGGTTATAGCGGTTGTGTCTGGCTAACCTCTGTAATACATTACCTTGTTTGCTTTCACGAACTCAAAATCCCCTCCCCCACTCACAGGAACGATCGACCCTGAAAAAGGGGCTGCACTGAATAATTGAAAGAGTTTCTTGCGACACGGAATGATTTCAGAGTTTTTTGTCGTCACATCCATGACACCTACGAAAATCTAAGACATCACCTTTCCCAATAGGCAGAGCAATTCAAGACTGCATTGGCAAAAAAGATGAATTCTGGAGATGTACTAATTGAAGTAAAGGACAAAGACCCAAGCAACAAAATCATAAAACTAGAAATGATTGGAGAACACTAAGTTTCAGTAACTGCACATGGTTCACTGAATAACTCAAGAGGAGACATATCGGACTCGGAACTGATAAAGAGCACTGACACTGAAATAAAGGAGGCCTTAGCTGATCAAGGGATGCACGCACAATAATAACCGGAAGGGACAACAAGGAAATCAGGACAGCGAATGTGCTGCCGACTTTGCGAGTACAGCGTTTCCAACAGCAGTCCAAGCTGCTTACCTATACCTTCGTGTTGGGCCTTACATACCCAATCCTCGTAGGTGCTTCTGGTGCCAGAGGCACAGACATGGGTTTCAGTCATGCTGCGGGAACCCGACTGTGCATACAGTGCAGCTTTAGTGATCACAGTGAAACCCCTTTCAATGTATCAACTGCAAAGGCACCCACGCAGTATATACTATTCCAGAACTTGTCCCGAGTAGGAGGAGAAAGACATCATCGCATTGAAAACAAAAAGAAAGCATTCTCTATCATGAAACAAGGAAACGCATGAAATTCAGCCAGAAGGGCACCTATGTTCAGGCAATGTAGAGAGGGCAGGCACTGCCAATGGTCTCTGTGGGCACGCAGGTTCAGCTCTAGGACCTAGTAGCCGCAGTCCGCCTGAAGAAAGACACGGGAGAGGCACAGTGTGCCTCCTCGCAGGGAGGCCCGCAAGCCTCGACCAGTGCTGGTAGCAGCCAGTGCGTTACAGAGGCAAAGCAGGTCTCAGTGACGGTGCTGAGGAGCCAGCCTCCTATTTAGGAGGCCAGCAGCCTCACGGAGCATCAATGGCAAACAGCACCCCGCTGGTGCTGTATGTATGGAAGTCTATCCATTGGACACTGAAGGCATGGAAGAGCCTGCTGCAGTGAGCAGGCCACACAGACAACCATTTGCACCTCCATGCAGAGGAGGAAAAGAGGATCGGAACTCTGTTTCGGACCCCAAGGAGGATACCTGAAGCACACAACAGTCGTAGCCTATCGACCATTGAACTAGTCACCTAAAGATAGTTTACTTTTTCTACAACATATTGACATCATGGCATATATCATGCACTGGAACTGCAGAAGCAACCTAGGCGACATAAGGGATATTTTAACTACCTTTACCCCTGTGGCCGTGTGCCTGCAGGAGACCAATCTAGATCCGAAAAACACCAACTTCCTAATAGGCTATACAATTATATGTCGCGATTGTGTCCAGGCTAACTGGCTGTCGGGCGGTGTTGCCATCGTAGTTCAAAGCGGCACGCTGCTAGAGAGGTCACCATAAATAGTTTTTTAGAAGTTGCTGCTGTCACCGTTTTATCACACAAAACTATTACCATCTGCTCGAACTGCATCCTTCGACACACACAGTTCACAATAAAAAAATCCAAAAAACCTGAGCCCTTTTTGATAGTTAGTGATTTTAACACTCACAACACACTGCGGAGGAGTAAGTAGACTGCCAATGACCAGTACTGGAAGAGTTCATTTTAAGTAATTACATATCTTTTAAATACCACGACTCCTGCATACTAATCTACAGGTACAGGAGCCGTGAGCTGTCTGGATCTGGCACTGTGTTCCAGCTCTTTGTTTACACATATTAAATGGGAAGTGATAGACAACCCCTATGGCAGTGACCATTTGCCTGCTGTTGTGACACTAACATCCTCACTTCCAGTAATACCCTCTAGGCCTGTGTGTTGGAAACTGCACCTGGCAAGCTGGTCTCTTCGCAGAGAAAGCGGCCCTTGAAAAAGAACTATCTGATGAGCTAAGCATTGACGAGATGAATGATAGATTTGTTCCTTGCATTCTTGCAGCGGCAGAACAGGCCGTTCCCCAGTATACGGGACTGGTAGGTAAAAACTAAACACTTGTGGAGCAGTCTGTGCATAGCAGCCTAAGAGACAGCAATACAAAGCGTAGTGTACCTTCTGAAGATACCCAACACAGAACAACCTTCTCTGCTTCAAACAAGCGAAAACCAAGGCAAGGTACATTCCCAGAGAACCAGAAAGATCATGTTGCACGTATATGTTGCCTATCAATAGCTCAACCACATTGAAGAAAATGTTGGGTAAGGTCAGAAAGTCTAGTGGTGATTACTACTCTGCTCACACAATTCCCACATTGTCAAGTCCAGGGACCCAAACCACCCTGCAAGAACAAGCTGACATATTGGCACAGCATTTCTACACCGTATCCAGCTGGGCCAATTGGACACAATCCTTTTTAAAACACAAACAAATGACTGAAAAACAGAAACTACCGATAACAGGAGGTGCAGATAAACCATACAAAGCACACTTAACACCTAAAGAAATAAACAGAGTGCTTTTTGCAGGAAAAAACACACACACACACACACACACACACACGCACGCACGCACGCACGCACGCACACACACACACACACACACACACACACAGTTGTTCCTGACTGAATCCACTACACAATGCTCACCCACCTGTCTCATCCCGCTGTACAGGCTCTGCTGCACTTCTTTAACATGATTTGTGAAACAGAAAGAAAGCCTGTCCAGTGGAAAAAAAGCTATCGTAGTTCCTTTCCTAAAAATGGGAAAATCACTAACCTCACCAAGCAGCTACAGGCCTATAGCACTGACAAGTTGCCTGGCAAAATCACATGAGAGCATAATAAACATTAGACTAACACATGGGATCGAAACAGATAACTTACTAAATTTCTTTCAGTGTGATTACAAGAAAGACTGCTCAACAACCGATCATCTTGTCCGTCTTGAACACACCATATGCAAAGCATCTTTATACAAGCAATATTGTCTAGTAGTCTTCTTTGACCTAGAGAAGGCATACGATACCACAAAGATCCGCTTTCTTGGGTATTTATGTGTCCTAGTAGAACCTAGTAGTATTTATGTGTCATAGTATAAAGTGGATGGGGAAACCGCGCCGCGGTAGCTCCATTGGTAGAGTATCGCACGCGAAATGCGAAGGTTGTGGGTTCGGTTCCCACCTGCGGCAAGTTGTTTTTTCATGCACTTTAATTTCCATTAAGTTATCGTTTCTTAATTTCATTCATTTAAGCACAAGTAATTTCCCCTATGTTGTCCTTGGGGTCAGTGTTTGTTGGCTTCTTATGATATGACTAATAAAAATCGGGCCCCTTGGTTAACCCCCTTTCTTCTCGTTTATTACATAATGAGGGTCTCGAATCCGGCAGCATTGATGCCTTCAGGTAGCATATGTGGGTTTATTGACCAGTTGCCTTCACCCGAAAAGATCACGTTCTCGTGACGCCTGCGGCAAGAAGGACGTTCCACGTCCGCCGCCAAGGTGTGTCAGTGGTGGTGCTGGCTTAACACTCCCAGGGTTCTACTAGGACACATAAATACCTAAGAAAGTGGATGGGGAAACCGCGCCGCGGTAGCTCAATTGGTAGAGCATCGCACGCGAAATGCGAAGGTTGTGGGTTCGGTTCCCACCTGCGGCAAGTTGTTTTTTCATCCACTTTAATTTCCATTAAGTTATCGTTTCTTAATTTCATTCATTTAAGCACAAGCAATTTCCCCTATGTTGTCTTTGGTGTCAGTGTTTGTTGGCTTCTTATGATAAGATGGAACTGTGTGGCACAGACATGGGGGCACCGTTCGAGCCAACCTCATACAGCCACCACCAACTGCAAACACTGTGCCTCTAGATCAGCCTGCTGAGCAACAAGCAACAGAGCCCGTGGAGCCTGCAGGAGATGCTGCTGAGCCAGAACAGCCACAAAGTCAGCCCCACAACAGAACTGGGCTGCCAGCAGCAGTTGTACCATTGGGACAAAGCCTTGCCGCACTGCAAAAAAGTGCCCGGACAAGACGCCCTGTGACCTGGTATTCTCCATGACAAGAACTAAAGGGGGAGGAGTGTGACAATCCGTCTCTTTCAAGTTCCTGTGCTACCCTCTGACGCACGCCGCTGGAGACGTTTTGGAAGGGCGCCGGGGATTTCGCTCGTTCATTTGTGTACCTGCGCCCATGTTGAGCGTTTCGTGGATCGCGAATAACTTAATGGTTTCTCCAGGGCAGCATATCGACTACAGTGGGTGAACAGGCCCGAGAGCGCTGTTGTGGTAACAGCTCGGCCGAGAAAGGCACGCCGAGTCCCGTCTGCCAATGCGGCTGCCTTAGAGTTCGCTGTCGCTGATGTCTGCGATTGCACCTCACTTTTTGTATTCATTTTACACATTCACTAAACACTTCGCATTTTCAAGAAGCCTTCGAGCGCAGCTTTCCACGTAGGACTTGCCAAAGCGGTGCACTTGTTTACATCAGCTTCAGATTGCTATTAACGCTTCGAATATTGTAGAAACGGCGCATCGCTGTTGTAAAATAATCTCAAAATGTAGCAAAATATATATATCTGCATATATGAGCAGCATTGTTCCTCCCTGAGACGATTCAATATGAGCGGCTGAGTGACTTAAACTGCAACTGTGAAACTGCAACTGTGATCCAGACACAAATATTACGGGCTGTTACTAATTCTCGCTTTTATCTAACTTACAGTTTGCGCGTGCCATAAAGTATTATTAGAGAAAACTGTGCTCGGCATAAGCCCCCATTTATAGGCCATGTAGATCTCCCGTGAAAACGCAGATGCCAGTGCTGACACCGTTGATAATGAGCCAGTTTATGTTGCTGTGCTGAACGATTATTCTCTTCTTTCCCCTTTGACACAGAGGTAAACAGTGCTTCTCTGGAACTAAGAAATGTGTCAGCATAACAACACACACAGACCCACCATTTACGGGAATGCGACCGGCAGCATTTGGGAACGGTCACCAAAGTACCAATGTCACCAATGTTGGCACAGCGCTGAGTCGCTGCTTGCTGCTTATTGTGCGAAGTGAAGAGTAGTTATCAAATCGCTATAGGGCCACAACTGAACTATAAGAGCGGTTTCTTTCGTCCTGATTGGTTATCTTTTTAAGTTCAGGTCCATCAGTAGCGGGTGCACAAACACGACGGGGTCAGGCGTAACGCAACCTTCGCTAAACCGGGTTAACATTGATTCAAACTTCACATGCACGGCTTGAGAGGACTAAAGCTTGTGCATTTCAACTTTGAATGCGTGTTGACACATTTTGACTGTGAATAATTATATTTAAAAGTGAATTAGCTGCAGCTATCACATTGTCGCTTCAGCGGCTGATCGCGTAGGATCCCGTCAAGCTATCAAGGTCGGCACACTGATTTTGTCAGTGCGGTCGACAAGAAAACTCGTCGCGCTGTATGACTACTCATACCCATCGGTTGCATTGTTGTTGCCCTATTATGATCAGATATTCTCAATGACACATAGCTGAATGTACGGTGTCGGCGTCTTGTCGATCTCGTATCGACCCAGTGTTACCACGCCTTAAATGAGTACATGAAGTCAGGCACGCGCTGCCACCACCAGCAACAGTGAGCCGACGCTGCAAGAAGTCTGCGCCAGCAACATGTTTTTGAAGTGTTGCCCAAGTGTAATGCAGCGGTTTATTGATAAATTTGACAGCCGTCAATGCAAGGTGGCAACTACGTAGTTCACAATGCAGTCCGGACGAAGTCTTGGCCTTTTTCTGTTTTAAAGTGGAGTTGCAGTCTTACACTACGCACGTCTTCGACACTGCACCGACGTCGAGCTACCAGTAGAGTTTCAACATGGTACACGGCACAAGTGTTTGCTGCAGTAAGTGTCCGTGTGCTTTTTTTTCCCTGGGGTACTTACCCCCGATATCATGCCGCGCGGCCGCGCACATGTCCTTTCCAAAGCGTTTTGTGACTAGTCCACTAGGGCAGGGCGCATGCACCGTCGCGCTGTCAAAAAGGCAAATTGATAGTGTCGTGCTGCTAGCGCCATCTACTGCTGTGAACAGGAGGGGTAGTATGAGGGCAGGGCTGGGGGAGTTTTGGACGAAGCAATAAGGCACTTGTTTTGTGTTCACTGTGAGCTCGGGTCTCGGCTCCACTTCTTTCGGCTATACATGTGACAGTAATAGTGGCAGGTATAAACTCTTGTAGGCAATCTTTTTGCCCCGTCTTGACATCGTTCAAGGGCAACGTAGCAATGCAAACTTAAAGCTCAGTTGGCATGGAGAATGCTGTCAATAAGGGAATTTTTTTTTTATTTGAAACATTTTGAGTTGGGTGCAGTATACATGCATACAGTGATCTCTGAAGTTCTGGCTAAAGGCGTCAGTTTGCCTTACTGGGTGGCATCACCCACATATGTTTCTCACTGTGCCCATTGACGATTGAAAAGTGTGTACTAAATGCAAAGTACAAAAGTGTGTACTAAATACAATATGCAATAGTGTGTATAAAATACAGTTAAACCTCAATATAATGAAGTTGGTAAAATCAGCAATTTACTTCGTTATAGCAAAATTTAGTTGTGCCGAAATTCGACCTTTTATGCAAATAAGTATATTTGCTGATCAAATTTTCTTACATAGGAAGGTGCGGCAGAATTTTTGAAATTATCGGGCAATCAAAAAAAGCAAATTTGAATGAGAAGACAATTTTGATAAATATGGGAGTCGGCGAAGAATGATAAGGTTTCATGCCACGTACATTGACGATATCTTCTTTGCGCTACAATTTAAGTGACGCCAGCCACGCTTTCACGTGCACGCCACCCCCGCGACTGATTGCGTCGCCCGCACTGCGGCGATGCTATCGGGAAAAACGCTGACAGCAGGGAGCGAATGCTTCATCTACCTGTCCCTCCAACGGGACGCCGGAAGCATGTTTCTATTTACGCCAAAGCCCAGTCCTCGACCGCTGCGCCACTATATGCTGATTGCGCCACGGCAAGCGCCCTAGATCTTTGTAGGTACTTGGTGGGACTAGAGAGATGTTACGCCTGGGCGCACAATCTGCTCGCCCAGCTGTCACTAACCAAAAATAGGTTTTCAAAACATGCCACCTAGACTATTCCAAAATAAGCGTTGTGTGCGGAAGCTGAAGTAACACTTGACGAAATTTTTCAGACTGGATAAGGGGATAAATGGGATGTAATAAGAAGTTGGTCGTGGTGTGCGAGGCACTTCGATCTACAAAAGCTGGGATAATCGTGGGGCATGGAGGGTTTCTTGCACCATGAGCGACATCATCGCTTCTAAGCGGCCTTTCCTTTTTGACATCGCTATCGCTCTTCCAGCCAAAATAGCAAGGCGCTGCCGCCACACACGACGCAGATTAAACAGAGTATCGCGCGACGTCCAGGAACAAAAAAAATAAATATCATGCAGAAACTCCTCTGGGAGTTAGTAGACTAAGTATGCTTACGTTATGCGTAAGTATGCGTAAGCATTATGCCACTTGCTCATCTCCACGCAGCCCAGTGTCATTACTAATAGAAAGGTTTATCTTGTCCGGTATTCGGGTAGCCGCATGCAGGAGATGTAAACAGGAGCGATTGGAGCATGGTGCCGTCACCTGGTGGTGCAAAGCTCAGACAAAAACAGCTAATATTTCAGTAACCAAGTGTATTTTACTTTGCTGCGTGTGTAAATTTTTTGCAGCGACACGGATTACGCCAGTGCCGAAAATTTACACCAGCAGCGAAGTAGAATATGCTTGCTTAATGTAATATCAGCTGTTTTTTGTCTCTTTGAGCTCTGCGCCACTAGGTGGCTGCACCATGCAGAGCATTCACGTTTACGCCTCTGCCCCAACGCCCCGCCCCGCCTTTGTTTAGACAAGCACCGGACAAGCTAAACCTTTCTAATGTTATGAAACTTGATTAGGCCAGTACTAAGGACAGCCCAGTGGCGGCACGAACTGGTGCCGCCAGTTGCTGGCGGCACCAGTTTGTTGCTGGTGGCTGGTGGCAGTTGCTGGCGGCGCAACTGTCGAGCACTGGGCTAGAAATAGAAACGCGCCTCGGCACGCCCACTCTTTGCAAATGCCGCAGATTATCTCTAAAGCAGGGTGCGCGACGGCCAGGGTGTCTACCAACCGGGAAAACCGTAAATTCTCAGGGATTTTGAATAGTCTGGAAATACTCAGGGAAAACTCGGCGAATTTGTTCTTCTATCAGGGAAAATGAGCAGTAATTTTATTGAAAGGGAACGAAAGGCGCCGTAATACTGGCTCGAGTAGCGGGGAGAAATCGTAACGAATCGTCTTTGACGCAGTGTCAGCTGAAGGAGTTGCCAGTGTACAGTCGCGGCCACTGGATTAAAAAAAAAAGAAAAAAAAAAAAGAGGTGCGGCCTGCGACGCCAGGCGGGCTGCAGTGGGAGCGAATGTCTGAGCCGTAGTTGCATTCTTTGCCGCTTGGTTGGGCCGAACGGCGCTAGCTCTTGGAGTTACTGTATATGCTACCAAAGGCAGCATATACCCTTTTGTAGCTCTTGGTAGCTCTTGAGGACGGGACACGTCGGTTTCTACGGGCGACGGCGTTTCAAGCGCGGTCCTCACGCATTTTCTGTGCCGATCCCAGAGAACAAGTCACCGACTGCTGGCGCCGGGGCGGATCACAGCGTTTTCGATGCATGCGGCAGGCCGCAGATTTTTAAATTTTTTTTTCATATCCAGCGGCCGTGGTACAGTCAACGACCGACTTTCCGGACGCCCGATAATCCGGACGGCTTCGCGGCACCACCACGTATCCTCTAGGGTCAATCTATAAGAACGTCTGGAATTTCAGACGCAAGACCTTTCGCCGTCCGTTTTTCCGGACTTTCTGCCGTGGCCGCAGACCCGAAACGGCAATAATCAAAACCATCCGCCGCAATTTTGATTACCTCGCCGCCTCGAACCGGCGCTCGCACGATCCGCTGGCAGCCGTAGTAGCCACCACTGCGGAGTTCACTGTTTAGCTGCGGCAACGCTAGGCCTACCTACTTTGAGGTTCGCTATTAATGTTCTTGCCATTCAGTGCCGTGTTTTTCATTGAAATACTTAGCTGCTGTCAGCGATGGCAGCGACTCCGCCTTTGTGGTCCTCGCGATTGGCTTCGAAACTTGGAAAGTACGGCGCGTTGCATAATGCCGGTTTCCGAAAGTCACCTTCACCTCTGTACAGAAGTGTTACGTGGTGAAGCATACGCAAGAGTATTGCGGTGAAGCTTAATTAGTGTGGGAAGGGGCAATGATCTCGGGACTCAGTTCCTTAATTATACATGCGTCCACCCGCCATCTCCTGTCACAGTACGAGCAGCGATATGCCTAATAAGTGTACTGGCAGGCCTCCAGAGCATTTTCGAACGTTCCTGTGGCGATTTGAGCCTTTAAAGGCAGTTAGACATGCATTAATTTTTTTTTCGGACTGTACGATTTTTCGGATGTTTCTGCAGTCCTTAGGAAGCCCGAAAAATCTGACGTTGATTGTACAACTGACCAAGAAGATGCTTCAAATGGTCTGTGGGGCGAACGTGCAGCAGAACAAGGGGACGAGAACAGAAAGGACCGTCGCATTGAGGAATGATCGGGAAAAGTGTTGGCTGGCGCTGAAATACAGGTGTTACTCATCCAAACCAAAATAAACTCTTTAAAGCAGTGCACAGGCTGGGAGTATGTCAGGAGTCTCAGGACAGTTGAGGTTGACTTACCAGCTGTTTAGAGAAAATCTCACTTGTGACAAAGTTCGGGCCTCATACCAATGAGCTTGCTATCAGTTGATAGAAGTAGCTCATATTCGAAAATATTTGCTTCTGTAAGTATTACTTCTTTATTCATACTTGAGAATGTTTTACTTGATTTGCAATGGGTTTTACAATTTTTTCGAAGACATTTTATTCGCTGTGCATTTTAATAACCCCTCCTATCGGTTCTCCTTTTAATTAAAATGAACACTACTCCTTGCTATTCAAACAGGATTAAGTTTTTTTTTAAATTTTTTCACATGCTTACTAGAGAGTGACAGCATCGAGCAACGTGGCGTTAGCCCATCTTGACAAAAAAGTTTTGCATGACTTAGGCAGTCTTGCAAAGGCCCTCAGAGAAAACCTGGAAAACTCTGGGAATTTAGAAATGTGAACTTGGTAGACACCCTGGACTACGTGTGCGCTTACAGCCATGCACAGCCATGCGCACCAACTTACCCACCACTCTCCCCGCCCCCTCGCACATGCTTAATTGTGTTACTGCGAGCTCACTTCCCTCCCTTTTTTTCTGTGCTCGTGTAGGGAAGCAGCACTCTTGAAGCCACCATCTTTCTTGTCGTACCCTCGCACACTCACACCTAAGGCACACAGTGCATGGGCGGCGATAGGATCTTATTGCAGTTGTACTTTATAAGGAAAATGATGTGGCTCCACTTCGGTGGTCACTCGTATTCCGCGGTACGCTATTTGAGAGTTGCGTTTGCAAGCAACCGCTTGTGATTCGATCATTTGACTATCTGTGTCTGCAGAAGTTTCCCTTTATAATCTCAGGTTTCTTTACCGGCGGCAAAGAAATTTCGTTATATTGAAATCGCATACAAACACACTTTAGAAAAGTGTGTTGTCCTACCCACAAAATAATTAAAAGCGCAAGTCAGAGGCTGCCCAGCAAAATTGTCCTTCAGCGCCTTTATTGGTACAAGCCGACATATCTGCACTCAGTTCCTCCAGTAGCAAGAAAAAGCTTTTTAATAAAGGGCTAATTTGAGGGTATGAAGTTTGCATTCTGTAGTTTGTGTGAGCTCACAGGGTTAGAATGTTGTTTTGTCTGAAATTACTTTTAGCATAGCTTTCTTTTTCAGCCAATTGTCTCTCGTAGTACGAGCGACAAAGCACAGTAGTATGGGCGGAGTCGTGCCATCTTTAGCAGGGTGCCATCAACCTTATGTAGTGTGATAGGGGCCAGTGCAAGTTCTTTAGCAAGGTTATTGACTTTGCACAGTATATCTACTTTCTTTGGTGCAGGCTATGCCATGAATTTCATGATTTTTACGGTGTCAGTACTGTCCCAGATCCTTGCAAAGTTTGTTTTTCTTTGCTGACGTCCAACCTCTCAGTGATGGCCAGTCATTTTTGGAGCAACGCCAACTGTTTTATGATAAAGTTTCTAGACTAAATCATAATTTTTTTATCGGACAAAGGTTGCACGGAAGATTCGATGCCGTAAACAGTAGTTTTTAATGCCAGGAGCTGCTGTACATTTGAAATACCAGCAAGATGCTGAAAGCAAAATTCTGCTCGCTGGAAAGAAGTCCCAAGTGAAGTGTTTCGAATGAACGGGTCTAGTTTCAGTCGTCATCTTTTGCCCAATGGGAAGTTTCTTATTCAAGTTGCTCTCCAATGTGCGTCATCTGCTTCTTTCGTGAAAAGATGAAATCATACATTGCTGTCTTTCCACCACGATGACAAGCATAATGGTACACATGTCTTTCGACATCTGTATTTTGGCATTTTCGGGCTTGTGTGCGGCGACATCATGATGATTTGAGAACTACGAGGCATTCAGTGCATGCTGGGATAGGAGGCCCTCTTTCGCTTCAAACTTGAACTTGGATGTGCTGTTTCTCAGCCTGGCCGCTAGGGGGTGAGCATTTGGTTGTAGTCGCTAATAGGCCGTTCTTGTATACATGTAAACGCTGCTAAGTTTCATTCTGTCAAGAATGGCAGGTGCTGAATATTGTCACATTGTAGTGACAGTGAAGGACAGTAGTGTAACTGTGAATCACGAGACCCTTTATTGGGTGAACTTGTGCCCACAAACACAAGCTACACTCAAAGTACAACAATAGCGGCGAGCACAGTTGGCAATAGTCGAAATCTTATCTGCCAGTAAAGCATGTTGGCTTTTATACATGACTTGTTGAAGGTCTCAGCATAATCACTGGTGCCTGCGAGATTTGCAGAAACTACTACACAACTCGTGTCACGCATGCAATCTGATTACACGAGGTTCGCCGAGAAGATACGCAACAGATAGAATCAACAATAACATTCAAGTAAGTTCCAATCCTGCAGGTGCATTGTGCACTGAGCAGTTAAGTTGTTAGCGGGGAAAATTCACTCCCTGAGAAAAAGATAAATAAGTACATATGCCAATATATATTGTATATCGTAAGAACCCGCATATACCTTATTTACTCTCATATGATCACACTTTTTTGTTTAAAAAAGTTGACGCAAATTCGGGGGTGCGATCATTACGCGGGTTAAATTTCCCGCAAGAAGAAAAAAAAATTTTTTTTTCATTCCGGTTTGTATGGGATGACAACAGGTCAACAAATAAGCGGTGGCCGCTGTATGTAGTGTGGGACACCAAAACAAAAATAGCGGCCGGCAGAGCCAGCCGAACACGCTGAATGCAATTTTTTTTCTTCTCGTGAGTACATTACATGGATTGAAACAGTTTCTTCCGTATCAGTAATGAATAACATCGTTAATATTGACAAGTCTGCGGCAATAACGTAGCCATGTCCACTTTGAGGGGACAGAAACTGATTGGCGTGCTTAGCTGCCAGTGAGATAGAAACACATGGTGGGCATGCTGCGGAAACTGCGGTATTTGTCTTTGCTACTATCCTAATACAGCACGTTTTCGCTAAGGGTGGGCAAATATCTTAGCTGTGTTACAAGCGGCGGCATGTGAATAGGGTACACTTCTAACGTATCAGTGTAAACATGGCTGCTATCATTGCTGCTCGTGATTTGTTGCGTGCCCACGATTGCAGACGAGAAGAATCGAAAGGTGCCTTTGTTGTTGTTGTTGACCACAACCATTATAAAGCCTGCCTACATACAATAAAGGCAAGCTTGGTAGAACCCCTTTTTTTTGTCATGGAAGTGTGTAAAGTGATGAAAGGGGTGAAATTGGGGCATCTGCTTAAGAATGGTGTGTGCAGAATGCTTGGTTTGTCTTCAAGTGTAGTTCGCGTAGCATTCGACAGATGGTAAGCGCGATCGCTATTAGCTAGACTTGGCAAGTTCGGGGTGCGATCATTGCACAGGAAATTAAAAAGAATTTTGATGACAAAATTCAGGGGTGGGATCATTATGCGAGTGCGATCATTATGCGAGTAAATACGGTAATACGAACGCGCACATAGTACGAAGTGAAAATTTTGGGACTCGAAATGGAAAAAAAGAAGTTTTATCCACGATTAATACGAGTTTGAAAAACTCGAGGAAAACATTTATTTAAATTGCACTCCACACTTCAATCGTTGTCTTCCTCAGCTCCGCTCTCCTCGGATAGTTCCTTGTCGGACATATCTTCCCAGGAGTACTCATCCTCTCTGCCATCGAGAGCGTTCGAGATGCTGCACTTCTTGAATGTGTGACGCACAAGGTTCTCTGGTATGCTGGCCCATGCATCCACAATCCACTTGCATAGCATGGCTGGCAAAGCCCGCTTCAGCTGTCCGGTCGGTGTCACTGCAGGCTCACCTGAGCACATCCAATCAGCGTAACACCGCTTGACCACGTCCTTGAACGGCTTGTTCATGCAAACATCTAAAAGCTGCAGCTGAGATGTAATCCCACACGGGATAACGATGAGTTCAGTGTCGGATTCGCGAAACAGCCTCTTCAGTAAGTCGGTCAAATGGCAACTAAATGCGTCCAGCATAAGGATGGATAGGAAAGACAACACTGCGCCGGGCCGCCTAGACCTTATCTAGTTGAGCACAAGATCCTCGTTCATCCAGCCTTTCTCATGGCATCTCACGACCACATCTTTTGGCAGCTCCTCACCTTTAGGCACTGTCTTGCGCTTGAAGACGATATAGGGCGGAAGCTTGTGTCCGTCTGCCATGCACGGCAGCATGATGGTAACTCGCATTTTCTGGTTGCCAGTGGACCGGACATAAACTTGTTTAGAGCCCTTTTCATGCATGGTGAGAGGCAATGGCATCTCCAGATGTACTGGCATTTGGTCAGCATTGCCGATTTGCCCTAGCTGGAAGTTCTTGTACTTGCGCAGCAAAATAACGTGGCACTGGAAAGCCATAAGCAGCTCTTCGAACCATTTGGGCAGCTTTTACGAAATCAAAGTTCAGCGGCGTAAGGAAAATCCAGCACGGAACATGTAGCGATAAATCCAGTGCTTGCTTGCTTTGAAAGCAGAGCTCACTAGCCGTTTTTCTCTTGCAAGCTCCTTACCTTTTGCCTGCATAAGCTCCACGCTCGCAGCTAGATGCGTGGCCCGCTATTGGCGTACGAACTCTGTCAGGGCAAGTTTGATTTCCGGGAATGTCCTACTGTTCGGGCTGCGAAAGCTTCTTCGGGTTCCGCTGCAGGTGAAAAGGGCTTCCTTCTGTCGCCGCCATCCGCGAATGTTTGTCTCATTGATGCCAAACTGCCTCCCGGCCGCACTGTTGTTGATGTCCTGTGCGGCTAAAATAACCTTTCTCTTGAAAGCAGCCAAGTACTGTTTTCGTAGTCCGGACATCTTGGTCCTTCAATGCGGAATAAAAAAGATGCACCTCGCGAAGCATGGTTTCCACGCGTGCTGCCAAGGTGCGCACTCAACAATGGGCTTCTTCGATTTTCCACTTCTGGCTACCCGCGAGCTGCCAGAGCCAGCCAAAGCGTCTTCGCTTTTCTCGGGTTGCTTCGCCCACCGTGCTACGCACTTCCGCCGGGCGTTCGTTTTGCTCGCGCTGGACGGTTCTGGCTACCGGCGGGCTGCCAGAAACTGCCAGGACGATTTTGGTCTGGCTGCTCTCTGGAAGTTCTCTGGCTAGCAGACGACTAAAAGAGGCGATGGGCGCTTGCCGCCATCTTTGAGGGGACTTCACGGATTGCAACGCGGGCGCTTGAGGACTTAAATTTACCTCGCTTAGGCAACTGTCTACGGTCGTCTTTGGGTTTCCTTACTTCTAGCGTTATCTTTTTTAGGTGCTTACGCTCCATTCTGCATTGCGAAGCGGTGTGATACGAGCAGTGGTGAACCGTTTGAAACTTTCGTGTGTGTATGTGTGTGTGTACCCTAAAGGCTTCTTCGCGGCGGTGATCAGAGCGCTGCGCTCTCATGCGTGCATGTTATCTGCATCGTGTTCCACACAAGTTGTAGACGCTCATTCACACATTGTGGTACATTTTGGGATCGCCTTTCTCTGGTGGCGTTTGTTTTCACGTATCTGGCGTATGTATATATCTATTTTTTCTGCAGTTAGCGAAGGCTTTGCAGCTAGCCTGTGTTCGCTCCGTCTCTCCGTCGTATGCTTAGGTGGCAGCTCGAAACTGATAAGTGTGTGACTGCAGGCCGTTGACCTAAGAATGCACTGATTGCACTCGGTACATTAGACACACGTACATTGGCTTATTGCTCTCATGATCGCGACCAATGTTTGAAACGTTTCACTGGTCACAGGTGGCATGCATTTTCATGCTCCAGCCGTGTTCCCAGCTCCTTAGGGTCATAATGACAAGCACAATCAGACACAACAAATTTTCTGAAATCGAAGCCTAAGCAGGTCGGCACGAAATTTCATGCGTATGAGACCTACCCAATGTCTTGTGCTGACACAACGCCAACTCATCAATGTCAGCGACGTGATTGCTGCGAGCAGGGATCCTCAGGCTATTGCTTCGAGTATACAATTACTTATGCACGATTTCGCGTCTTCTCATCTGCTGCGTCGGAGGCCATCTGTTGCTCTGCGCAAGATAAGGTTGGCCCAGTGCGCGTTCTGCACCTAGTTGCGCGAAAGTGATCGTACCCCTGAATGCAACTGTATATTTTCAAGCTGGCAACGCATAAATGGGCCGACTATGCCGAGTGCGCGCCGGCCTCGCCGGGCGCTGTCATGCTGGCAGCATGTTTACATTTGGCCAGCTGTCCCGGCGTTCGATTTTGCAAACTTCGGGCAGGTTCGGGTTGTCTTGGGATCCCAGCCCACATGACTTCCTATCAGAAACGGAACTACCTGGCTGCCATCTGGCTGCCAGCGGGCTGCCAGAACTCCGAAAATCGAAGAGGCCCAATAAAGAAACAATGCTGTAGTCATGCAGCAATAACGAAACCAAACCGTAGCCACGCAGCAATAAGGAAGCCAAGCCGTAGCCACGCAGCAATAATGAAGTCAAGCCATAGCCACGCAGAAATAATGAAACCAAAACTTCTAGCCCAAATTTCTGACTAAAATTTTTGTTCGGATCCGCATTTAGTACGGAGCGAAAATTTGGGATGCTAACAATAGGAAAAAACCTCGTATTGTAGCGGGCTTTTAGGGTAACTGCATATTTGTAATCGGCACACGAGATTGAATATTTCCTGAAAACTTCCTCTCTAATGTCAATAACAACATTGTTTTTTTTTTCAGGCAACCATGGTCTCCTGCTAAAGAAAATATTCAGTATTCAATTTGATATTTAAAGCTATAATTATTGGAATACGATTAGAAAATGTTACTATTTGGACACCCTTATTTATTTACTCATTTGAGGCTCTTTGAGGTGTTGCAGCAGAGCAAGAACAATTTTCACTTGGCAACAAAAGAGGCATTATGTACAATTCAAGAAGTAGTGGAGAAGACCAGTGCCTTGTAAACAGCGCATTGCTGGTCCCCACATTTTCTAAATGCTGTGCTGCACTTTAAGGGTATAATTTTAACAATGCTACATCGGATGCATAATGAAAAATGCTGCATTTCAGAGATGGAGGTTAATCCAGGATGACAGGAACATGTGTATGAGGAGGGCAGTTTGCAACATTAGTAAGATTTCTCCATAACGGTTGCTTGCTTTACTGCATCGGGAGAGTGGCCTGAGACACAGCACATTCAAAGCTCCTGAATGCTGCTTTAGGGGCACCATGTTTGCAATAAAATGTGGTGCTTTCACTGATTTTAGTAGAGGGTGCCTAGACTACCTTGAGCTCATATTCTAGTTTTTTGACACAGCGGTTGCGTAGACTCAGCACTTTTCCGCTACATGCAATTGCCAGCACATCATGAGCAAAACACACTGCACACTTATGCACAACGCCCAAGTTATATGGTGAGGAAGAGTATCGGGACTGACATTCCACATACAAATGATATCTCTGGTGACATCACACATGCATGTTGGCGTCACAATATATGAGGAAGGAACTTGGGGAGAGTATTCATAGCTTTCCCATTTGCATGAAATATGATAATCACAGCATTCTATACACAATGCACATGTAAGTGTCCTGTTGGCATGACGCATAGGTTTGAGGCATCATGTCTGTGTTCCAGGGTGGACGAGGGTCGCAGGCATGTGCTCGAGTACCTGCTCTCCTGCTACTACCGTGCAGGCCTCCAGGAGAGGACCAACCCTCAGGTAAGTTTTGACTCAAGGGCCCGTTCATTGAAAAGGTGAAAAACAAGTAGTCACTTGTCAAGTGGCCGTAATATCACAGCATGTTCATAAAAGCAAGCTACATGCAGCAATGAACACAGAGCAGATGCATAATGACGGTCAACCACAATTAACGAGTTACCGGTTTTATGCATTTACAGAAGAACATTTCACTTTTTACTTTCAGGGACATTGAGGCATTTAGAAAGAAGTGCCCTATTTTCCGGCATATGATGATTTTTCTTTTTCTGAAATTTTCGTTGGTGCATCCTGTACACTGGTGCGACTTATCTGTGGCTCTTTCTTTCTTTTTTGGAAAAAACTGCCATCAAAATCTGATTGGTTCCTATGGACTCCCAAAACGTTGACCTCAAGCAGTTGCTGCAGGTTGCATACGTGCTATGTAGGTACCAATTTCTTTTCGGGATCGAGTTGCCGAGCGCAGTAGGAGGACGGAGCAGCGACACTCTAAAAACAGTTGCACTCTTTGGAGTGTATGTTTGCCACACAACAATAATCGTTATCTGCCTTGCTTGCATTTCTTTCTTGAAAACACTTCGCGCATTACTTTCCTGTCGAGAAAGCTCTTTCATGCTATATCGTGCATGCCGTTCGGGACTTGGAAGTACTGATCTCGCAGCATTAAAGAACGGAAATGCAGGCAAGACAGATGACGATTATTGTTGCGTGGCAAATATACACCCCAAAGAATGCAACTGTTTTTAGAGTGAACGCAAGCAGTGGCAAGCCGCGAGTCGACAGACTTCGAAGTTGTTGCATCTGCAGATAGCTTTCAAGATACGGTGCATAAACGGCGCGCCGCTGCTCAAACTGCGTAGTTGCTACCAGAGTACATCCCGTGCTGCCGCCTTCCCACTTTCCACCCTTGTGTGCGATTCAGCTTGCCGTTGCACGCACATACAGCATACACGGCACGTGGGGACAACTTCAAACAGTATACATCGCAGCGACCACGATGGCAGAAATGTGCCTGGAGTGTCCACATCATTGCTTGTACGTAAGCCGCGTTCATGAAGAGAAACGTCACTGTATTTTTTTAAAAAATTGTTTACCGAATGAACAGGTGCGTCTTATACACTGGTGACACTTGTATATGCTTTTTTTTTAGGAAAAACTGCTGTTTTGAGTGCTGTGTGGCTTATACAAAGGTGCCTCTTGTACTCAGGAAAATATGGTAGTTCGCAACCAAAAGTAAATGTGTTATTGAAAAGAAGCAGTCATTTGTTTAGTATAAATCATCATCATCATCATCATCAGCCTAGTTACGCCCACTGCAGGGCAAAGGCCTCTCCCATACTTCTCCAACTACCCCGGTCATGTACTAATTGTGGCCATGTTGTCCCTGCAAACATCTTAATTTCATCCGCCCACCTAACTTTCTGCCGCCCCCTGCTACGCTTCCCTTCCCTTGGAATCCAGTCCGTAACCCTTAATGACCATCGGTTATCTTCCCTCCTCATTACATGTCCTGCCCATGCCCATTTCTTTTTCTTGATTTCAACTAAGATGTCGTTTACCCGCGTTTGTTGCCTCACCCAATCTGCTCTTTTCTTATCCCTTAACGTTACACCCATCATTCTTCTTTCCATAGCTCGTTGCGTCGTCCTCAATTTCAGCAGAACCCTTTTCGTAAGCCTCCAGGTTTCTGCCCCATATGTGAGTACTGGTAACACACAGCTGTTATACACTTTCCTTTTGAGGGATAGTGGCAACCTGCTGTTCATGATTTGAGAATGCCTGCCAAACGCACCCCAGCCCATTCTTATTCTTCTGGTTATTTCAGTCTCATGATCCGAATCCGTGGTAACTACCTGCCCTAAGTAGATGTATTCCCTTACCACTTCCAGTGCTTCGCTACCTATCGTAAACTGCTGTTCTCTTCCGAGACTGTTAAACAATACTTTAGTTTTCTGCAAATTAATTTTCAGACCCACCCTTCTGCTTTGCCTCTCCAGGTCAGTGAGCATGCATTGCAATTGGTCTCCTGAGTTACTAAGCAAGGCAATATCATCAGCGAATCGCAAGTTGCTAAGGTATTCTCCATCAACTTTTATCCCCAATTCTTCCCACTCCAGGCCTCTGAATACCTCCTGTAAACATGCTGTGAATAGCATTGGAGATATCGTATCTCCCTGTCTGACGCCTTTCTTTATAGGGATTTTGTTACTTTCTTTGTGGAGGACTACGGTGGCTGTGGAGCCGCTATAGATATCTTCCAGTATTTTTACATATGGCTCATCTACACCCTGATTCCGTAATGCCTCCAGGACTGCTGAGGTTTCGACTGAATCAAATGCTTTCTCGTAATCAATGAAAGCTATATATAAGGGTTGGTTATATTCCGCACATTTCTCTATCACCTGATTGATAGTGTGAATATGGTTTACTATTGAGTAGCCTTTACGGAATCCTGCATGGTCCTTTGGTTGACAGAAGTCTAAGGTGTTCCTGATTCTATTTGCGATTACCTTAGTAAATACTTTGTAGGCAACGGACAGTAAGCTGATCGGTCTATAATTTTTCAAGTCTTTGGCGTCCCCTTTCTTATGGATTAGGATTATGTTAGCGTTCTTACAAGATTCCGGTACGCTCGAGGTTATGAGGCATTGCGTATACAGGGTGGCCAGTTTCTCTAGAACAATCTGACCACCATCCTTCAACAAATCTGCTGTTACCTGATCCTCCCCAGCTGCCTTCCCCCTTTGCATATCTCCTAAGGCTTTCTTTACTTCTTCCGGCGTTACCTTCGGGATTTCGAATTCCTCTAGACTATTTTCTCTTCCATTATCGTCGTGGGTACCACTGGTACTGTATAAATCTCTATAGAACTCCTCAGCCACTTGAACTATCTCATCCATATTGGTAACGATATTGCCGGCTTTGTCTTTTAACGCACACGTCTGATTCTTGCCTATTCCTAGTTTCTTCTTCACTGTTTTTAGGCTTCCTCCGTTCCTGAGAGCCTGTTCAATTCTATCCATATTATAGTTTCTGATGTCCGCTGTCTTATGCTTGTTGATTAACTTAGAAAGTTCTGCCAGTTCTATTCTAGCTGTAGGGTTAGAGGCTTTCATACATTGGCGTTTCTTGATCAGATCTTTCGTCTCCTGCGATAGCCTACTGGCAGTTAAATTGGCAGTTAATTAATTGGCAGTTAATATGGCAGTTAAATTGCAGACTTCAACATTGTTGCATGTTGAATAGAGACGATGAAGGTGGTTGTAGTGCTCACAATGAGCTATTCAGAATAGTTCTTGAAACTACTACTTTCTGGTTATTACTAATGGGCGGTGACATGTAGCAAGAAGTCATTAACTGGGATTTTTCATTACTTGAATATATTTATTCATTTATTTATTTTCTTACTCGGGGCCTGAGGGCATTGTAAAGAAGAGTGGTCTAACAATAAATGAATAATTGCAACTTTGAAGGCAGCTGGATGTTGCAGCAGCGGAGGTGAGAAGGTAGTTCCAGTCACTGCTAGTTTGTGGCAAAGAGGCATGACAAGTGTTAGTGCAGCCAGATGGAATTTTAACCTTTAGTTTCTGATCGATTTGCGAGGACACGTAATTTGGAAAAAGAAAAAGATAATTTTTAAGTGTCTGGTTAGCGTAATAAATTTTGTAAAAGAGGTTTTAGCAGAAGCACTTGCGGCGTGGCTTAAGTGCCAGCAGACCTAAGTTAGGTTTCATTGAAGGAATGTTGGCGTAGTGGGAGTAATTAGAAAGCAAGTATCGAGCAGTGCTTTTCTGAATGGATTAAAGGGTGGTGATTAATGCGGAGCTAGATGGATCCCAAATAGAGCAAGCATATTCTAATTTTTCATCTAGCTAGAGTTGTGTACAATCTTTAAATTGCAGAGAACGGATGAAAAATTGAGGTGTAGATCTCCACACATACAATTAGCGTTATTAATTACACGTTCAACATGCATATCCCACGAGAGGTTGTGAGTTATACAGGGGTGGAAGTAACCAAGGGAGTTTTGGAGCAGCTCGGGGAGCATCAAATTTGGCACATTTGAGCAGGTTTGGAGGATGAATGGTCCATTTCAGACCAGTAAATATGCATCTTGGAGCAGCTTGGTAAAGGTCAATATGAGTAAAATTTAGGCAGATTGAGAAAAGATGTTCTTTATTTAACTTTTCAAAACTCTGTTATGTCACGGCAAATCAGTTCTGTGGAAACCTTCTAGGCGAGCAAAAATTCGTGACTGGGAAAAATTGTCATGCACCTGACTGTATCATGAAGCTACAAAGGAAACCCATACAGGTTTTTCAGAAACCACCATTAAGTTGCATACCTGATATGGAAACTAAATGTGGCCAAGAAAACAAAAAAACTGAGTACTCTCCGCAAACAGTGCTTACTCTGTTAATAGGCTTTTGTTAATGCTAGCTGAATTTTTTTTTTCATTGTGAAGAAGCAACTAATACCTAACATTAACGAGCTAACATTTATTACCTTACTTATTCAATCAGCTTCCAATGGAATTTGTAGAGAAATGACCGATAATAGCACATATTGCAACCAAGGCATTGTGTGGTTCTTTTTTCTGCCAAAAACAAAATGAAAAGAAGCTTGGAAATAAATAAAATGCATGTGACAACGTGCCCCCCTTACCAGTATTAAAAGTGGTCTTGGGTCTAAATGTCTAGTACATTGTGTATATGAACGTGCAAATCTGGGATGCAGTCTTGCAGTGGCTTGGAAAGTGAACTGTTACAAAATCTCACTACCTCACATTTCATAAGGTGCCTGCCAACAACTACTAGTGCATTGAGCAAAAAGCGTAGTTGCTTGTTCTCAGTGCCCCTATTTGATGAGGTTTGCATAAAGATTGATGCAATCTTTAGTGCGCAGAAGTGTTGGCATGGTCACGGTGTTTTTTTTTCTTGTTTTTTCTTTAATTTCTTTATTCGGTTGATGGGCTTTCTTTTTCGTTAAAAAAAAAAGGCACTCACAAATCGTAGGTTGCATTAAATGCTGTTACAGTCATTTCTTAATGTCATCCACAACTTTTTCATTGACATCTCAACGATTTGGTAAACTTATAAATTTAACATACTCGTGCACAATGAACAAGAAATATTCTGTAGCCACCATGAACAACACCCATCAAAGTACAGCAAACACCGTTCACTTGGTACCTTCTGCTAATTTTAATTCTTGGCAACCTTAAGTTAAAATAGCAGAATACCGCAGAATAAATGGGAAGGGCAATACTGGTCATTGCATGTTGGCCTAGTTTTCATATTGCTTGCTGAGAAAGAAACTCTAAAATATTTTTGAAAGCAATAAAAACGTAAAAATGTTTGCTGGCTTCCTGTTTTGCATCGTCGACCAATATTTTGAATAAACTCGATTATTCAGCCTTATGTGCAGGTTTACCAGAGGTGCCATCGAGCCAGCATAAAACAACTGATGTTTTGTGTGCCGAATAATAGTGTATTAACATTTTTGGACTACGATTTGCACAAGTCGTGCAGTGAACATTGTTGCCGCAAATGCAAGTTTGGAGGTTCGCTTTTTTGCAGAATTTTTAATTAGGACCACCTTGTGGCTGCTAAGGTTGTGGGGTCTCTCACACCCGTGCTCTTGGGGCAAAGGAACGACAACACAGTAATGCAAACAATCACAAGGGCATTTATTGCACCTTTCATAGATCAATGCCTGCTAGCCGAGTTGCTATCCACAAAACATGCCGATGGGCGCGCGACAAATCTAGAAGTCCGACTTACCGCGACCTGGGAGCGAGCGAATATGTTCGCCCCATGCTGGATCCCAACGCCTGGTCATTCGCGTGTACGGTCACGCGGACGGTGTCCAAGGCGGCCACACGAGACGGTCTCGCAGAAGCATGGGTCGGCGCATGCGCCGACGGCATGTCCGTCCCGCTTGCTTCCCGAACCCAAAAAGAGACAGAGCGCCTTGTCTCCCGGCGCCCGAGTAACCCCGCAGTGGCGCGACGCTCGCGCCATCTCTCGCACCGCGCTTGTGCCACTCCGACCGCCGCGGGCGCCAGGCCACGCGGCGGGTGAAGCCGCCTTGCAGGAGACGAGCCATGCGGGAAAACTAGATCTCAGGGGAGGCGTGAGAGTCACGCATCCCCACAAGGTTGACTAACTGCATCGTTGGCTTGTGTTCTGCAGCGTAACAGCCTGATTTTGTCTGGGGTGGCCATGCAGAAAAAGATGGTGCCTAGTGGCGTAACCAGAAATTTATTTCAGGGGGGTTCTCCAACAACTACCGCTTCCCCTTTCTCTCTCTCTCTCTCTCTCTCTCTCTATATATATATATATATATATATATATATATATGTATATATATATAAACGATGTATTCTTAAGAATACATCGTTTTATGCATTGAAGCACAAAAGCAACCGGATTGCCTACCCATTTTTATGCAAAGTTTGGGCAATAATATCTTGAAACTGGTGTCATCCTGAGAATTTGTTCCAAGCGGGATCCGCCTTGCGAACTCCACGGCTACAATTTGTAACTGACGTTTTTTTAGCACACGAAAAGGGACGAAAGACAGTGGCAAGACGCGGACACAGCGCTGTGTCTGCATCTTGCCAGTGTCTTTCGTCCCTTTTCGTACGCTAAAAAAACCTCAGTTATGGAATCATCATATGCTTCCAACACGCCCTAACCTACGCTCTTTCAAGTTAGAATTTGTAAGTTGCAATATGTGCTACGAAGGAATTCGTTAAAAATTGGGTTTGTAAATATTTTTAATTAACCAATTATGTATTTCAATTTTTTTTACAAGTAATGTCCGCCTCTTCAAGCACACTGACTCAGGAACCAGAATTGTGCCACCTGCAGCAGGCAACCTTCAATCATTTTTTGAAAGTGTGTTTGTGCGAAGCGTATAACTCATGTAAAAACAAACTCCTAGCACTCCCCGGTCAAGAATGATTTCACAGGTATGCCTGTTTGCGCATTGCCCAAACACTTTGCTTAACTTCTGAAAAAATATTCCATAGCCACTTTGATCCAACTGCAATGAAACGCCTTTTCTTTCTTGGAAGAAACCTCCGACTAGCACCACCCGATACAAAACTTCTGGCTTACAAAACTTTCGTCAGGTCAGTCCTTGAGTACGCAAATGTTATCTGGTTTCCATACACTAAACAACTAATTAAAAAACTAGAAGGTGTACAAAAGAAAGCTCTACGGTATATATACAATGAACATAAATTAACAGACTCGCCCACCGAACTACTTAACAAAGCCGGAATCCTAACAGTACAAAACCGAGCTGTACTAGCCCGTTCTAAACTTATGGACCAGCTCCTAAACAACAAACTTGATTGATTCTTTATTGGTTTATCACATATACATGTGATGGGAGGCGAAGGGAAAAGCCATTCAAGGATGGCTTGAGGGAATCCTTCGCCCCCATACTGGCAAAGACAACAGCAGAGGCACACACATTTTGTTCACATAGTCGTACACTTCAACAAAACCATCATATTAAGCACAACATTGTCATCAACTTTGACAAAACCATAAAATTAAACACATTAGTTACTGTCATATGTAGGGCATCATGCGTTAACATACTTAACTTCACCTCAGCATCGAATGACAGCACATTTCGTAACAATGTACGCTTAGTAAAGTGACATTGAAACAATATAATTAAATATCAATCGTAAACAGCTCTAGAGGTCAATGTTAGGCTAGAAAGAATGTGTACAAGTCAGATAATTTTGCTTCGCGAATATCGATTTGTTTTTTATTAAACCCATTTAGTAGATGTGGAAGTTTGTTTTGGAGCATTTGCCGACCATAGCCAGTGCGACAATATGGAACATTCCATATTTCTGTTCTAGTGGCATATGATGCTTCCTTCAAATGGAGATTTACTAAACCCATGAAGAGAGAATTATGACAGTCATAGTTAAGGCGATATTCACGCAACAGTTTATACTCATATGGGTCTTTTACTCTAATTATTTTAAATTTTTTAAAGAGCTCCACAGTTGAATGCCGGAGTGGCACATTCTCAATTGTTCTCAAAGCTCTTTTTTTGCATTACTGATAGCCGCGACAAATTCGATTGTGTAGTAGTCCCCTAGACCAAATGACAATAGTTTAGATAGGAAGCGAAGAGGGCATTATAGATTAACAATTTTATTGACTTCGGAATTAAGTAGCGGTTTCTGTCGAGAATTCCCATTATTGCACCTAACTTTTGTAATATCGCATTGATATGCTCATCCCACTGCAGTGATTCTGAAAAATGCACACCAAGTACTTTAATAGAGCTAACTAGCTCTATCTCTGAGCAGCGATAAACTAGGTTACGTACTACTGAAACCTTCCTGCCTATAGAATGAAACATCACAGCCTTTGCTTTCTTTGTATTTATTTTTAATTGGTTATTGCCTGCCCACGTGCTTAATTCTTCTAAAATGGCATTACCTTTATGAAAATATTCGGCATCTGATGAAGACGAAACAAATATGCTAGTGTCGTCAGCATAAATTATAAATTTATCTTCTGAATATATATGGGCTATGTCATTTATATATAAATTAAAAATCAAAGGCCCGAGAATGCTACCCTGCGGTACTCCTGAGATTATTTGCTTTCTGTCGGACACTATTTCATTCATTGACACAAACTGACGTCTTTCCGAAAGATGTCTTTTCAGAACCAAGATAACTTAATATTGATACCTCTAGATACCTCTCCAGAAATGAAACACTGCCAATGCGACATAAACGCACACAAACACTCAATGAGTATTCTTTTCATACCGATTGCTTTTAGAATTCATTCTTTCCTTTAGCGATAAGAGAGTGGAATAAACTGAGTGAATCCATTAGTAATAGCTCTTCATTAGATACATTTGCTAATTCAGTTGAAAAACATCTCGCCTTACAGCTCAGATTTACATACTCAGGTTTATTAGCAATCTTCATAGTCTAACACTTTAATCTATGAGTGTTCTTTTTGTATGATGCATTATACGCATGACTGCATCCTGTTTGTCATGATTATTAGGTGTTTTATATCACATGTGATTTCAGGTGTCTTTCTTTTTCTTTGTTGTTTGGTTTCTTCTTTTCTCAGATTCTTCTTCGTTATATTATATTGTACCAAAATATTGCATTTGTGATGAAGTGCTTAATTCATTTGTTTAGCGAAGCCAAACCCTTAGCAATAACACACTCATGATTATATAGTGTATTGTACTGAAGGCACTGGGGAGTGGGCATAGTGCTTGTCAAAGAGAAGACGACGAGAATTGCTGGCTTCCCCATTTCGCCATAGTACCGCCCTGTTTAAGCCTACCGCTGCAAACCTAGAACTAGTGCTGCTAAGCAAACACCCCCGTTGTATTTGGTGGAGCTGCTGGGTTTCTCTTCGACATCCTGGAACTCCACAGTTGGACACTACCACCCGCTATTTCAATGGATGAACCTGGACCGTCCCAGGCTGCTGCTCCCGTGCCTCCAGCCATCGTTTGCTCTAGCATCATTCAGCAGCGCGAGCCGTCTATATTTAGTGGCGCAGATGACCATAATGTGGAAGACTGGCTTGCCGAATATGACCGTGTAAGCGCCTATAACAAATGAGACGACCGTGCCAAGCTCACAAATGTCATATTTTGCTTGACTGACGTGGCAAACCTATGGTTCCACAATCATGAAGCCGATTTTACCACCTGGTCGGCTTTCATGACAACTTTGGCAGAGGTCTTCGGCCGTCCCGCCGTTCGCCGGCTTCGCGCTGAGCAGCGCTTGCGTGGCTGAGCTCAACGCCTGGACGAGACCTTCGCCAGTTATATTGAAGACGTGCTCTCGCTCTGCAAGCGTAACTCAACTATGGACGAAGCAGACAAGGTCAAGCACGTCATGAAAATCATCGTTGACCATGCCTTCCAGATACTCGTCGCGAAAAGGCCCCGGACAATTGCCGAGGTCATATAGCTTTGTCAGCAGTACGACGAGCTGCGCAAGCAGCGTGCATCAACACGCGCTGCTTAGCAGGACATCGCGGATTTATCTCCGTTGGATTTTGGCCGCGACGCTGCCGACATCTCTGTTTTAATGCCAGAGATAAAGCAGTTCATCCGTCAGGAAGTCGCGAATAGCGCACCCAAGCCGTCGACGACCTTGGCTCCTTCGCTTCGTCATGTCATTCAGACTCAAGTTGCCGCGGTGCTACCATCTGCCCCTCCTCCGCAGCCTGCAGCTGGACCGCTAACTTACGCGAACGTTGTCGCCCGGCCTTATGCTCCTCTGGCTCCTGATGCCTACCGGGCCACCGGCACTTTCCATGTGCCGCCACCTCCTTCCCGTCTGATTGCCGTGCCCTACTCGGCCGCTGGAGCCCCTGTCGTCAACCCATGGTGTACAGCGGATAACCGGTCAATCTGCTATTACTGCCATTTCCCGGGCCACGTAGCACGTTTCTGCCACCGTCGCAGCCACAGTTTACATGACAGTGGGGGCGCCTCAAGCTACAGGCCTGCTCGACTTCCGCGTCAGGGCCCGTCTAACCTTCCTTCGGACTCGTCCTACAGTCGCCACCTCTTCGATTCACGCCGGTCGCCTTCCCCACGTCGCCGATCCATTTCCCCGATGGTTCGCCTACTCAGTCCAGCCCGAGAGGAAAACTAACAGTCGCAGTTCCAGAGGCAAGAACTGCGTTCACGTCGAACATTTCAAGGCCTCATTCTGTCCCGGCGAACGAAATTGAACTGTTCGTAGACGGCGTCGCCATACATGCACTTATCAACACCGGAGCCGCCGTTTCTATTATTAGTGAGAAGCTTTGCCACAATGTGAACAAAGCGACCATTCCCCTTACCTCTCTTTCTCTGCATACGGCAACTTTGCATTGCATTCAGCCTTCAGCGTCGTGCACAGCCCGGGTTGTCATTCAAAGCGTTATGCATGTTATTGAATTTGTCGTCCTATCTCATTCCTCGCACGACATTATCCTTGGATGGGGTTTCCTATCTGTCAATCAAGCTGTTATCGACTGCGCTCGTGCTGGACTTATGTTATCCGTACCGTGCTTTGACCCTGACAACCATTCTTCTAAAGTTGTTGCCGCCTCTGACATTGATGTCGCACCTTTCTCCGCCGCACTGGTCCCTGTGTCATGTAACTCTGCTGCGAACTCATCTGTTCTGTTTACGCCGTTGACCACTTGTGCGCGCCGCCGGAACTTTCTGCTTCCGTTTGCTGTCATCACTTTTTGCGAAGCTCTGCTGCCCCGACGTACATCGCTAGCATGTCGGCGAGGGTCTTATTCAGCCGCTCCGTAAGACCATTTGTCTGCGGGTGGTAGGCCGTTGTCCTCCTGTGCCTTGTCTGACTGTATTTCAGAATGGCTCGGGTGAGCTCCGCTGTAAAGGCCGTTCCTCTGTCGGTAATGAGGACTTCTGGGGCGCCATGTCGCAGCAGGATGTTTTCGACAAAGAATTTCGCCACTTCGACTGCTCTACCTTTCGGCAGTGCTTTAGTTTCAGCGAAGCGGGTGAGGTAGTCCGTCGCCACGACGATCCACTTATTTCCGGTTGTTGACGTCGGAAAGGATCCCAGCAAGTCCATCCCGATCTGCTGGAATGGTCGGCAAGGAGGCTCGATTGGCTGTAGTAATCCGGTTGGCCTTGTCGGCGGTGTCTTGCGTCGCTGACAGTCTCGGCATGTTCTGACATAACGGCCGACGTCGGCGGTCAGGTGCGGTCAATAATACTTTTCTTGTATCCTCGATAGTGTCCGGGAAAATCCGAGCTGTCCAGCGGTCGGATCGTCCTGTAGGGCGTGCAATACTTCTGGACGAAGTCCTGACGGGGCAACAAGAAGGTAGTTGGCGCGGATTGGTGAGAAGTTCTTCTTCACGAGTAGATTGTTTTGAAGCGTGAAGAAAGATAATCCGCGCTTAAATGCCCTGGGGACAACGTTGGTGTGCCCTTCCAAATATTCGACGAGGCCTTTTAGCTCCGGGTCTGCCCGTTGCTGTTCAGCAAAGTCTCCGCGCTTATCGTTCCAAGGAAGTCGTCGTCATTCTCGTCGTCTTGCGGCGGCGCGTCAATGGGGGCGCATGATAGGCAATCGGCATCGGAGTGTTTTCGTCCGGACTTGTAGGTTACAGTGATGTCGTATTCTTGTAGTCTGAGGCTCCACCACGCCAGTCGTCCTGAAAGATCCTTTATATTCGCTAGCCAACACAATGCGTGATGGTCACTGACGACTTTGAGTAGCCTGCCATAAAGATAAGGGCAAAATTTCGCTGTAGCCCAAACGATGGCGAGGCATGCCTTTTCGGTTGTAGAATAATTGCCTTCCGCTTTTGACAACGACCGGCTAACGTAAGCTATCGCGTGTTCATGACCATCTTTTCTCTGGACTAGCACGGCACCGAAGCCTAGGCTACTGGCGTCAGTGTAGATTTCGGTATCGGCGTGCTCGTCGAAATGCGCAAGTACGGGTAGCGACTGCATGCGTCATTTGAGTTCTTGAAATGCGTCAGCCTGCGGCGTTTCGCACTTGAACTCGACGTCACATTTAGTTAACTGTGTCAGCGGCTCAGCGATGCGCGAAAAGTGCTTGACAAAGCGCCTATAGAAGGCACACATGCCAAGGAATCTACGCACTGCCTTCTTGTCGACAGGCTGCGGGAACTTTTCGATGGCAGCTGTCTTCTGCGGGTTGGGGCAGACTCCAGACTTGCTGATGACGTGGCCTAGGAACAGAAGTTCATTGTATGCGAAGCGGCACATTTCTGGCTTCAGAGTGAGCCCTGATGACTTGATGGCCTCTAGTACTGTCGCTAGCCGCCTAAGGTGATCATCGAAATTTCCGGGGAAGACGACGACGTCATACAAGTAAACAAGACAGGTCTGCCACTTCAATCCTGCTAACACCGTGTCCATAACACGCTGGAACGTTGCAGGCGCCGCGCACAGTCCGAATGGAATGACCTTGAACTCGTAGAGGCCGTCTGGCATGATGAAGGCGGTCTTTTCGCGATCCCTTTCGTCGACTTCTATTTGCCAGTAGCCAGACTTGAGTTCCATCGATGAGAAGTATTTAGCATTGCAGAGCCGATCCAATGCATCGTCTATCCGTGGGAGGGGGTATACATCTTTCTTCATGATTTTGTTCAATCGACGATAATCGACACAGAAACGTACGGTTCCGTCCTTTTTCTTCACTAAAACAACTGGAGACGCCCACGGGCTTTTTGACGGCTGGATGATGTCGTGCAGCATTTCGTCGACTTGGTGTCTTATAGCTTTGCTGCGTTCTCGCGTCGAAACTCGGTAAGGGCTCTGGCGGAGTGGTCGAGCGCACTCTTCGGTTATTATGCGATGCTTTGCGATTGCTGTTTGTCGAATCCTCGATGACGTCGAAAAGCAGTCTTTGTATCGTTGAAGCAGACTTCTGAGCTTTTGCTGCTTAATCACTGGGAGACTTGGATTTATGTCGAAGTCTGGCTCGGGAACTACGGTCGTCGGGGTAGATGCGACAGAATCCGAGAGGACAAACGCATCGCTTGTTTACTGAATTTCCTCGATGTACGCGATCGTCGTGCCCTTGTTGATGTGCTTGAACTCCTGGCTGAAGTTTGTCAGCAACACCTTCGTGTTTCCTCCGTGCAGTCGAGCGATCCTTCTTGTGACGCAAATTTCATGGTCGAGCAGTAGACGTCTGTCGCCTTCGATGACGCCTTCTACGTCAGCGGGTGCTTCGATGCCGACCGAAATGACAATGCTGGAGCGAGGCGGGATGCTCACTTGATCTTCGAGCACACTCAAGGCGTGGCGACTACGAGGGCTCTCCGGCGGTATCGCTTGATCTTCCGACAGCGTTATTGACTTCGACTTCAGGTCGATGATTGCGCCGTGTTGGTTCAGAAAGTCCATGCCGAGAATGATTTCTCGTGAACACTGTTGGAGTATAACGAAGGTGGCAGGGTAAGTCCGGTCATGAACGGTAATTCTTGCTGTGCAGATTCGAGTCGGCGTAATGAGGTGTCCTCCAGAAGTTCGAATTTGAGGGCCTTCCCATGCAGTTTTAACTTTCTTCAAATGGGCGGCGATATGTCCACTCATTACGGAGTAATCAGCCCCTGTGTCCACTAACGCGGTAACTGCGTGGCCGTCAAGAAGCACATCGAGGTCGGTGGTTCTTTGGCGTTGCAGTTACGTCTTGGCGTCGGATCACGGCTGCGTCATGTTGAACTAAAGCTGGAACGTCGCGTCGTCAAATCGTCTTTCGTCGGTGTAGTCTTGGCTTCCTGACTTCGTCGGGACGGCAGCGTGTCGTTATTATGTCGTCGAGATGGTCTCTTCATTGTCTTCGTCGGCGGCGGAGGATCTTCGTCACTTCGACGAACAGCAACCGCACCTCCATCGGTTGCTGCTTTTAGGTTTCCAGATATGGGCTCGCAGAGCGGCCCCGGGCTGGGCCGGTGTATGGTTGGCGCTGCGGTGACAGGTAGCGGCATGGTGACGGCGAACGGGATGGTCGTCGAGGGTTCCACTGAGTGGCGGCGAGGTAGTCGGCGATATCGCGAGGTCGTTCGCCAATTTGTGGTCGCGGCGCGTTAACGGCGAACCCTCGGAGTCCCATATCCCGGTATGGGCATCGGCGGTAGATGTGCCCGGCTTCTCCGCAGTGATAGCAAAGCAGACGGTGGTCGGGGGCGCGCCAAACGTCAGTCTTCCTTATAACGCCGCGTGAGGGGACGGCTTGGCGTGGTCGTGGACGACGGAACTGTGTCGTCACTGGACCCTGGCGTGGACGCGGAGGGGGTACGTGACGGTGGGCTACAGCGGCGTATGTCATCGCTTGCGGCTGAGGTTGCGGCAATTCAGGGGCTACTACGAGTTGTTGTTGGACCTCCTCACGTACGGCGTTGGCAATCGACGCCACTTGAGGCTGTGATGACGGGAACAGCTTTTGCAGCTCCTCCTGCACGACCGCCCGGATAGTCTCGCGCAGGTCGTCGATGGCCAGTGGCTGATCCGGCGTAGTTTGTCGAGTTAGAGTGGCGGTTGAATTGCCGGTTCCGCATTTCCAGTGTCTTCTCGATGCTGGTGGCTTCGCGAAAAGACTCCTCGACGGTCTGCGGTGGGCTCCGTACAATTCCGGCGAAAAGTTCCTCCCTTACACCACGCATCAGTAGGCGGACTTTCTTCTCCTCGGACATTTCCGGGTCGGCGTGGCGGAATAGGCGGCTCATTTCTTCTGTAAAAATCGCTGTGGTCTCATTTGGTAGTTGCACCCAGGTTTCTAATAGCGCTTGGGCTCGTTCTCGGCGTACGACGCTTGAGAATGCCTGCAGGAAGCCGCTTCGGAACAGCTCCTAGGTCGTTAAGGTGGCTTCTCGGTTCTCGAACCACGTCCTGGCAGCGTCTTCCAATGCGAAGAAGACATGTCGCAGTTTGTCGTCGCTGTTCCTGTTGTTAAAAGCAGCGACCCTCTCGTATGTCTCAAGCCAGCTTTCCGGGTCCTCGAACGTTGAACCACAGAACGTCGGAGGCTCCCTGGGCTGATGCAGCACGATGGGGGATGCTGGGGCTGCCATTGGGATGGACTTTATGGCGATCTTCCTGGTCGTCTCAGGCAAAAGTCCGTGCTCCGGGGGCAGTTGTTGAAGACGGCGGCTTGCTCGATGGTCCGGGACTACGTTGGTGTTGTCTTTGCGTTCTGGGCTTGAATCACAGCTTGTCGGGGGCGTCCGGTACATGAACGAAAACCACTTCCACCAGATGTCATGTGGTGGTGACGTTAAGAACACAGTAGCAATGCTGTGAAAGACAAAACTAACTTTTATTGGGTGAACCTGTGCCCACAATATAGGCTACACTTATAGCACAACGATAGCGGCGAACACGGTCGGCGATCGTCGAAAATCTGATCAGCGGGTCAAGCGCGTCGGCTTTTGTACAGCAGTCATCGAATGTTCCAGACTAATTATTGGGACCCGCATGCCTTCTACAAGGTTTTACACCATTCGCGTCAAGCGATGAAATCAGATAACACAAGGTTCGGCGACAACAGACAGCGGATAGAAGCATCGATAACTTTCCAGAAACTTCGGATACATGCAGGCGCGTCCCGCGCTGTGCGATAACATTTGTTTAGGCGGCAAAACGTGTCGCCCGATAAAGACAAGTACATGTGTCAATATTGCGTGTCGGCTGCTGAACGCCGTATCATCGACGAGCATGTTGACGACATGCTGGAGCGTGGCATCAGCCAGCCCTCTAGCAGACCCTGGGCATGTCCGGTTGTCCTTGTTAAAAAAAAAATATGGCTTCATTCGGTTCTGCGTCGGCTATCGCCACCTTAACCGAATAACCCGCAAAGATGTCTATCCTCTGCCGCGCATCGACGATGCCTTGGACAGTCTGCAGGGAGCAGAATTCTTTTCCTCGCTGGATCTGCGCTCTTGGTACTGGCAAGTGCCGATGGCAGAGGCCGATGGCAAAAGACAGCCTTTGTAACATCTGACGGGCTATACGAATTTACCGTCATGCCGTTCGGCCTCTGCAACGCGCCTGCCACTTTCAAGCGAATGATGGACACCGTTCTTCGAGGGCTGAAGTGGAAAACGTGCCTCTTTTATTTAGATGACGTTGTGGTTTTTTCCACCGACTTTGCGTCGCACCTCAGCCGCCTTGAGCAAGTTCTTGCGTGCCTCTCCACTGCAGGCCTGCAACTAAATCTGAAGAAATGCCACTTCGGCGCTTGCAGGCTTACTATTCTTGGCCATGTAGTTTCAAAAGACAGTATCCTCCCGGACCCCACAAAACTTACTGCCGTATCCGAGTTTCCTAAACTAACCACCATGAAAGAGCTTCGCAGCTTCATCGGCCTTTGCTCATATTTCCGACGCTTCGTCCGTAACTTTGCCTCTATCATCGCCCCCTTGACGCAGCTTCTCACCGGAAGTTCTGACCTGTCAGCCTGGACCCCGGCGTGCGATGACGCATTCCAAGAATTGCGACGCGTTCTCACCTCTCCTCCTGTACTGCGACACTTCGATCCCTCTGCTCCAACTTAGATTCATACAGACGCTAGTGGAGTCGGGCTCGGCGCTGTTCTCGCACAACGCAAGGATGGCTTCGAAGAGTACGTCATCACGTATGCCAGTCGCACCCTTACCAAAGTCGAGGCAAACTACTCTGTTACTGAGAAGGAATGTCTGGCCATCACTTGGGCAATCGTAAAATTTCGCCCTTATGTGTACGGGCGTCCATTTGACATCATGACCGACCATCATGCCCTATGCTGGTTATCTTTGCTAAAAGATACAGCTGGTCGGCTCGCCTGTTCAGCATTGCGCCTGCAAGAGTACGACATCCGCATTGTTTATCGCTCAGGCTGAAAGCATTCAGATGCAGACGCTCTATCCCGGTCACCCCTGCCCTCTGGTCCTGTCCACTTGTCTATTTCCACTTGCGGTGCCTTCGCCCTCAATATTTCCGACATGCCATCAGAGCAGCGCAAGGACCCATGTGTCTCTTCGCTTATTGCCTTCCTGTCTAGACAATCGCCAGCGCCGATCTCTCGGACGCTCCGTCGTCAAGCCGCGCACTTCATCATTCGGGATAACTTGCTGTACCGTCGCAACTACAATTCTAGCGGCCGCAAGTGGTTGCTTGTTATACGCCGACACCTCCGCTCCGACATCTGCGCCACATTCCACAATGACCCACAATGCGGCCACGCTGGTGTATTAAATACATACTCTCGCCTCCAGCTTCGGTACTACTGGCGCGGTATATACCGTTTCGTTCACCAGTATGTCCGGTCATGCCTCATGTGCCAACGACGCAAGACGCCAACTCAACATGCCTCCGGCCCCTTGCAACCCTTACCATGCCCTGCGTGCGCGTTCGGCTGCGTCGGCATTGACCTATACGATCCATTTCCCAACACTCCAAGCGGCAACCGCTGGGTTATTGTCGCTATCGACCACCTCACGCGGTACGCTGAAACTTCAGCCCTTGCATCTGCCACAGCAAAAGACGTCGCCAGTTTTATCCTTCAACATCTGATTTTACGCCATGGAGCATCTCGAGAGTTACTGAGCGACCGCGGTCACGTATTCCTCTCCGATGTTATTTCACCATTGCTCAAGGAGTGTCGCATCATTCACCGCACTACCACGGCATATCATCCTCAAACTAATGGGATGACAGAACGTTTCAACCGCACCCTTGGCGACATGTTGGCCATGTATATTTCATCTGACCACTCAAATTGTGATCGCATTCTCCCTTTCGTCACCTACGCTTACAATACCACCACGCAAAGGACCACCAGATTCTCCCCTTTTTTTCTCCTTTGCGGACATGAACCTTCATGTACTATGGACACGATTTTACCTTACCGGCCGGATGCTTCGGAGTGGACGACTGTTTCTAGAGCGGCTGCTTACGCCGAAGAATGTCGCCAGCTCGCTCGTTCGTTCACATCCCAGGACCAGTGGCGCCAAAAGAATCGCCACGATCCATCCACTACGGCTACGCGCTTTGCTCCAAGTTCGCTGGTCTGGTTGTGGGTGCCCTCTACCCCTCCAGGCCTTTCCTCCAAGCTGCTCTCCAAGTACCACGGTCCTTATCGGGTACTGCAACAAACATCCGCGGTCAACTACCTCATCGAGCCAATGGAAGCGCCTTCCGACCAGCGTCGTTGCGGCCAGGAAATTGTCCACGTCTCACGGCTCAAGCAGTGCCATGACCCCCCTGCGTTTTCCGGCCCTTAGGTCGCCAGGATGGCTACTCTTTCGGTGGGGAGTGATTAGAGAGTTTTAGAATAGGGGCCCCAAACGTTTTGGGGCCCCAAAGAAATAGCGTCGAAGCCACTGCGCATGCGCAAGACGCAAACTCCGTTTGGGTTTTGCGTTGGGAACGCTATTTCACCGATTTAGCGAGAGCCCAAATAGCGGCCCCAAAAGCTTTGCGTCGGCAAACATGGCGGCACCCATCGAAGCGACGGCTCTAACCAAGCACAAAACTGGGTTCGATTCGCGGTAACGCGTGAAGTTCGCAAGCTAGGAGAAGTGAGTGCGGTTATCGCTTTCTCTCAACTAGCGTGTGTTATGAAGATTGACTCATTAGACGCCGCTGATTTTGAATTCGATTGTGGATTTTATGGCTCGTAGGCCTAACACGGCTAAGCTTGGCTGGTGAAGGCTAGTAAGGTTGGTTTGCTCAAAACTAAACGCAACTAATTGTTTGCTGCTTACAGAGAATAACCTCTAAATTGTACTTAAACGCGAATACACGCAATTAAAAATTATTATTCCTATCATAAAATGGTATATTTTATTTAATTATATCTAATAGTTTTTCTTTGACGCCGTAGTGGCGCTGCAAGCGCAAGACGCTATCCGCAAACGTCACACCCTATTCTAAAACTCTTCACTCCTGCGTGCCCCAACGCTAACGCCCGCAAAGCTCTTTGGGGCCCCAAATTATTGGGGCCCCTATTCTAAAACTCCCTATTGTACTGAAGGCACTGGGCAGTGGGCATGGTGCTTGTGAAAGACAAGACGGCGAGAATTGCTGGCTTCCCCATTTCGCCATAGTACCGACCTGTGCAAGCCTACCGCTGCAAACGTAGAACTAGTTCTGCTGGGCAAACACCCCCGCTGGAGTATTTATATTCTTTGTTCGCAAATACTACCATATGTACTTGCCCTTCCTGTTATAATACCATCAGGGATTGACAGTATGTGAAATAAATAAATTATGCCAACATCCTTATGCTATCTTTAAAAATAATGATACAGTTCAACCCAGTTATATCAAACTAAAAAAAAAAAAAAAAACGCCCATCAGTTCGTTATAGGGCATAATGCCATATAAGCCTGCTAAAGACTTGGCCGTCATATCATTTATAAAATCACTTTATTGATGAAACTAGCTTAGTTTTGCATGAAACAGTCCCGTATTTTCTTCTACTTGGGCAATTTCGCTGCCTGTGACACGCCTGTGATAGCGTTGCCCGCACAGGGACAACGCTATCAGGAAAAGCGCCGGCAGCAAGGAGGGAATGCTTCATCTGCCTCTTGCTCCAACGGGTCACCGAAACTCGCAATTACGCAACCTCCAATACTAAACCTGCGGGAAGACAGCTGACATGGTGCCAAGCAGTCTCAGCACACCCGCACTTTGCACACGCGGCAGATTACCTCTAAAGCAGGGTACACAGCTATGTATGTGCTCGGCTGTGCTTACAGCCATGTGCAGCCACGGCCGAGACGCGTCAACTTACCCCCCATTCCCCCCCCCCCCTCGCACGAACACTTTGATGGCACGGAAAGGCATCACTTGTGAAGGCACCATCTTTCTTGTTTCATCCCCGCACACTTTCACTCGCATCCAAAGCACACGGTGTGTGGGCTGCGATAAAATCTTATCACACTTGGACTTTATACGGAAAGCGATGTGGCTCCACTTTGGCGGCCGCCCTTGCGGCGCGATTTGAGAGGTGAGTTTGCAAGCACCCGTTTGTAACTCAATCACTTGACCATCTGCATCCGCGGAAGTTTCCCATTTATTTTCTTGGCATTCCTTTGTGGCGGCAGTGAAATTTTATGATATTGAAACCACATACAGACATACTTCATTATGTTGAGGTTATGAAAAGTTCAATACCTTGTTATACCGAAAATTTTTTTATATTGAATTTTGTTATATCAAGGTTCTGACAGGTTGTTGATAAGATTGTGACAGTTTTTTGCTAGCTAGGACATGTTTTTAAGTTACAAACATGCACTGACATTCATTCAGAGCGGTTTGACTTTCGTTGCGGTGATTTAAGCCCCAGGTTTTAGGACAGTGACATGCTAGGAGTCAGAGTGCTTGTACTGTGACCAGTGTGGCGCATGCCATCAGTAAATATTCGAGAGAATTGGGTGAAATTGCACCTCACCGGAGGCCTGGGGTGTGGCTGCGAATCTGGAGCAGTTTCCTTTGGTCTGCCAGAGAAAGCGCGGGCTGATTCGGTAGATAATTCGATGGAACTGTGGAGCGTATACCAGCATATCTGAAGCTGCATCTGCTTACACATTTTATCTAACCTGTGGGTGCAGCATCCATTCTTGCACACATGTTACCTGCTGATTGAATTACTAAAAAAACAAAAACAAAAAAAACACACATTAATGCAATCCGGCCTGTTGCCCACATCCAACTGCGTTAGCGATAATAGGAGGCTTCTATGTACTGTGTCCTCTTGCGCACTCACGCTGACGTGATCCTTTATTCATTTATTTTCTAATGGGTCCTTCGTCTTCATGACGATGATGCAAGTGTAAGCGGTATTTGCCATAATGATTCGCAAGTACCGAGCTTTGGGTTTAATTCATTTCTTTGTATAACGTTACTGTGTGAGCAATGTGCTCGCTACTTCAATGTTGGTGTATCGTGTGGCATTTCATTGTTTTTTTACTTGTGTACTTCTCTGCAGCCTTGACAAATAGGCAATACTGTATGCTGTTTTGCATATGAAATGCAAGAATTGTATTTAGTGAGGTGTGAAAATGTGATATCCCACAAGATGTTATTTATAGCGAAGCAAATTTGTGTTTGCACATGACTATGATATGTATTCTGGCAGCAAAAAAAAATTCCATATACGCTTGCCAACTGATTTTTCCAATTCCTTGCTTTGTGGACTTGCACCATCGGTAGCTAAACTTTTGGATGCCACACAGTGTGCCTCTCAAGTGTTTTTGACCTGATGCCGCAAGCATGGCGGTTGTGAACAAGGTTGTGAACTCTGAGCACTAAACCTTAGCGGTGGAAACCTTAGCCATGGCAGGAGATCTCATTGGACCTAATGCATGAGATCACATGTGGAGTTAAGGGTTGCATACTGGAATGTGCAAATTGTTAATGTTTTGGCCAACACTGTTACAAAGATCTCGTGCAGCGCAAGATACCTCTTTTTCTATCGAAACATTGTGGAATGTTGTTGCTGGTTCTCTAGAAAAAAGAACCATTGTTTAATGAGATTGCATGCATGACACAAATAGTGTTGTGCATTCTAGGATGCACACAAGCACTGGTGGTTACACTGGAATCAATGACGAGTCATGTATAAATAGCCAATGCTCTTTACTCTTATACCAGACTCTTATACCTCAAAATAAACTAAGTTGTGAGTCTGTGCCAGTGTCGTGTTCGTCTTTTCCTTTGACCTTGTCTGTTTTGCGCTGTTAATTTCTGAAACATGAATAACCACCAACTCGCCCAAGTTTCTCTTCTAGTACACTTATACCAGATTTCGACGATTGCCAGCTGGGCTTGCCACTGGCGATGTGCTTTGAGTGTCACATGGTTTTCTAGGCAAAAGTTTACCCAATATATATAGTTATTTTTTGCTTTTCACAGTTTTGCTACTCTTTGTTTGCTGCCACTGCAGCATGAGAAAAAAAGCCTCTCTTTGTCCATGAATGACTGTACTCAGCCAGAGTAACTTTAAGCTGTACATGTTTTGAACAGCTTGTCTGGGACCATAGGTGGCAAGCCAATGTGCTGATCCTGTGTGATTGCACAATTTCATATTAGCGACATGTGCTCTATCTGTGTCTACCACCTGTCATCACAAATGCTTACCAATAAATCCAAAGCCAGTCTTGCAGCTGGTTGCTCGTAGAAATGTAGAACTACACCCTGGATTTGGGTTTGGCTCCCACCAGCACCAAGTTGTTGTTTTTTCATCTACTTTCGTTTTCCTAGTCATTTCTACATGTCAATTAAAAAACAACAGAATAATTCCCCTTATGGTTTCCTTGGCTTCGTATTGTTGTGACTAAAGAAAAGCCTGGCCCCCTTGATTCTTCTCATTTATCAGTGCATGAGTAGAGTGCTTTCTCGTCACTGTGCAACACTTGGCAGGTTTTTCTGGCATTATTACGGTGAGGTTTTGACCGACTCGAACCGATAGCCTGTCAAGTGGTGGAGTTTTACAGAGATCATGATAGAAATTACATGAGCATGCCTTTATTTGCCGAAGAACTTTATAGCTCTTGTTTTTATTTTGCTCAAAGTCAGTTGAAAAGCTCTAATTCTTGTCATCTCGTGATGCATAAATGCTTGCATCTTCCTTGGCAGTGCTGTGCAAAGATGCAAGTGTTCACTTGAACAGATATTTCCAGTGGTCGCCAGCATGGGAGCTGCTAGCATGTTATCCAGAATGAAGACCACATTCTGCACAAGCTGTTGCATTATATTGGAATGCTTTGTCGTAACTTTTGCAGTCCACACATGTGTTGCATTAAATAAAAAGTTTCATTTTGATTGGATGCAGCTTTGGTTTTGTACCAACAATCAGTGTGCGGTCCTATTTAACTTGTATGTTCCCAGATATGATAGTTTGATGCCATTGAGGGTGAGCAGAGGTTCTTGAAACACTTGAAAAACCATTGAAAATCAATAATGCATTTTCAGGGCATTGCAAGTTCTGGCGTTCTTCCCTCCTTAAAAAGCCTTGTATTCTTTAGTAGGCTAATACAAAATAAGTTATGAGAGCCATGGTAGGTGAGCATGGTTGCGGCAAACCCTGTGACGAAGCAGTGCTTCTGAAATTCAAAGATTGCATGCAAGTAGTACTCTTGCGAAACTGAAAACTGTGCATGATGTGTGCCCGAAGCGCCATTTTGTTCACGCCCTTTGTTGTACGGCTAAACTGTTGTAGTGTCAGTCCTTGGTGCACCGATAAAGCGGCTCATGACATGAAAGTAGTGCTTATATTAACAGGGAATTTAAAAATGCAATATACATGTGACACATGCGCCGGTATTCTTGAAAATTGTTTGAAAGGGCCTTGAAAATCTATTAATTTTTGTCTTCGAAAGTGGTATGAATCCTGCCATTGATTTGTGCTTGTCAGGACTAAGAGGCAGGCCCTAATTATCTGATTTTCAGAAATATTGAGGCTCACAGTAATCAGGTTTTACAGCATTTGGCAACTGTTGTTCATATACCTTTGTGCATTTCATTGCAAAATATTAATTTATACCAGAGCGCGTCATCAGAGCTGGAAGCAAGTGACACGTTCAGAAGGAACTGCAACCTCTGAATGCAGCCCGAAAACAAGGCTATTCCATTCACTTATTGCCTGAAATTCAAGTGAATAGTCTACCGGTTAGTGATTTCACACTGAGCAGTAGGAACTTGCTTTGCACTGAAATAGGTCCTATATTGCTGCTTTAAAGATTTTAAAATGCTGGAAAAAAAAAAGCAAAGCATTGGATTCTAACGCAGTGTTTGGAAATTTAACAAAGGGATGTTTCTGCCATACTTGTTTAAGGATTTTAAGAAGTTGTTGCACGGTTCGTGCGGATCCTTGAAACCCTTGAAAACCATTGAATTTGAAAAGATCGTTTTCAAGGCCTTATAAGTCTTGGAATTTTCGGAGATCCTTGAAAATCCTTGAATTTCCTCAATTTTTATTTTTAATAAGCTTCCAGTGATTGCATTCGAGAAAATTTCAACCCTCCTGAATTACCGCTGTGATCTTGTTTAAAAAAGAAACGGAAATTCTCAGGCATTTTGAATTGTCTGGTAAAACTCGGGGAATTCGTGCTTCAATCGGGAACATTGGCTGTCATTTTATTGAAAAGGAACGAAAGTCGCCCTACTGCTGGCTCGAGTAAAAGAGAAAACTCATAACGGATTGTCTTGGACGCCGTGTCGTTGGCTGGAGGAGTTGCCTGTGTACAGCCAACAATCGATTTTCCGGACGCCCGATTTTTGTGAAACGCCCGATAGCGCGGGCGGCTTTGCGGCTCCACTCAATGTATAACTGTAATTTCAGACGCAAGAACCCTTCGCTGTCCGATTTTCCAGAGTTTTTGCCGCTGCCGCAGGTCCCAAATGGCATTAATCAAAGCCATAACCGCAGTTTTGATTATCTCGCACGCTGATCCGTTGGCAGCCGTAGCTGTGGCCACACTAGGCTTCGCTGCTTCGACGTCCGCTATTAAGGTTCTCGCCGTTCGGTGCCGTGGTTTCCATTGAAAGAATTCACCGCTGTCAGTAATCGCACCAACTCCGCCTCCGTAATCCTCGCGTATGGCTTCGAAGCTTAGAAAGCATGACGCGTTGCATAATGCTGGTTCCCGAAAGGCAGCTGCGCCACAGCACATCGATGTTACGCCGTGAAGCGTACGTAAAGTATTGCGGTGAAGCTTAACAAGCGTGGGAAGGGGCAATTGTCACGGGGCACAGTAAGTATTCCATAATACACGCGTGCACCCTCCTTGAAAAGGAGGGTGCACGCATGTATAATTATGGCCCTGTGTGTGCTCCTTGAAAATCCTCACACAAGACCTTGAAAGTCCTTAAAAACCCTTGAATTTTTGTCATATACACCAGCATGAACCCTGTGTTGGTACACTCTGTGGGGATGCGCGACTCTCGCGCGTCCCCAGATATCTTGTTTTTCCCCATCTCCTACAATCCCGCTTCGCCGCGTGGCCTGCGTGACGCCCGCGGCGGTCGATGTGGTTGAAGCGCAGCGCGAGAGATGGCGCGAGTGTTGCGTTGCTAACGCCGCCTCACGGCAGGGTTACTTGGGGGCGCAGGGGAGAACGGGCTGGCTCTTTCCCGGCGGGTCGGCAAACAGCATGGACGTCCCGCGCGCCGCCGACCCATGCTTCTGCGAGACTGCCTCGCGTGGCCGCCTTGGAACGCGCCACCGTCCGCGTGACCGTACACGCGAACGACCAGGCGTTGGGATCCAGCATGGGGCGAACATATTCGCTCGCTATCAGGTCGCGGTAAGTCGGACTTATAGATTTCTCGCGCGCCCATCGGCATGTTTTGTGGATAGCAACTCGGCTAGCAGGCATTGATCTATGAAAGGTGCAATAAATGCCCTTGTGGTTGTTTGCACTACTGTGTTGTCATTTCTTTGTCCCAAGAGTATGGGTGAGAGAGATCCCACATCTCTTCGGTTCAAACAAAGGTCTCAAACGAAGCAAAACTGTTAAAACTATCGTCCAATGCCCCAAGAGCCCCACGTTGGGCGCCAGATGTGGGGTCTCTCACACCCGTGCTCTTGGGACAAAGGAACGACAACACAGTAGTGCAAACAATCAAAAGGGCATTTATTGCACCTTTCATAGATCAATGCCTGCTAGCCGAGTTGCTATCCACAAAACATGCCGATGGGCGCGCGACAAATCTAGAAGTCCGACTTAACGCGACCGCATAGCGAGCGAATATGTTCGCCCCATGCTGGATCCCAACGCCTGGTCGTTCGCATGTACGGTCACGCCAACGGTGGCGCATTCCAAGGCGTCCATGCAAGACAGTCTCGCAGAAGCATGGGTCGGCGCATGCGCAGGTCGGCACGTCCGTCCCGCTTGCTTCCCGAACCCAAAAGAGAAAGCTCCTTGTCTCTCGGCGCCCGAGTAACCCCGCCGCGGCGCGACACTCGCGCCATCTCTCGCACCGTGCTTGTACCACTCCGACCACCGCGGGCACCAGGCCACGCGAGCTGTGCGGGAAAACAGCATATCAGGGGATGCGTGAGAGTCGCGCATCCCCACAACTCTTAAGGAAAATTTTGTGCCTTCTCCCCTAACTTCTCCAATTTCATTGACCTGCATTTGCTGCAAGATGCTCGAACTTATAATAGTTTCTCATATTTATAATCACCTAGAGTCCAATAATTTCTTTATTCACCATCAACATGGTTTCAGGAAAGGATTATCATGTGAGACACAGTTACTCGAATTCACGACTGACCTGCATCTTAACATGAACAATAACCAGCAGACTGATTGCATTTTCCTTGACTTTTCCAAAGCATTTGATCGTGTAGCTCATTGTCGCCTTATTGCAAAATTAACTGCTCTTCGAATTGACTCCTTCACTCTAACACGGCTTCGTAATTTTCTTTCGAATCGTCAACAGTTCACAGTAGTTAATAATATCGCTTCGTCTCCTACTTACATTACTTCTGGTGTGCCTCAGGGCAGCGTTTTGGGCCCTTTACTCTTCCTAATTTACATAAATGATTTGCCACTTAATGTTTCTTCTCGCTTACATATTTTCACTGACAACTGCATTATTTACGGATCAATTAACAGTACTGATGACCACCTGGCCCTTCAATATGACCTTAGCCTAATTTATAATTGGTGTAACACCTGGTTAATGGCTTTAAATGTATCAAAATGTCAGGTAATTTCTTTTAGTCGTAAGCGTGACAACTCACATTTTTTATACAAAGTCAATAATAAAGAATTGTTACATACAGTATCACATAAATATTTGGGTGTTCACCTAACCAAAAACCTCTCCTGGACAGACCACATTGCAGCCGTTTGCGCAAAAGCTTCAAGGACATTAGGTTACCTACGTCGTAATCTGGGTAATTCACCTTCCAACATTCGCAAATTGGCTTATCAGACATTTGTTCGTCCACAGCTCGAGTATGCATCATCCGTTTGGTCCCCGCATCCTACATACTTAATCGACATGCTTGAATCAGTCCAAAACCGAGCTGCCCGTTTCATTACACGTAATTATAGCCATCGCTTCAGCGTAACGCAAATGAAACTTGATCATTCCATACAGCCTTTAGTTCTTCGCCGTAATATTGCTCTGTTATCCTTGTTCCACAAATATGTTTACAATGCCACACAATCCACACTACATATCCAGATCGCCTCGAACACGTCTCGCCGATTAAATAACCACTTCAGTTTTGCGCGCATGTACGGTACGACGCATGCTTTTAACTTTTCCACGCTCCCTACGGCCATTCGCTTGTGGAACAATCTGCCTGATCACATTGTTTCCGAGTCGGATAAAAAAAAATTTCGTCATCTCCTACACGAGTATTTTTCATAATAGCACTTACAAATCACTTTATCTTGTTTCTTACACTTGGCAATGTGCTTTGAACTTCTTGTGATTTTTTTTATTGATGCATTGCTATCTCGCTCCTATGAATTGCCATTTTATGCTGCGTCACATGTTCACTTGTATGCCCTGTATATATTATGGCTTTTTGCGTCTGTTTCCCTAAATATCCCTTCAAGAATTGTACTCCCTGATATGGTTCATTTTTCATGTATTTTACTTTATAGTATTAGTACCTTACGTTGAGTTTTGCTCGTGTTATTTCCTTAAGTGTACCTTTGTGGCCTTTCATTACTTCAGTTGTTCCTTTTACATGTTTTTGGTAGTAATGTTGATGAGCCCTGCATTGAGGCATATCTTTTGTATTACACTTCAGAAGGCTGTTTACTCTTTCTTTTCCCCCTTGATTTTGTACCCCCCTTACACAATGCCCCCATAGGGCCTGTAAGGTATTATAAATAAATAAATAAACAGTAATCATTTGGTGGCACGAATTTCCCTTCTTTATCGCTGAAGTGCCAGTACTTTTAGCTCGTGGAGGTCATGTGCGTATTAGCGTGACATAGCAGTTCTGGCTGGAAAATGATTGATATTATTGTTGGGGAACAAGATGAGTCCCAAACGGTGTAAAAAGAGTGTAATGTGTACATTGTGCATGCAGGCCCCCTCCGCATTGCAGGAGGTACGGACACAAACAGTGCGGCAGGCCGTGCTGCTTTTGCAAGGCATTCTGGCTGGACCCAGGTGAGGTCAAGGCATTTCAACATAATCAGAAAAATTATCTCCATCTTTTCTAGATTCTAATATAATTTAATTATGAGTACGGCTGCAACTTTCAAAGCTATGTAATATAATGCATGCCATTAGTATACTGCTGTCAAACTCTGCTGCAACAAAGTGTTTTCGATTCCCTGTCGGGATCTGATAGCCTATAATGTATCAAAATTTTATCCACAACAAATGCTTGATCACTCTTACCGTTCAATGAAATTTCCCTAGGTATACGAGGTGTGACACAAAAGAAACAAGACTGGTCCAATAACTTATTGTATTTACTCAGTCAGTTCTCTTTGACATTATCACCTTCAAAGTAGTCCCCTTCAGCATTCACGCACTTCTGCATTCGGGGCTGCCATTGCTGGTAATAGTTCTAGAACAAGGTTTTTGGAAGGCCCTTCAGGAGATTCTCCGTTTTTGCCTGAACCTCTTCAACCGAGATAAAATCGGTTACCTTTAAGCAATATTTAACTTTAGGAAGTAAAACAAAGTCGCATGGAGCCAAATCATGTGAATAAGGAGGGTGCCCCATAACAGTAATGTTTTTGCTGGTCAGAAACTGCTTGACAGATAGGGCCGTGTGAGCGGGTGCATTGTCCTGGTGCAACAGCTATCCATCACTCCACAACTCTGACTTCTTTTTCATAATTTTACACGAAGTCTTTTTAGTACTTCAATGTAGTAGTGTTGATTAACAGTCTGACTACTGGGAACCCACTCAATCATTACAATTTCATTAATGTCGAAGAAGACAATTAACATTGCCTTGAATTTTGATTTTGAAATGCGTGATTTTTTGGGTCTTGGGGATCCTGGAGACTTCCACTGCGTTGACTGGCGCTTACTTTCTGGGTCATAGGTAAAAATACATGTCTCATCACATGTTACAACAGATTCCAACAAATTTGGCTCGTTTGCAATGCGTTCTAACATGTCCGCGCACACGTCGTTACGGGGCTGTTTTTGGTCAACGGACGGAACTTTTGGAACAACCTTTCCGCAAATCTTCGTCATGTGTAATTCGTCTATTAACATGCGTCGAAGAGCTTCCCTATCCAAGTGAACCAACTCCGCCACTGCCTGAACAGTTAATCTTCGGTTACCACTGATCACATCACGAACTTTGGCAATGTTTTGGTCTGTAGTCGCTGACCTTGGGCGCCCAGCACGTTCATCATCTTCCACTGTCCCTTCCCCCTCAGCAGGCAGGACTTAGTTTCCTATTTTAATTATTTTACTTTTATTAATTTTTATTGCCCAACACAACCTTTATGTCCCTATGTCCCTTCCCCCTGAAAACCGCTTATGCCATTCAAACACACGTGCACGAGACAAGGTTACATCTCCATAAGCCTCGGTTATTATTTGAAATGTTTCCGTGTCTGATTTCATAAGTATCACAAGAAACTTGATGTTGATTCGCTGTTCGGTTTTTACATCAGACATTTTTCCGGCAGAATGCAGTTGCACATGTTCACTCAATGACGCAGCACTCCCAACTGGCGTGATCGGTTCCATCGAAACTGGAGGCATGAATAGAGGACGTGTGTGGTTTTACATCAGCAAAACAGTTGTTGCCAACTCCACTCTTTTTTCAAGCTACACATTTAGTCTCGTTTCGTTTGTGTCACACCTCGTAGGTCACACAATCTAATGCACTTTGGTGTCTGGTTACTCTCAGGAATGCCAGCCATTGCGGGTTCGGGCTTAGTGAATGTCAGTCGTCGCCTCACATTATCTAGTGTGCTACTGGACGTGCACTCAGCCTGCAAAGCAAGCACCGAGCACTATGGTGCAAGAAACGGTGCTATTGCCCTCACTTGACAGACAGGTTCATTTGCCTCTGGTGAAATCGAACATGGGAAGCTCCTGCTCCACAAAGGGTACAAATACAGAAAGGGTGCTGCGAACAAACAGAAGGATGGTTCTGTGCCACCTGCCATGGTGGCTGTGGTGTTGCACTGCTAAGCCTGAGGATCCAGGATGGAATGCCTGCCACTGTGGCCACTTTTCGGCGAAGGTGAAATGGGAAAATGCCCATGCATCATGCATTTGACTGCATGCTAATGAACCCTGGTGCTCAAAGTTAATCTGGAGGCCTTCACTATGGCATGCCTCATGATCGAATCATGACTTTAGCATGTAAAACGGCAGAATTAAAAAAAAAAGAATGGCTCTCTCTGGCTATGCAGCATGCTGTCTTGGTGACCAATAGGCCAGGTCGTGAGAGCAATCTTCGTTGGCTGTTTCTGTGTTCATGCATTTTTATTATATAATGAATTGCATTGTTGAGATGTCTTGTCGATCTTGTATATATCAAACCTGAACATAGTAGTGAAACATAGTGAAATATAGTAAAACCTCATTAAACTGTACCCGCTTGAATTGTAGTTTCATTTTAAAAGTAGTAAAGTCGCGTCCCCGACCTAGCGGCCATTGAACATCATGCGTTTTATATCCGCATAAACCGTACCAGCTTATTGTGTACGTATCATTAGCATGTAGTGTTCCACTTTTCATCGTGCAATCATGGTGGTGCATCGTCCCCATCGGGCAGCCCGGCAGAACAACAAGCCTCGGAGATAACAACAATGGCCTCCAAGCGCCCTGTGAGTTTGTGTAGGAAGCCACATCAACATGACCATCATTTGGGCACCGTGCCTGAGAGCATTGTGGTGTCGTGCAATCTAGGACTCGCGTCATGCCGAAGCTTGGATAAAAAACGCCGGGTGCTCAGCATAGAAGAGAAACTGGACATTGTTCATGCTATCGAACGTGGCACGAAGAAGGCGGCACTGGCATGTGACAGGGATCTGCTGTTGACTACGCTGTGTGGCATTTGGAATTAGAAGAAGTTGCTTGGCAGCGCTGCTGCGACCGTGAAAGGATGCTGGCTACGAGGTTCGACTTTTCGTTATCATTGCCTCTGTTGTTGCTGGAGTATCTCCTAATGACAGTAATGAGGACGGCATGGAAAGCGGCACCACGGGTGATTGAGGCCCAACAGTAGCAGAAGGTGCGTGTTACTTCAGCCTCGTGAATGCAATCATCGCGACAAGAACAGCGCCCCACAGTGAAAAAGGCGCCCCGTGACTTTTGCAGTGCTGCCACGCCTGTGCATGGAGAATGTACAATGCCAACTAGGAATCTGCCATGCGAGTGTTTGCCGAGGAGAGAGGGCTGGCTGAAAAGCTGGCTTGCAGCTTCTGTAAGTTTGAGGCCGCTGTCATCGCTGCTAGGCTGCCGCTGCATCAAATAAAAATGACACCTTGGTCGTGCGAAGTAAATAAATACTGCATGTCTTTTTCCCTTTTCGTGACACTTTTTCAGAGTTCCATTTTTGACAGGTAAGCGGGCGCTATCATGCTATTTCGGTTAAGTGGTACTCCCGTTTAGTACATACTTTTTTTTTAGCTGCGGCCAGCTATGGTACAACGAGGTTTTACTGTATTACAGTCGCCGACCGTTTATTCGGACCTCACGGGGACTGTGAAAATGTCCGAATAAACAGGTGTCTGAAAAAACAGATTAAAAAAAAAATCCTTAATTTCCACGCCCTTATTCGGGCGCGGCAGCAGGCGCAGAGAAATCGTGAATGCGCCATTGCACGCTGTTCCGTTTCCGTTTCCGTCTCCGTTTGCGTGCAATCAGATCAGCCTCAATCTCGGAGAGGGTCGTGCGGTCACTGTAGGCGGCTGAAAGCACAGTCACTGCTTGTACAAGCTCCGCGTGCGACGGCAGCGGCGCACATGGTGCGTCATCCTCCGACTCAGAGTCATCATCCGGCGAAGCAGCACAAACCTGACGAATGATCTTGTCGTCGTCAAGTTCTGCGCACGTCAGTACAGCACTGTCAGCATCTGTAAAACTATCAAATGAGACAGTGTCCGGAATCGCAATGCCACCACTGCGCAAGTCTTGTAGAACATTTTCGGCTTCAGTAGGGAGCACATCTGAAGGCGACAGATCTGGGGCTTCCATGGCACTCACTTCATTGGTTATAACAAATCCAGCATGCCGAAAGCAGTTCTGTAGAGTGGCCGGAGCCACCGCCTTCGGGGCATCTGCAAGCATGTTTATAGCCGATAGAAGGCTAACAGCGTACTGCTTGCCAGTGTCGATGCAGACGACCATGCGGTTCAAGAGGCGTGCTCTGTAGAGGACCTTCAAATTTTTTATAATGCCCTGGTCCATGGTCTGGAGGACACTCGTGGTGTTGGGCAGCAGGAATTCCAAGCGGGTGCACTCGAGACCATGGATGTGACCGTGTGCACCGCAGTTATCCACAAAAAGCTGTGCCTTCCAGTTTTGCGACTTGAACTTGCTGTCAAGTTTGCGGACGCAGTCGCTGAAGAGCTGCTGCGTGATCCATGCTTTTTTGTTGGCCTCATACCACACGGGCAGCGACTTCGCTCTTTTGAAGCACCTCGGGCTTTTTGATTTGCTAATCACAAGAAGCGGAAGCTTCTTTGTCGCCGACATGCTGTTGCCTACCATTATGGTGATGCGCTCTTTACTAAGCTTCCCGCCGTGGCAGGGATCACCAGACACAGAAAGGGTCTTATCAGGCAGCATCTTATAGAATAGAGCAATTTCGTCACAGTTAAAAACGTCTGGCGAAAACTGGGACAACAACGACTCCAGATTCTCCGAGCTATAATTTGCAACAAGGGTCCGGTCGACGGCACCACTCTCGCCGCACATCCTCTTGAAAACGAGGTCGTACCTTTTTTTGTAGTTACGTAGCCATCCGTCACTGAACATAAAGCCCCTCCATGTTCATCCGGAGAGCGAGCGTCTCTGCCTTCTGCTTCAGAAGGTCTCCAGACACAGGAATCCGCTTGACAACTGTAGCACACAACCACATGTGGAGGGCTTCTTCGAGCTTCGGGTGGCTGCCGTCTCTAAAATTTTTCCTTTCCGAACTGGAGGAAGACTTCGTTGCTTTGCTGAGAATCTTCATCTTGTTTCTTATGTAATCCGAGACAGTCTGCTTCGAAATGTTAAATTCTCGAGCAACTCTGCTTCGAGACCGGCCGCTCAGGAGTTGCTGCACAATGGCGATCTTTTTCGCCATTGACATTGTGGTATATTTAGTACCACACTTGCCAGCATTTCCCAGCGCAGTCTGTGTGGGCACTATCGGCGCCATAGGACACTTGACGCGATGTTTCTGTATACTAACACGTTCGATCACCGCGACCTCAACACAGCACAGAAAGCAAACACCACTGCGCTTTCACGCCGGCACCATTCGCACAAACTAATAACGTGGCCTACTCGCAGCGTCGTGCACGAAAAAAGAAACAAATCAGCTGCTGGATTGCCTTGACATGGCTATGGTGACATGGCTTATTAAGCAGATACCGGAACTGCTGTAGTCACTCATAGCCACTCTACCAAACCAGGCAGAAACGATGATGATGGGCGGAGATTTTCAGTAGCGCCACCTCATGGGGCAGCAAGGAGGCTCAGTTCAAAACAAAAAATGGCGTTCAGCAAGTCGAGCCATGCACCGGACAGAGTCGGTGTGGGCAAGTGCCATCAATCGAGTTGGCTCAAGGAATGTCCAAAAAATCGGACGAGAGGTTGCAAGGTGTCCGAACTTTCGGCAGTTGCTATACATTATGGTCTATGGGGAGAATGGCGGCGCCACGAAGCTGACCGAATAAGAATTTTCGGAGTCTGGAAAATCGGTCGGCGACTGTATCTGTATGAAAGAGTTTTTCAGGATAAAAGGGGAATACCAACGATGCTGTGCCTCGGCACACTGTGTGCTATGGTTGCCGTATAAGCTTGAGGAAACAATGGACGACAACTATGTATGCACGCTAAAAATTTTACGCTCATTACCAGGGCTGTACAAACACTTGAATATCATCATATCGAATTGAATAGTGAATTTTCAAATGATGTGATTTGGGAATTGAATATCTACAATCAGATTTTTTGAACATTTGACATATTCGGTGTAAAGATCTGGTCAATGCCACAGGTTGCGTGTTGCGCAGAGCCCCTCGTACTTGATGGCACCCAAGTGAGCGTTTCAGTTTGTTTTCGGTGAAAAAATGGTGCCGTGTGCTCCGTGGAGGGGCTGCCTCAGCTGAAGTGATAGCGGACTTGGTGTGAGCACTCCTCAACATTGGTCCTATGCGGGAACCACACACACAGCGCCTGAACGATGCAATTTGCTGAACGATGCTGCATTAGCACTTGTTTTGGTGCAGGGTTCCTCCGGGTCAACTGGACCAATAGAAATGATAACGCGACAAGGGACAAGGGGAATGGCAAAAAAAGCAGCATGTATATCGTAAAGAACGTGCTGAAGCATGTGATAGGCATGCAGATCATGTTGGATATTGACATGTATTCTTTTCTTTATCGGGGGACACGTTTCGCCGTCTAACAAATGTTATCGCACAGCGTGGGACGTGCCTGCATGTATCTGAAGTTTCTGGAAAGTTATCGATGCTTCTAGCCGCTGTTTGTTGTCGTCGAACCTTATGTTATCTGATTTCATCGCGTGAGGCGAATGGTGTAGAACTTTGTGGAAGACACGCGGGTCCAAGCGATTAGTCTGGAACATTCGACGACTGCTGTATAAAAACCGACGCGGTCGACCCGCTGATCAGATTTTCTCCCATTGCCGACCGTGTTCGCCGCTATCGTTGTGCTTTAGTGTAGCCTGTTTTTGTGGGCACAGGTTCACCCAATAAAACTTAGTTTTGTCTTTCACAGTATTGCTACTGTGTTCTTCAACGTCACCACCGTGTGACAATATGTTGCGACGAATTTCATCGTGCTAGAACAGCTATCAATCTCACCCACAGTGTGCATTGCGTCCAGCTGCTGTGCGAACACTAGCGGCAATAATTTACCTTGCATGAAAACAATGAGTGACTCGATCGGAGTTGATGTCAAAGACGGGGCATTGTCGATCTCATCATCACTGCCGCTGCTGTCTTCGCTTCCGTTGCACAACGTGTCCATCTGTTGCGACAACGATCGGCCTGTTGCAGATCTCTTCGCAGAACGAGGCAGTGCTATCTGCACTCAGAAACTCTTCCGTCCAAGCACCACCTTTTTCATCATCAGTTGTGACATGCCCCAGGCGCTTGGTAGTGTCAGCTGCTTCCACCATGCTGGTTTCACTATCATAAGGGATTTTGCCCTGGTGCACAAAGCACGCTTCTTACGTTGATCGGCATGGGCCCAGGTTGCAGCCATCATGATTGTGGCGCTGCTGCCCGAGCTTGTACTTCTCTGCGTCTTGCGAAATTTCCAGCCTCGTCTCAAGCCCACCTCGGACGATTTTACCGTCGGCTCATTTCTACTAATAAAGTTTATTCCTCCTCCTCCTCCTCATCTCAAGCGACACGGCTTTGCACTTTGTTGGCACCCTCTTCTTCTAACGACTGTCCGCTGCTTCGGCACTGCTTCAAGGCTGCTTCCGTGGCACGTTTCCACACTTGCGTAGGGAGTGTGGAAAAAGTGGGTGCTGCATCGCTGTTCGATTTTTTTCTCTCTCCTCTTCTCTGCATGACCGTGGGTGACGTGGACGCGAAATGGCTGGTACCACCTTGTGATGCATTGCGCCCAACTTGCACTGCTCTTTGTGGCTTTCGAAATGGGTGCATGAGCGGGACGTGCTGCAGAGATGAACTCTTGTAGGCAAACTTTTCATCCCATCTCAGCATCGTTTGTTTAATAGGAACTTAGAAAAGCAAATGTCACGATTATTCTCCATGAAAAATATCCGTCCTGAAAGCAAAATTTTGATAGTTATATTCAGTGTGCGGTAAATAATATGTATGTATGGGCTCTGTCTCATTGCCCTAATGCATAAGTTGATACTCTTAAGTGGACTCGTCATCCTTATAAGTAGTATATTGTTATACAGTGAAACCTCGTTACAAAGAACTTCGTGGTTCGTTAATGTGAATTATCGTAGTACTGAAAAACCAATATTTTCATATCAGTAATGTAACACAACAAAAATTACATACCTTTGCAGCAGATGCGTGTGTTCGTACGTAAATAATAAAGGAGTACGCTGGGCACAGTTTAAGTACAATTTATTGCTTGAAGAAGTCTGTAGTCTTCTTCTGGCGAGTAGACAGCAAGTGCTGCAGGACAAACACCTCCACATCCTCGACCTTCCTCTGAACATCATCGGGACATCCTTACAGCACCCGAGGAATGATCGTGTCTTTTCTAGAAAAACTAAAACATCCGAGCTGAAAACAGTCTCTTCCTCTTCATGTGTTGATCCAGTGTTGGCATCATCTTTGTCACTATTTCAATCTTCTTGCTCATGCACTTTATTCACTATGTCTTTGTTGGTGAGCTCCGTGGATGTAGCCGCCACGCTGTCGCTGTCATGTAATCATCGAAGGTCACTGCGGTGTCGACGGGGAGCTTCTCGGTAAGCTCGTTCCACAGTTATGGGTTCAGCTCCTCTGTGTCCTTGCAGTCTTGTGGTGCAGGTGAAACATTTAAAAGGCCTGCCTTTTGCCAGCAGTTGCTGATCGTGCTTACCTTCACGTTCCACCGCGACCCTGTAAGAATTTCTGCAGCTTGATGGATGTTTACCTGTGTGGGCAGCTTCAGTTGAAAATTGATTAGGTGGCGCTGCACAAGACGCTTTCGAAATTCGACCTTCACATATCTGATGATGCCCTGGTCCAAAGGTAGGAACAAAGAAGTACAATTCGGGGGCATAAATTAAAGTTTCACATTGCTCAATCGCAAGTTCACAATATGCGCCAAGCAATTGTCGAGCTGCAGCAGCCACTTAGGGATCAATTCTCGCGTCATCCACGCTTTTTTGTTGGCTCGGTAGTCGCAAGGCAACGTGATGTTTTTCATGTCGTAGGTTTCCTCAGAGATGTTGTCCTACACGTTATTAGTTCCATACATTCATAGCGCTTCCTCTCTTGAGAGGATGCTGCTGTGACAGTCATACTGTATAGCACATGCCTCCAGGCCCTTGTGTTTTTAGGGCTCTGGCAAGTCAGTAGTGCTCCAGGTAATTTTACCATCTCACATACCTTTTATAATGCATCATTCTCTCACGATGGATTTTATTGCTCATAGAACATGTCATTATCATCGACATAATCTTATAACAGATAGATTTTACGCACTCTAGAGCGACTATTTTTAAGGCCCCTTTACAGCCACGTCACATCAACCTCTTTGAACTCATAACTACATTGCGAATTCATCAACACTGGCTTGGCACTCTTTGGCCATACCTGGCCCTTGCGCCAATAAAAACCAAACATTCATTCATTCGTGATGTTTTTCAAGCAGGGCGGCTTAGAAGACTTGCCAACAACTAGCGGCTTGAGTTTTTCCGTGCCCGTGGAGTTGCAGCAGAACAGAACCGATACGCAGAGATGTGATTTCTTTCCTCCCTTGTACCTGTCACCTTTGAAGTTCATTGTTTTATCAGGCAACAACTGATAAAAGAACGCTGTTTCATCACCATTGAAGACGTCGTCTGGAGAGAAAGCTTCGATGATCTTTTGCAAGCACTTGTTCCGTTGTGCAACCGCACTCTCTCATCTGCTGCCTTTTCTTTGCGACGAGCAACCTGCCACGCAATGCCATTCCTTTGCCAGAAGCGGTAAAACCATCCGGCACTTGCATCGAAACTGGAGATTTCTAAGGCGGCCGCGAACTGTAGCACCTTCTCTTGAACAATTGGACCTGACAAGGCTGCATCGTTTTGTCTGGCATCCTTAAACCACGTGAGGACGGCGTCGTCGACGTTCTGGTAGTCGCCAAGCCACAAGCGTTTTCTTGAGGGAGCCAGCTGTGACTCTCGATGCAGTTTCATGATCTTTTCCCGATCCTTGAGCATCGTTGCCATTGTTGACGGAGGAATATCACGCTCCCTGCACAGGTCGACTTGCTTTCTTCCAGCAGGTGGAAGAAGAAGATCGCACGTGAAGGACGCATTCCAGATGGGCTCCGGCTCTTGGAACACCTCACAGCTGATCATTTTTTTTTCTACAACGTGCTTACCAACATCATTTGACGGACCTTAACGTGTGGAATCTTTTGAGACCAAGATCTTTCAGATTCGATGAGACCTCGGTCCTTGGACCTTTCGAGGCGAGCAGGCCACAGCGCTAGGCCTAACGTAGGCGCCACGATTACGGTATGACAGCATCGCTTGCCGCTCATGCCCACTGCACTGCCACGGTGAAGATGGCTGCCTGAGACCCCCTACCTGCCACAGCATTGGACGAAGCCACAGCAGCCATCGCTATGGATCAAGAACCGAGTCAAGACAACGGAGACGGGACTTGGTTTCTCGTGGCCTGAAAGTGCAAGAAACAGGTCCAAGCTACGTCGAGCTTGCCACCCAACACTGAACCTACACAGCAGGGCCACCTACATCTGACATTGCACAATAAGAGCTCATAGCTGCCCCCACTACCGATCGACGGCCTGAAAGTGGTCTTCCGACCGAGAGATGGACTGAATCTCGGTGAGTGGCCGCAGCACTCTGTAGCCAGAGCTATAGGCACAGCGGTTCAATTAAACAAGAACACACTCCACCAGCTAAACATCGGCATACGCCAAGAGCAGAATGTCACAGTGGTCAGCACACCGGACAAAGAACTAGTGGCAAGACTGCAGCTGATCAAGTCTATATGCTTGGAAAACAAGCAGTACGAGGTTCAGGCCTATGTGGCTGCTCCGGATGCCTCCTGCAGAGGAGTTGTCTCTGGCATAGAAAAGAACACCACGCTGACAACGCTGATGACAAACATCCGTTCCCCGTTGGCTCAGGTCCTGCACGCAAGAATGATGGGAAATTCAGCCACGGCCATCATCACATGCTCTGCCATTCGGGTTCCCCGGTACATCTACTATTATGGAGCAGAATACCGGTGCTACATTCATAAACCCCTACAGCAGCTGTGCAGCATGTGCCTCACCATGGGTCATTGAGCGGATGTTCGCCCAACCCCGGATAAACCCCGGTGTGCTGCTTGTGGAACTTCCAACCCCTCCGAAGGGCATGAATGCACGCTGAAATGTTTTCATTGTGGTGGTGAGCACCCCGCCACTGACTCCCGATGTCCAGTAAGGCAACAAAAACCCTTTAACAAGAGCCACGTGTTCCGAGAGCAGCAGAAAATGGCGGAGCAACAAATCCAGCACGAGAAGAAGTCCAGCAAGGTGATGACATTGAACGTTGCATCACCTGCGACTACTGATGCAACACGTGGTCGTCCCCGCTACTGATCTTGGGGACACAGCCAGTCCCTAAGTTGCAGTAGGCCCAGGGTCTGCAGGCTATCCAAGGACTAGAAGCAACCACGTGGTAGAAGCCGATCTGGGAGCCGCAGCCTCACACAGCAGAAACAGCTACCGAAAGAACCTCAGGCCGCGTGGATGAAAACGCCCGACCATCACACCAGGAAGGAGACAGCAGTGAGTGCAGTTCCTCCTCTTTCCTCCTCCCTTCCTTCACCTCCTTCCGCACTTCAATCAAACAAAACAAACTGTCTCCTGTAGCGACGCTTTCACTCACCCAGGCACCCACACTCGCACCTGAGAAACTCCCTCGCAATTCTTGCACCAAACAACAAGTGTGCGAAGTGATTGAGGAAGTGGTGACTGTTTTGAGAGTGGAGATGCAAAAAATGAAGGAAGAGATTATGGCTGATGTCAAGCACATGCTACAACAGGTCATACAACAAGCCATGACTGATGTGAAACAATTCATCAGTGCAACTTTAAGCTCAACTTTCAGCCATCAAAACGACTCACTTCCACATGACACTGACGCCACTCGAGAACCAGGAAGGTCACGCTCCTACAATAACACCTGCCCCCACCAGCGAGGCGGTATCAACCAATCAGGGCCAGCAAACCTAAGAGGTGCGCTACCACCCCCTTCCGGGTGTGACAGTGGAATTGTAGAGGGTACCGAAGGAAGAGGGGCTCCCTCACACAGTTCCTAGCCACACAGCCTCGCCCACTAGACGGCACAGCACTTCAAGAAGTGCATTGTACTCCCACATTCACTGTATACAATGCCTACACCGACAAGCATGACACCACCAAACCACCACTAGCTGCCACCATTGTGTCCAAACAAATTACAGTGGTCGAGCACACGCTCGGCAGCTCCCATATTCCGCATGTGCTCTTAGAAATTGTACCTAGGAATCGATATCAAACCAGCTTGTTCTTACTTAATATCTACAGTGCATCTAAATCTCAACGAGACGACTTCGGACAAGTTTTTTCGGCCGCCAGTAAACTAAGCAAAAAAATTATTATTCTGGGAGATTTCAATGCGTGTCCCACCCAGCCTGGGGGTACCAAACAGAAACTCCAAAAGGCCATCGTCTAGCCCAGGCCTTGAGCCTTCATCAGCTAACAGAACCTGACACCAACCAGAATGGGCAACAGCGTAAGCAGGGATACTTGCCCTGCCCTAACAATGGTCAAGGGGTCGACTCAATGCTCCTGGAACAACCTAATGGAGAATCTGGGCAGTGAGCACAGCATTCTAGCCACAGAAGTCCAACTGGTGGCCATACGTACCCCAGAACGTCCAATTAAAATAAACTGCGACGCTTTCCGACGCAACAGAACCAAATCTCAACAACATGACGCACCATCTCTACACGAGTGGACACAACAGCTACAAGCAGATCTTAAAGCTACTACTAAGCAACTTACTGCGACAACGGAGACACCGGATGTGGACAGACTTCTGCTCCATCTCTGGAATGCTCGAACAGGCCTGACCAAACAAGGAAAAAGGCAGCTGCACAACCGTAGGCTGAAACAAAGAATCGTCCGGATCACAGCAGAAGCTGACGAATACGCCACCAGTCTCACTAATAACAATTGGCACAACCTCTGTGACTGCCTTAATGGCACACTAAGTACTTCCGAAACGTGGTCCCTCCTCAGTGCACTACTCAACCCAACGCACACAAAAACACACACAACCAACACCGTCCGCGCTATCATCCACAAAGAACAAATGGATGTTGACACTCTCCTCCAAACACTGCAACAGAGATGCATTGCTACAGGCCACCGACCGGAGTACGAAGACTATCCACACAAGGAAGAAACCCTATTGGTTGGCGATATTGCAGAGATAGAAGTCAGGGCAGCCCTACACGGCATAAGACGTAACACGGCGCCTGGAGCAGGCGGCATTCACTATGCACTGCTACGCAACCTTGACGACCAGGCCATATGGCAACTCACTGCATACTACAACGACAATTGGAAAAACGGAACGCTTCCACAGGAATGCCGACACACCGATGTTGCCTTAGTTCCGAAACCCGGGAAACCGCTGTCCCTCCGAAATCTCAGACCCATTTCCCTGACTTCGTGTATTGGCAAACTCTTCGAGCACATAGTTCTAATGCGCGTCCAGCCTCACCTCGAAACGAACCAACTCTTCCCCAACACTTTATTCGGCTATCGACCAGGTCTGTCTGGGCAAAACATACTCCTACAGCTTAAAGAGGATGTTGTGGATAGTCCAAGTAAAGCTCAAACAAGAGCCATTCTGGCATTGGACCTCAAGGGGGCCTTTGATAACGTCTCACATGACCTCATTCTAAACATTCTTGCATTCTCCTGATGTGGAACACACATCTATGATTATGTCCGAGCCTTTTTATCTGACCGCACAGCCATCATCGGCCTAGGTGATATTCGGTCGGATATCATAAAACTTTCCGGCAGAGGGACTCCGCAGAGTTCGGTTCTCTCACCCACCCTGTTAAACGTGGTGATGGCAAAGCTACCACCGCTCCTCAACAAATTTCCGAATGTGCAGCACGCCCTGTACAACGATGTTGTTACAATCTGGGTAACCACAGGGTCAGGGTCATTCAAGACACACTACACGAAGCAATAAATATAGTACAAGAGTATGCAACAGCCGGAGGACTCACCTGCGCAGCTAAGAAGTCGGAGCTCCTGCTTGTATTCAAAAAACGCAATAAGGCCGATATTCCACCAGCCATCACATTGCATCTCAATGGCGACATTATTCCAAGGGTAGACAGACTACGTGTACTAGGGCTTCACATACAACACAACGGGAAGGCCACACATACCCTACGCGTGCTCCGTCAACAACTTACCCAAGTAACGCACATGATAAAGTGCATTACAAACCACCGACAAGGACTCCAGGAAAAAGATGTACTCCAAATTGTGCAAGCCCGCATAATTAGCCGATTAACCTACCACCTCCCCTATCATAATCTGACTCAGACTGAGATGCACCAGATGAACACCCTCCTCCGTACGGCACTAAAGGCAGTGCCGGGACTACCCCAACATGCGTCTACGCAGCTCCTACTATGACGGGGGTGCACAATGCCATCCGCGAACTAGTCAAAGGTCACCTTAACAGCCAATTGCAACGTCTGCAATGAACAATGCAAGGATGCCACATTCTATCCCGGCTAGTATACCAAACATCAATAAAAGCACAACAGGAAAACCGCACACTTCTGGTGCTTAGCATTCGCAACAAAACTCACGTGGCCCCTATTCCCCGGAATATGCACCCTGATCGTCATAAAGGCTGAAGAAAGGCAAGAGCACAAGCCCTGGCTCGACTCTTTGGTGATGACACATCGAACACAACAGTCCTATACACCGACGTTGCCCGCTACCCACAGAAACATGCCCTATGTCTAGTTGTACTAGATAGTACAGACATTCTGAGGGCTTCGGCCATGCTCAACACTGTGGACAGTGGCACGGTCACTCACTTTTTGCAATAATGTTGTCAGGCATTACGACCGAAGTTTTGAAAGTAAGGCGTTTCAGATATTATGGACTTCAGATAAAACGGACGTTTCTATAAGATTTTATCAGGGTCCGTTGTAACGAGAGTCGACTGTACTTGCAGGAGGCAGGAGTGGTGGCAGAACCTTCTGTACTCGCCTCTTGCTGGGTACCAAACAGGGTCAGGCGATCTTGATGGGATCATGTGAATTGGTAGAGTTCATGAGGAGCGACTGAACATGCCTGAGAACTATGGTTGAGTATCACCAGAGGGGCAGACTACGGGGATGCAGTTATGGATGCACAGATACACACAAGTAATTTGAGTGCAAGTAATATGCCCTTTCAAATACTTTTACGTGTGAAAGGGACCTGGATGGATCAAAAAGTTCATTTACATACATTAGTGAAAAAAAAACCTATAGACAATACATCTCGTATGGCACTTTAGATTTATTTGTAATGCTTTCTTACAGAATACAGTACTTAGCAGTAGTCTTCAACTACTGTATATATGGAAGAAAACACTTCACATTTGACAAACACTCATGTTCAGACCTCCCCACTGTCTGGTTCACAACAGAAACTATTGAGCACTTTGTAGTGTTTAGAGAGAAAACATGTTTCGGACATTTCAGTGACAAGTAACGGGAGTACGAGTAATGTGCCCTTTGTCATGCCTTTACAGTATACACTCCAATTTCTGGGAAAAGAAACACCTTTGGCCCATTTTTGTATTACTCCATACACTTTATAAAAAAAGACAATTCCTTGAAATTACCTTTTATAGCACTTTTCTAGTTCATGAAGACATAGACATTCATAAAGCATTTTTAAAGAATAGGAAAAAAAAACTATTTTTGACGTACCTTGAACCAGTTTTGCGGACGGTGGTTCCACCTGGCACTGCCTTCTGGATATAACTGATGTTAAGTTGACGTCTTCAGCAAGAACACTGTGAGTACCTCGACAAGGAGCCCTCTGATTTCAGAGATGATCACAGTAGCCTAGTCTCGCGAAGTAATACAGAACATTGCACATCACTGATTAGACGCACGCTGTCCCCTCCAACAGTTGCATCACTCACAGTACTGAAGAGTGACCAAAGGCCATTGATGGCACAGTGTGCATCTGCAGAGACGTATGTGGAAAACACTTTCTGGACAACATTGTGAAGCGAGTTTGTGCCTTCAGGAGTCTCCAACATGGTTTGTGATGCAAAGTAGGCTCAGGAGGTGGCATCAGTGGAGCCCTCATGGCCATGTCTCATATTGCATTGCAGGTCGAGGTGGAGGTGAAGTAATACCTTGTGTATGCAAAGATGCCCGTTAAGCTTGCGAGCGTGTTGACACTAGCATATGTAGGCTCTCAGCCAGGGCAAGCTAAAGGAGGTGTGGGGTTCGATCCCCAATGCTGGCGGGCAACCACCAGTGATACAATGGGTGCAGGATATCCCCTGCCCTGGTGCTTGGTTTCTCTGGAGTTAAATGCTTGGGAAATTAGTTCTTGAGCCCCCCTCTTTGCGTAAATAAAAATGGCCACAATGGGCTTTGTCAGACATGATGCATTTCAGTCACTTGGGGATTGATGACCCAGTGAGGTGTTGAGGGGGGTGGCACACACAAGAGTTCTAGGCTGCAAAAACTGTTGGCCATGACTGGATGCACTACTTGACTGCAGTGAATTGTACCCTAGTCTGCGTTGATTCAGTGTGAGCTAAAAGTGTATCTGTGGAGCACTGCTTCAACTCATTATAGATATGTAATCCACATCTGGTTGACCTCTTGAGGCGCAACAACTGCTCTTGCAAGATGGATGCTGTACTCGTGTGCTCAGAGACCTTCAGTTGTTCAACATCTGACGTTAACAGGATCAACAGCTCTACCGACAGGGCTAAAGCCATTGTTCAAAGTTGCAGCCTGATACAAAAGGGCTATAAAACACTGCACTCAAGAGGCACAGGAGATCATGTGGGAGGAGTCGCAGCATTTTGGAAGGCATGCATCAACCGCTGTGTAGTTGAGGTGAAATGTAACAGAGGCCACAAAGAACAGCAGGGAGGACATGTTTGGAGCGTGTGTCAGCCATCGTGTAGTCGAGGTGAGACACGGCAACAGGCACAGTCAAGCAGCAGAAGGGAGGACACCTGGGGAGCGTGCATCAGCCATCCTGTGGTCGAGGTAAGACGTGGCAGCAGGCACAGTCAAGCAGTAGCAGTGAGGACAGCTGGGGAACGTACTTCAGCCATCGTGTAGTGTGCCAGCTCACTGCAATGGGTCAATGACAGAGAGCTCCTATTCAGAAGTGCTATTATCAATTCCCAGGTGGATGATGATTGGCTCCATCTTGTCATAAAGCCCATGCATCTCCCAGAAGTGACTTTCAACACCCTTCACATACTGCACAGCCTTGGCCTAGTGTCTTTCTCCACTTCACCAAGGAGAACGTTGTGTACATCCTTGGTCTTGAATGTGGGATTCATTCATTCCACTCCATTCTTAATCTATGGCCAAATGAATTTTATGGAATTCTAGAGAAAGGAGTGGGGGTGGTGTGGTGCTCCGGCAGCAACTGCACGTTTCGCAACCGGGCGCAAGGGGAACTGACAATCGCAGCTCAATTTCGCACTCCATATATGAAAGAAAGCAGGGAAGCATGTGGGAGCGAAGGGGGCGGTTTTAACTCTGCCAACAAGTGCAAGACCCCCCTCCATGCATCTAAAGGCATGAACTACACTGTCGTCAGTAAGCACCCGCAACGACAAGCAATCTAATTCGGCTAAAAAGATCTCAGTGAGTACCGGTGCAACACTTGATTTGCCGGTACTCACTGAGATCTTTTTAGCTGAATTAGATTGTCGCAGGTGCTTCTGACAACCGCATAGTTCGTGTCTTTAGTTAAGTGGACGACTTTTTAATTCTGTTAAATAATAAATGTGATGATGACCTTGAAGAGGTAGCAAAACACATTTTTCAGTCTTTCAAATCCACAGCCACCAAGTTGAATTTCACCTTTGAATTCTCGGAGAATACTTCTTTGCAGTTTTTAAATACTGACACGTGTACTTATCTTTATCGGGCGACCACGTTTCGCCGCCTAACAAATGTTATCTCACAGCGCGGGATGCGCCTGCATGTATCCGAAGTTTCTGGAAAGTTATCGATGCTTTTATCCGCTGTCTCTTGTCGCCGAACCTTATGTTATCTGATTTCATTGCGCGACGCGAATAGTGCAGAACTTTGTGGAAGACACACGTGTCCCAGCGGTTAATCTGGAACATTCGACGACCGATCTATAAAAGCTGACGCGCTTGACCCACTGATCAGATTTTCTACGATCGCCGACCGTGTTCGCCGCTGTCGTTGTGCTATAAGTGTAGCCTGTCTTGTGGGCACAGGTTCGCCCAATAAAAGTTAGTTTTGTCATTCACAGTATTGCTACTGTGTTCTTTTACGTCACCACCACGTGACATCTGGTGGAGGTGCTTTACGTTCATGTACCGGACGCCCCCGTCAAGCCGTAATTTAAGCCCGGACCGCAAAGAGAACACCAACGTAGTCCCGGACCATCAAGCAAGCCGCCGTCTTCAACAGCTGCTCCCGGAGCACGGACTTCTACCTGACAAGACCAAGAAGATTGTGGCCAAGGCAACCCCAATGGCAGTCCCACCGTCCCCCATCGTGCTGCAGCCCAGCCTAGGGAACCACCGACGTTCCGCGGTTCCACATTTGAGGACCTGGAAAGCTGGCTGGAAACGTATGAGAGGGTCGCTAGGTTTAACAGCTGGGAAAGCGACAACAAGCTGCGACATGTCTATTTCACATTGGAGGACGCCGCCAGGACGTGGTTCGAGAATTGAGAAGCCACCTTGACGACGTGGGACCTGTTCCGAAGCGGCTTCCTGCAAACATTTACAAGCGTCGTGCGAAAAGAGTGAGCCCAAGCTCTACTGGAGACGAGAGTGCAGCTGCCGAATGAGACGATCCCGATCTTCACTGAGGAAATGACCCGTCTGTTCCACCACGCTGACCCCGAAATGTCAGAGGAGAACAAAGTCCGCCTACTGATGCGTGGTGTAAAGGAGGAACTTTTCGCCGGAATGGTAAGAAGCCCACCGAAGACCATCTACGAGTTTCTTCGAGAGGTGACGAAGATCGAGAAGACACTGGAATTGCGGAACCGGCAATTCGACCGACGCACCAAGCCAACAAGCTATGCCGGCGTTCAATCAGTGGCCACCGACGACCTGCGCGAGACCATCCGGGCAGTCGTACGAGAGGAGCTTCAGAAGATCTTCCCTTCATCGCAACCTCAAGTGGCCTCAATCGCCGAAGTTGTCAAAGAAGAAGTCCAGTGATTGCTCGGAGTTCCTGAGGTACAATCACTATCATCGCAGCCCCAGCCAGAAGCGATGACCTACGCCGCCGTCGCCCGCCGTCAAGGTCCCCCTCCACGACCGCGCCAGGGCCCTGTAACGCCGCAATTCCGTCGACCACTGCCGCCGCCGCTAGCACGCCCACCCGTCGCCCAGCGCAGCTGCCCGAGGAAGACAGACGTTTGGCGCGCTCCTGACCACCGCCCGCTCTGCTACCACTGCGGGGAAGCCGGCCATGTGTACCCCCGTTGCCCATACCGCCACCTGTGATTGCGAGGGTTCGCCGTCAACGCACCGCGCCCTCGGGTAGGTGAACGCCCTCGTGACATCGCCGACTACCTCGCCGCTACTCAGCGGAGCCCTCGACGGCCGTCCTGGTCGCCGTCACCAGGCTGCTACCTATCGCCGCAGCGCCGTCCATACGCTGGCCCAGCACGGGGCCCCTCTGCGAGCCCATATCCGGAAAACTAAAAGCAGCAACCGATGGAGGTGCGGTTGCTGTTCGTCGAACTGACGAAGATCCTCCGCCGCCTACAAAGGTTACGAAGAGGCTACCTCGATGGCATAACGACGACACGCCGCCGTCCCGAAGAAGTCAGGAAGGCAAGACTACACCGACGAACGACGACTTGACGACGCGACGTTCCAACTTCAGTTCAACACGACGCAGCCGTGATCCGACGCCTAACTGCAACGCCTGACAAAGCACCACCGACCTCGACGTGCTTCTCGACAGCCACACAGTTACCACCTTAGTGGACACAGGGGCTGATTACTCCGTAATGAGTGGACACATCGCCGCCCAGTTGAAGAAAGTTAAGACCGCATGGGAAGGCCCTCAAATTCGTACCGCTGGAGGACACCTCATCGCGCCGACTGGAATCTGCACGGCAAGAATAACCATTCATGACCGGACTTACCCTGCCACCTTCATTATCCTCCAACGTTGTTCACGAGACGTCATTCTCGGTATGGACTTCCTGAACCAACACGGCGCAATCATCGACCTGAAGTCGAAGTCAATAATGCTGTCGGAAGATAAAGCGATACTGCCGGAAAGCCCTCGTAGTCACCACGCCTTGAGTGTGCTCGAAGATCAAGTGAGCATCCCGCCTCGCTCCAGCTTTGTTATTTCGGTCGGCACCAAAACACCCGCTGATGTAGAAGGCGTCATCGAAGGCGACCAATGTCTACTGCTAGACCGTGAAATTTGCGTTGCAAGAGGGATAGTTCGACTGCATGGAGGGAAAACTGAAGTGTTGCTGACAAACTTCAGCCAGGAGTTCAAGCACATCAACAAGGGCACGACGATCCTGCACATCGAGGAAATTCTGGAAACCAGTAATGCCTTTGTCCTTTCGGATTCTACCGCATCTACGCCGACGACCATGGTTCCCGAACCAGATTACGACATTAATCCAAGTATCCCCGTGATTAAGCAACAGCAGCTCAAAAGTCTGCTCCGACGATATGAAGGCTATTTTTTGACGTCATCGAGTATTCGACAAACACCAGTCGCCAAGCATCGCATAATCACCAAGGAGTGTGCTCGACCACTCCGCCAGAGCCCTTACCGAGTTTCCTCACCAGAACGTGAAGCTGTAAGAGAACAACTCAACGAAATGCTGCGCGACGACCTCATCCAGCCGTCGAAAAGCCCGTGGGCATCCCCTGTTGTCCTGTTAACGAAAAAGGACGGAAGCCTACGTTTCTGCGTCGATTATCGTCGACTGAACAAGATTACGAAGAAGGACGTATACCCCCTCCCACGGATAGACGACGCATTGGATCAGCTCTGCAACGCTAAATACTTCTCGTCAATGGACCTCAAGTCTGGCTATTGGCAAATAGAAGTCAACAAAAGAGATTGCGAGAAGACCGCCTTCATCACCCTAGACGGCCTCTACGAGTTCAAGGTTATGCCATTTGGACTGTGCTCGGCGCCTGCAACGTTCCAGCGCGTGATGGACACGGTTTTAGCAGGATTGAAGTGGCAGACCTGTCTCGTTTACTTGGATGACGTCGTTGTCTTCGCCGGAAATTTTGAAGATCACCTTAGGCGGCTTGCAACAGTACTCGAGGCCATCAAGTCATCAGCGCTCACTCTGAAGCCAGAAAAGTGCCGCTTCGCTTATGTCACGGAGTAAGACATTTAGGAGGTGAAATGCCCGTCAGCGCGAGCGAGCGCGGGCGACCAGATAAGGTCACAGTTGTTGTATGCGTCGACGGGACCGTATACAGTGGTGGCGCCATGCGGCGCGTCGTAGAAACCGCAGCGAAAAAAGAATACGCAGCGCCCGGGCAGGCGGCTTTGGCGCGCTCTCAACGGCGGTAATTTGTTTCCAGGCCACCAGCATGATAACGGCTTCGCGAGCATGTGACCTTTCGTGGTCGCCGCAAACAGCGGAGTTTCCACTCCTAAATGTTTCTTGCTCCGTGGCTTACGATGAGCTTCTGTTCCTAGGCCATGTCATCAGCAAGTCTGATGTACTTACTGTATTGTCACCACCACGTGACAATACAGTAAAAGCTCATTAATTCGAACCGCAAGAGGAAGCCGCTTCTATTCGAAATAACAACAGTGAAGGAGAACAACAGTACACTGCGATTTGGAAGCAGTAGGGCACGTATGAAATTTAATGCTTAAAAAGGTCCGTGATCATAGTCTGCCTTTTTTCCATGAAGGCGACAGCTAGTACTTTTTGCTCTAACGAGCAAATGTGGCAGAAGGCCTCCTCTTCGCCTCCTTCAAAACTGAAGAAGAGACGGGCAGCATACAATCCAGCCATGACTTCCGCAGTGGAAGGCCTCACTGGCGCTTCGTCTTCCTCCTCCTCGTCACTCTATAGTAGCGACAGGTTCAGCGGTTCTCACCTGAGAAATTATGTCCTCATCTGTCAGCGCACCACACACCACTGCACTCTCGTCCACGTCGACATAGCAAAGGAGATGTCATCCAAAACATCCGCCATGGGAGCGTTGATGCCATCTTCAAGCGCAAGTGGCTGGTTTCCTCCTTGTAGAGCTTGCGTGCCGAAGCCACAGTGCCGATGGCAATTTGCTATCGTAGCTGCAGTTACTTGCTCCCAAGCACGTACAAGCATGTGTAGCGCACTTAGGAGCGTCACCTGATAATTATTACACAAAATAATTTGCTCCACCAGATGGCGCCGGTAAAATGATTAAAAATTTTTAATGATACCTTGGTCCATGGGCTGCAGCGCCACTGTAGTGTTAGGTGGAAGGAAGGCTAACTCATTGGCCTTTGTCTCAATGTTGGCCTTATGAGCCCAACAGTTGTCAACGAGCAGGAGGACTTTCTGTCCACAACGCTCAAACTTTTTGCCCATCTTCGCTAGCCACTTTCCGAACAGTTCCCCTGTCATCCATGCCTTTCTGTTGGCTGCGTAGTCCACTGGGAGGGACAGGATCTGGGAGGTCAATGCAGAACGGAGAGGAGGCAGCCGCTGCTGCCTTCTGGCTGAACCCGTGCCGGTTAGATTTTTCCCGATTTTGCATTCTCTCGCCGTTCTCTCCGTTCCAGAGGTGACGCAGCCTTGTGTGTAGGCAGTAGGTGCGCTTGTCTGGCCTTGCGCCAGGCGCCAAGGCACCGGCATGGTGGCGCGTAGTTCGAATTATCCATGGCAGAATCTTCTCGCGTCCGAATTAACTGGCTTTTTTATACGTAGACTTCTGTGGAGCTTGGCCGGACCAAATAGTACAGTTCGAATTATTGAAGTTGAAATTAATGAGCTTTCACTGTATAAGGTTGTTCTTTGATGATAAGGATCACCTATGTTGGAGGTACTCACCTCGTTCAAATAAGGCAGTTCTGCCGTTAGATTCATGTCACTCTAAGCTAGTCAAGAGAGGCATTGCGGTGTCATGATTGAGGTCATCTCTTGCCAAGTGATTTCACCATAAGGTCCAAGCTAGCTTTTCCTCCCAGGTGAAATGTCTCCGTAATGCAGGTTTTCCACAAGCCCTACTCCAGGCTTGTGCCATAGCTGAATCGCTGTTGAAGGCCATATGCCACCATACCACCACCAGTGGGGTTGAGTTATGAGAAAAGAGGGAGAGGCGAAAGTTTGAGGTAATGCCATATGTCCATAAGGTTTCGCATGGGATGAAGACGGTGACCGGAAAATTCAGTGTTGATGTGACTTTTTCAGCACCCTGAAAGTTGTAACGTTTATGCGCTCTTTCTAACATAGATAAACCAAAGAGTGATGGTTGTGGCATAAAACACAGACGCATGTATGTATAATGTAGAACAGAGGTGGTGTACGAGTTTCCACTGACCTGTGCAATGGTCTATCTGGGGCAAACCGGAAGATGTATTAACATTCGTTTAATGGAGCACTCGAACTCATTAAACGATGGCAGCAAAAAGCACCTGCAAGTTAATTGTAGGTGTGCGAAGAAGTGCAAGTTGATGTTTGACGAAACGAAGGTGTTAGGGCGAGCAAAGGACCAAAGGGCACGTGAAAGCTTGGAAGCTTCCTTGATAGCAAGACATGGCCCAGATAGGTGCGGTAGGGAACTATCAGTGTATCTTTTTAAGAAAGCTTGATTTTTTGGTGTAGATAGGGGCTTGCCGAGGGAGTTTTCCATGGTCCCGCGGTTATGATTCGGCTTTGGCATGTGCATACTTCGAACAGGCAGCATTGTGTGATTTCAATAAACCATTTGTTTGTCTGCATTCGCCCTGTCTTCATCTACTTCTGTGTCTCGTCCCTACCACAGTATAAGTTCATAAAAAAATGTCTTACCAACTAGCCTCCTAACACATCCTCAAACCCATTAGCCAGATGTAATTGTTATAACCAAGAATGGGGCATGGGAACATTGTAGTAAGCGGTGCCAGGGCTGCTCATTGTTACATCTGAGTAGTGTTAAAAATAATAGTGCTATACAGGGTCTGTCCTGAAAGTAATGTCACTGAATTTATTGTGACGCGAGTGCACATCGAAGTGCAGTCTAAGCGGTTGAAACTGGTAGTAGGGGAACCCAGCTAAGCAGCGCTCTGTTGCTCAGTGTGCTCCGAGCATCGGAGAGTGTAGGACGGGCCTGTCTGTGAGAGTTGTTTTTTATTCTTCTGCAAGTGAAAATGCAGCACTCGTTAGAACAAAAATTTGCAATCAAGTTTTGCGTGAAACTTGGCAAGACCGCTGCGGAAACTGTTACTATGCTCAAGACTGCTTACAAAGAACATGCCCTGTCAGATCGGCAAGTGTTTCGGTGGCACAAGGCCTTTTTGGGAGGCCGGGAAGGGGTCAACGATGAGGACCACGCCGGATGGCCATCCATGACCACCACGGCTGACAAATGTAATGCGAGTGAGGGCACTGTTGAACTCAGACCGACGATTAAGTGTTTGTTTAATGGTCGACATGTTAAGCATTCCGAAAACTCAAGTTCATGAAATCGTTACAAATGATATCAGCGTGCGGAAGGTATGCACAAAAATGGTTCCAAAAGTGCTCACTGACGACCAAAAGTCATGCCGTGTTGAAACATGCCAAGAAAACCTCGACTTGTGCAAATGTGATCGAAAATTTTTAGACAATGTCATTACAGGTGACGAGACTGGGGTATTTGAATATGGCTTGGAGACTAAGAGGCATTCATCGGAGTGGCACATGCACTCGTCCCCTCGCCAGAAGAAAGCCAGGATGAAGAAATCAAAGATCAAGATCATGCTCATTGTCTTTATTTTTTTTTGACATCCACGGACTGGTTCATCAAGAGTTTGGAGAACCTGGAACCACTGTGAAATACCAATTTTATGTGGAAGTCCTCAAAAAACTGAAACGCAGGGTTCAACATATCCGGCCAGACATCGCAGACAAGTGGAAGTTGCAATACGATAATGCGCCGGCCCACAGTGCCATCATTGTCACTGACTACCTGGTTAAAGCAGAGGTGCCAACGATTCCCTAGCCCCTGTACAGCCCGGGCTTGGTTCCCCCCGACTTTTTTTTCTTTCCGTGCCTCAAAACACCCCTGAAAGGCAAGCGTTTTAGGACAGTGGACAGGATCAAAGCAGCTTGCACTGCAGCATTAAAGACCATTCCACAGGAAGCCTACCGCAACGCATTCGAGAGCTGGAAGTCTCGCTGGAGCCGATGTATCGACACAAAAGGAGAGTATTTTGAAAAATTTTAAACACTTGTAACAATAAATTTAATAAATGATTTTTAATGGCCTTAATCACATTACTTTCAGGACAGACCCTGTAAGTGGGTTCGAGAGCACTTCATTCCAATTAAAATGCTTTGATGTCATCCTTATGCGTTTTTCATGCAACCAAGTTATAGCAATTATCACTGCTAATAATGGAATTTTCCTTGCGCTTGAATACTGTTATAAGGGCAAAAATTTACAGCCACTGCGAGTGCATACACATTAAACTTTGTACAAGGACTTGCACAGAGCTGGAAAACCCCACAGCAGGCTAGAGACACCAGTACTTGGTGCTGGTTCCCCCTCCTGTGTTTATGTTGTTTTCTTTGCACCTCATTAGGAACTCGAAGCGATCAAAACTTTTCATTTCAAATGCATTACTGGACTCGCTCATGCACCAACGTTTGGACCGGTCAAATTGGTTTTATAAAAATTTAATCAATCTTTTATGCATTCTACATGCATGAGCTTATGGCGGCTGAACTTGACTTTGTGCTTCTGTAAAGTGATTGAGAACTTTGCATGCCTCTGTGAGGAGCAGTAGCTGCATTGATGGCAAAGAATTCAATGAAGCACTCTAGATTGCAATGCCAGAAAAATCATGTGGCCATCATTCCAATACGACCTTTAAAACAACCATGCGAATCTGGTACACAAATGGTACAGTGTGTGTTCCAGCATGTAGATGGGTTTTTGAAGATACTTTGCATCATTTCCATACCCAATGACGAAGCTGCGCTGCGCTTCTTCCTAAAGCGGAAGCTTTTTCCATGGGTAATAATACAAACGCGAATGCTATACAGTAGAACTTAATTCATACGTTTTGGACAATATTGCAAGAAAATATGTACCAACCAGGAAAACATCATCAGAACTCACCAAAAAATTTGACGGACTCAACTGTAGTTGACATTACGTAATGCGAAGCGTTGCGTGAGTCATTGCAGTTTCAGGTGCTGACACGCACTGATTTAGTATTTGGTATTTTTTGGGGTCCGAGAGGCAAATCATTTTTGTGTGTTTGGCAAGCTAGCATTCAGAATCCCTACATTTGGCCTCAATCAGCAGCTTCTTTGGGTGGAGCATTTTGGTGAGAAATTGTGACATGCCCACTCGTAGAGAATTGTTGCAACTTCAGAAGCTGATACACATTGAGCTCATGTAGCTTGAGTAACCTGGTACACATGTCATTTTAGGACGGCAATGGGACGCCAAAACGAAAGGTAGCTGGTGGCACTCACTCGCTCGCTCACTCACTCACTCACTCACTCACTCACTCACTCACTCACTCACTCACTCACTCACTCACTCACTCACTCACTCACTCTCTCACTCACTCACTCACTCACTCACTCACTCACTCACTCACTCACTCACTCACTCACTCACTCACTCACTCACTCACTCACTCACTCACTCACTCACTCACTCACTCACTCACTCACTCACTCACTCACTCACTCCACTCACTCACTCACTCACTCACTCACTCCGCTGCCTGAGCAGGAAACGGCAATATGTATTGGTTATCGTCTATTAATAGTGTGTTATACGCTTTCTATGCACACTCGCTGTGAAACAGATGGGTAAAGATACTGCAATGGGTTAGTGGTGATAGCTATGAATGATGACGTGCAAAACGCACAAGGAGATTTGTTGGTACCAGAATATGGGCATGGCAGCGTTCTCGCATGACATGGACGGGCAGTTACTGTAGGGAAGCTGCTGCTGTAAACGGTCACTGCTCTCTATTGCGTGTTCCTCGCACCTGTTGTTTGCATGGGATCTAGCAGCCAGAAAATGTACCATACGATTGTGGTTTGGCGATGTACTGAACATTGGTGCTGAAAGATTGTTTTCCGGCAGCGGATTAACCCCTAAAGGAGAAACGTAGCTGCGCTGGATAATTCTTTGCATTCTTGGTCACAAATGTTGGCACCAGGAAATTGTACAAAACAGTCATATGTACGAGGTTCTACTGTAATGTGTCCAGAATTATTTGCGATTACTTTCATTGTTCTTGTGGTAACTAGTACTTTGGCTCAAAAATCAAATACAGTCAAAGATTAATTTTTCAGACCCTCTAGGGAACGTAAAAACGTCCGAAAATTCAGGCAGTCCGAAAAACTGAATGCATGCAAAAAAAACGCACCCTTTTTCTTTTTTTTCTCGGATCTAGAGGTAAAGGCCGAAGTACCAGGCTTCCAAAACCCTGCCAAAGCATCAGTGAAGTGGCTATAATAAGAAGCGTTCAAAAACTCTGTATGCAGCTGACTGCCGGTTTATTATGTACATGTGCATCGTCGGGCAGCCGGTGTTATTGCTGCAGTGGCTTGAAGAACTTGTTGATTGTTGTTTGGGTGGTTTTTCGGCTGCTTCCAAGATCTTGCCCTTGTTCTTGAGGAAATCGGAAGCTGTTTGCTGAGAAATGCTGAACTCCTTGCTCACGTCAGCCTGCGATCGGCCATTCATGACTTGCTTAATAATGGCGGCTTTCTTCTCCATCGTTAACCGACTGTACTGCTTTCCGCGCTTCGATGCCATCGGCGAGGACGACGAAGATGGAGTGGGGGCCATCGAAGACAAGCGAAATCCTCAAGTTGCGTACAGTGGAGTTCGCTGACAAGCGTCGAAGCACCTAGGCCTAGCGTCGCAAAGCACACTTGACACAACACTACAACCACACACCACGCTAGTCAAAACATGGCCTGCACAAACAAACAAAATGGCGCTGCTCCGGAAACTCGAAGTGCGTTGATGAACATAGCCAGCGGGGCCAGACCAAATCGGTGTGCGACGGCTAGATTCGGCTAGTTGTGGTTCAGAGCGGTGATATGCTTCGGCTGCAAGTTGATTTCCTTCGCAAGGGCGCTGCGCGAGGAGCCAAAGGACCTTCCGTCGCGTCAAAAAGTCCGAAAAATTGGACGGCGGGGGGTTCGAGCGTCCGAAACTTCAAATGTCCTTATACATTGATTCTATGGGGCTCAGGGCGGTGCTGCGAAGACGTTCGAAATATCAGGCATGTCCGAAAATTTGGGCGTTCGAAAATTCAGTCGTTGACTGTAGTAGTTCTAAAGCTTTTTGCTTACCAATTGCATGCATTCCTGTTAATTCTGTGATTGAGGACCTGACAGGTAATGTGTACATTTTGAGAAGTGGACATTTGTTAAGAAGTAGGAGAACAATGGTGGTTCTGTTAAAGGAGCTGTGCCTATCCTGGCAGGGATTTTGGCACCTGTGGCAAGTATTTCTTGATTTGTATGCTAGCATCATACTTAAATAATTGTTACTATGTTGAGTGTTACATAAGCCAGCTTCTGCATGCCCTCAAGTATAAACTTTGCTAAAGAATTGTAAAATTCTTCTTATTGCTTTTTTGCCCTGTGTTTCCCTGAAATGCTGCAGTGGCTCGTGGAAAGGCAGCCCTCTGCTAGGTCCCCTGCTGGAGCAGCGGCTGCCCAGTGGATTCCTCCGAGAGGTGCTGGACGTGGCTGCGAGTGACCACGCCTGCATGCGTCAGGTCATTATAATGCCTAATTCCAAGGGTTTATGAGTAGGTGTGAATGTGTGCACTTTGGGTGGTGCACAACGTGTTGCCACCGCTGGCATTCCTGCTTCTTTGAGACAAATGGGTTTCACATGTGCTAAAGGGGCGTGCTCTGTAATAGGGCTCTCTGCACAAGAGATGAAAGAAGGCATACAATATGTGCTTTAGGTAGAAGAGATTAGCTGTGTCAGTCGTGTCAGTCATGCTTCATGCCTATTCGGCTGTCGCCGACCATGTGCAATGGCCATGTATATCTGTGGCTATGTACGGAGAGCAAATATTTATTGCATGTCATCATGGTGGGGATTCATGAGCATCTAGGGTATGCAAACCTTTGTAGGATCTTGTTCTGATTTTTATTTGTTTTCCTCAATTTGGCATTGAGGGGCACAAGCTAGGCATCACAGTGTAGTAATGCAGTGCAGTGCTTGGTATGCGTTCACATTCCTGAATATGAAATAGTGATAATAGTTTGTGTGGCAGATGCATTAAAGCTCTCCTTTGCTGTCGTCTACTATTGTAGCCACCAGTACGCATTATTTAATGGCATCAAACTCTTAATAATTCAAACGTGTTTGGCCACACAGCAGTTGGTTTGGATGACCCTCCGAGCATGCCGAGTGTTGCAAATGTGCGACACCAGATAGCAAAAGGGGTGCTGGCACCACCTGAAGTAAATCAGCAGAACCCACATCACCAGTGTCGCCACTGGTTATTTGTACATGCATGTGTGGGAATTATTCACGGCTCTTCATTATTGCATTTACTGTATATACTCTTGTATAAGCCGCCCCCGTGTATAGCCTGCACCCCCCCAGTTTTGGAAGCGAAAATTAAGAAAAAAAAAGTGCCAATAACATGCCTAGTTCCACAAAGTGCTACAAGATGGTGCCAGTTTTCCCACTTGCCGCATACCATTATCATCATCATTGTGCATCGACCTAACAGGTGCTAACAGACCGAGTGAAGGCTCTGCTGGCCGACTGCCAAATGGACTTGGCCGTGATTCCTGATGGCTTTACAAGTCTGCTGCAACCGCTCGATGTTTGCATAAACTGGCCATTCAAGACAGAATTTCGGCAGTGCTACACCGAGTTGATGGATTCCGAGTGGTGAAACAATCTGGCCCACAGATAACCATCAGTGTGGGTGTAAGGACCGAGTGGATGGCTGCGGTCAACCACGAAACAACTCCGACAGGGCGACTGAAGCGAGCGTATCTTCAGCAAGTGTGTGGTTGGATTCTGAACGCGTGGCGTCTGTGTCAGTGAACACCATCGCAAAGAGCTTTAGAATCACGAGGATAACAAATGCCAAGGGCGGCACGAGAGGACGAGCAGCTTTGGGAGCGCGCTGATGAGGCGAGCTCGTCCAACAGTGGTGAGAGTGCCAATGAGCTGAGCTCGTCCGAGAGTCATTAGCTTGGAAGTGGCGATAAATAGTAAAATAAAATGTTCATATCTGTCACCAGTTTTTGATTATCTGACAGAGTACTTGCAGTGGCACTACAGTGCATTAGTGTGTAGCTATATACCTGATTGATGTATAACCTGCACCTTAGAAAATTTGATGAAAAAAAAAGTGTGGCTTATACACGAGTATATATGGTACCACCGCTGCTACACCCCACACATGGCACCACATTCTTCATGTTCCATTGTCGATCTGGGTGCACATATGTCCTTGAAAACCCTTGAAATTGATAAGTAGGTTTCCAAGGCCCCTGAATGTCCTCGAATTCTTTTTTTCCCTTAAAAACCCTTAAATTTCCTGAGTAATGCAGTCTAAGATTGTTTATGGTACCGGGCAAAGTTCTCACTTTAGTAACAATCGTACAGTTGAACCCATTTATAATACCAGTTTTAACAATATATTGGATGTAACAATGAGCAGTACCTGCATCATAAACTTCTCTGTGGTTTCTATGGTAAAATAAATCGCTTACTGTGGTGTTTTCTTGCCTTTTTATTGGTTGTAACAATGAAATACAGTGAAATCTTGATATAACAAACTTCAGGGGATCGTGGCAAATGGTTCGTTATTCTGAAAAGTTGTAGTGAAAGCCTTAAAATTAACCATTCTGCCCATTAACCCATCAGTTCATAAGTTGTCACCATATGAGCTATTCACGAAAATGTTGCTGTTGGTTCTCGGCCCAGGCTGTTGCTATTTGCCATAGATTCTGCCGCCACGCACCACCGAAGTACCGTGTAATAACAGTGACGTGCAAAACAGACACTGACTGAGAAAACTACAGACAAAAAGGAAGCTCCATGTCGCCTCCAAACAGAATGTTTTTTGATGTTTGTTTTTCACATTCCTGGCTGTAAACCCTGCAACTGTCTTACCGTAAAAACCGGAATATAAGTCGAACTTTTTTTCAAAAAGACCATTGCGAAAAGTCGACCCTCATCTTATATACCAGACATTGGCGGAAAAACTACGGAAGTCTTGCAACAATAGGCAGATGAAGTAAAGAGCCACCATCGCCATCAGCAGTAGCGCGGCATGGCGACATTGTGGCACCGCCAATTTGCGTTTACATTGTCACAAAGTTATATTGGTTAAAGGCTGCTTTTTCACATTTTGCTTCAAAATGAGCGGAAGCCGACGGCAATTCACCGTCGCCTTCAAGAAAAGGCAATTGAGTGCGCGGAAGCCCACGACAACCTCGCGGCACAGCACGAATTTGGGGTATCCGAAAAGAGCATTCGGTACTGGCGGAGGCAGAAGCAGCAAACCAACAGAAAACGTCATTCCGTGAGCGGACCGCAAAACTGGAAGACAAGGTTGCGGAGTTCGTCCGAGAGCTGCGTGTAAGATCGCTGCCTGTGACTGCCGAACGCATATGTTTGAAAGCAGTAGAGATCACGCACGCCTCTGGACTGGGCGGCGAGAAGCACTCATCATTCGACTCTAGTTCGGACGACTCTGATCAAAGGCGTTGCTCTGATTCGGAGCAGCGCTTGCGCACTTCGTGCCCTTCTGTGTACTGTACACCTGGCCAATTTTTAACAGTATCGCGCGACCATCGACCCGTGTGTTAGTCAGCATCTTATCATCACGGCACAGAGTGCGAAATAGCGAAAGTAAGCGCACGTGTACACATGCGCGTATCTCGTTTCTTTCGCCGCTCAGCACCGTTAATAAGGTGCTGACAAGCACGCGGGTCGATGGGCACACAATACTGTTAAAAATTGGCCGGGTGCACATGCGAGCAGCATTTAAATAATTACTGTCACTATTGGGCATGAGTCGCATTTGTTTCAAGGTAAGGGTGTCTTTCGGTACTTTTGCCATTGAAAAATGTATATATATTTTTTCTTTTTTAGAATTCGTTAGTTGGGGGATCGACCTATATTTCGTTCCGACCTATAGTCCGGTTTTTACAGTACTTGAGGTGGACACCGGAACTATTCCAAAGCCAAGCAGGCATAAATGTTTCTGCCCAGAAAGAGCAAAGCCACCCCTGTGGCAATCCCACGACTATGGAGGTTACATTTCTCCGTGCGTGTAGCTAGAACAGCTGCAGAAAGATGCGTGAAAGAGGCGTGCGCAGAAAGAAGGGCAAAAGAAGGAAGAGATGTGCCTCCGTTGCCAATCGACACTTGTCTGGGCAGAGCATGCGCTCACAAAATCTGATACGTCGCCTCTGCAATAGGAAAAAAAAGAACATCCTTGCCCACGTTTTTCCTTTTCTCAGGTGTCGTCTGAGGCTTTCCAAACGAATGTGCTTTCTGTGCCTTGTCGCCTGCTAGCCTACTAACTTGGGAGCCTTGAGCCAGTGTTCGAACAGTCCTGCGCGTGACATTTGCCACTTGAGGACCTTCTCAGAAAGAATGGCTTATCTGACTGTTTAGCTGACACACTTTTGCCTTGCCTCGGAATGAAAAAGTGCGAGTCAAGAGTGAAAGTGTTTTGCGGTAGTGCCTGACCCGATGCACGCCTTCTCGCCTTGCCAGTCCCGCTGCTCTGCTGAGCTGCACTGTCGGAATATCGGTACATGCGGGGCCTTCGGGCACACAGCGTGGCTTACAAAAATAAAGGCATGTGCATCAATAAAAGAACAGTAGCCTACTTCTGCTTGCTGAGTTATTAGCGAAGCAGTATAAAGTGGCCTCTGCTGGAGGCACCACTTACATCGGGGTCTCCGGCACGCTGTTTGAACGCATCGTTACTGAAGTAGATTAGCTTAGGTTAGCCTATAAAGTTGATTTGAAGTTTTTGCTGTGTCGTACTACATGCTTGCTGCACTCCTTTCTGCCCCTTTAGACACCAAAATGAATCGACAAATAAGAGTGATGTTGCGTTTTTGATAAGGATGTATATAAAGGTTTTTTTTTTTTTTTTTGAGTGGGTCAGTTCATGATGGAATAATGGGCGTATGTTAACCATTTTAGAATCTGTGCATCATACGATACTCACCAGATGCGCCACTCGTCTGAGACATTTACATTTGAAACTTTGAAACACATTTATTCATTTATGTTACTGATTACCAGCAACGTCGGTACATAAGAAGCATCGGCTTCTTATGTACCAGTTTCTTCCGTTCCCTAGCCTAGACCTGAGGAGGGAACGGAAGAAACTGGTACATAAGAAGCCGATCAATGAGTTAGCGGTAAGAGGGAAAATAGAGGAATTCCAGATCAAGCTACAGAACAGGTATTCGGCTTTAACTCAGGAAGAGGACCTTAATGTTGAAGCAATGAACGACAATCTTGTGGGCATCATGAAGGAGTGTGCAAGAGAAGTTGGCAGTAACTCCGTTAGACAGGATACCAGTAAGCTATCGCAGGAGATGAAAGATCTGATCAATAAACGCCAATGTATGATAGCCTCTAACCCTACAGCTAGAATAGAACTGGCAGAACTTTCGAAGTTAATCAACAAGCGTAAGACAGCTGACATAAGGAAGTATAATATGGATAGAATTAAACATGCTGTCAGGAACGGAGGAAGCCTAAAAGCAGTGAAGAAGAAACTAGGAATTGGCAAGAATCAGATGTATGCGTTAAGAGACAAAGCCGGCAATATCATTACTAATATGGATGAGATAGTTCAAGTGGCTGAGGAGTTCTATAGAGATTTATACAGTACCAGTGGCACCCACGACGATAATGGAAGAGAGAATAGTCTTGAGGAATTCGAAATCCCACAGGTAACTCCGCAAGAAGTAAAGAAAGCCTTGGGAGCTATGCAGAGGGGGAAGGCCGCTGGGGAGGATCAGGTAACAGCAGATTTGTTGAAGGATGGTGGGCAGATTGTTCTAGAGAAACTGGCCGCTCTGTATACGCAATGTGTCATGACCTCGAGCGTACCGGAATCTTGGAAGAACGCTAACATAATCCTAATCCATAAGAAAGGGGACGCCAAAGACTTGAAAAATTATAAACTGATCAGCTTACTGTCAGTTGCCTACAAACTATTTACTAAGGTAATCGCAAATAGAATCAGGAACACCTTAGACTTCTGTCAAGCAAAGGACCAGGCAGGATTCCGTAAAGGTTACTCAACAATAGACCATATTCACACTATCAATCAGGTGATAGAAAAATGTGCGGAATATAACCAACTTTTATATATAGCTTTCATTGATTACGAGAAAGCGTTTGATTTAGTCGAAACCTCGACATTCATGGAGGCATTGCGGAATCAGGGTGTAGACGAGCCGTATGTAAATATACTGAAAGATATCTATAGCGGCTCCAAAGCCACTGTAGTCCTCGATAAAGAAAGCAAAAAAATCCCAATAAAGAAAGGCGTCAGGCAGGGAGATACGATCTCTCCAATACTATTCACAGCGTGTTTACAGGAGGTATTCAGAGACCTGGATTGGGAATAATTGGGGATAAAAGTTAATGGAGAATACCTTAGTAACTTGCGATTCGCTGATGATATTGCCTTGCTTAGTAACTCAGGGGACCAATTGCAATGCATGCTCACTGACCTGGAGAGGCAAAGCAGAAGAGTGGGTCTGAAAATTAATCTGCAGAAAACTAAAGTAATGTTTAACAGTCTCGGAAGAGAACAGCAATTTACAATAAGTAGCGAGGAACTGGAAGCGGTAAGGGAATACATCTACTTAGGGCAGGTAGTGACGGCGGATCCGGATCATGAGACGGAAATAATCAGAAGAATAAGAATGGGCTGGGGTGCGTTTGGCATGCATTCTCAGATCATGAACGGCAGGTTGCCATTATCCCTCAAGAAAAAAGTGTATAATAGCTGTGTCTTACCAGTACTCACCTACAGGGCAGAAACCTGGAGGCTTACGAAAAGGGTTCTATTTAAATTGAGGACGAAGCAACGAGGTATGGAAAGAAGAATGATGGGTGTAACGTTAAGAGATAAGAAAAGAGCAGATTGAGTGAGGGAACAAACGCGAGTTAATGACATCTTAGGTGAAATAAAGAAAAAGAAATGGGGGGCATGGGCAGGACATGTAATGAGGATGGAAGATAACCGATGGTCATTAAGGGTTACGGAGTAGATTCGAAAGGAAGGGAAGCGTAGCAGGGGGCGGCAAAAAGTTAGGTGGGTGGATGAGATTAAGAAGTTTGCAGGGACGACATGGCCACAATTCTTCTTCTTCGTGATTTGGAAGAGGGAAAATACGCTCAGTTCTGCAGCCCATATGGGAGCACGGCGCAGCGTAATACAGAATGGGGGTGGGGAAATAAAGATGAGAGGATAGAGGGGGAAAGGGAGAGTAGGTTTCAGGCAGCAGACGTCAGGATCATCCAGGGGCGATGGCTATCGGTCGGGCAGAGGCCGTGCGAGGCCGAAGTCTATTGGCGATCTAGGAGCCCGTTTGTGTACACATATTCAAGCAGGCTTGCCAGTGCTGGGAGGTGGTAGCGGGGCGGGAAGAGCAGGTGTGTCTCTGAGGTAGCCGGGAGTCCATACCGTCGGTAGGTGGCAGTGACTGGAGCGCGCTCCTGGGCTAATGCAGGACAGGTGCAGAGTAGGTGCTCGAGGGTCTCGGCGTCACCGCACCTTCCGCAGGCCGGCGAGGCGATGCGTCCCTTGGCATGGAGCCTAGCTGCCGTCCACACGGAGCCCGTGCGCAGACGAAGGAGTGTGGAACGGTCCCGTCGCGAGAGGCCGTTCTCAGGGAGGAGTTTTGGGGCGCGGTTGGTAGCTACCCTGCTATCCGGATGGCTGGATGTGAGCAGCTGTTTGAGTCTCTGTCTGGAAAAGTCCGATGCTGTGACTGCTCTGGTGAGTCGAACGGTCGGGTGGTGGGCGGCCTTAGCAAGGACATCCGCCTCCTCGTTTCCAGCGATCCCTACGTGGGAAGGCAGCCAGTGGAAGGAGATGGCTACCCCCACTTCAGAGAGGGCCGAGATTTTTACTCTCAGGAGGGTCTCAGTGACTCCGTGTCGATAGTGATCGGAGAGTGCCTGGAGAGCCGGTCGCGAGTCACTTAGCACCGCCACTGGTTTTGTCGGGGGGTCCTCAGCCAGGAGGTCTGCAGCCAGGTGGAGTCCCGCCAGCTCAGCTGCTGTGGAGCTCGCGCGAAAAGGAAGTCGGCACTGCCTGCTCCTGCCCTCAGATGGGATGGTACATGCCGCCGCTGCGGAGCCATTGGAGAGCACGGAGCCATCCGTGTACACGAGCAGCCTGCCGTCCAGCTCTTCCAGGAGTTTGCCAGTAGCTGCCTGATGTAGTGCTGCTGCTGGCGTCCGGCGCTTTGATGCTCCATACAGGGATAGATGCACCTCTGGAGGCTTCTCATGTGGTGGAAGTGTGACCATGGGCACTGGTCGCTGTACAATCAGCTCCTCGTAGAGCTGACCGAGGCCCCCCATGCGAGATAGTGGCTGGCTCCGCAGTCGGCAGAGCAGAGCCCCACCATCTGGAGCACAGTGCAGACGGTCAATGTGCCCAAGGGCACGTTGGAGCATGTGCAGCGACAGTGGCCATTCGCCAGCCTCAGCCAGTGTGGCAGCAATTCGAGAGTGCTTGGGGAGACCTAGGATGCTCCTAACTGCACTCCTGTGCAGTCTCTCGAGTTGTTGCTTCCTGGCTGGAGATAGTAGAACCAGCGGCAGGGCATATAGCAGGATGGATGTGGCCGCCGCTTGGTTCATCCGCAGCGCCCACTTGACGGTGCAGCCCCGACCACGCTGCTGCATCTTGCTCACTGCCCCCTGGACTCTTCGGACTTTGGAGGTGACAGCCTTGACAGCAGGAACCTAGCAGAGCCGATGATCAATGGTTAGGCCTAGATACGTGACCTGCCGCTTCCATGGGACGGTGGTGTTTGCAATGCGCAGCTGTTTCACGTAGAGGCGTGCGGAGGCTAGCGGGTGTACAAGTAGTGCCTCTGTCTTTGCCGGAGACACGGAGAGGCCACTGCCACCGAGGAAGGAGATGACCGCTTCTAATGCCCTCTGTAGAGAGCCCCGGATGGCAGCGATGCTTCTCCTGGGTCCTCGTATCCACAGCGCCACATCATCTGCGTAGGTAGCGGCTGTCAGCCGGTAGTGCTGCTGCGAGTCCTGCCAGTGCCAGGTTGAAGAGGAAAGGGCTCAGCACTGATCCCTGCGGCACACCGGAGGTGATGTCTCTGGGATCGCTGAGCACCTTGCCTACCCGTACACGAAAACTCCGGCATACCGGGAACGCGGAGATGAAGCCCCGGAGACATCCGGTGACGCCTCAGCAGTCCAGTGCAGCCTCGATCACCTCGTGCGGCAGCCGGTCAAAGGCACTCTGGACGTCCAGGAGCAGCAGCATGGCGATGTCCCCACTGCCCCTGGCATCCTCCAGGGTGGCCACCACATCTGCGATGGAGTCCGCCGTTGAGCGCTTTTGCCTGAAGCCAGATTGCTGTTCTGCAAAGTACTTCTGCTGGGCAGCCATCCATTCGAGCTGTGATAGGGCCATCTTCTCCATCAGCTTGCATGCTGCAGAGGTAAGGGAGACTGGCCTGTAGGAGGAGAGCGAAGTCGCAGGCTTCCGTCGCTTCAGCATAGGCACCACCACAGCCGTCAGCCAGCTCTCAGGCAAGACCCCGGTGCTCCAGTAGGAGTTGAACTGCTCCAGGAGTCGTACCCGTTGTGGCTCTGCAAGGTTACGCAGCATCTGACAGGTTATCCTGTCGGCTCCTGGGGCACTCCGTCGTCGTGTGAGAGCTAGCGCCGACTCGAGCTCGTGCATGCGGAGAGGCTCGCTGCATAGGGCAGAGATCTGTGCTGCCACCCACTCTGGATGGTGGCAGGGAGGGAGGCAGCGTCTTGTGGCGACCGTCGAGGGCAGGATCTGCGGGACTGGAGACCTCTCAGCAAACCGGTCGGCTAGGCGCTCGACCAGCGCCCGCTCGCTGATGCCCATGAGGACGGCCACGGTTAAAGACTGGCGTTGCACACTTGGAGCATCCATCAGTGACCTTAGCAGGTGCCAAGCTCGAGTACCATCTGGATTGTGACTGATGGTGGAGCAGAGGCTCTCCCAGCTTTGCCGTCCGCGTCGTTGGGCGTGGCGGCGGCAGACAGCATCCACGCGGCGGTAGGCCGTCCATTGTTCCGGAAGCATGGTGCGCCGGGCCCTGCGTTCCACACGGCGCCGAGCAGCTCGCAGTTCTAAATGGCGTATATCCGGAACTGGTTTGCCCTCTCGGACTGTAGAGCGTATGGTAGCGGCATTGGCGCACTCCACGATCATCTGCAACAGATCCCCGTCGTTGTCCGCCTACCGGCAGAGCTCACGGAAGGCCTTCCAGTTGACTGTGAGGCACTCTCTGCTCCTGGAGGACTTGCCTCGAAAAGGAGTCAGGAGCAGGGGCAGATGGTCGGAACCCCAGGTGTCAGGAAGCGTCTCCCAGCTGTACCGGCAGTCCTCTGTGGACAGGCTCAGGTCGATTGCCGTCTGTGTTGGACGAGCTCCGCGCTGAATGAAAGTGGGGGCGCCAGTGTTTAGAATCTGCAGGCCGAGTTGGTCAGCAGCATCCCGTAGTGCCTTGCCACGAGGACAGCAGTGCTGGCCACCCCAGGCTGTGTGGTGGGCATTGAAATCGCCACAGAGGACGAAGTCTTTGCCAAGGTGTCTAGCCAAACGCAGCAGGCTGGAGGGGTCCCAAGGCTGGCAGGGTCGGACATACACACAGGCGATAGAAGTGTCCACGACCCCGATGTGTACGCGCACTGCACAGCACTCAAACGGCCCGCCAGCCAGGTCAGCCACTTGTATCTCCGCCTGGGGTAGCTCTCGCCTCACGTACACTGCGCAGCGGGGAGCTCCCTGCTGATGTGTGTCATCGAGGCAGGGGGCGGCCTGGCATGAGTCCTGTGAGCAGGAAGTGCGAGCACTGTAGCCCACGTAGCCTGGCAGTCGCAGCTTCTCTGCAGCAACGTACACCTCCTGCAGAGCAAGCACATCGTATTCACTCTGCAGGAGATGTAGCGAGAGGTCCGCATGTCGCCGCCGCAGACAGTTGACGTTCCACTGGAGAACACTTGGACGACGGCGGCCCTTCCTTGTAGCAGAGGAATCAGCCATGTTGGATGGTCTGGTTCTGGAGTGCCACTGCCTGTAGGCAGATGGTGTGGAAAGGGTGGTCAGCAGGAAGCATGGTGCTGACTGCCTGCATAGTCAGCAGCAGGTTTGCCATCAGCTGTTCCACGGTTGTCTGCACCAGGGGGGTGGTGGGGGGTGTCGTCGAGAGGACAGCAGTGGCCTGCGACACCGGGCGTTGGGAGCTGCGTGGGGCTGGTACCGGAGCCACAATTAGTACATGACCGGGGTTGTTGGAGAAGTACGGGAGAGGCCTTTGCCCTGCAGTGGGCGTAACCAGGCTGATGATGACTGATTAAAAGCGTGTTCGTCGTCATAATTAGGAAATAAAATTATGTGACTGTAGCACTGACATGCTGTTTTTGTACCAGCAATAATGCCTTATACAAGGTTGATCCGCGACATTCTTCACTTTGGGCACTTCTGGTCAGCACTTCCTTGCTAGCTGAGCACCGTTCACTTAATGTGTGTTTCCTAAAGAGAAAGTCACAATAATTATGCGGCAGCTTGGTGAAATTTTTGCTTGCATTGTGATGTGGCAACTTATGTGGCTGTCCAACGTAAACAACACTTGTCAAGTATTTCAATCAATCAATCAATCTATTTATTTGGCATCCATTACAGCATCTGCACATAACAAATGTGAGGGCAAGAACAAAAGGCTGTAAGTAAGAGCTTGACACAGTTCTTGCCCCTATCCTTGGCAGCCCAAAACAAAAACACACGTATAAATATTGTGTAAGTACACATGTCTTAGTTCGCATATACACCCCTTTGGCATAACTATAGTAAGTACGAAACCAGAATATTAGAATATAAAGGAAACAGGTACATCAGAAAATATGTGTCTATTACGAAAGTCCCACATTGCTTGAGCAAATGGCGTTGCCTCTCATAAATATATAAAAAATGTAATATGTCTGCACAAAGAGGGCTGGAAACATTTACAATTTCCTACATTAAAAAAATATATCAATTTTTTTCAGAGAATTAAATGCAGGTTTGACATACATTATGAGGATTGTCAATACATTGCAAATACTTATTTTATTTTGTTCGATACAATAACAACATAGCTACGGAAGTGCGCAAAAATGAAAAATGCAAAAGCCTTTTTCCCCATAAATGTAAAACTCAGATTCAAAACAAAGCAAACTACAGGCATTCAGTCATACTACCTTTTATACAAATAAACACATGTCACTTTTCCAAAGACAGGTGTTCAGTAATGCAGTAAAAGCTTGTTAATTCACAACTCGTTAATTCGAAGTTTTGGATAATCCAAAGCAGCTGCTGAGGTCCATCCAACAATGTATTGAAAGCAATTTGTAACACATCCTGCTTATTCATACCAAAATCCGCACCGCCAACGATAATTCGAATTCCACACCATCGTGGATGTGGAGAGTGCTAGTGCGCGGGAGCACATTGGCGACGCCGGCGACGCTGCAGGGTCCGGGCAGCTTTGCTCTTTCCATCTGCGGCCCTTTGTTTATTCCTGACTGGAGAGAGATTTGTTTGCGCCTCGCCAGGCATGGCTAACGCCTCTGTTGCAGGTCGCTTCTCTCACTCTGTCTCTTGAGACCTTCAAGATAAAAACACGGATGCAGCGCTGCATTTCTTTGTTCTTATTTCATGTAACATTTTTGAGGCCTTGCTCTTTCTCTACAAGGTGTTCTGATGAGAAGCGGCACCAGGTAATGTCAGGAGCATGGCTGGCGTGACATTTATTGGCGCTCGCAGTACCAAAAAGCATAGCCTTTGAGATTCGTGGCTATTACTCAATGGAAAGCATCGATGAGAACAATGGAGACAAACGTCACAGCAGGTTGTTGTACGTTTTGCACGTACATTTTAGAGTGCAGCTCTTGTTCCTGCGGTGAGCGTCGGTGGTCCAAAGGCACGTTTGTAGTCCGACGTTCTCAGCGCTCATCACTTGCAACCAGTCATGCTACGCCACTTACGCTGCGCGAGCGAGGAAGGCGGGGTGGAAGTGCACCCTCTCCTGTTGCGCACAAGGCACGAGGGTGAGGTGAGGGAGGGATCTTCTTCTCCGGCAGCTGCTGCTTATGGTGCGGCAGTGCGGGCACTGTATCTTGAAAGCGATCTGCAACGTGGCCAAAGTGCGCACCCATGTGGCCCTCATCTTCAAAGCGATCTGCGATGTTTGCAGAGTGCGAGTAGTGCCAGTAGCTTTGTACGCGCTGTGCTTTCGACGTTTCGTATGCGGTGAAGTGAGAAATGTATGAAGGTCAATTGACTCACTGCTGCTGCTGCGATTCCTCACTGTAGCGCTTTTGAGCAAGTTTCTGTGGCCATCGAGTGAGATGTGTTCATGCTTACCTGTGTGCACGGGACACCGTGCATGTTAATTTAGTTAGTAAGCGAATGTTTACAAGCTTATATGGCCGATAAAACTGCTGTCCTTACTTCGTATCACTATCTACTAATCTGCTATCACAATCGATGCTTCACCTTTCAGATGAAACTGCGACATTCTTTTTCTCCGCACCATGCATTGTGGGTTGGTGCAGTCGACGCGATGAACGCGCGGATGGAGCAAGAGCCATCTCGATGACGGGCACGTCGGACCGCGTTGGCCGCGTCCAATTACGTTGGCTGTGGCAGTGCTTCGGACTGTAGACATTGTTGTTTATGCCAACCCGATGTAGCGTGTGCGCGTGCGCTCACGCTATGTCGGACCATATACGCGCCTTAACCGAGCCATTTTTTTCTCCAACTTTCATTAGGTCGAATTTTGTATAATTCAAATTTTCATAGCATCCCCGCGGAATTCAATGTAACAACCTTTTACTGTATGCTGTTTTATCACACTCATTGAAGATTTTTTTATGTCAATGCCATGTTTTTCAGTTTTAATGAGAAAGCTTGGTACACAATATGATAATCTACTGAACCCATAAAGGCGACAGCCATTTTGCTTTTTCTGTAATGTTATTTATTTATTTATTTATTTATTTTTACAAGATACTCCTAAAGGCCCTCATGGCTGACTGTATTACATGGGGGGAGGGATACAGGCAATTGACAAAAATAGATTACACAACAAATTCATTGGAAAAAGAAGTTAAGCACACGTCATGTGTCATTAGAATATAAGTACCGAATACTGTTAATTCCAAAAAGCACAAAGAAAAACAAAAGAAGCAATAACATGAACAGGGTAGTAGTAAAAAATTATATCAATTATACGTCTTCCAAACAACAGCATAAAATGAAATGAAACAACATCTACATTATTAAAGATACAAAGTAAAAAGAAACAGTTCAAACATGAGATAATAATATACACATCATGTTAAGCATGGGTGTGGGCAGGGCAGTTAAGGCAGACAACAGATTGCAAGACTTATCGGGATCAGTGGCAGTAGCAACACATGGAGGTGGGGCATTCCAGTCAGTTATGATGCGTGATATGAAAGAATGTGCGTAGTTAAATGTACCACATGATAAGCGCTGAACTTTAAACGGATGGTCGCAGTGGTCAAAGATGAAAGAAGGCAAACGAAAAAAGTCATTATGAAGTGTTGAGTGATGATACAGCTTATGAAAAAGTGGTAGACGTGCAGCTTTTCAGTAGTGACATAGTTCTTACAGGCCTGTGTGTTTCTTTAATGCTGTGATGCTGGTGTGACGTGAGTAATCAGAGTAAATAAAATGAATTGTGCGGTTCTGCAATGATTTAATGTTATTAATAATTATGCTTGATGAGGGTCCCAAATAGCCAAAGCATATTCAATTTTAGGTCTAATTAGTGAACAGAACACGGCCTGTAATCGGAGGAGAGATATAGCATTCCATCATTCACTTGAAAGTGGCAGGCGCGTTGCAGAGGCCGAACGGCATGACGGTAAATTCAGATGTTACAAAGGCTGTCTTTTGCGATCGGCCTCTGCCATCGGCACTTGCCAGTACCCCGAGCACAGATCCAGTAAGGAAAAGAATTGTGCTCCCTGTAGACTGTCCAAAGCATCGTCAATGCGCGATAGAGTATAGACATCTTTGCGTGCTATTTGGTTAAGGCAGTGATGGTTGACGAAGACCTTTATGGAGCCATATTTTTTTTAATGAGGGCAACCGCAGATGCCCAGGAGCTGTTAGAGGGCTGGATGGTGCCACACTCCAGCATGCCCTCAACCTCAGTGATCCAGCATTCAGCGGCCGACACACGATACGGATGCTGGCGCTATGATGTTTGTTGACCGGTGTCAATACGCTGAACAGCTGCAGACGCTCGGCCCAAGGCTGGTTGGTCAGTGTCAAAACGCTGGAGGAGCTTGATAATTTCTGTGTGCTGCGCAGGTGTGAGTTCTGCATCGGCGCCACGAATGAAGACGTCTACAGGGGCATCGGTTTCAGCGGTAGAAGTGATGGCACAGATCAGAAGTGATGCCGTATCACCAAACTTGGTAACAGGGAGAATGCAATCGAAAGCTTCACAGGTCCTCAGGCACTCGCCACAGAGTAGGGATCATGGGCAGGCGGACAGATTGCACACGTAAAGGGCAGCAGAACTGTCGCAAAAAGTGACAACAGCAAACGAAAGCAGAAAAAGTTTTGGCGGCACTTAGAAGTGGCCGATGGCATGAATGGAAGGGTGAGTTCACAGCAGAGTTACATGACATAAGGACCAGAGTGGCGGTAAAAGGTGCAATGTCAATGTCAGAAGCGGCAACAAATTTAGGAGAATGGTGGTCATCAGGATAAAAGTAAAAGCACAGCAATGATAACATAAGTTCGGCACGAGCGCAGTCGACATGAGCTTGAGGAACTGTTGGAAAGTTCCATCCAAGGATAACATCATGCGAGGAACAAGATAGGACGACAAATTTGGCAACATACATAACACTTTGAATGACGACCCGGGCTGCTCACGATGCTGAAGGCTGAATGCGATGCGATGTTGCCACACACAGAGAGGTAAGTGCAGTGGTCACTTTGTTCAAATTGAGACAAAGCTTCTCACTAATAATAGAAATGGTGGCTCAGGTGTCAATGTGTATGGGGATGCCCTCTACAGACAGTGCAATTTCGTTCACCGGGGAGGAATGAGGCCTTGGAATGTTCAACATAAATGCAGTTCTTGCCTCTGGAACTGTGACTGTTAGCTTTCCCTTCGGGCTGGGCTGGGTCGGCAAACCATTGGGGAAATGGATAGATGAAGTGGGAAGGACGACTGGCGTAAATCAAAGGGACGGCGACTGTAAGACGAGTCCAGAGGAAGATTATATGAGACATGACACCGAAGTAGAACAGGCATGTAGCTTGAGGCGGCCCCCATTGTCAGGTAAACGGAAGCTGCGATGATGGCAGAATTGTGCTACGTGGCCCCGAAAACAGCAGGAATAGCATACTGGCCAGTTATCAGGTGTTCGCCACAGGTTGGCGACAGGGGCCCCAGCTGCCAAGTAAGGGACGGGAATTGGACGTGAAGGTGGTGGCAGCACCTGGACAGTGCCAGTGGCCTGGTCAGAAGCCGGAGAAGCATGTGGCTGGGCGACAGCGTTAGCATAAGTTAACGGTCCAGCTACAGCCTGCGGAAGAGGGGCAGGTGGTTTTAAAGGATGCAAACTCTTTGTTGAAGAAATCCATACCAGATTTCCTCTCTATTTCTTTACAAAGATAACGTTTAAAGGCATCAAGTTCTCCAGTCATCGTCAATGTTGGTTAACAACATGCAACAACAGTTACAATGGCAGCATAGGCTGCAGGATACAAATTGATGTAGTGACTGAGAATCTGGAAGGTTCAAACCTTAACAGCCAAGTGGAGGTGTTAAGGGTCCGTTCTGTACGCCGCGCTGGCTGCCAAGTGTCCGTCGCAGTGGTCCGGTGTCCTTCTATCCGATACCAAAGTGTCGCGTAGTAGCCATGTGGTACTGTGCAGGCTGGCCTTTTTCTCACTGCAGCTGTCACATAGCTTGGCCACGAACTGCCAGGCAAAAAGCCGCACCTGCTATGGAAGATGCTCAGCAGACAAGTGGAAGTGTTAAGGGTCCGTTCTGTACGCTGCCGCGGCTGTCTCTAGCATTGATGAGGTAAATTGTTGAGGCATAATACGTATAGCCCACAAGGTGGTCGTAACTGTGTAAGTTCATAACTATGTGATTTTTGTGGTGCTGTAGAAAAAATTGAGATGTGCAGAACTATGGCGAACAGCTTTTTGGTGCCATACTTTCTCTTTGTTGCTAATTTGGCCTTGACTTGTGAGCCATGGTCATATGTCTGACTTCCATTTCGGCACACAACAATATGCCATATCGTTCTGTAAGATAAACATAACTGTGTTGCCTTACCCATTCTAAAAATCTGACAGTACATACATATGCACACCAAAAAACAGTTTATAGGATCAGAGTACAAGCAGCTAAAGGAGCACTGCATTTCACATTCTTGGGCAGCACAACATTTGCCAGAAATTACTTTGTCCATGCACATATTTCATGCTTAAACTTCAACATGCACTCATAAGCTTTCACCACAAGCTGAAGAAGCACATGTGCAAAGTACAAATATGACATACAAATTAAATGTCCAAGGATACAGACAGCCAGGTGAAACGGAGATACAGCCTTAAGGATATTGTCTATGCTGTTACATTTTATTTAATTAATGACAATCGTCAGAATACTTACTTGGTTCTATGACTCCAGTATGATAGATGCACTTCATCAACCTAAGCTTTGCATTTTCGGTGAGACAGCTGCAAAGAAGACGTAAGCGCAGCAGCAAAACATTCACAATGACATCACAAACATGCATTGCGTCTTCCAAAAAAGGAAATCGTCTGCTACCACATGCAAATGGCGCTCGCAACCTTTTTTTTATGTGAAGAGGGCAAACAACTTTTGTTGCCTGTTGTCTCTGTGACAGTGCCATACCATGGTCGCCTAGTCCCTGGTGAGGGTTGTCTCGACCCTAAATATGCTGACTTTAACCCTGAGTAAGTTGTACCTCCATAGATGACAGCCGTCTTGCAGTTATCCGGCAGGCATAAAAGTGTATACAGAAGGACAGCATAAACAGCATGCGTGCACAGGCGCGCGTGCACCGTTGCAACATTGGATGCCACGACGATGCAACTCTCATTTTTGTGTAGTAGTCTGTGCATACCACATTCATTATGCCTGTTTCGGCGATTTGTAATGACCATCCTTCCATCATGGGAACAATGACTGCTCAAGCGTTCCTGTTGATGCGGCCTGCGGCAGCGAGTACACTGCAACATGTGTTGTCGCCATGTAGTGTCGTAAAGGATGAGTGGTTACTGCGCCGTTATCAAGAGATCAGGCTCGGCAGCGCTTCGTTCGCGCATTGCCAATTGCTGATAATGGTTTGCAGTGACGCTTTGACTTTCAAACATTGCGTTTCTTTTGCCCGAAGCTACATAGATGACGTAATTTTACTACCCTTGTGTGGCTGACGTACAGTTTTAATGCTGAGACCGTGATGTCCGAGACCTTCGCAGAGTGGCGGAATGCCGTAGTAGTTTCCAGAGTTTACACTCCTGGCCAACTAGAACGCTTTGATTTCTTGTATATAAAATATATTGCTAGCTCTTGAATAAAATATGGTGGCTGTGCTTGTAGTTTCGAAATGTATTGCGCCACATTTCATTCTCCAGATGGACATACTTTTCTAACGCAAGTTTTCAGCTGCCATATTTATTCGAAGATAGGTTGAGTATGAATATAGGTTGACCTCTATTTATTGTGCTCTCCAAGACATAAAAAGAAGTATTCAAATATGGATTGACCCATATGTTTAGGGAAACAGAAAAATTGGAACATGACACACCTTTGAGCTCGGCTTGCCCACTCGCTAGTCGCTGCCACAAGCCACATCCTCATCAGAACTGTTGGAAGAGTTGTCCTCGTTGGATGCTTTGCAGGCGTCCTCGGCATCCCAAATGACGTCCTCGGTGCTATTGAGTGCATTCAAAATACACCATTTCTTGAAGCCAGACCTAACACTTTGAGGGTCAATGACGTAAATATACGGCGCCACGAACAAGTCCAAAAATGGTGAATGCTGTACATTTACGGCGCCGTGTGTACGTTTAAAAAGCGTGCCAATTTCCGAACTTTTTTTTTTTCTGTCATATGATGCCACTATGTGGGAATGCAGGGAATTATTTTTGTGTGCCTCTCTCTCTCGGTTTTCGTTGCATGGTTTGTTTTAGCACTAGTTTGCTCCCGCGCATCTATATACTACCGCTGGCGCGTGCGCGGGCGGGAGGTGATTCGGGTTTTGTTCAGCGGGCGGTTTTGGCTTTTTGAGCTTGCAAAACTGATGGCTATCTTGTTACTAATTGCTCATAGGGCGACCACCTCTTTCTCGCTCGTTTAGTGCTCAAAGCGGTGCGCATAGGACGGATGCCGCCATGCATGTGTTGCTTCTTTTTTTTGGCATTCGGAAAAACTAATTGCCTCTGGTTGGCGATAAGACGAAGACTAGCAGAAGTTTGTCACACGTTGTGCTTTTTTGATAGGCACACAACCGGACAGTTTTCTTGAGTGCGCGCACCTATGCAGTTCGATTACACTATGGATGTACATATGCAAGAGCAGGACTATTTGAGTCTTGCAAAATATTCCCGTCTGCGAATTTTCAAGGCCTTGAACTATGTGTATAAAAATGCGTCAAATTTTTAATTATTACAAATTTATTTCATTTTTTATTGTTGTTATTCATGAATGAAGAGTACATATATATCAGCGCAAAATATATTTTTCTCACTTTACGGTCACACTAGAAAAATTGCAGTAAATTTTTTTCAAAATAAGCCCCTAAGAAGATTTGAAATCTGCAATAAAATAAATCAAGCCTGGGCGGTCGCATATGGCGAAAAAAATCGACCCTCAAAGGGTTAATAATTAAAGGGTTAAAAAAAATTATTAATAATGCAACCTTGACCGATGTTGCAACTTCGCTGAGGGGAGCTTTTTTATGCCGTCCCGTCAGTGTTCTGGCGGCATTGTCTTTCATGAGCCACTCTTTGTAGGACTTGGCCAGATGTTCCTTGAAAGGCTCGTTGACGGCGACGTTCAGTGGTTGCAATTGAGACTGATGACCAGGTCTGTGTGGGCTTTCTGAAGGGCCTCCTTGACAGCCGGGCAAATGTGGCCTTTGAATGAGTCCAACACCAGCGTGTTTGGAAGATGAAAGTCTGCTCCTGGTTGCTTCATCCAAACCAGCACAAACCAGTGTTTAATAACCATGGCCTCATTCATGAATCCTTTTTCATTCACGTGGATGATCACCTTCTTGGGGGACTGCTCATTTCTTTGGGATGCTTTTCTCACAAAACACGATGTATGGTAGCAGTTTCCTTCTATCTGCAGTGCAGCAGAGTATAACAGTGAATTGCTTGTGCTCGCAGTCTGTTGTCAACAGGCGCACATCCTTTGCTCTTTTCATTGTGACTCTCGTGCAGCCGGCCATGTTGAAGTAGACCTGTGTTTGTCTGGTGTGCACGAGCTGGTCGAGAAGGTAATCCTCCTGATGCCAGTGCTTGAAAAAATAGTGCTGGAACACTACCAGCTGTTTCTCATATTCAGCTGACAAAATGCTGGCAGATGGTCCTTCTACAATCGTTGCACCGCGTGAACATTTGGACCCAGCCCCAACTTGCTCTAAACACTGACTGGCTGATCCCATCTCGTGGCGCCAACTGCCGGGCTTTCATCTGAATGTCCTCACAGGACACCCAAGACTTTTTGCACACTCCTCTTCCACGTGAAGCCTAAGTTCTTTCTTGAGAGTCTCATGCCTCCCGGTTGCTGGGCCGCGATAAGCATAATGCCACCCATTGCATGCAAAAAGTTGGTCCCGCTGCTTCCTCCAACCCCTAATCAGCTTTTCATTCCTGTCGAACTCACACTGAGCGGTGCAGTTGTTGGAGTTCTCGGAAAAAAAGTACCACTTGACGCTTGAAGGCAGCAGTGTAGCTCTGCCTTCATGACATAGTCGCACAGCTGCGCAACAGCAAATGCCAACCGCCATGTATAAATGATTGCACAAAGGTGGTGCAGAGGGAAACAACCAATGAACAAGTGTGTTTCTTTAACCAGAAACTTTTTTGCAACTTATTAATTGTGCTAAAACTTTTCTTGAATTTTTAAGTGGTGCAAATTTTGTATTTTCACTATTTGTGTATTGCATGACTGCGGCTTTAACATGCAGTGTTGACATGCATGCCAGGGCGATCTGATTTGTGGCCTCCGCCCTCACGGCTCTGGTGGCAGCTCTGTATAAGTAGAGATTCTCTGATCATGAATATAGTTGAATAGCAAATTGTGGGTAACATTACTGGAAAAAAAAGGTTGACCTATATTTGAATGAATATAGTAGGTGCGAGAATGAACTGAAGACAAAAATGACATGGAAAATCAGGTTTTTGGACCAAAGTGCTGTCAAATTGTAACTGCTGACGCCAAATTCAGTGCAGATAATTTTTGAGCGTATTTAAGGGCTATTTCATATCTATAGCAACCCTATAAATATAATGACCACTTTTCGCGGATCGATGAAGTTTATTATAAACGTCTTTGACTGTAGCAACACACAACATGTTGCCACCTTCGAAACAAGTTACGTTTGAGGAATGCACTGCAGCAGGACTCTTCTTTCATGCTTTCCTAAGAACAGTCAGTGCCGCTGCGAATCCTGCGCATGGCCTCAGAGATGCATGGCATTTGCGAATGCTGAGGAACTTGTCTTGTGGCAACTAGGCTCCTCTCTTGCCTTTCTCTCGGGGCAGGCAGCACCATCCATTGGTGTTGCCGAGAAGTCCATGTGTGGCCTTCGAGACGAGAAGCGTGGTGCACCAGTGTGTGTGAATGTTGAAAATTGTTCCCCTCACTTGCCATGCATGCAGTGGCACCTCTACTTAAGTGAGCCAGTAAAGATTCCTCTTGGGCGAGTTCGTTGATGTGTATTGAAGCCACTGTAGCGCAGAGAAGGGGACGGGACACCACGGGTGCTAGTTGGCGAGAGGTTCATTGAAAAGGGGTGCATACCCAGTGCATTTGTGGTGCAGCCTGATAAAGCATCTGGTTGCTCTTTTTGAGGAACCGTTGTGACATGGGTTCGATTCCACTTAGCATCGAAGAAATGTAAGGGATCTTGCTCGCCATTGTGGAGCAGCACATTATCAATGGCACATTCAATCGAAATTTGCAATGATGATATCTTGCGACAACAAAATGTTTTCATATCCCCGGCAAACATTCATATGATTCAATGCATTTCGCACCTCTCGATAACGAAATGTCTCTGTACTGTGATCCCACATCAACAAAATTCGCCAAAATGTAACCCTGCATATTACCTGCTCGCGCAAGGCTAGCAGGCTTCAAAATGTGTTCAAATGGGTTTACATTGCACTAAAATTATGTAAAATACCACCACATTACCCTTGCATGGGCGCCGCCACTTTTGTTTATAAAAACAACCTCGTGCCGGAAGGGATCGCGTGTGCCGGAAACATGTCATGGCCACCATATCGTTTGTTCATTACCCATTAGAAGTGGCACGCATGTTGCTACCGACATGCAACAACTGTTTTTCCACACCCAGTGCAGTGCATAGTGTGTGGCTCGGTGAGAAAAGTACAGCAAAAACAAAGAAATCCACATCCCACTGACGGATACTTGTCAATGGCTTTGGGATGACGGCCGCAGTGTAGACTGCTACACATCAGGCCGTGATTGAGCGATTGTTCGGGAATATGCGTCTTTTGTTCAAGAATTGTGGTTTCGGTACCACCCTACAGTCACTATGTGCAGATTCAGTGCTTACTTTAGGAGCTGTGCAGGAGCCGCAATCTTGACCATATCTCGTAATACCTTCGGGGATACGAGAGACGATCGCTTTTGCGCACGACACTGGATGCATCGGCAGCTACGGCCGACAACGTGTGCTCAAGAAATGACGTGTGGAGTGCTGTTGCTCTGTGCCTGGTGCCGAGTTAAGACTCACAAAAGTGATTGTATCTCCAAGTGAGATTGATTGAGAATATGGCTCAATGGCAGTGCCACCACTGCTTATTGATTCACGGGGTGTGCTTTGTGCTGTTGGCAGTGCAGTTCTGTATCCTCAAGCAAGCCTTGCCAAAGTAGGCTAACAGAATTTTGACAGTAAAGTTTCATTCTGTGACGCATTCCCTATCCGTGCTGTCATTTCACAACAAAATTCTTGAAGGGAATTCTTGTGGAATTCTTGTGAAAATTCTTGTGAAAGTGAATTTTTCCACATTCCCCAACAATTCCGTTATTGCAAGGTTCAACTGTACCTAGTTACCCCAAGTTGGTGTTAAAGACATTCATTGAAGCGGAACACACAACTACTGGCACATACCCAGCTACCCAAGTTGGCATCAAAGACGTTCATTGGAGGCAAGCACAGACCGAGTGGCACATACCTAATGTTCCATTCAACGTGAAAGAGTTTCATTGAACAGAGCTACCTACCTAGTCCCGCATCTACAGTGACCAATGTCTACACGAAAGAGGTTCTTTGAAGAGCGGCATGTATGTGCACATTGCCATATACTCAATGACCCAAGCTGGTCCTGTGGGTTGGTTTTGAACCCTGTTGCCTCAGCACAGCAGCACGACGCACCACCCTTTTGACCATGGATTACCCAATGACCCAGGTAGGTGGTAAATGGTTAGACAGAGACATACAGTAATCCCTTGTTATAATGAAATTGCTTTACTCAAAATATCACTTTATTCAAAGTTTCTTCCAGTCCCGACCCAATGCATGCATTTTAAGCTGCATTGCTCGAAGCGCACGAACAGCTTCACCTGCTTACAGTGAAGTGGTGAGCGAAGGCATCGCCGCCGCCGAGCAACGGCAATGCCTTCGCTCACCACTTCGATTCTTTTGCACATGTGTCAAATTAATACTGCCGATGAACTAGTCTCATGCAGGCATAGAACAAGCCACAAAAGTACCAAGCAAGTGCAGCTGTTTACTGTGAAGCAAGCAAAAGCTGTCAAATTCCATGGTGCAGCGCACCCGAACCAGTAATCTCGGTCACAGTCATATTACTGGTGTCCCCTGTGACAGAATCCACACGAAAATAAAGTTTTCCTGATGCGATTCCAGAAAACCGCAGTCTCTTGGATGCCAAAAAGTGGCCAAAAGACCGCGAGCAGACTTGCGCTGTATCATTCCACGGGGTGAGCTCAATGAACAAAGTTTTACCGCTCTAAAGAGCACTTCTGGCACTGAAACATGCTGAAAAGCACAAAAGAAGTGTGCCTCCAATTATAAGTGCCATGTTCGACGCGAGGAGGTGTGTTAACAAATCGGGAAGATAACTTTGAGGAAGCCGGTCTAGAAATTTGCTTGCCGCTTGCCATAATTGACATAATTGATTGCCTTTCTTCCCTGCATTGCAATAAAATACCACCCCTAGCTTTGTTGCACTATTGACAGTGTAAATCCACTGATAACTTGATGAAAATACGAAAAATCTCAGCGTCGCTAGCGGCAAGTCAAGCGGCAAGTCATGGCGGGTCAACGCAAGCTGGTGTCTCCCCAGCGATTTTCTCGAGCCGGTCATGCTCGAGTAGCCCGCTCCAACTTTAGGCAGACGGTCTAAATGCGTGGAAGGGTCATTGAATTTTGTTGCTAGACACTTGTCAATGGCGTGGAGGTGACGGTGCAGGAACACCAACGCTTGAACCGTAGAATTAGCACGGTGTTGTCAACAATAGTGTGCCAAAAAACTCTCGTTTTGCAAACTTCACAGCTGCACACCTCAGGAAGAAATTGCCCAGTAACCATGCAAAGCCTCTACAGCAAAACCATTCAGTTTTCACGATAGCGCTATGTACCTACAGTGAGCGGCTAAACATTTTTTGAGCCTAACCCCCGAATGCAGAGATCTAACTTGGCTCGAACTTGACTTCTGGCAGTCTCAAGACAGCTTTGCTGCACGTCGTAAATCGTGCTTGATCTTGCGGACGACTTGCGAACGACTTGGCTGCGTTGAAGTCCGCTCAAGTTTCAAGTCTGCTCCCGGGCTAGCCTAAAACTGACTTCGTGTGTTATTCCAACATGGCAGCCTCCCGAACGGACGTCGTGCCGAGGTTAGCTGCTTTCGAGTTTGCTTGCCACTCCGTGGATACAGCATTTTCAGAGGTGCAGCCCTTGCCGAAAATTCCGCGACCCACCCTACGTGACAGAGGGAATCCGATGGAGCTGTACGACGACAAACAATTCCTTGGTTGCTACAGATTCACAAAGAGCGCCGTGCTACTTCTCGCTATGTTTCCTATCCGGGTAAGCGGAGACAACAGAGGACCACCTGTGTGCCTCCCATGCTGCAGTTGCTGATGGCTGTGATGTTTTACGGCGCTGGCACGTATCAAACAGTCACTAGAGGTCCGGTCCGCATTCCTCAGTCAACAGTGTGCCACGCAGTTGGAAAGGTGACTCTGCTCATCGCGAAGCACCTGCGCTCGATGCTGGTGCGCTTCCCGCAGTCGCGGAAAGATTGATTGCGAGTGTATTTTCTCATCTCCTGTGACTACACGTGCAATCACCAGTTATTAGCGCTCAGGACCATATTTACGCTCAGCATTCCGAGCTGTCACGCACTCATCCACTGAATATGAAACATGGGCATTAACATAATAAAAAGTAGCCCAAAATAAGCCAGACATGCACAACATGTGCGCTTACCAGTTTTGTGGTGCTTTCCCTTTTCTTTCGCAGCTTCCTCTTTCCGCTTTTGCTTCAGGTTGGTCCAGCATTTTTTCAGTTGCAGGTGATCGCGCCGTGTAATACCGTGGTTGGCATTATAATGTTTTGCTATTTCTTTCCATGTCTGATTCTTCTTGGTCAATGATGCGACATCAGTTTTCTTGCATTCCACAATATGCTTGTAGTCGTTCACGAGTGTCGTCAGCAGGCTGTTTTCGTCTTCTGTAAAACGGGGTGCCGTCTTGCGTTGCGGTGAATTCTCTTGGGAGGAGAGCGTACGTGAGTGCGACATTGCAGCATGAAAGCCTGTTGGCAGAACAGCAATTTCGTACCAAATGCGGCGCGCGGCCGTCGCGCGAGCCCCACAACTTGTTTTCCTAACAGATGACACTTTCCGAGCAGACGACACGTGCTGCCAATTTGCGATGTCTACGACTGTGCCACACTCTCCCTCTCGTTGTTCTCGATGAACCCTCCATGCGAAGTAGACAAATCGTTTGCACGTGTCATTTTATTTATTTATTTTGTTTTTTATCAGGTGTTGTCACCCATATGGGCCCGGACAGGGGACTCTACGGCGCTCGGTACTCTTCGTTCGCAGCACATGTTGCAGTTTTTTTCTTGTTTGTTACTCCGGCCTAGTGCGTTCGAATAGGTTGGCTTTTTATTCAAAGGGTCACGTAGCCCGAGCAGAACAAGGGCTGTTGCCTTCCTCCTGGAATGCCTATAGGCGAAAACAGACGCGCGAGCTCCCTCAGAAACCGACCGTATGCCTCGTCTCGGCCTCTTGTATCCGGTTGCCGACCCAGACGGCGCATGAACGCCTTGCGGCAATCGAGAACAAAAGCCGTTCAAAGACCACCATACGAACCAACCATTTCGATCGCTTCTCTACGGCCAGTTATACAAACACGCAACAAGACCTCTGAGGTAAAGATAAGCTAAAACCAAAATAAATGTGACCATAAAACTGATTTGCGCTCAAATACACTGTTGCCTAAAAGTGTAGCAGCGACTTGAAAAAATGGCGAAACCTGCAACTCAAAAAGCGCGCCAAAACACAGAAACTTGAAGACCACTTAAACCCGCCGGGAACGCGTGCTTTCCGCAAGCAACACTGCCCATCGCAGCGGCGGACGTAGCCAGATGGAATAAATTTATGCAAACTATACTTCAGCACTTATGCCCTGGTAGAAATTTGGAAAGATACATACTTTTTTGCTGTACAACGTGCCTTACGCTAATAAATTTATTGTTAACCTCAAACAGAGACGAGCAACCTGCTTTTGCATTAAAGCACAGTCTTGACTTGACGAAGCAAGTCAGCTTGAGCGTCTATGAAACGCGAAAGCCGACTTGGGCGTTTTGAAGTCCGCCTCTTGCTTCGGGCCGACTTCATCAAGTCAAGTCCAAGCCCGATCCAAGTTAGATCTCTGCATTCGGGGGTAACAAACACTACCTCAGACTCGAGCCACGGCATTTGCGGCGCCTTCCAGTGTGATACTCGTGGTCTTCCGTGACCACCGCACCCCCCTATAAAAGAGACCACTGCCTTCACCTGGTCATTCGCTCTCCAGTCTGCAAGCCACATGGACGCTAGTCACTCCTTGCACTCCTCTTAATGTCAACTCCTTGCCTCCTCGCTGGCACTTTGGACGCCGCTGCTCCTCCAAAGCTGCCTCTTCCTGCCTGCCCTCCCAAACCCAATCTTCCACCGACGGGTGCCCTTCCGTGGTTCCTGCTTCTTGGTCTCCACAACTCCGATTGCCTTTCTTCCACTACGCATAAAGCCGATGCCAAGCCCGCCATTGCAACCGTAGCCATAAGCAGAGCTTGCACTGACGAGGAAAGCGAGGTGCCCTGACGACATTTTGAGGCTTCTGCCTTCTGCATCGCCTGCCACGTTCAGTCACTTCGGCCCTGACGGCGCGTGCGTCTGGATCCGTGCTGCAGGCCATGTGATTTTGAGTTATTTGGAGTGTATCGTTAGGCGTGTCTCGCATGCGCCTTGGCGTATGTTTTTGTGGTCTACAGCAATAAATGGCTCCGTCAGTCTCCGGGTGAAAGTGTCGGACTTCAGAGCAGAAAGTTCTGCTGATAAAAGAAGTGGAAAAAGGTGGCTGGCAGAAAACTGACATTGCGAAGGAATTTGGCATACAGCCATCTACTTTGTCAACTGTATTGAAAAACAAGGAAGCTGTGCTTGATGGCTTTGAAAAGAGCTTCTCGGCGAGGAGAAAGAGGAATTGTGATTCTATATAACCCGAAGCGGAAAGTGCACTCCTACAGTGGCTGAAGAACGCCAAGAGTGCAAATTTTCCCTTACATTGTCCTGCACTTCCTGCAAAATCCAAAGCTCTCGCACTCCAAAGGGCGCCACAAAGTGCAGCAATGACTGGCTTGAGCGATTCAAGAAATGACACAGCATGACCTCGAAGTTGATTGTTGGTGAAAGCGCAGCTGTGAACTTCGAAGCTGTAGATGTATGGCGCCAACATTGGCTCCAAGCTTTACTTGAAAAGTATGAAGACAGAGACATCTGCATCCTAGATGAGGCTGCATTTTTCTACTAGATGCTACCTAATCACACGTTCCTAATCACTACTGCTGGCGGATCCTCATCTGAGCAAAACAGAGCAAGGCGCTTGTCACGGTGCTGTTTGGTGCCAATGCAACAGTTGATGACAAGCTTCCCTTGTTGATACTGGGGAAGGCGGAGAAGGCGCGGTACTTCCGTAATGCAACTACTGTGTTTACTCGAACCTAGGCCGGCCCCAATTCTAAGCCGACCCCCGAATGTCTGAAGCCCGAAAAAATTTAAAAACTTACCTTGAATGTAATCTTAACAAAAAAGTGAAGATGGCATTCACAAAATTAGAACATCATTTATTTAATATGAACATGCCCAACTCACTCTACATCATGATCGCTGCTAGCCTTATATGCATGCTCATACGCTTGCGGATACGCGTATGCTCACGGCCGCGCGCCCACACATGTGCAGACAGTGCAGCACAGCTCGTACATGTTAAAACACAGCGCAATCTTGGTGAACAGCTCCTCTCTGTAATCGTGCGCTTATCTTCCTTATCGCTGTCATCTTCTTGTTGTGGCACACGCAAAAAGAATCGCCTATTGCCCCCTCCAACAATGGACGTTTTTCTCACCGATGCCGAAGTTCCACCCAGCTTGAACTTTCATGATGCCTCTGCGGCTAGCACAACTTTTCGTTTGAAAGCAACACTATAGTGACATCGCCTGTCAAGTGCCATTATGATAACGCCACACCGCACGCCAATATGACACAACTCAAAATGGTGACGTCGCTCGTGTATTTCAATTGGCTACTGGTGTGGCAGTAGTGGCTGCAGCACTGATTTTTCTAGATGGCGCTAGCTATGCACCATATTTATCATTTTCAATTGCAAACTGGCGCCTTTTTTAAAATCCTTGAATCTAAGCCAACCCTTGAGTTTGGCATATGATTATGTGAAAAAAAAAAAAAAAACGATTGGCCTAGATTCGTATAAATACGATATTCTCAAGAACTGCATCTACAAAAGTAACAAGCTAGCATGGATGACTGCTGCTACTTTTTAAGACTACATACGCCTTCTGGATAGACTGTTCGACGCAAAGAATTCATATTATAATTATTTTCATAATTCACAATCTCGACAACCTCGAGGCGATCACTGTAGAATTTTCGCCTGCAAACATTCGCGGTACCGATGGATCAGGGCATCCTTAAAACCACCCGGAAGCTGCATGTACTGCAAGACTCTCTTGCAGCGCATGCTCACAGTGTATGCCGCCAGCAAGAGGTACGACATTGATTTGCTTGGTGCGATCCATTTGCTGAACTTTTCATGGAAAGAGTGCACCTTCGAAGGTTGCCAACTGCTTTGCGCAAGCCGGCTCTTTCCACGCCATCAGTGACCTTGACGATGACCGAACTTGCAGCGATCTGTACGAGGCTGTTCATAAAATTGCTTGCCAAGAGGTAGAAGATCACTTCGAGACATTCGCGTTGGCTGACACTGCTGCTCCCTTGGTCGCTCCAGCGATGGATGTGGAGATACTAATTGACACTGTTGGTGGCCCCGATGAGGATGAAGAGCCGGCAGACGAAGAGCTATGTGAAGTGCCAATTATGGTGCAGACACGGGAGTACTTATGCCTGCTGCGAAATAAGGTTGAATGTGTGGGTGGCACCACGGCCTCATGCAATGCTTGGTAAAATTAGAACAGGGGTTGCTCGTGCCCGGTAAGAACTTGAAACAGCCAAAGCTCACTGCTTTTTAAAGTTTTGCTTCACTGAATACATTGTATTTTAACTTCCTCGCAATTGTTCTACAATTAAAGCTCAACTGTAGCTCTTCTCGAGGAGTCGCTTATATCAAATTACTGCTTATAAAGAATTTTTTTTGCCGTCCTGCTGACTGTGCTATAATGAGGGATTACTGTACTGTGACGTTGGTAGGAGTGGGCTAAACTAAAGCGATGTAGAGATGAAGCTCATAGAACATAAACTCTCGTCAGGGTAAAAGCCAGTCTGCTTTATTGCTGCTGCTGCTTTAGAGACTTTGTTGAGAGACAGGGCCTTTCGAGATGGAGTCATGCCATTGCACAGTGTAACAGGAAGTTCAGCAGTGGCATAGAGTGCTTGAATGTGAACTTGCCACATGCAAGGCAAAAGAAGAGATGGTCAAAGACGATGGAGGTAGAAGGCTTTGGACGAAAGCCGGCTTGAGGCGGTCATTGGAGATTGCGAACGTCTTCCCATTATGATCTAAGAAGAGATGGGGTCGGTGTACAGCAGCTGAAAAGAACGTCGATTGGAGTCCACCCAGAGAAACACATACACCGAGTCTTGAAGATCGCTGAATATAAGGGGTGCGTATTGACGAGCTTTGGTCGGTGTTGTATGAATACTAGAGAACAGATTGATCAAGTACTGGTTGTACTGCTTATTGTCAGACATGGTCTCGGGTGTAGGGCAGAAAATTTCAGCAGGCAGGCAAAGAGACATGTTGTACACAAAATGGGAAGGAGAGCAGAAGAGATCTTTGATGGCTGTGGGATGCCCCTGAAGGACCATGGGCACAGTTGTGACCCACTGATCAAGAATGCTGTGAGCCGTGAGGGCAGCCTTCAGTAGGGGGTGAAACTGCTCTGCCAAACTGTTATTTTGTGAATGCTAGGCCGTGGTCTTGAAACATTAGATTCCGAGGTAACTCACGAACTAGCAGAAGAGCACGGACTCAAATTGACGACTACTGTCAGCAATTGTTTCTGTGGGAATGGCAAGATGAGCAATCCATGCAGATATGGAGGTCGAAGCGACAGTTTTGGAAGTAGTGCCCTGTAATGGCATCGCCTCAGGCCACTGGGTGAATCTTTCTACGATGGTGCGAATACAGAACCCCACTGGTACGTTTTTCATGGGACCATAAAAAAAAGAAAGCTTAGGAGCCAGGAAACATAAGTGCCAGGAAACTGGAAAAATAGACAATTTTTCCACACAATTTTATTTTATTTACGTTTGAAAACAGTCGCAGTTTCACCCGAAAGACAAAGCACCACTTACATTAGTTAATTAGCAGACATCTATATAAAGTAAAGATAGTAAACTTGTACACATTCACTTATTAACTTAACTAACAAGCATAGTGTCAGCGCACTCAAGCAAACATGAACACATCACACTCGATAACCGTGGACACTCGCTGTCTGACACTCGTTGTCTGACACTGAAGGAGTGTGCTGATCTGGGCTGGTTGGTAGGTCGTTAGGATGGGATCAAACACTGCTTAGATAGGTTGAAGCGTACTAAACTGTGCTCCTACATCTGAGACGATTGTGTCCAGCAGTCCTTGTGCTGCAAATAGCCTCTGCAGTGCTCCAGTCACAGTGAGTAACGTCATCGCCGACACCCGAATGACCTTGAGCTATTTTTACCTGGAAGGTCTCCCACTCAAATGGCCCGGCAAAATCTACTTGCAGCCAGGAGGATGGCATTCGGGTGGTCTCCCAATGGTGGTCTGGTCCCCATGGCATCTCTGGCTGCATCTCCTGACATGCCTGGCACTTCAAAGAACCCATTCTTTGATAGTAGTATCTATTCCAGGCCACCACATGTAGCTGTGAGCGAGTGATTTCATCCTGACGATGCCTGAGCGTCCTGTGTGCAGGTTTCCAAGTACATGAAAAAGTAACTTTTCTGGTGCCACTACCCTATCACCCCACAGCAAAACAACCCTTGTGAATAGACAGTTCATGTTGCTGTAAAATGAATGGCTTGAATTCGGCGTTAACATGGTACCTTGGACAGCCCTTCCATGCCCAGTTCAACACAGGTGGCTATGTCCGCCGCATTGAGCGGGGGCTCCAGGATCATATTCAACAACATAACAACCTCTGCTGGATTGGAGTTATCCTACTGCAATTGCAGCTGAGGCAGCCTGCTGAGGCCATCCGCATGGACCAACTTTCGTCCAAGTCGTTGGACTATGGAATACCGGTAGCCATTTAAAAAAATGGACCAACGCACCATATGTGGCGACATTATTGGCGTCTGATGGTTGGGAATGAACAAGCTGAGCAGTGGCATATTTATTTATTTATTTACTTATTATACAGTCGAGCCCGCTTATAATGAACCTGAGCGTTATGCGGCGTCTCTTCATTATACCCCGAAGTTGTAGTAAGTGGACGACAGCTTAAGCAGAAAAAAAAGTGGCTAGTGAGAACACAAAATTTATTTCTTTGCTAAGAAGTTTGTGAGGCTCATCTGGGGCCATATTCTGAAACGTTCGCCTTCCATGATAGTCACGTTCAATAAATCAAGCGACTGCTTACCCGTGACGTCACTGTTCACTACCAACAAGCGCTCTCAAACGCTTCACATTGCATGAGAGACCGTGCCATGCAAGTGCAGAGTGGTTGGGGTGCGTTGTTTTCAAGTGTAGTGGCCGCAGTACAGCTACTGCGCACTGACTACGGTTGGCTACTGTTGCTTTAGGTAAAGTAAATTGAAAAAGGAAGTGTGAAATGTTTTATTTGAAATGAATCAACAAATATTGCTGCGAAACAACGCATGTAAGACGCCACCTCTGACTACTAGAAACTGAGGCTCTGACTACTATAAACTACCACCTCTCATATCTACTACACTCCACCACCAACCAAATGCCAAAAGACGTGTTCCTCTGTTCACTAAATTTCGAGAGCACTCATCGACACCACGACGTTAAAATGACGTAGGCCGAACTACTAGATAGTGCTGTTTATTTTCCAGTTTTGCTAAAACAGCCAATCCGTGCGGGCCATTAGTGGTGGCGTGGCCAAGGCGATAGTTTCGTGGAAGATGAACATTTCAGAATACGGGCCTCGTTTATGCAGTGTAGATCCGATGAAGGCGGTCTCCAGTTTATTTAACGCAGAAGCGTGATCTTCGCTGAGGCCCTTAGCATAGTCAAGTTACCCGAGGCTCTCTATGTAGCCCATTGCTACAGGCAGACTTATGGGTGCTGGCTCCGAAGTTTCGTTGTCATCAGATTCCTCCACATTACTCTGCGCTTGCACTTTGCAAGTGATGCCCTCATCTGCGCACGGTTCAGCAATATCAGCACCTTCATCAGCAGAATTAAAGTCATCCGTACCGGTGTTGTAGCCCCCCATGTCGGAGTGGATGATGCGCTGCCACAAATCGCTGCAGGACTGATCATCTTTGGGAGCATCAGGCTCAGCATTAGGCACTGCATTGATGAAGCTGGCCTTGCGGAAACACTTCTGCAAGGATTTAAAAATTCTCGGGTCCACCCAGACCGCCTTCACCATCTCAATGGCTGAATACACGGAAACTAGAAGCCGTAAGTTCGCAACCGAGCGGTCAACAGCGATAAACAAGTGCCCCACTATGTGGCGCCTATACGGTGCCTTAAATGCACATATTATGCCGAAATCAAGCCGCTGCACTTTCGAAGTGGTATTGGGTGGCAGAAAAGCGAAGTTCGCATATTGTACGCTGAGCTGTTGTCAAGCACGAGCAGCACGCGCCTTCCTTGCCTCTGCATGTCGCGGTCAAACTCGGCTAGCTACTCTGCGAATAAATTACGCGTCGTCCGCGCCTTAGTATTGCGCCTGTAGTGCACAGGTACATGGCTCCAAAACCAATGCAGCTTCTTTGATTTCCGATTACAGAGGACACGCCCCGGTTCCTGCCATCCATATTAGTGCTCAGAAGTACTGTAACGCGCACTTTACTGTGCTTGCCACCAGCACATGAGGCTACTTTCATGGTGTGCATCTTGTCCAGCAGCATATGATAAAATAACGCAGGTTTGTCTGTGTTGTACACGTCCTGCTCCGCGTAGCTTGCAGTAATGGCTCGGTTTCTTATAAGCCATGTGGCAACGTCTTGGTCACTTACAGAAGCTGCCTCTCTGACAATCGATTCAAAAACAATCCCATGCTGCACTTTGAATCGTGTTTGAATCGTGCACTTTGAATTCTAAATTGGCGGGTTTATGTAGCCAGCCATTGCCGGGCTGAAATCTGGAAATTCCAGCAGGAATGCGAAGTTTTTGGCTTTGCCTTGCTCCATTGATTCACTTATCGGAATGTTGCGAGTCTGTGCGTTGGCGAACCACTTAAGCAGCGCGTCCTCTACGTCCGCATTGGTGGCCTTCCGCAGGCGCTTTCTGTTCGTTGAGTCGGTGGCAGAGCTGGCGACCTTTTCCTTGTTCTTTAGAATCATCAAGATGGTTGATTTAGATACGTACTTCCTCACCAACTGGCAGTTTTTAGCACCTTGAGACACTTCCTTCAAAATTTCTGGCTTCGTTGACATGTTCAGCGCTTTTCGTTTCGTGACCGCTGCAGGCATGGCATTCCTGTCTTCCATATTGAATTAAACTCGAGCCCGCCTAAAACGAAGCGCGGAAGCATGGAGACTACTAGTGTGGAGAGGTGTGCTTTGCGGTAATGGCCAGAAAATAAAACTTCTTAACTTCCGCCATAAATGCTTTAGCAGGCGCCATTGCATGCACGCCGAGACAGCAAAGGAGTTGCAAGAAAGAGTGAGGAGAGGGGAGCGGAGTTGCGAGGACGGGCGGGAGGGCGATTTTGGAAGCTGCACGCCGACACTCTTGGGCAGGATGTTACGGTGGGGAGAGTGTAGAGGGGCACAAAATGGATAGTTCACATTAGAGTAGGCTTGGGAAGACAGGCCGCATGCAAAGTGTTGGAGGTCGTCATTATTTCGCATCGCGGCGGCGGGTTTATGCCGTCCATTCACTGTAACCGATCGGCAGGGTTCAAAGGCACTCGTTATACGTGCAATTTTATGCCATTGAAATAATATATGTTGTTGCAGGAAGAAAGCAGGCCCACGAGTGTAAAATAACGTATATTTACGACTGGCGTATATGGCGTTCAGGCAACTGCCAGACTTCGTCTTCGTCTAGTCCAATTCAACTTCTTCATTCCCTTCACCGTAACATCACCCCCCCGGCGGAGTAGCTCCGTCCCGGTGCAAGTTATAGAGCCTCACTTAATGGGGGGACATAGGGCTTAAGCCTGGTGACGTGAACAACATCGCTGGTGACGTTGCGATGCACTGAAGGCTAACCGACTGGGGCGATCTCGTATGTCACGTCGGACAGTTGGCTTAAGATCTGGTACGGACCAGAATACCGGGAAAGTAGTTTTTCCGCCTGATGAAAGTAGATTCCGCCTGATGCCTTCGGTACTGCGACCAGACCGGCACACCATGGCGTCGGCTCGGTAATGCGCCTGATGACACCTTGTTTTTCCATCTGGTCCAGCTCCTCCTTTACCTGGTTGTACAGAGGAATGGGAATTCTGCGAGGTACACTGAGAGCAAATGGCCTGGCATTTGGCTTGAGTCGAATAGTGTACTCCTTCCCTACAGTACCAAGCCCTTCGAAGATGTCCTGGCCAGGAGTTGCGTCGCTTGCAGAGCTAGCTTGCTTTTCAGGTCGCTGTGCGGCGTCGATGAACTTCACGACTCCCAATGCGAGGATAGCAGGGTAGCCTAGTAGAGGTGTAGACTGCGAAGGCATGACGTACACTGACTGTACACAGGTGCGGCTCTTCCACTCCAACGTAGCTGTGAATTGGCCTGTTACTTTCAACGGGCAATTTCCTGGACCGGTGAGAAGACCCTCCGGTTTTTCGAGTCGCGACGGTACTCCTGAAAAAGTGCTTGGAATGACGGTAACTTCTGCTCCTGAGTCGACCTTGAATTTGAGTGGGACTCCATTCACGTGGACCCAAACAAACTTAGCCTTTGCCTCTTGACTGCTCTTGACAGCATGCATCTCGATGGCATGTGACTGTCGGCTTTGCGTGCGCTGTTTGGCTAAGCAAACTGCTTCGAAGTGTCCTTTCTTTTTGCAAAACTTGCAAACAGCTTTTGTGGCAGGACAAAATTTCCGCTGATGCTCATCTCGTCCGCAGAAGTGACACGATCTGTGCGCGCCGGCGAGGAGCGTTTCTCTTGCTGCCGACGCTTGATTACGTGACGGCCTTCTCGTTGGCCTGTGTTTCGCTACGTCAACGGCGACTGGCCCAGATAACTGGCTTTCTCGTTCATGTTTTTCTCGTTCCGCATCTTCGTGCAGCCGTGCATGCAGAAGCGTTTTATCGAGCGTCAAGTCAGAAGTACGGCAGAGTTGCTCCGATAACCTGCTATCCAGCAGACCAACAATAAATAGGTCTCGAACGAGCCTGTCCTCAACGGACGCTGAGCCGTAGTTGCATCTTTTTACCATGTTTCGCAACGTGGAATAAAAGGCATCGACGCTCTCGTCTTCTTGCTGCGTCCGCTTGTGAAAACGAGAACTCTTGTGAACTTCGTTTAGCGGGTGCACGAAATACGAGGTGAACTTGCTTTTAACAACGCTGTGCGACTGAACTTCTTCGGCCGACAAGTTGAAAGACGCCAACACGCGTCGACCTTGAACACCCATGCAATAAAGAAGCGTTCGTACCCGAACCTCGTCGGTAGCTTGGTGCAATCCTGTAGCGTAGGCATAGTCCTCGAACTGCTCAATCCAGGTAGACCATGCACTTGGGTCGGCGAAGTCGAAGCTCGATGGCTGCTGCAGTCCAGGTACCCCGGCAAACACAGCGTCCAGCTTGTTCGCCATTAGAGAGAGCGAACGGCGACCACTTCTGACACCATGTACGCTGTGGGGTGCTGACAGACGCTAGCCGCGTCTACGCAAGTGACTCGGAGCCGCCTTGACCGAACGAATGCTCACACCTTTATTCCACAACCACATATATAGAACGCATGGTGCGTAGCGCCCTCTACAGATCTTAGTATAGTTTCCGTGTCTATACTGCCCGAACTCAAATGGGAAGTTACGAGCAATCTTTACGGGAGCGATCACTTCCCCGTACTGCTAAGAACATCTAAGAAAATAAATTTCCCCCACAAGCTCCTAGGTGGAAGATAGATACAGCCGATTGGGAGAAATTTCGAACTCTATCTAGCATCTCATGGGCTGATATGTCTTCTTTAGAAATTGATGCGGCTGTGAAGTATTTTACAGCGTTCATAATAAATGCCGCATCTAAATGCATATATGGCGGAAGTGGTTTGGCATGCAGACGTCGTGTCCCGTGGTGGGACGACGAATGTAGGATCGCTCGTAAGAAACAGAACAAAGCGTGGGGGTTGCTATGCGCTTCCCCCACTGCAGAGAATCTTATCAACTTTAAGAAAGTAAAATCTCAAGGCAGGAGAACCCGCAGGCAGGCCAGAAGAGAAAGTTGGCAGAACATTTTATCGAGTATTAACTCATTTACAGATGAGGCCAAAGTCTGGAACAGGGTAAATAGAATCAAAGGTCGACCAACGTACTCACTCCCTCTGGTAAATGCACAGGGCGATACACTGCAAGATCAGGCAGACTCACTTGGGGAGCACTTTGAAAGTGTGTCAAGTCCAACAAATTATTCACAATCCTTTCTCAAATACAAACAAATAGAAGAATGTAAGCCACTCATAAGAAAATGTCGACAGAATAAACCATATAACTGTCCTTTTAGTATTGCCGAGTTCAGAGCTGCCTTGAGATCATGCAAGAGCTCCGCACCGGGTTCTGACAGAATCATGTATGAAATGATCAAAAACCTACATAACCCAAGTTACACTACTCACAATTTTCAACACCATTTGGGCTGCAGGATACTTTCCAACTGCATGGAAAGAAGCAATTGTGGTCCCTGTTTTGAAGCAGGGGAAAGACCCATCCATGGCGGAAAGCTATCGCCCTATAGCTCTTACAAGCTGCCTGTGTAAGGTTTTTGAAAAAATGATTAATCGCAGACTAATACATTTCCTTGAACTCAACAATATACTTGATCCCTATCAGTGTGGCTTCAGAGAAGGCCTGTCGACAACAGATCACCTGGTACGCATTGAAGGATATATTCGGGACGCATTTGTACATAAGCAGTTTTTCATGTCAATATTCCTTGACATGGAGAAGGCATATGACACAACATGGCACTACGGCATCTTGCGAGACTTGTCAGAAATGGACATCTGTGACAATATGCTGAAAATAATTGAAAGCTATTTGTTGAATCGCATCTTCCGAGGGAAAATCGGCAACGTATTGTCGCGACCTTTCAGACAAGAAACAGGCGTACCACAGAGAGGCGTGCTGAGCTGTATGCTCTTCATTGTGAAGATGAACACGCTTTGTGCTTCGCTACCACATGCCATTCTTTATTCTGTCTACGTTGACGACATTCAAATCGGCTTCAAATCCTGTAACCTCTCAGTATGCGAGAAACAGGTGCAGCAGGGCTTGAACAAGATTTCCAAGTGGGCAGACAAAAACGGATTTAAAATCAACCCCCACAAAAGATCTTGTGTTCTTTTTACAAGAAAGAGAGGCCTGGTTCCGGATCCTTCCTTAGAACTGTGTGGACACCAAATACCTATCAACAAAGAGCACAAATTCCTGGGTATTATACTTGACTACAGACTCACTTTCATTCCGCACATTAAATATCTGAAAGAAAAATGTCTAAAAACAATGAACTTAATGAAACTTCTATCCCAGACTACATGGGGTAGTGACAGGAAGTGTTTAATGAACCTATACAAGAGCCTAATTCGGTCTCGATTGGATTATGGTGCCGTGATCTATCATTCTGCAGCCCCAAGCACGCTAAAGATGCTAGATCCGGTCCACCATCTAGGAATCCGACTGGCCACTGGAGCTTTCAGAACAAGTCCCATTGAAAGTTTATATGCAGAATCAAATGAGTGGTCACTTCATCTGCAGAGAACATACATCAGCCAAACATATTTTCTGAAAGTCCACTCTAATCCTCAACATCCCTGTTTTAATACCATTAACGATATGACATATGCTACACTCTTTCATAATCGTCCCTCCGTAAGACAGCCTTTCTCACTGCGTGTGAGGGAGCTTAGTGATGAAATGCATGTCCCACGCCTCGAGCTCCGCCTGATGCATCCAGCCAAGCTGCTACCTCCCTGGGAGTGGCAGCTCATACAATGCGATATATCTTTCGTGAAAGTCACAAAGCATGCTCCAGAGATTGAAATCCAAATGCATTTCCGGGAACTCCAGTACAAATACTCCTGCACAGAGTTCTACACAGATGCATCGAAGTCACGCGAAGGAGTGTCCTATGCAGCCGTAGGTCCATCCTTCTCGGAATCCGATGTACTACATCCGGAAACCAGTATCTTTACAGCTGAGGCCTACGCACTGTTGTCGGTTGTAAAGCATATAAAGAAATCAAAACTACAGAAATCAGTTGTATATACGGACTCCCTTAGTGTTGTGAAGGCCTTGATGTCATTCTGTAACCACAAAAATCCAGTAATTAATGAACTCTACTCTGTCCTGTGCAAAGCACATACATCTAACCAACATGTGATTATATGCTGGGTGGCTGGACATAGGGGCATCGCGGGTAACGTTCTAGCGGACCAGATGGCCACATCAATTTCAATGCATGCAGTTAAACCTACTGCTTCCGTCTTTGTCACAGACCTGAAGCCTTTCTTAAGAAGAAAACTGCGAAACTAGTGGCAACGCTTGTGGGACCTGGAAACAGATAATAAGCTGCATGTAATAAAGCCACAATTAGGTTTCTGGCCTCCTGTAACAATATCACGCCGGACAGATGTCCTATTCTGCCGTCTAAGAATAGGACACACATTTGGCACACATAACTTTTTACTCACGGGAAACGAGCCTCTAACCTGTGGTAGATGCGGGGAGAGGCTGACCGTCCTCCACGTCCTACTGGAGTGTCGGGAAGCCGAATCTGAAAGAAAGAAACATTTTCTCTTAGCATACCGGCAGCACATCCCCCTTCATCCTGTTATGTTACTTGGTCCAGAACCACTCTTTGACACCAACGCAGGTTTTTTGAAAGATGTTGTGTCGCATGTTATTAGCCCCACACTTCGTAACGCCTCCTCTCCTCAGAGGATGCCACTGCGATAATTGTTTTGCATAGCACATGCCTCCAGGCCCTTGCGCTTCAAGGGCCCTAAGGAGGCAGTAGTGCTCTAGCATTTCTTATAATCAGATATATTTTACCTATCGTATCATTCTTTTTAAATGCATCTAAATGTTCATAGTACAAGTCATACGTCATCGCCATAATTTTATTATACAGATTTTACGCACTTTAGAGTGTATATTTTAAGGCCCCTTTACAGCCACGTCACACCAACTTCATAGCAATCATAATTACACTGCAAACTCATTAGCACAGACATGGCGCTCTTTGGCCATACCTGGCCCTTGCGCCATAAAACCCCATACATCATCATCACCATATTTGGTTACAGTGACAGTGTACGGCTGGCGTCGTGCAGGCTTGAACACAAGCTCTGCCGCGTCTCCCCGTTGGGCTCCGTGGGGGGCGGTCGGCGCTGTTGCCGAACATACACATTTTTCTCATGGCAGCGCAAGCCTCTATTCTCTATGATCAGCGTCTGAAAAGATGCCGCACCAATGCAACGTTCCAGTTCTCTTTTCGGAGCAACGCTCCATCATTTCCCAAGTTCTATGTACTTCACAGCGAAAACAATGTACCAGTGAGAAAGCTCACTCCATTCCTAGTGGCCAAGTGTCTAAAAGAAAAAATCGGACCTACATGCAAAGCCTCAAAAATGTCTAGCGGGGACCTCCTTCTAGAACTAAATGACAAAGATCAAGCGCAAATGCTCACAGAACTTACTAGTATTGGTAACGCAACAGTGACAATTTCACTGCACAGAACACTAAATACAACCAGGGGTGTGATATCAGAGGAAGATTTTATTGGCTTAAGCGATGAAGAACTGCTGGAAGGTTTCCAGGAACAAAATGTTACCAAAGTCCAAAAAATTGTCATCCGCAGGAACGACCAAGAAATCCCCACAAAACATGTTATACTCACCTTCGGAACAAGTGTAATGCCTACCTCGCTGGATGCAGGTTATGTAAAGGTGACTGTTAGGCCATATATCCCGAACCCTAGACGATGTTTCAAATGCCAAAGGTTTGGACATGCTTCGCATGCATGTCGAGGATGAACTACTTGTGCTAAATGCAGCTCCAACGATCATCAAACTGACAATTGCACCTCTTCCCCACTTTGCGTTAACTGCAAGGGAGATCATCCAGCTTATTTGCAGTTCTGCCCTTGCTGTAAAGACGAAAAAGTAATTGCTTTAACTGTCAAAGAAAAAAATCTCATTCTATGAAGCCAGAAAGCGGCTATCGTACCTTCCGCGTAGAAGCTACGCCGTTGTGACGCAGATGGGAGCAGCGTCACAGAGGTCTCAGACGTCCTCCGAGGCCTCGCATAGTGGTCCCGCAGTGACCCCTCCCGCCCCCATGGTGGAAGCAGCCGGCGCTGCTCCATCCTCTTCAAAGGCCCCGCAGACACCACTCCCTCAGGGCCCTAAGACCAAGCAAACTCCAAGGCCCGAGACACGTGTCTCGGCGCCAAACTCTCGGTCCTCCAGCGCCTTAGAGAGAGCGATGGAGGTCAAAACAAAAACCCTGGTGTCATCGACACCGAAGGACAAGCGCTCTCTCGAGCGCGGTAAGAGGGACAAAATCCGAATAACCTCCCAAAATAAGAAGGCTATAACCTAAGGGTTATAGCTCCGTTGTATCTGCCTTCTTCAGATCCATGTCACCTAACATATTTCTTATCTCCCATTCACTCGTTAATATCATTTCTTGCCCTTCAATTTTATAATGGCTTTTATGATTCATTTGAATTGTAGAGGTCTCTTACATAACTTAGGTGACATAAAAGACCTGTTATTTAACTTCTCTCCCGTAGCATTAATCTTACAGGAAACAAACCTAGGTAAAAAGCACAAAGAACATATTAAAAGGCTTCACTGTTGTACGGCGCGACCGTACTCAGGCCATCCGGCTTTCGGGTGGTGTAGCTATTGTTCTACAGAGAGGCATTGCAGCTAGAGAAGTTGTTATTAATACTCACTTAGAAGCCGTTGCTGTCACGGTTTTATCACACAAAACCATTACCATTTGTTCAGTATACATTCCACCACATGCACATTTTACTCAAAGAGATCTGGAGTTAATTTTAAACCAGCTACGTAAACCTTTTTTAATAGTGGGTGATTTTATCTCTCATAACATATTATGGGGTAGTAAAACAACTGACACCAGGAGACAAACACTTGAAGATTTTATCCTGACAAAGGAAATATGCCTTTTAAACACTGGTGCGGCAACTTACTGCTCCCCAAGCACAGGAGCTATGAGCTGTCTAGATCTGGCACTGTGCACTCCATCTCTCTTGATCGATTTTAAATGGAGTGTTATTAACAATCCTTATGGCAGTGATCACATGCCCGGCATTATTAAAAGAACATCTCCTTTCCCTACAGTACCATTAGGATCACCTCGTTGGAAACTCCATCTCGCAGACTGGCCTCTCCTCACCTCAGCGAGAAGGCCAGTCTGGGTGACATATCAGATGATCAAACGATAGACGAAATGAACGAAAAGATTATTGCCTCCATACTTGCTGCAGCAGAACAGACAATCTCGCAATCCTCCGGCTTCCTAAGGAAAACACTAAAACCCTGGTGGACTAGTGAATGTACACAAACTAAAGAAGCACAAAACAAAGCGTGGGGTATCTTTCGGCGATACCCCAACACAAGATAACCTCCTATATTTCAAAAAAGCAAAGGTGAAAGCCAGGTACACGCGTAGGCAAGCCAAAAGAGACAGTCTTGGCAAATGTATGTATCCTCCATCAATAGCTCAATAACATCCAAAAGAATGTGGGATCAGCTTCGTAAGTTTAGAAGCGAGTACGCCCCTTATACGATCCCCGTACTCTCACCTCCAGGTACACAAACGAATTTAAAAGAACAAGCAGACATATTAGGGCAGCATTTCCATAACATATCAAGCTCACTAAACTACTCCACTGAATTTCAAAAGTATAAACAATCAGCAGAAAAACAAAAGCTTCTGACAACAGGAAGTTCCGAGAGACCATATAATGCCCCCTTAACACTTCCGGAAATCAACAGAGTACTCACTAATGGCAAAAAAACAGCGCCAGGTCCGGACAGAGTACATTACACAATGCTCGCACACCTATCTCCAAAAGCAGTTAAGACATTGCTCCGCTTTTTCAACGTAATCTGGGAAACAGGAAAAATGACGATTGAGCGGAAAAAAGCCATTATAAACCCTTTCTTGAAAGCTGGAAAGCATCCTACAACAGCTACCAGCTACCGACCTATAGCACTCACAAGCTGTCTTGCCAAGTCCTATGAATCCATTATAAACATCAGATTGGCATACGTCCTTGAAACTGAGAACCTGCTCAATAATCATCAGTGTGGGTACAAGAAAGGCTGCTCTACAACAGATCATCTAGTTCGGCTGGAACACGAGATACGTGTGGCCTTTCTACACAAACAATATTGTCTCACTGTTTTCTTTGATTTATAAAAGGCATATGACACAGCATGGAGGTATGGTATCTTAAGGAATTTAGCGGATTTAGGGATCTGTGGTAAAATGCTTAAATGTCTTGCTGATTTCATGCCCGATCAAACATTTCAAGTGCGTTTAGGAATGGTGCTGTCCCGCGTATTTATTCAAAAAAACGCTGTACCTCAGGGATGCGTATTAAGCACAACATTGTTTGTTGTGAAAATGAACTCTCTGAATAATGTGATTCCATCCTCTGTAATGCATTCCTTATATGTGGATGATCTACAAATTGCGTGTCGTGCATCGAACATGGCAACCTGCGAACAACAAATCCAAATTACATTAAACAAACTAATGCAGTGGGCATCTGAAAATGACTTTTGCTTCTCAAGTGAAAAAACTATTAGTGTTGTCTTTACACAAAAAAGAGGCCTACAACCAGATCCCATCCTTAAATTACAGGAAGCCACACTACCAGTAAAACAAGAACACAAGTTTCTGGGTGTTCTGTTTGATAAAAAGTTGAACTTTCTTGCACACATCAATAGTATTAAAATCAAAGCGAACAATGCACTTAAAATTCTAAAAATCCTCTCCCGGAAACGGTGGGGCTCTGACCGTAAATGCCTGCTACACATCTACCGCACCATATTAGACTATGGTAGCATCATATATGGTTCAGCCAGAATATCTAACATCCGACGACTTGATCCAGTTCATAACCTAGGACTACGACTGGCATGCGGTGCTTACAGAACATCACCTGTCCAGAGCTTACATGTTGAATGTAATCAGCCTCCTTTACAGCATCGCAGAGCGCTACTAACTTCTTCCTACATACTCGGAATCCGATCCTCACCACAACACATATGCTACAACATCGTCACACAGTGCAGCTCACGCTTACATTATACAAATAAATCAAACATGATTAGGCCACTTATCCTGCTATATGAGGAATACTGTTGGGATTATGACATCCCTCGCAAAGTCCTCCAGGTTGCCAGAAAGCCAGAACGTTTGCCTCCGTGGTATGATTTCACGCCGTTAGCTGACTGGACACTAACACATTTAAAGAAAAGAGAGACACCACAGGAACACATCATACAAGAATTCCGTGCTCTTCAAAACAAGTATAAAGATTACATGGAATTTTTACTGATACAGTCGAACCCGACTATATCGAACCCGTTTACATCGAATTATTCTGTATATCGAACAATTTCTGGTCACGGTATAGTTACAATGAGTATATATAGCAAAAATTACGCTTACATCGAACAAATATTGCAGCGACTCCCGATATATCGAACCGTCAAGCGGCGGAAAAGTGCCCCCAGAAGTTGGCTTTCCCTCGCGGTAGCGGGGAAACCCGGCGGCGCGGCTCCATCCAACCGCTCTCCCTACCGTGCCCGCGCTGCCTCGGGCTGTTCGGGCGAGCCGTCGACACTCCCCCTGTCGCGCATAGTGGAGTCTATTAGGCCACATCCTCCCTCTTTCTCTCTCTCATCTTTCACTTCCCACTCTCTCTCCCCTGACGACGCTTCGCCGTGTTCCCTCACGGGTTGTAGAATCAAGCGTCCTTCCTTTCTTTAGACCACTATCTATCGACACTCCCCAGCAAAAAAATGATCCTGGCCCGCCTACAGCGCTTGCTCAGACAGCCAATCAGAGGCTCTTGTGCTCTGTTCGTGCAAGATGGCGTAAGTGCAAGTTGTCAGGCTGGTTTTCTGGTTTATCGTGTTTGCGCCTTGTGGGACTTCTCCCGCAGTGTTGCCGTGATGGAGAAGCAGAATTCGCCTTTCGTCGTGAAGCTCGAAATCATAAATCGCGTCGAACGCGATGAGAAGTTGGATGGCCCCGCAGCGTGCAAGATTCCGAGGAGCACTCTCGGCACGGTTAGGGCTAAAGTGACCCGACTCGCAACCCGGTGCCCGTGGCGCCCGACGCGTACGCACGGCCGTGTGCGAGGGGTTCTTCATACGTGCCGGTTTCCGCGTGCTCGGTGATGACTGTAAATTCTGATGAATGCGACAAAGCCGTTGCCGGTGTTGCCGAAGTTTGGAGCGAGCTGTCAAAATTTCCGGAACATTCGAATCAACGGCGGACGACTTTGTCAGTGCAGATGATGGTGTCGCCACCACGGGAGAGCCCGGAAACGAAGACTACATCGCCGACATCGTACCGAGCACAAATGAAAGTAGGCACGTTGAGGAAAGCAACTGCGGTCCTTTGGCCACATCCTCCGAAGTGATTGGTGCACTCGCATTAGTCCGGTGCTTCTGCGCGAATGCGGAAGGTTGCGGCCTCAGCTGCTCCGACTCCTTAGACAACGTGGGGAAGTACGTGCGTCGCAGGCAGCGAAATTGCCCGAGCAGAAGAAAATGCAGGACTAATTTATGCGAAACTAAGCTAGTTTCTTCAATAAAGTGATTTTATAAATGGTATGTGCTTTTATGACATCCAATTATTTAGCAGGCTTATATCGAATTATGCTCTATATCGAACTGATGGGCGTTTTTTTGCGAGTTCGATATAGCCGGGTTTGACTGTAGCTCTAAAACGAAAAACCATGTGCGTGTTGAGGCTGTAACAGAAAATTACCCGCAGGGGCGTCTGCATCAGCAGGCGTTTGGTGTGTTGCGACACCACGTACCCGAGCACACGAGGGTTGGACCTCCCGCGTGTAGTCGTGCACGGCTTAGCCGTGTCGGGGGAAAGGGGGATCCTGGGGGTTGAGCTGATGCTGGGTGTTTGGACCTTTAAGGCCCCCCCGGCGGAGGCAACACACCTCTTTGGCCTCTCCTTCACGTAGACAGCGCCCCCGGACTGACCCATCCGGGAAAAACCAGCAGTCGCCTATTTCCTGTCTCTCTCTCCCTCCAGCCTTCGTCTTTCTCTGACTTTTCATCTTTCCTGTCTTCTCCTAGCTTCCGCTTACTTCCAATTTTTCCAGGCAGCAAGGGTTAACCTTGTGTGAATAGCCAACCTAGGTTATTTCATATTCGGTTATAGTAATTACGTACAGCCGGCATTTGCAGGACCTGTTTTTGCAGTTCCTGTAGTGTCCGCTTGTAGGGCTCCACGGTGGGTGGCTGGCGTTATTGCCGAAAACTACGCACTCCTCTATGGATAATTCCTTCCCTCAACTGCCTGATCGCCCTCAGAAAAGAGGGCGCACCGATGAAGTTTTCCAGTATTTTGGCCGGCAAAAAGAATCCTTCCCGTGTTTCCATGTCATTCATTCTGCAAAACCCGATGAACCAGTACGAAGAATCTCACCCTTCCTTGTTTCCAAGTCATTGACTGAAGTCTTTGGTCCAGGTTATAAGCCGTCGAGGATGGCAAGCGGTGATCTCGTCTTGGAGCTCCGCGATCAGAAACAATATGAGAAATTGCCAAAACTAGTGTCATTTGGCTGGCGTCTGCGTCGGCAGGCGTTTGGTGTGTTGCGACACTACGTACCACTACGTACACCATATTTGGTCCCCCGCAGGGGCGTCTGCATCAGCAGGCGTTTGGTGTGTTGCGACACCACGTACCCGAGCACACGAGGGTCGGACCCTCCCGCGTGTAGCCGTGCGTGGCTTAGCCGTGTCTGGGGAAAAGGGGATCCTGGGGGTTGAGCCAATGCCAGGTGTTCGGACTGTTAAGGCCCCCCCGGCGGAGGCAACACACCTCTTTGGCCTCCGCTTCACATGGACAGCACCCTCGGACTGACCCACCTGGGGAAAATCAACAGTCGCCTTTTCCTGTCCACCTCTTCAACCTTTTTCTTTCCTATCTTCTTTCTTTTACTGTCCTTTCATCTCTTCTCTTCTGTCACTTCCTAATTTTCCTAGGCAGCTAGGGTTAACCTTGTGTATAATATCCTGTCCTGTCCGCCCTCCCTTGGGTATAATATATTAGGTTATAGTGGCAATGCACGGTTGGTGCCTGCAGCCTTACGCGTTAAGTCCTGCAGCATCCCCATGTGGGGTCCGTGGTGGGTGGCCGCCATTGCTGCCGAAAGGAAACTGAAATACTATGGGAACACCCGCATTTCCCCGCCTACTTGATCGTCACCCTCAGAAGAGGAAGCGCACCGAAGACCTGAGCACATGTTTCTCCCTCACTAAAGAGACCTACCCAAAATACCATGTAGTACACAGTGAGAACCCTGAAAAACTAGCCAGATTCATTTCACCATTCACAGTAGCAAAATCTCTGACCGAAGCTTTAGGGTCAGGCTATAAAGTGACTAAAAGGGCTTGTGGAGACCTTATTCTTGAGATCCCTCAGAAAAATCAGTATGAGAAACTAGGCAGGCTTGTGACATTTGGCAATATAGCAGTCTCTGTTACACCACACAGATCAATGAATAGCTCACGCGGAGTCGTATCAGAGGCAGACCTCCAAGATTTGACGGAAGCTGAACTCCTGGAAGGGTGGAAAGAACAAAATGTCACCAATGTAAAACGAATTATACTTACATGAGACAACAAGGAAATACCCACGAAGCATCTTGTCCTAACATTTGCATCCAGCGTTCTGCCAGAAACAATCGAAACAGGATATATCAGGTTAACTCTCTGACCATTTATCCCCAACCCTAGACGGTGTTTCCAATGTCAGAGGTTTGGCCATGGTCAAACAAATTGTGCAAAGTGTGGAGTCCAGGGCCACTCCTCCGACAACTGCAGTGGCACACCTCACTGTGTGAACTGCAGTGGTGACCATCCAGCCTACTCATGCTCCTGTCCGAACTAGAAGAAAGAATAAGAAATAATCACCCTCAAAATCAAAGAAAACATTTCGTTTAAGGAAGCCCGTAAGAGGTGCTCACCTTTCCACAGCACACGTTATGCTGACGCGGCGCGTTGGGGGGCGGCGTCACAGCGGCCAGTGCCAAGTGCCCTGCCTGCGTGCAGCGAGCAGGTACCTTTGGCTCCTGCCCCCAGGGTAGAAGTAGGTAAGCCTACTCCATCCAACTAGCAAACAGGCCAGGCTACCCTTGCGTTGCCGGCCCCACAAGAGTTATCTGCGGCAACCTGCGCTACACGCAGCGATCCCACAGGATTGATAGTGGCCCCGAAGGTAGGCGCAGCCGAGGCTGCCTCAACCTCCCCGGCCCCTCGCAGCGCTGGCAACAGCCGGCGCAGCGAAATTCCACAGGGAGCCCCATCGACCTCCGGGCTGGTGGGCGCAGGGGTCTTGCCTTCCGAGGTGAGACACCCCGAAAAACTTCCCGCTCGCAAAAGCGCCTCACAAGAGGCAATGGACACAACACCTATCCTCACGGCGCACCAAGCGCCTAAGGAGCGGCAAGGCTCCCTCAAATGTTTCAGAAAAGGTAAAACCCCATTTACAGTGCCTCGAAAGAGCCCTGTAACCTAATCTCTGAAATCACTGTAATTAATACTTCTGTTTCCGTACACACAGCACCTATTTACTTCAAATATGGATACACAGATAATTCAATGGAACGTCAGAGGTCTTCTTAGAAACCTTGATGATGTGCAGGAACTCATCCAAAAACACAATCCAAAAGTGCTGTGTCTACAGGAAACACACTTAAAATCAAAGCACACAAACTTTCTTTGACAATATATAACTTTTCGCAAAGATCGCGATGATGCTGTCGCATCATCGGGCGGTGTCGCCATTGTTATCCATAAGAGCATTTCGTGTCAACATTTACAGCTACAAACGCCCCTTGAAGCAGTGGCGGTTCAAGCTGTCCTCCTAAACAAACTCATCACCATTAGCTCTCTTTACATACCCCACATTACAAATTCACTAAAGATGAATTTCAGTCCTTTATAGATGAATTGCCAGAACCTTATATTCTTGGCGATTTCAATGCACACAACTACCTGTGGGCCGACCCTCGTATAGATGCGCGAGGACCACTTGTTGAACAATTCCTTTTCTCTTCTGGTGCGTGCATTCTGAATAAGAAAGAACCCACATATTACTGTCTTGCCAACAAAACGTTTTCTTCAATTGATCTCAGCATAGTTTCTCCTTCTATTCTGCCTGAACTCGTATGGGAAGTTACAAACAATCCCTATGGAAGCGACCACTTCCCCATACTGCTACAAACACCTAAAGAAAATGAATATCCACTACAGGCTCCTAAGTGGAACATTGATACAGCTGACTGGGAAAAATTCCGAACTCTCAGTAGTATTTCATGGGATGACATGTCCTCGTTAGGAATTGATGCTGCTGTGGAATATTTTACAGCCTTCATAATAGATGCCGCAACTAAATGTATGTCACAAGTAAATGGCTTGGCATGCAAACGGCGTGTCCCGTGGTGGAACGGCGACTGTAGGATCGCTCGTAAGAAACAGAACAAAGCGTGGGGGTTGCTACGCGCCTCTCCCACTGCGGAGAATCTGTTCAACTTTAAGAAAGTGAAATCGCAGTGCAGGCGAACATGCCAACAGGCTAGAAGAGAGAGTTGGCAGAAGTTTTTATCCGGTATCAACTCGTATACAGATGAAGCCAAAGTCTGCAACAGGGTTAATAGGATAACGACAAACATATTCACTTCCTTTGGTAAACACACAAGGTGAAACACTGAAAGATCAGGCAGACTCACTTGGGGAACACTTTGAGAGCGTGTTGAGTTCAAACCATTATTCGCAATCCTTTTTCAAATACAAACAAATAGAAGAATGTAAGCCAATAATACGAAAATCCAGACAGAATGAACCTTATAACCGGCCTTTCAGTATTGCTGAGTTGAGAGCTGCCTTGAACACATGCAAAAGCACTGCACCGGGACCTGATAGAGTCATGTATGACATGACGAGACACTTACATACTGACACCAAACTTACACTACTCACACTTTTCAACGCTATTTGGCCTACGGGATACCTCCCATCCACATGGAAAGAAGCGATTGTGGTCCCTGTTCTTAAGCAGGGTAAAGACCCTTCCTTGGCGGCAAGTTACCATCCGATAGCTCTTACAAATTGTCTTTGTACGCTTTTTGAAAAAATGGTTAACCGCAGACTTGTACATTTCCTTGAACTCAACAATATGCTAGATCCCTTTCAGTGTGGCTTCAGAGAAGGGCGTTCCACAACCGATCACCTTGTGCGCATTGAGGGAAACATTTGCGACGCCTTTTTTCATAAACAATATTTCCTATCCGTATTCCTCGATATGGAGAGGCGTACGACACAACATGGCGCTATGGAATCTTGAGAGACTTGTTGGGAATTGGCACCCGCGGCAGTATGCTCGTCCTAGTAAAAAGCTACTTGTCGGCAATATATTGTTGCGACCTTTTATACAGGAAACTGGTGTGAACATGTTTATCATGAAAATGAACAACCTTCGTGCTTCATTACCGTCAGCCATTTTTTATTCTGTTTACGTAGACGACATACAGATAGGTTTTATTCCTGCAACCTTACAGTATGTGAGAGGCAAGTACAACAGGGCTTGAACAAAGTGTCCAAATGGGCAGAAGAAAACGGATTTAAAGTGAACCCCAACAAGAGTTCTTGCGTGCTTTTCACGAGAAACAATAGGCTCATTGCAGAACCCAATATCGAAATGTATGGTCAGCGAATTTCTGTGAACAAAGAACACAAGTTCTTAGGCATCATACTTGTTTCTAAATTAACTTTTATTGCACACATAAAGTACCTCAAGGTCAAATGCTTAAAAACAATGAACTTACTTAAAGCGTTATCCCACACAACATGGAGCAGCGACAGGAAATGTTTAATGAATCTTTACAAGAGCCTCATTCGATCACAGTTGGACTACGGTGCCGTGATCTATCATTCTGCAGCCACAAGCGTGCTAAAGATGCTAGATCCGGTCCACCATCTAGGAATCCGACTGGCCACTGGAGCTTTCAGAACAAGTCCCATTGAAAGTTTATATGCAGAAACAAATGAGTGGTCACTTCATCTGCAGAGAACATACATCAGGCAAACATATTTTATTTATTTATTTATTTATTTATAAATGCTGCGATTTTAAACAAGATCTTAGCAGCGTGGTACACGAGTAAGTTCACGAAACAATATAAATACAATAATGGGGAATTGCACTCAAAAATTCTTCAAACAAGCGCTTCACACAAGTGCAAAAAACAGGCGCAAAAAACACAGGCGCAAAAACAATCGCTTCAACGTTACATCAGCGATCTTTCCCAATCATACAGTAAAACAGTCTTGTCACTGACAATCTCAGCAATTGCAAAAAAAAAAGTTAAAGATATGTTTCGAAAAGTGATAATGAGTCCTGTGTTACAGTTTTATCAGCCAGCTTATTCCAATCTACTATTTTCTTAAAGTCCGCTCTAATCCTCAACATCCGTGTTTTAATACAATTAACGATATGACATTTGCTACACTCTTTCATAATCGTCCCTCCGTAAGGCAGCCTTTCTCGCTGCGTGTGAGGGAGCTTAGTGATGAAATGCATGTCCCACTCCTCGAGCTCCGCCTAATGCATCCAGCCAAACTGCCCCCTCCTTGGGAGTGGCTGCTGATACAATGCGATATATCTTTCGTGAAAGTCACAAAGCATGCTCCAGAGATTGAAATCCAAATGCATTTCCGGGAACTCCAGTACAAATACTCCTGCACGGAGTTCTACACAGATGCATCGAAGTCACGCGACGGGGTGTCCTATGCAGCCGTCGGTCCATCCTTCTCGGAATCCGATGTACTACATCTGAAAACCAGTAGCTTTACGGCTGAGGCATACGCACTATTGTCGGTTGTAAAGCATATAAAAAATCAAAACTCCAGAAATCAGTTATATATACGGACTCTCTTAGTGTTGTGAAGGCCTTGATGTCATTCTGTAACCGCAAAAATCCAGTAATTAATGAACTCTACTCTGTCCTGTGCAACGCATATATATCTAACCAACATGTGATTGTATGCTGGGTGCCTGGGCATAGGGGCATCGAGGGAAACGTACTAGCGGACCAGATGGCCACATCAATTTCATTGCTTGCAGTTAATCCTACTTCTTTGGTCCCTGTAACAGACCTGAAGCCTTTCTTAAGAAGGAAACTGCGAAACTACTGGCAACGCTTTTGGGACCTGGAAACAAATAATAAGCTGCATGTAATAAAGCCACAATTAGGTTTCTGGCCTCCTGTAACAATATCACGCCGGACTGATGTCCTATTCTGTCGTCTAAGAATAGGACATACATTTGGCACAAATAACTTTTTACTTACGGGAAACGAGCCCCCAACCTGTGGTAGATGCGGGGAGAGGCTGACCGTCCTCCACGTCCTCCTGGAATGTCAGGCAGCTGAATCTGAGAGAAGGAAACATTTTTCCCTTGCATACCGGCAGCACATCCCCCTACATCCTGTAATGGAACCCCAGAACCGCCATTTGACACCAACGCAGTCCTAAGTTTTCTGAAAGATGTCTCGCATGTTGTTAGCCCCCACATGTTCGTAGCTGGTCCTCTCTTCAGAGGATGCCGCTGTGATAGCTCTTTCATAATAATATTTGGGGTTTTACGTGCCAAAACCACTTTCTGATTATGAGGCACCCATAGCTCTTTCATATAGCACATGCCTCTAGGCCCTTGTGTTTCAAGGGCTCTGGTGAGGCAGCAGTGCTCCAAGTAATTTTACCACCTCTTATATTTTCTATTTTGCATCATTCTTCTATGATGGATTTTAATGTTCATAGTATTTGTCATTAGTCATCGCCATAATTTTATAGCACATAGATTTTACGCTCTTTACAGCGACTATTTTTAGACCCCTTTACAGCCAAGTCACATCTTCTTCACAGAACTTATCATTCCACCGCGAAATCACTAACACTGTCTTAGCACTCTTTGGTCATATCTGGCCCTCCACCCCTAAACCACACACATTCATTCATAGTGTCATTTGGGGAAACCCAAATTATTATAACCCCGCACCGCACGATGGACACAAGCCGTCGTGTTGTCTCCGACGATGACTTGCTCGAGCTCACTGAGGCTGAACTCTTGGAGGGCTTCAGTGACCAGAATATTATCAATGTAAAAAAAATTAAGATGACGCCTGGCAGTAAAGAAATCAAAACCAAGCACCTGATACTCACATTAGGTTCAAGTATTCTGCCCGAGTCTGTAGAGGCCGGGTACATCAAACTTCGTGTTAGGCCAGCCAAATCCCCTCAGATGTTTCAAATGCCAACGTTTCGGCCACAGCTCACAGAGCTGCCGAGGCCGCCAAACATGTGCGAAATGCAGTGCCCACGAACACACCACTGAAGGTTGTGCGAACACTCTCCACTGTGTAAACTGTGATGGGGAGCACGCCGCATACTCGCGGTCCTGCCCATCCTGGAAAACGAAAAGGAAATCATAACAGTTAAAGTAAAAGAAAATATAAGTTTCAAGGAGGCACGCAGGCAGGTATCCTATCTGCCAAAGAAAATCTTTGCCGATGTGGCGCGTCAGGGGGCAGCGTCACAACGGCCTCCGGCGGCTGTCAAACCCACAAGCAGTGAGTCGGCAGTTACGCCATCTGCCCCCACGGTGGTTGCAGCTAGCGCTGCTTCGTCAACCGAGGAGAAGGAACCATTGACCCCGAAGGTGGGCGCAGACGAGGCTGCCTCAACCTCCCAGGTCCGTTCCAGTGCTGGCAACGGCCGGCGCAGCCAAATCCCCCAGGGAGCCCCATCGACCTCCGGGCTGGTGGGCGCAGGGGTCTTGCCCTCCAAAGCGGGACCCTCCCTGGTAACTTCTCGCTCACAAGAGCACGTGTCTGGCGCCTCACAAAAGGCAATGGACACTACACCTATCCCCACGGCGCGCCAAGCGCCTAAGGAGCGGCGAGGCTCCCTCGAACGCTCCAGAAAGGGCAAAACCCCGATAACAGGGCCTCGAAAGAGCTATGTAATGTAATCTCTGAAATCTCTAAATAACACTTCTGTTTCTGTACACACAGCATCTATGGACTTCCAATATGGATACCTTGATGATGTGCAGGAACTCATCCAATAACACAATCCAAAAGTGCTGTGTTTAAGGAAACACACTTAAAATCCAAACACACTAACTTCTCCGACAGTATATAACTTTTCGCAAAGATCGCGATGATGCTATCGCATCATCGGGCGGTGTCGCCATTGTTATCCATAAGAGCATTGCATGTCAACATTTACAGCTACAAACGCCCCTTGAAGCAGTGGGGGTTCGAGCTGTTCTCCTATACAAACTCATCACCATTAGCTCTCTTTACATACCCCCACATTACAAATTAACGAAACATGAATTTCAATCCTTTATGGATCATTTGCTGGAACCTTATGTTGTTCTTGGCGATTTCAATGCGCACAGCTCCCTGTGGGGCGACTCTCGTATAGATGCGCGAGGTCATCTTCTTGAACAGTTTCTTTTCTCTTCTGGTGCGTGCCTTCTGAATAAGAAGGAACCTACATATTACTGTCTTACAAACAGATCTTTTTCCTCAATTGATTTCAGCATAGTCTCCCTGTCTATACTGCCCGAACTCGAATGGGAAGTTATGAACAATCCTTATGGGAGCGACCACTACCCCATACTGTTGAGAACATATAAAGAAAACGAATATCTACAACAGGCTGCTAGGTGGAAGATCGATACAGCCGACTGGGAGAAATTCCAAACTCTCACTAGTATCTCACGGAATGACATGTCTTCTTTAGAAATTGATGCTGCTGTGGAGTATTTTACAGCGTTCATAATAGATGCCGCATCAATATGCACATCTGAAGTAAGTGGTTTGGCATGCAAACGACGTGTACCGTGGTGGAACAACTAATGTGCGATCGCCCATAGGAAACAGAACAAAGCGTGGGGATCGTTACGCGCCTCTCCCACTGCAGGGAATCTTATTATCTTCAAAAAAGTAAAGTCTCAAGCCAGGAGAATGCACCGACAGGCCAGAAGAGAGAGTTGGCAGAAGTTTTGATCGGGTATCAACTCTTATACAGAGGAGGCCAAAGTCTGGAACAGGGTTAACAGGATAAAAGGACGACAAACATATCCACTCCCCCTGGTAAACACACAAGGCGATACCCTGCTTGAACAAGCAGACTCACTTGGGGAGCACTTTGAGAGCATGTCAAGTTCCACCAATTATTCAAAAACCCTTTCTCAAATATAAACAAATAGAAGAATGCAAGCCACTCAAAAGAAAGTGTCGGCAGAATGAATCGTTCAACCGTCCGTTTAGTATTGCAGAGTTTAGAGCTGCCTTGAGCGCATGCAAGAGCTCTGCACCAGGATCTGATAGAATCATGCATGAAATGCTGAAAAACTTACACAATGACACGCAAGGTACACTACTTACACTTTCCAACACTATCTGGGATGCAGGGTACCTTCCGACCGCATGGAAAGAAGCCATTGTGGTCCCTGTTTTAAAACAAGGCAAAGATCCTTCCTCAGTGGCAAGCTACCGCCCAATAGCACTCACAAGTTGCATCTGTAAGGTATTTCAAAAAATAATAAATCTGCGACTCATCAATTTCCTTGAACAGAACAAAATGCTTGATCCCTATCGGTGTGCCTTTTAAGAAGGGCGCTCCACAACCGACCATCTTGTACGTATTGAAGGAAATATCCGTGACGCATTTTACACAAACAGTTTTTCTTATCGATATTCCTCGATATGGAGAAGGTGTAAAATACAACATGGCGCTACGGAATCTTGAGAGATTTGTCAGAAATGGGCATTCATGGTAATACGCTAAACGTAATAAAAAGGTACTTGTCCAATCGTGCCTTCCGGGTAAAAGTCGGCAATGTGCTGTCACGTCCTTTTACACAAGAAACTGGTGTACCTCAGGGTGGCGTGCTCAGTTGCACACTCTTTATTGTTAAGATGACAACACTTCGTGCTTCCTTACCACCGGCCATTTTGTATTCCGTCTATGTGGACGACATTCAAATAGCTTTCAAATCCTGTAACCTCGCAGTGTGCGAGAGACAGTACAGCATGGTTTGAACAAGGTGTCAGGGTGGGCAGAGAAAAATGGATTTAAAATCAATCCTCATAAGAGTTCTTGTGTTTTTTTTACAAGAAAGACAGGCCTGGTTCCGGATCCTTGCTTAGAACTGTGTGGACAACAGATACCTGTAAACAAAGAGCACAAATTTCTAGGTGTTATACTTGACAATAGACTCACTTTCGTCCCACACATTAAACATCTTAAAGAAAAATGTCTGAAAACAATGAACCTAATGAAACTTCTATCCCAGACTACGTGGGGTAGTGACAGGAAGTGCCTAATGAATCTCTATAAGAGCCTAATCCAGTCACGATTAGATTATGGTGCCGTGGTATATAACTCTGCTGCCCCGAGCGCGCTAAAGATGCTAGACCCTGTTCACCATCTAGGTATCCGCTTAGCCACGGGCGCTTTCAGAACAAGCCCGATTGAAAGCTTATATGCCGTATCGAATGAATGGTCTCTCCACCTGCCTAGATCATACATCAGCTTTACATATTTCCTTAAAGTGTGCTCTAATCTTGAACATCCATGTTTTGATACCGTTACAGATATGACGTGCGCTACACTTTTCAGCAATCATCCCTCCATAAGACAGCCTTTCTCGCTGCGTGTGAAGTAGCTTAGCGATGAAATGCGTGTCCTGCTCCTCGAGCATCGCTTAATGCACCTAACCAAGCTCTTGCCTCCTTGGGAGTGGCAGGTAATAGAATGTGACATATCCTTTATAAAAGTTACAAAGCACGCTCGAGAGGCCGAAATCTGAATGCATTTCCTAGAACTTCAGTACAAGCACTCCTGCGCAGAGTTCTACACAGATGCTTCGAAGTCAAATGCCGGGGTATGTCAGCCCATCGTTTTCGGAATCCGATGTACTGCATCCGGAAACAAGTATCTTTACGGCCGAGGCCTACGCATTACTCTCTGCTGTGAAGCGTATAAGAGAATCAAAACTTCCTAAAGCAGCGATCTATACAGACTCTCTAAGCATCGTGAAAGCCTTAATGTCACTCAGCAAACATAAAAATCCCATATTTAATTAACTATATTCGGTCTTGTGTAAAGCGTACTCATCTAACCAGAATATCATAATATGCTGGGTCCCTGGCCATAGGGGAATCGAAGGTAACGTTCTGGCGGACGAGATGGCCACGTCAATCACATCGCAAGCTGTTAACCCTACTGCTGATGTGCACGTCACAGATCTGAGGCCTTTCCTACGAAATAAACTGCGAAACCACTGGCAGTGCATGTGGGTCGCGCAAACAAATAACAAACTGCACGTTATAAAGCCACAGTTAGGTCTCTGGCCCTCCCCAACAAGATCTCGGCGAACAGATGTCCTATTCTGTCGCTTCAGAATAGGACACACATTTGGCACCTATAATTATCTGCTTACTGGAAGTGAACCTCCAACCTGTGGTAGATGCGGCGAGAGGTTGACCGTCCTCCATGTGCTCCTGGAGTGTCGGGAAACGGAAAGAAAGAAACATTTTCCGCTTGCATACCATTATTACATCCCTCTACACCCGGCTATGTTTCTTGGTAAGGAACCACTTTTTAACACCAAGGCAGTCCTCACCTTTTTAAATGATGTTGTCCTACATGTAATAAGCCCATTAAACTCGTAGCGCATCCTCTTTCGAGAGGATGCCGCTGTGATCGATGTTTTGTATAGCACATGCCTCCAGGCGCTTGTGTCTCAAGGGCCGTGGTGCTCTAGTGAATTTTAGAATCTTATACATTGTTATATGGTACCATTATTTTGCAATGCACCTTAATGCTCATAGTACACGTCTTTTGTCATTGCCATAATCTTATTACACATAGACTTTATGCACATTAGAGCGACCATTCTTTAAGGCCCCTTTACAGCCACATCACATCAACTTCATAGAAGTCATAACTCCACTGCAAACTCATCAACACTGGCTTGGCGCTCTTTGGCCATACCTGGCCCTTGCGCCAATAAACACCATCTATTCATTCATAACAGAAAATTGGGAAACAAATATTCGACTACCTCAGCATGCCTCTGTCTACACAGCCAAAGTGTACGCAATATGGACGGTAGTTCAAAAGATCATTGCTGACAAACTTGAGAACACAATCATATACACAGATTCATTAAGCGTACTAAAGGCTCTACACATGAAATCCCAAAGTGAACCCTTGTTAGGCGATATTTTCTACGCATTATTGTCAAACAAATATGGCAGATCAGTTAGGTTTTGCTGGGTACCAAGCCATGTTGGGATAGTGGGTAACGAAGCAGCGGATAGATGCGCATCAATGGCAGCTTACAAAAACATTCCAAATACAGCACTTCCATATAAAGACAGTGTCAATGCGATTTGGAAGGCCTTGACGTCAAAATGGCAACGCGATTAGGACAATTGTTTAAGCAACAAGCTATATCTTATGTTGAATTCCAATGGCGGAGTCGGAGGAAGTTTTTTTGCTCCTTTCGGAGCAAGTTCGTTTCAATGGCTGAGTGAGGACGGGAGTAAGGTGTTCCAATGAGAGAGTCGGAGGGGATTCAGAGCGGGAGTCACTCCGTGGAGCAGAAAAAGATGCTCCGCCAAAATAGGCGGAGTGGACTGGAACTCTGTGTGACGTATTTCCTTTACCACGTTTGTCTGTTGGGTGGCGCCACCGGTCACGACTCGCGAGGAAGCAAAAGCTGCTGCACGCTTGGCGAAATATCCATTCCGCAATTTTAAAAAAATACAGGTGAACGGCGCTGAAGAGACTCGCGGATCTGGAGGCGTTAGAGCAACGCCTCCAGATCCGCGAGTAGAACACAACCTGCGCCGCCGGAGCAAGGCGGAAGTGGAAGTTCTATCACCGAGTTACCCAGGATACCTTGCGTGTTGTCATTTCCTTCCGCTGTTTGCTTCCAGCACCGCCGCACCGGTCACTTGTCTCTTCAGCGCCGTTCACCTGTATTTTTTTAAAAGCACTCGACTCTGGTTCTGCGCCAGAGTCGAGTGCTCGCTCACGGAGTCCGTCGGCTGCTCCGACTCCGCCATTGGAATTCAACATTATTAAACCTGTAATTGGTGAGTGGAAATCATCCAGTCACCAGCAACGATTCTACGAGGTGATCTTGGGTCGACTTCGAATTGGACACACACATCTCATGCACAATTTCCTTCTCCGAAAAGGAAACCCGCCAACTTGCGAAAAATGCAATGAAGCTCTTACAGTCATGCACATCCTAATAACATGTCCACACATTGACACACTGATACGGAGGTTTTTATACAGCCTGTATGATTTGCACACTCCATTACACCCTGCCCTATTACTAGCAGATGACCCCCTAGTGCCATTTACGAACCTTTTTGACTTTTTAGAGAAAACTGGTTATTTACACCAACTATAATGTAATGCAGGTTTACCTGTTCTAACGTCCCGTTTTATTTTGTCTTGTGATTGGCGCAGCATGACCTTAGTTGCCTTTGTGCCATTAAACCCAAACTAACTAACAATACATTTTACACAGTTACAGCAATCCACTTTTAGGCCTCCTTACAGCTACATCTCATCTACGCAACTCAATTTGATAATTTCCCACATATTAGTTACACAATTTATTACCATATGTCATGGCTCTGTTTGGCCATAACTGGCCCTCGCACCATTAAACGTCATCCATCATCATGCTTTGAGGAGAACGTTCTGTGCTCCTTGTGACGAATTTCAGCCTGGAACATGGGCACCTATTTCGTCGTACTGCTATTGCTTTCGCTAAGCCCATAGCCAGACATTGCTGAATGTCTTGCGACTATGACAACGAACAACCCTGCCCCGATGCTCGCCAATGTCGATATGAATTCAGACCATTCGGAGGAAAAGCAGAAAGCGCTGCGCGAATTGCTACTTTGATTCAAGGAGCGCTTCTCATCTTCTAAGGCATGCCATATGCCTATCACAAGACACCTAATAATCACCTATCGATTTTTGTCCTACAGAACTGCCTTACCACGTTTTGGTGAAGGAGTGCAACATGATTAATTCACAAGTCAAATAAATGCTTGATGATTACGTCATACAACCAACCCAAAGCCCTTGGTCATCACCGCTGGTCCTCATCAGAGAGAAAGACAGAATGCTTCAGTTCTGCTTTGACTACAATAAGTTGAATACCGTCATAAAGAAAGATGTTTATCAGCTTCCGCGAACCTATCATTCATTAGATTGTGTGGTGAACCAGGTATTTTTCATCCATTGATCTGATGAATGGATATTGGCAAATCGAAGTTGATGAATGAGATAGCGAAAAGAACTGTCTTTGTTACCCCAGACGTATTGTACAAGTTTGAAGTACTCCCATTCGGCCTCTGTTTTGCACCAGCCACGTTCCAGAGAATGGATACTGTCTGACCGGTCTGAAGTAGCACAGTTGTTTAATGCACCTAGATGACGTCGCCGTCTATGCGGTGACCTTCGAAGAACATCTGAAGCATTTAGAGGCCGTACTCGAAACACTCCACTCCACTAATCTTGCGCTAACACCAGAAAAGTGTCACTTTGGTTACGAAGAGATAAAGTTTCCCGGGCATGTCATGAGCGCCGATGGCGTGCGGCCTGACCCCAACAAAACTGCCATTGCTGCATTTCTGGTTCCACTTGACAAGAGAGCAGTATTCCGCTTTCTTGATCTTTGTACGTACTATCGCCGCTTCATCGGCAATTTCTCCTGGATCACTGAACCACTCATTTGCCTCACGTGAGATGGCATACCCTTCATTCAGACTGATGAGCAAGCCACACCTTTCCACGAGTAATGGCAGTGCCTGCAGGAACCACCCGCCCTTGCTTACTTTGATGAGGATGCTGTCACCAAGGTGCGTACCGAGACAAGCAACATTAGTCTTGGTGCTGTACTTGCTCAACACCAGGAAAGCGTTGAGCGAGCGGTCACTTATGCCAGTCGTACTCTTTCACGTTCCAAAATCAACTACTCCACCTGTGAGAAAGAGTGTCTAGCAGTCCTGTGGACCATCATGAAATTTCAGTCTTATATCTATGGTTGCTACTTCATGGTGATGGCCCACCATTCCTTATGCTTGTTGGTCAATTTACGAGACCCGTTGGGCAACTGGTACGATGGAGTCTGCAGGAGTTTGATGTTACCATTGTCTACAAATTGGGTCGCAAACACGGGAGAAGTGGACACATTGCCGTTTGCTCCCGTTGAACCTTGCATTAATGACATGGAGAAAGACAGTGGATTTCTTGGAGTCCTCACTGCATCTGACCTGATCTTAGGGCAGCGCAAGGACATCGAAATATGCCCTCTAATCGATCAACTAGAAGGCCAGAATGTTACAATACCTCAACACCTGTCTCACTGTTTCTTCACCTTCTGCCTTCGAAAAGTGTCCATAGAAGAAAGACTCAAGTGCCAGGGACAAAGAGTATCTGCTGGTTGTACCTGTTGAGCTCCGTGATGACATCCTCCTTGCCTGCCATGATGACCTTGCCTCTGGACACGAGAGTTTTTCACATACTCTTCCCATGGTACGCCAGACGTACTACTGGCCCAGACTTGATACCATGGTCAAGTGTAAGGTGCAAAGCTGCCGTGAGTGTCAGTGCAAGAACGCGCCGTCTGTAAAGCCCGGGGGTTTACTCCAACGCATTGCACCACCTAGCATACCGTTTTATCAAATCAGCATGGATCTCTTGGGACCCTTTCCTCTGTCAGCCAGCGGAAACAATTGAACCATAGTTGCCACAGACTATCTAACACGCTATGCCTAGATGAAAGCTGTACAATGTGCCATGGCCTACGGAGTTGCCCAGTTTTTTTATACATCACATAGCCCTCAGACATGCTGCCCCCATCATATGTCACCACTGACAGAGGAACTGCCTTTATAGCCTAACTGATAGAGGACATCTTCAAGCTGAGCTGTATGCAGCATTGCAAGGCGACTGCCTATCATTCACAGACCAACAGCATGACAGAACGGTTAAGAAAACCGATCTCTGACCTGCTGTTTTTTTTATTGAAACATTCAGCAAAAAACATTAGATGAGGTCCTGCCCTACGTTACACTCGCATACGACACCACCATTCAGGAAACCACACGATTCATGCCGTTCCGTCTTGCTTACAAGCGCGAGATCCAGACCATGCTAGGTGCACTGCTTCCGCACGACATCGTCACTTCACTTGCTTTTGAGGTTTAGCAACTTACTCAATATGCAGAGGAAGCTCATCAACTCACACGCTTACACATCACGAAACAGCAGGGTGCAGATGCATGGTGCTACAACCTTTGGCATTGACAAGTCGAATACCAGCAGTGCTGGGCAGTATCAAAAATGCTTGTTTCTTAGAGACTATCTTACGTACTCTGAGTATTTGTATCGCGATACGTCCAGCAAGACGTGTATCGGTACTTGTATTTCCGATACATGAAAGAATGTATCGTGTACCTTAAGATGCAAGATACTGGCTATAGCAACATCTCCGTGCGAAACTATAAGCATTGGCTTACCTTCGCTGCTCAAGCTGAGCTGCCTAATTAACAATCAAAAAACGTCCTCCTCTGCCAGCCCAGACTGCCTGAACTCAAAAATTTTGAAGTGTACTAATGTATGTTCTGCTGTTATTTTGTCGTACATTTTCACTCAGTCATTACAGCAGTCTGTTCTTCCACGCGACTGGTGCGTGGGAAAGGTGATTCCAGTTCATAAATCAGGTAACACACACTTACCCATCAATTACAGGCCTATCTCACTAACAAGCATTTCATGTAAAATTCTTGAGCATGTAATATATTCACATTTGGCTGAGTTTTTAGAATCAAACTCCTTTTTCAACCCCTGTCAACATGGTTTCCGTAAGTTCTTTTCCTGTGAAACACAGCTCTTAACATTTACTAACGATCTCTTTGCAATTTCTGATCTAGGTACTGACATTGACTGTGTATTTCTTGATTTTGCCAAAGCCTTTGACTCTGTGACCCATGATTTACTTCTGCTTAAGCTGACTCAACTTAACTTGGACGCAAATGTACTCGAGCGTATAAAAAACTTTCTTTCTAACAGGACGCAGTTTGTAAACACTAATAACTGTAATTCTCGGTTTTCTAACGTACCAGCAGGTGTTCCTCAAGGGTCAGTCCTGGGTCCACTTCTCTTTCTAATCTATATTAACGATCTTCCGAACTGCGTTCTTTCCTCTTCCATAAAGCTTTTCACGGATGACTGTGTTCTTTACCGTAAAATTTCTAATTCTTCAGATTCCCAAGAGCTGCAGGACGACCTTAACCGCGTAATTGAGTGGTGTTCTAATTGGTGCATGCAACTAAATTCAAATAAATGCAAGGCCATGCGTATATCTCGTAACACTTCCATGCACGCCTACTTTATTAATGGTGCACCTGTGACGTCAGTTAGCTCTTACAAGTATCTCGGGCTTCACGTATCAAATAACCTTTCTTGGCACTCGCATATTGACTATGTTGCTAAAAACGCTAATAACATGCTTGGTTACTTACGCCGTAATTTTAGCTCTGCCCCTTCTTCCCTGAAGCTAACTCTTTATAAAACTTTAGTTTGCTCCAAATTGGAGTATGCTTCAGCCATTTGGGATCCGACTCAGTCTTCATTAGTTTCTACTCTTGAAAGTATTCAAAACTGCAGTGCACGCTTTGTCTTATCTAATTATTCTCGCTATGCAAGTATTTCTTCAATGAAACGAACTCTTAACTTACCTGATCTTTCGTCACGCCGCAAATGTTCCAGTCTCTCCTTTTTTCACAAAGTTTTTCACTTGAACCCCCTTTTAAAAGAGACCCTTCTTGCCCCTCCGTCCTATATTTCGGCCCGCACTGACCACAGCCTTAAAATCGGGGTGCCATTGTGCCGTACTAACCGGTACAGTGACTCATTCATCCCCAGAACAAGCACGGACTGGAATCGCCTTCCCGCCTCAATCGCACTCATCACTGACCCTACTAACTTCAAGACCGCCGTTCAGAATGCCTTTTGTTAATATTTTTTGTTAATACTTCTTGTTTGTATTTTTTACTGCATTACTTCTTGTTTTGACTCCACTCCTTTCTGTAACGCCTTCGGGCTTTGAAAGTACGTGAAATAAATAAATAAATAAATACTTCTGCCACTAGGCCACCTGAATAATACTAAAGGCGACGACATTATTTTATCTCTCCACCAGAGCCCTGCTGTGAGGGCAAGCGATGAGGTCTACATGTAGATGGTATTGCATGAACGGGCAACCTAAAACTCCACAGAGGTATTTACACCATCGTGCAGAGGCTTCTTATTGGCGTTCTTGTAATTAGATGGGGACCTGCTAGCTAGTCAGCTAGTAGAGCAGCAACTCCCATTAATTAGAAAAGCAGCAAGCAAAACCGATGACTGCCCGGCGTATGAAGAGCTTTCATGTTAAGCAGCTAAAGCAACCTCAAGAAATTGTTTTAGAATGAAAATATACTTCAAGGAAGAATGACAAAAAAATTGAGATGCTAACAGACATTTCATGAAAATAAAACATTGGTCGAAGTTAATTTTCAAGCAAACATATTTGTGCATGCTTTGTTGCTACATTATATATGTAGATCTGTAATAAGAAATTTGCAAATGTACCGAACTATCTTAAGATACAAATGGAATGGATTGTATCGGATACAATAATCTGTACCTTAAATACTCGTTGCCCGAGTATATTATATCGTATCATGATACAATTGCAAAGTATCTTTGCCGAGCCCTGAATACCAGCCAGGTGACCAACTCTGGGTGTTGACTCTGATCCATCGCCATTGGGTGTCTAAAGGCTGTTTCACATGACGCAATTGGGGCAAAAAAAATCGTTCTGCCGTGCACATTGCCAAGCAAATGCATGTGACAGCTGCCACATGCGTTTGTGGCAGCGCAATTTCCGTCGCAGCGATGCGCAAGGTTGTCCCCCTGCCCACGAAGTATCCATGCCTGAATCGTTAAGTGATCCATTGTTGTCATGGAGCCGAGCCTACTAAGCCATGTATTCTGGCAAACAGGCTGTATATAGCAGTCGGATAAATCTGTTGATGACAAAGGGGCACGTGAAGCTTAAGCGGCATAAAGGCCACTCCAATGAAGTGCCTATTAATTTTTTTTTCCTATGCACTCATAGGCTGGAATGACCTTCTGCACCATGTTGCTACCATCAGTTACCCCAAGTTATACATATAATTGATGTTGCTACATTATAACATAGTTTCATTTTATTAATATGTAATGATTTACTTATCGTCCTTCTTTTTTACTTGGAAATCTGTTTACACTGGTACTATTGCATATATAATTTCGTGAGTGTGCATTGATGTATTATATGAAATGTATTAACACTATATTGATGTATGTCCTCCCCTTTGAGGTAATGAGAAACTGCCCAGCACTGCCTTCCACTGCTGTGCACATCCTGAACAAGAGGCACAATTTTAAACGTCTACATGTACTTAAGCTTTTGCACGCTGGCATCCCAGAATTTAGAAATCAAAGATGATTGCTCGGTCCGATATGTGGTGGCCTGGAATCGACAATGACATGACGAACCAGGTGCAGAACTGGCCTGTTTGCCAAGTGCACCAGAAGTGTGGCCAGAGGATACCAGTTATGCCATGGCCGTTTCCTGACAAGCCATGGCCCAGGATCCATGTTCATTTTGGAGGTCCATTCAGGGGACACTACTTCCTCGTGATGGTGGACGCTTTTTCCAAGTAGGCAGAAGTTCACTCTGTTCCATCACCATCTGCAGAGGCCACAATCTCTGTGTTCAGGACTGTCTTTCCTCAACATGGTCTGCCAGACATCATTGTTTCCGACAATGGGCCAACATTCACCAGCAGTCAGTACGCTGACTTCCTGAACAGGAATGGCATCCGTTGCATGTTGGTGCCTCCATATTACCCTGCTTCCAATGGGGCTGCAGAGCGGGTAGAACAGACTATTAAAGCTAAACTGAAGAAAAGCACACCGGGTGAATTCAGGGCACAAGTGGCCAGGGTGCTCTTCCCCTACCGCTCAATGCCTCATAAAGTAACAGGCCGTGCGAGCTGTTCATGGGAAGAAGAATCAAGAAACCTTTGGAAGTCATGCGCCCAAGCCTTCGATCGTCTGTTGAACTGAAGCAGATAAAGCAAAAACTACATGCATATAAGGGTTGCCACATTGCGCCAATAATGGACCCAGGTGTCCCAGTGCTCACCAGGAACTTCCGATCAGGTCCACCATGGGTACCTGCTTCTGTCCTATGAGCTGCGCCTCATCTGAGGTTGTATGCCTTGATGGCACAGGCAAACCCATTAGGTCCCTAAACGTCACATTGGGGCCCTGACGAATACTACTGAGTCAGTCAGTCGCATCTCGTGCACCTTTGAGCTGCAGTACCTGCAACACTGGGCTTCTTCGATTTTCCACTTCTGGCTACCCGCGGGCTGCTCTGCCCACTGGGCGATGCACTTCTGCGGGGCGTTCATATTACTCAAGCTGGGCTGTTCTAGCTACCCGCTTACTGCCAGAACCAGCCACGACGATCTTGGTCTGGCTACTCTCTGGAACTTCGCAGGCTAGCAGATGACAAAAAGAGGCAACGAGCGCTCACCACTATCTTTGTGGGGATTTGACGGATTGCAACACAGGCGCTTGAGGACTTTTACCTGGCTCAGCCAACTGGCTATAGTCACCTTTGGATTCCATTACTTATAGCATTGTCTTAGTATTCTAACACATCATTCTGCCTTAGGATGTGGTGCAATACAAACAGCATCGAACCATTTGAAGCTTTTTTTGTGTGTGTGTCCCCATGACGGCTTCTTGTCACATGTAGCCGGAAGAAGTGGAGCCAAGACCCGAGCTCACAGTGAGCACATAACAATTGTTTATTGCCTCTTCCAAACTCCCCAGCCCTGCTCTCGTCACTCCCTTTTCTGCTCGCAGCAGTAGGTGGCGCTAGCAGCATAACACTAACAATTGTCACACTCCTCCCCCTTTAGTTCTTGTCATGGAGAATATCGGTTCACAGGGTATGTTGTCCGGGGACTTTTTCATAGTGCGACAGGGCTTTCTCCCGACACGACGGCTGCTGCTGGCAGCCCAGTTCTGTTGTGTGGCTGACTTTGTGGCTGTTCTGGCGCAGCAGCAGCGCCTGCAGGCTCCACAGGCTCTGTTGCTTGTTGCTCAGCTGGCTGGTCTAGAGTCAGTGTTTGCAGGTGATGGTGGCTGTACAAGGTTAGGGTGAATGTGGTCCCCATGTCTGTGCCACACAGTTCCATCTTGTCATACAACCTCAGATGAGGCGCAGCTCATAGGACAGAAGCAGGTACCCATGGTGGACCTGATCGGAAGTTCCTGGTGAGCACTGGGACATGTGGGTCCATTATTGGCGCAATGTGGCAACCCTTATATGCATGTAGTTTTTGCTTTATCTGCTTCAGTTCAACAGATGATCGAGGGCTTGGGCGCATGACTTCCAAAGGTTTCTTGATTCTTCTTCCCATGAACAGCTCGCACGGCCTGTTACTTTATGAGGCATTGAGCGGTAGGGGAAGAGCACCCTGGCCACTTGTGCCCTGAATTCACCCGGTGTGCTTTTCTTCAGTTTAGCTTTAATAGTCTGTTCTACCCGCTCTGCAGCCCCATTGGAAGCAGGGTAATATGGAGGCACCAGCATGCAACGGATGCCATTCCTGTTCAGGAAGTCAGCGTACTGACTGCTGGTGAGTGTTGGCCCATTGTCGGAAACAATGATGTCTGGCAGACCATGTTGAGGAAAGACAGTCCTGAACACAGAGATTGTGGCCTCTGCAGATGGTGATGGAACAGAGTGAACTTCTGCCTACTTGGAAAAAGCGTCCGCCATCACGAGGAAGTAGTGTCCCCTGAATGGACCTTCAAAATGAACATGGATCCTGGGCCATGGCTTGTCAGGAAACGGCCATGGCATAACTGGTATCCTCTGGCCGCACTTCTGGTGCGCTTGGCAAACAGGCCAGTTCTGCACCTGGTTCGTCATGTCATTGTCGATTCCAGGCCACCACATATCGGACCGAGCAATCATCTTTGATTTCTAAATTCTGGGATGCCAGCGTGCAAAAGCTTGAGTACTTTGGACTGCAGGGACTTGGGAACGATGACATGGGCTCCCCACAAGAGGCATCCTTCATGCAGACTAAGTTCATTAGTCCTTGTAGCATAAGGGCCCCAGTCTCCACCTTCTGGAAAAGGACTCCCAGTCAGGACAGCCTCAGCCACTTGTGACAGCATGGGATCCCTTGCCGTAGTGCGTCTTACAACTGCAGGTGACAGGACATCAGGGTACGCTTGTTCTAACATGAAGACATTGGCAGGCGTAGAGTCATGAACCTCAGTTGCGGGAAGAGGTAGCCAGCTGAGTCCATCAGCATGGCCTAGCATTCGGCCTGGTTTGCAGACGAGCTTGAATTGATAGCTTGATAGTGTGAGTGCCCACCTGAAAACTCTCGGTGATGCCTTGCTTGGCACACTTCGACTTGAACGAAAAATTCTTAGCAATGGCTGGTGGTCTGTTACAGCGGTGAACAGCGTTCTTCACAGGTACTGATGAAATTTGCGGACACCAAATACCAAAGCAAGACCTTCCTTGTCAGTCTGACTATAGTTCCGCTCAGCAGCAAGCATAGTACGTGAAGCGATAGCTACAGGTCTCATTTATATATGAGTAATAAAGTTGACTTCTGTTAATTTGCCCTGGTGGTACTGCCGAAATTGATTGAAAAATCTGACTGGTCGAAGTAAACAAGACGAAAAAACGCTGACTCACTTAGTGGTATTAGCCCAAACATGCTCCTCAAAACAAATGTGCTCTCACTTTCTGCGTGTCCAAAGCAGGAAACTTGCATAGAAATGATGTTACAGCTGCAAAACAAAATAGAAATTCAATGCGCACTCAATGTTTTAGCAGGAAAAATAGGCAAGGGTGCACAATGGCTGCCACTTTTCCAAAGTTAGCATTGCCACAATACACTATTATTATGCGGCAAAGCATAAAAATGTCTTGAAGGTGGTATTGGCTTCAGATCACAGTGCAGACAATTTTTGCACCAGTTGTCTCTCTCTCAAAAAAAAAAAAAAGTAAACGCACATTATAATTGTGTAAATACCCTAATCAGACATCTTCCTAGGGCAGGCTGAAAATAGCCATTTGGAACGGGAGGTGAGATGGGTTCAACGCATTCACTGTTGCCAGCATAGACGCTGCCACTAAACGAGTCGCAATTGGCGTCATCGTTAGGGTAAGGCACGTGCATGTTGACTGGTCAATTTAAAATCATCTAGTGAAGGCCAATTTTTTTAGCAAAGTAACTAAAGTTTGAGCCCATAGACATGGATAGGTGCCAGTTGGGACTTTTGGCTGGGGTTGAATGAACCGAAAAATTAAATAAACAGGAGTAATGGAAGTCTATTTGTGTTATATGCTGCCCCCCTTCCCTCCTTGAAATACCATTGCAGGTGTTTGTGCCACTGGTGCGAGGTGTGGTTGAGCACATGCGCGGCTGCTCCCTCCAGTCGGAGCTGTTCCGTGCCCCCTTAGCTGCTCTGGTGGAGCTCACGCAGCTACGCCTCGGTGGATGGCCCGTCTGCCAGTTGGTATGATTCAACTCCCGTTGTACTTGAGCTAGTTGTGCATGGTTCTAGTGATCTCATGTGGCAAATTGATCCTGTCTGTACTGGGTCAGTTGGTGCAGTGGAAAAGGTGTAACACAAGCACAGGACCTGTTACTTCATCTCCTTTAGTTGCATCTTTGATGCTGCTTTTTCATCATGCCCCTGAGAAACATTAGGAAAAATATTACTGGTTAGCTTTCATGAGGGTCATTCCATGCCAAACGTCCCAAACATTGCGCTTGACCCTCTCTGACTCTGTTCTAAAAAAATTGTGGACGATCATTTTAGTGCACTATTTGCCCTCGCAAAGTATTTTTGTAAGAACGGTATTTTCAGTCTCGTACAGTGATTTGAATGTTGCTGTAGTAGGTGAAACCTAGGTTGCCAAAAAATACTCCCAAATATACAATACAACACGGAATGCCTTAAATATCTGCTTTTAGCTAGAAAAGGCAGCAAGCAGGCAGTGAACTTTGTTAAGGTCCTGAGGAGTGACTCCGAAACCCCATTACGAGGGAGGTGCCGCCGCGGGCTGCTGCTCCCACGTCGGGACAGGCAGACCGTGCCTGACCACTACGCTGCAGGCCCCCTGGATGGCCATAGCTGAGCAGCGAGGTTGGACTGATCGTGGATTGCCGGTGACGGATCCGAGAAGCGGGCGGCTGCCTACATTCTGTTGCAGGTGCAGTTGCGTGGGAACGGCGAGACCGTGATGGCCTTCCGCGCCGCCGCATCGAGCCCGCACCGCCATCAGCATACTGAGTATGCGGTTGACCTCCACCCTGGGAATGACTTGCCTGACGGCAGTGCAGTTGCAGTCCAGCACCCCTAGAATCCGCCTCCCCGCAGGAGAGGCAGAGAGCCTGACAACCTGGGTCGTCTGCTGTGCCTCGACAACCTCGTCGAGGGTGTTGTGGACCCCCAGCTGCATGAGCTTCTCCATGCTGGTGCCCATGGGGATGCCGAGCACCTTTTTGATGCTATTGCGCATCAATGCTTCGAGCTTTGCCCTCTCGTAGCCAGCGATGTGTGGTGGCCAAGTACGTGATGTAACTCGTTAGGAAGGCATGGTTAACCTAAGAAAGTTGTCCTCCCCCAGCCCTCCGCCACTGTTGGAGACCCTAGTGATGGGCCTGACCATGGTTGTCCGTTTTGGTGGCAATACGAGTGATCATTTGACCGTTACTACCGTTTGCCTCGATCAGCATACTGAGTATGTGGTAGACCTCCACCCTGGGAATGACTTGCCCGATGGCCGTGCGAATGGAGATGTCGACCTTCCCAAGAGGCACCTGCCCTTTAGGGGTGTGCCCCCTCCTTGTAGTTGCCGCATATTTCCATTGCCCCAAGGAAGTGTTGCGGCACAGTAAAAAAGTTAAGACATACAGGCCCCGGCGCCCATGGACACGGCGAACACCCAACATAAATTTTTTTTCTTGCTTAAAACAAAAATCACTCCTATTAAACTTTCTCAGATGTATCTCCGTTGTTTACTCTTCCAAATGACCGCAAGCGTGCATTTTTACTTGAACCACATCACCAATCTCCATGTGACTGAACATAGGGCATTTCACATATTTTCCGATGTTTGCGCCCCTTCCACTTCGAAACTACTTGGTCATCGACTTCATTACATTTTTGATACGCTTACTGCCAACTATCCAGCCATGTGATATAGTCGTATTGTGTCTGTAAACTTTGTAGAATTGAAAAAAAAATAATCAGAACAGGCACAGAATTGCCGTATTGCTTCACCATAAAGTATTTCGTGAGACACAGTAGTGGTTGCCAATGGGAAAGAATGAAAAAAGCGCCATTCCCTTTCTAGCTAATAGAAGATATTTACGGCTTTACGTGTAGTATTGTATATTTGAGAGTACTTTTGGCAACCTTGGTTTTGCCCACTACGGCAACATTCAAATCACTGTAAGAGACAGAAAAAATTGTTTCTTCCAAAAATACTTTACGAGAGCAAATAGTGCACTAAAATGATCATCAACAATTTTTTTAGAATTGAATTGGAGAGGTGCGAGCGCAATGTCTGGGACGTTTGGGGTGGAATGATCCATGAATGAACGGGCTTAAAAATTATTCTGAAAAATTTTCTGAAAAGCTCTGAAATTAAGCTTTAAAAATCTCAAGGTAAGCTTTAAAGCCTTTCAACTGTACGGTCAACCCTCAATAATTCAAACTCTGATATCTCAAGATATATATATATATATATATATATATATATATATATATATATATATATATACATGTGTGTGTGTGTGTGTGTGTGTGTGTGTGTGTGTGTGTGTGTGTTTTATTTTGCAGCAGTGTCAATCCATGTGTTCAACTCTTGTGGTAAGAACCATGGAGGACTTTGGATATTAATTTATTTATAAGTATTTTAACCCTTTGAGGGTCAATTTTTTTTGCCATGTGCAACTGCCCAGGGTCGATTTTCTTTATTGCAGATTCCAGTTCTTCTTAGGGACTTATTTCTATAAAAATTTACCGTAATTTTTTTAGGGTGATCGTAAAGTGAGAAAAGAATATTTTGTGTTGGTATATATGTACTCTTCATTCATGAAAGATAACAATAAAAAAGGAAATAAACTTATAAAAATTAAAAATTTGATGCATTGTTATACACATAGTTCAAGGCTTTGAAAATGTGCACACGAGAATATTTCGCAACACTCAAATGTTCCGGCTCTTACACTAATATGTACGTCCATAGCGTAATTGAACAGCGTAGGTGGGCACGCTCAAGAAAACTGTGTGGTTGTATACTGTCAAAAAAAGCAAAGCGTGTTACAAACTTCCGCTAGTCATCTTATCGCCAACGAGAAGGAATTATTTTCTGTGAGTGTCAAAAAAAAATATGCAACAGAAACGCAGATACGGCGGCATCCTTCCTATGCACACTCCTGTGAGCACTAAACGAGCGAGAAACAAGCGGTTGCCCTTTGAGTGATTAGTAATGAGATAGCCATCATTTTTGCAAGCGCAAGAAGCTAAAACCACCCATGGAACAAAACTCAAACTGTCGCCCACCCGCACGCCAATGCGCGAGCGGCAGTATATAGATGCGCGGGAGCAAACTAGCTCTAAAACAAACCATGCAACGAAAACCGAGAGAAGTAGGCGCACGAAAAAAATTCCCTGTATTCCCACACAGTGGCAGCATATGACAGAAAAGAAAAAGTTAATAAATTGGCGCGCTTTTTAAACGTACAGACGGCGCCGTAAATATATGGCATGGACCATTTTTGGACTTGTTCACGGCACCATATATTTACGTCATTGACCCTCAAAGGGTTAAAGAGCCCCCCCTGGGGCATTGTGTAAGGGGGGCAGTACAGTAAATACAACACCTTAACAAAGTAATAAAGATTAAAAGACAATAACACCTTAACAAACTAAAACATCGATTAGTGCAGAAAGGTGCGAATAGACCCAACAACTTAAGTCAATGTTTTTAAATACTCTTTCTTTCCACGCACAATCACCCAATGGAATTTACTCCTGACTGATCTACTAACCAGTACTGATGCCTTGGACAAAATTACTTGTTGACTGTTGCAGAGTTATTGTTTTCTGTTCCTGCTATGTGTCATTGTTTATATATTCTCAATACTGCAATGTAATTTGCTGTGCTTTTTGCAGTTGTTATTGTTGTTCTTTTTGTGTTGCCCCTCCTGCTAGGACCAAGTTAGGGTCTGCAGTATGCTGTAAATAATAATAATAATAATAATAATAATAATAATAATAATAATAATAAGATACCCATAAAAAGCAAGGGAGTAACAACATTCCAGGTTGAAAAAAATTAAAACGCAACGACGAACAAAAAGCAATTTTAACTCAATGTCAACAGTGCTGTGGAGAATAAAAACAATTGACAAAAGATTATTCTCCCATAAAAAATAAAAAAAAGACCAATATATCGGCTACAGCGGGGAAAGTGGCAAGTGCAAAACATCAGATTTTGGAGCATAGACATCTTTAAAGGGCCCCTCACCAGGTCTGGCCATTTTTAGCTGACAAGCGCCGTGCGTGCAATGCATGCTAACAATCATGTCTGCTGAGTATTACATCACTATGTGCCGCCGAAAGAGCTCAAATTCCAAATCAAACGCCCTTCTCCTCGCGGGTACCGCCCCCGCTCCCAGCAGGAGAGCCGATGCACATCGCACAAGTGCAGCTGCGTACATGGCAGTGCTGTGACGTCACTTATCAGGACACGTGACTGCAAGAATTATTCGAAGCAGCATCAGTTATTTGCTTAAGCAGTTGCTTCAATAGACGAATTAAAGTTTAGAGAAATAAAAATATCTGCAAACCGAATGTTTGCAAGCTTTTGTTTCACTATGTACCACAGCAGGTGAGATGTACTTTCGTTTTGTCTGCTTGTTCCCACGTCGTGCATTCGCGCACGAGTAGACAAAGAAACAATGCCATTTTCTTACTGTGTCCCAGCATGCAATCATGCTCTATGAACTGCTTTTGTCTGCCTCATTGTTCATGTAGCACTGACTTAAACTGCTAGTCGGGTGTTCTCGTGCATGGCAAGCATAATCGTGTGCTGCATGAAGCGATGCAAATGCAACAGCTCGCGTGTGACACCATCAGTGGAAGTGCAGCACACACCTAAAAAGAGAGGGAAAAAAAAAATTAAGGTGGGGCCCGTGACGCATGCGTCATGCGATCCTCGAGCTCCAGTATGGGAGAACACAGGGAAGGAATTTCACTTGCCAAGGCTAGGTGGGGCAAGTGGAGAGAGTGTCTTGCTTGATAGTGGCACTCACCTCCTGAAATCATTGCTTTGTGGCACTGAAATATTTCTGTCTCTCTTTTAATTAGCCAATTTGGAAAATATATGTGGCAGAACGCTCCTTAGTGGGCACGTAACAACTTCCTGCTTATAACTGAAATTTGCTATATGGCCTGGTGAGGGGCCTTTTAAGATAATCGTGAAACATTGCGTGACCTTGCTCCGATGCAAGGTTACCCAGAAGGTAATTCAATGGACAGATAGCTTGTAGAAGAGCCGATAAGTTAAATGTGTCAGTATTACCGTACATGCGTGCTAAGCTAAAGTTGTTATGCAGTCTGCGGGAAGTTGGATGAGCAAGATTAAGGTGTACAGTGGACATCATACTGGTGTGATTGAATTGTGGAATAGGGATAAAAGAGCAACATCACGACAAGTAATTATTGGCTCAAAGGAAAGGTCTTGTTTAATTTCTGTTATGCTGGATGGTTAACGGTAAATATGCGTAATGAACAGAATCGCTCTCTTCTGAGTAGCCTCTAACATTTTAATAAGATATTGTTGATAAGGGACCCAATTGAGGAGGCAAACTCAAGTTGAGGATGAATTAAAACGAGATAAGGCAGTTTACCTATACTGGAGGGAGAATTAAGTAGGTGATCGTATAGGTAACCTAGTGACCTTGATGTGTTGGCACAGAGAGAAGTACTAATACCAGAAAATTCTGAGCAAGTGCCCCTACCCGTGCGAGCACCCCTCCTCCACTTTTGAGTGAGTTGAAATTGGTGCCAACAACCGAGCAAGCATCCCATCCCTTTTTTGACCCTGTTCACCGCCTCATGCATTTTCACCAAACTGTTTGGCAACTTTTCTTTCTCAACTTTTTACAAATGTGCATATTAAGTTACATAAAATGACTCAATTTACTGAGATTTGGAAAGAAATTTATGGTTTAGGCGCACTTCTGCCGAGGCCTGATAATTCACCCATAGCCAGGTACCTTCTGCATGGCCTTCGTCAGTCACCATGTTGGGTCAGACATGGAAGTAAGTGTCGCATAGTGCGAGACACGGGGTGCGATTTTGTGTGCGATCCATCGCGCGTTGCAGTCCGACTTGGGGGACTCGTGGTACGAATGAATGAGGGGAGCGTAGCTCTGCCCAGAACCTGCACCCCTACATGGACGCTAGAATAAGTTTGCAAATTCAGTGAAAACAAACGTGTTTGCCCAGCTCTTCTTTTAAGCAAAAGATGCCAATATAAACAACTGTGTGAGCAGTGTAGATGTGTTTCCGCAAGGCCTCATCCGCTGTGTCGGCTCCGTTGACAGCCGCCAATGACTAGGAGCCAGCAGGCCTAGCTCGCTGGGCCGTCGAATGGGAGGCTGGTGGCGCTTGCAATGCGACTGCATGCAGCTCGTAATAAAGCGCCTATCTTGGTCAGCACAACTCATGCACAATTATATCGTGCTTAAATTGCAATATATTTGACTTTATCAATGCTGACGGAAGCGAACGAGTAAGCCAGGCGAGCCTGCGATTGCTGGGAGACGGTATAGGCCTAGCTCACTAGCTGCCGGATCCTGGGCTGACAGCCCTTGAATTTTCTATGCGACCAAGCAAAGCACCCCCCACCCCAAACTTTCTTGGATTATCTTTGACCATAAGAGGGGCGCTTGCTCATAATTTTACGGTATGTGTGGACCAAGAAAGATTTGGGGTTCAGTTTGTGCCTAGGTACTTTCACTGCTTAGTACGTTCCACAATGTTGTTACCAATCTTATATAAGCCGATAGAGTTTACGGCTTAAGGGGGCTAGTTTGTGCATGGAAATGTTTAAAGTAATTATTCAGGTCTTGCACCACTCACCAATATGTTCAAGCTCCCGTTGAAGGGCGAGATGGTTGTACGTTGGATGGTAAATATCACCAGCAAATATGCTCATACGAGATGATATTTTGTCAGGCAAATCATTAATGTAGATGAGAAAAAGTAAGGGTCCTACAACGCTTCTTTGTGGTACCCCAGCGAAAAGGTAACAAAATGATGAAGAATAATTGTTTACTGCAGTAAATTGCTGTCGATTTCTTAGAAAATTACAGAGCCACGTTAACGTAAGCAAATCTAGTCTTTGCGATGATAGTTTTGAGCTACACGATCAAAGGTATTAGCAAAGTCAAGAAATATGTAATCTGTCTGTACATTACTGTTCATGTTAGAGTGCAGGTCAATAGCAGATTCGAAGACATGAGTCTGACAAGAAAAACCCTTTCGGAACCCATGCAGATTAGAAAAAAATAAACTGTTGTACTCTAGATGAGCGTGAATGTGAGACGCTCAAGCATTGTGCAACAAATCCATATCAGGGAAATGGGGCGATAATTTCCAGGTGAATTTTCATTCCCACTTTTTGGGACTGGCACTGCCTTCTCCAACTTCCTGTCAGCAGGTAACTTTCCAGTAATTAATGACTGCTGTAATATGTGGAATAAAAGTATGCTTGAGACTGATGCAGTATTCTTTAAAATTTTGGATTTGATATCAGTACCAGAAAAAGGCATTTTAAGGTTTTCTATTATTTTAGAAATACCTTGGACTGTAATGTGAGTGGGTGCCATGTACAAGTAATCTTTCTTGATAATTTTGGGAAGATGGTTCTTCACTAGTTGTCACGATCCGCCCGGGTTCGTGAACGAGGGAGGGCTCGAGGCACCCTCTGTTAGAAAGATGCTCCGCAGCGTGGTGGTGACGAACGATGACTGACCGCCGAGCAGCTGTGCTCACCAGTGTTTATTGGTGCGGTGACCAAGGTTGCCTACCAAGCCTGGCGGGCCAACAAGATTATACCCGAGGGGCGTCACATGCTTGCTACACCCCATTGCCCCCAGTTTGTTTGTTAACTAAAATAAACAAACATCCAAGTTCAGAGCATAAGGCTCTGCTTCTGTCCTAGCCGAGTCGACAGTGCCTACTACCCAGGCGAGTAACAGTCCGGTGGCCTCTGCCAACGAGTGCTCCGCCTGGGCACCGGTGTTGACGGGCCGAGTGTGGCAACGTCGGGTGCTGCCTGAGCCAGCTTCGCTCTGTCCGGAGGGTCCGCAGTGGTCGGCCTTATGAATGGTGCCTGACTTGATGCCGGCCCAATGGGCAACGCACCACTGGCAACGCTTGCCGCCTCTGAGGTGGGCGGTGCTCTGCTGGAAGCGATTGGTGTCCGCTAGCCCTCCTGCGGGCTGGAACTCTGAAGCGGCAGTCGAGGGTGCAGGCCAGATCCCGAGGTGAGGCCTAACATGGTCGACGTGTCTGTGCCATGTGGCCCCCTCTGGCATGCGGACGAACAGCGATGAGGCGCTGGCAGGAGACATCACCTGTCCGGCAGACCAGAGTGGGCCAGGACAGAAGTTCCTGGCGAAAGCTGGAGCTCCCGATTCCGGCAAAGGCCCGGGATGGCACCCTTGGTCAGCAGCCAGCTTCTGCTTCAGCTGCTTCAGAAGCACTGTGGATCAGAGGTCCGGATGCAAGACGTCCAAGGATGTCTTGACCATCCGACCCAGCAGGAGCTCACAGGGGGCACGGCCAGTGACATCGTGGAGTGTGGTCCGGTACTGAAACAGTATCCGGGCAATCTGCGTCCGGAAATCCCAAGTCTGGCTCTTCTTGAGCTTGTCCTTGGTGGTTTGCACCACCCGCTCGGCTGCACTGTTTGAAGCAGGGTGGTACGGCGGAACCATCACCCAGCGGATTCCGTTCCTCGTCAGCCAGGCCAGGTACTTTGTGCTGGCGAAAACAGGACCATTGTCGGACACGATGATGTCCGGCAAACTCTGGGCGGTGAAGACCTGTGGTAGCACTGCAATGGGCGCACCTGCTGATATAGTGGTGACAAGTAGAACCTCCACCCACTTCAAAAAGGCGTCCACTACCACCAGGAAGTAATGGCCCTTGAAGGGTGTCCCAAAATCCACATGCAGGCGGGACCAGGGTCTCTGTGGGAACGGCCAGGGGGTTATTTCCACATGACGTGAGGCCCGCTGATGCTCCTGGCAGATTTGGAAGCTCGGCACCATATGTGCGATGTCTGGTCCAGGCCAGACCACCAAACATGGAACCAGGCCAAAATCTTGGTCTTTTCCACGCCCGGATGACCCGCGTGCAGCAACTGCAGAACCCTGGACCGGAGATATTATGGTATCACCACCCTGGAACCCCACAGTAGGCAGCCCTGCTGCAAGCTCAGCTCGATGGCCTTGTGGCTATAGGCCTGCTGAACCTATTCCTCCCCACAGGACACCGCCTTGACCACCTGAGACAGGACTGGGTCCCGGCTGGTCGCTTGCGATACTGCAGATCTGGAGAGCACCTCCAGGTATGCGTGCTCCAGCATGAGCACTTCAGCAGGTTCTGGAACAGCATCAGGCACCTCTTGCAGGGCAGGTGGCTCAGGGCATCAGCAGGTCCCAGGTCCTTTCCCGGATGGTAAACCAGCTGGTAACTGTAAGCTGCCAGCCTCAAGGCTCGGCGTACCACTCGAGGTGACGCCTGCACGAGAACTGCCTTGTCAAGCCCCAACAGCGGCTTGTGGTCGGTGACTGCCTCGAACTTCCGGCCCCACAGATACTGGTGGAAGTGTTTGACACCGAACATGAGGGCCAAGCTTTCCTTGTCCAGCTGGCTGTAGCGTTGCTCTGCAGCATGAAGCCGACGAGAAGCAAACGACACAAGACGTTCGTGGCCATCCTTGTCCCTGGGTGCCAGGACAGCTCCCTCGCCGTACGGCGACGCATCTACGGTCAGGATGACAGGCATGGCAGGATCGAAGTGTACTAGCACGTGATTGGTGATTAGCTCCTTGCTGTGCTGGAAAGCCCGGTCCTGCTCCTTTTTCCAGACCCATTGCTGACCATCTCGAAGTGGAAGATGGAGCGGCTGTAGATGCTCCGACAGGTTCGGCAGAAAACTCCTGTAGAAGTTGATGAGGCCGAGGTTGCTCTGAAGCTCCTTCTCGTTCTGGGGCTTAGGCGCCTTGAGCACAGCATCAACTTTCCAGGTAGCCAGGGCTAGGCCAGCCTGGCAAATGACATGTCCCAAGTACTCAACACTGGGGCCAGGAAAATGCACTTTTCTGGCTTGAGCTTGAGGCTGGCGTCCTGCAACCGTGCGAGGACGTTGTGCTTTTTCTGCAGGTGGTCCCAGTTGTCGCTGCCAGTAACTAGGATTTCTTCTAAGTACACCGCTACGTGCCTCATGCACCTGAAGACATCCATCTGCCCCTGAAATATGGCTGGGGCTCAGGCCACACCAAATGGTAAGCGCGTGTACTGGAAGAGTCCCAAATTGTCGATATTGTGATATACATCTGGGAGGCATCCTGGAGAACCAGCTGCTGGTAAGCATCTCTGAGGTCGAGCTTGGTGAGCTTCGGTCCACCAGATGATGCTGGTCAGAGATCTTCAATCCGGGGCAATGGGTACTTCTCAACGATAGTGACGGGGTTGATGGTAACCTTGAAATCCCCGCAGATCCGGACCCTGCCATCTCGCTTGAGGACTGGTACGACGGGAGCGGCCTATTCAGATGTCTTGACGGGCACCAGGATGCCCTCTCGTTGTAACCATTGCAGCTCCTGGGTGACCCCGTCCTTCAGGGCGAACGGCAGTGGGCGAGACTTGAAAAAACGTGGCCGGGCTCCCTCAGGTACATAGATGCCAGCCGTCGTGCTGGCGTATGTGCCCAACCCTGGCTGGAACAGGGACTTGAACTTGGTTAGGAGGCTGGGACGTCTGTCACCGCATGCAGGCTGGCTTCCTGGTACTCTGGCAGACGAAAGCCCAGTGCATGAATCCAGTTTCGGCCCAGCAGCGACCTCTTGGTTAAGTAAAGGGGAAGGGTTGCCTCGCTGTCGCCAAAGCGAACGCTGATCTGTGCCTGACCCTGGACTTGGCAGAGCTGCCCAGAGTAGCTGCGCAGCATCACGCCCGAAGCCTCGATGGACACGCCAGGGAAGGTACGCTTGGACAGTTTCCCGGCCATGACAGACATGCTGGCCCCTGTGTCCAGCTCCATGGAAATGGGGTGCCTGCAGATTTCGACGGTCAACATGTACGGTGGCACAGACCATGGTACAAAGCCTGTGTACCACATGTCGAAAATCGGCGGGTCCTCGGCCATGACGTGGAGCTTGGCCGCGGAAGAACTTGGGCCTACTGCTGCACGCCCCGGGCCCGTATCCTTGCGACAGCTACCCAGGCCGTGGGCTTGTGTGGTACCTGGGCTTGAACCAGGCTGCTGCTCCTGTTTGCTGTTCGTCCTCCCCCGTCGGCATTCCCGTGCCAGGTGCCCAGTTTTCCCGCACGTGAAGCATTGTACTTGAGAGAACTGGCACTGTGAGGGGGAGTTGGCTCCACCACAGTGACCGCAGGTATTGCCCTTTGTCGCCTTGTTGACTGTCGCTTCCGCCGATGGTGAGCCAGTCGCGCGGGCAGTCTCGCCGGAGTCCTTGGCGGCAGCTTCCATTGCCAGGGCTGCCTTCACGACGTCGTCCAGCGAAGGGTCGGGAAGGTCCAGGCGTCACGTCTGCATGGCGGGGTTGTTGATGCCGCAGACGAAGCAGTCCCGGAGGAGCGAGTCCAGCTGGTCCCCGAAAACGCAGGCACCTGCTAACCCTCATAGCACAGCAACAAACTGCCCGAGTGTTTCTCCTTTCCGGCTGCTCCGGTTATTGAAGCGGAAACGTTTCATTAGTGTGGACGGTGCTGGGTTGAAATGCAAGCGCAGTATGGCGAGCAGCTCCCCCAGCATCTTGACATGCGGTGTCACTGGCTTGAGAAGGTCGAACAGGAGACTGAAGGCGCAGGTCCCACAGCTGACGAGAAAAATGTCCCGCTGTTTGGCCTCGTGTGTGTCGTTAGCCCGGAAGAACATGTGGACTTGATCCTCATAAATTGGCCAAACGGGCCCATCTCCTTCGAACGGCTCGAGCCTTCCATACAGTGGCATGGCGGCAGCAACGGGGGGTGGTGTTTCGCCGCTCGTGGCAGCGTGGGACCATCCGTCGGTATTCGTCACCATCCTCGTCGCCAGTGTAAACAAGGGAGGTCTCGAGGCACCCTTCGTTACACGGACGCTCCGCAGCATGGTGGTGCTGAACGATGACTGACCGCCGAGCAGCTGTGCGGTGTTTATTGGTGCGGTGACCAATGTTGCCTAACTGAGCCTGTCAGGCCACCGAGCCTGGCAGGCCATTGAAGATATGCCCGAGGAGGCGTCACATGCTTGTTACAGAAACAACGGTAATGACGGGTACTACGATCGGGTCTAAGCCCGAAAGTCCGGCCCATGACTGCCCTTTCTTTGTCAGCTTTCCAACCGCTTCCGTGCCTAGTTTTCTGCCACTCTCCAGTGGTGGCAACGCCGTCGCACGTGTATTAAGACAAGCTGCTGTTATTCATCTTGAATTTCACTTCTCTTCTCTCGTCGTAATGGGGAGGCCGTGTGTGGTTCGTACTCCCAGCAACAATTGCATTCTCGTCTCTGTTCCTGCCGCCACTCTCCGTAGGTGCATTGCTCCTCGGAAGTCCAGACTATGCACACCGTCCCCATTCTGTGTCACCTCTGTGTCGTGTACTAAACAACTTCTCTGGTCATACACCTTCACAGAGTGGAATGGCTCATGTTCTTTTTTTTTTTAAATTACGCAATGTATAGCATCCCCACACAATGTAACTAGTGTGTTTATGCGATGGTTCTTGCTGTTATTGTTGCTGTGTTATGCAACCTTTTGCAGTTTTTATGTTTAGCTGCTCATTTCTTTTTTTTTTTTAACATCTGTGTGTTTTCCTTAATATGCAACTCTCTTCATTTTGTGCCAAATTTTGAAATCCTTGCATACATCAATATCTTTTTACCAATTGTACCTTGTTATTTATTGTACAATATGCCCCCTTCACCCTATGCCTCTTTGTATGCTTGCGAGGTCTTTCTAAGTAAATAAATAAATATTGCATCAAAATTAGTCATCTTGCCTCAGTGCAGAGCAACTACGAGCAGTGGAGTGACTAGCGCTGTTGCCCTAAGATGCCAACGTGTCTGGTGCAGATGCATGTGAAAGGTACCGAGAATATTTTTGGTGGCATTATGGCAACGCTCCAAGTGTGTTCTCTCTGCTGCCAGCAGGTTCCTATTTTTGTGATTTCGCTTATCTCGAAACTCTGCCCATCTCAAAATTTTTTTTCAGTTTTTACATCTTAGAGTTAACAAGGCTCTACAGATTCTACTGCACAGTTAGGCCACCCCTCTCTCTTACCACCTGATTGTTATTCTCGAGCAAAAAAGTAATGTCGCAGCCAATGTTGCATGAGGTGGAGGCAACAGCTTTCAGTCATTTGTGTGATGTTGATTGGTGAACTGCTACAGGGTGTGTGACTTGACTGCAAAGGTGGGCCTACTAATTTAGGGATTGAACTGCGCACACAAGTTCTGCATATGCAGTATTTGATAATGAGGGGTTTCGTTGGTCTGTGTAGATGGTGGACGATCCCTTGTGGCTGCCAACGCCCATCACAGCCAGTGGAGGTCGCGAGCTGAGCCGGCTCTCGCTGCTGGGGCCCTTCCTGGCCCTGTCACCGTTTGCAGAGGACGAGGTCAGCAGAAGAGCACATTCATGGCATCTGTATTGTGGCCGGCCGTCTTCTATAACATTACAGTGCAGTCACACTTGCTGTATGTACCCTGGGATGTGTTGTAGTAGGGCATGGACAACACGAGGGGTAGGCCTATGGTGTAGGGTCTACCGGCCAGGATGTGGAGCGACACAGAAGAAAGAACAGCTTCTTTCTACGGGGATGAAATGAAGATTAATTCTATTCAATCAGAATGGAGGGGAACACGCAGCGGAGGATGCGGCAGTGCATGCTTTTTCATTCTTTTTTTCCTGAAGGCTCGCAAAAACTAATCGCCTCTGGTTGACGATAAGATGAAGGTTAGTGAAAGTTCGTCACACGTTTTGCTTTTTTTGATGGGCACACAATCACAGTGGGCCTAATTATTAGTGTAAGAGCAGGAACATTTGACACTTGCGAAATATATTCTCGTGTGCACATTTTCTAAGCTTTGAACTATGTGTATAACAATGCATCAAATTTTTAAGGGGAGACACGGGTCTTAAAGACCGAAAAATCGCAGACAGTGACAGTGACAAGAACTTTAATATTAGAGTGTCCTGAGGAACTCGATTGGGGGGACTGAAGGCTCCCCGATCAAGTTGGTGGCTCCGCCCACGATGGGACAGGGAGGTGGTGACTCTCCGCGACGTCGCGGGCCCTCTGGACGGCCTGTAGTTGGTTTGTGAAATCCGAGCTCTTCAGCAAGGCGTCCCACTTGGACTTGTTATGGAAGTCGGAGCCCGTGTTGTACGGGCACAGCCAGAGCATGTGGTCGAAGGAGCAGCATGCGTGACCGCATTTGGAGCACGAGTGCGGGAAGTTCGGGTCTATCCAACGAAGCGCTCTCGGTGTGAGGTAGGATTTCGTCTGTAAAAGCCTGAAAGTAACAGCCTGAGCCCTGTTCAGTTTCGGGCTGGGGGGAGGGAATTTTCTCCTGCTGTGTCTGTAATGTGACGTAATTTCATGAAAAGTCGTAAGATTATCTTTGAAGGGGCAATCCTGCGGGAGAGCGGGACCGTTAGCTCGGGCGCGGTTCGTGAATTAACGCACCAGGCAGTTGGCCCGCTTGTTAGGGTTGCAACCCGCTTGGTTAGTTACATCGTTCATGCGCGCCGGGAACCACGCTAATGTATGACCTCTAATTGCTTCTCGCGTAGTAATACGAAAGGATCTGTTGACGATGTCGGCTGCGTGTTTACAAACTAGAGCGGATGAGAAAGCCCTGACCGCCGTGCGTGAGTCGGAGAAAATGGTCGCCGGGCCTTTTGCGGCTTGAAGAGCCAAGGCTATCGCGGTTTGCTCCGCCTCGTTCGCGTGTTTAGCGTAAATTGATGCGGCGCTGATAAGTGTTCCGCGCGTCAACGACCGTGATTGCAAACCTGTCTTCGCTGCCATATTTGGCGGCATCAACGAAAAATGCATGTGCCCCGTAAGGATCGATTCATCGAAGGATGGTTCTAGTCCGCGCTCTTCTGCGACCTTTGCTATATATCGGGTGGATGTTCCTCGGCACGGGCTCAACCTTTATACCTTCACGGGCTAATTTAGACAGGGGGTGTCTGTCGAGGGGTGCCTGTATAGGGAGTTGACCAGCTTCATCAAGAATTTTGATTCCCGGCTTAGTTGACGAAAGCCTGGAGATCTGTGCAATAAACTGCGCTTCAATTAATTCGTCTGTGGTATTGTGAATTCTGAGTTGAAGTAATTTTACTGTGCTAGCGGATTGTGGAATACCAAGTATTCTTTTGATGCCGGACCTGATGAGCGTGTCGAGTTTGTTCTTTTCAATTTTGCTCTATTTGAGGTACGGTACCGTGTAAGTGATGTGACTAATGAAGAAAGCTTGGAAGACCCTGAGTAGGTTGTCCTCCTTGAGTCCCCCCCTTTTGCTTGTGATTCTAGTTATGAGTCTTAATATGTTTTTCGCCTGCGCACCTAGCTTGTTTAGAGCTTCTGCATTACAGCCTTTGGTGTTGATTAGAAGTCCTAAAATTTTCACGGAGTTCACCCTCGGAATGGGGTGCCCTTCTCGTGTTGTAATTTCGACTGGCAGCGTTTCCAGAGGCTCGAGGTTCCTAAAGCCCTGCCTCGACTATCTGTAGAGGAGGAGTTCGGATTCAGTCGGTGACAGCTTGAGACCCATGCTTGTAAGAAATTCTTCCGTTACATCTATGGGCGCCTGGAGAGATTGCTCTAGATCGGCCAGAGATCCTCCCGGAGACCAGATTGTGATGTCGTCTGCACAGATTGCGTGGCCTATTTTTGGGAGTGCGGCCAGCTTTTCGGAGAGTTTATGCATGGCAATATTAAATAGCAGCAGGGATAGGACCGAGCCCTGAGGGGTTCCGCAGTTGCCCAGTTCGTAAGGACCGCCCGAGATTGTGCCCAGTCGAAGGAACGCTTTCCTTTCCGATAGGAACGAGAGAGTGAAATTAAAGAATTTCCACCCTAGGTTGAGATTGGAAATTTCGGTCAAGATCTGTTTGTGAGCCACCCTATCAACGGCCTTAGCGAGGTCGAGGGCAATGATACCTCGTACGTCCCGCATCTCGTTATCGAATATACATCTTTTCAGGAGGAGCATTGCGTCCTGTGTGGAGAGTCCCTTTCTAAAACCTATTAGATTATGCCTAAATAGTTCATGGTTTTCTACATGTTCGACAATTCGATTGTGTACTGCATGTTCTGCCACTTTGCAAATGCATGATGTTAGAGAGATGGGACGCAGGTTATTTATGTGCGGAGGTTTCCCCGGTTTGGGGATGAGCACCACCTTGGCAGTGTGCCATTCCAACGGGACCTGCCCCGAGCACCACACCTCGTTTATCTCTGCCGTTAGGATTTCGATGGCCTTGTCGTCCAGGTTCCGGAGGAGCTTGTTGGTGACCCCGTCTGGCCCCGGGGCCGATCTTCCATTTAGGTTGAAGAGTACGTCTCTGATTTCTGAAATCGTAAAAGGTTCGTCTAATTCTGGCCTGTCTAGCCCCGTGTAAACCGCTCTCGCGCTTATGCTTTGCGAATCTCCTTCCTTGACGGGTAGGTAAGTTCGCGCCAGGTCGTTGACAATTACATCGTTTGTGAGGCCCGAGGTGACCTGTTTATGTATGAGCCTATCGACAGCGAGATTTAGCGCATTCCGGGACTGTTTGTCGTTTAGGAGGCTTTTAAGCAGATTCCACTTACTACCTCTTCTCATGCGACCGTCCGTTTCGTTGCACGTTTTGTCCCACTGTTGCAGGGCCAATTGCTTGGAATAGCGCTCTATTTCCTTGTTTAGTGACGTTAGTTTTGCTCGCAGTCACCGATTTAATTTCTGTATTTTCCGCCTCTCTCTAAGAGCGTGTTTAGCCTCCAGGAGATGCGCTAACCACGAGTCCATTTTGGGGACTTCGAGTTTTGTGCTAATTTTTTTGGTCGCGTTTTTGATGGCCTGTTTAAGATTGGTAATTAGTTCTTTGTAGTATTCACCTGAGGGGGCCGTTTCGGCTCGAATTTTCCGGAAAAGATCCCAATCGACGTATTCGTATTTGACCGGAGGTTTGGGTTTGACCTGCACCGCGATATCGAGAACGTAGGGGTCACTACCCAAGTCCTGTTGGAGATTATCCCACGTGCCCTCGATATTTCGGGAGAAAGTGAGGTCTGGCGTTGTGTCTCGACTGACCGAATCAGCTCTTCTGGTGGGAAACCTAATATCTGTAACAAGCGTGCGGTTAAAATAGGCTGCACATTCGGCTAAGTTAGTGCCCTTCTTGCTGTTAAACCCATATCCCCATTCCGTGTTCGGAGCGTTGAAGTCCCCCAGAATTAAGAGGGGCGCGAACTCTGGCTGCCCTGATTGCGGAATGGAATAGTGCATTAAAGTCCCTGTTCTTATCTGCAGGCGAACTGTAGACGTTAAGAATAAAGACATTCGCATTGCTCAATCTACTGGGCACGAGCTCGATCAGTTGTGCTTCTAGTCCGCTACGATATTTTGGAACGGTGTGCTCCACAAAAGAAACGCTCTTTTTAACTAAGGTGGCGATGCCTCTCCCCGTTTTGCCTTTGTACGCTACTGCACGATACCCTGACAGAGTAATCTCCTTCTCCGCGAGCGTCTCCTGCAGTAAAATGACTTGTGGCTTGTCTGTCACCGATCTGACGAGCTGACCTAACAGAGCCTTGCGCCTCTGGAAGCTAGCGCAGTTCCATAGCCAAATTTTAACGGTATTGTTATTTGTGATAGCCATCTTGTTTACTGTGGAATTTTAGAAACCTTTGGCGCCCCCGCCGGGATTTGATCCGGTCGGGAGCGGTTAAGTATGTGTTGTTTGTCTACTTTTGGGCTGAGCCCTAGGTCTTTCTAATAGCGTTACTCTCGACTCTATGGCGGAGAGCATTTCCATAATCCTACTCAGGGTCTTCTCCAGTTTACCCTCGTTTTTGATGGGGGAAGCTGAGGCGGCGGACGGGGTCTCGTTGACCTCGGTTATGTCGCCGTCTTCTTCCTCCTCTGTGTCGCTAAAAGGTTCCGGGTTGGGCGCCTTGCGTTTCGACTGCCCGGCTAACGGGCCTGGGTTACTGTTGCTAACCTCATGCCGGTTTATAAGTTTTCCTTTCATGCTGTTAAAGGATTCCTTAAGCTCTGCAAGCTCGCGTCTAAGTTCCCTATTTTCCGCCTCGAGCGCTTGGATACGGGGATCGATCCTATGCTCTGGCTGTGCCTCACCTGTCGTTTCTTTGCTTGATGCATTCTTCTTCCCAGGCGGCTGCATTGCTCCCTTTACCTTGTCGGCCCACGTGGCCCACTTGACGGACTGGGAGCGAGACCGTGATCTCGATCTGGAGGAGCCTTGCCTCGGTTTGGGTTCTCTCCTTCTCGAGCGTGAGCTCCCTCCGGATAGAGATCGGGTACCTAGGATGGAACCGCTCCGCGCAGCTGGTGCAGCCGACGAGATGTCGCCAATTACGTCGGTGACGTCAGATTCTTCGTCCAGTTGTGCCTTCCTTGCTCTTTGTCGGCGTCTTCGGCGTCGGCGTTGTACGATGTATGGGATTTGATAGCGCTTTTTGCACGTTTGGTCCCCGGTGACGTGGGGCCCGCCGCACGCCTCGCACTTGGGGGTGCATTGATGTTCTTCTTCGTTGTCCGATTTTGCTTTTCCGCAACCGCGACATTTACTTCTCTCTTCCTCGCTGCTGATGCAAACGTCGGCACGGTGGCCTACGTGGCCGCAAGCATGGCAAACGTCGACCTGGCATCGGTATAAAGAACATGGCAACAAGGCTGTGCCGCAGATCACGTGGTTGGGCACACGCATGCCTCTGAATAAAATCATGACTACATGCGAGTCCTTGATTCGTCTGGCTTCTAGTGCCATGGGATTTCTTTCATTCACAATCGTGTTTCTAAGCGTGCCTTCATCGTGACAGGGGTCGATGTGCCTTATTACGCCTTTGCACGTATCTTCAGGGGCGGCGACGTACGCCGAGACTTCGTAGGCGCCGTACTTGGTATGGATTTTATTTAGTCTCGCATAGGCCCTCGCATTAGAGGCGTGCGGAGTGGCGATGATTAAAATATTCTGTACCTTGTTTGGGCACACGGTGTCTTCCTTCGTTTGATGCTCAGGCAGGGCCGCCGCCAGGGCTTGAGCGAGCAGCGCTACGTTGGCTTTTGATACGTCGAGGCCTCCCTTGGGGCACATGATAACCTTGATCTGTTCCTTCGGGAGCTTCGGAAGTCGTGAAGCTGCCGTTACTTGCGACAATAGACTTTTAGCCGGTCCCTTGGCAGTGCGGTAGCCAGCCGTCTTGTTCACGGTACCACGTTGGCCATCTCATAATGGCGGCCTCTTCGTCTCCTGCTTTTTACGGTTGCTGAGGGCAGTGATCCACCCCGCACCGTTGAGATCTTCTTGGGTTACGTCCATACCATCCACAGTTACGACTTCGGGCATGGCGTCACTTTCGATGAACGCATGTGTCGTCACTTCAGTCGAGCACAGAGACGGGAAAACGCAAGCGTGGGACTGCCTCTGCAGGCAGGCCTGCCTGCGCCGCCGCGCCGAGAGCAGGCTGTGCCTGTTAGGGCTAGCTCCCTCATTGGCGTGATCGTAGAGCAAAAGCCTCAGAATATGACGAAAAGTCCACCCACCGATAAAATTCTGGCATCGGTGGATTTCTTGAAACTTGGTGGTTCCGATGAGATATATATATCCAGGCTTCTTCTTGGAAAGACGCCCAAAAATATTTAAGAACGCTGGAGCCAACGTGGATACGTCTGCACTGCTCGGCACCTCTTCTTCTTCCGAAAAATTGCAGAAAAATCAATTTTTTCAAAACATTATTTTTGAATTCCACAGTGTCTGATGCATAATCTCAGAAATTTTTACGCATCTTGGACCAATATTTTGGTCGTAATTGCGTTTTATATCGCGTCGGCGAGCTGTATTTTTACTGACAAATGCGCCAAAAACGGCCTTTTTCCATGGCACATAGTTGCCTTTATATGTTTCCGATTTCAGCCATCCTGGTCTTGTTTGAAAGAGCACCTCTTCTCGTTTAGTTTTCGTGCCACTGCTACTCTGTGCGCTGAATGGCTATGAAGAAAAAGCCAGCAAAAAAGTAATCCCCATGTGCAATTCTATTCGTCGACTTAGGCACGTGACTCTAATAACGGCATGCCATTGCCAGATTTTCGCCATCTGCTCAGCCATGTGAAACTCGACACGAAACGGTGTCAAATTCAGTTTGCTACAAGCCATAAATCCGGCGAATGGAACGAGTTTTAAACTTCTGAAAGTGCACAGTAGCTTTGGAAGATGCCGGCAATAGTTTGCTACCCTTGCCGGGCCCCGCCTCCCCCCGTGACTGCGGAATAAGCTTAGCAGATGAAAGCGCTGTTGGCAGTTGCCAGTATTCATATGGCACTCCAGCACTACTAATGCAACCCGATGATTTGGAGAAAGTAAAGAATGCACAAGATAAACGCCAAGACTTTGCTTCAACACCGGCTACCCTCACACTGGCTACCCTCCCTCACGCTGATGCGGCCGCGGGTGGCTTGGATGCGTGGTATTATGCGCTTTGTTATTGTAAGCCGCGATTCTATAGCTGCTCTGCCGTCTTGTGTAAAACCCAAGTTGCGGTGTAGCAGCGAGCAAAGGTGAACGTGACTGCGGTCTTCTCTTAAAGATAGTAACCTCGTGTGCAAAATTCTGGAGATGCTGCATTGCCGCATAGTTCACCGCGCATGAGCAGCGGCCAAATGTGCACTCCATTCCTCATGAACTTTCTCGCTCTGCACGAAATGCGCAGCGCTGTTAATTGGCAAACAACATTAAATGAATTCCTTTTTTTTGCCAGTTAAAGCTATTTATCTCGTGAAAGATCTGCAATGGAGCCGCATCGACTAAATGTGCAACCCATCCCTTGTGAACAATCTCGCTGTGCGCGAAATGCGGAGCACCGATAATCGACAAAGTACACTTTTTTTTTCTATAACCAACGTTTCACACTAGGGCAGGGCACACATGCTGGGGCATGTGCTAGGGGCATACTAGCTTGTTAACTGGTAACCTGTAAATACTTCATTATATTCCTGAACAAATCAAGCTCTCTGTTTTTCTAAACACAAACTTTTTGCTCGCCTGTTTGTGGCAACATTAATACACCTGTAATTTTTTTTATATGAAGCTACATACATTAAGCTTGAAGTGCTGCAAGCAGATTACTACGAGGCTTACGAGTCGATTCTGAATGCAAATATGTAAATAGCAATGCCTCGGCATTGCACTGAACAGTGTTTTTCTTTTTTCTCATTTTTCTCAAAAGATGGTTTTTGGCCACTGCTTGTTTGCTGTATCAATATCTTTGGATCTAGGACAGCTAGAGCTATTATTTATTTTGCAGCACAAACCTAATGTGTTGAGAATGCAACGCTGAGGGCAGATTTTGTGTTTTTGTTTTCAGCTCCAATTTTTTTTTATTTACATTTACATTTGCTCTTATTATTGGTACTGTGACCATAAAGCTTCAATGGACTGTAAAATAAAAAATAATTGTTCAATTTCAAATCTGTTTCCAGCATTGCTATACTTATGCACTCTAGCATCCAAGTGTATGTTGTTAGCAACTTTCCCTTTAGCAGGTAAATTTTTATTGTTTCAACAAACAATAGAAGGTAATTATTAGTTATCTAAGCAACTACTATGTTTATGCAAAATATAATTAGATATTTAAAATAAACACGAAACACTGAATAAGCGTATGCAGTTTTATCGAATTTGATCAATAAATAACAATGTTATCTCAACAACCCATGTCCCCCGTTAATTCTTATAAGTTTATTTCCTCCTTTTATTGTTGTTATTCATGAGTAAACAGTACATATAAACCAACGATAAATATTTTTTTTTCTCACTTTACAGTACCGCTAGAAAAATTATGGTAAAATTTTTTGAAATAGGTCACTCAGAAGAATTGGAGGCGGCAATAAAAAAAGTCGACCCTGGGCATTCGCATATGGCAAATAAGATCGACCCTGAAAGGGTTAATGGCAAAGTGCACTTCCGCCGCGGATTGGCCTGGCATTGCACTATCATTGGGATCGGGCCACGTATGGGGAGTGCTTAACGCCTGCTTCACCTCTGCCGCGAGTTGGCCCGGCATTGCACTATCTTTGGGATCGGCCCACATATGAGGAGTGCTTAACGCCTGCTTCACCTCCACCGCGGGTCAGGCCGGCATTGTACTATCTTCGGGATCGGCCCACGCATGGGGAGTGCTTAACGCCTGCTTCACATCTGTCGTAGCTCGGCTCAGCATTGCACAATCTTCGGGATCGGCCCACGTATGAGGAGTGCGTAGCGCCTCCTTCACCTCCGCGCTGGGTCGGCCCAGCATTTCACTATCTTCGGGATGGGCCAACGCGTGGGGAGTTTTGTGTTTACACACGGATACGATCCTGGGGGAACTAGCCCTTAACAACTTCGCCTGTAAAAAAATAGGAAGAAATAGGAACCTGTGTCCAGATCAAATACCTTAAATGCTGATTACAGCAACATTACCAATGTCACAAGAAATCCATAAAACTGTAAATAGGAATGTTCGATAGAAAAGTTTCAAAAGAATGTTACCAAGTCAACCAAGACAGCAGAGCTACTCTGAGACAATCCTTATACCATGCTGGGGTCTGTCTACTTCGTGTAGACCTACAGAGAACTAGTTCTGGTTGTTGAGCCGGACTAGAAGAATCATTGCTAGTAGATTAGCTACAATTCTGTGTATAGCGGTTTCGAGATCCTCCAGGAGCCGTGTCTTGGGACGGTGTGACAGACAGAAGCCCAGCAGATTCAGTCGAGAAGGCTACCTTGATGCCATTGTGTCCAAGAATGGCCCTCAATTTGTTTTATATGAATTTCAAAACTTTGTGAAAGAAAGTGGAGCCGAGCATTTCCCACTGTCTACCCTCAGACAAGTGGCCAGGTAGAAAGATTCAATAATGTGCTTAAGCAGCCCTTCTCGAGCTTATCAGCAGCCTGGAATATCTAGCCATTTACAAGGTTTCACCACACATGTTAATAGGTATGCTGATCCAGCTATGCTATTGCACATTTGTCAACCTGGAACACGGTCAGATGTTGCACGCATGCCTCCCATCCGTCCCGAGTTTGCTTCCTCCAAGCTCCATCAGCAAGTTCGAAAACGAGGGCTAGGAGGGTGAATCAAAAAGTCTTTGCCCTATTTTGTATTAGCCAGGATGAGGTACATACAGGTAATTACAAATATATTGTAATGGATACGAAAGGCAGGTGCAAAAGAAAGAAGAGTAGACAAGGCGAACGAAAAATGTTAGAGGCCGGACTGCACTGCGATCACGCTACGAGCATCGTACATCTCCTGTAAATAAAACCATTTTGTCACAACTCTTCGTAACAGTTGAGTTTTGGTGGAATTCAAATTCAAATTCTTTATTTTTCAATGAAAATACAATAAAAGTGTGTCCAGTACTGTTTGGACCCGTAGCCGTAGGCTAGTTATGGGTCCAAGAAATGAAATTATCTAATGCAGACACTTCGTCACATAAACAATAAAAACTTGGAAAAGTGGAGAGGGGAATATATACATAATACATATGACAAAAACAAGGCATAACAAGAAACAGTTGATTGGGTAAAGTGCTGGGTAATCGACACCCGAAGATGGAGGCTGAATCACAAGTTCTTCGATGGAGCCGTCGCCTTGCTGGACTCCCACCGAATCCACCGAAGTTGAATATGTCCCATGATGCAGACGAACAACGACCCATTCCAACTGCTGCGCCGACCAGTTCTATTCACCTGAGAGATGCGTGCATCCCTTTACCGGAAGATTGGACGAAGTCGTCGAGGAATGGCTCATCCATTATCACCGGGTGAGTGCCGCCAACAAGTGGAGCAGCACTTCTCAGCTTCCGAGCGTCGTGTTTTTTCTAATGGATACTGTGTTAGTGTGGTTCAACAATCATGAGGAAACATTCACAACATGAAGCAGATTTGTTTCAGAAATCAAAGAGCAATTCGGATACTCCGCGACAAAAAAGAAAAGGGCAGAACAGACGCCACTGCAGCGTGCGCAAGTGCCAGGCAAAACCTGCACAACCTACATTGAGGTGGTAATAAAACTGTGTAGGATGGTGGACTCTGGAATGTCTGAGGAAGACAAAGTCGGGCACGTCGTAAAATGAATTGCTGAAGATGTTTACAGTTTCATCATTCGGCACTGTTGCACTTTCAAGCAAGTGAAGATGAGGCGCATCATGCCGAAGTTTGGCAGGCTAGCCAATGTGACGACAGTTGCAAGGGTAAATAGCAACCAGCCCCTCAATCTTGCATGAACGATCCGACAAATAGTTTGGGAAGAGCTCAGCCTGCACGCCCAAGTGACACACCCAAGCACTCATAGCTTCCGCCTACCACCAGATTTCGAGCCAAACGTGGCATCCTTCTCCCCATATTCTGCGGCGAGGGGCGCTGAGGATTATGAACTCGCGTCCCGACAGCACCCACGTCTCTATGACAGAGAACTGGCAGAAGCTCAACTGATAACTCAAAGAAACAGACTAGCACAAACGACCACGGGTAGGAAACTCCTTGGCAGACTAGGGTATCACGAGTTCCTAGAAAAACACAACCAAGCTAAACCCATCCCCACAATAATCAGAAACAGCATCAAAGTGGCGCCAATACCCAGAAATATGGACCCAACTCTACATGCAGGCAGAAGAGAAGCCAGAGCTGCATACATTGAGAAAACGCACGGCGACAAACCAAACTCCCGCTTCGTCGACGCGGCAAGATACCCAGGCAGGCAGAAAAGAACGGTAGCTGCTGTCACTGACTATTTGGGCAGAGAAATCATTAGCGCCTCCACTCGCAACACCACTATCGTGGGAGCAGAAGAAATCGCAATAGCCCTTGCTATCAAAGCGACGGAACCAAACCAACAACAAATAACCATCCTATCAGACTCTCAAGCGGCATGCAGAAGCTACCTCAGGGGACGAGTATGCACCGCAGCCTATAGGATTCTACGAGATATAAAACCCCGAGCCAGATTTAACCTTATATGGGTACCCAGTCATGAGGGAATCAAGGGAAACGAAGAGGCTGACAGAGTAGCTCGTGCGCATGCTACACACCACGGGTGCTCACAGGACACCTCTGAAGACCTGATCCCGATTGACCAGAACTACTCTGCAATTTTAAACTACCACAGAGGAAATAGAATGAAACTACCACCCCCAGATAAAAACCTCAGTAAGGAAGAACAGGTTATATGGAGAAAGCTGCAAACGTATACATATAACAACCTGCACATTCTCTATAAAATTCACCCTGAAAGATACGCGGACACATGCCCATGGTGCGGAGCCACGCCAACCTTAGACCACATCTCATGGGCATGCACGGCATATACACAAAAGACAAACACAGAAATTACGGATCATACACAATGGGAGGCGGCGCTGTCCAGCTCACAGGAAGAGGTCCAAAGGGCCATCATCCGACAAGCGAAACGGCGTGCGGAAGCCAGTGGGGCCCTTGTCTAGGGGCTCCAACCATTGAACGTTTTATTCTTCAATAAAGTTGTTCTATCTATCTATGACAGAGGCCCTACTTACGATGTTCGGCCAGAGCAGCCGCGTTTTTACCACCGAGGCCCTGCGACTTCTGTCAGACCGCGACAAGAACAGCAGCGACCCTACTACCACGACGTGACTCATGAACGATTCAGTGAGCAGCAGAGACACATTATCTACATGACAGCAAACTTTCTCGCCGCCCGCAGTAGCCCAACATTCGTTTCGAAGAAGATGCTGTGAACCGCGACCCTCCCGTGTGCTACAACTGCAGTTCCACAGGCCATATAGCTTGGTATTGTCGCCAAGGCCGTCAATCATGAAGGACATCACCGACATTCTCGCCCCCGGGAACCCGTACTTCATATGACTTGCAGTCAACCGATTTGCTTCCAATGGACCACTTCTCACACAAGACCAGACGCAGCGATTCGCCAGCTTCTGAGCGAAGTTTGACGCCACCAAATGACCGTCCCCGTCATTCTCCGTCGCTTCGGCGCCGTTCTTCGTCACCGCTGCCAGGAAACTAGCATCCGCGGCCAATAGAGGTAAGGCCGCCGGACAGTCTCTGCAAGAAATACCTCTGCCTGTGGTGATGCTCAAAAACAAAGTGAATGAATGTGTAGATTGACGAAATAGCGACCTTGGCGTTAGTTGATACTGGGGCGACTGTGTCTGTGATGAGCCTCGCTTTCAAAAACCGTCTAGGCCACAAAGTTATGTTTTCTTGGAACAACATTACCTTTTGTGAAGTAAGCGACGAGTGGCTTCATTGCCTTGGTGTTTGTGCTGTGGCTGTTTTGTTGGCTGGGAAAGTTTGTGTTGGAATTCCTTGTTCTTTCTCATTGTTCGCACAATGTTATTCTTGGTATTGATTTTCTTGAACATTGCAGCGCTTCCGTGGACTGTGGTTGTGGCGAAATATCATTGAACAAGTTATTTATATCAGCACATTCCGAACAGAGCTCGGGTGGCAAAAAAGGGGGGCACAGACATACTCTGTGTTCTTGATGAAGTGATTGCACCATCGTGGTGCCTGACGCCCGTTCGTGTTTCTGCAACTACTGTTGATGCTGATTGTGTTGACCTTGTAGTTAGGCCTCTCCGCGTAAACTGTGCTAAAAAAGATATACTTGTGCCCTGCTCTGTCGTGTGCATGACGAAAGGAGTCACCACATTGTGGGCGCTGAACTGTTCCGCCACGCCGGTTGTCCTTTCCCGCGGTATGAAAATCGCTCTCTTCGATGAAGCCGCATGTAGCTCAATAGTGGCACTAACTGTGGACGTCTCTACAGCTTGCTCTCCTTGTGATAATCACAATTCTGAAGAGCTAATGCTTGGCATGATCAGCAAGGCTCTCTGTACATCATAACGGCAAGCACTGGTACAGGTCCTTGCCAGGCATGAGGCTACATTCGACTTCATGCAGAGAGATGCACCCCTTCATTTACCGTCGTCCCGCATTCATCACAGAATAGATACTGGCTCAGCACACCCCATCTGCCAGAAGCCCTACCATGTGTCATCCTCCGAGCGCAAATTTATTGCAGAGCAAGTCAAGGAGATGATGAACAAAGGTGTCGTTCAAGAGTCATCTAGTCCATGGGCAGCCCCAGTAATCCTGTTCCGAAAAAAAGATGGCTCCTGGAGATTCTGCGTGGATTACAGACGTCTAAACGCAGTGATGAAGAAGGATATGTATTCGCTACCGTGAATCGATGACATCATTGATTGCTTACACGCTGCTTCCTACTTCTCAACGCTTGATTTGCAATCGGGGTATTGGCAAATGCCTATGGACCCTGCCGACAAGGAAAAGACCACTTTCGTGACTCCAGACGGCCTATTTGAATTTAATGTTGTGCCTTTGGCCTTTGCAATGCTCCTACCACCTTCATAAGATTCATGCACGCAGTACTACATGGTCTAAAGTGGAAAATATGCATGTGTTACCTCGATGATGTTGTAATCTTTGGCCACACACTTGAAGAACATAACAAGTGCCTCAGCCTTGTTCTTGACTGCACTGAGAAAGCTGGACGGGTTCTAAACTAAAAAAAATGATGGTTTGGCGAACGTCGAACACTGGTCCTGGGACACTTAGTCGACAAGGATGGCATCAGACAGGATCCTCGTAAGATTGAAGCGGTGAGCTCCTTCAAGCCACCGCAGTCAGCACGAGAAATTCGCTCATTCATTGGCCTATTGGCCTATGTTCATATTTTCGTCGTTTTGTTCCCTGGTTTGCCTATACCATTTACCCGTTGACAAGTATTTTGCGACAGGAGGCGGCCTTCAATTGAACACCACAATGTGATGCATCATTTTCTCAACTGAAGCTTATACTTTCTCAACTGAAGCTTTATACGTCAGCACCCCTCTTGCATCACTTCGATCCATCTTGCCTGACTGAAGTTCACACTGATGCTAGTGGAATTGGGATAGGAGCGGTGCTTGTACAACATCACAGTGGCGCAGAACATGTTGTCGCATATGCCAGCCGTTGCCTGAGCAAATCTGAACGCAATTAGTATACGGTTACGGAACAGGAATGCATGGCAGCTGTTTTCATTGTACAGAAGTTTTGGTGTTATCTTTATGGTAGGCCATTCAAGATTATCACCGACCATCATTCTTTATGCTGGCTGGTTGGTTTGCATGATCCCTCTGGTCGCCTCACATATTGGGCGCTGCGCCTCCAGGAATACGACTTTGTAGTATCGTACAAGAGTGGCCGTCGTCATGCTGACGCAGACTGCCTCTCTCGGATTCCTCTTGCGACTATCGACTGCAATGTTGAGAATTTTGACGACTGTCTTGCTGCTGTTACTTCTACATTCCCCGATGCAGCAGACTTTCAGCAAGAACAACGGAATGATCTTACCCTTGATCTGCTTTTTGTCGCCGCCCGTACATCTCAAGGCAGCAGTTGCTTTACTGTCCTTGATAAGTTGCTCTATAAAACTAATTACTCAGGTCATGGAGTGTGTTTTCTGCTTGTCCCCGAGATTCTCCACTCCAACATTCTGCACTCCATGCATGACGATGTGACATCCGGCCATTTCGGCTTTGTATGAACGCTACACCGCACGCAGGAGCGCTTTCACTGGCCCAAGATGTACGAAACAACCACGTGCTATGTTGTTAGTTGTGAAATGGGCCACCATCACAAGCAACCGACCAGTGCAGCTCCGGGTCCCCTTCGGCCATTGACACCGCCCAGTACGCCGTTTGAGCTAGTAGGCATTGACCTTTTGGGTCCATTCCTGTTATCTAACAACAAGAACCGTTGGATAATTGTCGTCTACGTAGACCATCTTAAACGGTATGCAGAAACTGCAGCCATACCCTCTTCCACGGCTGCTTGCGTGGCAGTCTTCCTGCTGCATTTCCTGGTCCTTCGTCATGGCCCACCACGTGTCGTCATCAGCGACCGTGGTCGCCAGTTCACTGCTGATGCCATTAAAGAGTTACTTCGTTTGTGCACTTCACAGTTCTGTAATTCCACGATGTATCATCCACAGACCAATGGCCTCATTGAAAGGACAAATAAAACGCTGACTAACATACTTGACATGTACCATCGGCCAAAAAAGTTAACGGGCCAGGGCTTAGGTTGCCGGAGCGGCTGCAGGGCCACACCGGGGCGCTGCTATCTCGCTCCGCGCTCTGACGACGAGAGTGCCCCGGGTGACGCCAGACTTCACCCTCACTCACACGCGGGGCCTCATCATGCTTGATAAATTTCTAGTGCACCGTTCGGTTGCTCTGCTGCTGGCGGTCGCGATGAAGCGGACCGTGCATCGCCAGTAGTCCAGCACATGGCCATGTTGCGCAGTAGCGGGCGGCCGCAGGGCATCAAACCACGGCAATGAGAGGGAACGAAGACCTGTTCTGATTGTTGTTTTGCTGATATTCACCTTGTCTTTCATATTAGTGCATGTCGCCGATGTCCACCACTGCTCTATTTTAGGCAACATCGCGCAAGTAGCCGCAACAGTGGCTTCGGTGACGCGCCCTCTTTCACGTCGGCATGATCGAGAGTGGGAAGTGCTGCACGGATGTCCGAAGCTATAGCGGTGGCGCTCTCTATGCCAAGGTGAGTAAGCCAAGTCATCGCGGTCGGCGGCAACTTTTCGTCGCACTGAAGACCCCTTCAAGCCATGGAATGCTTCCGTTAATAAACTTTCACAACTGACTAGTTATTCCGATTCGTCGTCCCAATTATCTCTTCCTGGCCGTACTTTTGTAAAGTTTCATAACGGCCTACGCATTGTAGTAGCCAATTAAAGCAGTTTTCAGAGGCGTCGCTGATATAAATATTAAATGCACTGCTGTAGACAATGCCGGGAAAGTAATTTCCACAGAAAAGCCGTGCCCTCAGTAAAGCTTGGCGCCTGTAACTTATCATGCCAGCGTGAAAGAGCGCGCATCACCGTAGCCGTCATTGTGGCTACTTGCGTCATGTTGCCTAAAATTGAGCACCGGTGGACACGGGCGACATCCACTAATGTGAAGGATAAGGTGAGTATAAGCAAAACAACAATCACAACGGGTTTCGTTCCTTCTCAGTGTTGCAGTTTGATGCCCTGCTGCCATCCGTTACTGTGCGACAGCGCGTAACGGATGGCAATGCACAGTCTCCTTCGTCGTAACCGTCGGCACCAGAGCAGCTGAACGGTGCACTAGAAATTTATCAAGCGTGATAAGGCCCGGCATGAGAGTGAGGGCGAAGTCTGGCGTTACCCAGGGCACTCTCGTTGTCAGCGCACAGAGCGAGATAGAGCGCCCCGGTGTGGCCTTGCAGCCGCTCCGGCCACCTAAGCCGTGGTCCGTTTACTTTTTTGGCCTACAGTACATCTCCTCCAATCATAAGAACTGTGACAACATGCTGCCCTTCATCACTTATGCATACAACACGGCGAAACACGAAACCATGATTTATAGCCCATTTTATCTCCTGTATGCAAGGTTATAGCGAAGCCCTCTGGATACTTTCTTACCCTTCGTTCTGCACAATGACGATTCTGTATCGAAGACTTTGTGTCTCACCGAAGAAGCCCGTCGAATGGCTCGTCTTCGTACTCTGGCCTGGCAAAGTCGTTCGAAAGAGCGATATGACGACTTCCACGTACAAATATTGTTCTAAAAAGGTGACTTGATCCTTCTTTGGACACCACAACGCAAGCATGGATTGTGCCAAAAGCTCTTGTCACAATATTCAGGCCCACTTGTACTTGTGGACCGCCTGAGTGAACTCACTTACGTAATAGCCTGCCTCCTGTGCAATGGTCGGCGATCAAGCGGAACTCAGCTGACTCATATTGCTCCCCTGAAGCCTTTCTGCCCTGCTTGTCCATCCTGACTAACCCCACGGGCTTCGTCTGCTTGCGAGGAAATGTAACACATACGAAAGGCAGGTACAAACGAAAGAACAGTGGACGAGGAGACTGAAGAGTTTTAGAGGCTTGACTGCACTACGAGCACAGCTTGAGCATCGTCCATTTCCTGTAAATAAAACCATATCATCACAACTCTTCGTAACAATATGTACAGTAGACTCTCAGTTGTATGAACGTCAGTTTAATGAATATTTCAGAATAACAAACTTTTAGAAAATCTGCCGCGGTCTTCTTATGTATTCTATGAAAAAATCTTTCAGTTAAACAAATTTCTGAATAGTGAATATTGCAGTTGAACGAACTTGATCAGTGCACCCGGGTTTGTTTTTAAAATCAGTTCAGCCAAGTTTTCTGCTCAGCAGCGTTAGCATAGCCGATGCTCGCGGCCCCCAAATCGCCCCTCCGGTGTCATAACACTGGCTACAATTAGAAACTTCTGGCATAAATTCTGCCTTCCCTTCCGTGTGTTGGGAAAGCGAGCAAGAGGAACAGCACAGTGAGGCTCACGGGTGTGGATAGAGGTCTGTCACCAGCTGGATTTTGACAGCAACACTTTGTTTGAAGGCTACAGTGTGACAGTGAGCTCGTTACCTATGCTGAACTATGAGATCTGGAAATTGTTTCTATTGTTAGTCCCAAAGAGAAGAGTGTGACGAGGAAGATGCAGTGGCAGAGGCAGATTCAAATCCTGTAATTCTACCCAAAGCTTTAGGATGCCTTGGAAAGTTTCAAGAGTTTGTGTCTTAACAACAAGCTGGGCCAGAGGAAGTGCACAAAAACATCGACACTGTGGACAGCTTTGTTACATCTTGTGCTTCGAGAGTACTGTTAAGAACGGCCCGCTGAGGTGCAAGTTTTGCCAGCCAGTTTCAACAGCGGCGTCAACTTTTCCTGGAACGCCACCGCAACCCTCTAGCCACACGGCGTCACTAAGTCTACTGTGTCCGCAGGACAGTGCGCCACGTCCGCCACTCTGCGTTGCGGGATTGCCGAGATGAGCTTGACAAACCAGGCTTTATGACTGAACACGCCACCAACAACCTGGTCTGCCGCAAACGGGGGAGTTGCCGAGGGAACGTCTTCGGAGGCCCCTTCCCACGCGCCTTTTAAGACGCAAGACAATGGAGCACCGGCGGCCGCGCTGGGGGGGTCAGCTCGGGGAATAAGATGTGCCTTTGCTGACATAAGCCCCGAGATCTGCGAAGACAGTCTGACGTCGGTAGGGAACCGTGAACCTGTGCGGAAGTGTGTGTGTGCAAGCCCTCCCGCAGAGAGGCGGCTCGTCTACTGGTCGAACGTTTCCCTTACCTAGGGTTTGAGGGAGGACCGAGTGTTTATAAACCGCTGTTGTGCAGCTGCTCAGTGTACTTTTCTCTCGCAGTCATGCTAGACTGATCAACTGCAACGTCCTTATGTAGATACTGTAAATAAACCCATATTCCTTGTTCTGAATGAGAAGCAGTCCTTCCCTTCAACAACGTCCTCCAAGTGGATAAGTTGGACGGCGGCATGGGCTAGCTACCATCTAATTCATGCCCGACTCCAATCTTAACAACTGGCTACGAACGGTGGGATTGACCTCACAATCCTTACAGTACCAGTGCAAATGAAAATGAGATAAACATAAATGAGATCGGCAGCAGCGTAACTGTTACGTACTTTGTATTGTGGAGACGCCGACCGCATGGCTGTGCCGCTATCATCACCATCTGGGCCTGGCACATACACCTGTGCCACACGCAGCCAGTCTGGTGCCGGAGCGCGAGGAACAATGACTAGGAAGCTACCAGTTAGTTTGGGGCTTCGGGCAGTAAAGTTATCTTTTGCATGGCTCTTGCACCCTGTGTCGTCTTTGCCAGTCGAAGCTGGCTCTGAGCCCACGGCATATGTTCATTTACACAACTCCATAAAGTGCATTTCACACTTGTTACTTGATGTCTGCTGTGCCCTATGCTGCTCCATATTCTAGTGAATATTCAGTTTAGTGAATTTTCAATTAAGTGGACTATTTTCTTGGGTCCCTTGAAGTTCACTCAAGTGAGAGTTCACTGTACTATTCTACATACCTTACGCCATTTTTTCTACAGTCCCCGCACCAGTTCAGACATTTGTCCCATTGCTGCTCTAAATTTGTGATGCCCCTGTGGTAGAATTCGTCCGGCTAACTGTGGGACCACCATCGGACTGCTGTCTTGTCTTCATCATTGCACATGAATCCCTGTCCTTCCAGGAATTTTGTCAGTCAACCAAAAACGTGGAAATCACTAGGAGCAAGGTCCGGAGTGTATGGTGGGTGGTTCAGACTCTCCCAGTGAAATAGTGAAATGACCGGAGCTTGTTAGCCTCCCCGAACGTGGCCTCCGCAAACGCTCATTGTCGTGGCGTTTTCATGGACACGACAATGTCTTCATGGCCTTTTGCCTTCAAGGCCTTCATGGCCTTTTGCAAATTTGCAACACCACCACCTCACACTTCTCAAAGCGAGACACCTTTCCCTATGCGTGGGCTGCATTTCCCTGTGGATTTCGATGGCCGTTCAGCCCTTGCTCCATAGAAAACGAATCGCATTTTGCTGCTTGTACGCTGTGGAAATGTGAAGCACAACCGCCATCTTCAACAACTGACGGCGACGCCGTGCTACTAAGCTATCAGCAGATAAGGCCGGGCCAGTAAAAGAGAGGTCCACCGCTGGGAATGGATATGTTGACTTGGCATTTACAGCCATAATTTGGCAAAAAAAAAAGAAACATACAAAAGCAGGAAAAGACCAAATATTGTAGTAGGGCGTTGACGACATAGGGCCGAGGGAGAGGCCTATCGAGCGCGTCATATGGGCCAGGGCACGGAGCACTGCAGAGGAAAGAACAGCCTCCTTCTTTGGGGCTGAACGACTGATTTTATTGACCGAGAGAGGAGGGGAACGCAGCACGGCACACTGCGTCAACAGGTGTGACCGAAATGTCGTACAACATATAACGTGGGGTGGCGCTAGTGATTAACACTGAAAATGAAACTGAAAACACAACAGGGTGCAATATTTCCCATGATCAGTATGATAGATTCAGTCTTCAGCAACCAGAGGGATCCGAAATATTTCAGCACTCGTCCTGTTGTGTTTGTTTTTGATTCCTGTCGTTGATTTCTTCGCACTGCTTCTAGTTATACCCAAGTTTTACGAGGCAAAGTGTGTGATAGCTTGATAGACTTAGTAGACTTGATAGACTTCGCAAAGTGTGTGATAGCTCAATGTAGTAACACTGCATGGGACAGCAGGGAAGTGCAGGCACAAATAAAAGAGGCTCCCCGGCTATCTCGCGTTGGATGTGTGTGCATCATGCAGGTGGCTCCAGAAGTGCATTTTGTGGTATGCAGCCCAGCCTGGTGCGCGCTTACTACGAGGACCGGGACCCTGAGCACATTCAGCTGGCCCACCAGACACTGCAGGCCAAACTGGAGGCAGCCAGGGTGCGTGTACATAATGAGATCCTTGTGCAGGGCTCCTCTTTGATGAGCAGCCACAGTCAAGGACCTGAAATGTGTGGGTGCAGGCACAGCTGCACGTGGTGATGCGCACCCTGTTGCTGTCGAGCCGGGAGGCAGTGCTCACTTGGTTGGGGGCGGTGCTGAAGGCCAACGAACGGCGCTGTCAGCTCCAGGTGGAGCCCAGGCAGGTGGCCTCGGACGGATTCATGCTCAACCTGGCTGCTGTGCTCCAGCTGCTCGCACTTCGGGTGCAGCCGGACAAGGTCAGCTGCTGCTGGATACTCTTTACCCCAAAAGAAGAGTCGTGCAGAGTTGTTTCGAGAACACAGACATTCATTTCATTTTTTTTTTCCTCATTATGCTGTATGAGAAATCCTCTGAATTGAAATGCACAGTGGTGGCAGAAAGTAGTCAGTCCCCTTTATAAGGTGGTGATGAGTTATTGTGTTTAAGTGTTTTATTTTATTTACACTCGAACCTCACTAGAACCAAGTTGCAGGGGATGACTTCGTTACACTAAAGCCTTGCTATTATGTACCCACTTAATAAGTACTGTAAAACCTCATTGATACGTTCCCGTTACATATGTTTTCCCGGCGTCAACGTTCGCAATCGAAAACAAAATATGACCCAATACAGTTGCGCTGATTTTTTTACCAGTTCTAGAAAACACTATTTTTTGGCACCAACGTTCAGTACGTTGCCAAACTGCAAACGTGCGATATGTTTTCCGGCCGCTAGAACCTGTGTAAACAAGAAAATGCGCATGGTGTGCGTGATCAAGAACAGTATTAGTGGCGAGAATTTGGAGTGGCGCCCTCTCGTGAGTGATGTCATGGCCAGGATGCCACTCCCTCCGGCTCGCTCGGCTGCCACGCGCTCACTTCCTTTGTATATGCTTGGAGTATGAGTGGCTTGAGCCGTACTTATTGAAGGATATGTCGGATTCTTTCTGCTGCCATGCCTGAATCACAGTTCCTTCTTCAGAAACATTTGAGTCGAGAAAATTTGCGGCTTGGATATCGCAAGCTACGTAGCATTGGAGAGGGTCTACTGGTTTTGCAATGCATATGTGTGCCGTGTCTGTCCATAAATTTTGCATAAAAAGAATGTCTGCAAATTCAATGCATGAAGTTGTGTATGATGCTTTGCTAAGCACATAACATTCCTATAGTACTTAGCTATGAGAGACATTGCATTTACATGAAAGAAAAATCTTGGTATTTGGTGTCAACATGTTATCCGTGTTAGAAAGACACTGCCCAGCGAAGCTGTCATGATACTTATTACTTTGGTGAGTTGGTCTAGTCAAATATGGCCACTTTATTAATGCATAACAGAAAAGTTAGGCGTGCATTTCATATGAAAAATTTGGCTGCTACTTTCACCACTCTCCTAGACTGGCCCCTTTAAAACGAATCGCTCATGGCTGCTAACACGACGGCGTGTTATGTAGAGATGGCATGTCATGTAGAGTATTTACATATTTAATTCACAAATACCATAGTAGCAGTCACGTGAAGAAAAAGTTTCCTGGTTAAGATCAAGAGCCAATCAGTTGCAAGTGATGAAATGTTTTACGCTGGCCCTCAGTAGCATTCCTCGACGGTATGGCACACCCCTCAAGCAACGGTAGGAACCAATTGTCGTTATGGCAAGGCACGCATTGTTCACAAAACCCATCAGTTCACTACAATTTAGAATTGAAACCATGAAGCAGTTTTTTACAGTGCCAATTGTAATGCCTGAAGTATACTCGAAGTACTACAGTGCAGCTTAGACTGCCTAGAAAAGGAAAATTCAAGCACCTTCTGCCTCACCATCCAGCGTTTAATTATACCAACAGATAACTAGTCACTTCGTCAGTACACAAAGGAGAACCTCGCAAACCTTCATAAGGAATACACCACAAGCCTTGCATACTTCTCTTGATTTTTGGCCTTCCACCAGGGAATTATGATATCTTCGATATGTTGCATACTACTAATAAATGATGCTTCAGCTTCTTTCTGGCTGCAGCCATACGGTCCAAAGGCATATTTCACTAAAATATTTGGGCCATCTTGTATCAGGGCCAGATTCGTCATGTATATTCCTCAAGCAACAAACACCAGTAAATTGCTCAAGTGAGTCGAATGTGTAGCACAGAAAAAGGAATATATATTGGTACATTCCTTTCTGTATTGTACAAACAACTGTAAACCTCAGTTAGCTTTACTTCAAATTACCGCCACTTAAAAATGTGAAGAACCGCCTAATTTTGAGAAACGGTTAAAGAAGCAATCAGGTCTGTTAGAATCTAAACTGCAGTGTTAGTTAAGTCCCAGTGTGAATACCGAGCATTTCTGTGAAGAAATTCAAAAGTTGTTCTTTGAGCGTTGTACAAACCAACCAGTGTGTGGCCAAATACAGTTGCCAACTGATAATTCCAACTCGACAGGGGCTGTCAAAAAGTGAGAATAAATGGAAGTTCAAAATAATGGATTCTTCTTAAAACAAGTGACTTTATGCCACAAGTGGCCGAGAAAGATGTGCCGTATTCTCGGATCATTACTCTTGGTGACACCTTCAACTTTGCCTAACTAGCATGACTCATCGGCAGCTACAAGCGATGGCATTCTTGTCACAGTGTGGGAGTACTGCCGCCCATCGACACATCTGGTGCTAGTCAGACAAAATATTGTGAACAAGTTTGTCAACACCTTGCTGCTTGCACATATGCCTTTGACCTAGATACTCTGTGGCTGTAATATTCTGGCAATGCTCTTTATGCTGTTCTTTTTCACGCTTTTTGCATTTTGTCACTTGTCACTGTGACACTCCACACTTGTCAGCTGGCTGTGAATGGTAGATGTCATAAGACCGGCAACAATTGTGGATAGGCACAAGCAGGGTGTCTACCAACCAGGAAAACTGGGAATTGTCAAAGAATTTGAGTAGTCCGGAAATACTCGGGGAGAACTCAGAGAATTTGTGCTTTTATCAGGGAAAATTAGCTGTAATTTTATTAAAAGGGAACGAAAGTCATGTTAATGCTGGCTCCAGCAACAGAGGAATTGTAATGAATCGTCATCAGCACGAGGTATTGCCAGAGTAGTTAACCGATTTTCCAGACGCCTGATTTTTCGGACATGCCAGATAATTTGCATGGCTTTGCGGCACCACTACGTACTCTATGTAGTCAATGTATATTGCCCTGACTTCAGATCTGAAATAGCATTAATCAAAGCCGCCACCACTGCCATTTTGATTATCACGCCACCTCGAACCGGCACTCTCGCACGCAGGTCCGCTGGCAGAGTAATGCTTTGTTAAGGGTCCTTAAAGGTTAATAAATGATGATGCTGATGATCAGAGTAGATCTTTTAAATTCATAGAACATCTGTAAAGTCATTTTGACAATTTTAATAGATATATATTTATTTTACCACTGTTTTTAGGCCCCTATACTGCCAGGTTCCATTGTTATAGCCAACCACGACACCATTGATCATTATTTGCATCACTGACTGCATTAAAACATTGCTTGGCACTCTTTGGCCATGAGTGGCCTGAAGTTGTCTTGATGCCGTCAGTTACATCCGAAGCTATCATTCATTGTCTCATTTTCTACTGAAAAGAGAAGGGCTTCCTGATGCGATTGTGTCCAACAATGGACCACAATTTGTTTCCGCTGAGTTTGAAAACTTCCTGAAAGAAAGGGGCATCAAGTATTTTCTGTCTTCCTTTTACTACCTGCAGGCAAATCGCAAAGATTTAATCCTGCGCTCAAGAAATTCATACAGAATGCTATGTTGCAACAATGAGATTTGAGGCTTGCAGGCTTAGAATACTTGGCAATTTACAGGTTTACGCCACATGTGACTACAGGTGTTTCTCTGGCTATGCTACTCCATAGTTGCCAATCGAGAACACAACTCAATGTCGCAAACATGCCTCCAATCCATCCAGAATTGGCTTCTCCTAAGTTGCGCCAGGAAGTACAAAGGCGAGTGCTACAAAAACAGGAAAAAGCCAAACATACGTAGACCGTCGTCACGCAACAAAATTCCCTCAGTTTCAACCAGATCTTGTCTGTGGACATAACTTGCGGAAGTCTGGTTCCAAATACACATGTCCAGATTCACCATAGGATAGGTTGAAATGCATTCCAGCTTGAGAATGGCAAGCATTGAAATGCATCCAAACTCGTGAAATATCAGGCACATCAGAGCTTAGATAAAAGGAGTCATTCCAGTGGCTACTCATCATTTGATGGTAGTTCCCCACCTTCCAGTTCCTACTGGTACATGTTCTCCAGCTGCACACACTCCTTTTCTGCCCCCTGTTTCACCACTGAGACCGAGTTCCCCCTCTGCAGAAGCATCTGCTGGTCTTCTATCTGTCATACTGTCCCAAAATAGGGCTCCTGAAGGAACTCAGATAGCAAAACTCAGAATTCTAGCTCATCTACGAGTAACGATTCTGGTCATCCTCCGTAACCAGAATCACTTCTCCGTAGGTCTTCACATCATAGACAACCTCCGGTGCTGTATAAAGATTGTTTCCAAGTAGCTTTATTGCCTTGGTTTATTTTCTACTGAGGTCAAAACCCTCCCACATGAATTCGCCTCTTAACGCAAAGAAGAAGTATCTCCCATGACATTAAGGTTGAATAGTGTCCTTGAAAAAGGGGGGATTTAACATTCCCGCAGCTTAAACATGCAGTACATACACCTACCAAGTCTATGACGGTAAAGGACCGTTACCCTTGACCCAGGCTCAGAGCAAATGAGCCGCCCATCCTTATATACAAGGCAGATATCTGGGCGTCTTTTCAGTGCAATTCATATGTATCTTGCGTCAGTGTGTGTGTCTTTCAGTGCTCTGATCTTAAGCAAGGTGAGATAGCTTTATCATTTTCAAGGGAGAGGTGATCTTGTGTTCTCAGTTTCGGTTTCATATTGTTTGTACTGCTGGTGCCATGCCGTGCCCAATTTTGTAAGCATACCCCGTCTTTCCTTTCCCCTCATTGGAACAAACTCGGTCTACGTTTGGTCCCCGTTGAATGAAGTACCCTCTTTTTCTGTGGTGCTCCGTGCTCTCGGCCATTGACCTACTCCATAGGCCCCGCGTTCCGGCCGCCTTGTCAAGGCAACTGCATTCACTCTAGTGAATGCAGCTTCTTACTCTATTCCCAACACCCATTTTTTCTCGTTCATGAGAAGCGAATGCAGAGGACAGAGGCACGGTGCTGATATAACGCCAAAAGGAAGATGTGTATACTGAAATAGCCCCATATGTGTGGAAATAGTAGCATACTTCCTAGAGTCCTCATCAAGAGCTACTTGCTGGTAGGCATCCTCAAATTCAGTTTGGTGAACTTTTCACCCCCAGACAGAATGGTCCAAAGGTCCTAAATTTTCGGAATCAGGTGCTTTTCCAACGTGGCCACTGGATTAACAGTAATCTTGAAATCTCTGCCAATTCTGATGCGACCATTCTTCTTAGCCACTGGAACAGTAGGCACAGCCCAAGCTGAAGAGGCAACTGGCCCGAGAATGCCCTCCCTCTGTAGGCTCTGAAGCTCTTGTGATGCCCCATCCTTGAGGGCAAAGGGCAACTGGGTGGCTGGAAAAACTCGGGCACTGCATCTTGTGGAACATGGATTGCGACTTTTGGGCCCTTGAAAGGTCCAAGTCTCTGCTCAAATATCTCAGGAAATGCTTGAATAACCCCGTTAACATCAGAAACAATATGAAGATCTGCTTGTCAGACAGCAGTGTCAATGCCCTGTTCTCAAATCCAATTGCGACCTAGCAGTGTTGGTGAACCATCCCCAGTCAAGAACAAAGGTACGACAGCTTTTATGTCGCGGAACTATACTGCGACATCCGCTTTCCCTTGAACTTGTGTGAGCTCACCCGAGTAGCTCCGTAGATGCACATCCGACGACGTCACAGTCACCAACGGTAGTCCATCAATTCTTAGAATTGGGTGCTTTTCCAACGTGGCCACTGGATTAAAAGTAATCTTGAAATCTCCACAAATTCTGATACATCCGTCCTTCTGTTTGCTGTTTCTGCAAACTTGGAGCCAGCAGTGAATGTGACTGGTAGCACAGAAGGGACTGCTGTGAACTGTCCCAACTCGGTTTGCAGCATGCCTCAGTTGCAAAGAAGCACCAGAAGCTGCAAGCCAGTACAGCGCCACTCTCCATAACGTTTTTATTGAACGATCTAAGGGAGGAGGACTGTCATGGTTTCGTTTTAGATGCCTGTCCGTTGCATGGTGCTTCTTGCGCCTCCCTGTAAAGACCGAGAAAATAAACAACATGGGCTCAGTTGCAAGCGCGATCCCGAGTGAATGGTCGTGCTGTAGTTCATGTTGTTGGTTCCTGTTCATTAGGTGTAACTGTTGACAGCGACCGCCAAGTCGGTTGTCCTCTCGGCACTGCTCGGCTACACTTCTAACAATGCGTCTGGATCAAACATTTTTGTTATTCACTCTAGACTCGTGAAACTCTTAGAACACATCCAATCTTGTGTGCCGATTACAAATATGCAATTCGTTTTTTCTGTAAGTCAATAAAATAGTTACAGTTCTTATGTCAAAAATACTGTATTTACTCGATTCTACCGCGCACCCATTTTCCGTGATCCAAAAAGAAAAAAAATTTTCGCTTGATCGTAACGCGCACCTGTTTGCCGTGACCTAAAAAAACAAGTCCTTTACAGTACCACGCACCTCATTCTTTGGTACAGAAATACAACTTTCATTTGGAAAAACAGATTTACTCCCAGTACATTGAAGTTGCAAGTTGGCGATAAGTAAAACAAGTCGCAATTTCACCTGAAAAGCGAAGCATTGATTGTTATACTAAATTAGTAGACAGCTTTACAAAAAGTAAGGACAGCAGTTTTATTGATCGTATGAACTTTTAAACATTCCCTTACTGATTAAATTAACAAGCACGTCATCACCCATGCATTAGCAAACATGAACACATCTCACTCAATGACTGCAGAAACTCTTTATCAAAATGCTGGAGTGAGGAAGCGCGGCAGCAGAAGCAAGTGAATAGACTTTTATGCGGCCTCTCGCTTCATGCAAACTAAGTGACGAGAACACCACACTGTGCGCCTAGACGCGTAGACTGTCTCCATCGCATATCGCTTTCATAATGGAGGCTGCACGGCCACGCCGTACACAGCAAGTAGAATGTCTCTCCTGTTTGCACCAGTCCTGCATGCAAGTTTCGAGCCGAATGCCCGTGATGCGGCCCGATTTCTGTCCTTCTCCGCACATGTGATCACTTTCCTTTTAATTGCGGCATTGTGATGGTCTCAGCATGTCTTCGCAGTTAGTACTTCCATGCTGATAGAGCAAATGCGCAAAATGAGAAAACGGACCGTAGACTAAGCTGAGCACACTCATAGAGTTTCCTGCAAAAATTAGTAGAGGGAACTCTGGCGCTGCAGTTGTTGACCCACCATGGGAATGATGGGAAGTACATGGATTTGTCTGATCTTCGTAGTTGTAGATTGACACGTTCCTGTGGCTTTGTATATTACGCTTTGTATGCCTTCATTGTTTTAAATTTAAGAGCAATTCGAAGTGCAGAAAATGCTATGAACACGCACAATCGCTACTAACTGCAACGATTGAGCTTGTCGAGGTGGCCAAATCGAAACACACCAGGCGTATCTGGGTACTTGCATGCACGCAATATTTATTTATTTTATTTATTTCAAAGTACGTTACAGGCCCCAAGGGGAGCATTGAGTAAGGGGGGCATCGTTGAACAAATGACAACAGAAAACCGATACACGAGAGATAAGATGTCAGAGCTAAAAATGTTTACAATGGTAACATGCTTGCAAAACAGTGTTAGAAAGAAAAACGCTTAAGAAATATAGAGTTGTCAGGAAAGGAATGAAAAGTACAGTTCACTGTAACACAAAAAGCGGCGTATCACTCGTGCAAAATAATGCGCGTATCGCGAGCACATAAAAGAAACAAAATTGAAACAAAAAATTGTGGGAAAAAAGAGAGAGAGACATGGTACATATGTGACACGTATTATATGACATGACATGTGTACAAATGAATATATTTGTTATGATGAAAAAAAGTTCAGTAGTTGTCTAAATTCATCATTGCTCATTTGTGCAACAGTGCTGTTAGGAAGCGAATTCCGTACCCGAATTGTGCGTGGTGGAGCCAAGAAGTTAAATGCGTTAAGTGTTCTGATAAATGTGAGTAAGGCTCAAATCATTATGAAGTTGTCGTGATGTGCAAGACGCGTGTTCCAGTGGCAAATTTGGTGACTTCATGCGGTGAACGTATCTATGGAGCTAGGACAGGAGTGCGATGTCACGTCGGCTGCTTAGTGATTGCAGGGAAATGTAGTTTTATTTGAGTAATACTTGACTGGTAGTTGTAATTGCAGGAATTGAATCGACCCGCTTGGTTTTGGATGGCTTCTAACATGCGCATTAAGTATTCAGCTTGCCATGTTAATTAAGTAATTATGGTAGGGAGACCACATAAGGGATGCGAACTCAAACTGGGGGCTTGCAAATGATAGGAATACTAATTTACAGATGTTGGACGGGCATTTATGCAAGTTGCGATGAATACACCCAAGAGATTTGGAAGCGTTTGCGCATATAGTTGTGATGTGGTAGGCCCGGGAAAGGCTCGGTGTAAGATTAACACCTAGATATTTATATGCTAACACCTGAGATACTAGATTTGTATTTATATACTAGGAAAAGCTATGATTTGAAGTTTTTCGCATGAATGGCATTACAGTGAAACCTCGTGAAACCGTAGTTGGCTGGAACTTGAAAAAAGCATGTACTAAACGGTAGTACTGTTTAACTGAACTAGCATGAGATTGACCACTTACCTGTCAAAAACGGAACTCAGAGAGAGTGCGATGAAAGAAGAAAAAAACTTGCAGTATTTATTCACTTCGTGTGACAAAAGTGTTATTTTTGTTTGATGCTGCGGTGGCCTAGCAGCGACGACAGCAGCCTCAAACTTACTGAAGCTGCGAGGCAGCTTTTCAGCCATCCCCCCTCTTCTCAGCAAACACTCGCATGACAGATTCCTCGTTGGCGTTACGTATTATCCGTGCATGCGCGCGGTAGCGCTGCAGAAGTCACGGGGTGCTATTCTCGTCGCGACGATTGCATTCATGAGGCTGACGTAATGCGCAGCTTCTGCCACTGTCGGGCCTGAATCGCCTGTGCTGTCGCATTCCGTGTCATCCTCATCACTGTTGCTAGCTGACAGTTCGGCAACAACAGAGACAACGATGACGAAAAGTCAAACCTCGTAGCTGCCATCTCTTCGGGGTCGCGGCAGCGCTCCTGAGCAACTTCTTCGCATTCCAAATGCCGCACACCGTAGTCAACGGCAGATCCCTGTCACGTACTAGTGCCGACTTCTTTGTGTCATGTTCGATAGCACAAACAATGTCTAATTTTTCTGCTATGCTGAGCACTCGGTGTCGTTTTTATCCGAGCTCCGGCATGATGCGGGTCCTCGCTTACACAACGCCACAATGCTCTCTGGGACGGCACCGAAATGATGTTGATGTGGCTTCATGTGCGAACGCACAGGGCACTTGGAGTTCGTTGTTCCGATCCCTGGGGCTTGTTGTTCTGCCAGGCCACCTGATGGAGATGACACACTGCCGTGTTTGCACGACGAAAAGTAGAAACACTACGTGTTAACCGATACGTACACAATTCACTGGTACGGTTTATGCGGAAACAAAACACATTATGTTCTATGGCCACTTAGTCGGGAATCTGACTTCACTACTTTTTAAACAAAACTACTGTTTAAGCGGGTATGGTTTAATGAGGTATTACTGTAATTTGCATGTAGATGAGTCCAGTTTCATTTGCCAGTCTTCACTCCATTTGGTAACGCCATAAACGTCCTCTTGAAGAATGCGATGATCATCAAGGCTGCGAATTGGTCGATATAATATACAATCATCAGCAAAAACACGCATGCAGGATGAGATGTTATTGGGCAGATCATTCATAAGGGCATTTCACATCGCTTGTCGATGCATGCATCTGTGGCTTAATGGCGGCTTAATGGCTTAGAGGCTTCTGCACTAGAGGCCGTGTGTTCGAATCTTGCCATCGGACAATTTTAATAATGTTTATTTTAATATTCGTTACACAGCACATTGTTGAAAATAACGAGTTTACAAAGTCACAAAGCCATTTGAAAGTTTAGGTAAATCCATCTGCTGCCCATAATTCCCATGCTGGTACAACTGCTCCCATTGCAGCTCCTGTAGACACTAGCACCAGAGTTGCCTCTAGTATTTATTGTATGACAGGGTCAGTTTCCGCCAAGGAAAACTGACCCTGTCAACCTTTAATTGCTGAACTCTGTCGAGTGAGGCTAGCTTTGCAGTAATGTTCAAGGAACTATCAGATATTGTTTGGGATATCATCGGCCTTAGTGAGGTTAGAAGAACTGGTGAAGCTTATACGTTGCTGAATAACAGCCATGTCCTCTTCTATAGAGGTCTGCCAGATAAGAAGCAATACGGGGTAGGATTCTTAATCCATAAGAACATAGCGGGCAACATTGACAAATTCTACAGCATTAATAAGAGGGTAGCCGTAGTCGTAATCAAACTTAATAAGTATAGACTAAAGGTAGTACAAGCCTATGCTCCAACATGCAGCCACAAAGATGAAGAAGTAGATCGGTTTTATAAAGATGCTGAGTTAGCGATGAGAAAAGTGCAGACTCGATATACAGTAGTAATGGGAGACTTCAAAGTACAAGGGGGGAAATAGCAGGCGGGTGAACAGGCAATTGGCAACTACAGCGTCGATTCTAGAAACACTATAGGAGAGGTGCTAGTAGAATTCGCTGAAAGGAATATGCTAAGAATAATGAACACCTTTTTCAGGAAGCGTAGCAACAAAGTGGACCTGGAAAAGCCGTAATGGTGAAACAAGGAATGAAATTGATTTCATACTTTATGCTGATCCCAGCATAGTGCAGGATGTAGAAGTGACAGGTAAAGTAAAGTGCATTGATCATAAGTTAGTGAGGGCTAGGATTCAGCACAATTTGAAGAGAGAAATAGTAAAATTGGTCAAGAAGAAACAGGTGAACTTAGAGGCAGTAAGGGTAAAAGCAGACAAATTTAGGCTGGTACTTGCAAACAAATTTGCAGCCTTAGAACAGAAAGATGACGATGATGACATAGAGCTAATTAATGAAACCGTTACGAGGCTGGCTTCAGAGGCAGCAACTGAAGTGGGAGGCAAGGCACCAAGGCAACCATTAGGCAAGCTCTCCCAAATAACAAAGGACCTAATAAAGAAACAACAAAGAATGAAAGTGTCGAACTCAAGAGATAAGATAGAATTTGCGCAAGTGTCAAAACTGACCAACAAGGCGAAAGTAAGTGATATTCGAAACTATAACGTGAGAAGAACTGAAGAAGCCGTAAAAAATGGACGCAGCCTGAAATCAGGGAGAAAGAAACTTGTCATAGGACAAACCAAGATGTATGCACTGAAAGATAAGCAGGGTAATATCATCAGCAATCTCGAAGAGCAGAAGAATTCTGCACTGACCTGTGCAGTACCCAGAGGAATCCGGATACCTTCATTATAAACAGTAATGAACAGGATACGGAAGCTGCTCCTATAACTAGCGATGAAGTCAGAAGGGCCTTTGCAAGACATGAAACGAGGAAGAGCAGCAAGAAAAGATGGAATAACAGTCAGTTTAATCAAAGATGGAGGAGACGTAATGCTTGAAAAATAGACGGCTCTCTATACGAAATGTCTATCAACTACAGGGGTCCCAGAAAGCTGGAAGAATGCAAACATTATACTAATCCACAAAAAGGGAGACATTAAAGAACTGAAAAATCGTAGGCCCATTAGCTTACTCCTAGTGTTATATAAAATATTTACCAAAAAATCTTCAATAGAATAAGGGCAACCCTGGACTTTAGTCAACCAAGGGAGCAGGCTGGCTTCAGGAAAGGTTACTCTGCAATGGATCATATCCATGTCATTAACCAGGTTATCGAGAAATCCGCAAAGTACAATAAGCCTCTCTATATGGCTTTCATAGATTACGGAAAAGCATTTGATTCAGTAGGGATACCAGCTGTCCTAGAGGCATTACGTAATCAAGGAGTACAGACTGCTTACATAAATACCGTGGAAAATATCTACAGAGGTTCTATGCCACCTTAATTCTACACAAGAAAAGCAGGAAGATACTTATAAAAAAAGGGGTGAGACAGGGAGACACAATCTCTCCAATGCTATTCACTGCGTGCTTGGAAGAAGTATTCAAGCTATTAAACTGGGAAGGCTTAGGAGCAAGGATCGACGGTGAATATCTCGGCAACCTTCGGTTTGCCAATGACATTGTTCTATTCAGCAAAAATGCAGACGAGTTAGAACAAATGATTGAGGACCTTAACAGAGAGAGTGTAAAAGTGGAGTTGAAGGTTAATATGCAGAAAACAAAGATAATGATGAACAACCGGGCAGGGGAGCAAGAATTCAATATCGCCAGTCAGCCTCTAGAGTCTGTGAAGGAGTACGCTTACCTAGGTCAACTAATCACAGGGAACCCTGACCATGAGAAGGAAATTCACAGAAGTATAAGAATGGGTTGGATCGCGTATGGCACACATCGTGAGCTCCTGACTGGAAGCTTACCATTATCATTGGAAAGGAAAGTATATAATTAGTGCATTCTACCAGTGCTGACATATGGGGCAGAGATTTGGAGACTGACAAAGAAACGAGAACAAATTGAGGACTGCACAAAGAGCAATGGAACGAAGAATGCTAGGCATAACTTTGAAACAGAAAGGGAGTGGTTTGTATCAGAGAGTGAATGGGTATAGACGATATTCTAATAGACATTAAGAGAAAAAAATGGCGCTCTGCAGGTCATGTAATATGCAGATTAGATAACTGTTGGACGATTAGGGTCACATAATGGGTATCAAGAGAAGGGAAGCGCAGTAGAGGACGACAGAAGATTAGGTGGTGTGACGAAATCAGCAAATTTGCGGGTGCTAGTTGGAATTGGCTGGTGCAGGACAAGGGCAAATGGAGATCGTGGGTAGAGGCCTTCGTCCTGCAGTGGACATAAAATAGGCTGCTGCTGATGATGATGATGACTGTATGACACACTATGAGCACACATACTACAGCACATGGGGGAAGCTACGGCAGCTAGGCTTGAAGTGCATATGAGGTGGCCATTTTGAAATACCGATGGCGATATGGTAACGTAGATTTAGGGTAGTGCTGAATTCTAATGGGCACGCAGTGTTTTGATCCCTTATGTCAGGAAAAAAGTGTGCGTTAGACTTGAGTAAATACGGTATCGAATGCGACTCGCAAAATATGTACTGCAGCAAGAGAGCTAAAAGTAAGCAGGTATGTTCCTAAATGTTCAGAGACTGCAATATAGCATTTTGATGCTTGTACCTATACTTTAGCCTAAGCTATGAAACTCTAATGTTGCAGCTTTACAAATGGAGATTCTTGTTGGTGATTTTTACAGGATTTCAAAATATTGCAGTGTCCTAAGACACTATATCATAGTTCTTGTGCACTCTCCGACTCACCATCATTCAGACAGAAAATAAGATGAGAATTGAATGAGTGGAAAGGACACAGTGTTGATCCCACAATTTGAGACTTTAAAAGAAACTGTATGAGAAAAACACAAAAACTGAAAAAAAAAAACTGGGAAAATATTGTCATGCAGTAGTAATAGTGAATAATACAGTGGCAAAACTGTGAACTATGAAACTAACTTTTTATTGGGCGAACTTGGACCCACAATACCAAGTTATACTCAAAGCACAGCGATAGCAGCGAACGCGGTCAGCGATCCTCGAAATCTGGTGTGGCGGTCAAGCGCGTCGGCTTTTATACATGAGCCGTCAAAAGTTCCAGAGTAATCGCTGGTGCCCGCGTTTCTTCCAGAAAGTTCGACACAATTCGCGGCTCACATGCAGTTGGATTACGCAAGCTTCGGGGACAGCACACAGCAGAAAGAACCATCGATAACATTCAAGAAACTTGCAATGCATGCGGGCCCGTCCCGCACAGCGTGATAACATTTGTTAGACAGTGAAAAGTGGTCACCCGAAAAAGATAAACAAGTACATGTGTCAATATGCGTTTCAAGCTTCAAAACTGGGAAATAATAATTACGCACAAAGTGATAAAAGCACACTAAAATGCCTCCACTGACGCTGACATTAGGCGCATCTGTAGTCTCTTAACAGGATCTACAATGCACCAACACGAACCCGCATATGCGTGAGAGGTGTGGGAGCAGGCATCGGCACATTGTCTGCGGTCTCCAAAGTAAAACTACACACGAGGACAAAAGGCACTGGTTATCTTCGCTGTTGTGTTATTGCCAATGCAGTATGAGATTGCACGATGCAGTGACATATCTCCAGCACGATCTTATCGGCTCGTCTGAAACTTGAAACATCCACCTTTTTCTTGCCATGGGAAGTAGAGATGGCTTATGCTTCTCTTCCACTAGGTGCGTGTCCAGTTCCAAGCTTTCTTTTTTTGTTTTGTTTAGAGAGGGTCAACTTGCTGCTTACACTGCTGCTTACAACAACGGTGGATGAACAGCAGAATCCGGGCGCTAGTTGCCATAGCCACAGCCAATCAGAAGGCGCCTGCTGATCCACTGAGCCAATAAGACGGATGCGTGCATTGCGAGCTTCGGCAAACCAGCCCCCGATTGTTTCACGTTTGCACTTTTCCTGTGCAACCATCATCAGCACGTATGCAGGGAACTGGAAGGCGGTACTCACTGAGCTTTTTGGAATGATACTGTCACAATGCAAAGACGGTGGTGCTTGGCGGCCCGACAAACCAGAGAGCTCCAGTGTCACTGCACATTTTTTAATTCCTTTCTCCCCATTTGAGCTGATAAAATAATTTTTTTCTGACACTTACGGAGCATTTTTGTCATATCATTTTGATGCCGTCTAAATTAGTTATTATAGATGCCGAAATAAGTAGTTCCAAAAAATAGAATTTTTTCCAAGATTTTCGGTTTTCAAAATCCGCGCCCCCCCTTAAGCACAGCATGGCCAACCATTAAACTTTGAACCTAATCAGTATTCAAGACAGCATAACTTCTCTATTTCTTCAGCTTCAGAGAGATAAAAATCAATTCATTCTATCCAACAGTAAGTCTACTGATAAAAAATATGTTCCAGGCTTTCATGTACAAAGTGAGTTGTTATCAATGTTGTAATACTAATTTGACGTTTCACTTAAAAAATAAAAGTAGACCATGCTATATTACATCTTGATTCCTAGGTATCTGAGTTTCTTATAGCTGGCAACATTCTTGTCACAATAATGTGAGTGGACATGTGCAGCACCATGTTTTGTTTTTTGCACAATATTCCTAAGCGTAAAGCTTTTTGTTAAATTTTCAAATATTCTATGCTCAATTCAACATTCAGCTTGTTTTCCTTGGTTCGATTCGATATTCGATTTGAAGTCTACTCGCACATCCCTAAGAAATAGTCATAATGCTTACACTGCATATATGTCAAAACACTGTATAAGGAACTCTCGTCAGGACAGCATTTCTCGTGCCACCCACTTTTCCTCCATTTAAGTTTCTGCACTCTTCACATGGCACTACCACCAGCACGGGAAGTACGCAGGAAGAGAGCGATCGCGAGCAATGATGCCAGGAAATGTATGTAACGGGATCGTATCAACGAGGTTCTACTGCAGTAGGGGTGTGCGAATACATGACTATTCAATCTTGAATTGAAAAGTGAATGTTGTGCATAGTGAATCAATAGTGAATCAAAACAAAGGCACTGTCTTACTCCTCAGAAGCCTCGAGTAGACTGGAGACAGTCCAAGTGACCTCGGTGTCTAGACAACTCTAACTAGATAAGCCATAGAACATATGGAGTAACGAAAAGTCGGTGTTCTTCAGAAAAGAACCAAAACACAGCGGTCGCAAATGAATGGCATTGCTTTTTCAATGAAACATGGTGAATGCTGGCTGGCTAATGTCAACTCGTGCAGTGGCTTAGCAGAGTGGCTTGCAAGGCCAGTGTTCATTTTCTTGTATGAATACAGTAGTTGGTATGAATACACAGTAGTGAAGAGTCACCTATTGCGCAGCAAGCTTGATAGAAGACTCCAAGCAGAGTACCTTGGTCGCTGAGTTCTAAACATCATTCGCAGGGCATGTGTGGGCCTTTCTGTTAGTGTGCTGTTAGCTAGCACAAGACTGCAGAATGCGTCCACATGTAAGTTTGTCACAGGGTTTAAAACAAGCTGTCCTTGTTCATCATTCAGAAGCATCTACTAAAAAAACAGCAAAGCGCAAAATATCATATACTAGCTTCTTTGCTACAGAGTAGAAAATTGGTATTATAATTTATAAAATACAGTGTGAATTTGCATTTCCTTGGCCAGCCCAGATCATATGTGCCTCATGAATTCCACACCGATGTCATGCAGGTGGACCCCGAATACACTAGCTTCTTTGCTACAGAGTAGAAAATTGGTATTATAATTTATAAAATACAGTGTGAATTTGCATTTCCTTGGCCAGCCCAGATCATATGTGCCTCATGAATTCCACACCGATGTCATGCAGGTGGACCCCGAATACCCATTCTGTCAGGGGGCACGAGTCGACATCACAGCCGACACCCGCCTTTGCTTGACGGCCCAGGAGGCAGAGCAGTTCACCGAGGAGATGCGTGAGTTGCCTCCTGTCTGGCTTAGATTAGGCTTAGTGTGCGGTGCACTCTCGGTGCGTCTGGCCACAACTTTGCCGCTGCAGTGGGTATGGTGCTATTCACTGAATGCTGACTCTGTGTGAACCACGAGAGGACTGGGGCAGCAACAGAGCAGGAATGCTTGCTGGTTAAAGGCCAACTGGAGTGAAACGTAACTTGGGATAAATTGGCTCTCAATGCATACAGGGTTGGGACTCCTGTGCCGATTGCACCATTTTGATACAAATGCAAATTCCTGTGCCGAACTGCGTCAAACGCACATAATTGACCGAAATTGCACCACTATGTACCAGAATGGCTTCGTCATGTGTGCCCTAGCAGTGGCCACAAACAGCGAGTGGATTCATTCTCCGAAATTCCACACAGTGTGCGATGGCGCCTCCTGCACAGATTCTTGTAATTTTTGCGCCTATAGCACTGGACCTTAAGCGCTTCTGGCAAGTGGCTGGCGTAAGCGGGCTTCCACTCTTGGCAGTTGTTGCTGCAGTTGGAATGGCCATATATCAGCCCTGGGGACAGAGATGCCGCCCGCTCGACCCGCTGCAGCGTGTGCCTCCCTAATATCCAGTTTGGGCCCTCAACCTACTTTTCATTCTCTTGCGCCTCAGCTATAGGGAGCACCGCACTGCTTGACCCACTCAGCCGTATTCTAGTACACCCTAAACACACACCCTAAACTATTCCAGTCTATTTTCGGGCCCATATAAGTGAGGTGTTAGCCATTTTGACCTATCACGAAGGGCTAATGGCAGATTTGGTATAAAAACAGATTGGTATATTTTTACGTTAGATGAGCCCAGGGTCGATTGCGGCTCTCTGGTTTTGCAGTGACATATGATGACCCAGAAATTGCTACCGTGTCGATTGGACCGCATAATTTTAGAACATTTTCTGCTATCATCATAAGGGTCAGTGCAGTAATATGTAGTTCAACTGCCACTCGACCCACTCTTCCATATTACAGTGCGCTATAGATACAAAGTGAGCATCTACCGCCCTGTGTTCTGATTGGCTTGCGACAAGGCGAAACCGTTTCTATTATGTAGAAATGACTCTGAGTAAACCACAATAGTTCATAATTCTGGCTTCTCCGTTAGGTCTGTTGGTGAAGTGCATTTCCAGGCGCTCCACCTACACTGTCGAGACATTAAAGAAAAATGTATCTATAAAAATGTCTTGGGCTACTTTCCGAAATTTCGGACTAACTATTGCAGAGTGCATGTTTTTTGGGATTGCTACCAAAATTTGCATGTACTAGGCAGCTTCAGTATCCTGGTAACCTGCTTCAAAATTCAGCTTAAAACGTTGCTTAGGACAGTTGCAGTACAGTGCTTGTGTTGGTTTATTCTGTACTCCATCATAGTTTCGAAGTGCACCATCCCTTTATTCCACCAAAACTCAGATTGGCTCACTTCGAACTGCTTCAAAATGAAATTTCATCTGCTCTAAATTTCTCCAGAATGAAATTTTGTCTGCACGAAACTGCTCCAAAATGCAAATTTACTTGGTCCAAAAACTGCTTCAAAATGACTTTGTGCCCTTGTGCGTAGCATGTACTTTCAATGTAATCTTCGCAAAGCTGCAGAGCTGGTAATTTGCTTATTAGTAGCCAGACAGCAGACGAAGTGTGTAGCTGGTGGTGAGCAGTAGTGATGCGGATGTACACGATTGCTGATCTCTCAGTTTCACCTAGGTGCCCAGATGCATTCACCACTCACTCATTCACCACTTACCATATTTACTTGCATAATGATTGCACTCTTGTAATGATTGCACCCCTTAATTTTGTTGTCAAAATTAGATTTTTTTCTCTTTCTTTCCCGCATAATGATCGCACCCCAAACTTGCCGCAGCGATATGTCGTCTGCCAAGTCTGGCTGATGATGGTTGTAATTACCATCTGTCAAATGCTGTCGAATGCTACGCGAACTACTCTTCAAGACTTACCTAGCGGTCTGCACGTACCAAACAGAATCTTAAGCAGATGCCCCATTTTATTCCTTTCATCACTTTCCACACTACCAAGAAAAAAAAGAAATCTACAACCAAGCTTGCCTTGGCTTTATTATTTGTAGGCTTTATAATGGTTGCCGTCGACAACAACAACAACAACAAAAAAAAAGCACCTTTCGATTCCTCTCGTTTGCACTCGTGGGTATGCAACAAATTGCGAGCGGCAACGACAGTAGCCACATTTAGGTTGATACGTCAGAAGTGTACCCTATTCATACGCCGATGCTGGTAACACAGCTAAGATTTTCGCCCACCCTTAGCGGAAATATGCCATATTAAGATTGTAGTGAAGACAAATGACAGTTTTTGCAGCATGCCCGCCATGTGTTTCTATGTCACTGGCAGTTGAGCGCGCCCATCTCTGTTTCTGTCCCCTCAATGTACATTATTGCCGCACACTTGCCAATATTAACGATATTATTCATTCCTGATATGGAAAAAAACTGTTTCAACGCACGTAATGTGCTCACGAGAAGAAAAGAAATCGTGTTCTGCATGTTCGGCTTGCTCCACTGGCCGCCATTCTTGTTTTGATGTCCTGTATTGTTACAGCGGCAGCTGCCTTTTTGTTGACCTGTTGTCATCCTGCAGCAAACGTGGGATAAAAAAAAACTTCTTTTTGCAAAAGATTAACCCCACGCAATTATCGCACCCTTGAATGTGCGTCGTTTTTTTTTTAAAGTGCATCATTAAGCAAGTAAATATGGATATGGCTTAAAAGAACTTCTTTCTGTGGAGCCTAGTTGGTGCATACTTAACAAATTCTTAAAGTGCAAAAGACATGGCACAAGAGGAAGATCTAACACAAGACAAGTGCTACTTTCAACTGGTTATTCCACAATGTCGTCATGAAATATGATACCGTCCTTGCTTAACTCAAATAGCAAACCTGCCTTTTATATTTGGACGACATTGTCGTATTCCCAAGCACGTTTGACGAACATCTCGCACGACCTACAAGTGTCCTTGCTGCGATCCGTACTGCCAATCCCACAATCAAGCCTAAAAAGTGTTACTTTGGGTTCCAAGAGCTCAGATTTCTAGGCCATGTAGTTGGCCCTAAAGGCGTCCAACCAGACCCTGAAAAATTAGCTGCCGTTGCTGACTTTTCACCACTCACAGGCTAGAAGGCTATACAGTGCTTCCTTGGTTTGTGCACATATTATAGGTGCTTTGTGGAGGGATTCTCGAGAACGGCTTTCGTTTGGGCCAACGAGCAACAGTGATTGAATTGTGCCAGCATTTGCAAGCTGCCCCAATACTTGCTCATTTCAACGAACACGCTGACACCAATTCATACTGGCACAATCCTTGTGCAGTGGCAAGATGGTGCAGAATGTATCATTGCTCATGCAAGCCAGTGTCAGCCTTGCTGAGACTAGCTGCTCAACCACTGGAAAAGAGTGCTTAGAGGGTGTTTGGGCAATTAGCAAGTTCCGACCGTACTTTTACGGCAGGCCGTTTAAGGGGGAAGGCTACTCAGGAGAGCGAACTTCTTTATTTTTTAAGATATCTGGGTATGTTCACACCACCAAACTATAAGGAATTGCAAAGTTTCATGAAGATGTGTTTATTAGTTCCAAGGTTATTGAGTTCTAACTAGGTGGTTCATGTGCATGCCTGAGAAAGAGCCTGGAGAAATCCCAGGACATCGTAGGAAGCTGAAATTCACTGTGATGATCCCTTGATAGATATCCCAGGAGGCTACAAAGCCCCCTTTTTTTTTAAACTTCCCCTCCAAAAAGTTTTAACACAACTATTTGATGTAGCCAGTAATGACCACATTCGTCAAAAATTAATTGCTTATTATAAGTTAAATGCACCAGCTTTCAAAAAGTAAGCTTGTTACACCCTGGCAAAGTCGGTCAGAAACAGATTTAAAAAAAAAAAAAAACGGCACCCAAATCTGAAGAGCGATTCTTGAGATACCATCTTCCCCAGAACCACTACTAGCGAAAAAATCCATTCTGAGAAAACAGGCCTTAAAGTTGAACACATGTTTTTATTAGAAAGCTCCTGCAGAGCTTCTAATAAGCTCTTGCGGCTCCAGGCACACTCAGTGTGTCGGATTCTTGACTGGTGACAGCCGACAGCACAGTTCTGCCGCTGCAAGCGTCTACGCAGCCGGCACTCATTGAGGAAGATCGGAAGTTCAATGAAAGTACAAGTCGCACAGAGTGCTTCTGTGCACCGGACATCTGCACTGTCTTGTGCTTCATTCCCAGCATCACGTGCATCAATGATGGTGAAAACCACAGAACGAGTGAAAAAAAAAAGCTGGCAAAATAATCTAAAAGCTAGTGCAAGATGATGAGCAGCTCGCAAGGAGACGTCTGTTAATGGGGACGGAGCAAGGGGCGGCATCGTAGGAAGCAGCTGCCGCTCCCTCCCGCACAGCAGCCAATGGCAGGTGCGCTTTAGCCAGCGGGATTTGAATGCGCTGCTCCGGCCAATCAGCACACCGCATTGCATCGCGGAAAAACACCAACAGCACCTCAACCATGCTGCCGATGCCATTTTGCAAGGTGGCAAAACAGAGACAAAGAATTCACGGTCAAACCGACACCAAGATGCCGCGGGCAAGCCGCACGGGCCAGCAATGGCGTGCGCATGAAGTTTGTCTTCATTTCGGCATTTGCACGTGTTTCATGGGCCGCGGTGGCCTCTAAACTAGCGTTTTTTTACTTTGCCGTTGAATTAGATGCCGATAATTACAGAACAGGTAGTTTGTGAGTGCAGTAGCCACGGTACCCAGGTCGAGAATTCGGGCAATTTACGCACCTGCCAAGCTGCACAACCAGTTAACCCTTTCCAGAGAAAATGAAAGAGGACCCTTTCCAAGATAAGCTTGGTTCGGGTTGGAACAGGAGACACATATGCCACGTACTTAGGAAAGGAAAACGGAAGTGTGCGAAGAAATTTCGCTTGAGCCGTCAATGGACATGACAACGCGCTGAATTCCTGAGTCCTGGTTTCAAGCTTCTCCTTAGCTTGCTGCCAGTTAGGGCAATCTGCCATCTAGAGCAAATTGGAAACCAAGAATGTGCAGCCACATTTTTACAGGAAGACCATAATTGGGTTGCGGACGGAACGAAGCTTGCACCACTCGCCACGCAGTAAATGTCCATGACATCCAAGACGGTGCAAGCTGATGCTCTGTCCGGGACGACAATACGCCATGTGCAAAACGCCAACACCACCACCTGTCGCCAAGGCTGTGAAGCGTATGTGGGCTCAGGCGAGCACTGTTCCCACGCTGTCATGTTTGCGTTCTTGATTGTGATTTAATGCTTCTGTAAGCCTTCAGCTATATCTTGAAACAACTGTTGCGTAGTTGGGTGCTTTAACACGTATAAAAGCTTGCCAGGCGAACGCTTAATTTCTGGTGCTGCTTCATGAGCAAAAGCGACGGCGGTGGTGGATCGCGGTGGTTCGACGGAGAAGATAGGCAATCGCGTTTCGTTTATTGCAGTTTTCGAGCAATTACTGTGTTTTTTAAATTTTTGCTTGATGTCGCTGAACCTTTGGTGAATGCTTCCATATTTAAACTTACATTAGATTATTAAATTATGGGGGTTTTACGGTTGAACCTCTATGTAATGAACCTCTGTGTGACGAATTCCTGGATTTTACGAAATTTTTCAATTCCCCAACACATCCCCCATTCAAGCCCATGTATAGGTGACCTCCATGTAACGAACGCGTTGCGGCGGTTGACCTTGATGTAACAAATTCGCGGCACAGATCATCGAGCTGTATCTTGTAATGTTTTGCCCAAAGTTCGACCGCGCAGTGCGCAACTTTAATGAATATTGTTTAAGTAAGTTTTTATATCGAAAGGTAAAGTAGACCGCAAGCAGAACGCTTGCAATCGCAACAAACAAGCAAATCTCGGTGATGATGATGATGTTGAGCGCCGCTCCTTGGTAATTGTAGCAACCTTTAAGCTTTCATTTTGTAGCTTGACACTAGGTGGCACTACTATGACAAATTCTTTGTGGTGTCTTGCGGCGCACTTACGGTAAGCCTTCTTCGTCAGCCTGCTGATGTGCGTGTGCAGGTGTGTGTTTACGGTGTCGGTTCGTTGCGATGAGTTCCGCTGTGAAGAAATGCAAAGTTTTGTCGCTTGAAGATAAGCTCTCAATTTTGAATGCGGTTACCGCCGGCGAAAAAAAGAAAGATGTCGCTGCCCGCTTCAATATACCAGCCAGCTCCCTGTCAACCATTCTTGCTGCAGAACAGAGTATCCGCACTGCAATGGAGTCGAGCGCAAGTGCCAAGAAGAAAAGAATGAAGACGTAGACCTATGCTGATGTGGACAACGCCGTGTTTGCATGGTTTTTGGACAGACGAGCACAAAACGTGCCCATAAGTGGCGCGATTTTGCAGCAGAAAGCCATAGATTTTGCTTGCATCCTGGGCCACGACGACTTCAAAGTGAGTAAGGGCTGGCTACAAGGATTTAAAAGCCGGCACAGTGTCGTCGGAAAGGTGATATCTGACAAGTCTGCCTCCGCAGACAGCGATGCTGCTGCCTCGTGGGTGGCCGAGAAGCTTCCCGGCATTTTCAGCCGCTGTGAAGCTGCCGACATTTATAATGCTGATGAGACGTCCCTGTTTTATCAAATGTTACCGAGCCGCACGTTGTCACTAAAGGGAGAAGACTGCAGCGGTGGAAAGCAAAGTAAACTCCGCGTGATGGTTTCGCTTTGCGCCAACACTGATGGCAGCAATAAGCGAATCCCATTGGTTATTGGCCGCAATGCCCGGCCCAGATGTTTGAAAGGAACAAGGCGGATGCCAGTAAAATATGTGGCAAACTCCAAAGCTTGGATGTTGCGGGCAATTTTTTCCGACTGGCTGAAGGAGCTCAACCAAGATTTCAAACGACAAGGCCGCAGCATTTGTTTGCTGCTTGACAACTGCTCCGTGCACCATGTGGAAGGCCTACAGCTTTCGAACGTCGAGCTGCAGTATTTGCCCCCTAACTGCACTTCTCTCATACAACCCTTGGACAAAGGGATTATTAACAGCTTTAAATGCTGCTACCGCCGTCGATTGATACAACAGATGCTCCTGGACATCCACCTTGAACGGCCGACGAAAGTGCATATCTACCAAGCAATCCAAATGCTTGCTGCGTTGTGGCAAGAGGTCGGATCACAAGTGATCGCCAATTGCTTTGCCAATGCTCAGGTAAATCGGGCCATTCAAGCTACAATCCCTGAAGACAAACCTTCAAGCCCACTTGAGGTCGCAGAAGCGTGGGGTGAACTATGCATGAACGGTGGGGTGCCCGACGGTGTTGAACTGTGCGATTTTTTGTTCGTGGACAACGGCACTGTGTCTACGGAAGAGATGACTGATGCGGCACTTGTGGAAACAGTTAAAGATAGCCTTGAAGGTGACGGTCCGTCACAGCCTGACACGTCTTGTGCGGTGCCTACCGCAAGGGAACTGATGGACGCGGTGGACGTTCTGTGCCGTTTCGTTGGCTCGCAAGACGATGAAGCAGCCCTGGATGCCTTAGTTTCTTTGGACCGCCGAGTAGTGGCTTCGATCGGGCAAAAACAACAAGCAAAAATTACGCAGTTTTTCTCCATTAAATAAATTCTTTGAATGGCAAGTTCACTTCAATTGATATCTGTCGCATTTTTATTTCGTTTTGGCATGATCCTTACCACTTTTAACCTGAAACTGCATGTAACGAAAACCTGAATATAACGAAAAATTACGAACTTTTGTCAATTTCGTTATATCCAGGTTTGACTGTACATGCCAAAACCACACTCTGATAATGAGGCACGCCATACAGGGGTCTCCAAAAGTTTTGACCACCAGGGGTTCTTTAACGTGCACCTAAATCTAAGTGCACAGGTGTTTTCGCCTCCTCGAAATGCGGCCGCCGTAGCCGGTTTTCGATCCCGCGACCTTGTGCTTAGCAGCCCAACACCATAGCCACTAAGAAACCACGGCGGGTCATTTAAGCTTGGTCGCCTCATCTACAGTCCAGAAGATGCAATAAACGTTAGGTTGTTCTTATGGATGAGGTGCAATGCCCCCTTCGAGAAACAAAAAAATTCGAAAAGCCAAGCCAGAGAATGCGAAGCAGAGCTATGAAGCGCTCATTGCGGTTAGACGCTTTGAAAAAAGGGCTCCCTGTTATAAAGCAGGTGACGGTGCTTTCGAAAAAATGTCATGCAATCACCGATGCGTTGCACAGAATCGGCTATTGCTCTACCTATCGATGGCACTGAAATGCGACCTGCAGCATACAACGTTCGGTGTGCGCTCATCTCAGCTATCCGTATGTTGACTGTACAACCGGGCGTCTGTGAGCATTAAAGGCTTTTGAGAGAGCATTCAACCTCGTTTTGAATGCCTCTTGATATTTCGCGGTAATGAAAAACACCTGAAGCCCTGAAGTCTGATGTCTGCAACTAATGCATATTCACTTTACTCCAGCTGTGCCATGCGTTGTGGTCAATTCTGAAACCTTCATGTTTCTTTTTTTATTTTCTTGCTAGTTGTGCTAGCTAGTGCTTGTTCTATTTTTCTTCTTCTGTATGAAATGGGTCAATATATGTTCATGTCGCTTCACTGTAATTGTCTCTGCTTTGAAGATGATTTCAACGTAGCATGTGGTTTACAAGAAATATTTAATGCCATGGTCTGTATTTGCTTTCAAACTACTAATATTATTTCAACGTACTATTTTAACTAAATAAAAAGTGCTGCGTTGGCTATTCAGACTCGGGGCACAACACGCGATACAAAATGTATTTTGATTCTGCATTTGGGTGCAAGGGTAATACTAGTAGAAATGGTGGTGACACTAAAAAATAACATACAATATAAAAGCAATGTGCTGTTGACTAACCAGGGAGGCAAATTTTCAGCTATGGCATCTTCTGGGGCCGTATTATGAAACAATCACCTTTCACGATACTATCACCTTGGCCACGCCTCCGTCAATGGCGCACGCTGCTTGGCTGTTTTGGCAAAACCGGAAAATAACTAGCATCATCTAGTAGTTTATGCCTACGTCATTTTAACGTCACGGTGTCGTTGGGTGTTCCGGACATATATTGAATAAACGAACACGTCTTTTCGCATTCGGTTGCTGGTGGAGTCTAGTAGAGTCAAGAGAGGTGGTAGTTTATATGTAGTTGTCTTTTTGGTGGCGTCTTACACGTGTTGTTTCGCGGCAATATTTATTTATTATCGGTGGTGTCGTTTTATACTATCACCTTAATTGTGCTTCGCGACCGCGTGAGTTCTAGCACAATTTATTAATTAAAATAAAACATCTCACACTTCCTTTTTCAATTTATTTTACCTAAAGCGACCGTAGCCAACCGTAGTCAGTGCGCAGAACGCATACTGCAGCCACCACACTCGGAAACAACACACCCGAGCTGCTCTGCACTTGCAAGGTGCGCTCTCTCATGCTATGTGAAGTGTTCAAGAGCGCATGTTGGTAGTGCATGCAGACATCATGAATAACCAGTCGCTTGATCTATTGAATGTGACTATCGCGACGGTGAAACTATCGCAGAATGCAAATGTTTCAGAATACGGCCCCTATATATCACTCGCCTGCTCCTGTGAAATCATTGAAACGCTCTGCTTGTTTAACAATGGAACATGTGGAATCTATGCTGTGCAGACAGTGGTAAGACGAAAGCATGAAAAAAATCAGCCCATAATTATTGCCGAAGTGCCGTACGTGCTGTTTTACTCAAGCTCATAGTGATGGTATGCAAGCTTTATTGTCGTTGGTTTCTCACGTGGCTGCACCTGTACGAACCATTCGCAGGCGCGACAGTGCTCTCTCAGCTTACTATAAAAATACACGGCATCTAAATGAAGCAAGTGTGTGCATAAAGAACGTTGTTTCATGGGTCAACAAGTGAAGCCATTTGCGGCCAGGGCGTTATAATTAAAGCAGCATACTGGCAATAAACTCCACTCGATGGGCAAACTTGTTGATGCTCATCTGCGGCAAATACTTGGCACGTGACGAGAGAATGTCCTCCCAGACTGCCCTGAAGTCGGACGCATGCCTACTATTGTACACTGTGATTTCCTTGTGCACACGGACACCGCCGCGCAGGGGCGTCTGCGTCAGCAGGCGTTTGGTGTGTTGCGACACCACGGACCCGAGCACATGAGGGTTGGACCCTCCCGCGTGTAGCTGTGTGCGGCTTAGCCGTATCTGGGAAATGGGGGATCCTGGGGGTTGAGCCAATGCTGGGTGTTTGGACCTTTATGGCCCCCCGGGGGAGGCAACACACCTCTTTGGCCTCTGCTTCACATAGACGGCCCCCTCCAGAATGACCCACCTGGAGGACATCGGCAGTTGCCTTTTCCTGTCTCTCTCTCCTCAAACCTTCGTCTTTCTCTCTCGCTTTTGACCTTTCCTGTCTTCTTCTCACTTCCTTTTACTTCCTTTCTTCTTGGCAGCAAGGGTTAACCTTGTGTGGCTATCCTGTCTTGGGTACACCATATTTGGTTATGGTGATGGCGTACGACTGGCGTCGTGCAGATTTGTACGCAAGCTCTGCCGGGTCCCCTCGTTGGGCTCTGTCGTGGGCGGTCAGCGCTGTTGCCGAATTTTTTCGTATTTTCATGGAAACTTCTTTCCCCCCCCTTCCTGATCGCCCTCAGAAACGAGGGCGCACCGAAGATTTATTCCAGTTTTTCAGACGCCAAATCCAAAACTTCCCCCGCTTTCATGTTATTCACCTTAAAAGGTCACACAAACCAGTGCGAACCATTTCACCGTTCCTTGTGTCAAAGTCCTTGACTGATGTTTTTGGTCCAGGTTACAAGGCGTCGAGGATGGCTAGCGGTGACCACCTCTTGGAGCTCTGCGACCAGAAGCGACAAACTAGCGAAGCTAGTGTCATTTGGGGAGACCCACATAACAGTAACCCCGCACCATACAAGGAACACTACCCGCGGTGTTGTTTCGGATGATGATTTGCTTGAGCTGGCTGAAGTGGAACTCCTGGAGGGCTTCAGCGAACAAAATGTGATCAATTTCAGAAGAATTAAGATGAGGCAAGATGGTAAAGAGATTCAGACAAAGCACCTAATACTCACATTCGGTTCAAGTATTCTGCCCGAGTCTGTAGAGGCCAGGTACATCAAGCTCCGTGTTAGGCCGTACGTGCCAAATCCGCTTCGATGTTTCAGATGCCAGCATTTCGGCCACAGTTCGCAGAGCTCTTGGCGCCGCTAAACATGTGCGAAATGCAGTGCCCATGAACACACCACTGAAGCTTGTGACAACGCTCTCCACTGTGTAAACTGTGATGGGGAGCACGCCGCGTACTCGCGGTCGTGCCCATCCTGGAAAAAAAAAGAAATTGTGACAATCAAAGTAAAAGAGAATATATCATTTAAGGAGTCACGCAGGCGGGCTTCATACCTGCCCAAGAAAACCTTTGCCGATGTGAAGCGTCAGGGGGCAGCGACACAACGGCTTCCGGCAGCTCGCCGACCCATAGGCAGTGAGTCGGCAGTTACGCCATCTGCCCGTGCGGCAGTTGCAGCTAGCGCTGCTACGCCAACCCTGCAGACGGGGCCATCGACCCCGAAGGTGGGCGCAGCCGAGGCAGCCCCAACCTCCCCGGCCCCTTCCAGCGCTGGCAACAGCTGGCGCAGCCAAATCCCTCAGGGAGCCCCATCGACCTCCGGGCTGGTGGGCGCAGGGGTCTTGCCCCCCAAGGTGGGACTCTCTTGGGTAACTTCTCACTCGCAAGGGCACGTGTCTGGCGCCTCACAAGAGGCAATGGACACTACACCTATCCTCAAGGCACACCAAGCGCCTAAGGAGCGGCGAGGCTCCCTCGAACACTTCAGAAAGGGCAAAACACTGGTTACAGGGCCTCGAAAGAGCTCTGTAATCTAATCTCTGAAATCTCTAATTAACACTTCTGTTTCTGTACACACAGCACCTATTGACTTCCAATATGGATACACAAATAATTCAATGGAACGTCAAAGGTCTTCTTAGAAACCTTGATGATGTGCAGGAACTCATACAAAAACACAATTCAAAAGTGCTGTGTTTATAGGAAACACACTTAAAATCCAAACACAAACTTTCTCTGACAGTATATAACTTTTTGTAAAGATCGCGATGATGCCGTCGCTTCATCAGGCGGTGTTGCCATTGTCACTCATAGAAGTATAGTGTGTCAACCTTTACAGCTAAAAACGCCCCTCGAAGCAGTGGCGGTTCGAGTTGTTCTCCTAAACAAACTCATCACCATTTGCTCGCTTTACATACCCTCGCATTACCAATTAAACAAACATGAATTTCAGTCCTTGATAGATCAATTGCCAGAACGTTATGTTGTTCTTGGCGATTTCAATGCGCCCAGCAGCCTATGGGGAGACTCTCGTATCGATGCGCGAGGTCGCCTTGTTCAACAATTCCTTTTTTCTTCTGGTGCGTGCCTTAAGAAGGAACTCACATATTACTGTCTTGCAAACAGAACCTTTTCCTTAATTGATCTCAGCATACTTTCCCCGTCTATACTGCCTGAACTCGAATGGGAAGTTATGAACAATCCTTAGGGAGCAACCACTTCCCCATACTGCTAAGAACATATAGAGAAAACGAATATCTACCACAGGCTCCTAGGTGGAAGATAGATACAGCCGACTGGGAGAAGTTCTGAGCTCTCACTAGTATCTCATGGAATGACATGTCCTCGCTAGGAATTGATGCTGCTGTGGAGTATTTTACAGCCTTCATTGTAGATGCTGCATCTAAATGCATATCTGAAGTAAGTGACTCGGCATGCAGATGGCGTGTCCCATGGTGGAACGATGAATGTAGGATCGCTCGTAAAAAAACAGAACAAAGCGTGGGGGCTGCTACGCTCTTCTCCCACTGCAGAGAATCTTGTCAACATTAAAAAAGAAAAGTCCCAAGGCAGGAGAACCCGCTGACAGGCCAGAAAAGAAAGTTGGCAGAAGTTTTTATCGAGTATTAACTCATTTACAGATGAGGCCAAAGCCTGGAACAGGGTTAATAGGACAAGAGGGCGGCAAACATATTCACTCCCTCTGGTACACACACAGGCTGCAAGATCAGGCAGACTCACTTGGGGAGCACTTTGAAAGCGTGTCAAGTTCAAACCATTGTTCGAAATCCTTTCTGAAATATAAACAAATAGAAGAATGTAAGCCACTCATAAGAAAATGTCCACAGACTGAACCGTACAACTGCCCTTTTAGTATTGCCGAGTTGAGAGCTGCCTTGAGCTCATGCAAGAACTCTGCACCGGGATCTGACAGAATCATGTATGAAATGATCAAAAACCTACACAATGACACCCAAGTTACACTACTCACAATTTTCAACACCATTTGGGCTGCAGGATACCTTCTAACTGCATGGAAAGAAGCCATTGTGGTTCCTGTTTTGAAACAAGGCAAACATCCTTCCTCAGTGGCAAGTTACCGCCCGATTGCCCTCACAAGTTGCCTTTGTAAGGTATTTGAAAAAATGAATAATCGGCGACTCATCCACTTCCTTGAAATGAGCAAAATGCTTGATCCCTATCAGTGTGGCTTCCGAGAAGGGCGCCCCACAACCGATCATCTCGTACACTTTGAAGGAAATATCCGGGCTGCATTTATACATAAACAGTTCTTCTTGTCAATATTTCTCTATATAAAAAAGGTGTATGATACAACGTCGCGTTACGGAATCTTAAGAGACTTGTTAGAAATGGGCATCCATGGTAATATGCTAAACCTAATAGAAAGCTATCCTTCCAATCGTACCATCCGGGTCAAAGTCGGCAATGTACTTTCACGTCCTTTTACGCAAGAAACGGGTGTACCCCAAGGAGGAAGTGCTCAGCTTCACGCTCTTTATCGTGAAGATTAACACGCTTCATGCTTCATTACCACCGGCCATCTTTTACTCTGTCGACGTGGACTACGTTCAAATAGCTCTCAAATCCTTTAACCTCATAGTGTGCGAGAGACAGGTACGGCATGGCCTGAACAAAGTGCCAGTGTGGGCAGACAAAAATGGATTTAAGATCAATCCTAACAAAAGTTCTTGTGTTGTTTTTACAAGAAAGAGAGGCCTGATCCCAGATGCTTGCTTAGAACTGTGTGGACAACAGATACCTCTAAACAAAGAACACAAATTTCTAGGTGTTATACTTGACTATAGACTCACTTTCATCCCCCACATTAAACATGCTAAATAAAAATGTCTAAAAACAATGAACATAATGAAACTCCTATACCAAACTTCATGGGGTAGTGACAGAAAGTGTTTAATGAATCTCTACAAGAGCCTCATTCGATCACGATTGGACTATGGGGCCGTAATTTATCACTCTGCCGCTCCGAGCGCGCTAAAGATGCTAGACCCAGTCCACCATCTAGGAATCCGACTGGCCACTGGCGCTTTCAGAACAAGTCCCATACAAAGTTTATATGTGGAATCAAATGAGTGGTCACTTCACTGCAGAGGACATACATCAGCCAAACATATTTTCTGAAAGTCCACTCTAATCCTCAACGTCCGTGTTTTAATACCATTAACAACTTGACTTGTGCTACACACTTCCGTAATCATCCCTCCGTAAGACAACCTTTCTCGCTACGTGTGAAGGAGCTTAGCGCTGAAATGGATGTCCCAATCCTCAAACATCCCCTAATGCCTTCAGCTAAGCTGCTACCTCCTTGGGAGTGGCAGATAATACAATGCGATTTAACTTTCATGCAAGTTACAAAGCACTCTCCAGAGACTGAAATCCAAATGCATTTTCGGGAACTCCAGTACAAACACTCCTGCACGGAGTTCTACACAGACGCATCGAAGTCACATGACGGGGTGTCCTATGTAGCCGTCGGTCCATCCTTCTCGGAAACCGATGTACTGCATCCGGAAACTAGTATCTTTACGGCTGAGGCCTACGCACTGTTGTCGGCTGTAAAGCATATAAAGAAATCAAAACTCCAGAAATCAGTTATTTATACGGACTCCCTCAGTGTTGTGAAGGCCGTGATGTCATTCGTAAACCACAAAAATCCAGTAATTAATGAACTCTATTCCGTCCTGTGTAAAGCATATATATCTAATCAACATGTGATTATATGCTGGGTGCCTGGACATAGGGGCATCGAGGGTAACGTTCTAGCGGACCAGATGGCCACATCAATTTCATTGCATGCAGTTAATCCTACTGCTTCGGTCCCTGTCACGGACCTGAAGCCTTTCTTAAGAAGGAAACTGCGAAACTACTGGCAACGCTTGATGGAGCTGGAAACGAATAATAAGCTTCATGTAATAAAGCCACAATTAGGTTTCTGGCCTCCTGTAACAAAATCACGCCGGACAGATGTCCTGTTCTGTCAGCTAAGAATAGGACACACATTTGGCACAAGTAACTTTTTACTCACCGGAAACGAGCCTCCAAACTGTGGTAGATGCGGGGAGAGGCTGACCATCCTCCACGTCCTTCTGGAGTGTCGGGAAGCTGAATCTGAAAGAAAAAAACATTTTCCCTTAGCATACCGGCAGCACATCCCCCTTCATCCTGTTATGTTACTCGGTGCAGAACCGCTCTTTGATACTGACACTCTTCTAGGTTTCCTGAAAGAAGTTGTGCTACATGTTATTAGCCCCATTAGTTCGTAGCACCTCCTCCCTTCAGAGGATGCCGCTGTGATAATTATTTTGAATAGCACACGCCTCTAGGCCCTTGTGTTTCAAGGGCTCTGGCGAGGCAGTAGTGCTCTAAGCAATTTAGCATCTCGCATATTTTATATAATACATCATTCTTTCTTAATGCATTTTAGTGATCATAGTACACGTCAATATTCATTGCCATAATTTTATTACGTGTACATTTTATGCCATTTACACCAACTGTTTTAGGCCCTTCTACAGTCATGTCACATTAAATTCACAGAACCCATCAGACCACTACCTATTCATTACCACTAGCATGGCGCTCTTTGGCCATACCTGGCCCTTGTGCCATTAAACCTCGGACATCATCATCACACTGACACCGCAGAATCAACTATCTGGGACGCGCCCAAGCGGCAGATTGCATGCATGCACTTCAGTCATGCCTGCAGTGGAAGCAGGCGTCTCTGGCACAAGTCCCGCCTGCGGTTCCAACGTCCGCCGCCATGTGGCTTTCAGTGGCACCCCTATAGGCGCTGCACATGGTGTATAGACAAGTCATCCGCATAGGTTAAGAGTACAACCGGAGGGCAACCTGGTGGAAGTAGGAACCTGCCAATTCTACTGTCAAAAGGCAACCTCTGCAAAAGTGGTTCAAAAGTAAGGACGTAGAGGGCAGGTGAGAGAGGATCCCCCTGCCGTGCACCACGTCCCACAATGAATACCTCCGAAACACGATCTCGTATGAGAACACCAGAAGTCTGTTGAGAACACAAAACTTGGACCATCTGCCAAAAACCCACACTAAAGCCCGCCTCTCCCAAAACCCGGAACAGGTATTAATGGCTAATGATATTGAGAACCTTTTCCTGATCGAAGAAGCACAGAGCACCTGGAAGTTTTCTGGCATTTGCCTACAGGTGAAGGGGCCTGACTGCTACACTGTGAAGCTGAGTGGAACGTCCCTGAACGCAACATGCCTGGTATGGACCCAGAACAGTGTTGAGTACTAGAGTGAGTCGCATACACAGACACTTTGCTATGAGCTTGTAATCACAGTTCAGAAGTGTGATTGGATGCCATGCTCTTAATTAAATCGGTTCAGCATCACGACCAGGGAGAAAAAAAAAAGGACACCGGGACAATCGGAGCGGCGAGAAACTTCCTCGCTGGGCGCACTCTAACAGCAGTGCAACCTCATGACAAAGAGTTTTCTCTGTTGTTTACGAGCCTTCCTTGATGTCAATGCCGTGAAGGGCTGCCTTTTGTGGTTGGCTGTGCATCATACTTTAAAATTGATTTTAAACATGTTCTAAGCTATATCCGTCATTCATATTTTGCAGCCAATGTGTGTGTGCCCACATAAATCGCTTATTAGCTCGACTTCTAACTTTCGTGTCAGTACTTCTTTAAAGTTTTTGATAAAGGCAGGTGCAAGGAGGAGCATAAAATTCTTGAAGCGTATCACATCAGCATGCAAGGGGACAATTGCATCGGCACAACTTATATCTCACTGATGCAGAAGGATTTAAGTTTCCTATCGCACTGGCACTAGCTACTTGGTCTGGCTTGCAATCAACATGTTGTGTCTGGGTTGGCTCTTCAGCTGCGCATGCTCGCCTTGCTTTCTTGGGAGACGTTTTTTTTTTTTTTTTTTTCAATAAAGCACAGTTGTTAGTCTAAACATTGTTTGTGCCACGTCTCTCCTCTGTTCTTCGTCTTTTAACTAGTTTAAATCTAAAAAATATGTACCAACTAAACCAGACCGCAAGATTTCAGAAATCAGCCTGAGCTGAAGAAATAGTGCTTTATGAATCGTGGGTGTGTATTTCATGTTAGATTACGAAAATAATATTGCCGAGTAAGAATAATGTTGAAGTTGGAAGATGCAAAAAGAAAATTAGGATAATAGCATCATGCAACTCTTCAATGAAAGTTGCAATGATGAGGGTGGGTGGCAGCATACGCTGAGGATTATCTTTGTGTGACTGAAAGTTAGGCCCCGCAGGGGCGTCTGTGTCAGCAGGCGTTTGGTGTGTTGCGACACCACGTACCCGAGCACACGAGGGTTGGACCCTCCTGCGTGTAGCCGTACGCGGCTTAGCCGTGTCTGGGGAAAGGGGGATCCTGGGGGTTGAGCCGATGCTGGTTGTTTGGATCTTTAAGGCCCCCCCGGCGGAGGCAACACACCCCTTTGGCTTCTGCTTCACATAGACGGCACCCCTGGACTGACCCACCTAGGGGAAATCGGCAGTCGCCTTTTCCTGTCCCCCTCTTCAACCTTTTTCTGTCTCTCTCACTTTCAATCTTTCCTGTATTCTACTCACTTATTCTTACTTCCATATTTCCGGGTGGCAAGGGTTAACCGTGTGTCATATATCCAACCTTGGGTATATACATTAGGTTAAAGTGGCGGTGTATAGCTGGCGTCTGCAGGTTTCTTGGAACCTGCAGCGTCCCCTTGTTGGGCTCGGTGGTGGGTGGCTACCACCGCTGCCGAATTTTCAAACTATCCAGTGGCAGAAGCGTTCCCGCGAATTTTAGATGGGCCTCTCAAAAGAGGTTGCACCGAAGCAACTTTCCAGTTCTTTTTAAAACCAACCGAAAGCTCATTTCCAAAATACCACGTTCTTCACAGTGAAGGCAACACAACCGTAAGAAAACTGTCACCATTCATAGTTTCAAAATGCCTAACAAGCACAATTGGAGCTGATTACAAAGCCTCGAAGATGGCTAGCGGAGACCTCCTCCTTGAACTGACCAAAAAAGATCAACTAGAAAAACTCGCCGAACTCACCACTATCGGTGACATCAGAGTCACAATCTCTCCCCACCGCTCACTGAACACCAGCAGAGGAGTTATATCAGAAGAAGACTTCCTGAACCTCAATGATGAAGAGTTCCTCGAAGGATTTCAGGAGGAAAACGTAATTAAGGTACAGAGAATCACACTACGACACAATGACCAACAGATTCCGACAAAACACATGATATTGACATTTGGTAGCAGCACAGTCCCTAGTTCACTCAACGCAGGATATTTGAAAATCAACGTGAGGCCGTACATACCGAACCCGAGGCGGTGTTTCAAGTGCCAGAGATTCGGGCATGGATCAAAACCATGCAGAGGCAAAAAAACATGTGCAAAATGTAGTGCCAATGACCATCCTTCCGATAACTGCAATGCTCCCGCACAATGTGTAAATTGCAAGGGCGATCATCCAGCTTACTCACGGAGTTGCCCTTGCTGGAAAAGAGAAAAGGAAATAATTGCAATAACTGTAAAGGAAAAGATTTCATTCCATGAAGCGAGGAAAAGGCTAGCGCACTTACCTCAAGTAAGCTATGCCAGTGTGACGCGGCAGGGGGCAGTGCCACACCGGTCTCAGGAATCTACAGGGTCCACGTCCGGTACCCCTGTAGAGACCCCAACCGCCCCCTTGGTGGCTTTGTTTGTCCCCATAAAAGAAAAAGAAAGAAAAAGAAAGTGGGGAAGCCCGCACCACCAGCTAGGTATGGCAGGCGTAAACCAATCAAAATAAATGAATAGGGGAGGCGAATGCCATCCCAAAGAAAATTGGTAGAAAAGCCAATTAGGAAAAGAAAAAAACGGAGGCAAGCCTGTAGAAGTTGAGAAAAATTGTCAAGAATGAAGAAGAAGAGAAGTAGCTAAGCGCAGAATGAAAATCATGCTCCTAACAAAAACCAACAAACCCCCCCCAACCACCCACCCACCGCTCCGGCTGTTATCCGCAGCACGGGCGAGTTTTATTGAGGACAGCAAAAAAGCATGCGCAAGCCTGCCCCACGGGAGGCCGGTACGGCTGGTCAGTGATCCTGCAGGTCGGACCGGTCACTGTCGAGGGTAGGCCAGAGGCACGCAGGTGAGCAGCAGGACCCGGCAAGAGGGTCACACAATGGGGCAGGAGGAATGAAGCCAACGGCTTGAGCTGCTACCCAGTCCAGGTACGTCCAAGGAGTGCGGGTTGAGACGGGAGGGCATGTGATGGTGACGGCGATGACGTCTGGAGGTCGGTGGTGAATACAGCATGACGGGAGCAGCAGGCGCCTAGAAGTGCAAAGACCGACGCCCGGGGCACGTGTAGGCTGAGGATTAGAGGTGGCGGCAGCAGAGGAGGCATCTCCCAGACGGCGAGGAATGAAGGCCAGGCACGTGGAGCTTATGACAATGCCCCCTTGGTGGATGCAGCCAGTGCTGCTCCATCAGAAACAAAGACGGGCCGGCAGACCACACTGCCGCAGGGCCCGAAGCTGAACCGTACCCCACAGCCCGAGACGCGCGTCTCGGCGCCTGGCTCTCGATCGTCCAGTGCCTCGGAAAAGGCGATGGAGGTCGATCCAAAAACCCCGGCGTCATTGACGCCAAAAGACCGGCGCTCCTTGGAGCACTTACAGAAGGAGAAACATATTGTAACTCCGGTGAGAAAGGGAAAGGTAACCTGAACGGTTACCGCCCTTTATATGGGTAATCAGCTTTTTCAAAACACGTCACCTACAACTTGCAAGCTCACGCACATAAGTAATTTTTTTTCCAATTCCAATAAAATGGCTTTTATCATTCATTGGAATTGCAGAAGCCTAATCCACAATCTAGGTGACATCAAAGATATTATAAATAAGTTATCACCAGTGCCATTCTGCCTCCAAGAAACAAACCTAGGACCCAAACATACACATTTGCTTAAAGGTTTTACTGTCGTAAGAAAAGACCGCGAGCACTCCAGTCGTTTATCTGGAGGTGTCGCTATTGTCGTCCAAAGCGGCATTCCCACACGGAACGTTTTGTTAAATACTCCGTACGAGGCAGTAGCTGTCACCCTTTTGTCATTTAAAACTGTCACCATCTGTTCATTGTACATTCCTCCCCATAGCCATTTCAAAACTCGCGATTTAGAAGATTTAATTGACCAGCTGCCGGAGCCTTTTGTTTTAGTTGGAGATTTTAATGCTCACTGCACTCTTTGGGGTAGCGATAAGAATGACCAAAGAGGACAACTTATCCGAGATTTTATTTTGACTAATAACATCTGTCTTTTAAATTCAGGTGCACCAACTCATTTTTCACCGAGTTCACATACATTTAGCTGCATTGATTTAGCATTCTGCTCTCCCGACATTTTTACCGATATTAAATGGGATGTACTGGAGACGTCATATGGCAGTGATCATCTACCGGGTATAATCAACCTCACCTCAACACTACCCATAATATCTCACAAACCGCGCCATTGGAAACTACAAATGGCAGACTGGTCTGTTTTCACAGAAAGTGACAGGCTGGAGGAGCTTACTTTAACAGATTTAAGCATTGACGAAATTAATGAAAAATTTACTAACTGTATTATTTCTGCAGCCGAAAAGGCCATTCCGCAATCTTCTGGCGTTGTTCCGAAAAAGCTTAATCCTTGGTGGTCACATGAATGCACCGTAGCTAAAAAGCAGGAAAATGAGGCCTGGGGAATCTTACGCAGGTACCCAGCATATAACGACCTTCTAAATTTTAAACAAGCCAAAGCGAAAGCTCGATATATCCGGAGACAGGCAGAAAAATCTTCCTGGCAAAAATATGTATCTACAATTAATAGCACCGTCACATCCAAAAGGATGTGGGAACAGGTCAGGAAGGTTAAGGGGGACTACTCATCATACACGATACCCATACTCACACCTTCAGGCACTCAAACAACACTACAAGAACAAGCGAATATACTTGGGGAACATTTTTATAACATCTCTAGCTCGGCTAATTATTCAAACACGTTTTTAAAATACAAACTGTCAGCAGAAAAGGAGAAGCTACCAACTGCTTGTATGTCAAGGGATGAATACAACGCTCCATTCACGGTACAAGAACTTAACAGGGTCCTCTGTGCTGGCGAAAAAACTGCAGTAGGTCCTGACCGGATTCATTATTCCATGCTTGCACACCTGTCCCAAGCATTCGTAGAGGCTCTCCTTAAATTTTTTAACAAAGTATTTGAATCTGGAAGCATGCCAAAGATATGGAAGAATGCAATAGTTGTGCCTTTTTTAAAAACAGGTAAATCCCCCACATCCCCAACCACTTTCGACCCATTGCCCTGACAAGCTGTTTGGCGAAATCATACGAAAGTGTCATAAATGCGAGATTAACTTTCACGCTTGATACACGGAACGCCATTGATTTTCACCAGTGCGACTATAAAAAAGGGTGTTCAACGACAGACCACTTCGTCCCACTTGAACACGAAATATGTGAAGCATTTTTACACAAACAGCACTGCCTGGCAGTGTTTTTCGACCTAGAAAAAGCTTACGACACCACGTGGAGATTTGGAATTTTACATGACCTCGCCGCATTAGGAATCCGTGGCAAAATGCTAAACTGTCTCGCTGATTTTATGTCCAACAGAACATTCCAATTCCGTCTAGGCACTGACGTAGTAGTTCTGCGGAAACCCGCAAGGTGGAGAGAAGCAATGAATAAAGGGAAAATGAGACATCCACCCATTCGTAGCAATTGCTACAAAGGAAACCCATACGGGTTCCTCGAAAGAAAAGCCTCATAGTTGAAGAAAAATTCGTCCTGGTCCGGGACTTGAACGCGGGACCACCGCCTTTCCGGGGCAGCCGCTCTATCAGCTGAGCTAACCAGGCGGCTAGCAGATGGCAGGGCGAAGTCGAGTTTGTCGACAACACGAAGCAAATGCAAGAGTTTGACGTAGTAGTTCTGCGAAAACCCGCAAGGTGGAGAGAAGCAATGAATAAAGGGAAAATGAGACATCCACCCAATCGTAGCAATTGCTACAAAGGAAACCCATACGGGTTCCTCGAAAGAAAGCCTCATAGTTGAAGAAAAATTCATCCTGGTCCGGGACTTGAACCCGAGACCACCGCCTTTCCGGGGCAGCTGCTCTACCAGCTGAGCTAACCAGGCGGCTAGCAGATGGCAGGGCGAAGTCGAGTTTGTCGACAACACGAAGCAAATGCAAGAGTTTGACGTAGTAGTTCTGTGGAAACCCCCAAGGCGGAGAGAAGCAATGAATAAAGGGAAAATGAGACATCCACCCAATCGTATGTGGATGTCTCGTTTTCCCTTTATTCCGTCTAGGCACTGCGCTGTCGCGCACATTTATCCAGGAAAACGGCGTGCCACAGGGTTGCGTACTTAGTACCACACTCTTTATAGTAAAAATGAACTCTATCAACAAAGTCATTCCCACCTCTGTTATGCACTCCATAGACGTCGATGATCTGCAAATAGCGTGCCCCGCCTCAATCTTACCAGCATGTGAAAGGCAGCTCCAGATAACAATAAACAAACTAATGGATTGGGCTGAGAAAAATGGCTTCGGCTTCTCTACTCAGAAAACTGTTACAGTGCTATTTTTGCAAAAACGAGGGTTGTACTTAGACCCGGATTTAAAATTGAATGATGTTGCGCTGCCAGTAAAACAAGAATATAAGTTCTTGGGAGTAATCTTTGACAAAAAACTAAACTTCCTTGCCCACATTAAAGCACTAAAGGTTAAGGCAAATAAAGCATTGAATATCCTCAAAGTTTTATCTCATAAGCACTGGGGTTCCGACCGAACCTGTCTTTTACGTATTTACCGGTCTCTTCTGCATAGCCTTTTAGACTACGGCTCCGTGGTTTACGGCTCAGCCAGGCAGTCCTACATCCAACGACTTGATCCAGTACATAACCTTGGACTGCGACTGGCCAGCGGTGCCTACAGAACGTCACCTATTCAAAGTTTATACGTCGAGTGTAATGAACCCTCATTACAGCAGCGCAGAGCATTACTCACTTTCTCTTACGTACTCAGAATTCAGTCGTCACCCCAACACATATGCTACAACATACTCACACTATGCAACACACGCTTACACTACACAAATAAACCGAACATGATTAGGCCACTTGTCCTGCGGTATGAGCAATACTGTCGGGATTATGACATTCCCCACGAAGTCCTCCAGGTTTCCAAGAAACCACAACGGTTGGCCCCATGGTATAATTTCACACAGTTGTGCGACTGGACATTAACACATTTAAGGAAAAGAGACACTCCACGCGAACACATTATACAAGAATTCCATGCTCTTCAGGACAAATATCAAAATAACATGCAATATTACACTGATGGCTCTAAAACAAAAGATCACATGGGTGTGGGGGCCGTAGCGGAAAATTGGGAAACAAGTAATCGATTGCCACAACACGCTTCTGTTTTCACGGCCGAAGTTTACGCTATCTGTGTTGTTGTTAAAAAGATTATCACTGATAAACACAAACATGCACTCATATACACTGACTATTTAAGCACACTGAAGGCTCTACAGCTGAAATCTGAATGTGAACCCCTGATAGGAGACATTTTAAACATGTTAGTGCTGAACAAGTACGGGAGGTCAATTCGTTTCTGCTGGGTTCCAAGCCATGTTGGTATACTGGGTAACGAAGCAGCTGATAGATGTGTATCGATGGCAGCGTACAAAGAGATAACAAACACAACACTTCCATACAAAGATAGCATCCATGCGATTAAAAAAGCCTTAACGGCAAAATGGCAACGTGAATGGGACCGTTGTGCCGACAACAAGCTACATCTCACTAAACCCATAGTTGGCGAGTGGAAGTCATGTTATCATCAGGAGCGGTTCATCGAAGTAGTTTTATGCCAACTACGCATTGGGCACACACACCTCACACACAATTACTTACTTACAAAAGAAGACACACCAACATGCGAGAAATGTCAAGAACCACTAACAGTTATGCACATATTACTGACATGTACGCATATTGAAACACACAGACGAGCACTTTTGTGCAAATTATATCAACTACACATACCTTTACACCCTGCTCTAATTTTAGGTGATGATCCACTAGTACCCTTATGTGACGTCCATAAATTTCTAGCTGACACGGGCTTTTTAGATAAACTATAGATCAACAAAGCCTTTCCCTTCATAAACTGGATTTTAAAACACCTCGTGTTTCGCGCAGCATAGCCTCAGCCGCTTTTGCGCCAATAAACACCATTTAACTAACTAACTGAAAGTTAGGCAAGCCCACGTGGTTTCAAGTTCAATGTTAATATTCTTTCATTGCAGAAGTCACATGTAAAGATGTATTTGCAATATTTAGAATAGGGACAACGATGCATAAGCGAGATGGCTGTCGTGACGGATTCCACTTCTACACGTCAAACCGTCTTCTGACTAGCACCAGTCCTGGCTGTGCCTAACTCCCACCTGTAAAGGCACCATCTCGGTGCTAACTATAAGGGAGGTGAACTCGTGGCAAAGTAAGGCTTCAGCCGGGACACATTCATAATGTCTGTGGGGACACGTGTGTCCAGCGGAGTGATCTTGTAGTTCACATCGCCAAGCTGACGCAGTATCCTGTAGCGCCCTGGGTAGCCCGGCAGCAGCTTTTCAGACAAGCCGACGTGACAACATAGTGTCCATAGGAGGTCAATGGAGCCAGAAGGAATACAAACGTCTCGATGGCGGCTGTCGTACCAGATCTTCTGCAAGGTGTCAGACTCAGGGAGCCGGGAGCCGGCAATCTGGCGTGCCGTGCGAGCCTGGGAGAAGACGACTTGAGCATATTCAGTGGGAGTGTTCGTAGAGGAAGTAAGCTGTGTGTCAGAGGGCAAAGAAGGGTGGCGGCTGAACAGAAAGTAAAAGGGTGAAAAGCCAATGGTCTCATGATGAGACGAGTTATAGGTGAAGGTCACGAAGGGTAATGTGCTGTCCAAATCACTGTGGTCGCCAGAAACATACATAGACAGCATTTCTGTCAACATGCGATTGAGCCACTCCATCAGTCCGTTTGTCTGTGGGTGGTAGACAGTGGAAAGCTTGTGCTCGGCATAACAGGAGCGAAGTAGGTCTCAGCTGCTTGGAACAAGAAGGTGCGGCCACTATCAGTGAGGTGCTGCCGGGGTGCACCGTGATGAACGATGACGTCACTTAAAAGGAAATATTCCACCTCAGCTGCACAGCTTGTGCAGAAATCTCGCGTGATTGCGTACTGGGTCGTGTAATCACTGGTGACGATCCCCTTATTGCCAGATTTCGACGTCAGAAAACTGCCGAGAACATTGACACTGACATCAAAGAATGGTTCTGAGGGCACATCGAAGGCGTCCAGCTGGCAGCACAGCAGGTTATTTTGAGATGCTGACAGAGCGCTCAGGCTGCAATACAGCGGTTCACAGAGCGGTACAGGCCTGGCCAGTAGATGCGGCACTGTATGCGGTTGTAAGTATGCAAAACGCTGAGGAGGCCTTCAATAGGGACATCATGCAATTGCTCAAGAACTGATGTCCGGAGATGGCATGGTACAGTGAGTAAAATTTGTGGTCGTGCAGGGCGTAAGCTGCGATGGTAGAGAATGTCGTCGTGGAGCACGAACATGAGCAGCGTGGTCTCCGAATGTCCAGAATTGAGACTATCGATAAGAATTTATAAACAGTCATTGCACCATTGTTCAGTACGGATGTCATGCAGATCAGAAATGGCCAGGACGCAAGAGTCGGTGTCATGTGCATCATATTCAGGGCAGTCGACAGGATGACATGAGAGGCAGTCGGTGTCGCACCAAATGAATATTCCTGGAGCCATAGCGCCCATCTACCCAATGGTCGACAGTGGGGTTTTTAAGTCTGGAGAGCCAGCACAAGGCATGGTGATTGGTAAACACAGAAAACGTGTGGCCGTACAAGTATGGGCAGAATTTGGCAACTGCCCAAGCTAACGCCAGGCACTCCTGTTCAGTAATTGAAAAATTCCTCTCGCCAGGTGGCAGGAGGTGGCTGGTGTATGCAATTACACAATGTGTTATGCTGCCATTGAACAAGTTCATCAGCAATTCCATGGCAACTGGCATTCGTGTGAATTTCAGTGGCAGCAGATAGATCATAATGAGCCAGAAATTGTGAAGCCGTGAGCAAGCATACAAGAGTGGAGAAAGCCCCTGTGAAAGCAATGTCCTTCTTCAGTAAGTCAGTTAGTGGGCGAACGGTTTCAGCGAATTCCTTTATAAAACAACGGAAATAGGAGCATAGCCCAATGAAGCTTCTTACATCTGCATTGGGATGTCGGAACAGGAAAGTTATGGACAGCGTGAATCTTGTCAGGGTCGGGTTGAACACCAGCGGCACTGACGATGGCCAAGAACGGTAATTTGGCAGTGGCCAAAGTTGCACTTCGATGAGTTCAATTGCAGGCCGGTGCGTCGGAAAACAGCAATATCCGATAGACATGTTAGGTGACTCGTGAAAGTTGGTGAAAAGACTATGGCATTGTCTAGATAACACGGACATGTAGACCATTTATAGCCACGAAGTAAGGGGTCCATCATTGTTTTGAAAGTCATTTTCTTCAAAGGTCATCATTTCTTACATGGGAACACTCACCGATAAGTTAAAAGCACAACTGAGGACTTAAAGGCCTATAGTGAGTAATGAAAACCTACTCGAAAAGGTAAATGATCTTGCAAAGAAGCTTGAACTTCAACCGCTGTCTGAGGAAGATGTTGTGGCAGTTCACAGGCTGCCGGCAAAGCAAGGAAAAATGCGAGGAATAATTATCCGTCTTGCACGGCAGGAACTGAAGGATGCATGGATTGCCAAAAGGCGAGCCTTAAGAGACAATCAGGGCAACATCTTCATTAACGAAAACCTAACCTCTCGCTCGAGGAAGCTCCTCGCCACTGCCAAAGAATGGGCAAAGGAGGCGGGATACCAGTTCGTGTGGCACTCAAATGGAAAAGTTCTCGTACGTAGGGCAAACGGTGAATCGGCAGTTGTCGTTAAGGGTGAAAATGATCTTCATGCTCTATTGCAATGAACGCCAATGTCTTGTTGCTATTATTTGACTCTTTGCCGAAATGAATCATCTGGGATGTATTGGCAAGCAGGATTGGTTCACGTTATTGGCCACTCAAGAGAAGGGACTGTCTTTCATACATATGAACATTCAATCAGTCTCCAGCAAGCTACCTGAATTAGAAACTTTTTTTTCTGATATAAACAGTCAGTGTAATGTAGTCATGCTAAGCGAAACATGGTATTGCTCTGATGATGTTTTTCGCCTGCCTTGCAAAAAAGTATTTTATAAAAACCGAACCTCACGTCGCGGTGGAGGAGTGTCTGTTCTGATAGATAATTCTCTAACATGTGAACTGTTAGCCGAGTATTCTTGTATGACAGAAAATTGTGAAATGTTGTGTGTACAAACACCGGGTGTACTCTTTGCAGTATGTTACCGCCCGCCAGATGGTTTATTGGAACCTTTCTTCATTTTTTTAGAGCGCATGCTAGAATTTGCGTCAGAAAACAAGTATAAAGTGGTCTTAGGAGGAGACTTCAACATTGATATGAGTTCCGATGGTGCTAGGAAAACGATATTTCAAAGAATTTTTGTGGCAAGCGGATGTATAAATGCGATTGAAACATTCACGAGAGTAACAGAAACTACGAAAACCACTCTTGATCTCTTTATAACGAACTATAATCCATTTTTAGTAACTAGTGGAGTCTTAAACTGTCCTCTCAGTGACCATATGCCGATAGTCATGTTTATCCACACAAGAGCAAACGATACTGAAAAAGATAACACTGAAAAAACATTTCAGGCAATAAACGAGCACACATTAACTGCGTTTCAGGATGCCTTGAGACAAGTATCTTGGAAGGAGGTTTTTCAACAAAACGAGGCAGAGCCAGCATACAGCATCTTCTTAAAGAAATTCTCAGCTGTTTATGCGCAACATTTCATACATAAGAAAAGAAACCAGAAAGCTTATCGGAAACCTTGGATGACCAAAGAGCTTCTAAAAAAAATAAAGAAAAGAGATAAGCTTTATGCCAGGTTCATAAAATCTCGGAACAGCGAGGATCTAAAATCCTTCAAAATTTTTAGAAATAAATTAAATAAAGAGCTAAGAAATGCAAGAAATCGCTATTATTTACGTACTTTTTCCTCATGCGAGGGACAAACAGAGAAGATGTGGAACAAGTTAAATGAACTAATGGGACGTAAACAGAACACTGAACCTATAAAGAAAGTTTCTGTAAACGGATGCATTTTAACCGGAGATAATTTAGTTAACGCATTTAATGATTACTTTACAGACACTGATTCCCATTTATCACCAAGCCCACCATGTACATTTCAATTCCCTGCAACTATGGACACTATTTTTTTCCAACCGACAACACCTACCGAGGTTTGTTCAGTTTTTCTCAAACTGAAAAATTCATGTAGCTACGATGCTGATGGCCTCCAAATAAGACCTATCAAACACGTCATTTGTGACATTGCACCTGTGTTAGCTTATATTTATAACTTATGCATAACATCAGGTACTTTTCCTGAATAAATGAAAATTGCAAAAGTAATTGTGTTATACAAGAAAGGTGACAAGCTTGATTTAAGAAATTACCGTCCGATATCCATTCTCCCGCAGTTTTCTAAAGGTCTTGAAAAAATCATTCTTAACCAATTAACATCTTTCAGCAATAAGCATAAACTAATAACAGACGCTCAATACGGTTTTCAACAAGGTAAATCAACAGAATTAGGACTAGTAGCACAAAAAGAATATATACTGCAGAACCTCGAAAATAAGTCACTTGTAATTGGTCTATTCATAGATTTCACAAAAGCGTTCGACTGCATAAACCATGACCTCCTAATACTTAAGCTTGAAAGATATGGCATCAGGGGCCTTCCTCTTCAGTTACTGACATCCTACCTTAGAAATCGACAGCAATATGTGGCTATAAACACTAACATATCATCTACACGAAAAATACAAACAGGTGTCCCTCAGGGAAGTATCCTTAGCCCATTTTTGTTTAACATCTACATAAACGACATAGTTCTTATCCACCGAGAAGCAAAATTCATAAACTACGCAGACGATTCGAGTGTTTTTTTATCAAACAACTCTCTTACAGGCCTCATTAGTGCAACGAACAACCTATTAACCCATCTCTCAAAATGGAGCCAGGACAACTTTTTAAAAGTAAACTCGAATAAAACACAAGCAGTCATCTTTAAAACAAGAGGTACATGTACTCCATTGACCCACAACATATATTATAACTCTGAGAAAATACAGGTTGTTGACACGGTAAAAGTACTTGGCATATATTTTACCGACACATTGCAATGGGACGCTCACGTGGATTTTGTACTGCAGAAACTGAGCCGCGTAACAGGTATACTACATCGAAATCGCTACCTTTTACCAATGGCAGTTAAATTGATCATTTATAATGCGCTGTTTGCCTCGCATGTAAATTACTGCCATCTTGTATGGGGCACGACATCAGCTTACAATCACTCTAAAATACTATTGATGCAAAAAAAGATAATACGCGCTATCGCAAATGTGCCCTACAACTCACACACTGAGAATCTTTTTACCAAGTACAACATAACAAAAAGTCATCATCTCTGCAAACAAACTCTCCTACGCACCTACTACTTTCAGGTAAAAAATAGAAGCAACTTAATTACAAATATAGCAAACTTAAAAGAGAATACACCCACATATGAGAAGCGCAGCCATGAAAAATGGCTCATACCCTTCTTGAGGACAAATTACGGCCATCAAATGGTCGCAAATACCTTGCCACGGCTACTAAATTCTTACCTATAAGCCGGTATTGACATCCATGCCCTGACACCATCGGAGCTCATCTGTCTGGTGAAAACTACCATTTGAATCGCCATGATTCCGTAAAACCATATGCATTCAATGAAAGAAATGTAATTTATTTGATGTAACCCACTGTTCTTTACTTTTTTCATTTCTGAAAGTGTTCTTTGCCACCGCTCTGCCAATATGTAAAGGGGGCCAGGGACCACTCAAGCTGCCAAAAAGCAGCTTTTACCTTGGCCCCCTCCATTTGCTTGTAAATGGGCACAAATAAAATGAAATGAAATGAAATGAAAGTTCTACATGCAGTTTCAGCTCTTGAAAGTGACTGATTATCGCACCGCACTCGATAGAGAGGAAACTCGTGATTCTCATACAATCTCCGAGCTCACGTTGGCCAGCTCCAACTAATGAAGGAGCACAGCAGAAACAGTCACAAACCTTAGTGACCAAATCCAGGTTGCCAAAACGACATTTATTAGACATTGTATTCAGGAAACAGGACTTCTCAACACAAATTACAGAGGAATTGCACATAACTGAAACTAAAAGTCAGTGATAAAAAAAAAAGGTTTGTAGCAAGGTTCTCCAAGCACAATTCAGAGCACTCGACGCAGTTTTAGCATCTTTATTCGCTCCCGCGTTTCGTCCCGTTTCGCGTTCTGAAACTTGACGTAGAAATGTAGCCTTGTGAGCACACAGAACTTTATGATTCTATTCGTAAGGGCTGTTTTTTGTTCAGGGCAGCCGATGAGGTTCAACTTGGTAAGCTGTTGGAAAGATACCAGATCCATAAAGCTGTCCTTTCTTGCTTAGTTAACACTGAAGCAGAGGGTGAAAGTGTTTTCCAGTGATATCACCAGTGCATTCAGCTGATCTGATGGATATAAAAGCCCTCCCCTGTCTACAGCAAGGGTGAGGGCTGCTTTCTTGGAGAGGTGCGATGGAGCATTTGGGTAAATTGCTGGCACTGCGTCGCTTGTAAGCTTGACTGTTTCACCATTGACCATGTGCATGAAGTGCCACACAATGTATTGTTCGTGGAAGTGAAGCTCACAGAAGGCTGATTTCTCGTCGAGAAATTTTCAGCCTGGGGGACAACCTGCCACCACGTTTCAGAACGTTCAGGGTCCTTTGGCACAGAAAACAAAGTCACATGCTTCCAGTATCCCTTGACGATACATAACCGGGCATTCAGTGAGGCGCAAAGCAGTGTGCTTGCTTCGCTTTCTTTAAGCGAGGATCCATTTGGCTGTAACAGGGCGCGGAACTCAAGCTTACATGCTAACGAGCAATCATTCACCACAAAGGAAACACCGCAAAAATCACATGAGCGCAATGTCGAACAGAGACTACAATCACATGTGCTCATGCACAGATAGCGGTGGAAAGAAGTGGAGGGGGTAGGAAAGACATCGCAATGCTGACCGCAGCGCCACCACGGCCACTGTAGTGGCGGCCTGAATCGAAGGAGCGCGCTTTTGCCGCGAACACATGGGCATTGGCACCACCTCTACTTCTAGCAACCATACCCACGGACTGCATGATGGCTCGATAATGCCTTTAGTCAACATTTATCAACTTCTCATTGTATTACTTGTTCGGCATGTGAAACATGGTTCTGCCGGTGGCGTATCGGATTGGCTTCTCCGGTGTAAATATGATGAGTGACCACCGATGCTTGGGTTAAAGGGCGGTCTTCCAGGTCAAAAATGCCGTTGTAAGTTTCCAAGAGACAGTGGAGGTCAGCAGCTTGTGCCGGTAGATCTGGAGCTATAATCTTGCTAAGTTCGTCTGTGAGAGTCGAGGGCTCGGAGGTTCCTTAGAGGGCAGTGGAATGTCGGCGTCAAGAGCCGATATCTCGAAATCGTTCACAGGCGAGATGTTGCCCAAAGACATGCCTCTGGGAAGAATTTTAGTGGGGCAGTTAAAATTAAGGAGATTGACTGAAGTCTGATTGCTTGTAGCAGTGAGAACTGTATGGGGAACGGCCAAATTTGTTTCAAGCAGTATGTCAGCGGTGATACATAGTACTGTGGGAATGCGCGACTCACGCATCCCCTGATAGGTTGTTTTCTTGCATAGCTCCCGTCTCCTGTAATCCGACTTTGTCGCGTGGCTTTACAGCGGTGGTCGATATGAGATGTTGCGAGTGTTGCTCTGCTAATGCCACCTAGCAGGTAGAAGGCTTTTCCTCTTTGGCTCGGGGTCGGCAAGCGGTGCGGACATTCTGTGCATGCGCTGATCCATGCTTCTGCGAGACCGTCTCGTGAGGCCTGCTCCGGAATGGACGAACGCGATCGTTCAAACGTGCCGCAGTTCGTATGACCACACACATGAACGACCAGGTGTTGGTGTCTAGCACGGGGGAAACATAATTGCTCGTTATCCAGTCGCGGTGAGTCGGACTTCCGCAACTTGTCGCACGCCCATCGGCATGTTTTGTGGATAGCAACTCGGCTAGCAGGCATTAGTCTATGAAAGGTGCAATAAGTGCCCTTGTGATCGTTTGCACTGCTGTGTTGTCGTTCCTTTGTTCCAAGAGCATGGGTGAGAACCCCACAGTACATATACGCCATCAGAAATAGATGGGAACGACAGTTGAGTGACGTACGTGGTGGCTTGAGGCAACAGGCGGATGTCTTTGGGGGAGCATAACCGTGGTTGTGTGACTGGTGGTCTATAGCATCTGAGGGGCAGTTCAAGCTGAATGACACTAGATGTGCAATCAAAGAGGGCTGAATGGGATGATAAAAAGTCTAAGCCAAGTATTCCGTCGTAAGGGCATTGTTCCAAAACAGAAAACAAAACAGTCATTAGGCGCCCTGTGATGCCAATGCGAGCGGTGCACATACCAAGCACGGTATTGCCTGCACAAATAGTTCTGTAGGCAAGTTGTTCGGCTAACTAGGATGGGAAAAAAGGGCTGAAGGAGCAATGGCTTCAAGTTCCCGCCGCACGATCCATGTCAGGTCATCTGATGATGATGGTCGCTGCACTCCTAGCCTGTCGTCACAAGAGGATGTTGCAGCTGTGTTCGGCAGACGTATGAACCGCGTTGCAATGCGACGGCTCTTGGCCTGCTCAAAGCGATGACACTCTTTTACGATGCCCTGTACTGTTTCACAAATTTTGCACATGAGCAGGTTGAAAGCATCGTGAGTGATCCTCTTTTGTACATGCCCAACCTTGTCTGATTCAGCCATATTGCTGTCAGCCTTACGGCACCGAGCCAGCACGTCCTGGATGTAAGAGACGTACGATTCTGTTGATGTCTGGGCTCGGGTTGCTAATTCTTTCGTTGCGGTGCTCTTCCGCCTGGTGGGACAGCCAAACAAGTTCCTCAGCTTCTGTTTGCACATGTCCCAGTTGTTAAGCACTTTCTCTTGGTTGTCATACCATACCATACCATACCAAGGTAGCCAACATAATCATCACATCCCATTTACTGTGGGCACTTACACTCTCATAGTAGTGATCCAGTCTTCCATGTTGAGGTGGTCGATGCCGCAGAATGTTCCTGGATCCCGTGGCTGAGCCACCACAACCGTCAGGGTCGTAGGCATTGATGTGGGCCGCACCATGTTGGCTCCTGCTTTGTCTGTCATATTGTCCTGCCCGAGGTGACGACCACTACAGAGCTCTGTTGTTGTTTCTCGTGGGTACCCCACACCTCTCGCCAATTTTTTATGTTGCAGAAGTCGCGTACAATGATGTATTTACAATATTTACAAGTGAGACAACAATGCATAAACAAGATGGCTGTCGATGATGATGATGATGATGATTACCTTGATGTGTTTGGCGCATACCCACTCATGGCGACTGGCCAAGAGTTGGGCAGACTTTACATATGATGGCTGTCGAGACCGATTCCACCTACACATGTCAAATCATCTTCTTCTGACTGTTGGTTGCATCGTAACAGTATTGTTGCTTTGTGACTGTATTTATTCAAATATAAGGCATGGTTTTTCCCAGAATGCTTAGCCTCCAAATCACCCCTGCATTATATGTGAGGAACAGCAAAGACGTGGAGTGCATGTTATTTGCCAATTTTGCCTTTAGGTGAAGTTTCATGGCAGCGCAAGTTTCGCCTTCTAATGTGGCTTTACAGCATTGTGCACTGCAATGCCGTGAAGCCGCACTATAATGCAAAATTCACACTGTCGTGAAGACATATTTTAAAGGCAAAATTTGCATATAACCTGCACTGTACGAGTTGAAGCTCCCTTCTCCCTTATTTCATGGCCACCATTTTGACTAAGTTAGTGATTCAGTATTTCGGGCACTCCTTGCTGTGTCTGAATAATCGATCTGCTGCTCTATATCGCCTTATTTAATTGTGCATACTCAACTTTTCTTTCTGGAGTACTGCACCCTTGCCTTATTATCAGTATCAAACCAAAATTAAGACCATACCCAATCTGCAATTTTAGCCGGAACTGAATCCAAACCAAAACCGATATTGAACATGCCTGAACAACGGAACCTGAACCGAAAAACGTAAGTAATGGTTACAAATTACACATTCTACGATGCACTTACAATTACACTTCAATGGCACAAAACGATTCAAGCATATAAAGTGCTCAATGACATATATGGATGCTCAATAGAGAAGCGATTCTTGGAAATATTTTGTTGTGTTGTGTGCGAGAACAGAGATAGGCCTAGGCACAAACACTTGCACTTAAAAACTCAGCCCTGCAAGTTCTGACCCACGGCCGAAATTTTGGTTTAGGGGCTCTGTTGAAACTCCCAATTCTGTCATTATAGAGCAGCTTGCTTCAGATCAACCATAATCAACCATAAAATGCAGGCACGCCAGGATAGAGCAAAAATGACTGCATTCTCAAGAAGGAAAAATAAAAAAGAACAATGAGTTCATTAGTATAGCTTCTGGTAACAATAAGACTAATATGAATGCCGTCACCATCTCATATATAGCAACAATGTCATTTTAGAGGGGCCCCCATTTTTCGATTGGGAGTTGCATAGCTTGATTGGAGTGATAAATGCAACAACAATGGCAGCAATAGGGACATGCAGTGCAAAGCCGAGAAATACAATAAAAAAAAAATGTTTGCCTTCAACTTAAAATTTTGCAGTCTTCTGTTCCCGTTTTATTTATTTATATTTATTTATCAGTACTGTTGTCACTGCATGCTGCAGCGACCAAGCAACCGAGCTATTGGTGATCAAAGATCATGCAGGTGATGCCCTGTTTCCAAAAACACGTAAAAGAACCACCGATGTTTATTCTCAGGTGTATAGGTAAGCCCTGCGACATCATTGCCCTATGGCGTCCAGGGTCCAGAAAATAAAACAGCGCAATGCCACGCATGTGCAGTAACAGCGCACTTATCAGCACATCCCCCTTTTACAAACTGACAATTTGTGTATGACCAAAGAACACAAAGGTTAAGAAGGCATATCATGCATTGTATTGTAGCGGCCACCGATGCCACAACGCATGGACGCTAAGGTCGGCACTCACAACCGGCGCCTTGCTGAGGGCACCTAAGTGGCAGCTACTGAGGCACCGAAGTTGTCTATCAATTCAGCCTAATCATCGTTGTTTGGGGACCCGTGCCTCCCTCCCGGCTTCTCCTATTTCAACAGATGGTTCAGCATCATTCTGTTACGCCTTAGCTCAACGCCCTCATCGCTTTTCATCATGTAGGAACTGGGTGAAGCAGCAGCTGCAGTGAGAGTGGCCCTGGTTCTTCTAGCTGTTTGGCGTTGTACAGTCTACGCTCATTACAATGGACCCGCGTACAACAGACTTTCGGATATAATGCACCATATTTCAGCTTCAGTTTCTTCTACCTAGTTTACTAATGCAGCTTGGCTCCAGCACATGAAATTAGCAACAATTTTTGTCAAAATCAGGCGTATAAAACTGACTTTTGCCATGTTGACACGGGTTGGCAACTGACTTGCAAGGGTCAGCCGAGCATCATAGCTCAATATCTTACATGCTAGGGGGGGGGAGAAAGGAAAGCGGGGCGGAAGCGGCCGCCTTTCGCGTGCGAGACACTGGGTGGAGGTGTGGGAAAGAGAAGGGGATTCTACTCCAGTGGCTGCTGTTAAAGGTGCGGGTGAAAGCCACCTGCGATGTAAACAAAGCGGGTGCAGCCCTCGTCTTCAAAGCAGTCTACAATGTGGACAAAGTGCGCCCAGTGCCAGTAGGCTCATATGTACTGTGCTTTTGATGTTTAGTTTACGTTGAAGCAAGAGACAGCATGAAGGTAAATTCGCTCGGTGCTGCTGCTGCCACGCTTATCTTGCGTATTTTGCTATTGCAAGCGATGGCAAAACCAGCTTTCTTTTATTATTACTATTTTGGACATTCGTCACTCACTCTTTGCAATAAAGTTGTTAGAGATCGTGACAAAAGCTTCAGAAGTGAGGCGTCTCTTATATTAGGGTCTCTAGATAAAATGGACGTTTTTTGTCATATTATCAGGGCCCATTGTAATGAGACATGGCATGGCGTTAACGGTTAAAACTATCCGAAACTGAACATACAGCATCACCTCTCCATTAAACGAAGAGTGGACTGTGTTAAATTGCTTATTAAACTGAAGTACTAAAAAAACACACGAATGTCTTACAGATGAAAAGCATGAATTGTATACGTTACATGATGAATAACATTTTTTGTTCGAGGAGGACCCATGTCATTACAGAATAAAGTAAATGCAATGGAAATGAACCACTCTATATTCAGTCTGTTGCTAAGCTTAAAAACTGTACACCACGTTAAACACCGTAAAACTTAATGTGTTCGATTTTTTGGGTGTATCCTTATATATTAGCAATTCAAAACTGAGTGTTAGTCACATCTTCCTGATGGAGTAGCATACTATGGGCATATTTATGCAAGAAAAAACAGGAAGCGGCAATTTTTTTTTCTTTAAAATGCAGGTACGTCTACGTTATGACAGACATTTTCAAGGCAATAGTTTTTAGACTTGAGATGTCTTTGGTTCCCATTACATATATATATATATATATATATAATTTTTTTTTTTTTTCCACATGAACGCATGAAATGTAATACCTCAAAATTAACCCTTTCAAGGTCGATTTTTTTCGCAATGTGCGACCGCCCAGGGTCGATTCTTTTTATTGCAGATTCCAATTCTACTGAAGGACCTATTTTGAAAACATTTACCGTAATTTTTCTAGGGTGACCTTAAAGTGAGAAAAAAATGCTTTGCATTGGTACATATGTACTGTTTATTCATGAATAACAACAATAAAAAAAAGGAAATAAACTTATAAGAATTAAAAATTTGATACATTGTTATACACATAAGGCTTAGAAAATGTGCACATGAAAATATTTCACAAGTGTCAAATGTTCCTGCTTTACACTAATGTTTACGTCCATAGCTTAATCGAACTGTGTAGGTGAGAGCACTCCAGAAAACTGTGTGCTTGTGTGCCCATCAAAAAAAGCAAAACGGGACAAACTTATGCTAATCTTCATCTTAATGCCAACCAGAGGCAATTAGTTTTCGCAAGTCTCAAAAAAGAAAAGGAAACATATGCATGGTGGGATCCTTCCTATGCGCACCCCCGTGAGCACTAAACGAGCGAGAAACAGGCATTTGCTCTTTGAGCATTTAGTAATGAGATAGCCATCAGTTTTGCGAGTGCAATAAGCCGAAACCGCCCGTGGAAGAACACCCAAACCGCCACCCACCCGCCTGCGCACTAATGCGCGAGCAGTAGTATATAGATGCACTGGAGCAAACTAGCTCGTAAAACAAACCGTACAACCAAAACCGAGAGGGAGGCGTGAGAAAAAAAAATCCCTGTATTCCCAAATAGTGGCAGCACATGCCAGAAAAGAAATAGTTAGGAAATTGGCGCCCGTTCTAAACATACAGAGGCCGCCGTAAATATACGGCATCGACCATTTTGGACTTGTTTGCAGCGCCGTATATTTGCATCCTTGACCCTGAAAGGGTTAACATCATGACATACATTGCACACAACACTGTTTATATAATGTAAAGATGCGAACCTAAATAGGTTTTCCTCATAATCAGATTGTGGTTTTGGCATGTTACACCCCATTATTTAATTTTTTTTTCAAACCTAAATAACACATGCGTATTAAAAAGACAATATTACGAACAAATTCACACTATATGGACACTGAATGTAAAAGAAAGACAATGTGAGCACCTATGTATCCGCCTCTGCTAACAAGGATCACTCGCTCTGAGCCTGGGCAAAGAGTGATGTTCCTTGACTGTCGTTGACTTGGCACTGTAGGTATGGTAGGTTTATGCTGTGCGAATGTTCAGAGATCCCCCCTTTTGAAGGATGCTATATAACCTTAGTGTCATGTATGGCATGTTTATGCTGTGGGAATGTTCAAAGGGACATATTTTGGCATAAAAGCCGAATTCATATGACAGTCATTTACTGTAGTTGACTTGAAGGTGCACATACTGCACAATTATGCTGCAGGAAATCTCCCTTTTGAGGATGCTATTTGCCTAACTGTTATGTAGGAGAAGAAATTTTTGGCATGAGAACCTTATTCGTATAGGACGGTTAAACCTCTGTTGAGCATCGGAAAGAAGAACTTGTATACAAGCTCCTTAAATGCTGAATACAGCAAAGTATAGTAACATGCTAATTATAGCAACCTGAACGATCTTACTGGTAATGCATAAACTAAAAGAAAACTGTTCAATAGAAAAGTGTGAAACGAACGTTTCCAAGCAAATCGAAACATACCCTCTTAAAGGGTCCCTCACCAGTCTGGCCATTTTGAGCTCACAAGCACAGTGCGTGCAATGTGTGCTAACGATTGCATCTGCTAAGTATTATATCCATACACACTGTGGAAAAAGCCTAAATTTCACAGCAAATGCCGTTTTCTCTTTTCGTCATGGGCCCCACGCTCCCAGCCTGAGAGTCTATGCATATCGCACAAGTGCGCCTATGTACATGGCAGTGCTGTGACATTGTTCATCCTAACACGTGACTACGAAAATTTTTTAAGGCAACATCAGTTATTTAATCAGTTGCTTCAATAGACGAATTAAAGTTTAGAGAAATAATGAAACCTACAAACTCAATGTCTGTGAGCTTTTGTTTCACTTTGTACCACAGCAAGTACCATGTACTTCCGTTTCGTCTGCTTGTTCCCATGTCGGGCAGTCGTGAGTGCAAAGAATTGAACTATGTTATTTTTGACCGTGTTCCAGCGCGCGATCATGTTCTGTGATCCGCTTGCGTCTGCCTTGTTGTTCGTCTAGCACTGACTTATATTGCTAATCAGGTGTTCTTGTGCACAGGACACAAAATCGTATGCTGCGTGAAACAAGACAAAAGCAACAGCTTGCACGTGCAGCCGTCACTGGAAGTGCACCATACAGCAAAGAAAACTAGAGAAAAAAAAAAGGAGGAGGGGCTCGTGATGTTTGCATCACGCGGGGTGAGGAATCGGGAGAACGCAGGGAAGGAATGTTGTTTACTGAGGTTAGAAGTGGAGAGAGTATCTTAGCAGTGGCACTCACTTCCTTAAATCATTGGTTCTCAGCACTTCAATATTTCTATCTCAGCTAATAACGACGTAACATGGAAAATTCTTGCGGTAGAACATTCCTCATATAGCACGTAACAATTTCCAGTGTATAACCAAAATCTGCTATATAGCCTGGTGAGGGGCCTTCTAAAGCTGAAGAGACCGTCATAAGTAATGAAAGCGGTAAGCTTTCGGCTTTTTCCGGCTAGCAGTACCTGATAATAGGCAGATTGTAAATCTAACTTAATGAGAACAGTCGCATCAGCATTCAGATGCAAAAGCTCATCAGTTCTTGACAGCAGAAAGAACTGACCAGCTGACCACGATGGCCTTGTGGTGTTCTCGGAAATCGACGCAAAATAGAATGGAATTGTCCTTTTCCCAAACTTCAACGAGCGGTTTTCTCCACTCAAATGCTGAGACTTGTTCGATGATATCTGCTTTTTCCACTCAAAGTAATTAAGCTGAACTTGTTCACGGAGCACCAGGGGTAGGGGTCGTAGTCTTGCTGCTCCAGGTTGCACTGAAGGTCGCTGATGAACGTCATGAATGAAGCTGTTTATTAGTTCCAGTTGTCCTGAGAGTAGACGCGAAAATTCCTCTGGAGCGTGTTGCGGCAGAGACGATAACTTGATGTTTGCATCAGCTGGAGTTTCTGACTGTTGGTGACATGTGAGCAAAGATCCCTGTTTGTTGATGGCCACAGCTTGGATGGCATCTAGGCCCTGCAGAGAAGTGCCTTGATCCGTGACATGGAAAATGATTCTTGCAGCTATACTGTGGTGCTTGACCACTGCAAAGAAATGTCTGGCTTATAATATTTCTTGCTGCGAATAGTTTTTGATTTGGCTTCTCGGAGTGGACAAAGGAAAAGCTTGAAAATACTTCTGGTACAAACCGATGTTCATCAGAGAAACTGTAGCTCCAATTTCGATGAGCAACTTGAGTGGAGTGTTGGTAACAAACACTTCAGCGCGAATAGTTGCTGTATGGGGACTGGGTACCTGTACGGTCAGCACAAAACGGACTGCTGACTCTGCTTCCGCAGACGCATAAATGAGCTGAGCTTTTGCAGGAAACACTTGATGTGCTCAGATACATGACCCGCAAACTGATGCATAATACCCTAATTTCTTGCAAGCGTGGCATGAGACATTCCTGACTGGACAGCCTAGATGAGATGCTATCTGGCGAGTTGACCCACATCTGTAACAATGGACCGTGACGTGTTGGCTATCCTTGCCGAGCAGCATGTTGGCCGGCTTCTCCAGTTAGTGACTTTCCACCATGTTGTCAGATGCCATCTAGAACCCATCTGGTCAAAGAAGGAGCTTGGCAAGGACTGCCATCTTAAACTCCCAGGGAGGGGACGTGATGGTTAACGACGCCGTATTGTCGGTGAGAAGAAACGCACTGTACTGAAGACCCATCAAATATTTGAAGTTCTTTGGGAACTTGCTTGACACTTCGCCCAAGTTCTTTGGCTTTCTTGAGCGTGAATGATGGTCCCTCATAGAGAAGCCTCTCGCGTATTTTCATAGACGCAAATCCTTGCAAAATGTGGTTGTGGAGTGACTCATCTTGCCGAGCGCTGAATGTACAGGCTGGAGCCAAATGAGGTAGCGAGTCACGAGGTCCTGGGAGGACTCTCCCGGTTGCTGCTGTCAGTCTCTTAAGATAAAATGAGATGGATGAGGCTGTTGGTGCCATCTTTGTAGTGTTTGTCTGGCATGCGGATACTACCCTGGAACTGTATTGTGGCGGGGTCTGCGTTTGACATTAAGTAGTAAAAAAGATGTTGACCCTCGAGGCACAAGTTTGACAGTAAGACAACCTTCTTAATAAGTAAGGCATCCTTAAGGCCAATTCTTATAGTTCTTACAGTCTACAGGGAAAAAAAAGACTGATCTCAATTGAGACATGCACACAAACAGCCATCGAGTAAGCATCTCTCATCTTAGGCAGCCTATGAATTCGCAGTCTCGATTTAGACAAAGCAATTTATTATTTGACCCACCTGAACACCTTCAAAACGATGGGTGGTAGCTCCAGCTCTTTTAATGAGCACTGCACACTATGGATTGCATCTAGGAGTGTTCTTCCTCTTTTTCCTTACTTTTATTGTAATGTAAACATGCCTTTTGTTGCTGAAGAGTTCCCACAAAACTTTTCATTCCACTTTTTTTTTTTTTTGTTATTGTCGGTATTCAGTATTAAATTTGATATTCCATGGTGACTTTCCCTGAATGTCCTTGAGTGTCCAGATAAATTTCTACTGTTGTCGTCATAGGCCAGGAGGGCCATCCCTTCCAGCTCCTGACAAAATCTGCGCATGCACCATGCGGACAAGGCAGTAGCACTCTGAAGTTTGTCTCCGTCATGGGACAAGGTAAAGTTTGCTGTGCTGAACTGGCTCGGGAACCGTTGTAAAATTTTATTTCTCCAAACTGGATATGAAGCGGAACAAAAGTGGAGCAAATTGAGACTGCACCAAACTATTATTTTTTCTGGTTCAACACCTTGCTTGTAATCAAATAAACGTGGTGATATCTGTCTCGTACAGTGCAAGGTCTTTGGCATCTGTTCCTTTTATGAGTTTCTTGCAAGAAGAGTGTACCATATTGTATAATTGTTTGTCATTCTCGTGTGCCCCTGTGTTCAAAAATACAAACAACACAACCTTCTGTAATTTCCTGCTTTGGCATAGAAAAAAGAAAGCTGGTTACTAGGAAATTACAAGAGGGGGTACAGTCGTGGTTTTGTTTCCTTCTCTAGAAGCTACCTAATTATGTGCGCTGTTTTTGCCATATAGGTAGTTGTGACCTTCTTTATTTCTGCTGTTAGTGAAAAAAACATGTCCACAACTTTTTATGTTTTTACTTCAACCGATGCTATCACCATTTGTAATAGGCCCATGTCATAAATGCTGTCAATCTTTCATGAGACATTAACTTGCTGATAACAAAATACTGAGGAGGTATCTTTACTCACTGAAGATGGTGAAATGACTAGCCTACTTCTACGCACACCAGGGCTTTTCACTGGATTTTAAAGGAAACAATTTGTTCTAAAAAGAGGAAATCAAATGTTTGTGATTCTGAGTTGGAACTTTTTGTGAGCCCAGCCAAGTGTGTCATCGAACTATTCAGTAATGGTTGGTGCAAGGTGCATCCAAAGCAAGGCTGTCCTGCTGTAGACTCGATGGTGTTGGCCCCAAATGGACCAACACTCCAGATGGATGAAATTATGGCACTTGTCCCCTTAGACGACACTATGAGCTTTAGGGAAAATAAGTAGCATCTGACAAGGTCTCAATGAAGCTCACTAGCAGGTGGACTGGATTTCACCCTCTTAGTGTCGTGTTTTTTTGGCGGTGTTACACATACATTGTCGGTATTTTTTTTCCTCAAATATCATAAAACAAACAGGATTGTTTATGATTGGTTATACAGAAGACAAAAGCAAAACGGATAGTGGCAACTGCCTGGAATTTTATGGTATGTACATATACAGCTGCTGCAGCTGACAACAGCAGATGTTTGTGGATGTGAAAGAATAGTGGCAGAGCACATCTGACAATGAATTTCAATGTTAATGTGATTAGCACTGAAGCAATGTATCGACATACCGTGTTGCCACCGCAGAGACATGTTATCCATGAAGTGTGTATGTAGCTCCATTCCTCTCTCGCACTTCCCACTGAACAGGTTCTGTCATTGAGCGGTGAAGCCCGTGCATGGCACTTGCATGCTTGTATGTTAAGACAAGCTGTATGTGGCGCGCATTCGATTCCACTCAAGCAGCGTAGAAGTTTCAATTGACTTTCCTTGTGACACATGCCAAAGGGCACATGGATGTCGAAAGCGGTATTGAATAATGGCACATACCCTGCGATCCAAATCAAAGAAGTTCACTGAAGAGTGGCACACACCTATTGGCCCTGTGACCTAAGTTCACATCAAAGAGGTTTATTGGAAAGGAGCGCATACCCAATAGCGCACACACTGAGTGGTCTAAGTTGGCATCAAAGAGATTAATTCACGAGCAGCACATACCCAATTCCGCATATACAGTTCCGCTTTCCCACTGGCCTATGTCCACGTTAAAGCATGACACATGGGTACACATGCCACATATTCACTGACCCAAGTTGGTCCAATAGTTGGTTTTCAAGCCTGTTCCCTCAGCATGGCAGCCCAATGCTTTAAAGATTCGACCATAGACTGCCCAGTGACCTGCGTCGGTGCAAAGACTGTTAGAGATATAGAGACACCCTAAAGTGCATCAAGTACCTAAAGAATAATTGCATTAAACATAATATAGCCAAGTCAAAGGGTATGCCAGGCAAGGAAACATGATTGGTTGCTCAGGAGTATGGGTCGTTCTTGCAGGGTTTCGTCGGCCCAAGAGAGAGGCGGCCAACTTTTCGACAGAGTGCCTGTTCCTGGCGTTACAAGCAGCCCACCTGGGTGTGGTGCCTACGATGGCCCGCTATGGCCGCCGGCTGCGGGTCCTACGGGAGCTGCAGCGGCTCGCCCAAGAGATGGCCGCTGCCCAGCCCCTGTGGGAGGCGAGCCCTGCCGCTGGGCGCAACCGCCGCCTGCTGGCCAAGTGGCGTGCCCAGGCCCGGCGGGTGGCCCAGAGCAAGCTGTGTGCTGATGCAGGGCTACTGGATCCCCTACTGCTGAGCCGCTGCCTCGGCCTGTACAACCTGGCAGCTGCCGTCTTCCTGGCCGTGCTCCAATTGTGAGTGGTCGTGATATGCTCCATCACGCACTGATGTGGTCTGTAAAACGGCACAACTAGTGTCTCCTGCTACAGTCACCAACCAATTTTTCTAACATTCCTGGGGCACAGTCATCTTGTCCAAAGAATCAATGTATAACAGAAACAGAAATTACTAGGTGCCATACAGTCTCTCGCGTGCAGTGTCTCGGGCGGGTGCAGCGGTGGCGTAGAGGTGGAGTATACGCCTCGCGTGCAAGAGGACCATGGTTCGAATCCCGGTGCCGCGCAATTTTCCACCGGTATTTTTTCAAAATCCGCGTGTTGATAAAATTGCGTAAACAGGCCTAGAGTGCGGCCTGATCCCGGTGACCAGAAACGGTAACGCACTCCCTCACCAGAGCAGGATTGGCCACTTTGGCGCAGTACTTGGCCACAACCTCCTATATGAATACAACAATCACACAAATAACGCCAGAAGAAGTAAAGAAAGCCTTGGGAGCTATGCAAAGGGGGAGGGCAGCTGAGGAGGATCAGGTAACAGCAGATTTGTTGAAAGATGGTGGGCAGATTGTTCTAGAAAAACTGGCCACCTTGTATACGCAATGCCTCATGACCTCGAGCGTACCGGAATGTTGGAAGAACGCTACCATAATCCTAATCCATAAGAAAGGGGACGCCAAAAACTTAAAAAATTATAGACCGATCAGCTTACTATTGCCTACAAAGTATTTACTAAGGTAATCGCAAATAGGATCGGGAACACCTTAGACTTCTGTCAGCCAAAGGACTAGGCAGGATTTCGTAAAGGCTGCTCAACAATAGACCATATTTACACTATCAGTCAGGTGACAGAGGAATGTGCGGAATATAACCAACCCTTATATATAGCTTTCATCGATTACGAGAAAGCATTTGATTCAGTCGAAACCTCAGCAGTCGTGGAGGCATTACAGATTCAGGGTGTAGATGAGCCGTATGTAAATATACTGAAAGATATCTATAGCGGCTCCACAGGAACTGTAGTCCTCCATAAAGAGAGCAACAAAATTCCAATAAAGAAAGGCGTCAGGCAGGGAGATACAATCTCTCCGATGCTATTCACAGCTTGTTTACAGGAGGTATTCAGAGACCTGGATTGGGAAGAATTGGGTAAAAGAGTTAATGGAGAATACCTTAGGGACCAATTGCAATGCATGCTCACTAACCTGGAGAGGCAAAGCAGAAGGGTGGGTCTAAAAATTAATCTGCAGAAAACTAAAGTAATGTTTAACAGTCTCAGAAGAGAACTGCAGTTTACGATAGTAGTGAGGCACTAAAAGTGGTAAGGGAATACATCTACTTAGGGCAGGTAGTGACGGCGGATCCGGATCATAAGACTGAAATAATCAGAAGAATAAGAATGGGCTGGGGTGCGTTTGGCAGGTATTCTCAGATCATGAACAGCAGGTTGCCATTATCCCTCAAGAGAAAGGTGTATAACCCCTCCCTCCCCCCCCCCCCATCTGTGTCTTAGCAGTACTCACGTACGGGGCACAAACCTGGAGGCTTACGAAAAGGTTCTACTTGAATTGAGGATGACGTAACGAGCTATGGAAAGAAGAACAATGTGTGTTACGTTAAGGGATAAAAAAGAGCAGATTGGGTGAGGGAACAAACACGAGTTAATGACATCTTAGTTGAAATCAAGAAAAAGAAATGGGGCATGGGCAGGACATGTAATGAGGAGGGAAGATAACTGATGGTCATTAAGGGTTACGGACTGGATTCCAAGGGAAGGGAAGCGTAGCAGGGGGCGGCAGAAAGTTAGGTGGCCAGATGGGATTAAGAAGTTTGCAGGGACAACATGGCCACAATTAGCACATTACTGGGGTAGTTGGAGAAGTATGGGAGAGGCCTTTGCCCTGCAATGGGCGTAACCAGACTGATGCTGCTGCTGCTGATTATTATTATTATTATTATTATTATTATTATTATTATTATTACTATTATTATTATTATTATAGTGTCTCATTCAATACAATGTCTGACTCAATGTTTTCTGATATCGCACAATGTTGGCAGCCTGAAAAAAAGTTGTCATTCAGGTGGCCACGTTTTTTTTGCAGCCCAAATTTTTGGCTCTCAGAGTGCCTAGTGGTTGCTGTGCATCAACACTGCACCGAACCAAAACATTTATTAGCCCAGCAAAATGGTGCCTTATTGGCAGTAGGGCTTGTAAGGTACTGTGCAGGAGGTTCATAGAACAGATCATAGTGACATTACAAATAGTGAGAAAGCCCTAAGCGAGATTTTACAGCAAGCTGATAGGTTAGGGCCTAATTTTATCTCTCTTACATTATCCATGTATTCGAAAGTGGTAGTATCAATCTTGCAAAATTATTCTGAACCATTTGAAGTCTGTGAGCTAAACTTGTTTGCCATGGGTTCTGTACTGATGCAGCAAACACAGGCTTAGTCCTGGAAAAAGTTTTATGTTATCAATAAATCAGTGACTCAAAAGCTCTATTGCCATTATAAGATTCACTTCTACAAGACTCGGCTAGAAACATCCCTCGAAGCAGTGGCGGTTCGAGTTGTTCTCCTAAACAAACTCATCACCATTTGCTCGCTTTACATACCCCCACATTACCAATTAAACAAACATGAATTTCAGTCCTTTATAGATCAATTGCCTGAACCGTATGTTGTTCTTGGCGATTTCAATGCACATAGCAGCTTGTGGGGAGACTCTCGTATCGATACGCGAGGTCGTCTCATTGAACAGTTCCTTTTTTTCGTCCTGTGCATGTCTGCTGACTAAGAAGGAACCCACATATTACTGTCTTGCAAACAGAACCTTTTCTTCAATTGATCTTAGCCTTGTTTCCCTGTCTGTACTGCCTGAACTCGTATGGGAAGTTACAAACAATCCCTATGGAAGCGACCACTTCCCCATACTGCTACAAACACCTAAAGAAAACGAATATCCACTACAGGCTCCTAAGTGGAAGATTGATACAGCCGATTGGGATAAATTCCGAACTCCCACTAGTATCTCATGGGATGACATGTCCTCGTTAGGAATTGATGCTGCTGTTGAGTATTTTACAGCCTTCATGATAGATGCCGCATCTAAATGCATATTGGAAGTAAATGGCTTGGCGTGCAAACGGCGTGTCCCATGGTGGAACGAGCAACGTAGAATCACTCGTAGGAAACAGAACAAAACGGGGGGGTTTCTACGCGCTTCTCCCACTGCAAAGAATCTTGTCAACTTCAACACAGTAATGTCTCAAGCCAGGAGAACGCGCCAACAGGCCAGAAGAGAGAGTTGGCAGAAGTTTTTATCGAGTATCAACTCGTGTACAGATGAGGCCAAAGTCTAGAACAGGGTTAATAGGACAAGAGGGCGACAAGCATATTCACTCCCTTTGGTAAACACACAAAGCGATACCCTGCAAGATCAGGCAGACTCATTTGGGGAGCACTTTGAGAGCGTGTCGAGTGCAACCCATTATTCTCAATCCTTTCTAAAATATAAGGAAATAGGAGAATGTACGCTAATCATACAAAAATCCAGACAAAATGAACCCCATAACTGGCCTTTCAGTATTGCGGAGTTGAGAGCTGCCTTGAACACATGCAAAAGCACTGCACCGGGACCTGACAGAGTCATGTATGACATGATCAGAAACTTACATACTGACACACAGGTTACACTACTCACACTTTTCAACACTATTTGGGCTGTGGGATACCTCCCATCTACATGGAAAGAAGCGGTTGTGGTTCCTGTTCTGAAGCAGGGAAAAGACCCTTCCTTGGTAGCAAGTTATCATCCGATAGCTCTTACAAATTGTCTGTGTAAGCTATTTGAAGAAATGATTAATCGCAGACTCATACATTTCCTTGAACTCAACAATATGCTCGATCCCTACAGTGTGGCTTCAGGCAAGGGCAGTCGACAACCGATAATCTTGTGCGCATTGAAGGATATATTCGCGATGCCTTTGTACACAAACAGTACTTCCTCTCGATATTTCTCGATATGGAGAGGGCATATGATACAACATGGTGTTACGGGATCTTGCGAGACTTGTCGGGAATGGGCATCTCTGGAAATATGTTGAAAATAATTGAAAGCTATTTGTCCAGTCGTACTTTCCGTGTAAAAGTCAGCAATGCACTGTCACGTCCTTTTACGCAGGAAACTGGTGTACCTCAGGGAGGCGTGCTCAGCTGCACTCTCTTTATCGTTAAAATGAACACACTACGTGCTTCACTACCACCGGCCATTTTTTATTCCGTATACGTAGACGATGTACAAATAGGCTTCAAATCCTGCAACCGCACAGTATGCAAAAGACGGGTACAGCAGGGCTTAAACAAGGTGTCCAAATGGGCAGACCAAAACGGATTTAAAGTCAACCCCCAGAAAAGTTCTTGTGTTCTCTTCACAAGAAAGAGGCCTGGTCCCAGATCCTCGCATAGAACTGGGCGGACAACAAATTCCTGTAAACAAAGAGCACACATTTCTTTGTGTTATACTTGATTCCAGGCTTACTCTCATTCCTCACATAAAATATCTTAAAGAAAAATGTCTTAGAACAATTAACTTACTTAAAATCCTATCCCACACAACGTGGGGTAGCGACAGACAGTGCTTATTGAATATTTACAGGAGCCTAGTTTGATCATGGTTAGATTATGGTGCCGTAGTGCATCACTCTGCCGTACCGAGCGCGCTTAAGATGTTAGACCCCGTTCATCATCTGGGTATCCGTCTGGCCACTGGCGCATTTAGAACAAGCCCTGTCAAAAGTCTATATGTCGAGTCAGATGAGTGGTCACTGCATTTTCAGAGAACATACATCAGCTTAACGTATTTTCTCAAGGTTTACTCTAATAAGGAACATCCGTGTTTCACAACCATTAACGACTTGATGTGTGAAACACTTTTTCGGAATCAACTCTCTATGAGACTTCCTTTCTCACTGCGTGCAAGAGAACTTAGCACAAAATGGATGTCCCAGTTCTCAAATATCGCCCAATGCTTCCAGCTAAGCTATTACCACCCTGGGAGTGGCAGGTGATAGACTGTGACGTGTCCTTTGTAGAGGTCACAAAGCACGCACCTGACCTCGAAATCGCTATCCATTTCCGTGAACTTCAGTCGAAGTACTCGTGCCCAGAATTCTACACAGACGCATCAAAATCACACTCTGCCGTATCTTTTGCTGCTGTTGGTCCCACATTTTCTGAATCTGACGTATTGAATCCCTTAACAAGTATCTTCACTGCAGAAGCCTATGCAGTACTGTCTGCAGTAAAACATATAAATAAATTAAAACTCAACAGAGCAATAGTATTTACAGACTCATTAAATCTTGTAAAAGCGTTAATTTCTTTACAAAAGCATACAAATCCTGTCTTCAATGAACTCTACTCTCTCTTATGCAATATTTATCTATCACATAAACATGTACTAATATGGTGTGTGCCTAGCAATAGAGGCATGAGGGTAATGTACTAGCTGATAAAATGGCCACATCACTCACGTCACTAACCACTTTTCCCACGGCTGCTGTCCCTGTCACAGATCTGAAGCCTTACATACGAAAGAAACTGCGACAACACTGGCAACGCATGTGGAATGCAGAAATAAATAATAAACTGCATGTTATAAAGCCACAGTTAGGTTTTTCGCCCTCCCCAACAAAATCACGGCAAGCAGATGTCCTATTCTGTCGCCTCAGAATAGGGCACACATTTGGTAACCACAATTTTCTGTTTACTGGAAATGAACCGCCAACCAGTGGCCAATGTAGTGAAAGGCTGACCGTCCTCCACGTCCTCTAGGAGTGTCGCAAAGCCGAATCTGAAAGAAAAAAACATTTTCCTCTTGCGTATCGTTATTGTGTCCCTCTCCACCTAACTATGTTTCTTGGTAAAGAACCGGTTTTTAACACCAAAGCAGTCCTAAATTATTTAAATGATGTTGTCCTACATGTTATCTGCCCATTAAATTCGTAGCGCATCCTCTTTCCAGAGGATGCCGCTGTGATAGTTGATTTGTATAGCGCATGCCTACAGGCCCTTGTGTCTCAAGGGCTCTAACGAGGCAGTGGTGCTCTAGTGAATTTCAGCGTCTAACATGTTTTTTATGCTGTGTCATTATTTCTAATGCACATTAATGTTCATACTACACGTCATTTGCCATCGCCATAATCTTATTAGTACACGTACATTTTACGCACTCTACAGCGACTATTTTTAGGCCCCTTTACAGCCACGTCACATCCACTTCATAGAACCCATCTCTCCACCGCGAAATCACCAACACTTGCGTGGTGCTCTTTGGCCATACCTGGCCATTGCACCAATAAAATCCACACATTCATATTACAAGACTGTTCATACCGATAGCCTAGAGGCAAGCATCTGTCCACAACAGCGCTTCTAAAGCATGTTGGTCTCAGCCTGGGACTCCTAGGGAACCCTGCAAAGCTCCATGAAGTCCCATGAACCCCCCCCCCACCCTTCCCCCCCCCACCTTCATGTGTGTATTTTCCATTTGGTTCATGTTACATTTACATGCAAAAACAGGGCGCCTCAGGGAATTCTCAGGGATTTTAAGTAGTCTGGAAGAACTGAGGGAAAGCTCAGGGAATTTGTGCCTCTATCCGGGAAAATTAGCTGTAATTTTATTGAAAGTGTCGAAAGTCGCGGTAGTGCTGGCTCGAGTAACGGAGAGGAATCGTAGCGAATGGTCTTTGATGCTGCGTCGTCGGCTGGAGGAGTTGCCAGAGTACAGTCAACGAGCGACTTTCCGGATTCCCGATAATTTGGACAGCTTCGCGGCACCACCACGTATCCCATAGAGTCAATGTATCAGAACTTCTGAAATTTCGGACGCAACAACTCTTCGTCGTCCGATTTTCCAGACGTTTTGCCGTGACCGCAGATCTGAAACAGCTTTAATCAAAGCCACCACCGCTGGCATTTGATTACCTCACCACCTCGAACCGGCTCTCTCACACACAGATCCGCTGGCAGCCGTAGCTATCCATTACTGCGGCCACATTAGGCCTAATTAACTGCTTCGACGTTTGCTGTGAAGCTTCTTGCCATTGGGTGCCGTGTTTTTTATTGAAAGAATTCGCTGCTGTCAGCAATGGCACGGACTCTTTGTGGTCCTCGCGATTGGCTTACAAGCTTGTAAAGCACGATGCGTTGCATAATGCTGGGTCCCGAAAGTCAGCTTCGCCTCGATACAGAAATGTTACTTGGTGAAGCATGCACAAAAGTATTGCAGTGAAGCATAACAAGCGTGGGAAGGGCCTTTTGCCACGGAACACAGTATCTATTCCTTAATTATACACGCGTGCACTCGGTATTTCCTGTCACAGTATGAGCAGTGATATGCCTAATATGTGTACCTGCAGGCCTTCAAAGCATTTTTGCATGTGCCTGTGGTGGTTTGAGCCCCTAAGGACAGTAAATGGCATGCATTTATTTTTTCCCACTCGCCGATTTTTCGGACGTTTTCGTGGCTCATAGGGGGTTTGAAAAATCGGACGTGGACTGTGCAACTGACCAAGAAGGTGCTTCAAATTGTCCGTGAGGTGAACGAGTGGCGGAAGGAGAACAAGAACTGAAAGGACCTACGGATGGAGGAATGAATGGGAAAGGAAGCGTGCTGCCACTGTTTTGAAGGAGCCTGAGCTCAAAAAACTAAGTGTTGGCTGATGGCAAGATGCAGGTGTGCCTCATCCAAACCAAAATAAACTCTTTAAAGCAGTGAAATACAGCACTAAGGTGTCGTGCCCGGGCTGCGAGTATGTCAGGACAGTTGAGGTTGACTTACGAGCTGTTGAGAGAGAATCTCAATTGTGACAAAGTTCGGGCTTCATACCACCGAGCTTGCTATCAGTTGATAGAAATAATACATATTCAAAAATATTTGCTACTGTATGCATCTCCTTTTTATTCGTATTTGAGAATGCCCGACTCCCTTTCCAATTTTTTTCAGATATTTTATCTGCTGTGCATTTTGTAACCCCTCCCTTCTATTCTCTTTTTGAATAAGAAACACTACTCCTTAGTATTCAAATTGGTTTAAATCGTCTTTTTTAAAAATTTTTTTTCATATGCTTATTAGAGAGTGACAGCATCGGGCGATATGGTTTCAGGCCGTCTTGACATAACACATAGTTCTGCATCACTCAGGGAATTGTGCAAAGGCACCCAGGGAAAACCTGGAAAACTCTGGGAATTTGGAAATGTCAACTTGGTAGACACCCTGTTTGGGAATATTGTTCAAAAGTTTAGCCTCTAAATTGAAATTCTGCTTCCTAGCGTCACTAAAATTTTACTTTTGTCTCTCAAATGCAACAATATTAATTCAAATTGCTGCAGTGCTTCCCTCATAAATGCATTTCGGCATTTTACATGTATTTGAATTTCAGAATCATAGTTTGCCCTGGAGCTTCCCTTGAAGGGGCTGTGAAACACTTTTTCAGCATAGTGTAACAAAGTGAAGTTCAGATGCATTTGCCGAGACGACAGTGAAGGGGGACGTGCTCTTTCAGCAGAGGTAAGGGCAGATCAGCAGGTACGACGAGAGGTACCATTTGAAAAACTAGGTTTATTAACTTGGCAGAACCTTAACTTTACACTGTACATGTTACATACAAAACGGGGTCATACCAGTCGTCGATGGCCTGCCTGACCAGCCTGGTCTCACGGGGGTAAGTGGCGCCGTGGGCTGCTGCGTCCCAGCTTTTCCAAAACGACTCAGACCCCTTCCTTAAATTGGGTTCCACAGCATCCAAGGGACCTGAGGACCATCCGCAGACACGGGCTTCTCCGCCAATGGCCTACTCACACCAATCAGGCAAGCCTACATGATCCAATAGGGGCCAGAGTTTAAGCAACCAGACGTGTTCGTGAAAATACCACGCACACCGCAAAGTTAACCATAACTAAATGATTCACTCCCCCCAATGGACAGTACAGACAAGCGTGAAACGACCACGTGACATGTACACAAAGTGATTGTCAGGTATGTCTGCGTCGACCGGGTGAGAGCAGTCATCTCTGTGTGAAGGCTCCATTCATCTGCGCTGCTCATTTCGTGTTTCCGCATCATGGACACCGCTATCTGCATGGAAAGGAAAAAGGAAAAAAGGGCCCACAGCATACTTCGGGACAATAGTAAAAAAATTTGCTGATCTGTCATAGAGGCAGCTGTGAACATGTGAGCCAAATACTGCACTGCATGCAGCAGGGAATTCACAATGTCAGAAATGGCAAAAAATCACTTGTCACTTTCACAATGCCGTCGGGTAGCATCATCGAAAGCAGCTGGTCCCACCAACACTGTTGGCTGATTTCGTGATTCCGAGAGCATTTTTAGTAATACACAGTTACTAATTTTGAGTTAAATCAAGGAAAAGTATTTATGTTGGCAGTCTCTAAAAGACGAAAAAATCATTTCATCTTTGCACTGCAGGCAGCTGTGTACCGTAGTCTACAGTGGCCACTACCGGGTGCTGTGACAATCAACTTCTGCTTTTTTTTTTTCTTTTTTCTATTTTCTTTCTCTTCAGTAAGATAGGTAGGACGCTAGGCAAAATAGGAACAACTGCTTAGTGGCGCAACCCTCATTTCAAAGGGGACACTGCTAGTATCCACCCATCCATCTATCTAGCCAGGGCTTTACTGTTAGCTTTTCTGCTGTGTAGCTTTCAGCGCACTTGTGGAGACGAAAAGAAAGAGACAGGCATCGATGCAACAACTCCACTTAAAGTTGAAGTATTAAAAAAGAAAAATCGGCAGGAGATTCATGAGACAATGTGCTTTATTAGTGAGGACATTCTGTGATTAATTGTAAAAGTGTTTCCAGGCCCCTTTAGACAAGTGAGGTTCTTGGTATGCTCAGAGGATCTTGTCACTAGGTTCTGGAATGACTGAGGCATGCCTGTGCAGGGCCCCAGTGGATACACCTGCGTTGCCCAAGCTGTTGGCTGCCTACCCCGAGTGGTACATCGAGGACATCGCCGACTTCCTGCTCTTCGTCATCCAGTAGGTCTTGGGAGGGGTCTCATCTGCTTGACATCATCTCCATGGTGAAAGTAGATTTTGTGCTCAGTTTATGTTTGTTTATTTACTCTTTCGGTTTTCAGATTATGAGGGGAGTGGCATGTTACAAATTGAAATGGGAGAATAAACTCTTGAAACAATAAAAAATATGAAAGAATCAAGCAGATTTGTACAAAAAGTAGAACTGGATTTTAAGGCGGGAATGGTTGGCGATTGTCTTTCAGAAATATATAGCTTTCTTTTTCAATTGTGTGACGGAGAATTACTTTGTTTAATGAGGAATATTGTTGGGTTACCCGCAGGGGCGTCTGTGTCAGCAGGCGTTTGGTGTGCTGCGACACCACGGACTCGAGCACACGAGGGTTGGACCCTCCCGCATGTAGCTGTGCACTGTTATGATTGGGGGCTCAATCCCATCGCTGGTGATCCGTTGTCAAGGTTGGAGTCGGGCATGAATTAGAAGGTAGCTGGCCCATGCCGACGTCCAACTTATCCACGCTGAGGACATTGATGAAGGGAAGGACTGCTTCTCATCGAGAATGAGGAATATGGGTTTATTTACTGTGTTTATATCAGTCTAACATGACTGCTTGAGAGAGAGTGACCTGAGCAGCCGCACAACAGCGGTTTTTAAACACTCTGTCCTCTCCCGATACAAGGTGATGCGAACGTTCGTTTAGTCTTCGCAAACTAGCCGCCTCCCCGCGGCACGGTTTACACACACATACACACACATGTTTATGGTCCGAAACCGACACCACACGAATTTCATAGAACTCGGAGTCGTTCCAGGCAGCACATTGTCTTGCGTCTTGGTCGGTGCGTTGGAAGGAGTGTCCGCGGCAGCTCCACCGCCCGTAGGAGATGAGGTCCGCTTTGTCGTGTTGCGCACAAAGCCTGCTTCGTCAAACTCCTTCAGTCCCAACGCATCCTAGCTGAACCGACGGAGAGTGAAGGATGCGCATATTGATATCGACACAAAGTCGACTTCGCCATGCCGTGGCTAGAGGTTGGCGGCGATGCTCCTGAGATGTTGCTTCCACAGTCGCAACTGGTTGGCAAAACTTGCACTGCAGCTGGCCGTTCTTAACAGCGCCTCCATGGCTCGGAAAATCTCGACTGTCTAGCGCTGACAACCGCTGGGCAGGAAGAGAATGGCTGGTGGCCAGGGGGTGATGCCTTGGCTCGCAGCGACCACTTGTGTATTGATGTCACCACCCCAAAACATCCAACAAGGACAGGCAACTGCAAAATGATTCCCACAACACGGCACTGCGCCGAGATGACGTACATTGGCCTCCACTTTAGACCCGCTAGCCTTCAAAACAAAAAAAAACGTAAGTGCAGAAACAAAAAAAAAAATGCTGAATTTCACTATGCCAATTTCTGAAGGAATTTCGTGCTGACAAATTCAGAAATCATGGAGGGAATCCTGCTAAATGATAGGGAATCTTCTTGGCTTAACAAAATTAACACTAGTAACCCTAAAATTTCGGTGGGACCCTCAAATGCAGAATTCAAATTAGCCTGCTCAAACCATCAGCATTGCTATGCAACTTTCCTTTCTTATATCTAACGGAGAAGTTATACTCTTGGAGAGTGAGGCTTCATCGGAGCAAGCGGCCATTTTTGTGTGACATTTGATTGAGCCACGTCAGAGGACAGTGGTCAGTCTCGAAAATGAACTTCGCTCTGTGCAAGTAACACGACAACTTCTGGGCGGCCCAAACTAAACAAGCGCACTCCTCCTCTGAAGCGCTGTAGGCTTCCTCTCTTACATTTAGTTTACGGCTGGCATAGAGGATAGGATGCTCCTCGTTATCCTCGCCGACCTGACTAAGTACCACGCCCATACCTCTGTCGCTTGCATCGCACTGAACTATGAATTCCTTTGTGTAGTCTGGCGCGCGAAGCACAGGACGAGAAACCAATAGCGTTTTCAAACTTTGGAAAGCGTTCTCTTTGTCCTTATCCCAGTGTACGTTACTCGGTGCTCCCTTTCGGAGGGCGTCCGTTAATGGAGTTGCCATTTGCGAGTAATTCGGAATGTACCGTTGATACTACCCCACAAGTCCCAAAAATGAACGAAGGTCTGTTTTCGTGCGCGGCTGAGAAAATTCTCCAATCGTAGCTATTTTCATCTCGGCCGGCCGTCTCGTGCCTTGGCCGACAACATGGCCCGGATAAGTAACCTGTGAACAACCAAATCTACACTTTTCCGCTTTCATCGTTAAGCCGGCTTCCCTCAACCGTGAGAACACCTGTTTGAGGTGTGATACGTGTTGTTCCCAGCTGTCCGAAAAAATTGCTACATCATCAAGGTAGGGCAAGGCGAACTGCTGCAAGTCTTTTAGGAACTTAGATAAGCTAAACGGCGCGTTCTTTAGCCCGAAGGTGAGTGCGAGAGGGCGAAAAGTGCCTACAGGTGTGATGAATGCGGCATAGCGGCTGGCACTTTCTGAAAGGGGAACTTGCCAGTACCCCCGCACGAGATCTACAGTAGAAATGTATTTAGCAGCGCTAAATACATTTCAATTCATTCCTCACAATTAGCTCTTTCAATTCATTCCTCACTGTTGGGTATTGGGTACAGCTGATCCCTAGTGATGGCATTTAACTTCTTGTAGTCAACACACGGACAAGGGTCCTTGTTAGGGGTTTCTACCAGTATTAGCGGTGACGTGTAGTCACTCTCAGCGGGCTCAATAACTCCCAACTCTAGCATGCGCTGTATCTCTGCCTCCATAATTTCTCTCTGTCTTGGAGACACCCTGTAAGGCTTTGATCTTACGGGTTCGGCTGATGTCAGCTCTATTTCATGCGTTATTAGTTCGGTTCTACCTGGCCGATCGCTAAACCTGTCGATATATTCCCCTAACACCCCTTTTAGCTCATCTAGCTGCTCGGGTCCTAGAGCGTGCGAGCTTACCGAGCGTTCTACTACTTCTTCTAGGCCGATTTGGTACTTGGTACTTGGTAAAACTTGGTAAAACGTGAAACTTGGTACTACTGCCATCCTGCTCTTTGATGGTATAGTTAACGACTCCGCTCCGCTCTATATACGGCTTCATCAAATTGCAGTGATATATCCTCACTTCCTTTCTGTAACCGGGCATTTTCAGAGCATAGTTAGTATCTGAAAGTTTGTGCAACACTTTAACGGGCCCGTCTCAGTGAACTTCAAGCTTGTTCTTTCTTAAAGGTTTGAGGATCATTACCTGGTCTCTGGCGTTGAACGTACGAAGCCTCGCATTCTTGTCGTAATAGAATTTGGTGTTCTTTTGAGCTACTCCCATGTTCTTTCCGACTAGTTCTTGGGTTGCGCTTAGCCGTTCCAGCAAATTTAGCACGTATTCAACCATTGTTGGATTCTCCCCTCTTTCCTCCCACATTTCTCAACATTCTCAGTGGAGAACGGAGTGTCCTCCCATACACTAGTTCTGCTGGCGAGAACCCTGTCGCTTCATGTGGAACCGTTCGCAAAACAAACAAAGTTGCCGGCAAACAATTCTCCCAGTCCTCCTTGTGCTCGTAACAGAGCGCACGCAATACTCGCTTAAGCACCGAATGCCACCTCTCTACACTGTTTGACTGAGGGTGATAGACAGAACTGTGTATTAACTTTACCCCGCACTTCTGCAAGAATGTGGAAGTCAGTGCGCTCGTGAATACTGACCCTTGATCTGCCTGAATTTCGGCTGGAAACCCAACTCGTGCAAACACTGTCAAAAGCACGTCTACTACTTCGGTGGAGCTGAGCTCTTTCAGAGGGATTGCTTCTGGAAACTTTGTAGCCGGACACAACATGGTAAACAAGTACCTGTTGCGACACCACGTACCCGAGCACACGAGGGTTGGACTCTCCCGCGTGTAGCCGTGCGCGGCTTAGCCGTGTCTGGGGAAAGGGGGATCCTGGAGTTTGAGTCGATGCTGGGTGTTTGGACCTTTAAGGCCCCCCAGCGGTGGTGACACACCTCTTCGGCCTCTGCTTCACATAGACGGCATCTCCAGAATGACCCACCTGGGGGAAATCTGCAGTCGCCCTTTCCTGTCTCTCTCACTTCAAATCTTCGTCTTTATCTCTCACTTTTTGACCTTTCCTGTCTTCTTCTCTCTTCCATTTACTTCCTTTTTCCACGGTGGCAAGGGTTAACCTTGTGTGGCTATCCTACCTTGGGTACACCATATTTGGTTATAGTGACGGCGTACGGCTGGCGTCGTGCAGCCTTGTACACAAGCCCTGCCGCGTCCCCTCGTTGGGCTCCGTGGTGGGCGGTCGGCGCTGTTGCCGAACATACTCATTTTCTATGGCAGCACAAACCTCTATCGTCTATGATCGGCGTCTGAAAAGATGCCGCACCAGAGTACCATTCCATTTCTCCTTTCGGAGCAACGCTCCATCCTTCCCCAAGTACTATGTAGGTAGTACACAGCGAAAGCAACATGCCACTAAGAAAACTCTCACCATTCCTTGTAGCCAAATGCCTGAAAGAAAAAATCGGACCGACATACAAAGCCTCCAAAATGTCTAGCGGGGACCTCCTCCTAGAACTGAATGATAAAGACCAAGCAGAGAAGCTGACCGACTTTACCAGTATTGGCGACGCCACAGTGACGATTTCACCACATAGAACACCGAACACAAGCCAGGGAGTGATATCTAAAGAAGACTTTTTGGATTGAGCGATGAGGAACTCAGTGGTCCCGCAGTGACTCCTCCCGCCCCCGTGGTGGAAGCAGTCATTACTGCTCCACCCTCTTCCACGGCCCTACAGACACCAGTCCTGCAGGGCCCTAAAATCAAACGAACCCCAAGGCCCGAGGCATGTGCCTCGGCACCTAACTCTCGGTGCTCCAGCGCCTCAGAGAGAGCAATGGAGGTCGACACAAAAACTCCGGTGTCATTGACACCAAAGGACAAGCGCTCTCTTGAGCGCGGTAAGAGGGACAAAATCCCAATAACTCAAAATAAGAAAGCGTTAACCTGATGGTTATGGCTCATTTGTATTAGCCTTTTTAAATACATGTCAACTATACCTCACTTCTTAATTTTTCCGTAGTGCCATTTCTTATCTTTCCATTTTAAGATGGCTTTTATTATCCACTGGAATTGTAGAGGGCTTTTACACAACTTAGGTGACATTAAAGACATGTTAATAAACTTCTCTCCTGTGGCCCTTTGCTTACAGGAAACAAACCTTGGCGAAAAACACAAAAACATTTTGAAAGGTTTCACTGTTGTACGGTGCGACCGTACTCAGGCGAACCGGCTGTCAGGTGGTGTAGCCATTGTCCTGCCAGGTGGTATAGCAGCCAGAAAAGTTCCTATTAACACTCACATAGAAACCGTTGCTGTCACCGTTTTAGCTCACAAAACCATAACCATTTGTTCAGTATACATTCCGCCGCATTCACATTTTGCCGTAAGAGACCTAGAGTTAATTTTAAACCAGCTACCTGAACCATTTTTAATAGGCGGGGATTTTAATTCACATAACACGTTATGGGGTAGTAAAACTACTGACAACAGGGGTCAAACGCTTGAAGATTTTATCCTAGCAAATGACATATGCCTTTTAAACACCGGTGCGGTGACTTACTGCTCCCCAAGCACAGGAGCTACGAGTTGCTTAGACCTGGCACTGTGCTCTCCATCTCTCTTTGACGATTTTCAATGGAGTGTTATTGACAACCCCTATGGTAGTGACCATATGCCTGCTATTATTAAAAGAACATCTCCTTCACCTACCATACCATTAAGACCACCCCGTTGGAGACTCTCTCTACAGAGAAGGCCACTCTGAATAACATATCAGAGGAGCTAACAATATACGAAATGAATGAGAAGATCACCGCCTGTATACTTGCTGCAGCAGCAGGAACAATCCCACAATCGTCTGGCTTCCTAAGAAAAAACCTAAAACCCTGGTGGACGAAAGAATGTACGCAAACAAAAAAACTACAAAACAAAGCGTGGGGTATCTTTCGGCGATACCCAACACAAGATAATCTACCCTCTTTCAAAAAAACAAAAGTAAAAGCGAGGTACACACGCAGACAAGCCGAAAGACAGTCCTGGAAAGATTATGTCTCGTCTATAAATAGCTCAATAACGTCCAAACGAATGTGGGATCAGGTTCGTAAGTTTAGAGGCGACTAAGCTTCTTACACTATCCCCATACTATCACTTCGAGGCATGCAAACAAATATAGAAGAACAAGCAGACAACATTTCCGTGATATATCAAGCTCAGAGAACTACTCCGCTGCATTTCTAAAACATAAGCAATTAGCAGAAAAACTAAAGCTTCTGACCACAGGAAGTTCAGAAAGACTGTATAATGCCGCTTTAACACTTCCAGAAATCAACAGAGTCCTTGCTAGTGGCAAAAAAACAGCACCCGGTCCGGACAGGGTACACTATGCAATGCTAGCTCACCTATGCCCTAAAGCAGTTGAGACCTTGCTTCATTTCTTCAACATAATCTGGGAAACAGGGAAAATGCCCAAAGAGGGGAAGAAAGCTATCGTAATCCCGTTCTTGAAAGCTGGAAAACCTCCCGCAACAGCAACCAGTTATAGACCCATAGCACTCGCAAGTTCTCTTGCAAAGTCCTATGAAGCTATTATCAACATAAGATTGACATACGTCCTTGAAACAGAGAATTTGCTGGATAACCATCAGTGTGGATACATGAAAGGTTGCTCCACAATAGACCACCTAGTCCGGCTAGAAGACGAGATACGTGTGGCCTTTCTACACAAGCAATATTGTCTGACAGTTTTCTTTGATCTTGAAAAGGCGTACGACACAACATGGAGGTTTGGCATCTTAAGGGACTTAGCAGATTTAGGAATCCGAGGTAGAATGCTGAAATGTCTAGCCGATTTCATGTCGGACCGAACATTCCAGGTGCGTTTAGGAACGGTTCTGTCACGTGTATTCATTCAGGAAAATGGTGTGCAAGCACAACACTCTTTATAGTAAAAATGAACTCTGTTAACAAAGTCATTCCCCCCTCTGTTATGCACTCCATATACGTCGATGTTCTGCAAATAGCACGCCCCGCCTCAAACTTACCAGCATGTGAAAGGCAGCTCCAGATAACAATAAACAAACTAATGGATTGGGCTGAGAAAAATGGCTTCGGCTTCTCTACTCAGAAAACTGTTACAGTGCTATTTTTGCAAAAACGAGGGTTGTACTTAGACCCGGATTTAAAATTGAATGATGTTGCGCTGCCAGTAAAACAAGAATATAAGTTCTTGGGAGTAATCTTTGACAAAAAACTAAACTTCCTTGCCCACATTAAAGCACTAAAGGTTAAGGCAAATAAAGCATTGAATATCCTCAAAGTTTTATCTCATAAGCACTGGGGTTCCGACCGAACCTGTCTTTTACGTATTTACCGGTCTCTTCTGCATAGCCTTTTAGACTACGGCTCCGTGGTTTACGGCTCAGCCAGGCAGTCCTACATCCCAACTACTTGATCCAGTACATAACCTTGGATTGCGACTGGCAAGTGGTGCCTACAGAACGTCACCCATTCAAAGTTTATATGTTGAGTGTAATGAACCCTCCTTACAGCAGCGCAGAGCATTACTCACTTTCTCTTACGTACTCAGAATTCAGTCGTCACCCCAACACATATGCTACAACATACTCGCACAATGCAACACACGCTTGCACTACACAAATAAACCGAACATGATTAGGCCACTTGTCCTGCGGTATGAGCAATACTGTCGGGATTATGACATTCCCCACGAAGTCCTCCAGGTTGCCAAGAAACCACAACGGTTGGCCCCGTGGTACGATTTCACACACTTATGCGATTGGACGTTAACACATCTAAAGAAAAGAGACATCCCACACGAACACATTATACAAGAATTCCGTGCACTTCAGGACAAATATCAAAATAACATGCAATATTACACTGATGGCTCTAAAACAAAAGATCACGTGAGTGTGGGGGCCGTAACGGAAAATGGGGAAACAAGTATTCGATTGCCACAACAAGCCTTTGTCTACATAGACGAAGTGTACGCAATATGGACTGTAGTTAAAAAGAGCATAGCTGACAAACACGAAAACGCAGTAGTATACACTGATTCATTAAGCACACTGAAGGCTCTACACGCGAAATCCGAATGTGAACCCCTGATAGGGGATATATTAAACATGGTAACATTGGACAAATACGGCCGGTCAATTAGGTTTTGCTGGGTACCAAGCCATGTCTGTATACCGGGAAATGAAGCAGCGGATAGGTGTGCATCAATGGCAGTGCGCGAATACATAACAAACACGGCGCTTCCATATCGGGATAGCATCACGGCGATTAGGAAGGCCTTGACGACCAAATGGCAACAGACATGGGACCATTGCTTAAGCAACAAGCTACATCTGACTAAACCTGTAATTGGTGAGTGGAAGTCGTGCACCCACCAGTAACGGTTCTATGAAGTGATCCTATGCAGACTTTGGATTGGACACACACATTTAACATACAACTTTCTCCTCCGAAAAGAAAACTTGCCGACTTGTGAAAAATGCAATCAACTCCTTGCAGTAATACATATCCTTATAACTTGTCCACAGTTTGAAACCCAGCTGCGGAAGCTTTTACACAACCTATATAATTTAAACACACCTTTACACCCTGCCCTATTACTGGCAGATGACCCGCTAGTGCCATTTACTAACCTGTTCCACTTTTTAGAGACAACTGGTTATTTACACGAACTACAGTCGAACCTGGCTATATCGAACTCGTAAAAAAACGCCTATCAGTTCAATATAGAGCATAATTCGATATAAGCCTGCTAAATAATTGGATGTCATAAAAGCACATACCATTTATAAAATCACTTTATTGATTAAACTAGCTTAGTTTCGCACGAAATAGTTCTGCATTTTCTTCTGCTTTGGCAATTTCGCTGCCTGCGACGCACGCACTTTTCCACATTAAGGAGTCGGAGCAGCTGAGGCCGCAACTTTCCGCATTCGCGCAGAAGTACCGGACTAGTGCGAGCGCACCAATCACTTCGGAGGATGTGGGCCAAGGACCGTCGTTGCTTTCCTCATTGTGCCCACTTTCACTTGTGATCGGTACGATGTTGGCAATGTAGTCTTCGTTTTCGGGCTCTCCCGTAGTCGCGACACATCATTTGCGCTCACAAACTCATCCACCGTTGATTCGTCAACAGCTTCCGGAAATTCTGACAGTTCGCTCCAAACTTCGACAACACTGGCAACGGCTTCATCGCATTTATCAGAATTTACGGTCATCACCAAGCACGCGGAAGTCGGCACGGCTGAAGCAATTTCAGATTAACCACTCGTACACGGCCGTGTGTACGGGTCGGGCGCCACGGGCACCGGGTCGCGAGTTTGGACGCTTTAGCCCTAATCTCCCCCTTATTCTTCAATATCGTGCCGAGAGTGCTCCTCTGAATCTTGTGCTCTGCGGGGACATCCGACTTCTCACCGCGTTCGACACGATTTATGATTGCGAGCTTCACGACGAAAGGCAAATTCTGCCGCTTCATCACGGCAACACTGCGGGAGAAGGCCTACAAGGCGCACACAAAAACAGCAAGACAAGTCGCACTTTCGCCATCTTGCGCGACGAGGGCACAAGAGCATCTGATTGGCTGTCTGAGCAAGCGCTGTGGGCGGGCCAGGATAATTTTTTGCAGGGGGGGTACCGACGGCTCGTCCGAGGCAGCGCGGTCGGGCGCGGTCACGGTAGGGAGAGCGGTTGGATGGAGCCGTGCAGCCGGATTTTCTCCGCCATCGCGAGGGAAAGCCAACTTCCGGGGGCACTTTCCGCCGCTTGACGTTCGATATATCGGGTGTCGCTGCTATTTTTGTTCGATGTAAGCGTAATTTTTGCGATATATGCTCATTGTAACTATATCGTGTCCAGAAATTGTTCGATATATAGAATAATTCGATGTAAACGGGTTTGATATAGTTGGGTTCGCCTCTATAATGCAATGCAGGTTTGCCTGCTCTAATCTTGCGTTTCCTTTTGTCTTGTGACTGGCGCAGCATGGCCTTAGTTGCCTTTGTGCCATTAAACCCCAACTAACCAACAAGTACCTGTAGCCCGATTTTGTTTTGGAAGAGGCCCTACCGTGTCTATTACAAGTCGTCTGAAAGGCTCTGTTATTAAGGGCACTACCTTCAGTGGAGCTTTCGATGTCTCTCCTGGTTTACCAGAACGCTGGTTGGCGTCGCATGATCTTACAAAGTTTTCTACGTCTTTGAAACAGCCAGGCCAGTAGTATTCCATAAGCAATCTTTCCTTTGATTTGTTTATGCCTAGGTGGCCGGACCACCCATTTCCATGACAGAGACTCAAAAGGTCCTCCCTATACTTAGTAGGTACGACTAACTGATTTAAAATCCTACCCTTTCGATCTCTGTAGTGCCGATACAACAATCCTCCTCTCTCATGTATCATCACGTTGTGCCTAGCAATGCCTTCTTTGGCTGTGTCATGTAATTTAGCTAAGCTCTCATCATTCTTTTGCTCGGCTGCCAAGGACTCTCTATCCACACGTAAGAGATGATCAAAGTTCTTTGAGGCCGATGATAATAATGACCTTGTCTCGCTTACGTTTGCGTCAGCTCGCTCTTCCTGCAGGCTTGAACTTTGACACTCTAGTGATACGCTCTCATTGAGCTGGTCAGCTGGCAGGCTCTCCTCAACTGATTTTTCATCCCTTAAGCCTAGCTCGGATTCGGGTATTAAAGTTCTCCTTTTCTGCTTCCGCTGGAGCAGCTTGTGCGTTTTCAGCCGAAAGCGATGCGATTTTACAAGCTTGGCCTCGGGTCAATGCCTGTACTACGCCCTCTCCCAGTTTAAGCCATTTTTCACGCAGTAACTGATTTGAACGATTCGAAAAGATGTAAGGGTACTGCAGTGACAAAAATTTGGAAACTGCAGCCTCGGTCTCTAGGTCCCCGAATGGTCCACAGATTTTGACTTTGGCCATGGGCAGACATACGCTGTGTTCTTCTACAACCTGTATGGTCCATGCTACTTCTCCGGTGAAGTCATCTACCGTCACGTAAGACGGATGGACAATGTCCATCATGGCGGCACTGTCTCTTAGCACTTGGCATGGTTTGCCATTATCTTGCCGGTCGTGAAGATAGGGGTCTAAAAGTTCCATATTCTCGTCTTTTTCCTCTACGTAGGAAAAAACTACGCTAGGCTTCCCGCAGTTTACAGCTATATGTCCCAGTTTGTGGCATTTATAACAGCGGATCGGCCTAAAAGATTCGAATTTTCTTTTCTGTTCCCTTTGTGCGGTTTCCCCGTTAAGTTTCTCCTCACTCTTTCCTGCGGGCTTTTCCTCCATCTCTACAAGCTCTGATCGTCTAGTCTGCGAACCCTTTTTGAACGGAAATGGTTTCCACGGTCCATTTCGACCGTTCCTGTTTCCGTCCTCGGCGTTCAACTTTCTACGGGTTGCATACTCTTCGGCTAATTCAGCCGCCCTTTCCACAGTGTTTACATTCCCTCTGTCTTGCACCCACAGTTTCACAGCTTGGGGTATGCTTTTGTAAAACTGCTCTAGACACATGCATTCTATGATCATGTCTCTGCTGTCGTACGCTTCCGCGCTTTTCAACCACTCGGCTAGGTTGGCCTTTAAGCCGTATGCAAACTCCGGATACCCCTCGCTGTCTTTCTTGCCTGTGCTTCTAAACCTTTGCCGAAAAGCTTTGGCTGAAAGGCGGTATTTCTTCAGGAGACTAGCCTTAACTTTTGCATAATCATATGCATCCTGTGCACTCAGTCTGGCGATTACTTCCGCCGCCTCACACGGCAACATAGCAACCGCTGCGGCCATGTACTCAGGCCGAAGTTCGTCTTCTTGCAAGTCCTTTCAAAATTGCTTAGGAACAAGCCTATGTCAGTCCCGACCTCAAATGGCTTTAATAGCCTGTCCATGCGGTACGATTCTGCCTCACTTGATCGTCCCAGAGCGCCTCCACTTCCTTCAGACAACTCCAAACGTTTTCTTTCAAGTTACATTTTTCTTAACCCGCGATCTTTATCGCGTTCCTCTCTCTCTTGTTCTTTTCTTCTCGTTCTTCTCTCTATCTCAGAAGTTCAAACCCCATTTCAATTTCTTCCTCACTGGCCTGTTCGGAAATTAGCTGCAATAATTCCGATTTTAGCTTTTCCTTGCGTACATCTAGGCCCAGTTCCTCACCAACAATCAACAACTCGTCTCTCAGCAGTGTCCTTAACTCCATGATTGCTGCTTTACTGCCTTGATCCTGCTCTCTAGCTAGGAAAACACAACCTGGCTAACACTCAACAATCTACCTTCCCTACTGTTCTAAACAGAACAACCACAAAATGAAGCCTAGAGAGTCAAAGCAAGAACCAAGCACTCACCGCAGTCACAGCACCACGTCACAAAGTCCATCTCACCGCTGTCAGCCAGTTGTTATGATTGGGGGCTCAATCCCATCGCTCGTGATCCGTTGTCAAGGTTGGAGTCGGGCATGAATTAGAAGGTAGCTGGCCCATGCCATCGTCCAACTTATCCACGCTGAGGACATTGATGAAGGGAAGGACTGCTTCTCATCGAGAATGAGGAATATGGGTTTATTTACAGTGTTTATATCAGTCTAACATGACTGTTTGGGAAAGTACATCAGTCTAACATGACTGCTTGAGAGAGAGTGACCTGAGCAGCCGCACAACAGCGGTTTTTAAACACTCGGTCCTCTCCCGATACAAGGTGATGCGAACGTTCGTTTAGTCATCGCAAACTAGCCGCCTCCCCGCAGCACGGTTTACATGCACACACGCATACACACACGTGTTTATGGTCCGAAACTGACACCACACGAATTTCATAGAACTCGGAGCCGTTCCAGGTAGCGCGTTGTCTTGCGTCTTGGTCGGTGCGTGGAAAGGAGTGTCCGTCGGCGTTCCCGCGGCAGCTCCCTCGCCCATAGGAGATCAGGTCCGCTTTGTCGTGTTGCGCACAAAGCCTGCTTCGTCGAACTCCTTTAGTCCCAACGCATCCTAGCTGAACCGACGGAAAGTGGAGGATGCGCGTATTGATATCGACACAAAGTCGACTTCGCCACGCTGGGGCTAGAGGTTGGCGGCGATGCTCCCGAGATGTTGCTTCGACAGTCGCAACTGGTTGGCAAAACTTGCACTGCAGCTGGCCGTTCTTAACAGCGCGGCTTAGCCGTTTCAGGGGAAAGGGGTATCCTGGGGGTTGAGCCTATGCCAAGTGTTTGGACCGTTAAGGGCCCCCGGCGGAGGCAACACACCTCTTCGGCCTCTGCTTTACATAGACGGCACCTCCAGAATGACCCACCTGGAGGACATCGGCAGTAGCCTTTTCCTGTCTCTCTCTCCTCAAACCTTCATCTTTCTCTCCCACTTTTAGTCCTTTCCTGTCTCCTTCTCTCTTCTATTTACTTCCTTTCTCCTTGGTGGCAAGGGTTAGCCCTGTGTAGCTATCCAACCTTGGGTACACCATATTATATTATAGTGACAGCGTACGACTGGCGTCTTGCAGACTTGTATGCAAGCTCTGCCGCTTCCCCTCGTTGGGCTCCGTGGTGGGCGGTCGGCGCTGTTGCCGAGTTTATACATATGTTCATAGAAGCTTCTTTCCCCTCCCTTGTTGGTCGCCCTCAGAAATGAGGGCACACCGAAGATCTCTTGAAGTTTTTTTGACACCAAATCCAGAATTTCCCCCGCTTCCACGTTATTCACTCTGAAAAGCCAAACAAAGCAATGCAAACCATTTCACCATTCCTTGTCTCAAAGTCCTTGACTGATGTTTTTGGTCCAGGTTACAAGGTGTCAAGGATGGCAAGCGGTGACCTCCTCTTAGAGCTCCGCGATCTGAAACAATATGAGAAACTACCGAAACTAGTGTCGTTTGGGGAGACCCTCATAACAATAACCCTGCACCGTACAATGAACACCACTCGTGGCATTGTGTCGGATGATGATTTGCTTGAGCTGACTGAAGCGGTACTCCTGGAGGGCTTCAGTGAGCAAAATGTTATCAATGTCAGAAGAATAAAGATGATGCGAGATGGCCAAGAGATCCAAACCAAGCACCTAATAATCACCTTTGGTTCAAGTGTCCTGCCCGAGTCAATCGAGACTGGGTACATCAAGCTCCGTGTCAGGCCGTACGTGCCCAATCCACTCCTGTGTTTCAAATGCCAGTGCTTCGGCCACAGTTCGCAGAGCTGTCGGGGCTGCCAAACATGTGCGAAATGCAGTGCCCATGAACACACCACTGAAGCTTGTGAGAATGCTCTCCACTGTAAAAACTGTGATGGGGAGCACGCTGCGTACTCGCGGTCGTGCCCATCCTAGAAAAAAAAAATTGTAACGATCAAAGTAAGAGAGAATATATAATTTAAGGAGGCATGAAGGCAGGTTTCATACCTGCCCAAGAAAACCTTTGCCGATGTGACGCGTCAGGGAGCAGCGACACAACGGCTTCGGGCAGCTGGCCGACCCACAGGCAGTGAGTCTGCAGTTACGCCATCTGCCCCTGTGGCAGTTGAAGCTAGCGTTGCTACGCCAACCCAGCAGGCGGGACCATCGACCCCAAAGGTGGGCGCAGCCGAGGCTGCCCCAACCTCCGAGGCCCCTTCCAGCCCTGGCAACGTCCGGCGCAGCCAAGTCTCTCGGGGAGCCCCATCGACCTCCGGGCTGGTGGGCGCAGGGGTCTTGCCTTCCGGGACAGGACTCTCTCGGAAAACTTCTTGCTCGCAAGAGCATGTGTCCGGCGCCTCACAAGAGGCAGTGGACACTACACCTATTCTCAAGGCGCACCAAACGCCTAAGGAGCGCCGAGGCTCCCTCAAACGCTTCAGAAAGGGCAAAACCCCTATTACAGGGCCTCGAAAGAGCTCTGTAATCTAAGGCATCGCTTCTGTTTCCGTACACACAGCACCAATTTACTTTAAATATGGATACACAAATCATTCAATGGAATGTCGGAGGTCTTCTTAGAAACCTTGATGATGTGCAAGAACTCATCCATAAACACAATCCAAAAGTGCTGTGTTTATAGGAAACACACTTAAAATCAAAATACACAAGCTTTCTTCGACAGTATGTTACTTTTTGCAGAAATCATGATGATGCTGTCGCATCATTGGGCAGTGTTGCAATTGTAATTCAAAAAAGCATAGCTTGTCAATGTTTACAGCTACGAACGACCCTTGAAGCAGTGGCGGTTCGAGTTGTTCTGCTTAACAAACTTATCACTATTTGTTCGCTTTGTATACCCCCACATTACAAATTAACTCTTTGAAGGTTTTCGCCGTACATGTACGGCGGCAGTTTTCTGTCCTGCAAGGTCTTTGCTGTACGGGCACGGTTCCGACCCTCCGTTTGAAATTTCGCGCCATAATGACGATGCGGGCTCACCGAGAGGTGCTGCCACCTCTTAGCACTTACAAGAAGCATTTGAAATTTGCGCTACCTTCTTGGAGAGATAAGCAGAACTGATTGCTAGCTTCAGCGCGTCGCTCAGACTGCGGCAACGCCCCTTTGGCGGTTTCGGTTTCGCCGCGTGATCGCAACGGAGGCGCGCGAAAGGTCATTTTCTTTGTCGGCACTCTCTTGCAGGGTGGTGGAAGTTGATTTCTATCTTGATTGGCGCTGCTCTTAGCTTGTTTATCAGCGACGTTCGCGATCGTGGGGTATTCTCGCTCTCAGTGGTAACGCGCTTTCGCGGTTTCGGTTCCGCAGCGTGATCACAACGGAGGCGCGCGAAACGTGGTTTTTCTCTTTGTCGGCACGCTCTCGCAGGGGCGGCGGAAGTTAATTTCTATCTTCATTGGCACTGCTCTTAGCTTGTATATCACTACCGCTCACAAGGTATTCTCGCTCTCCGCGGCAACGCGCTTACGCGAGAGGGTGCATCAGACCTCTGCCCAAGGCAGCCGCACACAGAGATGTCATGTGTGCGCCAACACAACTTCTTGCTCCAAGAGAACAGACATGCATTTTAGGTGTGCAGACTGCGATAAGGCGCTGTGCGTAGACCCGTGTTTCAAAGAGTACCACGCTCGGAAGTACTATTGACCATTTTGCAGTTCTGAGTGATGCCGACACCAAAATACTGTTCCTAATTATTTTTTAGTATTTATTCCCGACTTTATACATTTTGTACATTCAAGATCCGCAATAAAGTAATTTGACCACCTGGGAAAGTTTTTTTCAAAATAATTCGACCCTCAAAGGGTTAAGCAAACATGAATTTCAGTCCTTCATAGATGAATTGCCGGAACCTTATGTTGTTCTTCGTGATTTCAATGCACACAGCAGCTTGTGGGGAGACTCTCGTATCAATGCGCGAGGTCGCCTTGTTGAACAGTTCCTTTTTTCTTCTGGTGCGTGCCTTCTGAATAAGAAGGAACTCACATATTACTGTCTTGCAAACAGAACCTTTTCCTTAATTGATCTCAGCATACTTTCCCCGTCTATACTGCCTGAACTCGAATGGGAAGTTATGAACAATCCTTAGGGAGCAACCACTTCCCCATACTGCTAAGAACATATAGAGAAAACGAATATCTACCACAGGCTCCTAGGTGGAAGATAGATACAGCCGACTGGGAGAAGTTCTGAGCTCTCACTAGTATCTCATGGAATGACATGTCCTCGCTAGGAATTGATGCTGCTGTGGAGTATTTTACAGCCTTCATTGTAGATGCTGCATCTAAATGCATATCTGAAGTAAGTGACTCGGCATGCAGATGGCGTGTCCCATGGTGGAACGATGAATGTAGGATCGCTCGTAAAAAAACAGAACAAAGCGTGGGGGCTGCTACGCTCTTCTCCCACTGCAGAGAATCTTGTCAACATTAAAAAAGAAAAGTCCCAAGGCAGGAGAACCCGCTGACAGGCCAGAAAAGAAAGTTGGCAGAAGTTTTTATCGAGTATTAACTCATTTACAGATGAGGCCAAAGCCTGGAACAGGGTTAATAGGACAAGAGGGCGGCAAACATATTCACTCCCTCTGGTACACACACAGGCTGCAAGATCAGGCAGACTCACTTGGGGAGCACTTTGAAAGCGTGTCAAGTTCAAACCATTGTTCGAAATCCTTTCTGAAATATAAACAAATAGAAGAATGTAAGCCACTCATAAGAAAATGTCCACAGACTGAACCGTACAACTGCCCTTTTAGTATTGCCGAGTTGAGAGCTGCCTTGAGCTCATGCAAGAACTCTGCACCGGGATCTGACAGAATCATGTATGAAATGATCAAAAACCTACACAATGACACCCAAGTTACACTACTCACAATTTTCAACACCATTTGGGCTGCAGGATACCTTCTAACTGCATGGAAAGAAGCCATTGTGGTTCCTGTTTTGAAACAAGGCAAACATCCTTCCTCAGTGGCAAGTTACCGCCCGATTGCCCTCACAAGTTGCCTTTGTAAGGTATTTGAAAAAATGAATAATCGGCGACTCATCCACTTCCTTGAAATGAGCAAAATGCTTGATCCCTATCAGTGTGGCTTCCGAGAAGGGCGCCCCACAACCGATCATCTCGTACACTTTGAAGGAAATATCCGGGCTGCATTTATACATAAACAGTTCTTCTTGTCAATATTTCTCTATATAAAAAAGGTGTATGATACAACGTCGCGTTACGGAATCTTAAGAGACTTGTTAGAAATGGGCATCCATGGTAATATGCTAAACCTAATAGAAAGCTATCCTTCCAATCGTACCATCCGGGTCAAAGTCGGCAATGTACTTTCACGTCCTTTTACGCAAGAAACGGGTGTACCCCAAGGAGGAAGTGCTCAGCTTCACGCTCTTTATCGTGAAGATTAACACGCTTCATGCTTCATTACCACCGGCCATCTTTTACTCTGTCGACGTGGACTACGTTCAAATAGCTCTCAAATCCTTTAACCTCATAGTGTGCGAGAGACAGGTACGGCATGGCCTGAACAAAGTGCCAGTGTGGGCAGACAAAAATGGATTTAAGATCAATCCTAACAAAAGTTCTTGTGTTGTTTTTACAAGAAAGAGAGGCCTGATCCCAGATGCTTGCTTAGAACTGTGTGGACAACAGATACCTCTAAACAAAGAACACAAATTTCTAGGTGTTATACTTGACTATAGACTCACTTTCATCCCCCACATTAAACATGCTAAATAAAAATGTCTAAAAACAATGAACATAATGAAACTCCTATACCAAACTTCATGGGGTAGTGACAGAAAGTGTTTAATGAATCTCTACAAGAGCCTCATTCGATCACGATTGGACTATGGGGCCGTAATTTATCACTCTGCCGCTCCGAGCGCGCTAAAGATGCTAGACCCAGTCCACCATCTAGGAATCCGACTGGCCACTGGCGCTTTCAGAACAAGTCCCATACAAAGTTTATATGTGGAATCAAATGAGTGGTCACTTCACTGCAGAGGACATACATCAGCCAAACATATTTTCTGAAAGTCCACTCTAATCCTCAACGTCCGTGTTTTAATACCATTAACAACTTGACTTGTGCTACACACTTCCGTAATCATCCCTCCGTAAGACAACCTTTCTCGCTACGTGTGAAGGAGCTTAGCGCTGAAATGGATGTCCCAATCCTCAAACATCCCCTAATGCCTTCAGCTAAGCTGCTACCTCCTTGGGAGTGGCAGATAATACAATGCGATTTAACTTTCATGCAAGTTACAAAGCACTCTCCAGAGACTGAAATCCAAATGCATTTTCGGGAACTCCAGTACAAACACTCCTGCACGGAGTTCTACACAGACGCATCGAAGTCACATGACGGGGTGTCCTATGTAGCCGTCGGTCCATCCTTCTCGGAAACCGATGTACTGCATCCGGAAACTAGTATCTTTACAGCTGAGGCCTACGCACTGTTGTCGGCTGTAAAGCATATAAAGAAATCAAAACTCCAGAAATCAGTTATCTATACGGACTCCCTCAGTGTTGTGAAGGCCGTGATGTCATTCGTAAACCACAAAAATCCAGTAATTAATGAACTCTATTCCGTCCTGTGTAAAGCATATATATCTAATCAACATGTGATTATATGCTGGGTGCCTGGACATAGGGGCATCGAGGGTAACGTTCTAGCGGACCAGATGGCTACATCAATTTCATTGCATGCAGGTAATCCTACTGCTTCGGTCCCTGTCACAGACCTGAAGCCTTTCTTAAGAAGGAAACTGCGAAACTACTGGCAACGCTTGATGGAGCTGGAAACGAATAATAAGCTTCATGTAATAAAGCCACAATTAGGTTTCTGGCCTCCTGTAACAAAATCACGCCGGACAGATGTCCTGTTCTGTCATCTAAGAATAGGACACACATTTGGCACAAGTAACTTTTTACTCACCGGAAACGAGCCTCCAAACTGTGGTAGTTGCGGGTAGAGGCTGACCATCCTTGGTCAGCCTCTACCCGCAACACATTTTCCCTTAGCATACCGGCAGCACATCCCCCTTCATCCTGTTATGTTACTCGGTGCAGAACCGCTCTTTGATACTGACACTCTTCTAGGTTTCCTGAAAGAAGTTGTGCTACATGTTATTAGCCCCATTAGTTCGTAGCACCTCCTCTCTTCAGAGGATGCCGCTGTGATAATTATTTTGAATAGCACACGCCTCTAGGCCCTTGTGTTTCAAGGGCTCTGGCGAGGCAGTAGTGCTCTAAGCAATTTAGCATCTCGCATATATTATATAATACAGTCGACTCCCGATAATTCGAAGCCGCTAAATTGGAATTTTTGGTTAATTAGAAGTGAAGTGCTGGTCCCGTCCGTTTTGCATGTAATCCTATAGAAGAAATCGCTCGATAATTCGAAGTCCTCATCCAGTAATATTGTTTAATTGGAAGTTAATTTTCAGCCGGGATCCTCGAGGTGACCGTCATTCTTTGGTAGAATGTGCAATTTTTCAAGTGTTGCAACAGTTCCGTGCTCCGCGTTGGTGTCATCGCCACCGCAGCCGCCCGCAACGCCATCCTTCTTGGAGCGGCGCGATTATTCATTGCTACGGCTGCCGTGGCCTCCGCGATCAACTCCGGCGGGAGGCGAAGCGGCTCCCGCCGGAGGCCACGTGCGGCTTTCACGCGTGGCCGGAGCTGACCGCGGAGGCCACGCGGGTGCCATAGGTGCACGCAGCGCTGCATACTGGCAGTGGCGAGATTGTGCGAGATTAGTCTTGCAGCGTGCGCAGCGTATGTCGAGGCGTGTGTTGGTCGAGCGCCTTTGTGCGGGAAGCTCGTAGGCTAGGTTGTTCCACTGGTGATTCAGAATTGACTGTACCTAGTCGCGCGGTTTATAGCCATGGCAAACCGTGGCTCTTATCGCACGCTCGACCTGGCAACGAAAGTCCAGGCTTTGAAGGAAGTTGAGAAGGGAGGTGCCGCCAAACAAGACATAGCGCGGAAGTACGGGATCAAGCCGAACATGCTCTCAAACTACATCAAGAACAAGCGCACAATAATGGATGCATTTGAGAACGACAAGTTCAAGACTTCTCGGAAGCGAATGTGCACCGGCGCTTACCCAGAGTTGGAGAAGCCTCTGCTGGTTTGGATTAGGGAGGCCAGGAGCAACAAACTTCCTCTCAGCGGAGACATCGTTGCGATGAAAGCCCGAACGCTTGCAGCAATGTTGGGGATCGATGACTTCGTTTCGTCAGATGGATGGCTGACGCGCTTTAAAGATCGCCATGACCTGGTTTTCAAGAGGGTGTGTGGTGAAAAGGCGTCCGTTAACCAGGAAACATGCGCCACGTCGAAGGACGGAAAGCTGCGTGAATATCTCGCCGAATACAGACCGGAAGACATCTTCAATGCAGATAAGACTGCACTCTTCTATCGGCTTCTACCAGAGAAGACCCTGACATTCAAGGACGACGACTGTGCTAAGGGCAAACGCAGCAAGGAGAGAGTGTCGGTGCTGATCGCGGCAAACATGACCGGCACGGAACGATGTCGGTTACTCGTGATCGGGAAAGCCGCGAAGCCAAGATGTTTTAAAGGTGTGAAGACGCTGCCTGTGGACTATGAGGCGAACAAAAAAGCGTGGATGATGGCCGAAATCTTCAAGAGCTGGATAAGCAAATTGGACCGCAAGTTTGCTGCTTCGAACCGCAAGGTGTTGTTCCTTGTCGATCACTGCAGTGCTCACGTGAATGTGCCAGCCTTGAGTGCAATACGCCTCGCATTTTTGCCTGCAAACACAGCGGCTGTTTTGCAGCCAATGGACCAAGGCATCATCAAGAATGTTAAGGTCCTGTACAGGCGGCACCTCCTCGAGCGCATGATTTTGTGTATGGATGGCTCCACAAAGTACGAGGTGAGCCTGCTTAGTGCCATCCACATGTTGACGCGAGCATGGGATCGTGTGAAGCAAGAAACAATCGCAAACTGCTTCAGGGCTTGCGGTTTTGTGGCAGCTTCTTTGGACGATGCCTCTGAAATTTCAGCGGAGGAAGCGTCAACAAGCGAGCTTGACGGCACTGATTTTGGTGATGCTCTCGGGGACGTCAATTTTGAAGATTACGTCGCCGTAGACAACGCGGTCGAAACGTGCTGTACGCTGACAGATAGCGAAATTGTAGAGATTATTCAGACCCAGGAAGCGACCCAGGAAAGCAACGATGACGTTGAAGGCGAGCCGCAACCTAAGGCTGCCGATGTAGCTGCGGGCCTTGCTCTTTCGGAGCGCTTCTTTGCCGCTGAAGGTAACGCAGAAGAAGCGTTCCGCCACATCTACAGCCTGCAGAACTTGCTTTCAGCAGCGCGATTCAGCAAGTAGAAGCAAAGCATGATGACCGACTATTTTTCTTAGAGAAAATACTTGATTTCGCCACAAATAAAGTGCTGTTTTTTGTGTTTTGTGCTTAATTGGAAGTTCGTTTAATTCGAAGTTTTTTGCGGTCCCCGTGAACTTCGTATTAACGGGAGTCGACTGTACATCATTCTTTCTTAATTCATTTTAGTGATCATAGTACACGTCAATAATCATTGCCATAATTTTATTACGTGTACATTTTATGCCATTTACACCAACTGTTTTAGGCCTTTTTACAGCCACGTCACATTAAATTCACAGAACCCATCAGACCACTACATATTCATTACCACTAGCATGGCGCTCTGTGGCCATACCTGGCCCTTGTGCCATTAAACCTCAAACATCATCATCAATATTGTTGCGTTGTAGAGCCACCACGAACCAGTGGTGGCACTGTTCATGGCAGCAACAAACGGTGGGCAGCGAGCAACGAGGATTGCCAGTGGCCAACGAGCTTGCTTCGAGCATGCCACGTGCAGGAATTAAACGCCTTCCTTTTCAGCTTGGTGTCAACTGGCAACGAGGGTGGGATTATGACCACGCAGCAAGTGTGCCTAAACTGGAACCATTCACCTGAGAAGGTGTCCAGGAATAGGACGAGTGCGTGGAGCGTTTTGAACAGCATTTTATTGCAAACGATGTTGCAGAAGGCAAGCAGAGCCGTGTTCTTGAGCGGCTGTGGGCGACCAACATACTGCTGCGCAGGCTTCTGGCACTGGAAAAACAGTCGGAGGCTTCCCTAGCGAAAAGTATAGAACTGCTGTCGGCGCACTACTCTCCGAAACCGTCAGTTATTGTGCAGCGATATCATTTCTACAGCAGGTCACAGAAGTGTGGGGGAAGTGCAAAAGAGTTCGTGGCCACCCTTCGCCAGCTTGCCGACAAGTGCAAATTCTCATTGGAATTAGACAGCAATTTGCGTGACCGCCTGGTGCATGAGATGTATGATGACACCATGTGCAGACGCCTGCTGAAAGAAGCAGACTTGATACTGGATAAGGCGAGGAAGATTGTGTTGGCAATGGAAGCTGCTGCACATGGGGCCAAACAGATTACAGGCCAGGTTGGCGAGGCAGCTATAAGTCATGTAGTATCGGCACCGGTGATGTGTTTTCGTTGTGGTGGGCATATCAAGAGAATATCTGCAGATGCATTGGGCAGCGTTGTTTTAAATGCCAGCAATGAGGTCACCTTGCTTGGATGTGCACGAACAAGAAGTCAGCAGTAAAGCAGACAAGTGACCGTCGCGCGCCCCATGTGCACGCCGTAGTCAACACTGCCGAAGGCGCCACAAAGTCTGCACTGGAAAACTATGACTCAGGTGCGGACACCGTCGGTGACCTCTGGGTTTTAGAAATGGCGAGATTGGCTGAAATGAACAGGGGAACATCACATGAAACTGCCGAGCCAAAGGTGCCACCCATTTTCGGGCAGGATCCAGGGGAGGCTGATTAAAATGGAATTGGACACTGGAGGCTTGCGGGCTTTTATGCGTCCGTCTTTTTCGAAGCTTTTGAGCCTTTTTTGGTCATCTAGTGGTGCAAACTTGATATCATCGGATCCGTGAAGACGAGAAGAGTTAGCGGATACCTGACCTTGAGGTGGGCCACCCCTTTTTTTGGACTTTATTGGAACTTTTGTGCTCACGGCACGCTGGCCGAGAGCTAGCGTCTGGTAGACCTAGTGCGGCATGGCAGCAATGCATGTTGAAGGGGAAGTGCTCCCGGCGGAGGACTTTACTGAAGACCTGGGATGGCGGACAGTGTCCAGCCGAAAATCTAGAACTACGACGAGGCCTGGATTGGGTGACTGCAGTTTGCCAAGCGAGATGCCTGAACGACGGGGCGCAGGTGAACGGCGTGGAGGCTCGGCAATCAAGAATCGCATTGTGAAGGCGTCGCACATGCCACCGATGCCACAAGAACACATCAAAATAGTCATTCGCCCAAGGGGTGGACTGAATTTGGAGAAAGTTAGCTCTACAGCGGTGGGCAAGGCAATTGTAGAGGCGGCAGGCCTCAGTATTGAGCAGATTAGGGAAGATGTTATTTGCCCTAACTCTATGCAAAATATCTTGGTGGCTAGTACGCCAGAAAGGAGCAACGCTGAACGATATGTGAGACTCAGGTCAATCAGAGTGGCAGACAAGGATTTTGAAGTCAGTGCGTACGAGACGGCCCCACACACTACGTGTAAAGGGGTCATTCGCAATGTAGACGTTATGGATGGCCCCGCGACACTTGAGCGGAACATTGTTAACGATCGCAACCCGCTGGCTATGGCGGCCAAACGAATCAAAAACACAGGATCAGTCATCATTGTTTTCGACGGGTTAAAAGTGCCCAGTTTCGTCAGATATGGGCCAACTCTGGTCCGGTGCTTCCTGTATCGAAAGCAGTTGGATGTGTGTTATGTGTGTGGCAAGCTTGGACATCGGGCGGATGTCTGCCCGGCGCCCGATTGTTTTGAATGCCGAGGATGCGGGGCTCGGAACCCTGAAGAGGATCACAACTGTGTGCCTTGTTGCAAGCTTTGTGGCGGACGACACCTGACCGCGGATAAACAATGCAGACAACGATACCAGCTTCCCTATGTCGTGCGTGTTCGACGACAGGAGAGAGCCAGGGCGGAGCTAACGGCGGAACAGGAGGCAGCCGAGATGGTGCAGCTGGTGAGCGCCTGCCAACACTCTAAGGGACGCTCGCGCTCTAGGAGCCGCCCCAAGTCGAGGCAGCGGCCATCCACTGGGACTCCAACGACCAGGAGCCGATCGGTTTCTAGGGAGGCACGGGTGCGCTTTCCTGCAGCTGGTGGAGACGGCGGCGCAGCTGGAAGCCAGACCACCTGGGCTGACAAGGTCAAGGGCGGCATCAGCGCCGGCCAAGCGCGCGAGCAGCGCCAGGAGCATGTGAATGGTAATAGGGATAGGGATAGGATTGCGCAATTGGAGAGAGAGAATCTTAGCTTAAAAGCAGCCATTGACGGGCTTATCAAAGAGATAGCTGAACTTAGGAACGGCTTGCCTTCCGGTAACAGCGGTAGCTTCGGACAGGCTTGGAAACATGATGACTCGGTTGAGGTACCAAGGTCTGTGGAGGTCGCAGAAGAGACCATGGCGGACGAGGAGACGCCTGCTCCGAAAAAGAGGGCCCTATCCTCGACCGTGCGGATTCAGGGCAAAGTCGGTTCCGAGCTTAAAGCAATGATGACGACATTGCAAGAAAGTGTAAATCAGATCATTAGTAGACTGGAGCGGATAGAAGAACGGGAAAATATCACGGATCAAAGATTAGGAAAAATTTTTCATCTAAACGAGACGGTGGTCCCTGTTATGGAGCGGGAGTGCACTCGGCCGCTAGCCCAGCAGGGTAAGTTGCCGAGTGGACTTGAGCTCAAAACTAGTTCACCAAATTTCCGTGGTCAAGATGGCTCTATTAAATAGTTCATTTAGTATTTGGCAGTGGAATTGTAGGGGATTCAATCATAAGAAGGCGTCTCTGCAGCAGTTTGTTAGAACGCATGGTGTGAAACCTCAAGTTATCATGTTACAGGAAACACTGACGTCTAACGTGACCTTAACGGATTTCAAAGCGGAGGTTAAGGATAATGAACAGGGCAGAGGACTCGCTACTCTCATTAATAGGAGGTTGCCGTATATTAGACATGATCTTCACATGGCGGATTGCAAGATTGAATATACAGTCGACTCCCGTTAATATGAAGTTCACGGGGACCGCAAAAAACTTCGAATTAAACGAGCTTCCAATTAAACACAAAACACAAAAAACAGCACTTTATTTGTGGCGAAATCGAGTATTTTCTCTAAGAAAAATAGTTGGTCATCTTGCTTTGCTTCTTCTTGCCAAATCGCGCTGCTGAAAGCAAGTTCTGCAGGCTGTAGATGTGGCGGAACGCTTCTTCTGCGTTACCTTCAGCGGCAAAGAAGCGCTCCGCAAGAGCAAGGCCCGCAGCTACATCGGCAGCCTTAGGTTGCGGCTCGCCTTCAACGTCATCGTTGCTTTCCTGGGTCGCTTCCTGGGTCCAAATAATCTCTACAATTTCGCTATCTGTCAGCGCACAGCACGTTTCGACCACATTGTCTACGGCGACGTAATCTTCAAAATTGACGTCCCCGAGAGCATCACCAAAATCAGTGCCATCAAGCTCGCTTGTTGACGCTTCCTCCGCTGAAATTTCAGAGGCATCGTCCAAAGAAGCTGCCACAAAACCGCAAGCCCTGAAGCAGTTTGCGATTGTTTCTTGCTTCACACGATCCCATGCTCGCGTCAACATGTGGATGGCACTAAGCAGGCTCACCTCGTACTTTGTGGAGCCATCCATACACAAAATCGTGCGCTCGAGGAGGTGCCGCCTGTACAGGACCTTAACATTCTTGATGATGCCTTGGTCCATTGGCTGCAAAACAGCCGTTGTGTTTGCAGGCAAAAATGCGAGGCGTATTGCACTCAAGGCTGGCACATTCACGTGAGCACTGCAGTGATCGACAAGGAACAACACCTTGCGGTTCGAAGCAGCAAACTTGCGGTCCAATTTGCTTATCCAGCTCTTGAAGATTTCGGCCGTCATCCACGTTTTTTTGTTCGCCTCATAGTCCACAGGCAGCGTCTTCACGCGTTTAAAACATCTCGGCTTCGCGGCTTTCCCGATCACAAGTAACCGACATCGTTCCGTGCCAGTCATGTTTGCCGCGATCAGCACCGACACTCTCTCCTTGCTGCGTTTGCCCTCAGCATAGTCGTCGTCCTTGAATGTCAGGGTCTTCTCTGGTAGAAGCCGATAGAAGAGTGCAGTCTCATCTACATTGAAGATGTCTTCCGGTCTGTATTCGGCGAGATATTCACGCAGCTTTCCGTCCTTCTGCGTGGCGCATGTTTCCTGGTTAACGGACGCCTTTTCACCACACACGCTCTTGAAAACCAGGTCATGGCGATCTTTAAAGCGCGTCAGCCGTCCATCTGACGAAACGAAGTCATCGATCCCAAACATTGCTGCAAGCGTTCGGGCTTTCATCGCAACGATGTCTCCACTGAGAGGAAGTTTGTTGCTCCTGGCCTCCCTAATCCAAACCAGCAGAGCCTTCTCCCACTCTGGGTAAGCGCCGGTGCGCATTCGCTTCCGAGAAGTCTTGAACTTGTCGTTCTCAAATGCATCCATTATTGTGCGCTTGTTCTTGATGTAGTTTGAGAGCATGTTCGGCTTGATCCCGTACTTCCGCGCTATGTCTTGTTTGGCGGCACCTCCCTTCTCAACTTCCTTCAAAGCCTCGACTTTCGTTGCCAGGTCGAGCGTGCGATAAGAGCCACGGTTTGCCATGGCTATAAACCGCGCGACTAGGTACAGTCAATTCCGAATCACCAGTGGAACAACCTAGCCTACGAGCTTCCCGCACAAAGGCGCTCGACCAACACACGCCTCGACATACGCTGCGCATGCTGCAAGACTAATCTCGCACAATCTCGCCACTGCCAGTATGCAGCTCTGCGTGCACTTATGGCACCCGCGTGGCCTCCGCGATCAGCTCCGGCCACGCGTGGCCTCCGGCGGGAGCCGCTTCGCCTCCCGCCGGAGTTGATCGCGGAGGCCACAGCAGCCGTAGCAATGAATAATCGCACCGCTCCAAGAAGGATGGCGTTGCAGGCGGCTGCGGTGGCGATGACACCAACGTGGAGCAGAACTGTTGCAACACTTGAAAAATTGCACATTCTACCAAAGAATGACGGTCACCTCGAGGATCCCGGCTGAAAATTAACTTCCAATTAAACAATATTACTGGATGAGGACTTCGAATTATCGAGCGATTTCTTCTATAGGATTACCTGCAAAACGGACGGGACCAGCACTTCACTTCTAATTAACCAAAAATTCCAATTAAGCGGCTTCGAATTATCGGGAGTCGACTGTATTATGGTGGAGGTAATTTTAAGTCGGCAAAGGTCATGTCAGAGGAGCGTTTACCTGCTTAACCTGTACAGTAGCCCCCGCGACACGAAGCAGAGTTTCAAATCTCTCTTGACCAAGGCAACCAATCTGGCTAAGGGTGCACCGTTGCTTATTGGAGGGGACTTCAATGCACCATATCATGTGTGGAAGTATGTTTATAGCACTATTAAGGGGGAGAGACTATGGCAGCAGGCACTAGACTTGAATTTAACTCTGATTACAGACCCTTCGTATCCCACCAGATGTGGCACGTCGACATGTAGAGATTCGACACCTGATCTCACTTTTGTTCGGGGGGTGGTGGATTCGTCCTGGTCCAATTCTAATATAGATTTTGGTAGCGATCATTACATACTTATGATTACTTTGGTAGTGGCTAATAAAAAGGAGCGCACATTCAGGATGGTTGACTGGGATGCATTTAGGAAACGAAGAGCGCAGAGGATCGACGATGAGGGAAATGAGTTGACCTTGGAGCAGTGGACCAGTCAGCTTAAAAGTGACGTTGAGGCGTCCACTAGAGTGGTTCAGACCGATATTGACACTGAACACATGGATTGTCGCTTGGCGCATTTGTTGGAAGTGAAGCAGTCGATGTTAGCGAGATGGAAGGGTCAGAGATTGAATAGAAGGCTTAGAAAGCGTATAGCAGTGGTTAATCAGGAAATTGAAGACAATTGTCGGGTACTGTGCAAGCAGCAATGGGATGAGGTATGCAATTCTATTGATGGTCGCATTAAGAGGGGAGGCGCATGGAGTCTGCTCAGACATTTGCTAGATGAGACAAACACTAAATCTAATCAGAGGACTGTGATAGGTAAGCTGGTCCATCAGGCGTGTCGGGACTCCACGGAGCAGGAGTTGCTGAAGGATTTGGCTGAGAGATACCTTCCGTTGGAGACCTGGCACGATACACCTGACGTGATGTTGGAATATAGTGGGGACAAAAATGCAGCTATGGATGGGGAATTTACTGAAAGTGATATCAGGATGGCGCTGCAGAATCTTAATGGTCGATCGGCATCAGGGCCGGATGGCATTACGAATAAAATGTTACGGAATTTAGATGACGGGTCAGTTGAGTTCCTTACGCGGGAGATCAATTACCGATGGAAGGAAGCCTCCTTCCCGGAAGAGTGGAAACTTGCAACTACTGTTCTGATGCCCAAACCGGGGAAGGCCATAGGGCTTGAAAATCTCAGACCCATTTCCTGACATCGTGTTTGGGGAAAGTCGCTGAGCATGTCATTTTAAATAGGCTAACGCGTTATGTTGAGGGCAATGGGGTCTTTCCGCACTCGATGATAGGATTTCGGCCCAGCCTCTCGACTCAGGATGCTATGATCAGGATTAAGCATCAGCTACTTGACCGGCGGACTAGGGATACTAAGGCACTAATTGGACTTGATGTGGAAAAAGCTTTCGATAAAATCCGACATTCTTTCATTCTACAGGCGCTATCGGACTTGAACATGGGGCAGCGGCTTTTCCATTTTGTCAAGGCTTTCCTCATGGATAGAAGGACATGTCTCAAGTTTGGGGAGATAAAGTCGCAAGTCTTTAAATTGGGTTGCTGTGGTACTCCGCAGGGATCCATACTCTCGCCTATGTTATTCAATCTGGCGATGTCGAAGTTGGCTAATACACTGGACACTGTCCAGGATATTGGCTATTCTATCTACGCGGATGACATTACTATATGGAGTGTAGGTGGTAGTGATGGAGAGCTTGAGGCTAGGCTGCAGAAGGTGGTAACGCTTGCGGAGGAGTATCTGGCTCTCATGGGGCTCAAGTGCTCCACTAAAAAGTCGGAGTTGTTGATCTTAAAATCTAAGAAGCTAGGTCGTAGGCTGAAGGGTTGGGTACCGGAAGTTGAGCCTTGCATTAGAATTCATACTAGGGAAGGGTCGGTGATACCCAAAGTTGAAGCAATCAGGGTCCTGGGTTTTGTATTTGAAGCGAACGGGTCGAACATTAGAACCATTCAGCGTATTACCAAGAAGACGGAGGAGGCGATAAAACTTATAAGAAGGATTTCTAATAGGCATAGGGGTTTAGGAGAAGAAGGTGCGATGCACTTAGTCCACGCATTTATTATGTGTAATTTCTCGTATGTGGCAGCTATGCTAAATTGGAATGGGGGGAGAAAAATAAATTGGAAGCATTAATCAGAAAAGCCGTCAAGGCTGCGCTTGGTCTGCCTATGACTACGTCAAACGATATGTTGTTACAACTCGGTTTGCATAATACTTTAGATGAAATTGCCGAGGCTCAGCGTACTGCGCAGAGGGAGCGGTTGCTAGGTACACCAGCGAGTAGGTATATTTTAGAGTCAATTGAAGAATCGGTGGCTGTGTCGCACGATAGGGCGCCGCTACACGAGTTGAACGTGAACCTTAGGGCAAACATCATGGTTCGTCCGTTTCCGCGGAATGTGCACCCCGTCGTGCACAATGTAGGGAGGCGGGTCGCGAGAGCTAGGGCTTTGTCGCGAGAGGCAAAGGATCAGGAGGAGGAGTCTGCTTTTGTTGATGCCGCATGGATTAATGGTAAAAATGCTTATTCGGTGGTGGTGGTAGATGGCAAAGGGAGCGTTAGAAATGCTGCTTCCATTTATACCAAAGATCCGGGGGTTGCCGAACAGGTGGCAATTGCTCTAGCACTAATTGATTCAAGAAGAGTTTTGGTGTTTAGTGACTCGCGATCTGCGATTAAAGCCTTCTCGAGAGGACTTGTTGCGGAACCGGCTAACAGACTGCTGCAGGGTAGGGATATCACTTCGCATACCGTTACTTGGTTCCCGGCGCACATGGGGACAGTGGAGGGAGCCCTCATAACCTCAACGAGGTGGCGCACAGGGAGGCACGAGGATTAGTGTGCCGTGTACTCCCTGAAGGGGCTGGATCTCCCGCTCCTGAGTACAGGGACCAGCTGTTAACCTACAACGAAATTACCAAGCACTATTACCTAGGGTGCAGGGCATTCCCCCTGCCACATTCTAAATTAAATAGGCCACAGGTGGTTACATTAAGGCTTCTGCAGACACGTACGTACCCTAACCCGGTCATCATGAACAAAATTAATCCGGACTGAGGTGTTTCACTCTATTGTATTAAGTGTGGGGGTTTGCTCGATTTAGAACACATGCTATGGCGCTGCTTGGCGTTGGCCGGTGATGGTTCTCGAGGTGAACAGTGGTGGCAGCAGATGCTGCACAGTGAAGTGCTGGCGGACCAACTCAGGGCTGTCCAGAGGGCCCGTGGGACGGCAGAGGGGCTCGGCCTCTCTGTACCGACGTGGGAGCGGCCCGCATCAGTCCCAGACTGATCCCTCAGGACCTAAATAAAGTTATTCATACCATACCATACTGGCGCCGTGGTTTCAGTCATTGATGAAACAGAGTTCAAGAGCCATTTTCGTGACAGCGTGGAGCTATCGGACGTCAAGTTGTGAGGATATTTTGGTCAGGTTTCGTCAGTTTCGGGCAGAATGACGGTCAACACGGAGTTTGCGGGAAGAGCAGCGAAGTTGTTCATGGTGCCAGGCTGTGCAAATGCTCTACTTGGGCGAAATTGGGTCAGAGCATTTGATATGCCTTTAAAAGACATAGCCAAGTTTCACCAGGTGAGCAGTGCAGACGCACTAATCAGTCGTTGTGGTGTACTGTTTGCTGATGGTATTGGGACATTTAGGAGTGTGCAGGCCAGCATGCGGCCAATGTTTTGCAGACTATGCAATGTACTGTTTGAACTGCGCAATTTAGTAGAGGTAGAGCTTCAGTGGCTACAGGGAGAGGGCATCCTTAAAGCCCCTCAATTTTTCAAAAGTAGCGCCATTCTTAGATCTTTCCGCCACCCCGCTCACCCTGGCGCGTCCTCCCCACGCCTCCTGTCGCCCCAGCCTCCTCTGCTCCCCCATTGGCCAATCTGTGTCACGTGGAAGCAGGCGCCGCGCTTTAGTATATTTTTTCTTGCTACCGCGGAGCAGGCGCCGCGCTTTTGTATATTTTTTTCTTTCCAGCGCGCGCCGACCTCCATTGTTGGGCCTGCGCGACGAAAGTACGGCAGGCGCACTGACGGAATGCGTTAGCGTAATAGAATGTGTAGGGCCGAGAACTTAATTGCGATGCCATGCTGCTGCGCCTTCGGTTGCCGCAACAGACACAGCGAGGGCAAAAAGCTTTTTGCTTTGCCGTCCGGCGGGCGCAACGCAAAAAGAAGTGTGGATTCGCAGGATCGGGCGGGCTGACATCGAGGAAGTGGCAAAGAACGCACGGCTTGGTGAAGTAAGGGCCACGGCTACTCACAACCTCTTATTTTGAGCCTAGTTCACGCCTTCCGCTTCGAAAAAGTGTGTGTTCATGCTCTGCGTGGTTTTTAGCGCGGTGAATGACTTTTTTTTTTCGAATGTGCTCTCTTTGTTTCATGTAGTTTCGTCTTTTGGTGAAATGCACGCATCTGCAGCTGGCCTGTGACATTAGAGCGACTTTATTCAGGGTGCCTTTTGAGCTCCAGCACAATCTCTAGCACATTCTCGACGCTTTTGCAAGGCTCAATATGACTTAGGATGCAGTCTTTTAGCTTCGAATGTACGCCCGCCTGTATTGATTTGGTTTGTGGTGATTAACGTTTTTAACGTTCCGAAGCGACTAACGCTAGGGTGCAGGTCGTAGTGCATGGCTCCGGATAACTTTATCTAGCTCGCCTGGGGATGTTTAACGTGCACTTTGATCGTAGAGTCGTACGTGGGCCGGTAAATTCCTCGTTGGCGTTTCATAAGACTCGCGCGGGCGCGCTAGCGCTGCTTTAGAAGTTGGCACCTCGGCGCGATTGTATTTCTTCAATAAATTTTATGTACTAGTTGTAACACCTTGTCATTATTTCGTATTATTGACGGCGCCTCCTGGGCACCAAAGCGGGAACACCAAAGCTAGAACCAGGGCTGGATGGGGCTCGCCGAAGCCTGTGCATGCCAAGGGGGTATAAGATCGCGGACAGCCAATTTTGTATGCGAACACTCCCTGCGACGCCTGCATTATTGTAATGCCACGTGCTCTTCAGAGGCCTCCGTTAGCCATTACATGTGCCCTCCTGGAGCAGAACTTGTAGAAAAAAAAAAGAAATCGTCACGATTACCAAAGCACCCCACAATGAAAAAAAACGGCCCTGCTGCCAGGCATTGCTGACCGCACACAGCCGGAATGGCTGTGTGCAGTCAGCAATCTCTCACGCGCCGGCCGAACAAAAGTATCCTGCAGGTACGTAAATGAACCTACGAAACCACGTACACATACTCTCACGCTGTCAACACCTGAAACTTTCGTAATTACGCGCGTGTTTGAGTACACCGCGTGCTTGCGTCGTGTTTCAGCAACACGAACTCTCAATGACGCGCGCTTTACGCCTTAAATACGCCTTGAATAATGGTCCTTTTCGCTATTTCTTCCGCATTTCCGACACGAAATTTTAAAGGCCAATTACCAACTGACGAAGAAAGATCTCGATTGAAAAAACTGCTCCGCAGGGCTCGAACGGACTTTTCTGCGGATTGCCTCCCGTAGAGTGTTAGCCGTCGTCTGCTACGGCAGGCCCACCACCGGCGGCGCCACCGTCGAGGCCGCGCCGAGCGGAGGAGGAGGGAAGTGAATGGCGCTACTTTGGGAGATTGAGGGGCTTTAGGCATCCTGAGGCCTGTTTGGTCATAGGAATGGGCAGCGCCCATCGTGCCAGTGTTGAAAAAGGATGGTAGAGTCAGAATCTGTGGCGATTTCAAACTCGCAGACAACAAGGCTGCCATTAGTGCAGTGTGCCCAATACAGAAGCTGAACTAGGCGTTTAATTCATGTATGTAGCATGCTTGAAGCTGGCTCGTTGGCCACTGGCAATCCTCGTTGCTGGCTGCCTTCTTGCACCGTCTGTTGCTGCCGTGAGCAGTGCCACCACTGACTCGTGGTGGCAATAGTACTACAACATAACACTCTTGCATGCCTCCAGCGGCTAATCGGCTCGATCTCGCAACATGCTTTCACACTTTCTGGAATACACACTGTTTTTGTCACCGTTCCTTCTTTCCATGTCACTTTATCTTTTTTATCAGTCCTGTTGACTGATGAACCTTGTACCAACAGAGACCATGCTCCGTGAAGAGGCCACTTGCATTAACCCTTTCAGTGTATAGTTTCGTTGGAGGCTGTGCACCTGCAGATTTTTTTTTTTTTTTTCGATACTATAAAATGAACCCAACGATTTATTCATGGTTATACAGAAGGGAAGAAATGCCACAGATAATGGTAAGCGCTGTCTTACTGCGGTCCTCACAATCCTATCTGACAAAATGCATAAACACTCTCAGCACAAAATTAATAAAAGTCGAAGCAGACTCGGGAACACTGGCACTTTTTCATGGTGTCAGGATCAGAAACTGATGCAGTTAAGTTTCCTCTTCTTCGGACGACAAGCGGTCATCTCATTCCGAGCTTCGCTCATATTTGAAGTCGTCAGGTTAGCCATCGTTCCAGTCAACAGTTGAATGTGCCCCATGAGCAGCCATCTCAAAGCGATCACACAGCTGCGCTATACGGAGCAGCACTTTCGTTTATTCCAACTCGATCAGACAAAGCAGAGATTACAAGATAGAAAAATAGTTCAACAAATGAGAGATACGACTGTGGGCATAGTCATACTGGAGAATGCACACCGGCGAAAGGAGCAGCCTCGTCGCTGTAAAGGACCTGTATTGAAGATAGCAGAAGAGGAGAAAAAAAAATTGAAGGGGCCCTTAGTTATCCCTCCGTGGACGAATGTGAAAGCATTGTGACTACTGTGCAATGCCCATGCTTTTTCAGTCGGCTTAATTTAACTTCGCCTTAATTAATACCGAAGGTTGTGGGTTCGACTCCCACCAAAGGTCGAGGGTTTGAGTACCTTAATTAACTGTGTCTTAAATAACACTGAAGTCAGTGGGTTCGAATCTCATCAAAGGTTGGGAGTTTGAGCACGTTAATTAAGTATCATAATTAACTGTACTGTAAATAGCTTCATCTTAATTAACACCAGAGGCCGTAGGTTCGACACACACCAAAGGTCATGGGTTCGAGTCCCTAAGTTAACTTTATCTTAAATAACTGTTCCTTAATTAACACCAAAAGTCATGGTTTGAACTCCCACCAAAGGTCGATGGTTTGTAGCTTTTTTGGACCATCAGGTGGTCACGCCAATGCTGAATTTTCCGCCTCATGCGCCATATCGGGGGCGAGCTCCACCACTGGAAAAGCTGATGCAACCGCCGGCGTGACGTGGCATGAGGGATCACGTGGACACAGCAGCCGCGTCAGCTGCTTCAGAGGCACCGAAGCGAGCTGAAAACGAAAGTTTAAAGTCCCAGCTGCGCTGTGGTTCTGATTAAGTTGTGAATCTTCACCGCCTTGGGTGTCTGCTTGGCAACATTTGAAAGTACTATAATAGGTAGTGGCTGCCTTTGGAGGTGTGCAGCATGGTAGGCTACTGCTTGATGCCGCAGTGCCGGACGTACGCAACGGAGCCCGGTGTCAGCCTTATTCACACGTAGCCGCAGGACAAGGAGCTGCGTGAAGCTTGGCTTGCGAAACTTAGAACCAGCAGACAGCCATCGGCTGCAACTCGGGTGTGCAGCAAACACATACGCAAGGAAGATTTCTGCTACGGCACCGGGACTGCAATGTTCGGTGAGTAGCAGAAAACACGTACGGAGACGCTGATGGTTTGGTCTATGAACTTGTTAATGCTAGATACTGGCAAGTTCACTGCAACGGAACAGGTGCGGTAAGACGCACATTTAAAAAAGGCATGGCACATGGTCATGTTTGTGTTATGAATTAATGTACTGCATTACGAAAAAGAAACAGCAGGAAATCGCACGCTGAGAAGACCGATAAACATACAGTGCGACGCAAAATAATATTGAAACGTCCAACAATTTAGAAAAAAGGGATTGAATCCTCGCGACGGCACATCACAGTCCCCATAGGCGTCGAAGTCTTTATAACGAAATTATTTTTGAACAGTTCTGATAGCGTCCAAGCAACAATAATTGCTTGTGTACGGTCAAGTGCTCATATTCTGCAGCCTAAAGCTCGCGGCACGGTGTGAAAACGCCCTCGCAGTGAAATTATAACATTATGCGCGGACATGCATGCAAGGCGTGCAGTCAGTCGCTGCGAACCTGTGCGATCGCTGCATGGAGATTTGATTCTGTTGTGCTTCATTCGATTATACAGACTGCCCACTATAAAAACATATTTCATGTAGGGGTAGTTTGCTCTGTGCTTTTGCCTACCTTTCATGCAAACAGCCGGTTCGGGAGACTCCATCGCTGCGACCGTGCGCAGTGGCGTTCACTCTATGTATTTGGTAAAGAGATAACATCTGGGAACAATTCTGTGCTTACCGTTTGCCGAAGATTATTATTTTGACAGTAAAAAATTTCCCTCGTTTTGACAGTACTTACAAAAATCTCCAGCAGGGCTGCCATGTGGTGTTTTTATTGAGCGCCGTAAGCCAAACCTATGAGGCGCGCACCGTGTTATCCCTCATACTACTCAAGGGAGGCACTTCCGACAGATGCCAACTCCGTAAGTCCTCGCCCCCAATAATGCTTTCGCATTAAAGCAAAAAAAGAAAAAAGATACCTTCCATAAACGTACCACAAAGGGCATGTGCATATAAAAGTTGTGCTACAGTGCAAACTATGTTATTATTATTATTATTATTATTATTATTATTATTATTATTATTATTATTATTATTATTATTATTATTATTATGTGTTTTGAAAACGTGTGTACATTTGACAGGAAAGCGAGGAGCAGGCTGGCGCTGTCCACCAGCAGGGGCACAACTGTTCCTGCCTACTCTTCAGCAAGGAAGTTACAGAAACACAGAAATGGAAGATAGGAAGGAGGGGAGGAAAGATTCCAATTATGTTTTGCTTATAGGTATAATGCAGTAATTGTTTGCGTAGAAAATATGCGACGTGGATTGCTGTGTTCTCACATCCATGTATGGAAGGTGCCATATTTGACTGATCTTTACTGGCATGGTGTGGGCTCATTCTCTTCAGCGTAGGCAACCTCTAGATGTTGCACCTTTCCCAAGCCAAGGGGGCCGACAAAATTTTACTTTAGTAAGTGTCATCACAGATCATTAAAATGTGAATTTAATGTTCAAGCTATAGTGAACGGCAAATAACTTAATGAACAGCCATTCTGGTAGTTATATCAGTGTTAGGGAACACATTTGAGCAGCTGCTTTCACTAGGGGTATGCGAATGTTCGATTTCAAATCGAATTGAGAATGCTAATATAATTTGATTTGCAACTCAAATATTTAGCATTGAATTTTTAAAGTATTCGGCATATTTGGTGACTGATCCTGCCGTGGTCGATGCTTTGACACACACAGCATTCCTACCGCGCGTGATGTCTGTCATTACAAGGTTCAACCAGGATGACTGGATCGATTGAAACAATTAATGCTACACAAACAGAGGGAACAACAAAAGCAGCCCATGATGTGTAGTGAAGATCAGGCCGATTAGCCATCGGAAGGCACACTGATCATATTAGGTAAGCGTGTTCAGTGCTCCCGCACGCATATTCGTGCAGTTCATGATCTTCTGCCCACATGCGAACACACTGACAAATTTTGCACATGTGCTCGCAGTTGTTGCCAGCCAGTCAACCGGGAACCAGAGTGCCGCTTCAACAGCCGTCAATCTAGCCCTATGCGTGATCTCACAACCAATCACAGTTGAGCCATCAATAGGAACATAATAGCTACAAGATTTCTGCAGCAGTTTGCCGCTTGTTATCACATTGGCTGGCGATGAATTTTCGTCATGGCCACACTGCCTAGCCTGTTGTTAAGCCTAATTGAAGCTGCATCATTGGGTGTCGGCAACTAAAGTTATGGTTACAAAATTAATGCAGGTCTAGTTGTGGTCACACTGCCCTCAGAAAGCCGACAAACCACCTCACCAACGAACATGAGTACACGGGATGACCATTGCATGTTGATGGCTATCGTCTTTGTAGAATACTGTACGGTGGCCTCTCATGAAGCTGATGGGCTGCAGTTTTGAATGCCCAGTGGAGCAACCTGGTGACGAAAAAAGAAGTTGGCTGAGTAGTTAGGCCTAATAGTCCGTTATGCCTAATTGCAGCTGCATGTCAAGTGCCGTGACTAAAGCTAGTTTCATACCGAATCAATGCAGATCTAGTCACAGCGGTTGCATAACCCTCAGGAAGCTGATAAACCGGCTCGCCAACGAAACTGAGTGTACGGGATGACCGTCATTCACGGCCACCATCTTTGTGGAACACCGCACGGTGGCCCCTCGTTCCGAACACCGTTTGTAGGTGCACAGTGATCTCTTTTCGTAACTTCGAGAGGCCCGTCACAAGACTAGCCTTGGATTTACATGGTGGACTTTAAAATATTGTTACGGAAGGATGAACGAAGAGAGAAAGAAGATTGCGAGACGCTGGCAGCTGCGAGTTGTTAGTGGTCAGCCATCTTAACTACTCAGACTCATTTTGTATATATATTGTAAATATAATCTTCTATACTCCCAACATCCCCATAACATATTGGTGAGAGGTGCAGGGTACCATGGCTGGAAACGAGCTCCACAGTGGATGTCGCATCACCGTCCGCACCATGAATGACAGTGAGCACTCGGGATCAACGTCGTTGCCACCTTCTACGTCACATGCTACGTCGCTGTCACCTTCGGTTGGCATTGTGCAACTCGAGGATCCTGTAACTTTCTGCGGGACCGATGGCGCTGACGTTGAAGAGTGGGTGGCCATGTACGAACACTTGAGTGGAATCGACAGATGGGACCCTTCGCTTATTCTAGCTAACCTGTTGTTCTACCTAAGAGGCACGGCAAGGTGTGGTACGAAAACCACGAAGAGGAGCTAACTAGCTGTGACCAATGCAAAGAGAAATTGACGGAGTTGTTTGGCAAACCAGCCGGCCGTAAAATTGCCACAAAGCAGGAACTGGCTTCCCGTGCCCAATCCCCCACGGAGTCCTATGTCTCGTACATCCAGGACGTGCTGCCACTTTATCGAAAGGCCGATCACAACATGACAGAAGCTGAAAAGGTCAGGTACGTGCTTAAGGGCATTGCTGATGACGTGTTCAATCTGCTCGTGTGCAAAAGCTGCTCTACAGTTGCAGCAATCATTAAAGAATGCCGACAATTCGAGCAGTCCAAAAGCCTTGCAACCATTCGCCAGACTTTCCAATACTGCTGCAACATCGACATGTGAAGATCAACCCGCACAGCAGCATGCATCGCCTCAGAGGACGTGGTGCGAATCGTTTGATGTGAACTGGATGCGATGGCACCCGCAGCTTTCTGTTCACATAGCCATGATGCTACCACATTTTCAGTTCCTCTCGTACAAGCTATCGTTCGCCAGGAACTTGAAAACATTGGTTTACATTCTGTGTGTGCTGTCGCCCATCCCAGAGCTAACGAACGCCCTTCTACTATTTTTGCTCCACCCCGATGCTTCTCTTCATCATCATCATCACCACCATCAGCCTCATTACGCCCACTGCAGGGCAAAGGCCTCTCCCATACTTCTCCAACAACCCCAGTCATGTACTAATTGTGGCCATGTCGTCCCTGCAAACTTCTTAATCTCATCCGCCCACCTAACTTTCTGCCGCCCTCTGCTACGCTTCCCTTCCCTTGGAATCCAGTCCGTAACTCTTAATGACCCTCGGTTATCTTCCCTCCTCATTATGTGTCCTGCCCGTGCCCATTTCTTTTTCTTGATTTCAACTAAGATATCATTAACTCGCGTTCGTTCCCTCACCCAATCTGCTCTTTTCTTATCCCTTATCGTTACACCCACCATTCTTCTTTCCATAGCTCGTTGCGTCGTCCTCAATTTAAGTAGAACCCCTTTCATAAGCCTCCAGGTTTCTGCCCCGTAGGTGAGTACTGGTAAGACACAGCTATTATACACTTTTCTCTTGAGGGATAATGGCAACCTGCTGTTCATGATCTGAGAATGCCTGCCAAACGCACCCCAGCCCATTCTTATTCTTCTGATAATTTCCATCTCGTGATCCGGATCCGCCGTCACTACCTGCCCTAAGTAGGTGTATTCCCTTACGACATCCAGTGCCTCGCTACCTATTTTAAATTGCTGTTCTCCTCCGAGACTGTTAAACATTACTTTAGTTTTCTCCAGATTAATTTTTAGACCCACTCTTCTGCTTTGCCTCTCCAGGTCAGTGAGCATGCATTGCAATTGGTCCCCTGAGTTACTAAGCAAGGCAATATCATCAGCGAATCGCAAGTTACTAAGGTATTCTGCATTAACTTTTATCCCCAATTTTTCCCAATCCAGGTCTCTGAATACCTCCTGTAAACATGCTGTGAATAGCGTTGGAGAGATCGCATCTCCCTGCCTGACGCCTTTCTTCATTGGGATTTTGTTGCTTTCTTTATGGAGGACTACGGTGGCTGTGGAGCCGCTATAGATATCTTTCAGTATTTTTACATACGGCTTGTCTACACCCTGATTCCATAATGCCTCCATGACTGCTGAGGTTTCGACAGAATCAAATGCTTTCTCGTAATCAATGAAAGCTATATATAAGGGTTAGTTATATTCTGCACATTTCTCTATCACCTGATTTATAGTGTGAATATTGTCTATTGTTGAGCAGCCTTTATGGAATCCTGCCTAGTCCTTTGCTTGACAGAAGTCTAAGGTGTTCCTGATTCTATTTTCCATTACCTTAGTAAATAGTTTGTAGGCAACTGACAGTAAGCTGATCGGTGTATAATTTTTCAAGTCTTTGGCGACCCCTTTCTAATGGATTAGGATTATGTTAGCGTTCTTCCAAGATTCCGGTACGCTCGAGGTGATGAGGCATTGAGTATACAGGGTGGCCAGATTCTCTAGAACAATCTGCCCACCATCCTTCAACAAATCTGCTGTTACCTGATCCTCCCCAGCTGCCTTCCCCCTTTGCATAGCTCCCAAGGCTTCCTTTACTTACTCCGGCGTTACCTGTGGGATTTTGAATTCCTCTAGACTATTCTCTCTTCCATTATCCTCGTTGGTGCCACTGGTACTGTAGAAATCTCTATAGAACTCCTCAGCCACTTGAACTATCTCATCCATATTAGTAATGATATTGCCGGCTTTGTATCTTAACGCATACATCTGATTCTTGCCAATTCCTAGTTTCTTCTTCACTGCTTTTAGGCTTCCTCCGTTCCTGAGAGCACGTTCAGTTCTATCCATATCATACTTTATGTCAGCTGTCTTACGCTTGTTGATTAACTTCGAAAGTTCTGCCAGTTCTGTTCTAGCTGTAGGGTTAGAGGCTTTCATACATTGACGTTTCTTGATCAGATCTTTCATCTCCTGCAATAGCTTACTGGTATCCTGTCTGAGTTACCACCGACTTCTATTGCACACTCCTTAATGATGCCCACGAGATTGTCGTTCATTGCTTCAACACTAAGGTCCTCTTCCTGAGTTAAAGCCGAATACCTGTTCTGTAGCTTGATCTGGAATTCCTCTATTTTCCCTCTTACCGCTAACTCATTGATCGGCTTATTATGTACCAGTTTCTTCCGTTTCCTCCTCAGATCTGGGCTAATTCGAGTTCTTACCATCCTATGGTCACTGCAGCGCACCTTGCTGAGCACGTCCACATCTTGTATGATGCCAGGGTTAGTGCAGAGTATGAAGTCTATTTCATTTTTAGTCTCACCGTTCGGGCTCCTCCACGTCCACTTTCAGCTATCCCGCTTGCGAAAGAAGGTATTCATTATGCTCATATTATTCGCTTCCGCAACCTCTACTAATAACTCACCCCTGCTATTCCTAGCTCCTATGCCATATTCCCCCACTGCCTTGTCTCCAGCCTGCTTCTTGCCTACCTTGGCATTGAAGTTGCCCATAAGTATGGTGTATTTTGTTTTCACTCTACCCATCGCCGAGTCCACGTCTTCATAGAAGCTTTCGACTTCCTGGTCATCATGACTGGATGTAGGGGCGTAGACCTGTACAACCTTCATTTTCTACCTCTTATTAAGTTTCACAACAAGACCTGCCACTCTCTCGTTAATGCTATAGAATTCCTGTATTTTACCAGCTATATTCTTGTTAATCAGGAATCCGATTCCTAGTTCTTGTCTCTCCACTAAGCCCCGGTAGTACAGGACGTGCCCGCTTTTTAGCACTGTATATGCTTCTTTTGGCCTCCTAACTTCACTGAGCCCTATTATATCCCATGTACTGCCCTCTAATTCCTCCAATAGCACTGCTTGACTCGCCTCACCAGATAACGTTCTAGCGTTAAACGTTGCCAGGTTCATATTCCAATGGCGACCTGTCCGGAGCCAGGGATTCTTAGCACCCTCTGCTGCGTCGCAGGTCTGACCGCCGCCGTGGTCAATTGCTTCGCAGCTGCTGGGGACTGAGGGCCGGGGTTTGATTGTTGTGCTCATATAGGAGGTTGTGACCAAGTACTGCACCAGGGTGGCCAATCCTGCTCTGGTGAGGGAGTGCGTTACCGGTTCTGGTTACCGGGATCAGGCCACACTCCAGGCCTGTTTATGCAATTTTATCAACATGCGGATTTTTTTTTAATCCGGTGGAAAATTGCTCGGCACCGGCATTTGAACCACGGACCTCTTGCATGCGAGGCGGGTGTTCTTACCTCTATGCCACCGCTGCTTCTCTTCACGTTATCGCAACCCGACGGAGTGGAGAACTGCGGACGACCAGCCGATATGTTTCACCTGTCGCCGCGTTAGTCATGTCGCCCGATACTGTCACAACTGTCGCAACAATACTTTGGCCCTCAAAACCTCGCACGCCAACCAACCTGAGCCGTTTTGATGGAAATGCCCGCAATGTTTCGCCCACCGCCAACTATAACAGTGCTTACAACTCTGCTAGGAACACGTGGTACAGCAGCTCACCATCTCTGCGTGGACACAAGTCTCGTTCACCGCAAACACGTCACCCGTCTTCCCGTTCACCGCAGCCACGTTGCCTTTCATCCCCTGTGGCGTTTGGCCACACCCTTTCAGAAAACTAAGAAATGCAGCCCTCGGAAGTGGTGCTGCATTGCCTACTACCGCAGCAAATCCTCTGTCTGTGCCCACAAGGAGAAGTGTAATAGACGTTAAAATAAACGGCGTACCTGTTCAAGCACTCGTCATCACTGGAGCCCATGTATCTGTGATGAGTGCTAGCCTACGCAGACGTTTAAGGGGGGACGTGGCTTTGAAAGTCAGCTTCATTATTTCTTCATGAATTTTGAGGAAAATTGGCACAAATGTTTAGAATGGCTCCCTGATGCTTCCACAAAGGTTTCACAGCGATATCTTGAGAACATTTTATTGAATTTTATTGAGCAGAATTTTTCTCCCTCTTACTTTCTGGAGAGCCTGGGGAACTTAAAGAATGTGATAGAAGGCTTGTTAAGTATTGACTGCATAGCTAAATGCGTGCTGAAAATCGTGACATTCTTCCATTTTTTTTTTTTTCGCAACACAAATTTTTTTGAGTGCCATATTTTATGTTACCTTCACATCAAGCACACTTTCAGGATAGACAAATATCCATATCGTAAACTTACAAAGGGTCAAGATAAGAAAGCAAGAATGTCACGACCTGCACTGCAGCCCAAGGAACGTGACAAAAAAAACATGGAGTCAGAATATGTTAAACGGTAACAAAGAAATCAGCTCCAGGAACTGAGCAGAAAGGCAGAAAAACAGTTTTGAGAGAACGGCTCTCAAAGCTTCACCTTCTATTCAGTTCTCTAAAAGGCACCAAATTTGTAGTCTTTGGCTTGTTTTGTGATGTGAGGCTTCTTGTACATGTGGCCTCTGCTTCCCCTCCCCCTTTTCTTTTTATAGAGCATTCTTTGCTGCGTTTTCTCTACAAAGAGCATGGTGCCTAGGTTTCAAACCAAGTGACGTGCAGAACTTTGTGTGGGCATGAATATAGTTCCAGTGTACATTCAGGCAGTCTGTACCTGCAGGCTGCCCTATTGATAGCAATCTCCAGTGCAGTCAGGGAGGCTTTTTTTTTTGTAGAATTTACCATGTTACTTAATGAAGGCTCTGAGTGTCAGCAGCCTCCCAAGTCATCTTTACTTGACAATGGCTGTAGAACTTAGAATCAGAGAGCCAGTGAAAGATTTGTCGACTCGAGGAGTTGACACTCGACGCGCTTATTCGCGCAGTCGGAGGTGCTGATGCACTAAATGCTTAGGTGAGGGTCCGAGAAGTCCGCGTGCGACGTGCATGATCGCCGAGTCAGAGACTCCCTATACACGAAATGCTTATCCGTGTGCCCGAGGATTGCCTGCGCGATGTGCTTCGTCGCGAATTCCGAAACACCGAGTGCTGAAAGGCTTAGCCGCATGTCCAAGGATTCTGCGCGTGAATCTTGGTCGCGAAGTCCGCGTCGCCGATGCTCGGAATGCTTAGCCGCGAGTCTGAAGCATCCACAAGCATAGGGATTAGCCACACTACTGCAATGTCCGCGTAGCGCCCGTTTTGACACATCGAGGTTGCGGCGAGTGGAGACATCCAGACTCGCAAGGTGCAAAGAGCCGAGCAGACGACGCAAGCGCCGCCAGACCAATGGCGAACCGCGCTGGAGTCAAGTGGCGGGCGCGACCAATCGCAGAATCAGCCACGACCTTCAATCATTTGCTTTTTGTGCGCTTGTTTCTGTATGGAGGAGATCGCTGAAGCGGCATATTTGAAGACGGAGAAACGCGCTTTCCAACGAGACCAAGATGGCGGCGCTCGGTCGCGCCGTTTTTGAAATATTGTGGCTTGAAAAACGCTGTTCTTTCTTGATTTCCGCAAGATTTTTCGACACCTTCGCTGATAAAACGAATTTTTTAGAGCACTTCTAGGTGGTTTACAGCGATGATATTTGGGTATCAGATAGAAAAAGGTTATAGAAACTGAAAATGTGATTTTCAAAAAATCAATTTTTTGGTAATTTTTCGCGATGTGAAAGCCGCGTCCCCCCTTAAAAAGAAGGTTTTCACCCCAGCAGCTGCCCGAGCGCTTCATATGGCCGACGACGGCATGTTGATTGTTCTTGGAATGTGTACTGCGCGTTTAATTATAGCCAGCCACCCTACTTCTGTTCTCTTTGCTGTGATCGACAACTGCCCTCACCACGTTATCCTTGGATTGGATTTTTTATCCACTCATTCTGCTCTCATCAACTGCGTGACTGGCGTTCTTAGGTTGGAACTCTCCAAGCACTGCCCCACCGCAGTTGTGCTCGCTTCACGATGTGCGTCTGTCACCCGAGTCAGTTACTTACGTCACTTTGACCGCCCAGCCACAGGTTCCTGACAGGGAATATGTGCTTCGCCCCATCATCGACGTCCTTTTGAACCGGAACGTTGCTGTTCCGCATAAGCTGGTCACTGTTACTAACAACGACGACGCTCTACCGCTTCTGAATTTCAGCTTGTGCCCTCAAGTGATTCCGGCCGGCATGTTCTTGGCCAGTGTTTCTAGTGGTTCCGAATTTGACATTGAGTGTCTGAATGCCGAGATTGGCTTCTTAGCGCCAATTGCAGCTGACAGCTCTGGTTCCTTAACGGAAGACTTCGCGAAAATGATTGCGCCTGACCTCACCTCTCCACAGGCCACAGATGTACGACTCCTGCTTGAGTCGTACAGTGACACCTTTTATTTCGGAGACAGGCCTTTAGGCCCAACATCGCTTGTTCACAACCGTATAAACACTGGAGATACTAATCCTATTCGTCGGCGTCCCTATGGTGTATCACATGCTGATCGTCAAATCATCGAATCAGAAGTGGACAAAATGCTCCGCAAAGGGGTCATTGAGCCATCAGTCAGCCCTTGTTCTTTGCCTGTCGTCCTTGTGAAAGACAAAGATGGTACTTGGCGTTTTTGCATCGATTATCGCCACTTAAACAAGATCACGCGCAATGACGTCTACCCACTACCACGCATCGATGACGCCTTGGACTGCTTGCACGGAGCTAAATACTTCTCATCCATCAATATTCGATCAGGCTAGTGGCAGATTTCAGTTGATAAAATGGACCGCGAGAAGACGACCTTCATCATGCCGGGTGGCTTATATCAGTTCAAAGTCATGCCCATTGTCCTATGCAATGCTCCTGCGACATTTGAACGTATGATAGGCTCTCTTCTGCGAGGCTACAAATGGACCACCTGTTTTTGTTACCTTGACAATGTTATTCTTTTTCCTCCCACGTTCGGCAGCCAACTTACCCGACTCGCTGCAGTTCTTTCTGTCTTCCGAAAAGCCGGTCTTCAACTGAACTCCACTAAGTGTCAATTCAGGCACCGTCAGATTACATTGGACACCTCGTTGACGCATCCGGTGTCCAACCAGGTCCTGAAAAAGTTCGCGCCGTACACAGTTTCCCTGTGCCACGTTCTGCTTCTGACTTGCGCTGCTTCGTTGATCTGTATTCTTACTTTTGCCGTTTCATCAAAAACTTCACCGACATTGCTCGGCCTTTGACAGATCTTCTAAAGAAGAACACGCCATTCTGATGGGTCCCGGAGCAGGCTCGTGCGTCTGCCGCTGTCATCGGGTTTCTGACCACCCCTCCCATACTTGCCCACTTTGATCCATCTGCACCGACCGAAGTCCACACTGACGCAAACCGCCATGGCATCGGTGCTGTTCTCGCCCAACAACAGAATGGTACCGAGTGCGTGATAGCTTACGCCAGCCGCCTGCTGTCACCTGCCAAGAGAAATTACTCCATCACCTCGCGGGAGTGCTTGGCTTTAGTTTGGGCTGTCGCCAAGTTCCGGCCATATTTGAACGGCCGCACATTTTCGGTCCTTACAGACCACCACGCACTCTGATGGCTGTCTTCCCTCCGGGACCCGACAGGACGGCTTGGTCGCTGGGCTGCTGGGCGCTGGGCATCACGCATGTCACCGGATCCTGCTGCGCATGATCCGGTGACCTGCGTGATGCCTTTTACTGACATGATCGACATGCGCGCTGAACAACAACGCGACGCAGCCTTACAGTCCATCATCACCAGAGTGCAATCTGGCAGCACCGACGGCATGTGCCGCATGTTCGTGCTGCTCGACGCCATCCTCTACAGCCGCAATATCAATCCTGATGGCCCTGAGTTGCTCCTTGTCCTTTCTCGTCATCTGCAATCTATCGTTCTCGAACAACTTCACGATGCACCGACGGCGGGATACCTTGAAGTTTTGCCTACGTACAACCACATACGACGCCGGTTCTTCTGACCGGGTCTCTACCGCTCCGTGCGTCGTTATGTCGCAACTTGCAAATTGTGTCAGCGCCGGAAGAAACCTCCCCTGCCACCTGTCGGACGACTCCATCCAATTGAAGTTCCCTCTGAACCGTTCTTTTGGGTAGGCCTTGACCTGCTTGGCCCTTTTCCGTCTAAGAATAGAGGGAATAAGTGGATCGCCGTCGCTACTGATTACGCGATAACAAAGACGTTGCCGACTAGTTGCGCAACAGACGTCGCCGATTTTCTCCTTCACTATGTCATTCTCCAGCACAGTGCACCTCGACGTTTAGTTGCACACCGCGGCCGCTCAATCTTGTCTCGAGTTGTGGACGACCTCCTCTGCTCTTGTGCCACTGAGCACAAGCTATCCACTGCCTACCACCCACAAAGGAATAGTCTTATGGAACGTCTCAACCGAACACTCACAGAGATGCTGTCAACGTACGTTTCCAACGATCACCGCGACTGGAACGCCACGCTGGCCTACGTGACATTCGCGTATAACTCGTCCTGACATTACACAGCAGGATATTCACCCTTTTATCTTTTGTGTGGTCCCAACCCCACATTGCCCTTTGACACCATCCTACCTTCTGTGCCCCGCGTTGCCACTGAGTACGCTTGCAAAGTCAGCGATCGCGCTTACATGGCCCGTCAAATCGCCTGATCTCGCTTATTAGCCTCACAGCATCTGCAGAAAAAGCGTTACGACCAGTGCCATCAGGATGTTCAGTTTGCCCCAGGTGCTTGGGTGCTGCTTTGGTCACCATGTCGTCAGGTCGGCCTCTCCCAGAAGCTTCTCTCGCGCTACATAAGCCCTTATGAAGTCCTACGTCAAGCTAATGACGTCAATTACGAGATCGCACCGTTACAGTTTGATCCATCCTCAAGTCCGCCGCCTGTTCATGTCGTGCACGTTTCGCAGCTGAAGCCATACTTAGCTCGTAGTTCTTCTTCTACCATTCACAAAGGCAGCACTTCACCACCCGGGGGTCCTGTTACGGAAGGATGAACGAAAAGAGGAAGAAGATCGTGAGGCGCTGGCAGCTGCACGTTGTTGGTTGTCGGCCATCTTAACTACTCAGACTCATTTTGTATATATATTGTAAATATAATCTTCTATACTCCCAACATCCCCGTAACAATATCATGTGACTAGCATGCTGAGACGGAAAAAGGGGGGGGGGGGACATTGCGTCAACTTGCTTTGAGCCTCCCAATTTGAGCACTCTTTACCATCAACACCAACCACGATTGACAAGCGTGGCATGAATGACTGTGTGGAGCAATGCCAAGTGACGTGATGCACCTACCCCGCTTTTGTCTGCCATAGATTGGCCTTAATGAACTGGCAATGAACCACAGAAACTGCCTGCCATAAAGATGGAAAAAGCTTCGCGTTTTCTGGAAGAAAATTGGAAAGCGATACTTCTTCAGCAATAGAAAATTTCTAATAAGCACTGTATGACCCACTATTCAAGAGACACTAAAGGCAAATACAGTGCAGTCCACTTATAGCGATACCACGTATAACAATATATCGGTTACACCGATGGGTCAAGGTCACAGTGTCATTTTATGCATTAGGTCTGTGGGGGGAAAAACCATATGTAAGGATAGGTTATTCACCGCATATTCGATATAACAATTAAAATTCTGCCATCAGGACAGCATTTGCCATGCAGAATAATCCTGACATTTGCGTTGCTTGGTTTCCCTGAAACAAGTGATGCCAAAATGGGGCAATGTTCACCTGTGCGAGTTTGTATCTGCCGCCATTATGACGCAGTGCGTTCCAACCCGCCCGTACCACCCACTCACCGGAGAGCATCGTAAGTTGGCGCAACGCGGCATAAAATGGCGGCAGCTGCTTCATGTCTTTGCGCATCGCCCACAATCGCACCGAAAGAGAGAGAAAGAAAACGAGAAAAAAAAAAAGGTAAAAAAAAAGCGGCACGGTGGCGCCCATCCCCCAACTCAGTTTCTCTCGCAGCGAGTACAGTAGTAGCTTCACAGCTGAAACCACCGAAGCAGCGGACAGCACAGTTCGAAGATGGCGCCAGCAAAGCGTAAAGCTATGTCGCTTGACACGAAGATGCAAATTTTACTGGATTTTCAACACTGCTTCAAGGTGAGCGCCCTCATGAAGAAATATGAGCCCGCTCAGTTGACAATATCTACAATTCTGAAAACCGGGAGCACCGCAATTGGGAAGGCGGGAAGTATTAGTGGCCATGCTGTTCAGTGGACAAGGGTTGGGGACCCTTTGTATGCCGATGTGGAAGAGTCTCTTTCCCAGTGGTTTATCACAACCCATGCATAATGTGCCAATCAGTGGGCCAATACTTGCTGCCAAAGCGAAAAACTTAACGTTTCCTCTGGGACAGCCAAATTTTTTGCCTGGAGGAGGCTGGATTCAGCGTTTTAAAAAGCGGCATTGCATCGTGTTTAAAGATGTAGTAGGGGAAGCGGTGTCCTTGGATATGCAGGTGAAGCAGCAGTGGCTACTGTCAAAGCTGCCTGGTGTGTTGGAGCGTTACGCAGACAAGTATATTTACAACTGTGACAAAACTGCTCTTCTTTTTCAAATGTTGCCGTCGAAGATGCACACTTTTAAAGGAGATACATGCCCCGGCAGGAAGCACTCTAAACTTGGGGTGACTGTGTTGCTGTGAGTTAGCATGGTCGGCAGCCATCACCTCAGGCCTTTCATTATCGGGCGATCCAAGAAGCCAGCATGCTTCAAGAATCGGCACATCACCCTCGCAGCAATAAGAAGGGGTAGATGACCCGTGGCTTGTTCAAGGAGTTTCTGCTCGAGTTGGACAGCATAATTGAAAGTCAAGGAAGAAGAGTAGTGTTGTTACTGGACAACTGTAGCGCACACAGCGTTAACCCGAAGCTAACATCGGTCGAATTGATCTTTCTGCCTCCCCACATGATGGCAGATAGCAGCCATTGGACGCCGGCGTGATAGCCAAATTTAAGGCTTTATATTGGTGGCAAGCTAGAATGGCAAATCTTATTAATTTACCGCACAGCTCCTGTCACGTTGGGCCATACAGACGGGCCCCCTGAGCTGAAAATCAGACTTTTGAAGGCCGTGCACTTTGTCTATGGTGCGTTGTATGAGGTAAAGCAGTCCACCATACAAAACTGCTTCAGAAAGGCGGGCTTTGTGCGCCAGGACGAACCTACCTCCCCTACTGATAGCAAGACCAACACGGTGGATGCTGCCGAATTAACCAAGCTCTGGGAGCATGTCGCTAGTGGTGACGTAGGTGGTGAGTTGATTGAGGAGTCCTTGACTGCAGACAGTGCTGCCTCGTTCTGTGATGAGATCACCGACGAGGTGATCGCCAAAGGTGTGTTGTCATGACAGACGCAGTGTTGTGGGACAGTGGCTACGGCAGCAGCGACAGTGACGAGATTAACAGTGGCTCCTTGACCCCGACCTCGATAGCCACTCAAAGTGCATTGTTGTCGATTGACTCCTTAATTAATTTTATGCATTCCAAAGGATTTCCACCTGTGTTTGCGCAGCAGCTGGAAGCTATGCATACCACGGTTGGGAAGCTGAAACTGCACAAAAGCAAGTGCAGATGTCTGATTTCAGTGTGCCTAACGCTTGACTGGACGTTTGGTGCTAGAAATAAAGTTTTGTTTTTCACAGATTACTTTCTACAACATCTATTATTTAGTGCGAGTGGCGAATTTGGCTTCAGAGCTAGAGGTACATTTGTAGGCTTTTTTTTTTTTTTTTTTACGGCAGTCCAGATATAGCGATCATCGGTTATAACGATCATATTTTTCGTATTTCTCGATATTGTCATAAGTGGACTGCACTCAGATTATCAAAATTTGGTGTCCCCCCTTAATAGGACTAGAGCATACTATAAATCTACATTCCTATTTGCCAGAGTTACTGTTAGCTAGTAAGAATTTTGTTAAGTAATATGATTAGCCTCCTGAGCATGTGCAACACTGTTTTTACATGATACTAGTAAGCATAAAAGCTTTTGTTAAGTTTTCTGATATTTAGTATTTGATTTAATGTTTGTCTTTTTTTCTCAATTCGATATTCGATTCAAAGTCTATGCAATATTCGCACATGCTTACTTTTCAGACTAGCATGGAATACAGTCGACGATCGAAAATTCAGACTCCACGGGGAACGTAGATAAGTCTGAACTATCGAATGTTTGAAAAAACCAATGTATCTAAAGGCGATCACCTTATTTTATGTTTTAAGGCCCCTGTGCACGGAACAAGTGGTCGATGTGTTGCTGCACGCACTTCCACTTTTGTGGAACCAAGTGGGCCTGTATTTCTGCCAGTTTTAAGTTTCGCTGTACGCCGATGCAAGGACTGCAAAGGCTTGAGTCAGATCCGCATGTGGAAGGCTCTGGAGCACACGGCACATCATCATCCAGGTCAGAGTTACTGTTTGACAGTGGGAGAACGTGCTAGATTATTTCGTCATCATTCAGTTCAGCACACACACAAAAAATCCATTGTCGATGTCTGCAAAGTCGTCAGATCTAACGGCGGCAGAAATCAGCACACCGCAGCCTAGCAGGTCACCAATGATGTCCGCATTTAAGATCATTGTGGTAGGCAGCAGTTCAGCCTCTTCAGTTGCGGCGTCTGGCTCATTTGGACTGGGACTCGAGGCTCGTTTGGAGTTGAACTGCGGGGGCACTGTTGGTTACATTTGACACAGCGTATAAATAACTTCATGAGAAAGGCTTGTTGGAGTCAGCAGAGTGCTGCCTGGAACCCAAACTAAACAAACAACCACATCATGGCAGAATGCTGTGCGCAAGGCAAGCTCAATAAGCAGAATGGCGATAGCGGGCCGTGCGCAGGGGTGCCCGAAAAAGATGTGATGATCGCAATGTTGATGCGACCTCACAATTCAGGCAAGGCCTCCAGGATCGGCAGTTGCAGTTAACTCTCGGAAGCGTAGAGCGTCGATCAAGGCAAGGCCTCAGCGATTACCATCTAGTGTGAGATCTCTGAGGCCATACTTGATGTCTCTTCGAGGTTGCCAGAGGAGATAATGGCGGTAGAGTTGGCGTACGCTACAGCCGTGGTAAGATAGAATTTAGAGCTGGCGGCTCTCCGAAATATCAGTCGTCTTAACACATTAAGTCTATGGGGCCATTGGCGGTGCCGCAAAGGTGTCCGAATTAACGAGCACGACTGGATTATCAGTGTCCGTTTTATCGGTCGGCGACTGTACACTCATAGTCTAAAAGAACATGTGTAACAAACACATAGAGCAAGCTTTTGAAGGCCTATTTCAATGGACTGGGATACTGACTCCTACCCTGAAGGGGGCTCTGCAGCATAAAATGCAAATAATTATAGGAAAGAAAAGAATAGAAAAAGCATAGCATGACAAGAATTGTGTTGACAAAAGGAGCCAACATTATAGCACATTCCTGAAGTGAAATGAAAGGGGGCATGTGCTGTGTACAGGGCACATCAGGGCAATTTCAAAGCTCGAGGCAGGCTTACTGCTCCTCTAGTCTTTACATTTTCATTAACCACCCTTGTTACAACTTGATGAAGGGGGATTATGGGCAGCCTGTTTTTCATAGCTTCAGATGAGCATCTTCTCCAGGGCTTCTTTTTGCTGCTCACACATTTCCAGATGGAACTCTAACAAGTTGCTCAGGTACGCAGTTACGATCAGCACTGGAGATTTCGTGGTAAGTGCACTGATTAAGCACTGTTGATGCTCCTACAATGCTCTTCACAAGACTTTAGGGGGCTCATAATTGCATTGCTCGGATAGTGAAGGTTGTTGCCATCACAAACATATTCCTTCAGCGCTGTCAAGTACATTCTTTATTTCGGGAAATCCTCGGCACACGCGCAGTCTGCGTTCCTTCGCACCGCACCGCACCGCACGCGGCTTGCTCCGCTGATTACTTCACTTACTCAGTTCGTTGTCGTGCGCTCCCTGCATGCCGACCGTGCCCACATGCCTTCCATGTTCTCCCTCACCACCACACACCGTTGCCTACCGTCCCATACCTGCTACTTTACACAGTTGCCTACCGTCTTGTGCCTGCGACTCTGCACCACCTGGTGTTGGCCCGGTACCCTCACAGATCCCCCTCCCTTTTTATCCTGTGAAGAGGGCTTCCAAGGCGCATAAGAAGGGCTCAGCTGGTCTGCATTAGCGAAGCCTTTCTGTTTCCCTGTAGCCAGGTTTCTGAGCCTGTAGGTATTGCGTCCAATGTGTGCAGTCACTCTAAATGGCCCTGTGCGTCGAGGGGCAAACTTGGCTGTGAATCCAAAGGCTGCCTTACTTAGCGGGTACGTGTCCCGGAGAACCAAGTCTCCAAACTGGAAGGTAGCTGGAGTGCACTTTTTGTTGTCATACTTTGCCTGGCAGGCTTTTGCCAAAGTTTGGTGGTAAGGTGGACATTCAGTTCAGCAGCTAGGGTATGAGGTGCAGAAGGGAGCACCTCGGTGCCAGCTGCCTTGCCTGATTGTGATGGCTCCACGGGTTCCGTAGTTCCCGCCAATACACAAGGCAGGCATAAAGCCAGTAACTGCACTTTTAGACGCACACATTCAGACACCACTTTGGGCAGCCTTTTGTCCCAGTCCCTGTGGGAAGGGCAGTAGCCCACCAGGCATTGTTTAACCATTGCGTTATGGCGTTCCACAGTCTGTCCTGCTGGTCTGTATGGGACTGTGTGGCTCTCCTTGATTCCCCAATGCTGGAGAATGCCTTTCCACAGTTTGCTTATGAATGGTTTGCCATTGTCGCTAGAGATGGAGCTAGGCATACCATGCTGGCAAAAAAATAGATCATTTTATTGATGATCAATTTGGAGGTAGGTGCATGTAATGGGAAAAGCTCCACAAACTTTGTGAACTTGTCCAGCACCACCAGGATGTACTTTTGGCGCCGAGGGGTTGTGGGCAGTGGCCCAATAAGGTCCACACTTAGCTGCTGCTTTGGGTGGGTGGCCCATGAACTGTCCATCAGTACTTTTGGTTTTTGCCGGTAGGGTTTGAAAGCCTGGCACTGTTGGCAGCTGCGTATGTAACAGGAGATATTGGAGTTTATGCCGAGCCATGTGTACCGGCTCTTCACACCTTTCCAAGTTTTAAAAAAAACCTAAAATGTCCACTTTGGGGGTGGTCATGCTCCATCTTCATTGCCATGTCTCGTAGGTGTTCGGGAAGCCAGGCGACCTACCATTGTTCGAGATTTCGCTGTCATCAGCTAGGTCCTGTACCCTTTTGGACTCTTTAGCGTCACCAGGTAGCATGCCAGACTTTAAGTATTGCAGCAGCTGCAGCAGCAGTGGATCCTTGCGTTGTTCCAAATGGAACTTTCCAGTGTCGGTGAGTGGGGACACATCAGTCACGTCAACAGGGGCTGCCTGTTCAAAACGATTCGCTTGTTGTGGCTCTTGCATTTCGATTGGAAACCAGTCCTCCACCAAACAAGGATGAGCAGATTCGATGGCAGGGATGGGGCATCTGCTTAGTGCATCCGCTGGGATGTTGGCCCATCCTTTATGATGCCTTATGGTAAACTTGAACCCTTGTAATCTCAGCACCCAACGTCGCACTCCGCACGATGTCTGCTCAGTTGTAAACATCCAAGACAATTATGCATGGCCACAATGTACCTCAAATGATGTGAATTCTACATATGGCCGGAATCTATCGACAGCCCACACCACAGTGAGGCATTCCCATTTTTGGACAGTATAATTCTTTTTCGCAGCACTGAGGGTCCTGCTTATGAATGACACAGGCCTGAGTTCAACTTCGACTTCCTGCAACAACACTACCGATATGCCAATGCCACTGGCATCTGTTTCAATCACAAAGGGCTTGTTCAAGTCGGGCAATACCACAGTCACCTCTCCTGCCAGCGTTAGCCTCAGAGTCTCAGAGCCTCAGAGTCTCGAATGCTGTCTGTTGCTCGGCACCCCAAACCCAACGGGCTCCTTTCTTGAGGAGAGCTGTCAGGGGTCTAGCTTTATCAGAAAACCAGGGGATAAAATTTCTGTAGTATCTCACAAGGCCCAAAAACATTTGGAGCTCCTTGACTGTTTTAAGGCATGAGAACTCCGCAACACCTTGCACCTTGTCCGGGTCAGGTTGTCATTTGCCTGGAGAGATTACATGCCCAAGGAACTTTAATGCCTGTTCACAGCATGTAACTTAGCTGGGATTGATTGTCAGACCTGCAGAGCGAATTCTTCGGAGTACCTCATCAATATTGTTACTTGTAGCTGTAGCCCAATGCTATATACATTTATTCAGAGGAAGCTAATGGAAGACCACAATGGCGACGCTATATCAAGCGGGTCCACGTCGTTTCCTTCCTCTTCAGTGCAGCCACACTGTGGTGGCTGTTTCGTAGCATCACCCCCGGCAGTAGAAGCACAGTCCCGGTGCTTAATCTACACATCCACGGTGAAAGGTGTGTGGTATGGCTTTAGACTCTCCACGTAAGCGATGCCACTTGCAGCCGACGATGACGCTGAGGGGTCGGCGGGGACGACTTCATAAGTGACATCGGCCACTTGTCGCACCACACAGTATGGGCCAGTGTAGCGCGACAGCAGCTTTTCAGAAAGGCCCACACGTCGAATGGGTGACCAGAGAAACTTCAGAGAACCTGGAGCAAAGTGCACGTCACGATGGTGGCAATCGTAGCAGCGTCTCTGATGCTCCTGTGAGGCCTCGAAACGGGTGCGGGCGAGCTGGCGCGTGGTCAGCGTGTGCGATCGCGTCGCAGGCGTATTCAGTGGCTCAACGTGTGGCCGAGGGCAACAAAGTGTCTAAGGGCAACGCGGGTTCTCGGCCATATAGGAGGTAGAATGGTGAATAGCCAGTGGTGTCGTGATGCGATGAATTATACACGAACATCACATATGGTAAGTGAAGATCCCAGTCGTGGTGGTCGGTTGCAACATACTTCGAAAGCATGTCGGTGATGATCCGGTTAAGGCGCTCCGTGAGGCCGTTGGTCTGTGGGTGGTAGGACATGCTGAACTTGTGCTTTGTCGAGCAGGAGCGGAGGATGTCCTCAACGACTGCCGACAGAAAGCAGCGGCCACGGTCAGTGAGTAATTGGCGCGGAGCACCGTGCACTAAAATGATGTCATGGAGCAGAAAGTCAGCAACGTCAGTAGCACAACTTGTCGGAAGGGCTCTGGTGATTGCGTACCGCGTAGCATAATCAGTAGTGACGGCGACCCATTTATTTCCGGAGCCCGAGAGAGGAAACGGTCCAAGCAGGTCTAGACCAACATGGAAAAAGGGTTCCAGTGGGATGTCGATGGGCTGGAGACATCCAGCTGGAGGTGTGGAGGGCTTCTTCCGGCGCTGACAGGGCTCACAAGCAGCAATGTAGCACCGCACGGAGCGAGCGAGACCCGGCCAAAAGAGTCGACGTCATACACGGTCGTATGTGCGCGAGACACCCAAGTGTCCAGTCAAGGGAGCGTCGTGAAGTTGTTGGAGGACAGTCAAACGCAGGTGCGATGGAATTACGAGCAGAAGGTCAAGGCCATGTGGATCGAGATTGCGGCGTTATAATGGTCCCCTCCTTAAGGAGAAACATCCGGAGAGAGGCGTCGCCAGGCGTTGACTCCAGATGGTCGATGAGGGCTCGTAATGAGGGATTGCGGCGTTGCTCGTTGCCGATTTCAAGCAACTGGGACACAGAGAAAACGCAAGCGATGGCGTCCGCATCAGCCTTTTCATCGACGGGGTAGCGGGACAAGCAATCGGCATCCTGGTGCAAGCGTCCCGTCTTATATACCACGGAGAAGGTATATTCTTGCAGGCGTAATATCCAGCGAGCGAGTCGTCCCGTGGGGTCCTTAAGCGAGGATAGCCAGCAGAGCGCGTGGTGATCAGTGATGACACAGAAGGGGCGTCCGTACAAGTATGGACGGAACTTCGCAACAGCCCACACAAGAGTGAGGCACTCGCTCTCTGTGATTGAATTATTGCGCTCGGCGGGTGATAGAAGTCGGCTGGCATAGGCTATAACACGATCATGTCCACGCTGGCGTTGTGCTAACACTGCTCCTATGCCGTGACCACTGGCATCAGTTCGAACTTCCGCTGAGGCAGACGGGTCAAAGTGGGCCAAAATTAGAGGTGTGGTAAGGAGTAGTGAGCTGCGAAAAAGATGCGGCATGGTCAGGTCCTCAAGAAAATGGGGCGTCTTTCTTCAAGAGGTCGGTAAGGGGACGTGCGATGGTCGCAAAATCCTTCACAAAGCGTCAGAAATAAGAGCACAGCCCTACGAAACTGTGAACATCCTTGGTAGACTTCGGAACAGGAAAGTTCGTAACCGCGCGAATTTTGTCCGGATCAGGTCTCATGCCTTGGACCACGAGGTGTCCAAGGACGGTGATTTGGCGGCGAGCGAAATGACATTTTGACGAGTTCAGCTGGAGACCGGCGCGGCGGAACATGTCAAGAATCGCTGAAAGACGGTCTAGATGCGAGTCAAAAGTGGGTGAATAAATGATGACGTCGTCCAGATAGCACAAACAAGTGGACCACTTGAACCCCTGAAGCAAAGAGTCCATCATTCGTTCGAAGGTGGCGGGCGCGTTACAGAGACCGAAAGGCATCACCTTGAACTGATAAAGGCCGTCAGGGGTAACAAATGCAGTCTTCTTTCGGTCCATGTCATCGACGGATATCTGCCAGTAGCCGGACCGTAAGTCGATAGAAGAAAAATAAGTGGCACCGTACAGGCAGTCTAAAGCATCATCAATACGTGGCAAAGGGTACACTTCCTTTTTTTGTGATTTCGTTGAGGTGGCGATAATCTACACAAAAACGCCACGTTCCATCCTTCTTTTTGACAAGTACGACGGGAGAAGCCCAGGGACTACAGGAAGGCTCAATAATGCCCTTTACAAGCATCTTTTTGACTTCCTGTTGGATAACAGCTCGTTTGGATGCAGAAACACGATATGGACGTCGGTGAATAGGGCTGGCATCGCCAATGTTTATGCGATGGGTCACGACGGACGTTTGACCTAAGGGTCGATTGTCAAAGTCAAAAATGTGATAGCCTTCAAGAACGCGGCAGAGAGCTTCAGCTTGAGCAAGTGTAAGGTCAGAGAAAACAATCTTTTCAATGTCGACGTCAGTACCGTGCGATGACGTCACGGTATGGGCTGAGCTGTGACGATCTTCCACTGTGAATGGCTCGATCTCATCATCCTGCAAAGCGCTAATTATAGCCAATGAAATCCCCTGAGGCAGAACTTGCACGGTTAGCGCGAAATTGACAAGGGGAAGGCAGGTGCGATTGCCAGTAATTGTCAGCACAATGTGTGGCACAGTAACACCACGTGTAAGTGTAACTGCCAGAATTGGTGCGACCGCATAATTACCGTCAGGTACAGCTGGTGAGGACAACAAGTCAACGTGTGTCACAGAGTGGAGCGGTAGGCGAATAAAATCCATGCAGCTCAAACGGCTTGGAGGCGGGTCCACAGGGTCGGCAAGAAGAGGCAAGTCAAGGCGAAGTAAGCCGGCCGAACAGTCAATGAGGGCAGAATGATTGGCAAGGAAATCCAGACCGAGAATGAGTTTGTGAGGGCAATGCTCGATGACAGTGAAGAGAACGACGGTGTGTTTCTCAGCAATGGTGAGTCGGGCAGAGCACAAGCCAACAATAGCGACAGTCCCTCCGTTGCCGACTTGTACAACTCGGTTCGGGGCAGGCGTCAGAAGTTTCTTGAGCCAACGGCGAAGAGCAGCACTCATAATGGACACATGTGCCCCGGTGTCAATCAACGTGCACACAGGAACATTGTTGACGAGAACGTCCAAAAGATTCTTGTTCATGGACAATGTGAAGCGAGGATTTCGTGCCAATGTCGTCATTGCAGCTTCACCTCCAAAAGCTGCACTATCTAGTTTTCCGGTCGGGGGTGCGGTGAGTAGGTCGGAGAAGGAGCACGGCGTGACGGGGGCGAACGAAATTGACGACGGGAGGGAGAAGGTGAGCGGGAGTAGCGGGGTCGTGTCGAAGGTGTCGCAGGGTCAGATGATGCAGCGGGCATAGAAGGGACGAAGGAAAAGGATGCGCTAAAGGGACGAGGGTGGTAATCAGAAGAATAGAGCATCGAAGAAGTCCAGCGGCTGCGGCAATGGCGAGCGACATGTCCAATGCGTCGGCAGTAAAAACAGATTGGCTTGTCGTCCACGGTTCACCATTCGGAGGAGTTGCGCTGTCCATAAGAGTAAGAAGAGCGCGGTGGGCACGTGCGTGGAGAGAGAGGTTCTGAGCATACGGAACGAATGGATTGCAGGCCGACGTTGGACAACTCTTGACGGATGACGACCTGTATCAAGGAGATTGTCACCAAAGAATGATCAGGTGATGGGAACGAAGGGGCCACCGGTTGTGCCGCTTCGACCTCACGACAAATGATGCGGGTCAAGTTGTCACATCGCGACGGCTGGTGGAAGAGGTTGTCACAGGATGATGTAGCAGCTGTGTTAGGAAGTCGCGTGATGTGCTGGCATACCCGGTGGCTTTTAGCCTGCTCGAGATGGCGGCACTCCTTGAGGATCGTATTGATGCTGGTGACGTTCGTAAACACCAGTAAATTGAAGGCGTCGTCAGCAATGCCTTTGAGGACGTGATTAACCTTCTCGTCCTCAGACATGGTCGGGTCAGCCTTGGCACAAAGGGCCAAGGCGTCGAGAATGTACGACACGTAGGACTCGGTCGACGTCTGTACACGCGTGGCAAGGGCTTTTTGGCATTGACTTGGCGACCAAACGGATTGCCAAAAAGGTCACGGAGCTTCTCTTTGAAGAGATCCCAGCTCGAGATCTCCTCTACGTGAATCTAGAACCATGCAAGTGGAGCTCCGTCAAGGTAGAAAAGAATGTTGGCAAGCATAATAGTCCGATCCCACCTGTGACTGGTGCTGACACGTTCGTATAAGCGGAGCCAGTCATCAACATCAGGACTGCCGACTCCGTTGAAAACTCCAGGATCCCGAGGGGGCTAACAGCGATGTAGGTCGGGGCTGCAGGCGGAGACGGTTGTGCAGATGAAGCGCCGTCAGCAGGAGCCGAAGTTGCACTGTCACCGTTGCGACCGCTGCGAAGCTCCATGACGGGTACAGGGAATGTCCACCTCCACCAAATTAATGTTACGTGTAGCTGTAGCCCAATGCTATATACATTTATTCAGAGGAAGCTAACGGAAGGCCACAATGGCGACACTATATCAAGCGGGTCCACGTCGTCTTCCTCCTCTTCAGTGCAGCCACACTGTGGTGGCTGTTTTGTAGCAATATGTTGTAGGTGGTCCTCAAAAGCTTCTGAAAAAATGAGCACATCGTCAAGAAAGGTCATGCGGTAGTTGTGCTTTATGCCTTATAACACTTCGTCCATGAGAGACTGAAATGTTGCCGGCCCACCTGTTGCCCCAAACGGCAGTTGCTTAAATTGAAACACTCCTCTATGGCACAGGAATGCACTCTTCGGTACATCTTTGGGAGCAACCGACACTTGAAGGAAGCGCTGAGCAAGGTCGAGGCTCGTGAACTACCTAGCGCAGCCGAGCTGAGCCAGTACCCAGTCTGTGCGGGGCTTGGGATATACTGGCGCAGTTGTGATTGCATCTAAGGGTCTGTAGTCGACCACAAGGCGATATCCTCCAGTTTTCTTCTTTACTAATACTGTACTGGGGCACTGGCACAGGAACTGGAGCAGGGCTCAATGAGGTCTTGGTCCAGCAAATCTTGGATACACCCATCAAGAATTTCTCTCTCTTGGCTCTTAACTGGGCGCAGCTTGCATCTAACTGGTGGGTGCCTGGCTGTGTCTATTTTGTGAACCACCAGGACGTGCAACCTGGCAGAGTGGTAAAAATATGGTTATGGTCTGCAAGGATGTTATTAAGTTTCTGCTTCTGCTCCTCCCGAAGGTTCTCTAGACTACACTCGTCACTCTCAGTGGTATTGTGGCATACATCCTGCACATCTGCAAAAAGTGCCTGTAGAGAGCTAACCACATTTGATCAGGCTCTTGACCTTGCTTATCGCATTGCAACGCTGTCTTACAGACTGGCAGGGGTCAGTGTCCAGCATCTGACGCACATGGCCGCTTCGGTGCCTTTTTAAATTTGATGAGCCCCTATGGGTCAGAGTGCAGTGACCATCTGCCAAGGCCCATGTGGAGAAAAATACCTGCCACCTCAAGAAAATTCTTCCTAAGGACAACATCGTGACACAGCTCTGGCAAAACAAGAAAATGCTGCTTCCTGGACCCACCTTGCCAACGAATACGACAGCGAACCAATTGTGCAGTTAGTGACCAGCCCTGAGCAAGCCTCAGGGTTCGTGCTTCTTCCGTGGAGGTGGCTCTCACACACTTGGCTTTTGCGATGGCACGTCTATCTATAAGCTCACGCTTGCCGCAGTGTCCATGAGAGCATAAAGGACACTGTTACCAGACACAGTTCAAGCAGTGGTTCTTTATTTCTGACTGTTGCGAGCATTTGCAGGAACATCGTGTAGCCGTCGGCTGGAGAAGTGGCTACGCTCGTCCATTTCCCAGGCAATCGGCTTGTAGGTGTCCCTGGGAATTGCAATCTAAACAGCGGGGTTGGCTGCATGGCCTAGCAGTAGTGCATTGACATGCAGTGTGGCCAAAACCGCCGCACCGCTGACACGTGATACTGCGGTTTGGCGGCTCGGATCACGGATACCTTGTGTCGCTTGAAACCCGATGTTCTGAGGCGCTTTCCCGAGTTGTTGTGGTGACAACATGTAGTTGCTTCTGTCGCGTGGTTAGTGCCGCGGGGCACAGGCATGCAGGGAGGAACCGACACGTACCGACACTTGCTTAGACGAAAAGGGAATGTCCCCCCTTTATTGGTCCCGAACATATATATACACGCAAGTCACAGGGGGCGCCACACTCTGGTGGCAGCCTAACAAACAGGGCTTAACTGTGGCGACCTCTACATCTCCCCCCTTGAAGGTTAGACGGGAGGGACTCAGGAAGCCAAACTCGTCAAAAGTTTCACAAGTTCAAACGGCGCGTTGGAACAATAGGCCGGCTGTAACGTATTCGTGTCACACCGTCACTGCGGTCCCTGGCTGCAGGGGACTGTTGCACAGACTGTCCAAGGGGGATCGTTGATTCCATGATGTTGGCAGGCTGAGGTTCCTGACAGCGAACTTGCTGCAGTGGTGATGGTTCCTCTCCGGAGGCGGTAGACCCAAAAGGCACTAGGTGACGCCGGTTGCACTGTAGGGTGCCACCTCACTCCGTTTCGACCACGTAGCTTCTTGGTCTTTGCCCTGGACTGAGGACCGTAGCCTGCACTTGATCAGGTCGCACCCAGACAAGCTGACCTGTTTGGAGTAGCGGTAAGTCTCAAGCTCCATGATGCCTGTTGTAGTTGTCGGCCTGCTTCTGCTTGTAAGCCATACCCTTGGTGATGACGTCTTTCGTTGGCGGCCAGTTGGGACGTAGCTGGGAGTCTTGCTTTGGGACTCTGGTTCTGAGTTGACGTCCCATCAACAGCTGAGCTGGACTAAAGCCGTCGACTCCTGGAGTATTCCTATAGCTGAACAGAGCCAGATGAGGATACTTTGACTTGCGAAACAGGTCCTTGATTGTACGCACCATCTTCTCCGCCTCTCCGTTCGACTGAACTTAGTGTAGACTGCTGGTCCCATGGTTAAAGCCGTATGATGCTGCAAATGCCATGAACTCTTGCGACGAGAACTGACTGACCGTTGTCTGACCTGACTTCTTGTGGGATCCCATGGCGGGCAAAGATGAATTTGAGAGCGTCAATGACTGCCTGAGCTGTCGTGCTCCTCAGGGTCACCACCTCAGGGAACCTTGAGTAATAGTCCACCACCAGGATGAACGTCTGGCCATTGAGGTGGAACAAGTCAATTCCTAGGAATTCCCAGGGATGTCCAGGTAGGGCCGTGGAGAGCAGGGGCTCGGCAAAGTTCACGCGGGTGAAAGCGCACTGTTCACAGTTGGCAACGAGAGAGGCGATATCTGTCGAGATACCGGACCACCAAACTGACTCTCGAGCTAGGGCTTTGGTCCTGTTGATGCCCTGATGACCTTTGTGCAACAGCTTCAAGACCGCTGGTCAAAGGGACGGTGGGATGACTATCCGGGCGCCTTTCAGCAGAACACCATCGCAGACAGAGAGCTCGTCTGCCACAGAGGCGTACTTTGAGAGGTGCAGTGGTATCTTGGTCTTTTGTGGCCAACCATGCTGGCAGTAGGAAGCGAGGGCCTTGCACTCGCCATCGGACTCTTGTGCCTGTCGCACGTCTTTAGGGCTGAGTGGCAAGTCTTCCGACGTGCAGCCGACTACCTGTGCTGCAAAAAGTTCGATAGTGTCCAGATGAGTGGGTGGCTTGTAGGGGATGAGCGACAACGTATCGGCTGTGGCTAGCAGCTTTCCTGGCACGTGCAGCATACGGAACTGGTATCGCATGGTCTTCAGCCGTAGTCTCTGAATACGAGGCGTCAACATGTCCAGTTCCATCTTGCCCAGAAGTGAAACGAGTGGCAGGTGGTCGCTCTCAACGTCGAAGGGGATGCCATGGACAAACTCGTCGAACCTTTGGATAGCCCACATCGTTGCCAATGCTTCTTTTTCAGTCTGGCTGTAACGCTGCTCGGTCTCGGTCATTGACCTCGAAGCGAATGCGACTGGGCAGTGCTCTCCTAGGGTTGCGTCTGTTGCAAAACTGCGCCGAGTCCGAATGAGCTTGCTTCTGCAGACACCATAGTGGCGTACGACGGGTGGTACTTGCCTGTCTGACGTCAAGAGTTCCTTTATTTTCTCGAATGCTGCCTTTTGCTTGTGCTGCCACACCCAACTCGCAGACTTGTTCAGTAAGGCTCTGATGGGCGCCGTGACGTCCGAGATGTGTGGCAAGAATCTGGCAAGATGATTCACCATTCCGAGCAGTCTTCTAAAGCCGGCAACGTCCGTTGGAGCTTCCGTGGCTTTGAGTGCTTCGACCTTGCTCGGATCTGGCCTGATGCCCTGTGCTGAGACGACGACTCTGACGAAGGAGACCACAGGCACCCCAAAACGACACTTGTCCTAATTCAATGTGATACCTGCTTTTGCAAGGCAAGATAGCACCTGGCTCAGTTTGGCGTCATGTTCCTGGCAGGTGCGTCCAAAAACCAAAATATTGTCTATCATATTGGCGACTCCATTTTGGCCCTCCAGGATTCTTGCCGTCTGTTTTTGGAAGTACTCTGGTGCAGAGGTGATGCCAAAGGGGAGCCGGCAGAAGCAGTATCGGCCATATGGGGTGATGAATGTCGTAAGCTCTTGGGAGTCGTTAGAGAGCTTCACCTGGATGAAGCTTGCCATCGCGTCCAGCTTCGAAAAAACTGTTGCATCGATGAGGAGGCCAAGGACTTGCTCGACAGTTGGTAGAATATGTCATTCCCGGAGGACGACCTTGTTCAGTTGTGTCAAGTCGACGCAGCGGCGGTAGGAACCATCGCCTTTCCGGACGACGACGAGACCCGAGCACCATGGTGTTGGCTTGTCGACCCTATGGATCATGCCTGCGCTTTCCAATTTGTCCAGCTTGCAGCGGACGATCTTGAGCAGCGGGATGGGGATCCTGCGAGGTACGCATAGTGAGAAAGGTACGGCATCGGGTTTCAACCGGACGTTGTATTCGTCCTTGAGAGTTCCCAATCCATTGAAGAGCTCGGCATGCAGCGTCGCTTTTGTAGTCTTGAGTTGGTCAAAAAATCGAACTACTTGGAGGGCTTGGAGCGCTGCCAGTCCCAGAAGAGGCACAGTGAGAGACTGGATCACATAGAGGCGCTGACAGCTTGTTTTCTCTTGCCACTGAAGTCGTGCCACATACGAGCCCAGCACGTGCAGTGGCTGTCCTCCCGGGCCAGTGAGCAGAGTGTCGACTTGGTCAAGGTTGTCGGAGAACGTAGGAAAGTCGCTGAGAATGGCAGATACTTCGGCTTCGGAGTCAACCTTGAACTGCGCTGTGTAGTCGTCAACGGTGACGTCGATGGACTTTGCCGCGGTGGGCAAAGTCCATCGCAGAATTCACATGTGGACGGCTCGCATGAGCGCTCTGCTTGCGGCTGTGGTGAACGAGGCTTAGCGCAGGAGGGACGACGAGAGGGGAACTTGTTAGCTTTTGTGGCGTCGAGGTTGAGCTCGCGGGCGTGCTCAGTGCGATTCTGGGGCAACGCCTTTTCCCTGGAGTGTCAACTTCGCGTTCCGGCACAGCTGGTCCGAGAGACAGGAGTCGCGGAGGCCGACAACGAACCAGTCGCGTACAAGCCTTTCCTCGACAGCAGCAGACGGATAGTTACAGCGCTTAGCCATCCTGCGCAGTTCTGTGTAGTACGTGTCGACGCTTTCGTCGGGTAGCTGAACACGTCTGTGGAACCGTGAACTCGTAAAGCTCGTTTGCCGGGTGCACGAAGTGCTCAGTGAAGCGGGTGGCAACGGCTTGGTATGAAGCAAGCGACTGGGCGTCGAGCGAGAAAGTCTCAAGAAGCAAGCGGGCCTCCGGGCCCATGCAGTACAGTAGCGAGCATACCTGCATGTCTTCCGACGTTTGCATCAGTCCTGAAACCGCTGCGTAGTCTTCGTAGTGGCTGAGCCATGTCGCCCACGTTGGCGGCTTCGTGAAGTTGAACGGTGCTGGCGGCTGGAAGTTGACACCGTACAGTTTCGGCGGCTCGCCGGTCTCGAGGGACATCTTGGTGCCTTCCTATGAGGCGAGGGCTAAGGCAGGGGGGCGTTATCTGGCCACTTCTGACACCATGTCGCGTGGTTAGTGCCGCGAGGCACGGGCACGCAGGGACGGACCGACACGTACCGACACTTGCTTAGACGAAAAGGGAATGCCCCCCCCCCCCCTTTATTGGGCCCGAACATATATATACACGCAAGTCACAGGGGGCGCCACACTTTGGTGGCAGCCTAACAAACAGGGCTGAACTGTGGCGACCTCTACAGCCCCGTGTGTTTGGCATGTGAGCGAACGGCACAGGTGAGGGGCTCTAGTGTGAAGTGTCGTTGACCACGGACACTCGGAAGCCAAAACTGCCACAGGCTGCAGCTGCCACTCTCATTGCAGGGCCGGGATGGTTTGGTTGGGCATTGCAGTGATGTGCGAAGATGAATAGCTGAAGGCCAAATGAGCTGCTGCTTGTGCAATACGCGGTGTTCGCAATGGCATGTAGTGCAGGCAATGCCAAGTGTGTTCCATGATAGGGCCGGCCACCTTCACCATTTCTTACAGGTTTGCGAAGCTCATGCTAGCTGTTGGGTCTTGGAATGTCAGATGCATTTATCTCCACATGTGTTCCACCTTTTCGGCATCTGAAACAGGCTATGCTATACGGTCATAGTATTCGGCAATGACGTGAGTGAACTGCTTGAGGTTCTCTGCCGGATGCTGAGTGCGCTGATCTGGCTCTGCTTTTATTTTAAACTTGTCAACGGTGGTAAACTCCGCCGTAAATTTGGACGTGAAGGACTGCCAGTTGGACTGCGCACCTGAGAAGCTCCCCCCCCCCCCCCCCAACGCTGCTGGAACCAATTGCAAGCGGCAGTCAGAAGGAATCCCCACAATGTCGCAGTACTCTGAGTACTTCTCCAGAAAGACTTACGGCGAGTGTCGATCCTGGTAGCCAGTGAATTTTGGCAGTGGGACGGGTGCACCTTTGATGTTAAGCACTGGCCTTGCGCCGGTTGTCTCGTCAGGCCTAGCCATGCCGGTTGTCTCGTCAAGGATAACCATGTCGTTCAGTGGTGTGGTGCTCATAATTTGAGCGATGTATCAGCCGCGAGTTTCTCCATTTCCATTGTGGTCCTGGAGGTCAAAGCTAACAGTCCTTAAACGATCGAAGAAGGCAGGAGAGGCTGCACAACTGACTGGGTGGCACTAGACGATTCTTGGTCCTCCATGTTAGGTCCGGTCAGACGAGCCCCCACTTGTCAAGTACGTTCTTTATTTCGGGAAATCTTCGGCACACGCACACACACACACACAGTCCGCGTTCCGTCCTGCCGCACGCACTGCATGCGGCTTGCTCCGCCAATTACTTGACTCACACAGTTCGTTGTCATGCGCTCCCCGCATACCGATCACGCACACATGCCTTCCGTGTTCTCCCTCACCGCCACACACAGTTGCCTACTGTCCCGTGCCTGTGACTCTATGCCACCTGGTGTCGGCCTAGTACCCTCACAGTGCTGTTAAATATGTGTGCTCGCTGCTGCTGGACCACAAGACTGCAGGCTTGCACTTATGACACGAGTGAACCACTTGGGTACTGCTTGAATTTCGCGATTCACTTGTCTTCTTTTCTGCTTTGTTGAAAATTTATACTTCTTCCAACCATTTCTGGAGTGGTTCATGCACAACGGTGCACAACATCCAGGCAATCTGTGCCGAAAACCATGGCCAGGCGGTCACACAAGGTTAACATGTGCTGGTTCCGCGGGAAGTGGGCTACACAATGGTGGACATGAGCTATGGTGACAGGTCTCTGTGGAGGTCTCTGTGGCCACAGCACCTTCAAAAAATGTCCCCATCCTGAATGGAGCAGCAGGTGAGGAGGACATCGAGGCACCTTGCACCATATTAAACCAGATGAATAAAACTAAAGTTCGCGACATTCTTTTTTCCTGTCATCTCAGCTGGCAAGCGAGGGCAGGCAAGGAGGGCTCGGGCTTATCTGCACCTAAACCACATGATTATGCTCGTGCTGTTTCCACAGAAATGCAACATATTTAACAGGGATAGGCGGGCTAGTTGGTGGTTACGTGATGCATTCCACAAAAATGTGTGCTGCTGGCTGCACTTTCTCTTTTTTTTTTTTTGTGACTTAGCGCTGGTGCCACGACAGTTGCTCTTGATCGCTGTGCACAACCCCACAATCGTGGTGATCACGAATAGTGATGTCAATCTCATTGCTCCGCAACGCGATAGCCATGATTTAAAACTGGGCAAGGGTAATTGGCGAGGGAAGATGCTTGTGGTGAGGTGACTCGGAAAAGGCGAGGTCAAAAGAGTAGGAATGTCACTCCCATTAGCTTATTCAAGGGACTTAGACGAATTCCAGAGGTACTTCTAGTGAGTGGCAAAGTGAGCAATCAGTCATCTTGATTTGCACTAGCTGGCACTGTCATATTACCCAGAAATGTCTAAATAACACACTGTATAAATCCCTAACCCCAGCTTCTTCACAACTTCTGTTGCAATACACCTCTGGTCACTTCACAAGCACGTACAAACATAGTATGAAAAATTGTGGCAGAAAAACCTCGGAGCTCACCGGCTGACTGTGCACATCTGAGCAGAGAAAGTGTATTAGTGATATGGTGGGGCAGGAACGTGCTGGTTCATCAGTGACACTGAAAAGGTTAAAGCACCAACCACTTCGGGTTTTTCACTGAATACAGCAGATCCCGGATCTATCGAACTCAAAGAAGATAGCAAGATAGTTCAATATATCAGTAACCTCAAATATAAAATATACTTATCTGACGCTTATTTGAGACCTTCACACATCTTAGACAGTTTATCAAGAACATTAGGCTCAGTGTTTCCAAGTGCGAATGTCGCTTGAAGCAATCACGCTTTGGTGTAATACCCCAAGTGTTACTGCATAAGAATGACACATACTAGCTATAAGGATAAGTTGTGTTTTTCCTGCACCTGGCGCAAGGATTTGCGTTGGACAACCCTTTGGGTGTTAGGGTCATAGATGTTAGTCAAGTCTCAGTTGTCGTTGGTTACTGAACTAGGTGCAAGGTGAGTGCTTGGCACAAGTTGCTTTAAATTTATGAAAGAGACGAAGCAAGTGCCTGTTGCAGTCCATGAAATGCCCTGTTGCAGGTATCAGCCACAGGCAGTGGAGGCGGCCGAGTCACCCCTGGTGCAGCTTCTGGCACAGCTGCTGTGTGCAGCTGACCGGTTGGGCAAGCCGTACCTGAGCGCCAAACTGGTCGAGGTGCTCTTCTGCGCCACGGTGGCGGCAGGTGGATGTGGCCAGCTGGCAGGGCGGCTGCTGGATCTGCCCTGCGCCCAGCAGCAGCTGGGACCCGCCCTCATGCGCTTCTACACGGATGTCGAGTCCACAGGGGCCGCTTCCGAGTTCTATGACAAGTTCACCATTCGCTACCACATCAGGTGTGCTGGAATACAATTAACCTTGTTGTGCCTACATTCTGTCATTTTTTACCAGTTGCCATTTTTCACTGGTTTATAATGACTGTTACCAAGTTATCAGAGCAAGACATGCCTACTTTATCTAAAATTTCTTTAGTGTTTCCAGTTTTATACCGAAAGAGAGTTCTACAATCGGATTGCATGGGTGATACGAGTATTCTACATAGAGTAACTTTGACTAATGGGAGCAAGCTGACCTGGAACTAAGAAGCCCTACTGAGAAGGCAAGACCAGCCTTGTTCCTAAGGTATACTTCTCACCAGTCTGTGCCAACTACCTTCTTGGTGTGCCCTTGGCTCTGGGGTTCTGCACGCCCTGCATGATGATCTGCGGAGAAGGTTCGAAATATCAATTGTCGTGCCTGAACGGTGGCGTAGCCTACTGCATAAAGACATTCCGAAATTGTCAGCTATACAAGACACTGCCAACAAGGCCTCGTGGGACTCCTAAAGTCAATCAAACCTTCTAATGGCCACTCCAGCAGATTGGAATGGACCTCCTGGTGCCATTTTGAATGTGAACACTCAGGAAAAAGTGGTCGACTTGTGTTGGGGACCAACAAAATTTTATGGGTAATGTGGGGAGTTGAATTAAACAAGATGTTTAAAAGACACCAGAATGCACTGCTGGTTTATTGGGCAGTATTCGTACGATTCTAACCTGCCACTGAATCAAATGCACCTCCATTTTCTGTGTGTACAATGCACAAAACTAATGTACCGTATTTACTCGATTCTAAACACCCCCTTTTTTTCACGATCGCGATGCTCAAATTGAGGGGGGGGTGCTTAGATTCGAAAAATCTAGAATGACCCCCTCCCCCCTCCCTCTTTTCGCTGCGGCATCACGAGGAGATGAGTGCGAGAAACAACATCTTAATTTGCAAACATTCAAAAGAAAAATTGGTGTAGATGAAACCACTGCTTGTGTAGGATGCTCAGTCACGATCACTGCCACTCGAGTTCGTCGCACCACTTGAACCGCTGCTCTCAGTATCCCACCAGCAGGTCGTCTTCCGTTCCGTCGAAGTTGTTTGTGATCGAGCACTTCTTAAATGATTTGACCACAACGTCCACTTGGATCCTCTTCCACGCATCCGAAATCCACGTTGCGAGGGTTGATGGGGACGCTTTCTGCAGCTTTCCCGTCGGCGTCTTCTTCCGATCAGGGCTTCGCACCCACTCTTCGTACTCCTGACGGAGATTGGCTTTGAAGGCCTTGTTGACTGAAACGTCGAGGGGTTGCAGCATTGGCGTCATGCCACCCGGAATCACAACCACGTCGCTATTGATGTTCCAAAGCTTTGTCTTTACCTCCGGGGTCAGATGGCCGTGAAACGCGTCCAACAGAAGTATCGACTGTGTGCCTGCAGGTCCGCCCAGCAATGATTGCAGAGTGAGCAAGTGCTTTTGGCGGCCTTGGCTACGCGCTCTTCCTAACAAATAGGGGGGCGCTTAGATTCGCATGCAAACTTTTTTCCTAACTTTTTCGCGAAAATAGAGGGGTGTGCTTAGAATTGGGGGGTGCTTAGAATCACGAAAATACGGTAGATGTGAGATTAAGGCTCCTAAACAAAATAGAAATCTGATTCCCACCCAATTTTTTCAACAACAGCAAAAAATAGGCAAGGGTCTCACATGTGTTGCACAATGGCTGACAGTTTTCTAAAGTTAGCTTTGCTGCGCTATATCTCTGTTCTGCATTAAAGCATAGGAACACCACAAAGACATTTTTTGGTATCGTATCGAATGGCACCGCACAGGCAGTTCTTAGCCCAATTTTCCTGAAAAAAAAAACATGAAATGCTATGCTATGCATTGCAATTTGGTAAGTACTAGGGGTGTGCGAATACCAAATAGTAGATTTTGAATTTAATACTGAATCGAATCAAGAAAAAGAAGTTGCATATCAAATCAAACCTTAGAAAATTTTTCACAAAGTTTAATGCTTACAAATTTTGGCCAAGAAAACTGCGGGCTTCACATGCTTGGCAGCCTCCCAGCACAGATTGAGATGAGACAACAGAGACTAGTTATGAACTTCCAACAACATTTATTGTGAATGATTTACAAATATATGCATGTTGTCCGTTCCAGGGGCAATCATCTGCACTTACATAAATATGGCAGCTCTTTGTGTGAGAGCACTGAGAGCAAATAATTTTGCGCATTCCTGCCCGAGTCTAGAAATCTGTTCAGATTCTGCCATTTCCAATGTTGCGTGCATTTTACTCTCCTTAATTATAGAACTGTTTACAAGGTAGGCGAACAGTGCTTGCAAGTAAATCAAGAAAAAGAAGTTGAATATCAAATCAAACCTTAGAAAATTTTTCACAAAGTTTAATGCTTACAAATTTTGGCCAAGAAAACGGCGGGCTTCACATGCTTGGCAGGCTCCCAGCACAGATGGAGATGAGACAACAGAGACAAGTTATGAACTTCCAACAACATTTATTGTGAATGATTTACAAATATATGCATGTTGTCCATTCCAGGGGCAATCATCTGCACTTGCATAAATATGGCAGCTCTTTGTGTGAGAGCACTGAGAGCAAATAATTTTGCGCATTCCTGCCCGAGTCTAGAAATCTGTTCAGATTCTGCCATTTCCAATGTTGCGTGCATTTTACTCTCCTTAATTATAGAACTGTTTACAAGGTAGGCGAACAGTGCTTGCAAGTAAATCAAGAAAAAGAAGTTGAATATCAAATCAAACCTTAGAAAATTTTTCACAAAGTTTAATGCTTACAAATTTTGGCCAAGAAAACGGCGGGCTTCACATGCTTGGCAGCCTCCCAGCACAGATGGAGATGAGACAACAGAGACGAGTTATGAACTTCCAACAACATTTATTGTGAATGATTTACAAATATATGCATGTTGTCCATTCCAGGGGCAATCATCTGCACTTGCATAAATATGGCAGCTCTTTGTGTGAGAGCACTGAGAGCAAATAATTTTGCGCATTCCTGCCCGAGTCTAGAAATCTGTTCAGATTCTGCCATTTCCAATGTTGCGTGCATTTTACTCTCCTTAATTATAGAACTGTTTACAAGGTAGGCGAACAGTGCTTGCAAGTAAATCAAGAAAAAGAAGTTGAATATCAAATCAAACCTTAGAAAATTTTTCACAAAGTTTAATGCTTACAAATTTTGGCCAAGAAAACGGCGGGCTTCACATGCTTGGCAGCCTCCTAGCATTGCATAACAAGAATGTAGCATGCTATCGGTAACTTCAATACATAGAAATCAAGATACACAGTAACGTCCACTCTTGAAATCAAGAGTTCAATGAAAACTCGTCTAGTCGGGATTGCTCATAGTCAAGGGTAAAATGTACGCCGACCAAAAACATTGAAAGAAAAGAAACCCAGACGTTTCGGCTCCCATACGGGGGCCTTGTTCACAATGAAGCTAAACGAAATGGGGGTGATGATTATGTATGTGTAAATAGATGGCGCAAACAAGGGGCATAAATGGAAGGAAGGCTGCCATCATTGCAGTTCAGCATGGTATTAGTAGTTTGGATTAGTAATGACTCGACATGCAAACGCAAGGTTAGGTTACTTTCAGTGGCTAGCACATGCACCCCTCCCCAGTCAAAACATGTCCTTCTGTTTACAGAATGCTCGGCAAAAGCGTTAGAAGAAACTTTTTTTTTTTTTCACATCATGATAGTGTTCCTTGATGCGCCTTTGAAAATTGCCCGTCTCGCCAATGTAGACGTAACTACAGTCTGCACAAGAAATGTTATACACAACACCTGGGCACCTTTCTTTTGGAAGCTTGTCTTTCACATTTACAAGCACGTTTATTGAGCTTTTTCGCTGGCATGTGTGCAACGTGCACATCAAGAGAACGAAGCATGCGGACTAAGGCCTCGCCAGTGCCGGGAGTGCAATGCATCGCAGTACATTTGCAAGGAATAAATGTGGCGCAGGAAACACTGGGCGGGTGGGATAGGTGGCACTGCACTGAAGCCACAAATGAAGTGGGTAGCTGTTCCGTGAAAGTTCAAGATGAACAGTTTCCAAATCTTTTTGTAGTTATTTAGGAGAACTGCAGGTTTGTTGCGAACGTTGTATGAGCGATGCGGCGACAGAACGCTTGTGGCAAGCAGAATGAATTGACATGAAGTTCAAGTAGTGTCCCGTGTGCCTAGGTTTTCGGAACACATTAAAACAAAGTGCTGTTCCTTCACGCTGCACCGTGACATCCAGAAAAGGCAAGAGATGATCCTCCTCCAATTCAATGGTAATATTTATGGCATGTTCTATTCATTTTAAATGCAACAAAACCGCATCCAGGGCATCCTTCATTATCACACAGAAGTAGCCATCCGTATATCTAAGAAATATTCTTGGTTGTGGCACGAACATCGCATCGAAAAGATGACAATGCAAGAAAACACGGATGGAGATGAGACGACAGAGACGAGTTATGAACTTCCAACAACTTTTATTGTGAATGATTTACAAATATATGCATGTTGTCCGTTCCAGGGGCAATCATCTGCACTTGCATAAATATGGCAGCTCTTTGTGTGAGAGCACTGAGAGCAAATAATTTTGCACATTCCTCCCCGAGTCTAGAAATCTGTTCAGATTCTGCCATTTCCAATGTTGCGTGCATTTTACTCTTCTTAATTATAGAACTGTTTACAAGGTCAGGCGAGCAGTGCTTGCAAGTCAGACAGTGGCTTGCCAGAAAACCTTGAAAATCTTTATCTTCACGCGCATTTTTTGTGCTCCCTTAAAATGGGGGACCTAGACCTCGAGCAATACCATTATTGATATTGCTGCTAGAGGAATGAAATTTGTAGGTAATATATAATTTAATGTGCTTGATGCAAACATGTAATTAGTTTTTAGTATATAATGAGAAAAATAATTTAGAAAATTTTTCCTGTTCCTGTGTTTTGGGATAACTAGCAGAAAATTTTTTGCAGTAAGAAATGTAAAAAGTATGTGAAAATATTCCTGAATGTTCAAAGAGTGCAGTAAGCATTGTCTCATGTTTCTACCTCTATTCTATCCAAAGTTACAAAAGTTGAAAGTTGTAACTTGACATGGTGATATGTATACAGTAAACTCTCAGTTGTACGAACGTCGGTTTATCAAATATTTCAGAATAACGAACTTTTTAAAAATCCCCGGCAGTTTTCTTATAGATTCTATGCAAAAATGTTTCACTTAAACAAATTTCGGAACAGTTAATATTTCAGTTAAACGAACTTGCTCAGAGGACCAAGGCTTATTTTTGTCATCAGCTGGAGGTCGATAGCAATACTTTGTTTGAAGACTATGCAGAGTGTGACAGTGCACTGATTACCTGCGCTGGACAGACGGATCTGGAGATTGTTTCCAGTGTTCATCCTGAAGAAGAAGAGTGCGACGAAGAAGAGGCAGCTGTCGAGCCAGTTTCAAGCCCTATAACTCTAGCTGAGGTTGTACGGTACATTGGAAATTTGAGAGACTTTGTGTCTCAACAGCAAGCTGTGCCAGTGTCTCAACAGCAAGCTGTGCCGGAAGAAGTGTACAAAAACATTGACTCTTTGGATTTGGACAGTTTCGTTACTTCCTGTGCTTTAAAAGTACAAGGGCAGAAGAAGATTACAGATTTTTTTCTAAGTGAAAAAGGCAGCATTATAACTCTTATGAACCTTGCACTTGTTGATATGTACAAATTCCATTTCACACATTTCTAACACTATGGATGCCATGTCTTTTGCTCCATTAATTGTACTTCAAACTTTTGACTCGGTATGCCATGCCTTATGTTGGTCTAGTGAATATTCAGTTTAGTGAACTTTCAGTTAAGTGAACTATTTCCTTCGGTCCCTTGGAGTTCACTCAAGTGAGAGTTCACTGTATATTCTTACCTTCCTCAAAATTTCAATATGTTTCATGGTGCAGAAATGTGGTATTATAGACTTACTGCACTCCCTGGGAGCCTAGCTATCAGATAAAGCAAAAATTATTCAAATTAGATCATTAGGCATGTAACTGATTAGGCATGAGAACACGACTTTCATGTTATAATGCTGGGCCACCTTTTTCCGATTGCGTGATAACGTGTGAACGTAAGGTATCACAGTTACCCTCTGTCTACACTGTGTGCAGGCTTCACAAGTTCGCGGCTTTGTGCACATCTTTTTGAGAAAGCCCTCCATGACCGCAATGAGGAGGTAATGAGGATATCTGGTGCTCAGCAGTCTTTCGGCTTGATGGTTGGACATATATGAGATACAGTGGGAGCAAGATTTGCAGAGAGCGCTCTTTAGGCACAGTGTGGCAATAAACCTGCCGTGGTTGCTTAGTGGCTATGGTGTTGGGCTGCTGCGCACGAGGTTGTGGGATCAAATCCTGGCCATGGCGGCTGCATTTCGATGGGGGCGAAATGCGAAAACACCTGTAAACGTTAATTTAGGCGCACGTTAAAGAACCTCCGGTGGTTGAAATTTCCGGAGTCCCCCACTACAGCGTGCCTCATTATCAAAAAATGGTTTTAGCACGTAAAACCCCATAATTTAATTTTTTAACATGGCAATAGCTCGTTTAATGAGCTTTGAGTGTGCGGTCTTGAAAGGCAGAAGTGGTTTGTTGGCGCGCAACTTGTTGGCACCAACGCCTGTCTACGAACGGCGTCGGAAACAAGAGGCTGCCATGTGGGCGGTCACAAAGATGGTGGACGCGAGCAACTTTCATACACTCGCTTTCATTTTTAAAGCGGTTTCTCGGCTTTCCGAGAGTTGCGCGGCTGTTGCGAATACATCTGAGTTGATTCGTCAGCAAACTCTAATTTAAGTTGTGAACGCCTGATGAAACAGTGCCGATTAGTCCTAATAGCCTAGGCAGTATTAACTACAAATCTGTAGCTGGCCGATGTGGTAATGGACCACAAGCTGTTGCAGAATGCTTGCCACTGATATGTTCGCATAGGTGGCTCATCAGCTGCGTTCGCTGCCGAGATCACGCATGGCAGGTTAAGGTGGCGGTCCCACTACGGCGGCACGAGCCCGCCATTTTCAGTACTTTTGGAGCAACCATGGCGGCTCTACGACTTAGGATATAAAGTTGTCGTACATTCCATAAAAAAAGCTTAATTCTTGTATATTCCAACTATATATAATGTAAATAAATTGATTATCATGATTTAGAAATAAATGTTCAAGAACAACCATGAGGTACATGGTTTTCGCGAACTGTGTCTCAGTTGTGACCATATTTAGAAGAAACTACCGCATTTACTGCATTGTGGCTTGTTCTGTAACTTTAGGACATATTTATCTATTTCCTAGATGCAGCAAAATAATGTTGAATTTTTACTTTTTGGATAATTTGCTTTTGAAGATTGCCAAATATCGCAACTCATGTTGTAAACAGCCCAGCAACTACACGCTCAAGGAAGCTAAATTTTGGATAAATTAGAGTTGAAGGAATTTCCATTTAGGATGCGAAATTTCATTTATGTACCTTTATTAGTTTTCCTAATAATGCAACCAAAATTAAGCAATATTTAGAATTGTGGTCCTACTTTTGCCCATTTTTACGGGAAGGTACTAAAGGTACGAAGCTGCCGTTTGGATGAGACAGTTGGAAGCCTGAATTTAAAATCTCAATGCATACTTTTTCAATAAACCAAAAGAAACGCTGTACGGGACGCGTGAATTTTACTATTTTTTTTCCACTGGTAACATCAATAAAGTCGACACAATCTTCAAACCGTACCACGATCTAGGGACTTGTATCTCAAACATTAGCAGCTAGGGTCATTTGTTATTGTAATATGCTATAATCGACAAACTGCAAAGAAAGGAAGAAATTTATACTATCTTTGCACTTACATGCAAAATTTTCACCTAGCGCCATCTACACGACTGTCACAAAAGTGCTGGACTGGGAAGTTCACAGTTTCTCCTACTGTGGCGGGCCAAAACATTTTACCTCAGGAACGAACGCTTTAGACTTTTCCGCCGAAGGATTCCTGGGGCGAAATCTTATAATGGTTCCGAAAGGGAAACGGTTCCCTTGCCCTCACGTTATTGGTCAGAATTGTGGTTGCGTCAGCGGCCATCAGAGACAGCGCTGCGGTACCGCAAATTTTGAACACGTCACGCACCTGTCAATCATTTTCAAAGTGAACCCGTTGTCTGCCATGAGTGGAACTGGTGAAGAGGTAGTTCGCTTTGGGTTCCGTTGCTGTGGCTTGGCTGTTTGCTTGCGACCATGGCCGCACCGCCTCGGAGACTCGCGGGTGGTGCGTGCTCGCGCGCGTTGATCATCTCTGAGGTGCGACTTCATACATGCATGAAAACATGGCGCCGGCCCCTCATTCTTTGCCTCGGGTTGCTCTCCCGGACCCGTCAACAACTGGAGGTGCTAGACGCGTTATCAGAGCTGACAGATGAGGAGTTTCGGCATCATTATCGTCTGTGAAAGGGAGCCCTCCGATGGCTGTGCGACAAACTGGAGGAGATGAGCAGCCATCACCCTTTGCCGGGGCAAGACATGCAGCCCGAGAAAAATGTCCCTGTGCGACGACATCATAGAATAAAGAACCAACTTTCAAAATTTCCGCACAACTGATGGCGATGGGGCTACTTCCTTCGATTCGAATGGCAACAATTTTTAACGCATGGATTACCACCTGGCTACGAACAATTAAACAAATGGTAATATTATATTGCCTAATGTACGATAAAAGAATATGTCAACACGCGACGATAATTGAAAGCTTTCAGGACAATATTTACATAATAGTTCATATTTATTGAGCAAGAACAAACATTCTGCAATTCTTAACTCGTCATATGATGATGTACACTTCAGAGGCGGCACCCTCTCGTTTATTGGTTGCGTCTTCCACCTCCGGCTTAGGAGTTGCCTATTTAGTGGCGTAAGCGGTGAAGTGAACCGGGGCGCTATTCTCGACACGCATGGCGGCTGCACGGCCGCCATTATCCACCGTGTTGACTCACTGATTGGCTGTCAAGAGCTCACCTGCCTTGAAATTTGGGCCAGGCAATGGAAGTTCTACAAAATGCAATTTTGTGTTTTCATCAAGGTAACGAAATGTGATGTGGAGCTACAAATTTTATCGACTGATACATTTTTTTGGTCCTTGGCAGCTAAATTGTGCCGTTAGAGCTTCAAAAAGAAAGTGAGCGGTAGCGTTCAGAAGCCAGTGCAATGCATCTGCAATTTCGCGAATATGTGGTAGGGATCCAAGATATGCGCCATGCCAGCTTGCTGATTGGCTGAAGGAATGTGCTGTGGGGAGCGTCACAGGAAGGGCCGTTTTGTAAACGTCGATTTGATGTTGCGCTAGGCCGCCATTGCAGAGATTTTCTGCCATAATTTGTGGTGCGACGAGCCGCGCGAATTATGGTAATGAGGAGCCATGTGCAATGGTGAGAGAGAGGAATGCGTATCGCCACATTTTTCCCGTCCTTTGGCACCATGAACATCTTTTGTTCATAGTATTTGCATCGCTCTCGGGTGGTGTTGGCATTTGTGTTTTGGGCCAACATTTTTTAAGATAACGCGTTTATACGAAATAATATTGGTTGGACATAGCAGACTTTGCGCAACATTGTCAACTTTCCACTGATGCGTTTGTATTGTAATGAAGATTGATGCCTTTTTGCACAATCAAAAGTTATGACAATGGCATCTTTTTAATTTATAAAAAGGAATGCAGGCAAGGCGGCGCCTTGAAGTTTCCTCCCGTGGTGCAAGTGACCAGCGAAATGAACAAGAGATGGCAGCGCCGGCGTTTCCGTCAGCCGGGAAACGCCGTTTGTATACGGCCGTTTCTCAGCCAGCCGAGTTGGGCTGAGTCACTTGCGTTTCGCGAGATAGCGATGACGCGGCCTAGAATGTGTGCTCATTACCACTGGTCGGTCGCGTACGTTGCCTCGAGGTAGAAAACAAGCGCATTGGCACCAACGTACGATGACTCATTCTGTTTACCGGGTACACGCATTCTAGCTAATGAAGCAGACGGTGGCTTGTGCACAGCAGACGACGGAAAGAGACGCGTTTTCGACGGAATAATTGTAGGCTTTGAGCTAGCTGCTTTATTTTTACTGAGGAGGAAAACTGCTTTGCTTTATCAAAAACGTTATGTTAGATGCCTCCATTTCAGTTTCTTAAGCAAAACGTCAAGTTTGCGTCACATTACAAAAGCGAAACAGGGCTATCGGCGTCATGTTGAATGCGTCCCATCAACGTCACACCTCGAAGTAAATGGCGAGATGTCCAGAATAGCGGCCCCGGTTCGCATTTGGAACCTTTATAAGATTGCGCCCCCGGACTCCTACACAACGCCTGTCAATCATCCTGAATAGATAGAGGAACCACTCCTAGAGGCATAGCCAAGGCCGCAAGACACACTGTTGTTTCCTGCTTTTGTTGGGCTAGTATGTTGGGCTAGCCACGGCGAAAGCACGTGTCAGCCAAGCATGAGAGCCGCCTGTGTGGCCACAGAAACGAGGAAGCCTCGCCCATGGTGCGCTAAAATGACTCCGTGAAACTTCTGTTCAGTCATCGACCTTAGATGGCGCGATAACAGTAGCACAATAGAGGAATCTTCCCATTCTCTTTTTTCTTTGGCTGACACAACGCAGTGGAATGGAGTTGTATTGACACGTGTACTACTTTATCTTTCACCTGTGACCGCTTTTCACCGGGTGCAGGACGTGCCTGCATGCAGCGGAAATTTCTCGAACATTATCGGTGCTTCTATCCGTTGTCTGTTGTCACCGACGCTTATGTAATCCAATTGTATGAGCGACGCGAAAAGCACGCATGCTTTATTACTCAACGCGCAGTAATACGACACTGTAGAGAACAAATTGCACCCCATCCACACCACGTGGTTTCACCCATTGGCCTGGGCCGGTATTATGTAGCGATGCCTTTCCGATGATGATGCCTTTTCGTGCTTTTTGCGCTTGGTCAGTGGTTAGAGCGATGGTCCGCTCACGTTATCAACGGGTTTAACAGGGATAAGCGGGCTAGTTGGTGGTCCTTATTGGAATGCATCATGTAACCGCACAAAAACAAGGGACAAAGAAGGAACACACAAGACAGGCGCGGACACACACAAGACATCCGCGCCTGTCTTGTGTGTTCCTTCTTTGTCCCTTGTTTTTGTGCGGTTACATGATGCATTCCAATAAGTTATCAACAAAATCAGCTGGACGTGAGCGGTGGATAAGACTAGCATAGAATAAAGGATAACGCATTGTCGTGATCTGCCTTTCGATCCTCCTGGCGAGCCCGGGACTTCGAGCCGCGGCTGCGCCTGCTGAGCTGCCAAGGCCTCTTCAATTGGCACCGATGAGCTGCCCCCTTTCGAGCCGGTGGACGGGCTGTTGTGATCGGCCATTCACTCTGCGACACCCCTCGGTCACAGCTCGCACGATTATGGTGAGAGGGTTGACAGCCCTTTCACTGGTGGACGCGCTGTTGTGATCGGCCGTTTACTCTGCGACACCCCTCGGTCACAGCTCGCACGATTATGGTGAGAGGGTCGACAGCCCTTTCACTGGTGGACGGGCTGTTGTGATCGGCCGTTCACTCCGCGACACCCCTCGGTCACAGCTCGCACGATTATGGTGAGAGGGTCGACAGCCCTTTCACTGGTGGACGCGCTGTTGTGATCGGCCGTTCACTCTGCGACGCCCCTCGGTCACAGCTCGCACGATTATGGTGAGAGGGTCGACAGCCCTTTCACTGGTGGACGGGCTGTTGTGATCGGCCGTTCACTCTGTGACACCCCTCGGTCACAGCTCGCACGATTATGGTGAGAGGGTCGACAGCCCTTTCACTGGTGGACGGGCTGTTGTGATCGGCCGTTCACTCTGTGACACCCCTCGGTCACAGCTCGCACGATTATGGTGAGAGGGTCGACAGCCCTTTCACTGGTGGACGGGCTGTTGTGATCGGCCGTTCACTCCGCGACACCCCTCGGTCACGGCTCGAACGATTATGATGAAAGGGCCGACAGCCTCGACAAAATGGTTCTCGAGTCGGATGAATTATGACCATAGCGGGAATACTTTTCATGAGAGGTTTCAGAAATTAGCAATGATACGGCTGCCACCCATCAGCAGCATGAACTGGCGTGTCCAAGCTAGAGACGCGCTCAGTGCGATGATATTTGAACATGTGTCCAACAGAATTTATTCACCATATTTTTTAGAAAAATATTATCGACTCCTGTGATGCACGTGTCCACTGCTGAAGTCAAGGTCACTGGTTCGACACCAGGCTGTACCGGCCGCATATTGATGGCGGCGATCTGCAAAATTATCCTTGTTAAAGCATTGGATCCCTGGGTGACATGACAAAGGAAGCACATGTTGTAAAATATGTGCGAATCGTATTCTACTAACAAGAATGTGGAGCCAATGGCTTGTTTCATGTCTGCTTGATATGAAATTGGGCAAGAACACCGCCAAGCGACCTAGCCTTATATACATATATATATATATTTCTGTGATGAAAGTGTGCTGTGTACTATGGGTTTATAATGGGGTCCTGCCTATTTTGATGCACGTTTCTAATCGATATGTTCTTTTTTGTCATTTGTGCACGTGCGCCCTGGCAATGTTTCAGTGTGAAATCGACCTGAGTATGCACTACTGAAGTGGGGACCGCGCATGCCCTATGATTTGATTTGTGACTACAGACGATTTGCAAATATAGGGGAGTTGGCGGCCCTAAAACGCCCTACCTTCTAAAGAAAACTCACCAACAGTCCACTATTCTGAAAAACGAACGCCGCGGAGATCGTATTTATCGATTATGACATCTTTTGCCAGGCTATTCAAACCTGAAGTGCAGTTTCGCCTTTCAATATACTATTCTAACACTTCACTAAAAGTCAAGCGCAAACTTATTGCAAAAAGTTTTGCATATTGCATTGTCATAATAAGTAACATCAAGGAGAGAACATGTGACGAAGCGCACAAAAAAGAGCAGCTCATATGTTGATAATAATGAATACATAATAAAACATCAGTTTAGTACATACAGTATGCAGACGAGGGTCCCGAAATCAACGGACGAGAAAGATGAAAAGGGAGCCTTGTGGCCAGCTTTATTGCAAGAGAGACAGAGAAACAACTTTATTGAGCCGAGCTCGACATCTTCTTAGATGCCGTCGATGGAAGTAGTTCCCTCTTCACGGGACCCATATGCTTCTCTAGCTGCCTGGCCCCTGGAGATCAGGACGAGCTGGTCTTCCAGGGCGGTGCTGGTTAGCAAGGTCTCCCATCGCTCGGTAAGGGTGGATGAGGGATGGGGTAGTGTAGTGATGGGGCAGGTAAAAGGTGAGGGGATTGCCTTGATGAAATCGCATACTCCACTGACGTGTTGGAGCGTGCCTAACTGAGTTTTGCAGAAATTACAGTCCTTCTCATACCTTTCCGGGTACATCTTGTTTTGAAGGTAAGGGAGCGGGAAGGATCCTGCCTGTATCTGCCTGTAGATCACTTGCTGTTCTCTGCTAAGCGATTTGTGAGGATCGGGGTAACGGCGCCTCTCTGTCTTATAATGGTTCGTAATGTCTCTATAACTAATTATGGACTGTGGTTACCTTCCTCTACCCGGTGTTCATCTCTCGGGCAAACTGGTGGGCAAGTTCGTTGCCCTCCATCCCATAGTGAGCCGGTGTCCATATCAACTCAACTTTCCTTTCAAGTACGTCGCGTTTACTCTTGAGAATATCAAGTGCTGCAAGAGACACCCACCCCTTTCTGTAATTGTTATACGCCTTTTGCGAGTCAGTGACAATTCTTCCCACCTTGGGCTGCGTGAGTGCTAGCGCTATCGCGGCCTCTTCTGCCACCTCCGGAAAAGATGTCTTGATGGAGGCGCAGGTTACGAGCACATCCCGCGTCGTAACTGCCAGCGTGGCTTTCGATGAAAACTTGGGTAACGAAGCGTCTGTGAAGAGAGTGACTCCCTCTTCCTCTTCTACTATTAGACCCAAAGTCTCCATCAAGGCCGCTATACGAACCGCTCTGCAGCCATCGTTACGACCCGACCTCATGTTTCTAGGCAGTGGCTTACTGTGGATTTTATGCGCCCACAGCCTGGGTAACAGCCCAGTTTCCTTCTGCTCTGCCTCTTGCCAGGCCAACTTGGCAAGAACGCGACGTCCCGCCGACGTTTGACTGAGTCAAACTCTTTGATTAGACAGATGAGCTTCTATTAGCTCTTCGACAACGTTGTTCTTGGTCATGCCGAGAAGCTTGTCGGTCGAAGAATGCTTCGGAATGCCCAGCGCCATCATGGTTGCCTTGCATATAATGACGTTCGACTGGTCCCTGTCTTTCATCAGTAACTTGAGGTACGGCGCCGCGTAAACAATGCGCGACGTCACGAAGGCCTGGACGAGCATCAGTACATCGTCCTCCTTGAGTCCCCTTTGTCTATTTGTGGCTCTTCTGATTATGTTCGAAATTTGTTCCGTTGAAACCTTGATTTCGTCGATTGACGCCCCCGCCTTGCCATTGTTCTGGAAGATGACACCCAGGATACGTGCTTGCGTGGTTGGCGTTATGGTCGTCCCGTCAATGGTGATGCGGACGTTCTCTTGGTCTCCTTTCTTTCTTCTTGGCTTGATGACTGTGACTCTGACTTCTGTGGCGAGCAACTGAGGCCGCACGATTTAGCGAACTCGTGCACGGTCTTCGCCACTCTCGGAAAGTACTCCTCCATCCAACTCTCCGACCCTGCCCTCGACGTCCACACAGTGATATTGTCTGCATAGTGAGCGTGATCTATGCCCTCTATGTCTTGAAGCAGAGCAGGGAGAAAGAGGTGTGCCAGGTTGAAGAGAAGCGGCGAAAGAACTAATCCTTGCAGGGTGCCTCTGTCTCCCAGGGCTATCAGTTTCGACTTCTCCTCTCCAATTTTGATAGTTGCCGTTCTATTGCTTAAGAAATCCTGCACATATTTGAATGTTCGCTTTCTGCATCCCGTTTAGTGCAGGTAACGGAGAATACTTTCATGTGTAACGTTATTGAAGGGCCCCTTGAGAATTGCGAATGCCCCGTCTATTTGTGTTTTTTCTCACTAGCTCATACCCCCCTCCTCCCGAAACATGTAAATAATGATGGTATCCGAAATACAGCCTTATTAGCTATAGTGTCTCGTTCATGTGTTGTTTTGCACAATACCATACGTGTCGAGAAAGTGTGACAAAGAACATCGTTACGTGCTTCCGTTACCTTCACTTTTCTGTGCCTCAATCTATTGTAGTGAGTTTTTACGACCTTGAAGTAAGCTAGGAATGTAATGGAGTGAAAACATTACATACATCACATATAAATAAAGGAGACAAACGCCTGCTTTAGCAAAACCTTAAAATAAAAAAAGAAAGAAAGCAGTAATAGCGAAATTTGCTCTATAAGAATGCACCTTTTTGAAGAGATACCTTCAAATTTTCGACGTGTATGAGAACAGCATCCTCTCGGCAGACGAAAGCGCATGTGCGCGCTTTTGTACATGGCCTGCATGTCGCGCGAAACAAGACAGCGCTGGCCACGCAATGCAAGAGTGCGCTGAGTTATCACTTTCCCTCCTCTCTACTATTTACCCTATGCACCTGCTGGCCAATGTTCAGCTGTCAGCCATCCGGATTGTCAGGCCAGCAAAACTTCCCTCAGCCTTTTCTTCTCACAACCACAAATAAAATCCACGCCTTGTCATCTGCACATGGTAAGTGCGCAAGGACGGCCAGGCAGACGGTCGCAAATACAGGGAAAGGAGAAAAAGAACCCAGGACACAGACGCATTCGCCTTTCCGGTAATGTCGCGGAGACACTGAGGTCGACAGACTACCCTGCTTTTCTTCTGCGTCGTGTTCCTTCACGCTACTGAGATTCCTAAAATCAAGTGGCATGGCAAAGGCAATCTGCAGTGAGCTTCATGGTGTGAAGGATTTTGTCATACTATTGTTCAATTGTATTCCACGTAGTAGTGATGGTGAAGAAAACAGTTGCAAAACTGTGAATGACGAAACGAACTTTATTGGGTGATCCTGTGCCCACAAAAGCAAGTTGCACCCAAAGCACAATGATAGCGGTAAACACAGTCGGCCCCCGCAGGGGCGTCTGCGTCAGCAGGCGTTTGGTGTGTTGCGACACCACGTACCCGAGCACACGAGGGTTGGACCCTCCCACGTGTAGCCGTGCGTGGCTTAGCCGTGTCCGGGGAAAGGGGGATCCTGGGGGTTGAGCCGATGCCGGTGTTTGGACCTTTAAGGCCCCCCGGCGGAGGCAACACACCTCTTTGGCCTCTGCTTCACGTAGACAGCACCCCCGACTGACCCACCCAGGGGAAATCGGCAGTCGCCTTTTCCTGTCTTCCTCTCCAATCTTCGTCTTTCTCTCTCGCATTTCTCATCTTTCCTGTCTTCTCATCACTTCTCCTCACTTCCTAGTTTCCCGGCGGCAAGGGTTAACCTTGTGTAGCTAGCCAGCCTTGGTTATGCTGTATTTGGTTATAGCAGCGATGTACGGCTGGCATTGGCAGGGTTTCTCTAGCAGGAACTCCTGTCACGTCCCCCTGTTGGGCTCCATGGTGGGTGGTCGGCATAGCGGCCGAAAACCCAACTGTACTTATGGAAAACGCTTTTCCTAAACTCCCTGATCGCCCTCAGAAATGAGGGCGCACCGAAGAGACCTTTCAGTTTTTCGGACGCCAAGTCCACAATTTTCCTCGTTTTCATGTGATCCACACAGAAAAACCAGCTAAACAAGTGCGAACAATCTCCCCTTTCCTTGTATCTAAGTGTCTTACCGAAGTTTTTGGTCCAGGATATAAGGTGTCGAGGATGGCTAGCGGTGACCTCCTCTTGGAGCTCTGCGACCTGAAACAATTTGAGAAACTGCCTAAACTAGTATCATTTGGGGAGACCCAAGTAGTAGTAACCCCGCACCGCACGATGAATACCACCCGCGACGTTGTCTCGGACGATGATTTGCTGGAGCTCACTGAGGCTGAACTCTTGGAGGGCTTCAGTGAACAAAATGTCATAAATGTCAAAAGAATCAAGATGAGGTGAGACGGTAAAGAAATTGTGACCAAACACCTAATACTCACCTTCAATTCAAGTGTCCTGCCAGAGTCAATCGAGGCCGGGTATATCAAGCTTCGTGTAAGACCGTATGTGCCAAATCCCTTGAGATGTTTCAAATGCCAACATTTCGGCCACAGCTCGCAGAGCTGCCGAGGCCGCCAAACATGTGCGAAATGCAGTGCGCTTGAACACGCCACTGAAGCATGTAAGAACTCTCTACACTGTGTAAACTGTGATGGGGATCACGCCGTGTACTCGCGGTCGTGCCCCTCCTGGAAGAAGGAAAAAGAAATTGTAACCATAAAAGTGAAAGAGAATATATCGTTCAAAGAGGCACGAAGGCGGGTAGCATACCTGCCAAAGAAAAGCTTTGCCGAAGTGGCGCATCAGGGGGCAGCGTCACAACGGCCTCCGGCGGCTGTCCGACCCACAAGCAGTGAGTCGGCAGTCACGCCATCTGCCCCCGCGGCGGTTGCAGCTAGCGCTACTCCGTCAACCGAGGAGAAGGGACCATCGACCCCGAAGGTGGGCGCAGCCGAGGCTGCCTCAACCTCCCAGGTCCCTTCCAGCGCTGGCAACGGCCGGCGTAGCCGAATCCCTCAGGGAGCCTTATCGACCTCCGGGCTGGTGGGCGCAGGGGTCTTGCCCTCCAAGGCGGGACTCCCCCTGAAAACTTCTTGCTCGCAAGAGCAAGTGTCCGGCGCCTCACAAGAGGCAATGCACACAACACCTATTCTCAAGGCGCACCAAGCGCCTAAGGAGCGGCGAGGCTCCCTCGAACGCTCCAGAAAGGGCAAAACTCCCGTTACAGGGCCTCGAAAGGGCTCTGTAATTTAATCACTGTAATTTACATAATCACTACTTCCGTTTCTGTACACACAGCACCTATTAACTCCCAATATGGATACACAAATAATTCAATGGAACGTCAGAGGTCTTCTCAGAAGCCTTGATGATGTGCAGGAACCTATACAAAAACACAATCCAAAAGTGCTGTGTTTACAGGAAACACATTTAAAAAACAAACACACAAACTTTCTTCGACAGTATCTAACTTTTCGCAAAGATCGCAATGATGCCGTCGCATCATCGGGCGGTGTTGCCATAGTCACCCATAGAAGTATAGCGTGCCAACCTTTACAGCTACAAACGCCCCTTGAAGCAGTGGCGGTTCGAGCTGTCCTACTAAACAAACTCATCACCATTTGCTCGCTTTACATACCCTCGCATTACCAACTAAACAAACATGAATTTCAGTCCTTGATAGATCAATTGCCAGAACCTTATGTTGTTCTTGGCGATCTCAGTGCGCACAGCAGCCTGTGGTGAGACTCTCGTATCGATGCGCGAGGTCGTCTCGTTGAACAGTTCCTTTTTTCGTCCGGTGCGTGTCTGCTGAATAAGACGACACCCACATATTATTCTCTCGCAAACAGAACATTTTCTTCAATTGACCTCAGCCTAGTTTCCCCTTGTATACTGCCTGAACTCGAATGGGAAATTACCAACAATCCTTACGGGAGCGACCACTTCCCCATACTGCTAAAAACACATAAAGAAAAAGAATGTCTACCACAGGCTCCTAGGTGGAAGATTGATACAGCCGACTGGGAGAAGTTCCGAAACGTAACTAGTATCTCATGGAATGAGATGCCTTCTTTAGGAATTGATGCTGCTGTGCAGTATCTCACAGCCTTCATTATAGATATTGCATCTAAATGCATATCAGAAGTAAATGGCTTGGCATGTAAACGGCGGGTCCCGTGGTGGAACGAAGATTGTAGGATCGCTCGTAAGAAACAAAACAAAGCATGGGGGTTGCTACGCGCTTCTCCCACTGCAGAGAATCTAGTCAACTTTAAGCAAGTAAAATCCCAAGGCAGGAGAACCCGCCGACAGGCCAGAAGAGAAAGCTGGCAGAACTATTTATCGAGCATTAACTCGTTTACAGACGAGGCCAAAGTCTGGAACAGGGTAAATAGAGTTAGAGGGCGGCAAACATATTCACTCCCTCTGGTAAATACACAGAGCGATACACTGCAAGATCAGGCAGGCTCACTTGCGGAGCATTTTCAGAGCGTGTCAAGTTCAAACAATTATTCGCAATTTTTTCTCATATATAAACAAATAGAAGAACGTAAGCCATTAACAAGAAAAAGTCGAGAGAATGAGCCTTACAACCGTCCTTTCAGTATTGCCGAGTTGAGAGCTGCCTTGAGCGCATGCAAGAGCTCAGCACCAGGATCTGATAGAATCATATACGAAATGCTGAAAAACTTACACAATGACACGCAAGTGACACTACTTACACTTTTCAACACTATCTGGGACGCAGGGTACCTTCCGACCGCATGGAAAGAAGCCATTGTGGTCCCTGTTTTAAAACAAGGCAAAGATCCTTCCTCAGTGGCAAGCTACCGCCCGATAGCCCTCACAAGCTGCATGTGTAAGGTATTTGAAAAAATGATAAATCGGCGACTGATCCATTTCCTTGAACAGAACACCCGCCGTGGTTGCTCAGTGGCTATGGTGTTGGGCTGCTGAGCACGAGGTCGCGGGATCGAATCCCGGCCACGGCGGCCGCATTTCGATGGGGGCGAAATGCGAAAACACCCGTGTGCTTAGATTTAGGTGCACGTTAAAGAACCCCAGGTGGTCAAAATTTCCGGAGTCCTCCACTACGGCGTGCCTCATAATCAGAAAGTGGTTTTGGCACGTAAAACCCCAAATATTATTATTATTATTGAACAGAACAAAATGCTTGATCCCTATCAGTGTTGCTTCCGAGAAGGGCGCTCCACAACCGACCATCTTGTACGTATTGAAGGAAATATCCGGTCTGGGACGCATTTATACATAAACAGTTCTTCCTAGCGATATTTCTCGATATGGAAAAGACTTATGACACAACGTGGCGTTACGGAATCTTAAGAGACCTGTCAGAAATGGGCATCGACGCTAATATCCTTAACATCATAGAAAGCTATCTGTCCAATCGTACCTTCCGGGTAAAAGTCGGCAATGCACTCTCACGTCCTTTTACGCAAGAAACGGGTCTACGCCAAGGAGGCATGCTCAGCTGCACGCTCTTTATCGTGAAGATGAACACGCTTCGTGCTTCATTACCACCGGCCATCTTTTACTCTGTCTACGTGGACGACATTCAAATAGCTTTCAAATCTTGTAACCTCGCAGTCTGCGAGAGATGGGTACAGCATGGCCTGAACAAAGTGTCAATGTGGGCAGACAGGAATGGATTTAAGATCAATCCTAACAAAAGCTCTTGTGTTCTTTTTACAAGAAAGAGAGGACTTATCCCAGATCCTTGCATAGAACTGCGTGGACAACAGATACCTGTAAACAAAAAACACAAATTTCTAGGTATCATACTTGACTACAGACTCACTTTTGTCCCCCACATTAAACATGTTAAAGAAAAATGTCTAAAAACAATGCACATAATGAAACTTCTATCCCACACTACATGGGGTAGTGACAGGAAGTGTTTATTGAAACTCTATAAAAGCCTCATTTGTTCACGACTAGACTATGGTGCCGTGATTTATCACTCTGCCGCCCCGAGCGCGCTAAATATGCTAGACCCAGTCCACCATCTAGGAATCCGACTGGCCACTCGCGCTTTCAGAACGAGTCCCATACAAAGCTTATATGCAGAATCGAATGAGTGGTCACTTCATCTCCAGAGAACATACATCAGCCAAACATATTTTCTGAAAGTCTACTCTAATCCTCAACATCCGTGTTATACTACCGTTAACAAGATGACATATGCTACACTCTTTCATACTCGTCCCTCCGTAAGACAGCCTTTCTCACTACGTGTGAGGGAGCTTAGTCATGAAATGCATGTCCCACTCCTCGAGCTTCGCCTAATGCATCCAGCCAAGCTGCTACCTCCTTGGGAGTGGCAGCTGATACAATGCGATATATCTTTCATGCAAGTTACAAAACACACTCCAGAGATTGAAATCCAAATGCATTTTCGGGAACTTCAACACAAATACTCCTGCACGGGGTTCTACACAGACGCATCGAAGTCACACGACGGGGTGTCCTATGTAGCCGTCGGTCCATCCTTCTCGGAATCCGACGTACTGCATCCAGAAACTAGTATCTTTACGGCTGAGGCCTACGCACTGCTGTCGGCCATAAAGCATATAAATAAATCACAACTGCAGAAATCAGTTATATATACGGACTCCCTTAGTGTTGTGAAGGCCTTGATGTCTTTCTGTAATCACAAAAATCCAGTATTTATTGAACTCTACTCTGTCCTGTGTAAAGCATATATATCTAACCAACATGTGATTATATGCTGGGTGCCTAAACATAGAGGCATCGAGGGTAACGTTCTAGCGGACCAGATGGCCACATCAATTTCATTGCATGCAGTTAACCCTACTGCTTCAGTCCCTGTCACAGACCTGAAGCCTTTGTTAAGAAGGAAACTACGAAACCACTGGCAACGCATGTGGGACGACGAAATAAATAATAAACTGCATGTAATAAAGCCACAATTAGGTTTCTGGCCTCCTGTAACAAAATCCCGCCGGACAGATGTCCTTTTCTGCCGTGTAAGAATAGGACACACTTTTGGCACACATAACTTTTTACTCACGGGAAACGAGCCTCCAACCTGCGGTAGATGTGGGGAGAGGCTGACCGTCCTCCACGTCCTCCTGGAGTGTCGGGCAGCCGATACTGAGAGAAATAAACATTTTCCCTTAGCATACCGGCAGCACATCCCCCTTGATCCTGTAATGTTACCCGGCCCAGAACCGCTATTTGACACCAACGCAGTCCTAAGTTTTCTGGAAGATGTTGTGTTGCATGTTGTTAGTCCCACATGTTGATAGCATCTCCTCTCTTCAGAGGATGCCTCTCTGATAGCTCTTTCGTATAGCACATGCCTCTAGGCCCTTGTGTCAAGGGCTCTGGCGAGGCAGCAATGCTACAGGTAATTTCACCATCTCATATATTTTCTATTCTGCATCATTCTTTTACGATGGATTTTAATGCTCACAGAACAGGTCATTTGTCATCGACATAATCTTATTACAGGTAAATTTTACGCACTCTAGAGCGAACGTTTTAAGGCCCCTTTACAGCCATGCCACACCAACTTCATAGAACTCATACCTACATTGCAACCTCATCACCGTGGACCTGGCGCTCTTTGGCCATGTCTGGCCCTTGCGCCAATAAGAACCATACATTCATTTATTCATTCATTCACATATCTGATGATATGACCACAGAAGAGAGAAGCTTCAGGGCTTCCATTGCTGCCTCGATGTGAGCAAAGATCACGTGGTTGTCAGAATTCACAGGTGACCAATATTTCTTTGATTGTAGCAGGTGTAGGCGAGACACAATGTCGTCAAGGCAGGTCAACTTGTTTTCGTGTAGCTCTTTCTCGTGTGCCAGCATGGACTCCTCAATCGCTTTCTGAAGTTGCTCATCTTCTCTACATTTTTTCTTCATTTCCGGTTCCTCTCTCGACTGGCGAGTGTCCGAGGGGTAGCCAGCGCTGTCCGGAAAAATTGTTGGCAGAGCATTGGGCGTGAGCCGCGTCAGATTCATTTTAACTTCGATGGTGCGACCATCACGATCTGTATATTTTGTCATCATGCGGAGATATTCTTCTTTGAAGGGACGTTCGCATACCTGCACAAAAGATGGATAAAATCCAATTGGTTTAAATGCGAATTGTGGTGGATGTATGCACATGTAACAAAAGTAGCTACGAGAAGCACATAGAAACAACACAATAGGACAGTTCACATGCCACTGCGTAAAAGGGTGGCGTCCTGTTGTAGCAAATTCTGTAGCTAAAGGGGCTGTAACAAAGCACTTCGCTTGGAAAAAGAAAATTGCGCTGATGCCTGCGGGCACAGAAAATAGAAAATGCTGCAATGCCGCTTATGCTTGCTCAGGTAACATTTGTGGCTCTAGTAGGCGAAAAATACCGACATGAGAGGCAGCAATGTTCATTTAAAATAGATAAACAAGCAAGTACTTTCTTAGGCTACACGTCAAAAAGCGTGCTCACAAGAAGCTCCCTCCTCACATGTCGACATAGCCTTCTATGTACTACAAGTTTGCAAGAGTTATATATAAATAATACACAAAAAATCTCTGTCATCTCCTGCACACAAACATTTACAGGTGACCAACGCAAAAAACTAACACTTACCAGTAGATCCTTAAGCATTGCAGCGTTGATGTCGTCGCGCCGCACAGCATGCTGCCATTTCGATCTCCGCTCAGGATCGCGGGGGAACTCAAACAGTCGCACTTTGGCCCATTGTCGTAATTTCCTCTGCAATTCGGTACACAGCAACGTCCCATTCTTCTGCATCGGTGGTACACCAGCACGAAAAACAGCGATGTTTGGCACAAGATGAACAGCAGCGGCAAAGAATGGCACCTGTGCCTCAGCTCAGAAACATGGAGACGAGGCAGCCACGAGCGTGCCTGGGCATGCCATTAACGTTGTAACTAGCGCCATCTGACGCAGATGCTCGCGTTTCTCTACAGGTGGCGTTGGCTCCTCGGGCAGGGTGACGTGAAGTCAGACCGTGTCAGAGGAGGAATGCGTGGGCCTTCATAGTCTAGGTGGCATTGATTCAGGACGCTCGAGTTGGACTTCATTGGTCACTGTGTCAACAATTTGGCATCCGTCCTTTTCCGGTAAAAGTCCAGGTCATTTAAGATTTTCCTCAGCCATCTTCCATCCCCAAACTGTGAGAGTTTCTTGGCCTTGTGAAATTCTACAACCACTTCATCCCTCACTGCGCCGTTTTTTCTCTGGCCCCTAACGGACTTGCTCCAGTGCAACAAATCCAAAACAACTGAACTCGCTTGGTCCCCATAAGCACTAACTGCTTTTGATACCATCAAGACCAAGTTGTCTCAGGCAACTCTACTCGTCCATCTGAGACTGAGAGCCCCACTTTGCCTTGTGACCAATGTGTCCGATGCTGCAGTGGGAGCAGTGCTTCAACAGTGCACGGATAATGTCTGGCAGCCCCTTGTATTCTTTTCTCAGATGCTGTCACCCATGGAGACCTGCTACAGCACATTCGGTAAAGAACTCCTCAGAATTTACTTAGCTGTATGTCACTTCAGACACTTTCTGAAGAGTCGAGAGATCCGTATTAAGACAGACCACAAGCCTTTGACCTTCACCGTCCGGTCGAATTCTACCAAATTTTCATCACAGGAAACACACCATCTCGCCTTCATTGTGCAATTCACGACGGACATATGGCATGTGTAGGAAAAGACTATGCCGCAGTGGACGAGCTCTTGCGCTGTGCCTCTTCCATCACTACAGACAACAACCCGGTAAGCATTGAATTCTCCGCACTTGCTGCCAAGCAACAATACGACACCGAGGTAATTGTGCTTCGTGGAAGACCTGGCACCTTACATCTACATAATGTCCACTTTCCACATTATGCTATCTCTATTCTTTGTCATGTCTCCACATGGACCCCATGTCCAGTCATTCCACTCAATTTCCGGTGCATTGTTTTTGATGCCCTTTATAAACTGTCCCACCCTTGAATCCGGGCCATACAACATCTAACGACACCACGTTTCGTCTGGCCGGGCATCGTCAAGAACGTTTGGGCCTTGGCACGTGGTTGTCTGGTATGCCAACAATAGAAGGTTCACCGACACACAAGGGCACCTTCCGGCTCATTTAGGCCACGATCTGAACAATTCGACAATGTACACATTGACATTTGGGGCCATGGCCACCATCAGATGGTAACACCTACCTCCTAACCAGCATAGATCACTTTACCCGATGGCCAGAAGCTTTTCCTCTACCCGACATCCGTACTGAAACCATCACAGACGCCTTTGTCACGGGCTGGGCTTTGCAATATAGCATACCATGTACTGTTACAACCGATAGAGGACGCCAGTTTGAATCGGCATTATTCAGTGGCCTGCTGACACTCCTAGGCAGTTCTTGCATATGCACCACGAGTACGTCGAAACTAAACACACAAGGCACCTACGCCGTACACATGATCTCACACTCTAAGAATATTCGTGCAACAACAATACATTCTATTATTTTCTCCCCAGATTCATTCGAGAACGGAATACAGTCGCCGACCGTTTATTCGGACCTCACGGGGACTGAGAAAATGTCCGAATAAACAGGTGTCCGAAAAGCAGATTAAGAAAAAAAAAAGAAATCCTTTATTTCCACGCACTTATTCGGGCTCCGCGGTAGCCTTGAAGAAATTGTGAATGCGCCGTTGCACGCTGTTCCTTTTACGTGGAATCAGATAAGCCTGAATCTCGGAGAGGGTCGTACAGTCACTATAGGCTGCTTTTACACGCTCCGCATGTGACGGCAACATAGCACATGGTGCGTCATCTTCCGACTCTTAGTTATCGTCCGGCAGCGCAGCAGAAACCTGACAAATGATCTCACCGTCGTCGAGTTCTGCGCATGTCAGTACAGCAGTATCAGCACCTGTGAAACTGTCAAATGAGAGTGTCCGGAATCGCAATGCAACCACTGCCCAGGTCTCGACAGAACATTTTTGGCGTCGGTAGGGAGCACATTGGAAGGCGACAAATCTTAGGCCTCGCGGCACCCGCTCGCCGGCATTCCCCAGTGCAGTCTGCGTGGTCACTGTTGGCGCCATTAGACACTCAACGCAATGTTTCCGTATGCCGCATTGCATCACCGCAACCTCGACACAGCAAACAAAGCAAACACCACCACGCTGTCAGGCCGACACCAAGTCGCACTAACAAAAAACGTGGCCTACTCGCAGCATTGTGCACGATGAAAGGAACAAATCAGCTGCTGGATTGTCTTGACATGGCTTACTAAGCTGAGACCGGAACTGCTGTAGCTATGAACCAGGCAGAAACAATGATGATGACCGGAGATTTGCAGTAGCGCCACTTTGTTGGGCAGCAAGCAGGCTCCATTCAAAACAAAAATGGCGTTCAGCAAGTCGAACCATGCACCGACTCTGACCTGTGCATGGTGCTCTCAATTTAGTTGGCTCAAGGAGTGTCTGAAAAATCAGACGAGAGGTTGCACGGTGTCCGAACTTTCGGCAGTTGTTATACATTATAGTCTATGGGGAGAATGGCGGTGCCACGAAGCAGACCGAATAATCGAGCATGTCCGAATTTTTGGAGCCCGGAAAATCAGTCGGCGACTGTACTCTTGACCGACTTGTAGTCGAACAGCAAAGAATTGATGATTTCCTTGAGCTGTTACATAACTCACTTAGTACGTGCTCATCAGCCTGATGTCGTAGCCTGATGTCATATTTGTATTCTCCATTGATTATTTGCTTTTTCTATTGGCATGCTTTTCAATACTCGTATTCATACTTACTGTTGTACATAAATTTTTTCTTCTTATTTGTATTTGTTTAGCATATCTGCCCCTGACAATTACTATCATTACGGCTTCTTTCTGTACCCCACTCCTGTAATAACCCTGTTAAAAGGTTGACAGTATGTTGAAATAAATAAATAAATAAATAAATATCACCCTGTCGCCAATGGTCTTGTTGAACATTTTCACTGCTCCACCAAGACCTCGCTCAGACTGCAGCCTGACGCCACTCACTGGTCCACACCACTACCACTGGTTATGCTGAGTCTACACTGAAGCAGGATCTGCGCTGTACGCCTGCCGAGATGGTTCTTGGAGCATCACTACATCTTCCATGGGAGTTCTTCCACCCTACCATTTCATCGCCGTGCCCTGAACCCACCGACTACATCAGCAGGCTGTGAGCTTCATTCCTATCACTTCGTCCTCCTGAACCACATTGCCAGTACCGTACCGCATTGCATATTCCGACAGGGGTGGCGATGTCCCCTTATCTTTTTGTTAGCCGTGACTTCGTATGGAAGCCCCTGCAACGTCCTCACAACAGTCCCTGCCGTGTCGTTCATCGTGCCAACAAAGATTTCACTGTGGACTTAAACCACTGACAAGACAATATCTCTATCAATTGCCTCAAACCCACTTTGGTTGAGAACCCACTCCCTCAGTCACCTGTTAAACCAATTAGCTTAAAGCCAGTTTGTCCTTGCCAGTGATCAAACACACTTCAACTCCTAACAAACCGGCCCAAACACACTGAAGTATTGTTCCGGCTACCTGCACAGATCCATAATTATAGGGGTGGGGGGGGGGGGGGGGGCTTCTGTAGCAGTATCAACGTCGAGGAAGTTGAGGAGAACTGCATCTGGCTAGTAACAGGCCATTGCATAGGAAGCAAAGCGGGCACATGGCTCAGATCACAAGTTGCCGGCGCGAGATGGCCTGAAGATTTATCCGCCGAAGAATGACCGTCAGCTAGGGCCTTCTGCTCAGTAAAATTATACTCCTGTTTATTGTGGTTCATCATCATGCATGCCACGATACTTATACCATCCAAAATCAATTCAGGAAACTTGCTTGCCCAGTCTGTAGCTCCGCAGATGTGATGCACATTCAAGAGGCTATCCAGCGGCAGTTTCTTCCCAGGAGGGCACAAGAACTGCTTCTCACAATGAACAGTGGCAGCTTGACCTGCCTTCCACCAAAATCATCGATCACTGTTGCCTTGCAACAGTGATCGACGAAATGTTTTAGTTTTGCATGTAGAAATGCCTACCTTATGTATGTGATCTGTGCGGCGTGAAATATATGAAGGGGGAAGAAGTAACTCGTAGCAAATAGACACATGATGAAATATTTTGTGAAAAAGGCACAGGCATGCAATTCTGCGTCGTGATGCAAGTGAAGTTAGGCCCAGGGTAGTATTCATAGCGGTTACGCTTGATGTATGCCGAAAGTCGGAGAGAATAAACCGCACTGATTTGTGTTGTACCATCTCCATTAGGTCGATCACACTCTTAACACCAGGGTCCCAGATTGATGAAGCATATTCTAGTTGTGAACGTATGAGTGTGCTATAGAGTAGAAGTTTGATGTTAGTTGGGGCTGCATAAAAGTTACGTCTCAGATATCCGAGCATGCGATTAGCTTTGTTAGTGATGTGTGCATGCCAGCTAAGGTTAAACATAATATGAATTCCGAGGTACTTATATCTTGTAACAGAATCAAGTAACACACCATTAAGAGTACATACGGGCAATTCACTATTAACACGAGAGATGCACATAAGTTTGTACTTTTCAGCATTTAAAGTCATATTCCAAGTTTTGCACCATGTTGAGATATTGTAAAGGTCAGACTGAATCATGTGCTTGTCACTATCATTTGTTATTTCCCGAAAAAAGACACAGTCATTGGCAAAAAGATATACAGAAGAAGAAAGGTTACTGGGTAAGTCGTTGATACATATAAGAAAAAGCAGGGGCCCCAAGACACACCGAAAAGAACAGGGTGAATGGGGGAATTAACATTGTTGACGGCAACAAATTGCTGACGATGGGTAAGGAAAACTTCAAGCCATTTTAGAATGATAGTGTCCAATCCTACCCTGCGCAGTTTTAATAACAAAAGATGATGGGAAACCTTATCAAATACCTTCACGAAATCTAGAAAGATGCAGTCGGCAATCGAGCAGCAGTCTAAAATTGCGTGAAGTTTGTACATGACTACGAGTAGCTGTGTTTCGCATGAATAGGGGTTCCTAAAACCGTGCTAAGAAGGATGAAAAAACTAGTTTGTTTCAAGGAAAGTGACAATATGTGAAAAGAGTATGTGCTCTAAGATTTTGCATGGGGTACTGGTAATAGATATGGGCCGGTAGTTAAAAGGCGATTGTTTATTACCAGATTTATGCACAGGAACCACCTTACCTATCTTCCAATCGGCCGGTAGTTCACTGTTTTCCTATGATTGCTGAAATACTTAGTTAAGGCAAGCGATGGACACATTTTAGTACTTTTCAGGAACTTTGTAGTAATACAATCAACACCAACACTGGAAGATATCTTAAGGTTATCAATTACTTTATTATTTGCATCACTGATTGCATTAAAACATTGCTTGGCACTCTTTGGCCATGACTGGCCCTTGCGCCATAAAACACCACATATCATCATCATCAATTACTTTAGCTATACCGTCAGGATGGATGACTACAGGGTACATTGGGAGGAACTTGTTATGAGCCAGTTGAAAGAAATCCGTAGTTTCACCACTTGAAAAAAAGCTTGAAAAAACATCATTCAGTACATTTGCACAGGCAGTATCAGATAGAGGTTCGTCACTTGAATTCTTTTGTTATTGAGCAACATACCCAGTAGAGTGCTATTCTGGTAATTTGCTTTAGCGTTCTTGACCGCAGAATTGTAAGTGTAAGCTATAGAACGATAACGGGACCAATGATGTTCAGTGCGTGATTCTTTGGCTGAACGGAAAAAGCGCTTCTTATGGTTAGACAAGCGCTTAAGATGTGTGTTATACCATGGCGCATGCAGGTGATAAGATATAACGCGAGTGGGTATGAAACGGCTGGTGAGATCTAAAATTTTGTTCTTGAATAAGAGCCAGTTTGCGTTCACCGATCGCAAGTCGAATTCTTCGAAAAAGGTGGCCAGGAAAGAGCCTAGTTCATTATTAACTTTGTTGAAATCGGCGCGATGATACGTGTGTATTATTTTAGTGTGACTAGCAAATTTTTGTATGGGAATGTTCACAGAAAAATTTAGCAAAAAATGGTCGCTTAACTTGAGCATGTAGGTTACTTCTGAACACAGTTATGGGCATCCTGTTAGTACGAGGTCTAATGTACTTACTGTAACTTCAGTAATTCTTGTAGGCTGAGTAACAATTTGGGTAAAATTAAACAGGGAGCATAAATTAGTGAATTCCTTGCATAGCGCTAAAAAGGATGGTTGCACCGAGGACCAGACGATGCCCAGAATGTTAAAATCACCCAATAGAAAGATAGATGACGAAGGGTAACACGTTACTATGACATTAATGGTATCATAAAGCTCTGCAACAAATGTAGGAGAGGCATTAGACGGTCGATAGCATGCGCCTAAGATTATTCTGCGGTAGCCTAGTTGAAGAGATACCCATATAATTTCGATGCTTGATGTTATATGAAGAGAATATGACTCTATTTTTTTACTGACTGCTATTAGTATGCCACCACCTTGCCAATCTTTCCTGTCACGATAGAAGTGGAACTGATTTGATTAATTGAATATCTCAGAGTCACGTATGTATTCATGCAGCCAAGTTTCAGTTAGGACGACGATGTCAGAGGAGCACGGACTTATGGCAGAGGAGAGTTCAGTACGTCTTTCGAAGAAACTTTGGATATTAGTAAATAAAACTGATTTTTGAGCTGTGCTTAAATGGTCACTGCCCCTAGGTAACCGTTAGGCAGATTTACAGGAGCTAGATGCAGCGGAGAGAGACGAAGGCGCATGCTGGGTTACCAGCTTGGTGCGATCTGCGGTGATCTCAAATGTTTTATCGTTTACAGGATCATACATGTAGGATCTGTCGTTCACGACCAACTTATTGTGCTTTAGCTTAAAAGATGGGGAGCCGGGCAGTGATTTGGTGAAGCCAATAAGTTTTTTGCGTGCTTGGCGTGTGTCAAATGAGTAATCTTCTGTCACTTGAATGTCTTCTTCTTTGATGTCTTTTTTACACTTCAGAATTCTTTCTCTGGTTTTGAAGTTGTTGAACTTCACAATCACCCGACGGCATCCAGAATCAGAATACCACCCTAATCGATGAGCCCTATCTGTGTCATTCGGCGAGAGTAAGGGGTCAACGTATTTTGATAGGACGTTTAGAAGTTTTTTTTTTTTTCCGTTACATATTATGTTTCATAGTCATTCTCATCGGCGATACCATGAAAAACTAAATTATTTCTATGACTCTGGTCTTCTAATTCATGAATTCGTGCCTGCAGCAGTTGATTTTGTTTGCGAATATCAAGAGCAGTGCATTTGAGATCCTGCTTTACTTCATCAATTGCTTCAAGTGAGCGTTCAACTGTCGTAAGCATGGAATTCATATTGGCGAGGGCTGAATTAATACTCTGCTGTTCGCTCCGTAGTTCTTCCATGGTTTTCTTTATATGTTCATTACTTTATATGTCTAGCAAGGTCTCATGGCAAAGAAAAAGGTTTTGAGTTCGTCTGGACCAAAAATGGGAAGGTCCTTGCAAAACAGTCCAAAGACGCATCTCTCATTCGTATCAACAAGCTTTTGGATCTTGAAAAACTAACATAACCATGTCTGACATTGGTTTCGTGAAGGGTTCCGATTTTTCTAAAGTCCGGAAGTTCTTTCAGCATCACACAGGCAATTCATTTTACTTTACTCATATTAATATTCGCAGTATGCGGAAACACTGGGACCATTTTTGTTCGCTAACTCACCCTTTTCATTCAAATTTCGACGTTGCTCTCACGGAAGTGAACGTTTTGTCAGATGTGTTATCACATTTCTCGCTGCCAGGTTACCAGTTACATTCTTACACTCGTCTACAACGAACAGGAGGAGGAATCGCAGTCTTTGTTAAAGATTCTTGGTCCGTTTCTGAAATTAGTATTTCTTTTACTCAAGCAGAAGTAGTTGCGCTCCGCCTAAGTACACCTTGGTTGTCGTTGGTTCTACTCACAATTTACCGCCCTCCGTGTTGTAACGGTCGAATCTTTTTAGCTGAGCTTGATTCTGCAATATCATCATTTTCCCATGAAGAACACGTGTGCATTATCGGGGATATGAATATTGATATTCTACACCCGTGTCAACGATCGCAGATTATCTTGACACTTTATCAAAGTGGGGACTAGAGACTAAAATCCACAGCCCTACACGTGAGGAATACTTATCTGGGCAGCTGGTCTCGTCTTGCATTGACCACATAAACGTGCATTCTCAAAATCTGTTGGTGCAGTCTGCTGTGGTTGAAGTCAAGCTTGCAGACCACTATTTTGTCTGCTGCTCGTTACTGGATGGTTCCAGCCACCCTGCAGCTTTGTGCAGCCAGCAAAACGTATCAGTACTTGATTATAAACGTCTTGGTGAAAGAATAGCAAAGTATGTTTGGGATTCTTTTATATACAATGCGTCCCCTGCCAATGTGTCCCCTGTGTCCCCTATATGACAGTTTCATCAAGGTTTTTCATTCACACAAAGCCGAATCTTCACGCATGGTAATCGTTAAGCAACGAAATTTAGACAATAAGTGGATGTCACCCGTAATACTGGAAGCCATGAAAGAGAAAGATCTGCTCTGGGTTCAATCGAGACGTGCCCCAAACTGTTCTGTACTATGACTGCAGTTTAAACGTGAATGAAACCGTGTTAATGCCATGATCTGTCTGGCCAAGCGCAACCACTTTAGGTCTCAGTTTAATGACGCACGTTTTAACAGCAAGAAAACATGGTTATTGATAAATAACCTGAAAGAAGTGAGTGCTGCTATTTACAATGATACATATTTCATATCTCATTTCCGTAAAGATGGACAGAGCATTGCGAATGACTTTAACAAACTATTTTCTCTGGTCTCTGGTGCATCTCGTACCCCGCCTGCCGACTGTCCCATGCCTCCCAGTGTGATGGAATCTGCTTTCCTTCCTGACATTACCGAAAGTGATTTAAGGTGTATACTTTTCAGTCTTAAACGTAGCAAATCTCCTGGTCATGACGACCTCACTGTTTCTGAATTGTGCAGAAATTTTGAAGCGATTAAAGGTGTCCTACTAGTTATCCTTAATAATATCATTTCCAGGGGTATAATAGCGACTTCAGTGAAAAGTGCTAAAGTTATACTTTGTATAGGGGTGGCTCCAGAAACATGATGAGTAATTACCAACCTATCTCTATTCTGCCATGCATTGGCCAAATTTTTGAAAAGCATCTACTACTTACCATGACGAACTTTTTGAATACGCACAATGTTCTATCGCCTTGTCAGTACGGCTTCATACCAGGAAAAGGAACAACAGATCTTCTTGAAGAATTCCCTGACGTACCAAATTCAGCTTTTGATAAGAATCAAGTCGTATGCTGTCTTTTTCTTGACGTAAGCAAGGCCTTCGATAGCATCTGCCACGTTCTTTTGCTTGATAAACTTTCTACATTGCGATTTTGAGGTTTGTTTTTACAATTACTTACTAACTTTTTACAGGATAGGTGCCAATATGTGTCGATTTCAAGATTTCATAGCGATTTCACAGCAATTACTTCCGGAGTTCCTTAAGGTTCTATGTTGGGGGGGGGGGGGAGTCCTTTGTTATTCAATCTATATGTTAATGATCTTGCTAACAATGTGCCTGTTTCATTGTTCCAGTATGCTGACGACACTGTTATTGTTGCACGCGCAAAGAAATACACTGATGCTGTTACAGCATTACAGATGGCAGCTATTAAAGCCGTGGACTTGTTTAAGTCTAACCTTATCAATGTTAATACTTCTAGAATGCAACTTATATGTTTTCATAACCCATTAAAAAAATTTGAGTTGAGTCATCCTGTTTATTTGCATACTTTCTCCTGTTCTCGTTGTAACTGTGTGCCAGTAAAATATGCACATTCGGTCAGATATCTTGGCGTGATCTTCGACAGTGATCTCTCTTGGAACTCACACCTTTCTTTTGTTTGCCAAAGACTTCATGCTGTATCTTGTGTCCTGTATAATGTTAGATATTGTATGCCTTTTTCTGTCCGTAAATGTACTACACATGCTCTAGCCCATAGTGTGCTTAGATACGGAATCACTGTTAATGGTCACTGCACGGTTCGCTGGTAGCGCTGGGTGAATTCGCTACTGCATTTACTTTTAAAGAATATTGCCTAAACCTGCCCATTGGTAATAACATTGATATTTTTAGAAGATTAAAGCTTCCCAATTTTAATGCTTTATTAACAGAAACTATTGCACTTAAACATTTCTGGTACAGTCAGTTCACCATTCCATATGTTCCTGCACGGGATTTAAGAGCAAAATACCATTACTGCATTCCTCGCTCCTCAACCCGGTACGGAAAGCGCACACGTCAATACTATGTACCTGCCTGTTTCAATAGTGTGCCACCTAGTGTATTCCGCATGAGAACAAAATACACCCTGAAAAAAATTTTGCGGTATGTCTCCACGTTGCTTCCTGCCCCATAATTATGTCATCAGTATTACTGTCTTAATTTCGCATTACTGTCATCCCTCTTGATGTTGTAATAGTTATGTCTCTATATCTGTCTCTCTGTGTTGTTAAATTTTTCTTTTATGTTTGTTTGTCAAGTTCGTTGCGACATCTCTATTTTTCCTTTGTTTTGCTAATGTTCGCTGTCTGCCAGGCGCTGCCACTCTGGCCCTTGGGGAGGCTTTAGTAGGCCTGATTTTGGTGTACGAGAATTGATATGAATAAAAGTACTCTATATCTATCTACTTGCTCATAGCGCGACTGACTGTTCCTGCAATTCCTTCAAGATACGAAGTATTTCCATGTTTTGCTCCGATTGTGTTAATATGACATTAGCGGCAAGGTTGCTCTCTTCGCTCGAGGTGTCTGTGCTCGAATCACCGCCGATTATTTTGGTATGCGTGTGAAAAGGACCTGGATTTACTTCCACATCTCCCGACAATAGCAAAAGAAGATAGCTGTTAAAGCACTCAGTCAACACGCTCAACAACACCAGTGGGCATGGGAGCAGCAGTAAGCAACGATTGTCACTTTTCTTAGCATACAAAAAAATGTAGTTACGCACCTGGATGGCATACAAAGGCAGTCTGTTAGTCATTGCTGCTGCAATGCTGCTCACGTGCCCACTGAAGAGGTCCCATGGACACCAGCACTTAAATACTAGTTGAACTTGCTGTCGATGACCATGCCGCAGCCCTGGAGTGATAAGGACTGTTCACAAATCTCGAGGGTGCCGCCTGATGAACGAACAGAGGCAATTGACAGGAGGCAAACTGCGTCACTTGGTGCAAAGAAGCACTGTCACTGGCAGGATGGCAGATATTGTAGATGCTGTGCGCCACAAGCGGAAGCAGCACCTGGATGGCAAACAAAGGCGGTCTGTTAGTCATTGTCGCTGCAACACTGCTCACGTGCCCACTGAAGCGGTCCCACGGACACCAGCGCTTAAATACTGGCATTGAACTTGCTGTCGATGACCATGCCGCAGCCCTGGAGTGATTAGGACTGTTCACAAATCGCACACAGCCACCTCAACGTCGCCGTGCATACGCGTCAGGCGCCATGGGCATCGGTTCACAAGTTTGTCTGCTTTAGCCCCGATCTTCCTCTTATTCTTCCTTCAAGGTTGTGCTGAGAGTGCTCCTCGGAATCTCGTATGCTGTGGCGACATCCGATTTCTCACTGCGTTTGACTTGGTTCACGATTTCGAGCTTCACGGCGAAAGGCAAATTTTGACGCTTTACACTAGCCATCATGACATCACTGCAGGAAAAGGCCCACAAGGCGCAAACACAATGAACCAGAAAAGCAATCGAGACCACTTGCACTTGCACCATCCTGCACAATGAGGGCACAAAAGCCTCTGTTTGGCTGTCTGAGCGTGCGCTGCAGGCGGGCCAGGATCATTTCTTGCAGGGGGGTGTCGACGGCTCACCTGACGCGGCGCGGTAGATATAGCGGTTCGATGGAGTCACGCCACCGGGTTTTCTTGCCGCCACGAGGGAAAGCAAACTTCTGGGGGAACTATTGTGCCGCTTGACATTCCATATATCGGAAGTTGCTGCTATTTTTGTTCCATGTAAGCGTAACTTTTGCCATATATACTCATTGTTACTATACTGTGTTCAGAAATTGTTCGTTATAAAGTATAATTCGATGTAAACGGGTTTGATATAGTTGGGTTCGACTCTGACTTTCCTGCAGTTGGCGGTACCATTCAAGAATCTCAGCTCCGCAGCCCACAGGCTGTCAACCTCCAACGCTTTGGTTTCACCATCGCCACCTTCATCTGGTGGTTCATCTACCACCAACACAGGGCATCTAGCCTGTGCTCTAGGCAGGCGCACGATACACCTATAAAACTCTCATCTGTTTCTGTGTCATCTGCTGGCACTGTACCGTCTTTGAGGAGCACCCTGATTTCTTGCCACCTCTTGAGTAGCCAGAGACTTCCTTCGCTGCATGACCTTTCCTTCCACATGAGAAACAATGAAAGGTTCGAAACCAACGCCATGAATCACTGTGTTGCCCTCCATAGAAATGACAGGTGCCAACAGCGTCTGCATCTCGTGACACTTGCTGCATATCTGCCGCCGATACGTGGCTGGTCAGCTCTTGCACACCCTTGGCAGTGGCCTCTATACTGATGAGGATTTTAATGGCACGCTCCAGAGTGAAGTCTTGCTCTTCCAGCAAATGCCTTCTCATCACATCATCTTGGATACCTCGACTGTGCCAGTCTCGGGTTGTTATCCAGTTCTTGTTTGAATGTGCATGGGTCTGCCAGTTTCTGCAGTTTTGCGACAAAATCCTTCGCTGCTTTGCCCTCTCTTTGTGCCCAACAGTAGATCTTGTAGCGCACAATGATTACTGGAGTCTTTGATGAATAGTATGTCATAATATGTCGCTTTTCCTAAGCTTGACGTCGCCAGTATATCTTGAGTGCCAGCAGCTTCCACAGTGACGACTATGTTGGCCATCAACAGGAGCTCAGGAACATAGCTCATTTCTTGTCATCAGCAATGCCTTTGGTGAAGTGTTGTTCCAGGACTTCAACATATTCCTTCAACTCTTAGGCTTCACCAGAGGAGTCTTCTAACTTCGCCGTGACAGCTATCAGTCCAGGCGATTGACAAATTATTAGGACAAAATAAATGTTAGCAAAACATAGTTACTCCAGGTACCCTCATTGCCAATTGTTATAAGTTATTAAGAATATTAGAAGGGCGGCCAGCCAGCTTGGCTAAGGTTGGTGGGGAGGGGGCCGGGGGTAGTGTCCACTTAGTGGGTATGTTCATTTCAGCTGTTGCTGAAGTGCTGATTGGTTGGGCTTTAGTGCCGTAGAAAAAGAGACTGATCAGTGGTACAACTCTTGCCATTCAGCAGCGGCTGCAATGGACAGTTCACTAAGTGGACACTTTAAGAATACTTTGCGTGGTCACAACTGTTGGCACTGCACCTTGCACTGCCTGATATAGGCAGGTCAACTGCGTGCCTCCTGGGGGTTCTGCAGTAGCAGTGCCATCTAGGATCACAAAGCAGTCAATTGTGTTGGAAACTGTTGTGCGTACAGGCCATCTACTGGGCTTATTGGTGAAACAGCAGGCATAGCTTGTAGGTAGTAGGTCACTGTTGCTTGTGCCACTTGTGAGCAGCAGCATGGCCCTGATGTGCAGTGTGCTGCTCAAGGCCCTGTGGGAACGGCCACAACACCGGGAGGCCATTCTGGCTGAGGCATCGCGGGCAGGCCGCCAGTTTGTGCGTTTCGTCAACATGCTGATGAATGACACAACCTTCTTGCTGGACGAGTCCCTGGAGAGCCTCAAGCGGCTCCATCAGGCAGCAGCCATGGACTGGGATGGACTGCCACCTGGTGAGCAGCAGGGGCGCCGCCGACAGTTGGCTCTGGACGAGCGCCAGTGCCGCTCGTACCTTACCCTGGCCAGAGAGACGGTGGACACGCTCCACTACTTGACTGCGCACGTGCCCGACCCCTTCCTACGACCCGTGAGCACATTTTCTCTTAGCTGCAAGTCAACAAGTAGGCTGGTGCAAGCATCAGTTTTTCTCGTTCAAAGCAATGCCCGAGAGAATGGTAATTAGCTCCGAATAAGTTCGAATAGTTGTGGGATTTGCGTAGAACCTTGACATAAGAGGAGATGCTACTCAAAACAAGCTTTATCTTTAAATTCTTTTTTCTACAGATTTGAAAATACTGCCATTCATAGAGTTATTTATATAGATTTCAATACGTATTAAGGTTCTGTGAAGCTGCCATATTTTTTTAGTTATGTCCTACACAACTTCAAAATATAGTGATCTCTAGAGGCACCTCCTTGTGTATAAAATTTTCCTAAAAAGCATCATGCTGTAGCTTATTTAGCTTGTTGTAGACCACAATGTGCTGGTATCTATCCAAACTGCATATACAATTACTGGAACTATGCCAAAATAATTAGGGCACTTCAATTTTTTCCAGTATCTCATGAAATCTAACCTTGTACTTTTGCCACTACTGCTGAGAGATATTGCAATTTCAAGTACTTAAAATCCATGTATAATACGAGGTTTTTTTTTCCTATTATTAGCATCCCAAATTTTAGCCTCATACTATATGCGGATCCGAACAAAAATTTCAGTCAGAAATTTGGGCTAAAAGTTTTGGTTTCCTTATTGCTGCGTGGCTATGGCTTGACTTCGTTATTGCTGTGTGGCTACAGCTTGGCTTCCTTATTGCTGCATGGCTACAGCTTGGTTTCATTATTGGTGCATAACTACAGCATCGTTTCTTTATTGTTGAGTGCGCACCTTGGCATCACACATGCAAACCACGCTTCGCGAAGTGCATCTTTTTTATTCGGCATTGAAGGACCAAGATGTCTGTACCGCGAAAACAGTACTCAGCTGCTTTCAAGAGAAAGGTTATTTTAGCCGCACAGGACATTGGCAACAGTGCAGCCGGGAGGCAGTTTGGTGTCAACGAGGGAAGCATTCGCGGATGGCGTTGACAGAAGGAAGCCCTTTTCGCGTGCAGTGGAACGCGAAGAAGCTTTTGCTGCCCGAAGAGTGGGACATTCCCGAAAATCGAACTTGCCCTGACGGAGTTTGTATGCCAACAGCGAGCCATTCATCTAGCTGTGAGCGTGGACCTTATGCAGGCAAAAGCTAAGGAGCTTGCAAGAGAAAAATGGCTACTGAGCTCCGCCTTCAAAGCGAGCAAGCACTGGATTTATCGCTACATGTGCCGTGCTGGATTTTCCTTACGCCGCCGAACTTCGCTTTCGCAAAAGCTGCCAGAATCGTTCGAAGAGCTTCTTGTGGCTTTCCAGCGTCACATCATTTCGCTGCGCAAGTCCAAGAACTTTCAGCTAGGGCAAATTGGCAATGCTGACCAAACGCCTGTTTATCTGGACATGCTATTGCCCCTCACCGTGCATGAAAAGAGCTCTAAAGAAGTTTATGTCCGGTCCACTGGCAACGAGAAAATGCGAGTTACCATCATGTCATGCACAACAGACGGACGTAAGCTCCCGCCCTATGTCATCTTCAAGCGCAAGACAGTGCCTAAAGGTGAGGAGCTGCCAAAAAATGTGGTCAGGAGATGCCAAGAGAGAGGCTGGATGAACGAGAATCTTGTGCTTGACTGGATAAAGTCCGTCTGGTGTAGGCGGCGCAGCGCACTGTTGTCGTTCCCATCTATCCTTGTGCTGGACACATTTTGTTGCCATTTGGCCGACTCAATGAAGAGGCTGTTGCGCGAATCCGGCACTGAACTCGTCGTTATCCCGGGTGGGTTATAAATAAAGAAAAAATGAGACATCCACCTAAACAAAGCTAGGTGCTACAAAGGAAACCAATACGGTTCCACGAAAGGAAAGCTTCACAGTTCAAGAAAAATTCACTCTTGAATAGAACTCTTGCCTTTGCTTCTGAGTTGTTGATAAATTCGACTTTGCCTGCCATCTGCTAACCGCCTGGTTAGCTCAGGTGGTAGAGTGGCTGCCCCGGAAAGGCGGTGGTCCTGGGTGTTGTGTGCGCGCGAAACCAAGCACGCGTGTTATCGCGTGCTGTCTGCGCATGCTCTCTGCCCGGCTATCTCTTATCGGGTAGCCCGTGCTGGTTTTAAAAGACCGCTCGCACGGGCCCACCGCGCGCAGTATGTAACCTGTTGGCTGCCTGCCAAGTAACAGGAATAAACGTTCTTTCGACGCTACGTCTACGCCGCCCAGTTCTTGGATGCCAGACATGACATATTGGCGACGAGGGTGGGACTCGAACCCACGCGGGCAAAGCCGTATCCGTCATATCATGGCGCGAATTCCAGAGGTTGTTTCCACGTAAGCGACTTCAGCCAGCATCGTTAAAGCTGCGCACGTATACTGGGGCCATAGTAAAACCGAAGGGTCTGGCGAAAGTCGTCGTGCGCCACAACGACCAGTGCGTGGAGCTTCCCCTGTACGTCGTGGACTCTACAGGACCGGCACTCCTCGGCAGAGAATGGTTGCAAGATATTCGTTTGGATTGGAAGAACCTAGTTTTTTTTAATCACCTTGGTCTCTCTCGAGAAATATCAAAGCACTGGCAAGAAAAGCTGGAAGCCATGCTAGAAAGCCATTCCGAACTTTTCAAGGATGAGCTAGGTACCATCACGGAAGAGCAGGCCGAGCTTGTCCTTCGCGAAGGGTCACAGCCGAAGTTTGTAAAGGCAAGAAGCGTTCCCTTTGCTCTGCAACGTGCAGTAGAAGCGGAACTTGTGAAAATGGAGAAGCTTGGCATCATAACGCCTGTTGCTACAAGCGAATACGCAACGCCCTTGGTACCGGTAGTGAAGAGGGATGGAAGCCTCCGACTGTGTGGCGATTATAAAACCACCGTCAATCCCTGTCTAGAAGTAGACCGCTACCCGCTACCTCGGATAGATGACCTTCTCGCAGCGCTTGCAGGAGGGGAGGAATTTTCGAAGATTGACCTGAGTAGGGCCTACCAGCAGGTAGTTATGGCGGAAGGCTCCCGGAAACTACTGACGATAAACACGCATAAGGGCTTGTATACTATGAACCGTCTGGCTTTCGGCATTTCGTCCGCCCCAAGCATATTTCAAAGAATTATGGACAACATGCTGAAAGGGTTGGAAGGAGTCAGTTGCTACCTTGACGACATCCTGGTCACAGGCAAGACCAAGCGAGAGCACTTCCGTAACTTGGAAGCCGTCTTGTCAAGATTGCAGGAACGCGGTGTGCGCATCCGGCGCGATAAGTGCTCGTTCTTTCAACGAGAGCTCCGTTATCTGGGCCACGTCATCAACGCCGAGGGTGTTTGCGCATCGCCTGAAAAGGTACTGGCACTACTAAATGCGCCTGCTCCAAAAGACAAGCAGCAACTGCAGTCATTCCTTGGGATGGTCAATTATTACGGCAAGTTTGTTCAGCGTCTCTCGACTTTGGCACAGCCGTTGTACAGGCTGCTAAAGCAAACAACGGAGTGGACGTGGGATGCGTCATGCCAGCTTGCTTTCACGGAGATAAAAGCAGCTATGGCTTCCCCTCCAGTTCTTGCCCATTATGATCCGAAGCGACCGCTTCAACTTGCCTGCGACGCATCTCAGTACGGTATAGGCGCAGTTCTTTCGCAGAAAATGATAAATGGATCAGTTCGACCGGTTGCCTACGCATCCCGCACCTTGTCAAGTGCCGAAAAGAACTACAGTCAGATCGAGAAAGAAGCCCTTGCCCTCGTATTCGGCGTAAAGAAGTTTCACTTCTACGTCTACGGTAGGTTCTTCACGCTTGTGACTGACCATAAACCACTGCAAACAATTCTCGGCCCGAAAACAGGCATTCCCGCGATGGCAGCTGCCCGCATGCAGCGTTGGGCGCTGACGCTGTCAGCCTACAACTATGCTCTTGAATTCAAGAAATCTTCCGATAATGCGGAAGCAGACTGTTTATCGCGCTTGCCGCTCGACAGCAGCGAAAAGCAATCAGAAGAAGAAAGCGAAATTTTTTATTCGCTTCGTTTGGAAACGCTGCCTGTCACAGGCCAAGACATCGCTCGTGAAACGAGGCGTGATCCATTACTAAGCAAGGTACTGAACTTCACAAGTGCTGGCTGGCCGTCGCATGTCGCTGAGAAGGAGTTGAAACATTTCTTCGACAAGCGTTTGGAGCTCACAGTTCATCAAGGGTGTTTAATGTACGGCATGAGAGTAGTTGTGCCTTCAAAACACCGAGCCTTCTTGCTTGAGGAACTTCATCAGGGTCATCCCGGTATCGTAAGATGCAAAGAACTCGCGAGGAGCTACGTCTGGTGGCCTGGTATCGACGCGGACCTAGAGCAACACGTGAAGAAATGTGAAGAGTGTCAACAGCAACGGAACGAACCAGCACCGGCTCCGCTTCATCCATGGTCATGGCCGACTTCGCCGTGGCAAAGAGTTCACTTGGATTTTGCTGGACCCATGAAAGACAAAATGTTCCTTGTTGCTGTGGACGCACACTCAAAATGGCCGGAAGTTTATGTCATGCAGAGGACTACGGCGTACCACACAATTCAGTGTCTCCAAGACCTGTTCTCGCGTTTTGGCGTACCCGAGACCATCGTGACCGACAACGGACCACAGTTCGTTTCCGAAGAATTCAAGAGCTTCGTCAAAGGCTTCGGTGGTCGTCATATCGTGAGTGCAGCGTACCATCCAAGCACGAATGGCCTTGCGGAGAGATTTGTACAGACAATGAAATCTGCGTTGCGGAAAGGACGACCCCAAGACTCCTTGCAGGCAACCTTACAGACGTTCCTGGTGACGTACCGCAACACGCCGCATGCGACTACAAGAGAAACTCCAGCAAACCTTTTCATAGGTAGACGACTGCGCACGAGACTCGACGCAGTCAAGCCTTCTGTCGGGGGAAGAGTGGCTCAGCAACAGCTCTCCGATATGGTGCGACGCAAGGCACGTGAGCGACTTTTCAACATCAATGATGAGGTCCTCGTGAGGAATTACAGAGGTCCTGAGAAATGGGTCCCTGGCACTATCATTCAGCAGTCTGGCCCCGTTTCATACAAGGTTCGCGTTAGAACGAATCATGGGGTGCTCATTTGGCGTCGTCATCAAGACCAGCTACTGCTCAGCATCGACAGCTCAAAGCAGAGCATCACGGAAGATTTTATTCCAGATTTCAGGGATCCTGAGAGCGCCAACGAGCCATTTCCAGCTGCGGCCCCTGCGGCAACGACCGACCCTCCAGGGGAGCGACGCTATCCACAGAGGGACCGGCGACCTCCTGACAGATATCAGCCATAGCATTAGTTGCATTGTATAATGTGGCAAAAGGACTTTGTGCTCATTAGGAGGAAGGAGATGTTGTGTGCGCGCGAAACCAAGCACGCGTGTTATCGCGTGCTGTCTGCGCATGCTCTCTGCCCGGCTATCTCTTATCGGGTAGCCCGTGCTGGTTTTAAAAGACCGCTCGCACGGGCCCACCGCGCGCAGTATGTAACCTGTTGGCTGCCTGCCAAGTAACAGGAATAAACGTTCTTTCGACGCTACGTCTACGCCGCCCAGTTCTTGGATGCCAGACATGACACTGGGTTTGAGTCCTGGACCAGGACGAATTTTTCTTTAACTGCGAAGCTTTCCTTTTGAGGAACCCGTGTGGGTTTCCTTTGTAGCACTTAGCTACGTTTAGGTGGATGTCTCATTTTCCTTTTATTAATTACTTCTCTCCACTTTGTGGGTTTCCGCAGAACTATTACGTGATATCCCAGGTGGTATGACATCTCAGCTGCAGCCTTTAAATGTTTGTGTGAACAAGCCGTTCAAGGACGCAGTCAAAGCGGTGTTACGCAGATTAGATGCGCTCAGGTGAGCCTGCAGTGACACCCACCAAGTGGCTGAAACGGGCTTCGTCAGCCACGTTATGCAAGTGGATTGTGGATGCATAGGCCAGCATACCAAAGGACATTGTGCATCGGGCATTCAAGAACTGCGACATCTCAAACGCGGTCGATGGCACAGAGGATGAGTACCTCTGGGAAGACATGTCCGACAAGGAACCATCTGAAGAGAGCCAGCTGAGGAAGACAGCGATTGAAGTGCGGAGTGCTTCTCATCCTGAGAGCACGGACACGAGGACGACCACCCAACTATATCGAACCTGATCCTAGCGTCTCGCTCAACAGAACCAAGATCCCTACAGTCGACTCTCTTCGCATACTCGGACTTCACATCCACAAGGACGGATCAGGGGTGGCCACTCTCCCGTGTCTCCAACGCTCACTGTCACAAGTTGCGCACCTTGTCAAGAGGATCACAAACCAAAGAAGCAGACTCAAGGAGCATGACAGACTAAGCATAATTCAAGCTCTCCTAATTAGCCGTATCACCTACAGAACTCCCTACCTGACACTCAAGCCGGCTGAAATCAAGAAACTCAATGTTGTCATTCGAAAAGCAATCAAAGTAGCCTTGATCCTCCCACCCATGGCATCAACGGAGAAACTCCTCAAGCTCGGCGTCCACAATATGTGGGAAGAGCTTGTCGAGACTCATAAAATCAGCCAACTAGAGCAGCTCAAGCACACACCCACTGGATGTGCAGTTTTGCGCTACCTCAACTACAGCGAAAGCTACATTGCAGACACAGACCAGAAAGCAAGAATTCTACCTGCAGTCTGGGACTGTATCAGCGTTGCAAGTATACCACGCAATATGCATCCAACTTACCACAAGGAGCGTCGGCAAAGTACAATCCGCACACTCAGCAAGAAATACGGGAGAGACCCTGATACGAGGTACACCGATGCTGCCCGGTATATTAAACGGAACGCCTTTGCTCTAAGTGTCACGGATCACCAAGGCAAAGAACTTGCAGCTGTCACCATCCGAGCAAGAGCCCCCGAGACTGCAGAGGAAACAGCAATCACTCTGGCAATAACAACTTGCCCTGAAGTAGCATTAATCCTAACAGACTCCCAAGCAGCAGCTCGCAACTATCAAAAAGGATGCGTATCACAAGCCGCATTCAAAATACTTACCGTAAAAACTGGACTATAGGTCGCACCGGAATATAGGTCGATCCCCCAACTAACGAATTCTAAAAATGAAAAAATTCTTTTTGAATGGCAAAAGTACCGAAAGACACCCTTACCTTGAAACAAATGCGACTCATGCACAATAGCGACAGTATTTATTTAAATGCTGCTTGCATGTGCACCCGGCCAATTTTTAACAGTATCGCGTGACCATCGACCCGCGTGTTGGTCAGCACCTTACCATCACGGCGCTGAACGGCGAAACAAACGAGATACGCGCATGTGTACACGTACGCTTACTTTCGCTATTTCGCCGTGCCGTGATGATAAGGTGCTGACAAACACGCGGGTCGATGGTCGCGCGATACTGTTAAAAATTGGCCGGGTGTACAGTACGCAGAAGGGCACGAAGTGCACTAGCGCTACTCCGAATCAGAGCAACGCCTTTGATAAAAGTGGTCCGAACTGGAGTCGGATGACGAGTTCTTCTCGCTGCCCAGTCCACAGGCGCGCGCTATCTCTACCGCTTTTAAACGGATGCATTCGGCTGTCACAGTCAGCGATCTTACACGCAGCTCCCGAACGAACTCCGCAACCTTGTCTTCCAGTTCTGCAGTCCGCCCACAAAATGACGTTTTCTGTTGGTTTGCTGCTTCTGCCTCCGCCAGTACCGAATGCTATTTTGGGACACTCCAAATTAGCGCTGTGCCGCGAAGTTGCCATGGGCTTCCGCCCACTCAATCGCCTTTTTCTTGAAGGCGACGGTGACTTGTCGTCAGCTTCCACTCATCTTGAAACAAAATGTGAAAAAGCAGCCTTTAACCAATATAACTTTGTGACAATGTAAATGCAAATTGGCAGTGCCACAATGTCGCCACGACGCGCTGCTGCTGATGGCAATGGCGCTTCTTTACTTCATCCGCCCATTGTTGCAAGACTTCCATAGTTTTTCCGCCAATGTCTGGTATATAAGACGAGGGTCGACTTTTGCAATGGTTTTTCGAAAAAAAGTTCGACCTATATTCCGGTTTTTACGGTAGAAATCACATCGCACGCACACCGTTCCCTGACACCCACGTGAACTGGTTTCCGGGCCATCAGGGCATGACAGGATATGAGGCGGCACATGCCGCTGCCCGCGAGCATACCAGCCGGGCCTTTCTTGCCATCCCACACTAGGGCGGCCACCAACGTTGATGACATCGCCCTAAAGTACTCGGAGCTTCTGCAACACCACCGACTCAGCAGAAGAACGTACACTTAGCACACAAGAATCTGAGCAAAGAGGAAGAAGTCATCCTGCGCCGCCTACAAACACCTACGTACACAGAATAATCATGCACAGACTATATCCTACGCAGTACTCGTACACATGCCCCCATCGCGACGTCGCAGACACCCTGCAACACACGGTCCAGGGTTGCCTACTGCCTGACACATCCACAGACCCTACCTCACAAGCTGCACAAGACGACTCCAAAGAAGGCCGCCCCATAGAAGCACAAGAAGAGCACCCCAACTCACGGCAGATTCATACGACAACTGAAACGTGGGAGGCCAAGCTTTCCTCTGATGACCTGGACGACCAATGCAGTCTCGTCGCCCGGGGCAAGGAGGCAGCCCAAGTCAGAGGGTTCTTGGAATAAGGAATTCTCCCACCTAGGGTGAACCGGGTTCTGACTCGGATTACCGTTTCAGAAGATAAAAGTTCAGTTCTCTCTCTTCTCGAGTTTGCCCAACTCGTATTATACGTGGATAAAACTTTCTTTTGTCAATTTAGCGACCCAAAATTTCACCTCATACTATATGCGGGTTCGTATTAAACGCACGTTTTTACGGTAAATATCACGATTCTACATATCTTCAAGAGTATGATTACCAAATATTGTTCATCATCATCATCAGCCTGGTTAAGCCCACTGCAGGGCATAGGCCTCTCCCATACTTCTCCAACTACCCCGTTCATGTACTAATTGTGGCCATGTTGTCCCTGCAAACTTCTTAAACTCATTTGCCCACCAAACTTTCTGCCTTCCGCTGCTACGCTTCTCTTCGCTTGGAATCCTGTCCGTAACCCTTAATGACCATCGCTTATCTTCCCATCTCATTACGTGTCTTGCCCATGCCCCCCATTTCGTTTTCTTGGTTTCAACTAAGATGGAATTAATTCGCGTTTGTGCCCTCACCCAATCTGCTCTTTTCTTATTCCTTAACGTTACACCTATCATTCTTCTTTCCATAGCTCGTTGCGTCGTCCTGAATTTAAGTAGAACCCTTTTCGTAAGCCTCCAGGTTTCCGCCCCGTACGTGAGTACTGGTAAGGCACAGCTGGGGGGGGAGGGGGGGAGGGGGTTATAAACTTTTCTCTTGAGGGATAATGGCAACCTGCTGTTCATGATCTGAGAATGCCTGCCAAACGCACCCCAGCCCATTCTTATTCTTCTGATTATTTCAGTCTCATGATCTGGATCCACAGTCACTACCTGTCCTAAGTAGATGTATTCGCTTACCACTTCCAATAACTCACTACCTATCGTAAACTGCTGTTCTCTTCCGAGACTGTTAAACATTACTTTAGTTTTCTGTAGATTAATTTTTAGACCCACCCTTTGGCTTTGTCTCTCCAGGTCAGTGAGCATGCATTGCAGTTGGTCCCCTGAGTTACTAAGCAAGGCAATATCATCAGCGAATCGCAAGTTACTAAGGTATTCTCCATTAACTTTTATCCCCAATTCTTCCCAATCCAGGTCTCTGAATACCTCCTGTAAACACGCAGTGAATAGCATTGGAGAGATCATATGTCCCTGCCTGACCCCTTTCGTTATTGGGATTTTGTTGCTTTCTTTATGGAGGACTACGGTGGCTGTGGAGCCGCTATAGATATCTTTAAGTATTTTTACGTACGACTCGTCTACCCCCTATTCCACAATGCCTCCATGACTGCTGAGGTTTCGACTGAATCAAACGCTTTCTCGTAATCAATGAAAGCTGTATATAAAGGTTGGTTATATTCCGCACATTTTTCTATCACCTGATTGATAGTGTGAATATGGTCTATTGTTGAGTAGCCCTTTACGGAATCCTGCCTGGTCCTTTGGTTGAGAGAAGTCTAAGGTGTTCCTGATTCTATTTGCAATTACCTTAGTATATACTTTGTAGGCAACAGACAGTAAACTGATCGGTCTATAATTTTTCAAGTTTCTGGCGTCCCCTTTCTTATGGATTAGGATTATGTTAGCGTTTTTCCAAGATTCCGGTACACTCGAAGTCATGAGGGACTGCGTATACAAGGTGGCCAGTTTCTCTAGAACAATCTGACCACCATCCTTCAACAAATCTGCTGTTACCTGATCCTCCCCAGCTGCCTTCCCCCTTTGCATAGCTCCCAAAGCTTTCTTTACTTCTTCCGGCGTTACCTGTGGGATTTTGAATTCCTCTAGACTATTCTCTCTTCCATTATCGTTGTGGGTGCCACTGATACTGTATAAATCTCCATAGAACTCCTCAGCCACTTGAACTATCTCACCCATATTAGTAGCGATATTGCCGGCTTTGTCTCTTAACGCACACATCTGATTCTTGCCTATTCCTAGTTTCTTCTTCACTGTATTTAGGCTTCCTCTGTTCCTGAGAGCCTGTTCAATTCTATCCATATTATACTTCCTTATGTTAGCTGTCTTACGCTTGTTGATTAACTTGGAAAGTTCTGCTATTCTAGCTGTAGGGTTAGAGGCTTTCATACATTGGCGTTTCTTGGTCAGATCTTTCGTCTCCTGCGATAGTTTGCTGGTATCCTGCCTAACGGAGTTACCACCGACTTCCATTGCACACTCCTTAATGATGCCCACAAGATTGTCGTTCATTGCTTCAACACTAAGGTCCTCTTCCGGAGTTAAAGCCGAATACCTGTTCTGTAGCTTGATCTGGAATTCCTCTATTTTCCCTCTTACCGCTAACTCATTAATCGGCTTCTTATGTTCCAGTTTCTTCCGTTCCCTCCTCAGGTCTAGGCTAATTCGAGTTCTTACCATCCTGTGGTCACTGCAGCGCACCTTGCCGAGCACGTCCACATCTTGTATGATGCCAGGGTTAGCGCAGAGTATGAAGTCTATTTCATTTCTAGTCTCGCTGTTCGGGCTCCTCCAGGTCCACTTTCGGCTGTCCCGCTTGCGGAAGAAGGTATTCATTATCCGCATATTATTGTCTTCCGCAAACTCTACTAATAACTCTCCCCTGCTATTCCTAGTGCCTATGCCAAATTCCCCCACTGCCTTGTCTCCAGCCTGCTTCTTGCCTACCTTGGCATTGAAGTCGCCCATCAGTATAGTGTATTTTGTTTTGACTTTACCCATCGCCGATTCCACGTCTTCGTAGAAGCTTTCGAATTCCTGGTCATCATGACTGGATGTAGGGGCGTAGACCTGTACAGCCTTCATTTTCTACCTCTTATTAAGTTTCACAACAAGATCGTGAGGCTTATAGCGTGTTAAAAAGATAAGGACGAAAGTGAGACGTGACACACACAGGTGCTAACTTGCAACAATCTTTAAGTTAGCGCCTGTGTGTGTCACGTCTCACTTTCGTCCTTGTCTTTTTAGCTCGCTATAAGCCTCACAATGTCTTACCAACAAGCCCAAATCACTGCTTCACATCACAACAAGACCTGCCACCCTTTCATTAATGCTATTGAATTCCTGTATGTTACCAGCTATATTCCTACTAATCAGGAATCCGACTCCTAGTTCTCGTCTCTCCGCTAAGCCCCGGTAGCACAGGACGTGCCCGCTTTTTAACACTGTATATGCTTCTTTTGGCCTCCTAACTTCACTCTGCCCTATTATATCCCATTTACTGCCCTCTAATTCCTCCAATAGCACTGCTAGACTCGCCTCACTAGATAACGTTCTAGCGTTAAACGTTGTCAGGTTCATATTCCAATGGCGGCCTGTCTGGAGCCAGGGATTCTTAGCACCCTCTGCTACGTGCTAAGAATCCCTGGCTAAGTATAGGACAGTTATAAGCACATGAGGTTATTCTCATGGGATAGTGAAAGAAATTGGTTAAAGTATACTAATGTCTTTTTGCGTAGTTCCGATAATTATACAGGCAGTTTGGATAGATGTCGGCACATTGCGGTCTACAACGAGCTAAATAAGCTACAGCATGATGCTTTTCTTGAAAATTTAATACACAAGGAAGTGTCTCCAAAAATCACTATATTTTGCATTTGTGTAGGAGATACAAAAATATAGCACCTACACATAAACTAATGACATAGTTGAAATCAACATAAAAAATTATGAATGGCCGTATTTTCAAATCTCTGGTACAAATAATAAAAAAAATTCTTTTTTTTTTTTTTTAGTAGCATGTTCCCATAAGTGCCAGATTTGCAAAACATTTAGAAATATGATTCCTTGCTTGCAAAGAATTAAACTGTTTTATCCAGGGAATCGGTTTAGTTTCAAGGTACTGTTATTGCAATATGGTCATGCAAGAATGCTTGTAAACAAATTCTACGCCTGTGGCACTGAATTGGTTTACAAGCATTTTGCTCAGTGTCGTGCTTCCATTTCCTTGAAATTTTGCGATGGTCAAGACCACGGGCGCATTTTGTGTTTGCCCGTCTTGATAAAAAAAAAATTATGACACCGTATTTACTCTTGCAATGAGGAGTCGTTTTATGCCAGAAATTTTTACATCAATTTAGGGAGAGGATTTATTACAGGAAAAGAAAGTTGACAGATATCTTTGTAAGGGTCAAAATATCATATCACTATGCAGATTAAAAAAATTAGTCACAACCTTACCTTTCCTTTATAGTAAGAAGACATATGCAATGTGACACCAATGCATTTTTATTCAATATATGCCGCTGGTCATTTACTTGTTGGCCTCACTAACCGAATCGAACTATCCGTGCTGTTGCTAGGTCATTGTCGGCCCACAGTGCATCATCTTCTGTGCCATCCAGGCAGTTTGAGATGCTTGTCTTCCATGTTGCATGGAATTGTGCTCCCTGCCTCTAGAATCCATTGGCTTTGGCCTCTTGCGTGCCAGGTTCCCCTCAGCTGTCCACTCTGTGTGGAGCCACCGCATGCTCTCTGTTGATCGAGAGGCTGCAGTACTGGTGTCCCATTGTCATAGTGAGGGCCGCACGCATCTCCTTCATTTGGGGATGGGAGCCCCCTCCTCAGGATGGCCACAGAAACTGTACACGACAAGCAGCAATGGAGGAAACAGAGCCCCTAATGTCCTGAATTAGTCGGATATCAGCCCCGCCAGCATCCAGCCATTCTCTTTTGGGGGCAGAATTTGGATACCAGCGAGAAGGGTGCCCTTTGGAAGGACTGATTGCTAAAAGGACCAAATCGGGAAACGGGACATCACGCAAGAAGAGACACAGAAAGATAGAGACTGGTTTGTTGCAACCTTGGGCATTACAACATATAACATTAAAAGACAGCATAAACACACAGGCTCATTCAAATCGAAAAAAAGATATCCTTCTCCACATGCCAACAGAACTTTCTAATGCATGTGGTGAATCAAAAAAGACATCATACACTCAAGAGTGATATAGATGTGTCACAGGTGCTACCTCTATTTTTTTTTTATGGAGATTGTGTGTGAAATATTTTGGGCACATGCTTCTTGTCTAGTACCAAGATAAAATTGTACCTCACAGTGGCATCTGCAGTGGTAAGACTTTGCAAGTGTTTTAGTGCAAAAATGCATAAAGCTGAGGTACCTTTCAGTACCGTTGTTAGTGATAAAGGTTTGTTTGTATTTGTTTGTCTCTATGTATCTCCTTCAGCAGCTCCACCAAATTGTTATCCATGCCTTCGTGCTTAAAGGGCCCCCTCACCAGGTCACATAGCAAATTTTGGTTACACACTGGAAGCTGTTACGTGCCCTCTAGGGAGCGTTCTGCAGCAAGAAATTTTCAAATTGGGTCATCAATAGCCAAGACAGAAATATTTCAGTGCTGAGAACCCATGATTTCAGGAGGTGAGTGCCACTGCCAAGAGAGAGACTCTCTCCACTTGCCGCCTGCAGTGGCGTCCACAGCAACAGGCGTTTGGTGTGTTGCATTACCACTTACCCGAGCACACGAGGGTTGGACCCTCCCGCGTTTAACCATACATGGCTTAGCCATGGCTGAGGAAAGGAGGATCCTGGGGGTTGAGCCAATGCTGGGTGTTTGGCCCTTTACGGCCCCTCGGCAGCGGCAACACACCCCTTTGGCTTCAGCTTCACGTAGACGGCACCTCCAGACTAACTCACTTGGAGGAAATCGGCAGTCGCCTTTTCCTGTCCCCATCTTCAGTCTTTTTCTTTCCTATCTTCTTTCTTTTACTCTCCTATTCTCTCTTCTCTTCCGTCACTTCCTATTTTTCCTAGGGGGCTTGGGTTAACCTTGTGTATATGCCCTCCCTTGGGTATACAGTCGACTCCTGTTAATACGAAGTTCACGGGGACCGCAAAAAACTTTGAATTAAACGAACTTCCAATTAAGCACAAAACACTAAAACACTTTATTGGTAGCGAAATAGAGTATTTTCTCTAAGAAAAATAGTCGGTTATCTTGCTCTGCGTCTTCTTGCCAAATCGCGCTGCTGAAAGCAAGTTCTGCAGGCTGTAGATGTGGCGGAACGCTTTTTCCGCGTTACCTTCAGCGGCACAGAAGCGCTGCACGAGAGCAAGGCCTGCAGCTGCATCTGCAGCCTTAGGTTGCGGCTCATCTTCAACGTCATCATTGCTTTCCTGGGTCGCTTCCTGGGGCGAAATAATCTCCCCAATCTCGTTATCCGTTAGGGCACCGCACGTTTCGACCACCTTGTCTACAACGACGTAATCTTCAAAATTGACGTCTCCGAGAGCATCACCAAAATCAGTGCCGTCAAGCTCGCTTTTGACACTTTCTCCGATAAAATTGCAGAGGCATCCTCCGCAGAAGCTGCCACAAAACCGCAAGCCCTGAAGCAGTTTGCGATTGTTTCTTGCTTCACACGATCCCATGCTCGCGCCAACATGTGGATGGCACTAAGCAGGCTCACCTCGTACTTTGTGGAGCTATCCATACACAAAATCATGCGCTCGAGGAAGTGCCGCCTGTACAGGACCTTAACATTCTTGATGATGCCGTGGTCCATTGGTTGCAAAACAGCTGTTGTGTTTGCAGGCAAAAATGCGAGGCGTATTGCACTCAAGGCTGGCACATTCACGTGAGCACGGCAGTGATCCACAAGGAACAACACCTTGCGGTTCGAAGAAGCAAACTTGCGGTCCAATTTGCTTATCCAGCTCTTGAAGATTTCGGCCATCATCCACGCTTTTTTGTTCGCCTCATAGTCCACAGGCAGCGTCTTCACACCTTTAAAACATCTCGGCTTCGCGGCTTTCCCGATCACGAGTAACCGACATCGTTCCGTGCCGGTCATGTTTGCCGCGATCAGCACCGACACTCTCTCCTTGCTGCGTTTGCCCTTAGCACAGTCGTCGTCCTTGAATGTCAGGGTCTTCTCTGGTAGAAGCCGATAGAAGAGTGCAGTCTTATCTGCATTGAAGATGTCTTCCGGTCTGTATTCGGCGAGATATTCACGCAGCTTTCCGTCCTTCGACGTGGCGCATGTTTCCTGGTTAACGGACGCCTTTTCACCACACACCCTCTTGAAAACCAGGTCATGGCGATCTTTAAAGCGCATCAGCCATCCATCTGACGAAACGAAGTCGTAGATCCCCAACATTGCTGCAAGTGTTCCGGCTTTCATCGCAACGATGTCTCCGCTGAGAAGAAGTTTGTTGCTCCAGGCTTCCCACTGCGCACACTGCAAGCCTAATCTCGCACAATCTCGCCACTGCCAGTATGCAGTGCTGCGTGTACCTATGGCACCTGCGTGGCCTCCCGTGATCAGCTCCAGCCACGCGCGGCAGCCGCTTCAGCTCCCGCCGGAGTTGATCGCGGAGGCCACAGCAGCCGTAGCAATGAATAATCGCACCGCTCCAAGAAGGGCGGCGTTACGGACGGCTGCGGTGGCGAGGACACCAATGCGGAGCACGCAGCTGTTGCAGCACATGAAAAGTTGCACATTCTATCAAAGAATGACAGTCACCTCGAGGATCCCGACTGAAAATTAACTTCCAATCAAACAATATTACTGGATGAGGACTTCGAATTATCGAGCGATTTCTTCCATAGGATTGCATTCAAAACTGACGGGACCAGCACTTCACTTCTAATTAACTGAAAATTCCAATTAAGAGGCTTCAAATCATTGGGAGTCGACTGTAATAGGTTATAGTGGCAATGTACGGTTCGCACGTCAGCATTACGCGTTAAGCGCTGCAGCGTCCCCTAGTTGGGCTCCGTGGTGGGTGGCCGCCATTGCTGCCGAAAAGAATCAAAACTACTATGGGAACACCAGCATTTCCCCACATACTTGATCATCACCCTCAAAAGAAGGGGTGCATCGATGAACTAAACACGTGTTTCAAGCGACCAAAAGAGACCTATCTGAAATTTCATGTTGTACACAGTGAGAACTCTGAAAAACAAGCTAGATTCCTTTCCCCATTCATAGTTGCAAAATCTTTGACCGAAGCCTTAGGGTCAGGTTATAAAGGGATGAAAATGGGTAGTGGAGACTATCTTCTTGAGATCCTGTCACGATCCGCCCGAGTTCGTCAACGAGGGAGGGCTTGAGGCACCCTGCGTTAGACGGACGCTCCGCAGTGTGGTGGCGCTGAACGATGACTGACCGCCGAGCAGCTGTGCTCGTCGGTGTTTATTAGTGCGGTGACCAATGTTGCCTACCGAGCCTGGTGGGCCAATGAAGATTATGCCCAACGGGGCATCACGTGCTTGTTACACCCCCTTTCACCTAGTTTGTTTGTTAAATAAAAGAAATAAACGTCCATGTTCAGAGCATAAGGCTCTGCCGCCGTCCCAGACAAGACGATGGTACCTGCTACCCAGGCGAGTAACGGTCCGGTGGCCTCCGCCGTCGACTATTCCGCCTGGGCACCGGTGTTGATGGGCCACGTGTGGCAACGCCGGGTGCTGCCTGAGCCAGCCTCGCTCCGTCCGGAGGGTCCGCAGTGGTCGGCCTTGTTGGTGGGGCTGGGCTCGACACCAGCCCAATGGGCGCCGCGCCACTGACAATGCTTGCCGCCTACGAGGTGGGCGGTGCTCCGCTGGAAGCAACTGGTGTTGCCACTAGTCCTCCTGCATGCTGGAACTCTGAAGTGGCAGTCGAGGGTGCTGGCCAGGTCCCGAGGCGAGTCCTAGCATGGTCGGCATGTCTGTGCCACGTGGCCCTGTCTGGCACGTGGACGAGCAGTGAAAGGGCGCTGGCAGGAGCCACCACCTGTCCATCGGACCAGGGTGGGCCAGGACGGAAGTTCCTGGCGAAAACTGGAGTTCTTGACTCAGGCAAAGGCCCGGGACGGCACCCTCGGTGAGCAGCCAGCTTCTGCTTCAGCTGCTTCAGGAGCACTGTGGATCGGAGGTCTGGATGCACCACGTCCAAGGGTGTCTTGACGATCCGACCCAACAGGAGCTCACAGACACGAGTCCATGCAGACACAACTCCTGGAGCTTCCCGACCTCTCGCTGGCGTCCTTGATGGCAGCTTCCATTGCCAGCGCTGCCTTCAAGGCGGCGTCCAGCGAGTGGTGTTGCATTGGAATGCACATTACGTTTGCACAAATCTTGCATTGCATTTGCATCATTAGCATTATATCTGTATAAGGTTTGTATTTCATGTCAGTTTGAACAAACATTTGCACCATTGATGTATATGCACCCAGTTTTTTACCTCTGTGTGCAAGTTCTGTCGCCAGCTCAGGCTCACATGGAAAACTTGGCCATTAATAGCTTCAAGCTATCTGCTGCATCTCTAAGCACCCAGATACGTAACAGATCTGATCCGTTGCAGGAGCTGGTGGACCGGCTGGCAGCCATGCTTAACTCAAACCTTGGCCAACTGTGTGGGCCACGCTGCAAGGACCTCAAGGTGGCACAGCCTGAGAAATACGGCTGGGAACCTAGGCGGCTGCTGGATCAGTTGACCGACGTTTACCTGCACTTGGACTTCCCACCCTTCCTGGCAGCTGTAGCGCGTGATGAGCGCTCATATCGGCCGCAGCTGTTTGCAGATGCAGCAGCACGGATGCGGCGAGCCTGCGTCAAGCCACAGCCGCGTCTCGAGCAGTTTGAGCAGCTGGTAGCACGCATTGCAGCTGCCGCTGAGCAGGCACGGCGCCAGGCCGACTATGCCGACGCCCCAGACGAGTTCCGTGACCCGCTCATGGACACGCTCATGGAGGAGCCTGTGGTGCTGCCCAGTGGCCACGTTGTGGACAAGGCCACCATCGTACGCCATCTGCTCAACTCCAGCACAGACCCGTTCAACCGGCAGCCCCTCACAGAGGACATGCTGCGACCAGGTGAGAACTTACTCGGCCTTGGGTATAGCTTCTCAGTGAATGTCGCAATAAACTAATCAACTGGCTGTACCATATTTACTCAATTCTAACACGCCCTCGGTTATAATGCCCGCTTGTTTTTCAGGGTCAGAAAGAAAGTACACTGTCCTCTATTTTAATGCATGCTTTAATGCTCAAATAAAGCCTTTTCTTACTTGAAACAGCCAAAATTTATTCCCAATGTGCTACTGTTGCGATGAATTGCCCAGTGTCTTGCCGACAAGATTGTCATCACAACACAAGTCCGGGACTAGTGGAGCGGTCATCGTGGTCATCTAAGTCATTGCGGTCGGATTTCTTCTTGTCACTTTCAGCGGTCCATGATATAAGAAGTTCCACACTTTGTGAAGGCCTTGCTGACCATGGTAATGCATGCATTGTTCAGCCACTGAGCGAAGTCTTGCAGTGAGGCATGCTTTATTCTATTGCTAGGCATGAATTCATGGCAGCCATTTACAAGCCACTCGGTGTTGAGTGCTCGAATCCACTCTTTCACTGGCTTGTGCAGACATATCTAGGGACTGCGATTCCAGCAGGTATCATGACGAGGTCATTGTTGCATGCAGCAAGCTTGTCCTTGATGGTGATTGACACATGTCAAGCATTGCATGCTGGCCAAAGCTGCCTATTTCGCAACAGGTAGTCTGTCCAGTCTGCAATCAAGTCCCTTCTCATTGTTGTGCATAGTCACACTCCTCAGAGGAATAGGATTTCTTTTCAGAGCACCTTGCACTTAAAATTAAGATACAATAGCACTTTGTGTCTTTAACAGTATATTAACAGCTCAGCAAAGCATTGTGGTGACTTGTTTTTTCATAGCCAGCGGATGACAATCCGCGCACTTGCTTTAGCCTTTGTTTCCACAGTTGTGGTGGCTGGCATTCTAAGAACAGTGGCATCTGGTTGGCATTTCCGATTCGCTTGAGCTGGTTCTCACGGCGCAAAACTAAAAAAAATGATGGAAATTGTACTGATGGAAAGTGTCCAGCTTTTCCACATACTCTTAGGCAATTTCTGGCACATGCCTGTGCACCTTTAAACCTGAGAATACAAATGTAAACAAAAAATCGAAGATTTTCAAAAAACGCCGCGTTTTTCGACTCGTATCTGCCCTTAAAGTGAAATACCTTTTGTTTTTGTTCTTAAGTTAGTTATTTATCACCTGCCGCCTTTGAAGTCTTCACATGAGGCCTCTTTGTATCGCGAACTGCACCGCCTGAATTTTGAGCAGTTGCCCCTCTTGCCCTTTCATGTATTCTGTAAGCAGCCCTTCTGTTTTGGGGAACCAGCCCATCTTTGGTCCACAAGCGCAAACAGGACGGGACATACCGCTCGTACTTCCATGCTACGAGCGGGACCTCCAGCGTCATCCTGTAATCCAAGCAGAGCTTGGATTACAAGCACTTCACTACTCCAACCACTTCACTACTCCAAGCAGAGCTTGGGAGTAGTGGAGTGGTTGGTCCAGTCACAGGTGGATCTCCACCTGTCCAATTGTATGCGGCACCACGGTGTCTGCATAAACCATGTGGCCTAGTCTGGAGGAAAACTTGCGCCTTGGCAGCTGATGCTGGAGGGTGTGGCGACCCTCTGTAATCCAGCTTCTTGGAGGTCGTGCACGTCGGTCAATGGCCAACAGTAGGACAATGCTAGAGGTGGTGCCTAAGGTCGGGGAGGGTTGCGCCTCCTTGTAATCCAAGCATAGAGGCCGACACAACCATCCGAAAGGTAGGTAAGTTAGGGATGAGAGGTGAGGTACGTCTAGATCCCTGGTGTCAGGACAACCTCGCTATCTAAAGCTGGGGGGCCTTGCAAGCCCCTGTAATCCAGCTCATTGGAGGCTGCATGAGTGAAATCAAGCTAGGTTGCATGTGTGTGCTTCACTGAGGTGCAAGAGATCCACACAAGTCACAGGTGACTTCCCTGTGGCAGGTGGCGCTCTCGTGTAATCCAAGCCGGTGATCAAGATCAAGGAAGCGCTGCCTGTGTCGAACCTTGCCCTCCCTCCACATGGGCGCCTTGGGCAACACTGTAAAGTGGCTAAGAGGGCAAGGAAGCGAAACTAAGCCTTCGGGTTTGGGAGTAGTGGAGTAGTACGGCAAGGTGACAATCGGGAGTTTCCTGTTATCAGGACTCTGGCTTCCTGTCACTGATACGGGAGATCCTTTTGGGAAAGGGCCGGTGGTCAACCCATCCACTAAATAAATGTGGGAAGGGATGGCTTCCCAGCCAGAGGTCTGTTGTACAAGGGAATCGCGAAGCTCGAGGATGCTGTGGCACCCGGCAGAGGTGCCTTTCACGGGGGGGCATTCAGGGAGTTATTGCCCTCGCCAACTCGAGTATGTGGGTTGCCCACAATGCAACCAATGAGGTGACAGCAGTAGGGTGGGCCGTTACGCTCGATGGTAGGACTTTGGTCCGACAATGACCCAACGTAAATGGGTACAGGACGTATAGCTCTGGCTAGCATCCCGGCCCTGGGATATTGCTTCGTAGGTCGACATGCCAGGCTGCACTTAGTCTGAGCGAATGTCCTGGGAAGGGTGCCCGGCCCTGACTGAACCATGTAAGGTCGGGGGGAATCTCGCACGCAAGTTTCAGCAGCTTCAAGCATTACCGATGCGGCCCCAGTTTTTTTGTGTCTACACACAAGACCACTTTCCTTTTTAATCCAGCATCACGGTGAACTTGGTGTGTCTTCCATGCTTTTTCATGCTGAACTTCCATGCTAATTCAGCAGACGCTGTCTAAGCTTGTAGCTTGCCTGGAGTGGCTACATTGAAATTCTAATGGTGATATGGTAGCGTGGTTTTATGGTCGTACTCAATTCTAATGCACCTGCAGCTTTTGACCTAGTTCTTCAGAAAAATAAATGCGATAGTGTCAAGTAAATACATGATAGCTTATATGGACACACAAGCAAAAACAACAATGAACATATTATTTAATCATTTAAAGTGGCAAACAACACATGTTTCAATTTCAATGATAGCTGCTCTCAAGTTGCCTTCAAACTGAGATATATTGAATTCAGCTAGAACTTGCAGCTGAAAACCTCAGCTACATTTTGTCATATTGAGACATCCATTTTTTAACAATGTAGATTATTCTAAATGCTCCAGCAACACTCATATTGGCTATGATCTTGTGCTTGAACATATTTAAATAAGATTTCATCAGAAACTTGGGCATCAATTGCATTTACAAAATGTCAATACAGTGCTCGTCCTGTTGTGTTTGTTTTCGATTCCTGTCCTCGTATTCTTCGCGCTGCTTCAAATTATAGTCAATACTCAATTTGTTTAAGCGCTACAGCAGCTAGCCAAAAAGAACTGAAGCAGCACAGCACTGTCTGCACTTCGGCACGCAATGTTTAGTCTCAAAGGCAGGACAGGGAAACTGTTAATAATCCAGTCAGCTCCCATTAATGGAATGCTTGGAGCACTGCAAGATTTGGTTAAATTATCTATTGACACATAAAACACCAGAATTTACCGTACATACTAGCATAATGGACGAATTTCCTTTCCCAACAAACTGAAGCAAGGTTGAGGATGGTTTTATTATGCGGGGTAAATTTTATTGAAAGTTTTTCGAAACAACAAAAATTGAAAAGCAAGATGGAAATTATTTGAAAATGCATTAGAAAACTTATCATTGCGGTAAAATTGCATGCATACTAGTTGCAAACCGTAACAGCATTTTTATTGCACTTCACTACATATCGGAACCACCAGACCTGTCGTCCCTGGTCTCTGGCCCCTTCATCCACGTCGTGGTTCCACAACAGTTCGTCCTAACAGCTGCTTCTGTCTGTCTGCCGTTATTGCAAGCATCACGTGGAAGCGCCGCCTTTCGGCACCTGTTTTGTCACGCACACTGTGTGCGTCTCTTTTTCTCAACTGCCCGCTCATTGGCATGTCAAACTTTATTGGTGTCTGATCAGCATTTCCATTTTGCAAGCAGATGAACTGCAGCAGCTGTGTGATTCGACTTTCAACCGATCGCACACAATGAAACCAAGGACAGGCAGAAAAGTGAACAAGGGACACGTGCATTCTACATTACGCCCGGCTATGACCACTATGCTGACCCAAGTGCCATTTGGGGCGACCGGCACTTGGTTGCACCCCCAACTTTGCTCATGCACAGTCACATGACCGAACTGCCGTGCTGTGGTTTTTCGGAAAGACCAGAATCTTTTACTGTCCCACGTACATAAGCTGCGTAAAATTGCTGTTGCAGAGCCAGTTGTGTCTTTTTCTATCTTGAGTCTGCGAGGTGCCTTTGTGCCGGCACTGGCGACAAGCATGCATTAAGCATTACGTGCCCTTACTTTAAACACGTGTGAGCGTAAAATATTTTGGTCTCTCCGAAAAACCACAGCACGGCGTTTCAGTCATGGGACTGCACATGAGCAGAGTTGGAGGTGCAATTGTATGTGAGGGCATTCATTACGCACTACTTTTAATTAGAGGTGTGCGAATTCTGAATAATAGATTTCAAATATGAAATCAAGAAAAAAAGATGAGTATTGAATATTAGAAAACCGTTTCACTAAATTTACTGCTTACAAATTTTGCACAAGAAAATACAGTGCAGCACATGCTCGAGAGTCTTCTAGCATTGCACAACAAGAATGTAGCAAGCTATCAGCAACTTAGTTACCTAGGAATCAAGATGTTCAGGATGGTCAACTCTTAATAAAGGGAACACCGAATTAGTATGCCAGGACGGATTACAGCTCGATTCTAGTATGTGAAGGCCTGAAAAATATTCTTTTTATCAATAGGATTTCTGTTGATTAGAATCAAGTGATCTTTTCTCTCTGAAACTAATGAATTGGGGATGTTTTTTGAATGCCAACAAACTTATCAGTTTAGTAATGGACCTGTGTGTAGCAGCAGTCTTGTATTTATTGCATGGAAAGCCTTGCTTTTCAGTTTTTCTCCGAAATGCAAAAGAGCTGCCCCAAATTTATGGTAGTTGGGTTATCTGAAGGCCAATCTGTGCAACAAATGAAAGGACCACGCATTATGTGACTCGATCACCGCTCTGTGCATAGCCAGCATCGACAGTAAAGAGCAGACATCATCCACGCTGTTTCATTTCGTCGTGGTTTGCCACCAGTCAAAGATTCTGAAATCTGGAGCGTTATGGCAAGTTTGCATGATGTCCACACCCTTCGTTTATCCGCTGTCCGTGCACATGTATGCAACCGGGTCAGGACACTTTCGCGCCCACCATGTAAATCCAAACCTCACCTTATGAAGGGTTCCTGGAGCTACAAAAAGACACCAACGAGAGGCCGCCGTGCGGCATTTTCCAAAGATGGCAGCTGTGAACAAATTTGTTTCCTGCTGTGCACTCGCTTTCATTCGAGAGTCAGCTTTCCAAGTGTCGCATGGTTACTGCGAATAAATATGCGTCGATTTGGTACCAAACCGTAACTTGAGTCACTGACGCCCAACAATCAGCAGTGCTTCCTTAGGCCTAATGTCCTAAGCAGTGTGGCCATGGCAAAAATTCGACGCTGCCCGTTCGGGCCGCCCCCGCAGGGGCGTCTGCATCAGCATGCGTTTGGTGTTTTACCCAGGTTTGGACCCTCCCACATGTAGCTTTGTGTGGCTTAGCCATGTCCAGGGAAAGGGGGATCCTGGGGGTTGAGCTGATGCCGAGTGTTCGGACCTTTAAGGCCCCTCGGCGGAGGCAACACACCTCTTTGGCCTCCGCTTCACGTAGACGGTACCCCTGTGCTGACCCACCCAGGGTAAATCGGCTGGCTGTCTTTTCCTGTCCCTCTCTCCGAACTTTTTCTTTCCTGTATACTTTCTCAGCTGTGCTGTCTTCTCTTATCTTCTGTTACTTCTACATTTTCTTAGGCGGCTTGGGTTAACCTTGTGTATACGCCCTCTCTTGGGTATGTTATATTAGGTTATGGCAGCAATGCACGGCTGGCGTCTGCAGCCTTACACGTTAAGTGCTACAGTGTCCCCTTGTTGGGCTCCGGGGTAGGTGGCTGCCATTGCCGCCGAAAATGACTGAAATATTATGGGAACAGCTGCTTTTCCACGTGTACTTGATCATCTCCCTCAAAAGAGGGGTAGCACCGATGAAATTCTAAGCCTCTTGAAACCGAAAGAAATTTTCCCCCGCTTTCAAGTTGTACACAGCGAAAAAACTGAAAAGCCAGCTAGAGCCATATCTCCATTTCTCGTTGCAAAAGGCTTGACTGATGCACTTGGTCCAGTTATAAGGTCACCAAAATGGTGAGCGGGGTCCCCTGCTTGAGATCCTTGATAAAGAAGAGCACAACATACTAAACAAACTTGGGGAATTTGGAGATATTCCTGTTACTGTTTCCCCTCATCGGTCTATGAACACAGCATGCGGAGTAGTATCTGATGCAGATCTCATTGACTTGTCCGAAAGAGAATTATTAGAGGGTTGGAAAGAGCAAAATGTAACCAACGCACAGCGTATCATTATCGGAAGAGAAAATAAAGAAATTCCTACAAAGCACCTGATCCTCACCTTTGCCACTTTCGATCTGCCACAAACCATAGAAACTGTATGCTCAGAGATAGCTGTCAGACTTTACATCCCTAATCCAAGAAGATGCTTCCAATGTCAAAGATTTGGCCGCGGATCGCAGAGCTGCCGTGGGAGACTCACATGTGCGAAATGTGGAGTCCAGTGCCACGCCTCAGACAACTGTGAAGCGACACCTCACTGTGTAAACTGTGATGGTGAGCATCCAGCATACGCCCGATCTTGTCCCAACTGGAAAAAGGAAAAGGAAATTATCACCCTAAAAGTACACGAGAATATCTCTTTCAAGGAAGCACGTAAAAGGTGCTCACCATTCCACACCACCATGTATGCTGATGCGACGTGTCAGGGGCCAGCATTGCACCGGCCTGCGCCACCTGCCCGGCCCGCTCACAGCAAGTCGTTGGCTGTGGCACCCCCCGCTCCCGAGGTGGCAGCAGTCAAATCCGCTCCACCCACCAAGACACAGAGGCCAGCTACCCTAGGCACGTCGGGCCTCAAGACCACGCCTCACCAGGCGAGGTCTAACAAGCAAAGTAGCAGCTCACATGCGCGGGCATCCAGTGCTTCCCAGGAGGCAATGGACACAACTCCGGCACGTTTGGTGCTGAAAAACCGGCATGGCTTTCTCGAGCTTGCAAAAACAAACAAAAAACCCATAACGGGGCCAGACGACGGTCCTGTTTCTTAAGGTACACCACTACACACACACCTGAACACAGGACATTTCTCATTCTAATAAAATGGCTGTACAAATTATTGATTGGAATGCCCGTGGCATTCTAGACAACTTAGATGACATCAAAGAAATAATACTAGAGTTTAATCCTAGGCTGTTCTGTGTTCAGGAAACACACTTGAAAACATCAAATGCAAATTTCGTAACACAGTACACATTATTCCGCAAAGATCGTGATGATGGCCATGCCGCGTCGAGTGGCGGAGCTATTATAGCTCAGAGGTCAACACACTTGAAAACATCAAATGCAAATTTCCTAACACAATGCACATTATTCCGCAAAGATTGTGATGATGGCCATGCCGCGTCGAGTGGCGGGGCTATTATAGCTCAGAGGTCAGTTCCTTGCCAACACCTCCACCTTCAAACTAAGTTTCAGGCCGTAGCGGTTAGGGTGATTCTATTCGACAGGTTCGTTACGGTCTGTTCCCTCTACATACCACCCGAACATCGCTTGCAACTAAGGGAACTTGAAACGCTAGTCAACCAGCTTCCGGAGCCATTCATTTTAACCGGTGATGTGAATGCCCATAATACACTATGGGGCAACTTGCGCTGCGATGCAAGAGGGTGTACTGCAGAAGACTTTCTTTTATGTACCGGTGCGGTTCTTCTGAGTAAAAAGGAACCCACCTTTTATAGCACTACACATAAATCATATTTTTAAATAGACTAAACCATAGCCTCTCCATCTCTAATGCCGTACCTGGATTGGAAGGTCCTGCAAAACCCTTACGAAAGTGACCACTTCCCTATTCTCTTAAATTTAACAAAACGAGCTGATTGCCCTCCACAGATTCTCCGATGGAAAATCGACTCATCGAATTGGGAACTGTTTCATGAGATTACGTATTTACAGTATGATGATTTGATCTCTTTAAACATAGATGATGCTGAGGCATATTTGACACATTTTATTATTGATGCTGCTGAAAAATGCATAAAGCAAACTAACAGACTTGCTAATAAGCGTTGTTTGCCTTGGTGGAACGACAAATGCAAAGAAGCACGGAAAAAAAAAAACTAAATAAAGCTTGGGGCCTGCTTCGTGACTCTCCAACTGCGGAGAACCTCATTAATTTCAAGAAGGCAAAATCACAGGGCAGGACAACACGTCGACGTGCTAAGCGAGAAAGTTGAGAAAGGTACATATGTAGTATCAATTCGTACAAGGATAAGGTTAAGGTGTGGAACCGGGTGAACAAACTAAAGGTCAGAGAAACACAACGGCTTCCTTTAATAAATGCTCAAGGCGACATCATGAAAGATCAGGCAGACTTCCTGGGTAAGCATTTTAAAAATATTTCTTGTGCATCACACTATGCGCCAACTTTCCTAAAGTTCAAGGAATGCATAGAGCGAGAGCACCTTGAACGAAAGTGCGCAGATAATGAACCTTACAACCGTCCGTTTAGTCTCGCTGAACTCAAGGCTTCTCTCAGTTCCTGCAGCAGCTCAGCATCAGGTGGTGACCGCATAGTGTATGCAATGATCAAGAATATGCACCCAGAAACACTGAACACACTTTTGTCTCTTTACAACACAATGTGGGTATGTGGGCATATTCCATCCTCGTGGAAAGAAGCAATTGTCATCCCAATTCATAAGCAAGGCAAAGACCCCGCATTAGCGAGCAGTTATAGGCCAATAGCACTAACAAGCTGTATGTGTAAGTTACATGAAAAAATAATAAATCGCCGTCTATTCTATTTCCTGGAAAGCAACCATCTGCTTGATCCCCTTCAATGTGGTTTCAGGGAGAGTAGGTCAACAATAGACCACCTTGTTCGCATTGAGGCAGACATTAAAGATGCTCCGTATTTCTCAACTTGGAGAAAGCCTATGACACAACATGGAGATTCAAAATCCTCTGAGACCTATCTGCGATGGGCATACGTGGCAGTATGTTAAACATGATAGAAAACTGCTTGTCTAACCGAACGTTCCGTGTTAGAGTGGGCAATGCCCTGTCCAGGCGTTTCACTCAAGAGACTGGTGTGCCACAAGGGGGTGTGCTTAGTTGCACCCTCTTCATTGTGAAAATGAATTCCCTTCACAAAGCCATTCTGTCCTCAATGTTTTATTCGATATACATGGATGATGTGCAACTAGTATGTAAGTCTTGTAACCTTGCAGTCTGCGAGCGCCAAGTCCAACTCGGACTGAACAAAGTCTCAAAATGGACAAATGAAAATGGCTTCAAGCTAAACCCCCTCAAAAGCCCCTTTGTACTTTTTTCTAGAAAGAGAGGCTTCATACAAGATCCTGATATTATGCTGCATGGACAATACACATTATTATACACATTATACCACTCAACACTGAATATAAATTTTTAGGCATAATACTTGACTCAAAGCTAACCTTCATTCCTCATATAAGTATCTAACAACCAAATGCCTGAAAACAATGAACATCCTGAAAATACTGTCACACAACATGGGGAAGCAACAGGAAATGCCTCATGAACCTCTACAGGAGCCTTGTACAATCACGGTTAGACTGTGGTGCCATAGTGTATCACTGTGCATCATCTTGGTACCCGCCGTGGTTGCTCAGTGGCTATGGTGCTGGGCTGCTGAGCATGAGGTCACGAGATCGAATCCCGGCCACGGCGGCCGCATTTCGATGGGGGCGAAATACGAAAACACCTCTGTACTTAGATTTAGGTGCTTGTTAAAGAACCCCAGGTGGTCAAAATTTCCTCCACTACGGCATGCCTCATAATCAGAAAGTGGTTTTGGCACATAAAATCCCATAATTTGGTATCCGCCTCACCACCGGTGCCTTTAGGAGGAGTCCGATGAAAGCCTCTATGTTGAATCGAATGAATGGTCCCTTGATCAGCAGCGGTCATATTCTGCTTTTAATTATTTTCTCAAAGTACATGCTAACAAAAATCATCTTTGTTATCCCACCGTAAACGATATGACTTCTGCAACGCTCTTTCATAACAAACCTACAGCCAAAGAGCCATTCTCAATTCGTGTGAGAAAACTGAGCAAGGATATGGATGTTACTATTCTTGAAAATCGTCTAATGGCTTCTGCCAAGCCGTTTCCGCTGTGGTTGTGGCACATCATTGACTGCGACACGTCATTTGAAAAGGTAACAAAGTATGCTCCAGAAGCCCACATTCATATGCATTTTCTAGAATTGAAATTTAAATACTCGTGTCCAGAATATTACACAGATGCGTCTAAATCACATGCTGGCGTATCGTATGCAGCCGTCGGCCCATCCTTTTCGGAGTCCAATGTTCTGCACCCTCAAACAAGCATCTTTACAGCAGAGGCGTACGTGCTATGGTTGGCTGTGAAACACGTCAAACAGAAAAAACGACATAAGGCGGTCATATACACAGACTCATTAAGCGTTGTAAAAACATTGATGTCATGCTGCAACCACAGAGATCCAGTAATTGCAGATCTTTTCTCTCTCCTCTATACTATTTATGCCTCTGGCCAACATGTAATGGTATGCTGGGTGCCTGGACACAGAGGCATTGAAGGTAATGTCTTGGCACACCGAATTGCTATGTTCTTAGACACTTACAACTTGTCCATAGCCGTTCTCGTCTCAGACCTAAAGCCATACTTACGGAAAAACCTGAGAACCTACTGGCCGCATAAGTGGGACGCTGAAACACGTAATAAACTCCACGTAGTTAAGCCACATTTAGGATACTGGCCATCACTGACCAAGTCCAGATGAAGTGATGTCCTATTCTGTCGTCTCAGAATAGGGCATACTTATGGTGCACATAGTTATTTGTTGACTGGCAGTGAACATACAATGTGTAGTAGATGTGGGGAGACACTCAGTGTTCAGCACGTCTTCCTAGAATGTCGTGAAAGACAAGTCGAGAGGAAAAGACACTTCCCCTTAGCATACATTCAGTGTATACCACTTCACCTGGCACTGTTTCTAGGCAGAGAACCGCTATTTTATGTGCAATCTATTTTAGCCTTTTTAAATGATGTTGATACGCTCCACATTTTCTGTCCAAGAAATTCGTAACATGGCCTCTTGCGAGAGGCCACAGTTGCGATGTCAACCTTTGTTATAGCACATGCCTCTGGGCCCTTGTACTCAAGGGACCCACTGAGGCTCTTTTGCTACTCGTCGTCAACAATCACATGTCCATTTTTATGCATGTAACACTAATACACTTGTTATGCATCCTATACTTACAGCCTACCCTACTTCAGTCATCCTCATATTTTTATTCCTTATGTATTTTAAGCAATTTATAGCTCTCAATTTTAGGCCTCTACAGCCACGTCACATCAGCCAATAGTCCATTGAGTGCTCATCATCACTGCTTTGGCGCTCTTTGGCCACACTTGGCCCTTGCGCCATTAAAAACTACATATCATCATCATCACCATTCGGGCCGCAAGCTGCCGCATAATGCTTGACGCTAATAGGTATGTGCGAGTGGCTCATGAGTAACTGGTCCTGAAATCACACCTGCAAGTTAGACTGACAGCTGTTGAAGTGGCATTAAGTTCGTCACCGCATATCTGACACCATCTGTGCCTATCGGCAGCTAACAGGCCTGATTTTCGCACATGCTTTTGCAATTTACGCAATATGCGCTGCTTTTGTTGCCGTCCCTGTTGTCACATCGCTTTATCATTTCAGTCGATCCTGTCAACCCGAACGAACCTCGAATCGACAGAGGCGAACTCATGCGACATGGCAGAAAGTGTTCTAGTGCTATGTGTGCAATCTTCACATTGGGCTGATGTCGGGGAGGCGAGAGAGGGGGGGGTTCTACTCTGGCAACTGCTGCTCGGTGCGGCCGCCGTATCTAGAAAGCAATCTGCGACGTGGACAAACTGCGTCCAGTGGTGGTAGCTTCGTATGCGCTGTGCTTTTGACGTTTAGTTTGCATTGAAGCGAGAGACAGCATGAAGGTCGGTCTGCTCGCTGCTGCTGCCACGCTTATCTTGCTTAATTTGCTTTCGCAATCGATGCTTCGCCTTTTGGGCGAAACTGGGACATTTTTGTTTGTTTTTTACTCTGCAAGTTCATCACTCACTCTTTGCAATAAAGTTGTTAGACATCACAATGAAAGTTTCGGAAGTGAGGCGCTGCAGATATTATGAACTACTGATAAAACGTACGTTTTCTGTCGCATTATCAGGGTTCGTTGTAAAAAGAGTCGACTGTATTCAATTCCTGAGCTGAATTACGCAAACTTTTGCTATTTGATTAGGTGATATTTGAGTATTTGCACACCTCTAGTTTTGATGCAGTTGACATTATTAGGATACTCCATGCACTTTTCATGGGCTATCTATCTACCTGTGTCCCTAACTGTTTTCTTAACAGCTTCGGCCACTAGGTAGTCCATGGTCCACTGGGTAGCGCCTCAGGCTGCTGTGCTGAAAGAATTGGGTTTGAAAACAATTGTCTGTATAACATGGATCACTGGGTATGTGACACAGGTTATGCCATTCTTCAATGAACCTATTGGATACCAACTTAAGCCACTTGATGTGTGCCGCTCTTCAATGACAGAAAACTGCAGCATCTCATCATAACTGTCGGCAGTTATGCGTTGAATCAGTACGGACACACAAGGTATGGCCGCTATCGGAATGAGTGATCTATGAGGCATGTACTGTAGCAGGACACATATTTCGTGGTTCCCTAAAAACACTGAGTGCAATCTAGCACCACTGCCGCGAAGCCTGTGCATAGCCGCTGGTGCGCCAATGCATCCGAATGCTGAGAAACATGTCATGCATCAACCAGGTTCCTCTCTTGCACTGCTTTGTGGACACACTGTGCCATCTAGTGGCACTGCCGATGAGTCGATGCATGGCCTCTGATATGAGAAGCATGGCACACGGGTGCCTGTGAACGGTGAGAAGTGTTTCCTCGCTTGCCACAAACTCCAGGGGACATACTCAGTGACCCATGTTGCGAGACATTCATCAAAGAGCTGCACACACCCATTGCATTCATGGTGCAGCTCGCTAAACTGTTAATGGGAAAGGTGTTAATTGAAAAGCAGCACATTGAAATTTTTCTGAAGAAATCTTTTTTGTTATTGTAGAGCCACATATTCCCATTGGCACATACCAAGTTAACCAAGTTGGTGTCAAATGCGTTCATTGAGGAGCCGCACACAACTGCTGGCACCTACCCAGTGATTCATCAAAAAGATTTACTGGAAACCAGCACAGACCGAGTGGCACATTCCCAGGACTCCAAGTTGATGTCAAGGAGTCCTGCCCAGTCCCGCATCTACAGTGACCCGTCTCAAAGTGAAAGACGTTCATTGAAGAGCGTCACGTATGTGCACATTTCCACATGCTCGATGACCTTAGTTGGTCCTGTGGTTGATTTTGAACGCTGTTAGGTCAGCAGAGCCACCCAATGTGCTGCTACTCACTCGACTACTGACCAACTATTAATTTGATAAATATGGTGCATAGCTAGTGCCATCTAGAAAAGTCAGTATTGCAGCTGCTACTAGCCATGCCAGTAGCCAACTGAAGTACACAAATGGCGTCGCTATTTTCACCTGTGTTGTATCGGCATGCGGCGTGACGTTATCATAATGGCACCAAACAGGCAATGCCACTGTGCTGCCACTCTCAGACGAAAAGTTGTGCTAGCTGTGGAGGCACCGTAGAACATTCAAGCCAAGCCGGGCAGGGCTTGGGCATCAGTGAGAAAAAAAAGGTCTGTCGTTGGAGGGGGCAGTGGGAGACGTGTTTTGCGTGTTCCAGCCGCAACGAGGTGATGACACCGATAAAGAAGATAGCAACATAGCTTTGCAAGTTCATATTCAATGAATGCTGTTTTCCTTTATTGAACGCTGTGCTTGCTTTTTTGCTTGGTCTACATTCGAGGTAAGTTTTTTTTTTTTCTTCTTCTTATTTTGTGGCTTTCAACTTTCGGGGGTCGGCTTAGAATCGGGGCTGGCCTATATTTGAGTAAATATGGTGAGTAGATATATAGACTACGATGTTGGGCTACTTAGTCCGTGCTCTGAATGTGGTTCTGGTGCAAAGAAAACTAAGCAGAAAGAAGGGACAGAATGTTTGCCAAAGGCTGACAAAGATGGCGTTCTCCGTCTCTTCTTCTTTCCTTGCGCCAGAACCACACTTCAGGATGGCCAGATAGATATATAGCTGCCAGAAAGTGCATGAAGGATTGTAATACTCCTACCGCATTAAAATGTACCATAAATTTCTCTGGTATTGGGTGGAATCGAACCCATGTCATATATATTTAGGCGATTTTGTCTGAATATATATTCACACAGGCATGAAGTGCAGACTTCGCGGTGCTGCCGCTAGGCAGTTCAGTGTGTTGTACTATTTACTATTACTATTTACTGTTAGCATATTTCTCCTAACGTAGACATAATTTCTACTGTTTCATTTTATGGTCCTGATATTTCCAAGGCACTCTGTTGAATACCTCACAAAGCTCTCAAATGCAATGAACTAGAGCTTGGCAATTATACACAATGCATATGTCATACTTCAAATCACATCAGAGTTCATTTCAAATGCATTTTGACAGATCATGTTTGCTGGTAAATCTAAGCACATCGTGCTTGTTAGAAGACCAAGCAGCAGATGGTACAGCTTTCAATAGAGATATGAAGCATTATATAATTACCATTCAAAATTGTACAACTTCCAAGTAAATATTCTAACACACAAAGAATAAATACTACGTTTACCAGTCACGTAAGAATACAAATAAGAAATCACATATTACAATAAACAGTTGAATACCACTTCCTTGCTTGTTTCATCATTTTACCTTTTGAATTCATATAATATAGTGTTGCATCAAGTTCATTAAAAATATTAGGGACATAATAATTTCTTGTTTTCACACTCTTGGCTTAAAATACCTTTCTGTTTTTCGTAATGTAACATCTTTTTTTACCGATACTTTAAAAGAATTTGAATAATAATAGTGTGTTACAACCACATACTGTACTTAAATAGCTCTTGTACTAGAAATATTCCTAGAATAGTATACCTTTCTTTTCTGTCTGATTGTTCTAGTCCGGTTCCATAAGTTATGCTATTGACCATTCTTTTGACTACGCGATCAATAGCTTGCTTTTTATAGTCAGAACATGTACCATATATTGTTATACCATATGCAATTACTGATTCTGCTAATGTCTTATATATAGTGACTTTAGGTTGATAGGCGTTTTCCCGTGCAGACCATGGCCGTGACAGCTCTTAGCTTTCCACAAATATGTATGACATAGTTATTCCAAGTAAGATGCTGATCAAATAAAATTCCTAAATACTTAACCACACGCTCAAACTGTAATGGCTGACAAATACATGCGTTGCAATGTGGGGGGCGCAGATACACATTCATATTAAATGAAAGCGCCTTATGTGGATTCCTGAAGCAGATTAGTTTAGAGTTTTGGTGATTTATAAAAAATTGAATTGTGTGCGAACCAGTCTACGATTACTGACTGATATGTCCCTTTGGATGATATGACATTCCGAGTTATAGTTACTCATTTGTAGCGCTATAGCAGTGTCATCAGCATACTATAAAAGTTTTGATTTCAGTGGTAAGAGGCCGAAATCTGAGACATATATATTAAAGTGTGCTTGCCTAGTGGCACACCATACTTTATTAACTTGAGATTGCTGTAGCTAACATCTAATTTAATGCATTTTAGTCGATCAGTAAAATAATTTAGAAAGAATTTATAGAAGTGACCTCTGAATCCTAGATTCTTTGGCTTGTTGAGTAATATCTCATGTACTACCGTGTCAAAAGCCTTTGATAGGTCTAAAAGTAGGGCTAAGACTTCATTATTATGTTCTGTTGATGTACTAATATTGTAACCAACAGTTACGACAGCCATTTCTATGAAAACTAATTTATTCTAGGCGAACCTGTGCCCGTCAACAAAACCCGACTGTACTTTCAACAAAAACGTCCCTCGAGCTTCGCTTCTTCGAACGTCGTTCTCCTCTTTGTCGCCTCCTGTCGCGTGCCAATCATCTGATTCTTGGGCACAAACTGCTGGTCTGTCAGCACCGGCCCAGCGTTGCCTTGCTGTGCTTTGCTTGACACTTGTGGTGTGGCGGCTCTTTGAAACACAGTTGGGATGTGGCAGTCCTCTTTTTGTTCTTGCAATGCTGGCGGCATCAGCGCCCTCCGAAAAAGCATGTCCCGATGCGTAGAAAAGGCCTAGAGAGGGCAACTGCCTTAAAAGGACAGTGGTCAGAGGATGGCCGGTGCTAGGCTTGATCGTATGTGCAAATTCTTTTATTCAATGCCTTTCATGGTAAGGCTTCATTCGCACTACGTGTATGACCTCTAGGCGAGTGCTGCTTCGTGTGGAGCAGACTTGGCTTTCAGGAGTTACCTCGAGAAGGAAGGGGGTTAACCGAGGGGCCCGATTTTTATTAGTCATATCCCGAAATGCAAAGGCTGTGGGTTCTGTTCCCACCTGCGGCAAGTTGTTTTTTCATCCACTTTAATGTCCATTAATTTATCATTTCTTTATTTCATTTATTAAGCACAAGTAATTTCCCCTATGTTGTCCTTGGTGTCGGTGTTTGTTGGCTTCTTATGATAGGAGTTGCCTCGTAATTTAAAGGACTTAGCCGGCGAAGTACTCTGTAGAGGCCAAAGTAACGGAGCAGTAACTTCTCCGAAAGGCCGAGAGTACGTACGTTTAGGCGTCCATACCCACACTTTGTCTCCGGGGTTGTACTGTACCTCTCTTTGCCCTAGGTTGCATTGGTTTGCGTCAACATATTGCTGTTGTACGATGCGATGCCTTGCCAATAGCCATGCTTCTTCTACCCTTTCTATGTACTCACTAACATTACGATCGTCTTCTCTGCTGTTGTTTACAGGTAACATCGCGTCTAGTATCATTGTTACTGTCCGGCCGTAAACAAGTTCAAATGGTGTGAAATGTGTCGTCTCTTGTACTGCAGTATTATACGCAAAGGTAGCATATGGTAGAATACTGTCCCATGTCCAATGCTCGATGTCCACGTAGATTGAGATCATGTCAGCGTACATTCTATTGAGCTGTCCACTCATGCCGTTTGTTTGAGGATGGTGCGCTGTGGTTTTTATATGAGCAGTATGTGTTAGTTTCATAACAGACTGCATCAAACAGGCCATAAAAGCTGTTCCTTTGTCTGTTATGAATACCTTAGGTGTGCTGTGTCGTAACACTATGTGTGTGACAAAAAACTGAGCCACTTCAATGGCGGGTCCTTTTTTAAGAGAAGATGTCTCAACATACCAGGTCAGATAATCGGTTGCTACCTCAATCCACCACTTTCCTGAAGTTGAAACGGGAAATGGTCCAAGTAAATCCACTCCTATTTGTTGAAATGGTGCTGCTGGTGGCTGTATCAGTTGCAGAAAACCTGCTGGTTTGAGTGGCGGTTTTTTGTGTCTTTGACAATTTCAGCACGATTTGACACAGTGCTGCACTGAATTCATCAACTTCGACCAGTAATATTTCTGGCGGATTCTCGCCAGAGTCCTACTAATACCTAAGAGGCCAGCTGCAGGATCATCTTGGCAAGCTTCTAAGATCTCAGCTCGCAGCGATGATAGTACGAGAAGTAGAAATGTCTCGCCACTGCGCTCGAAGTTTTGTTTGTAGAGGACGTTGTTCCGGAGGACATACGAACACAATCCGCGGACAAAAACTCGAGGCACTTTCACTTGTCGACCCTCCAGGTACTCGATGAGCAGGAGTAATTCTGGATCAATATGCTGATGATGAGTCATTTCCGTCGTATTCGTAGCCCCAAAAAATGGGAAATCTTGCTCGTATTCAGGTGACGTAGCTTTTATTGGGGCTCGTGATAAACAATCAGCATCATTGTGCTTGAGACCGGACTTGTAAACGACCGTGATGTCCTACTCCTGTAGACACAAACTCCTTCTAGTGAGTCTTCCAGAAGGGTCCTTGAGGTTCGCTAGCCAGCGCAATGAATGATGGTTGCTGATGGCTTGAAATGGTCGGCCATATAAGTATGGCCGGAACTTACTGATGGCCCATATAACCACCAGGCATTGCTTTTCTGTAGCTGAGTAATTTGTCTGCTTTCGATGAGGTACGGCTTGCGTACTCAATAACTTTTTCTTCTTCATGCCACTGAATAAGTATGGCGCCGAGACCGACTTTACTCGTGTCGGTGTGGATGTCCTTTTCGGCATTTTCATCAAAATGGGCAAGTATAGGAGGACTCTGCAAACGCCATCGTAGCTCAGAGAATGCGTCTTCTTGTTCTTTTTCCCACACAAAAGGGACATCTTCTTTTGTCAGTCATGTGAGTAGTTTGGCAATTTTTAAAAAATTTTCTATGAAATGCCTGTAGCAGGCACACAGTCCCAGGAAACATCTAATGGCTTTTTTGTCTCTTGGCTTCAGAAACATTTCTACTGCAGTGATCTCAGGATCAGGGTGGACGCCTTCAGCACTGACAATGTGTCCGAGAAAGTGGAGCTCGCGAAAGCTGAAGTGGCATGTTTTGGGTTTTATGGTCAATTCCGGCATACGTATAGCATCCGCAACTGCTCTCAGTCGCTGCACATGCTGCTCGAATGTAGTGGAGAAGACCACCACATCGTCAAGGTAGACGAGGCACGACTGCCATTTCAGTCCGGAGAGAATAGTGTCCATCATCCACTGGAAGGTGGTGGGCGCAGAACGCAGACCAAGTGGAAGCACCTTAAACTCGTATAGACCATCCGGTGTGACAAATGCTGTTTTTTCACGATCTCGCTCATCTGCTTCTATCTGCCAGTATCCACTTTTGAGATCCAAAGAAGGAAGAAGTAAGCATTGCATAGTTTGTCCAAGGTGTCGTCGATGCGTGGGAGTGGATAAACATCCCACCTCGTGACGAGGTTGAGTTTACTGTAATCAACACAAAATCGTAGGATGTTATCCTTCCTTTTGACCAGGACTACCGGAGATGCCCACGGGCTATTGGATTGCTGTATTACATCGTGCTCGAGCGTTTCCTGTACTTGACTTCTTATCGCTTCTCTTTCTTTTGGAGCCACTCCGTACGGGTGTTGGCGCACTGCTCTTGCAGGTTCTTCGACCACAATGCGGTGTTTTGCAACAAGAGTACAACAGACTTTCGATGAAGTCGAAAAGCATTCAGCAAACTCTGTGACCAAGCTCACAATCTTATCTCTTTGTGGTGATGACAGCTCTCTGTCAATGTCGATAGAGGTAAGGACACTGTCTAAAGTAACAGAAGCTGGTGATGCTGCATCGAGGGTTGACACATCCGCAAGTTGTGTATAGTCATGAAGAGACGCTGTGGCTGTTCCCTTCTCAACGTGTTGTGCCTCATTTCCAAAGTTAGTCAAGAGGACATCCACACATCTGTTACGCATGTGAACTAGGCTTCTTGCCATGCATATTTGCTTTTCCAGTAGCAGCCCGATATTTCTGTCTGCAAGTCCCTCATAGTCACGAAATACGTTGCTCCTTACAATGACAGTCATACTGCACCGTGCCAGCATTGTCACGTGTTCATCCACAATACGGAGAGAGGAAATATGTGGCTGTTCTGTATAAGAACTGGTAACAGCATTTTCTGTAGAAAACAACACACGTGATTCTTGCAAGTCAATAATTGCGCCATTTGTGTGCAAAAAGTCCATGCCCAGTATCAGATCACAGGAACACTCAGGGAGAACAATAAAGCTGCTGACATATGTAAAGCCTCTAATTCTGATTCTTGCTGTGCGAAATCCTACGGGGTTAACTAAGTGTCCCCCCGCTTTACATATTGGAGATGCGGTCCAATGCGTCAATACCTTTTTCAATCTTCTGGCGAGTACACTGCTAATAACTGAATAGGCTGCACCAGTGTCTATCAACGCAGTCACTTCGAAGTCGTCGATGATGACGCGCAACTCAGAAGTAACGGTGTCATCACTGCACTTGCTCGTCGTTTCGTCATTGCCGTTGTCTTGTCGGACTGGCGATGGAGGGCTTTTGGTGTTCCGGGCGTCAGTGGCCTTGCCTCCACAGGTCGCTGGCTCTAGTTTTCCCGTCGCAGACGTTGTGAGCGACGCCGCAGTGAAATGGAAGAGAGACGCGGACTGGGCGACTTATAATGCATAGGCGCTGCCTATCGAGGTTCATGTTGCTGGGGGTTCTGAACAGTTTGGCGCGTAGATAAAAATGCTTCAATTTCATAAGGGCGCTCACCGTTTCGAGGGCAAGGCGCATTCACAGAGAAGCCGCGCAGTCCTACTCGGTGATACTGGCATTTCCGGTATAGGTGACCAGCCTCTCCACAGTGGTGGCAGAGAGGACGCCGGTCTACAGTGCGCCATACATCGCTTTTGCGTGGTCTTCCTTCTGCCATGGGCGGCACATTGGGAGGAAGTACCTGGGGTGTTATGGCCGTTCGTCCAAAGTTGGTGCGTCCTAGGTCCTGATGTGAAACTTGCGTGTGCGATATCTGCGGCTGACGCTTTGGTTATGTGCGGGGCCGTACCTGAGGCTCTGGCTCACAAATTACTTGCTGCACTTCTTTGCGTACGACATCGGCAAGTGAGGACACCATAGGAGGGCTTTGGGCCAGCTGCAGTTTCTGCAGCTCTTACCTTACGACACACCTCGCCATTTCACGTAGGATGCCCATGTTGTTGGGGAGGGCTCCTGACCCAACATGCGACGCTTACGTCTCTGTTGTACTGCCTCGCACACTACTGCAGCGTCTTCTCCATCGTCATCGCCTCTGATCGAAATTCGGCTACAGTGCGGGGCAGATTACGAGCCAGGCCGGCAAAGAGCTCCTGTTTCACACCGCGCATTAGGTGCCGCAATTTCTTGTCCTCAGCCATGTTTGTATCAGCTTGGCGAAAGAGGTGGGTCATGTCTTCTATGTTTATGGTTACCCTTTCGTTGTTCCGCTGGTCCCTCGCCTGAAGAGCGACTTCTGTCCGTGCTCGGGTACGTAGCAAGCAGCTCTTGTCGGAAGTCGTTCCACGATGATAACAATGTTTGGTGGTTTTGAAATCATGTGCATGCAGATTCCTCCAGCGCGAAGTACACATACCGGAGTTCCTTTGTTTCGTCCCAACCGTTGCATCTGGTGACATGCTCGAAGTTTTCAAGCCAGTCCTCGGCGCCCTTGAGTGTGTCTCCGTGAAAGGATTCTGGCGTCCGGGGTGAGTCAACGACGACGTGAGGAGGGGTTACTTGAGTAGCCATCGCACTGGTACCTAGGCTGACAGCCTCCGCTGCCCTTGGTGAATCGGCGGGAGGACCAAACTCGGGGGCCTCGCCTCGTATGCGGCGGCTCGTGCGTTGGTGGACAGGCGTTACTTCGGTGATCTGGGCTACCTTCCCTGGCATGTGTTGGGCTTGGAATCATACCCCACACCTCCACCAGCTATGTAACCAAGAGTTACAACAGCCATTTCTATGAAAACTAATTTATTCTCGGCGAACCTGTGCCCGTCAACAAAACCCGACTGGACACTCAACAATTATGTCCCTCGAGCTTCGCTTCTTCGAATGTCGTTCTCCTCTTTGTCACCTCCTGTCGCATGCCAATCATCCGATTCTCGCGCACGAGCCGCCGGTCTGTCAGGACCGGGCCAGCGTTGCCTTGCGGTGCTTTACTTGACGCTTGCGGTATGGCGGCTCTTTGAAACGCAGTTGGGATGTGGCGGTAGTCTTCTTCTTCTCGCAATGCTAGTGGCATTAGCCAGAGAATTCTTCTAGCAGAGTAATTGTGTTTTTATTCTTTGTGAAACCAAACTGCACGATATGTTATTCAGGGAATGCTTTTCGCCGAATGATTGCATTACAGAGACCACATATTTTTCCGTTATATGCGCTATTGTAAGCAATATTGCTATTGGTCTGTAATTTGCGCAATCACTTCTCTTTCCATCTTGTAGACAGGCCTTACGATTGAAATTTTCAGTTCTTTGGGTATTATGCCTGTTTCGGAAATTCTGTTTAGAATCTTTAAACTTCTTACCTAACACTCTTGTAACCTTACCAGAATGACAATACGGCCAATGATCTCTCCGAATTCAGTTGTGCCTAGCTCTAACAGGTTTTTGTCAGTACAATAGAAACTCATTGATACAATCCTGTTTCGTATAATTTCCCAGCACCAATGTTCACAATCTTTCCGCAGGAGTTTCGATTTGCGCAGGCAGAGGTCCTCGTAGTGGCAGCAGCCAAGTTATTGGAAGAGCAGTCGCCAGATTTGTTTGTAGCGCCCACATTGGAAGGCCTACAAGTGGCTGTTGAAGACAGACCATTCAGCCTTAAAGTCCGAGCAAAACAAGAACCCCAGCGTGCTGAACATCTGAAGCAACCTAAACAAAGGTGTTGCATGGAAAAACAAATTTTTATGAGAGGTGGCCTACGGTACCAGAAGTATGTAGATTGCAGGGGCGTCACATTTGACCAGCTGTTTGTGCCTCAGGCTTATCGACAAGGTCTTTTGTGCTTGTCACACGGAAGCTGTTGGGCTAGTCACTTAGTTGTCAAGAAAACTAAGGATCGACTATTGCTGGAGTATTATTGGCCAGGTTGTTTCCACAACACAGAGAAATTTGTAAGGACTTGTGACACATGTCAGTGCATGAGGAAGCTGGAAGAAAATGCAAAAATGCCGATGAAGATAGTGCAGATCATCAATGAGCCCTTTAGCTGGCTTGTAGTCGACACAGCAGGCCCACTTCCAGTAACAGCCTCGGGATACCATCATACTTTGACAGCGATTTGCCCCGCTACTAAGTTCCCCAAAGCAGTCCCACTTAAAGAACTTAGGACGGTGGAAATAGTTAATGTGCTCCTCTTGATATTCGAGGGAGTTTGTTTTCTCTTTGAGGTACTGTCCGACGAAGGCACCATGTACTAGTGCCTTAACCACGACCGTTCTAGAATGATGTGGGGTAAGACTCATAGCTCAGTGTACCATCTGCAGTCCAATTCCGTAGAGAAGCTACACTCTATTGTGAAGCGCCCGTTAAGGGCGTTATGCTTCAAAAGGAAGGCACACTTTGAGCTGTGCTTACTTGCTACCATGTTTGCATTGACGACTGTGTCGCATGAAGCAACCGGTTTTTAGCTAGCAGAGCTTGTGCCTCTCTTCTCGCTGCGATCTCCGCTGCACATGCTTCGTGAATCATAGGAAGGGCACAGGGAAGGCCCAGTTGTGGTCGAGTACATAATTATGCTACTAGGACGCCTAAGGAAGTGCTTAGGTTATCAGATGAGGGCATGTATAAAGCCCAGCATAGGTCCAAGGTTTATTACGATCGGACAGCCAGGATCCATTGATTTAAAGTCGGCAATAAAGTTGTAGCAGCACCAGCAAGGCAATGCACCGAAAGACAAGAAAGAGCTACTGCCGACACCATCCACATTTTTCTGCATTTATGTAAAATGCGTGAAGTGTCAGTGACTACAGCCAGAGTCTCTGATGGTGGCTCGGCAAGTTTCGACATCGTCACGTAGCGTTGGAAGTCGCGGCTTCTTCTTATCACATAACTTTTCTGATACAAGTTCCTGTTGTAGATCTGTGCTTTCTTGTGTTTATGCAGTTGCATCACATGAACTCATGCACGCTACATTAACAATAGAGGTGACCTGAACGTCATCAAACTATGCGACGATTTGCTAAGTGCGTCTAGAATGGAATCCACTGGCAACTCCACACAAGCCTCCTCCGACACAGCATAGTCTCAAGCAGTCTCCGCTTTTTCGTTCTGCCTTCTGAAATTCTGGCCAGCTGATCCCTCCCTCTGACTAGCGCAAAGCAACAGCCAGTTCGCAACAGCCTGGATAACATTGCAGACTTCTAAATTTCACCATGTTGTGCCTGCGCTTCCTCCAGAGATTGCTGGGGAAATCCGAGACCTCATTGTTACTCCGCCCAAGACGAACTTAGACATTTTGTCGGCTGAGCTCCTCAAGTGTACTTCGTAATCGGAAAGGCAACGACTCCAGCAAATACCATATTTACTTGCATAATGGTCGCACCCCTGAATTTTGTCATCAAAATTCTATTTTTTTTTTTTCCACTTTCGGCCGTGAACTTCTAGCTGCCTACGTGGCCCTGCATCACTTCAGGCATTTCCTCGAAGCTCAAAGTTTCTTCGTTGCCGCAGACCACAAGCCATTGACGTTGCCATCAAATCTGTCAGTAGCAAGTCTTCACCCCGTGAAAGTAGTCACCTCGCTTATATTGCAGAATTCACAACTGATATCCGGCACGTGCAAGGATCTGCAAATGCTGCCGCCCATGCACTCTCTCACCTAACACTGTCCATATCTTGCGCCGCATCATCAACAACTGTCTATTTCACTGTCCTGGCTTCCGCACAAGCACAAGACACAGATATGGCTAAGCTTTGCCTGGCACCTGGAATGCTCGAGTTTCGTGAAGTTACCCTTCCATCCTCCACTGTTCCCATTCTCTGCAACATGTCTACTGGTAATCCTAGACCTCTTATTCCCAGCGATTTCAGTCACGCTGTTTTATACTTTCTGCAGAGCCTCTCCCATCCCAGCATCTGTGCAACGCAACACCTTATCACCTGTGTTTTGTCTGGCCGGGCATCGACAAGGACATTCGTGGGTGTACTAGCAGTTGTATGGATTGCCACAATCCAAAATTCATCCTTCTGCCTCTCCTCCATATGGTTCCTTCCCATCACCTTTGGAGCGTTTCAACAAGATCCATTTTGACATTCTAGGGCCCTGGCCTCCATCAGATAGAAACACCTACCTGTTGACATGCATTGACCACTTTACTCAGTGGCCAGAGGCTGCAGCCGAAGTGGCCTGAATCCCCTCCAGATCACTGCGGAGTGTAGATAGACTTTCGCAGTGAGTTTCTAAGGCGCTGAGACGCGTAGTTAGATCAGTCATTTTCTGGTCCATTGACAGCAGTTGGCCCTTAATCTCTTGCACTTCCTTAACCAATTCTGTCTGGCCAGTAGACATGTTTTTTAGTTCGCCAAGGATTACGTCTAGCTTGTCAGGGCCGGGGTTGCTCTCAATGTCACCGCACATCAGTAATAGGGACCGAACAACATGAAAGCACCCGATACAGGTAGCAAGGCAACACTGGGGGCTCGGAAGCTGTACCAAAAAGTAGTTGCTGTTTTTCTTTTTGTGAATAGAGTTCGATGGTTACCAACCTGCATGGCGAAGACAAGTGGATTATGCAACCGTGTTGTGGCACAGCCACCGAGCCCTCAGGGTGCGGTGGATGGTCGTTGCTCCTTTATAGTTGGCACGGTGAGTGTTGTTACTGACGATGGGGCCTCCCAGTCTGCGCTGAGTGTCAAGTTGACTTGAGTCGGCAGGTTGGGAGTTGCTGTGCACAATGTCCTTCCGTCAGCCACGCCGCGCAACGGCGCACGCTCATTCGCGGTCGCCCAGGTAGCGCAAAAGACAGCAGGGAGCAAGACGCAGATGATCGAGGGCGAGTACACCTGCATGGTGAAGACAAGTGGATTATGCAACCGTGTTGTGGCACAGCCACCGAGCCCACCAACTGTGCATTGTGCAACTGTGCACTGTGCATTTTACTAACCCCTTTTCTTCTTTGAATGAAATAAACACTACTCGTTTCTATTCATACTGAATTAGGTTGTTTTTTTTCTACCTTTAACATGCTTACTAGAAAGCAACAACATCGGGCGACATGATGCCAACCAATCTTGACATAAAAGAAAGTTCTGTGGAACTCAGGAAATTTTGCAAAGGCGCTCAGGGAAAACCTGGAAAACTCTGGGAATTTGGAAATGTCAGCTTAGTAGACAGCCTGTTAAACATTGATATAACGAAGTAAATAAAATTGGCAATTTGCTTTGTTACATTGAAATTTGACCTTTTCTGCAAATAAGTACAGTCACTGATCGATTTTTCTTTCAGAGAAAGGGGCTGCAGAATTTTCCGAATTATCGGGCAGTTTAAAAAAGCAAATTTGTATGAGAAAACAGTTCATTTTGATAAATTTGGGAGTAAGCAGCGAATGATGCCGTTTCATGCCACGTCAACGATACCTTCACATCAGTGGTACGAATTAAGCAAAGCCAGCCACGCTTTCGCATGCACCCCGCCCCCTTGGCTGATGGCGTTGCCCACAATGAGACGACTCTATCATGAAAAGTGCCGGCAGCGAGGAGTGAATGCTTCGTCTGCCTCTCGCTCCAACGGTTCACAGAAACTTGAGATTACACAACCTCCAATACTAAAGGCGCAGTAATGCAGCGTAGATGATGCCACGCCATCTCGGCATTCCTTCTCTTACCACAATACAAGATGCAGATTACCTCTAAAGTAGGGGGCACTTAGCATGTACACTGAACCGCGCTTACACCGACAGGCAGCCACGACCAAGACATGCGCCAACTTACCCCCCCCCTTCCCCCCACCCCCGGCATGCGCTTGATCGCTTTGCTGCGAGCTCGCTCCCCTTCACCACTTTCCCTTTGCTCACGCGGGAAGGCGGCACTCGAGAAGCCACCATCTTTATTGTCTCGCCCTCACCTAAAGCACAAAGTGCGCAGGGCACGATAGGATCTTATCACACTTGGACTTTATACAGAACATAATGTGGCTCCACTTCAGTGGTCACTCTTGTCACACCGCATGCGATTTGAGAGGTGCGTTTACAAGCAGCTCCTTGTAAATTCAGTCATTTGACCATGTTGCGAGTGTTGTCACGTGTCACTGATGTCGGAGGCGTGCTGATGTTAGGAGAGATGAAGTCGGAAAACGCTGGGCAACATGGCAAACAGATTTTAATTAACCCAAACTCAAAATGGAAAAGCTCAAAACTCAATGGGCTAAAAATAAAACTCGACTAAGGAACAGTAACACTTGCATAGCCTACATATGTCCTTATCCTCGTCTACGTTCGTCCTTAGCGGTTTATAAGCGAAAGTCAGGCAACCCTAGCCTATAGTTGCGGCGCCATCAGAAAAGAGAGTTCTTACAAACTTCTCTCATCTCGCGTATTTTCGAGTTCGATGCCTGTCAGATCTTCCTCATCACCGACACCGTAGAAGTTGCTGCCTTGATGTCGGCCAGTCAATCTGTCCGTCTTTGATGCCGGTGTCCTGAACTCCGTCGGTGACGTTGCACTCAGGCCTCACTGGCTAGACCTAACACGGGGTTCTGCCACTACTTCTTCGAGTGCCAACGAGACGCCCCGGGACTATTGTATGTGCTGGTCTGTCTCTGAAGGAGGATCCTTCCTGGAATGCCCCGCACTGCTGTGAGAGACTGCTGCAGGTCCAAGGAGCCTCGCTCGAACGTCGCCGAGGTCGACGACCACACCCTGGATCGCCAGCGTCACGGGCTTGACCAGACCTCGATGGCTCTTGGCCTACTGCCATGTCGATAATGCCAGCTCAGCGCCGCTTCTCTCTCAATCACAGCTCGGGTCACACGCCTCGAGGGCTCGTGCCATTCCGACCGATCTGCATACATCGTCCTCTTCCTCTCTCTTTGCGCCGCATGCCTCTTACATATGACATGGGTCCCCTTTTCAGGAGTTTCTCTCTAAAAAACTGCCTTCTGCTGCTCTTATTCGTGGCGAATTTGACTCTCTTGCTTTGACTTGGGTGCTTTTTCTTGCATCGTCGTGGCTCACAACACATCACCACACTGTCACGCATATTTCACCACATGCACAATTCATAATGTTTGCAAGTTCATTGTTCTCACCATTTAAATGTGTACACTTGTTCGTCCGCATTACACTCTTGATATTTCATCACTCCAATGTCCTACTCATGAAATCAGCCCTACCACTACTGTAGCTCACCCCGCACTACTTCTCTCCGCCCTGTGAAATCTGAAAACACTTCCTGAAACTTGTAAATCAACTCTCTTAACTTCTCTACTTGTATTGCCGCTAGGGCTTGGTTCATTCTAACACTCTCTACACCCATGGTCTTCTTATCAATATAAGTGTGCACCACCCATGGTCCTTCTCTTCAGCAATTGAATTGCCACAGGTGAATTGCTGCTTGCGGGAAAAAGAAATGTAACTACTAACAGAAATCAGTCTTGTACAAAATGTAATATGTGCTTATGCCTTGATAGTATAAATTGTGCTGTCCATTTGGCATACACAGTAACATCTATGCGCAATATGTATGCAGACTTCGCATTTATAAGCATGTGTGTAAAAATAAAACAGCACTTCTCCTATCCTGACATGACGCACCAACTAGACCTCAACAAAAATGTTCTATGCAGTATTCAGCTGGTTCTATTTAAATTTTATGACATGGTACAGTTGCGACATCTCATACCTCTATGTAAACCATTTATGGAATCTATCTGCTGCATGTGACAATGCACATTTTAGACCAATGACAGTACCTGAGGCAGCAGCTTTTTATTTATCCTTTGTCATTGCTTATTAGAGTGGTCTTGTTGATTTTCCCACCTAAACAACTCAAAGCTTTATGTTTTAGCGTACCAGTATTGAATTACTAAACGCAGCTACACTACTTTGTATTCTAGTTAGATGAATTCCGCCGTTCATCATTCTGTCATATGTTGTTCTTCAGTCATACATGGTGACTGCGGTTAGTGTCATCAGTTCTACACTCATTCCCCTTTCGGCCTTTCGATCAAGTGAAATCTCCCTCTTCACTCAATTTAGTGGAAAGCAGCCACTGAACCGATAGCTCCAAGATGAATTCCTGCATGCTGTTGGCCAATCAGATCAGATGCGGAAGTTGTGTGATACATCACTTCAGCTACACCAATAATCACATACAGCTCATCCTGCTCCATGTATTTACATTGTTGACAGAGGCAGAGGGAGATGTCGCACTTATGCAACTATCACTCATCACTTGAAATGTGAATGACCCAAACCTTTGCGAGCATATCGGCCACAACCATTCGCCAGCACAAGTGGGAACTAAGCTTCAGAATAGTGCCAGCATCTCAGCTGGTTTGTCATGGTGCTCTTGCCTGCAGGTTTCCTTTTTTTTATATTTAACAGGCTTTCTATTTTTTGAATTCACAGCTTTCATAACTCTTACTGCACTCATGAAGGCACAGCACACATACCACTACTGAAAGAGGCAGCTGTACTTGTAGAGCACAGAGAACTTATGGGTAAGTTAGAAAACATACAGGTAGAAATACGTAAAACAAAGTATTTTCTAGAAGATATACCAGCGACAATACATGCACATTCAGAACAAGCAATAAGTATGATGTGTGGAAAATAAGATGTGTAATGCTGAAAACCTACTTGCCTTTTGAATATTGACATAGAGTATTCCTGTCTGGACTTTTGTCTTCTGTGTCAGAGGGTAGAATATTGCTACGGAATAGTATTTCCAATGACGAAGAGCCGAGCAGTAAGAAGACGACGACGACGATTTGAAGCTAGTGCGGGCTGTTGCCTCTTGGCCAAGCGCAGCGTATTTTCTTGTAAATATACTTGTACATAGCTTTTCGTCTGCGTCCTGCTCCGTAACATATCTGGTGGAGGTGGATGTTCCCTGTACCTCGTCACGGAGCTTCGCAGTGGACGGTACGTTGAGCCTTCCTTCATGGCTCCCGGCGACGACAACCCGACTCCGCCGGCTCCGACACCTGCTGCCACCTCGACGACCTACATCACTCTCCCCGCTCCCCGTGATCCTGGCGTATTCTCGGGCAAAGATGAGGAAAATGTCGATGACTGGATCAGCCTGTGTGAACACGTCAGCCGCAATAACCGGTGGGACCCTACTATTATGCTCACCAACGTAGTCTTTTACCTCGTTGGCACACCTAGAGTTTGGTATCGCACGCACGAAGATGAGCTCACCAGTTCGGATTCACTTAAGACACAGCTTCGAGACTTGTTCGGCAACCCCTACGGTCACCAACTTGCCGCGCAGAAGGCGCTATCCGGCCGTGTGCAGACGTCAACAGAGCCCTATGTCACGTACATTCAGGACGTCTTGGCTCTGTGCCGCAAAGTTGGCATCCACATGACTGAGTCCGTCAAGGTTGCCCACATCCTCAAAGGCATTGCCGATGACGCCTTCAACTTGCTCGTTTGCAACAACGTAGCGACGGTGGATGCTGTTATAAAAGAGTGCCGCCGCCTGGAACTCGCTAAAAGCCGACGTATTGACCAGCAGTTTGCCCGTCTGCCCAACACCCCAGCGACATCTTCCTGTGCCGACACTCCTCGTCCCAACAACACTGCCGATGTTACCAGGATCGTCCGGCGTGAGATCGAGGCCGCCCATTCGGCTGCCTTCGACTCCAGTCCCACCAACGCTTCTGCAGTCACGGTCTCACTGATCCAGGCAGTTGTCCGCCGAGAGTTTGAAAACATGGGTCTTCACACCATCTGCTCGGCCCATCATCCTGATACCCGCCCGGCTTCTTCGATTCCGCCCCGTCCCGCATCTTCTTACCCACCACGTTTCCGCAACCCATCTGAATGGCGCACTGCTGATGACAAGTCCATTTGTTTCCACTCCCATCGAATCGGGCACATTTCTCGGCACTGTCGCAGTCGCTGGAGTTCCCCGACCCGGCCTATTTATACTGCCTACTCTCGCCCCCCAGGTGGCCCTTCTCGTCCCTATGCCGCATGCTCCGATAACGCCGCCGCTGATTCTCCTGCACTGAACCGCTCCTATTCTCGTTCTCCTTCGCCCCAACGACGACAATCTCGCTCTCCCAGCCCCATCGCTTCTATTCGCCGACTCCCTTCGGACGCAGCTCCCAGCCGGAAAACTAGACAATGCAGCGCCTCGAAGTGACGTTGCATTGCTCCCTATGCCGCCAAATCCTCTACTGACGTTGCCCACTCATCTGAACCTTCTTGACGTGCAAGTCGACGGTGTTTCTGTATCTGCACTCATAGACACTGGGGCGCATTTGTCCGTAATGAGCGCTGACCTTCGTAACCGGCTCAAGAAAATTATCACGCCCGCCACGACGCCTGTTGTCCGTGTCGCCGATGGCGGAACAGCCCCCGTAATTGGTATGTGTACCGCCCGCGTCTCCTTCGCCGATCGCTCAACAATCGTGCTATTCACAGTCATCGCTCACTGTCCCCATGACATCATCCTCGGCTTAGACTTCCTCTCTGCACATTCTGCTCTCATCGATTGCTCCGCCAGTACTCTCTGCCTCTACCTGCCTGTTCTGGATCTCGCTGAACAACACCCTACTCGCCTCAGTTCCGTCGACTTCGTTCGCTTGCCACCTTCGGCACTGACTTACGTTGACTTCGTGTCATCCCCACCAGTCCCCGACGGTCACTACATCGCGGCTCCTATGCAAGACGTCCTCCTTACACACGGGATCACAGTACCTCATACAGTTTTATCTATTACGGCGAATCGCGTCTGCCTGCCAGTGGTCAATTTTGGCTTGACGACACAAGTGCTGCCACGCGGGATGTCTCTGGCCCAACTTTGCTCATTCGAGGATCACTCTGTAGCATCAATTTCAGTAGACGACCATTCAGCCGATCCTCCTCTACCGTCGCAGTCGGCAACTTGTACCATTGCCAACTTACAGAAAATGATTGCACCCGACATGCCCTCCGAGCACGCTCGTGCGCTCTACCGCATGGTGATTTCCTACCAAGATGTTTTTGACTTGAACGATCGTCTTTTGGCCCAAACAACAGCTGTCAAACATCGCATTAATACCAGCGATGCCCCTCCTATTCATCGTCGCCCGTATCGAGTATCACCCGCTGAGCGTCAAGTTATTCACACCGAAGTTCGTAAAATGCTTGCCAAGAACATTAATGAACCGTCATGTAGTCCGTGGGCGTCACCTGTTGTGCTTTTAAAAAAGAAGGATGGCTCATGGCGCTTTTGCGTGGATTATCGGCACCTTAACAAGGTTACCAAAAAGGACGTGTATCCCCTACCTCGGATTGATGACGCCTTTGACTGCCTCCATGGTGCTCGCTATTTCTCCTCTATTGGACCTTCGCTCCGGCTATTGGCAGATTGCCGTGGACGATCTCGACCGCGAGAAGACTGCCTTTGTAACACCCGACGGTCTTTATCAATTCAAAGTGATGCCGTTCGGTCTATGTAATGCTCCTGCCACTTTTGAATGCATGATGGACTCCCTTCTTCACGGTTTCAAATGGTCCACGTGCCTGTGCTACTTGGACGACATTATAGTATTCTCCCCAACATTCGCTACGCACCTCGAGCGCCTCTCAGCAGTCCTGGACGTTTTTCGGCGAGCCAGTCTGCAACTCAACGCATCGAAGTGCCAACTCGGCCGTTGCCAGACTACCGTCCTTGGACATCTCATTGATGCAAACGGAGTGCAACCGGACCCAGGCAAGATACATGCTGTTACGCACTTCCCTGTTCCAAAGTGTGTCAATGACGTGCGCAGCTTCATCGGCCTTTGTTCGTACTTCCGCCGTTTCGTGAAAAATTTCGCAGCTATAGCACGACCACTAACCGAGCTTTTGAAGAAAGATGCCCCATTCCAGTGGGGTGATAACGAGGCCTCTGCATTCTCGCTTCTAATCGACCTTCTCACAACGCCTCCCGTTCTGGCCCATTTCAATCCTTCTGCGCCTACCGAAGTCCGTACTGGTGCCAACGATCACGGAATTGGCGCAGTACTGGCACAACGCCAGCGTGGCCACGACCGTGTTATCGCTTACGCCAGCAGGCTCCTCTCGCCCGCGGAGCGCAACTATTCCATCACTGAGCGTGAGTGTCTGGCCCTAGTTTGGGTGGTTGCGAAGTTCCGCCCATACTTATATGGCCGACCCTTTTCCGTTGTCACAGACCATCTCGCACTTTGCTGGTTATGCTCATTGAAAGACCCTACAGGAAGACTTGGTCGCTGTGCCTTACGCCTCCAAGAATATTCGTTCTCTGTCACCTACAAATCTGGCCGACTACACTAGGACGCTGACTGCCTGTCTCGCTACCCGGTAGACGAGCCTGACGACGCCGACAGTAGTATCGCCGACGGCATTTTCTCTGTGTCTGCCTTCGTTAACATCGCCGATGAGCAGTACCGAGACCTATCGCTCCGAGTACTCATCGAGCGTCTGCGCTCTACACCTACCGACGCATCCGTTCGCCGATATGTCCTCCAGGGCGGCATTCTGTACCAAAGGAACTTCCTCCCTGATGGCCCCGATCTTCTTCTTGTCGTGCCAAAACATCTGCAACAGACTGTGCTCTTTGAGATGCATGACGCACCCACTGCAGGACATCTTGGGGTAACCCGCACGTACGACTGCGTCCGCCGCCCCTTCTATTGGCCTGGTCTCGCTCGCTCCATCCGACGCTATGTTGCTGCCTGTGATCCCTGCCAGCGTCGTAAAACACCTCAGGTGCTACCTTCCGGTTATTTACAGCCGATCACCGTCCCTGTGGAACCATTCTTTCGTGTTGGATTAGACCTCCTCGGTCCCTTTCCCACGTCATCCTCTGGAAACAAATGGGTAGCCGTCGCAACTGATTACGCCACCCGATACGCTATCACGCGAGCTCTCCCTACCAGTTGCGCAACTGACGTCGCAGACTTTCTCTTGCGTGACATTATCTTAGTCCATGGCGCCCCGCAACAGCTGCTTACTGACCATGGTCGTAACTTCCTCTCAAAAGTTATCGCCGACATTGTGCGTTCCTGCTTTATTCAACACAAGCTGACTACCTCATACCATCCTCAAACCAATGGCCTGACAGAGCGGTCAAACCGTACTCTTAGCGACATGCGGTCCAAGTACGTTTCGAAGGACCACCACGACTGGGACGTTGCCCTTCCTTACGTCACATTTGCTTATAATTCTTCCCGGCACGACACCGCCGGATTTTCTACATTTTATCTACTCTACGGTCGCGAACCGACCTTGCCCCTTGACACGGTTCTTCCTCCTGCTGCGATCTCAACAATCGAGTATGCGCGCGACGCCATCGCCCTCGCCAACCATGCACGCCAGCTTGCCCGTGTTCGACTGACGGACTCGCAAACCACGCAGCAGCGTCAGTACAACGCCCACCACCGTGACGTACAGTTTTCGCCTGGTGAACTCGTGCTCCTGTGGTCACCCTCTCGTCACGTCAGACTTTCCGAAAAGGTCCTTTCGCGATACACAGGGCCCTACCGTGTGCTGCGCCAGGTGACGCCTGTGACTTACGAAATTGCTCCTGTGAGCTCAACCTCGTCATTTACTCTGGCATCTACTGATGTCGTGCACGTCAGTAGGCTCAAGACCTACTACACTGCTTCAGACTCCGGCCTTTAGTCGCTCCGGGACGGCGCTTTTGCCGCCGGGGGTAGTGCTGCAGGATAGTATTTCCAATGACGAAGAGCCGAGCAGTAAGAAGACGACAATGACGATTTGAAGCTAGCACGGGCTGTTGCCTCTTGGCCAAGCGCAGCGTATTTTCTTGTAAATATACTTGTACATAGCTTTTCGTCTGCGTCTTCCTCCGTAACAATGTTGTTACGGTGGAAAAAGAAGACAAGGTTGTCGACAGTGAAGATTATGAATTGGCAACAGCCTATCGGGATTCTGGGCTGCTGTTTATATATACATTGTGTAAATACATCATGTAAATAGTTTTATACCTATGACATATTAGTGGAGGTGCTGGGTACGCGTCTACACCACGGAACTTTGCAGCGGACATCTCACCCAGCCTGGGAGCATGATTCCAGTGGAAGGCATCACGTCTGCAGCTGCAATGCCAACTACGCATACCCAGTACATTGCTCTACCTCAGCCACAAGACCCTGGCAAGTTCACCGGGCTCGAAGGTGTTGATGTGGAAGAATGGTTGAAGAAGTATGAGCGTGTCAGTATGGTGAGCAGGTGGGATTCGACCATAATGCTGGCCAATGTCGTGTTCTACCTCGACGGAACACCGCGAACACGGTTTTGCACACACGAAGAAGAGCTAACCAGCTGCGACTTGTTCAAAAAAAAGCTGTCTGACGTTTCTGCATACTGACCAGTCGACAACTAGCCGCCAAGCAACAACTCGCCACGCGTGCCCAAACTGCTACCGAGTCGTATGTCTCCTACATTCAGGACGTCCTAGCCCTCTGCCATAAAGTCGACACGTCCATGCCAGAGGCGGACAAGGTTGGACACATTATCAAAGGCATCGCGGACGACACATTCAACCATCTGGTCTTTAGAAACTTATAGACTGTCGACGCCATCATGAAGGAATGCCGCCATTTCAAGCAGGTGAAGAGTCGCTGTATATACAATCAGTTTACATGGCTTCCAAATACTGCAGCGACCTCTTCCTGTACCGACCCCACCGACCACTCTAGCTCGCCACCACCAAGAGAAAACGTGACCCGAATTGTACACCGTGAACTCAAAGCAGCGTTTCCTGCCTCACCTCAACAGACATCTTTGAACAGCACTGCTGAGACGATATCGCTGATCCAGTCCGCAGTTCGCCAGGAAACCGCTAAATTGGTCTTCCAAGCACCTGCTCCTTGAGTCGCCCTAGCTGACACCCGCCCTGCTCCTATGCCTCGGTCCTATCGCAGTCCACCTCACAGTGTCCATTGTCCTTACACTACCAGGAATCCATCGGACTGGCATACACCTGACAACAGAACGATCTGTTTCTGCTGCGGCCGAATCGGTTAGGTTTTCCATCACTGTCAGAGCCGTTGGCCATCCCCTCCTCGAAACACCTTCCGGAATTCGTTTTCCGTCAAAGTTCCTCACCGAGTCGCTTCTACAATGCTTCCGACGCCACTGTCTCGACTCGCCGCCAGCCACGTCTGCCCCAGCTTCACCGCTTGCCGTCGCCAACCTACCCAGGACTGTCCCAGCAGGAAAACTAGGCAATGCGGCACCTCGAGGTGGTGCTGCAATGTCAGATTCGCCACAAAATCCTCCTTTGACACTGTTAACGAAAAATAACCTTCTTGACGTCCAAGTTGATGGCACACCCGTCATAGCTACTCGTAGATACCGGGGCACACATATCGATTAGGACCAGTCGCCTATGCCGCCATTTAAAGAAACTTGTTACGCCTGCCGTTACTCGGTTCATATGAATCGCCGACGGTAGCACGGTGATTGTGGTCGGAATGTGTACTGCACGTGTGAGCATTTCCGGCCGCCATACTGTCGTCCTTTTCACTGTGCTTGACCTATGCCTGCATGACCTCATACTAGGCCTAGACTTCCTCTCCGCCCATTCAGCGCTCATAGATTGTTCCTCAAGTACTGTGCGTATTGACCCGCCTCTACTGGACGTTCCTCCAACAATACACGGAATTTGCCTAAGACCGACTGATTTTGTTCACGTTCCACCACAGGTCTTGACATACACTGAAATGTCGCCTTCTACGCCAGTTCTCGATGGGGATTACCATATTTACACGATTGTAAGTCGACCCCCCCATGTTGCGTGACAAGAAAAAAAAAGGAGAGCATACCTGAGGGCGCATTCGATAAAGAAAATTTATTAGTAGCTGACATGGTCACTGGACTACTCGTCTTCACTAGTGCTGCCATCGTCATGGTTGCTATGGTTGCACAGCGCGTGGTCGTCCAGCGAAATTTCACATTTGGCAAATGACCGCACCACGACATCTTGTGGACCAGCAGCCCACGCTGTATGCACCCAACCACACGCAGCCGTCAGGGAGGCTCTTTTGACAGGTCCAGTTGGCGTAATTTCGCTGCTTTCTGCCGCCAGCCACTCGTTGTACTCACAGCGGCGCAGGTCCTTAATAAGCAAAGATCTGAGCTTGCTTCATGACCATGTTGCACTTCATTGGCAGGGACCGATCACGCATTTCAGCAACGTATGCCGCAAGCTTAGCCTACAGCTCCAGAAGGCGTCCACACTTTGGCACGTGGGAATTTCCTCACTTGCCGTCATAGGTGAAAATTTCGCTTCGCTGCAGTCGCCACTGTCGCACCACCCGTTCAGAAACATAGAACTTGCGGCCCGCTGCGCAGAGATTTGTTTCTTTGACATAATGGATGGCAGCCCTCTTGAACGCTGCTTTGAACGAGTGCCAAATGATTAGGGGTCCTGGAGCACTCATGACGACTGAGGAAACATAGAAGTAGCACATAGCCGGCAGTCAAGTGGAACGCGTCAAATCAATGCCTTTCGTCAAACTATAGAGAAAGCTAAGCGCAACAAGGAAAGAGAAACCTGCGAGAGGTGTGTGCTCTTCCACGAACTACCGATACTCCCCGCAAGTGCCGCCGTTCTGAGGGTGCCACTGCAAATGGAACAGCGGCGCGTCCAGCAACTATTGACAACCCCCCCCGCTTCCCTCCCATGAGTGTTGTGTGCACTGTAAAACTCTCAAAAATGTTGAAAAACCCTTCCGGAAAGCAAACAAACACGCGGGATAGCAAAAAGCTACGGGTAGGGCCATAGAGCAAACATAAAATTGTAACTACGTTTTAGCTCCCGTTGGTCTCGCTTTTTTGGAGGTGCTATGTTTTGGTTTCAATTGTAAGTCGACGCCCCCACTTCAGATTTTCAAATTAAATAAAAGTGGTCGACTTACAATCATGTAAATACTGTACATCTCCGCTCCCATAACTGCCATCGTTCTCACCCACTATGTTAATGTCCCGCATACAATAGTGAGGGTCACAGACAATCGCAGTTAGTTGCATTGAGACTTTTGCTGTCGACGCTTCCTGCGAGCGTTTCTGGTCTGGCAAATGTACTGACAACAACATTAGGAAAATGATCGCCCCGAATCTCACTCCTGTGGAGACTGAACAACTCTACAGTCTATTGCTTTCCTACAAGGATATATTCGACCTGAACAATCAACCCTTAGGCCAGACGTCACTGGTCAAACATCGTATACATACAAGCAATAATCCACCCATCGATCGGCGACCCTACCGAGTTTCAGCTTTAGAGCGTCACATCATCAAAATGGAAGTAGATAAGATCCTAGCGAAAGACATCATTGAGCCATCATCAAGTCCCTGGGCGTCCCCTGTCGTGCTGGTCAAAAAGAAGGACGGTTCATGGAGATTATGCATCGATTACCACCACCTCAACCGCATAACGAAGAAGGACATCTACCCACTACCTCGTATCGATGATGCCCTCGATTGCCTATGTGGGGCACAGTATTTTTCGTCCGTCGACTTGCGGTCCGTATGTTGGCAAATCGCTGTCGATGATCTAGATTGTGAAAAGACCACTTTTATAATGCCTGATGGTCTTTACCAATTTAATGTTATGCCTTTTGGGCTATGCAGTGCTCCGGCTACCTTTGAGCGTATGATGGACTCATTACTCCAAGGATTCAAGTGGCCGACTTGTCTCTGCTGTCTAGATTATGTTATTGTGTTCTAGCGCTCATTCAGCACACACATTCAGCGCCTTTCAGCTGTAGTTGCCGTTTTTCGCCAGGCCAGTTTACAACTCAACTCCAAGAAATGTAACTTCGGCCACCGTGAGATTACTGTTCTTGGACATGTTGTCAATGCGACTGGCATCCGACTGGACCCAGAGAAAATTCGCACCATGAAAGAATTCCCTGTTCCACGGTCCACAAAAGATGTCTGAAGTTTTGTGGGCCTTTGCTCTTACTTCCGCTGCTTTATTAAAGATTTTGCCACCACAGCATGCCCTCTCACAGATCTCCTGAAGAAAAGTGTGTCATTTTTATGGGGATCCTCTCAGGCCCACCACCTTTTCTCGCCTTACCACCATTCTCACCACCCCACCGATTCTAGGACACTTCGCTGCTTCAGTCTCTACAGAGGTGCGCACCGATGCCAGTGGCCATGGAATTGGTGCCATCTTGGCACGAGTACAACACGGCCATGAACATGTCATCGCGTACGCTAGCCGTCTTTTGTCACCTGCAGAGTGGAACTACTCTATTACCGAGCGCGAATGTTTACCGAGCGCGAATGTTTGGTCGTTGTGTGGGCAGTGGTGAAATTCCTCCCCTGTTTATACGGCGGGCCCTTTTCTGTTGTAACGGACCACCACGCCCTATGTTGGCTTTCGTCCTTAAAGGATCCCACAGGGAGGCTTAGACGATGGGCTTTGCGGCTGCAAGAGTATTCCTGTTCAGTTGTGTACAGGTCTGGTCGCCTACACAAGGACGCCGACTGCTTGTCCCGTTGCCCTGTACACCAGCCTGCCAACGCTGACATGGATGCTTCTGCAAGTGTTCTTTCCATTTCCCAGCTTTTGGACATGGCCAACTAGCAATGTCATGACGCTACTTTGAGGACCTTCATTGACCGAATTTAATCTGCTCCTACTGATCCATCGTTACGGTGGTTCGTCCTCAACGATGGCATATTGTACTGGCACAGTTCTCATCCTGATGGTCCTCCCCTTCTCCTTGTCGTTCCTCAACACCTTCGCTCAACTGTGCTTCAGGAGCTTCATGACGCCCCAACTGCCAGACACCCTGGGTTTGCTCGCACTTACGACCGCGTGCGCCGCCCTGTCAACATCGCAAAAAGCCAGCAGCGCTTCCTGCCGGGTACTTACAGCCGATCGACATTCCACCTGAGCCATCCTTTCGCGTGGGTTTGGATCTCCTTGGCCCTTTCCCTGAGTCCAGCTCCGGCAACAGGTGGATCGCTGTTGCTACTGATTACGCGACACACTGTGCCATCACTCGGGCACTTCCCACAAGCTGCACAACCGACCTCGCCGATTTCCTACTCAGGGATATCATTTTAGTACATGGCGCCCCGCGACATCTCTTTACTGACTGCGGCCGCAGTTTACTCTCCCATGTCATCACCAATATCCTATACTCATGTTCTACCAAAAACAAACTGGCTACCTCCAATCATCCCCAGACCAACGGCCTTACTGAGCGACCTAATGGGACCATTACTGACATGCTATAGAAATATGTTTCACCTGACCACAAGGACTGGGATGTGGCTCTGCCTTATGTCACGTTCACCCATAATTCATCACGCCACGGTACTGCTGGCTATTCCCCCTTTTACTTACTCTTCGGTCATGACCCTGTATTACCATTGGACACTTCACTCTCCTTGATACAGGATTCAAGGACCGAGTATGCCCGTGACGCCATGCCCACGCTGACCATGCATGCCAGCTTGCCCGTACTCATCTGTTGGCATCGCAGGAATCAACGGCACGCTTACAATCACCGCCATCATGACATCGTGACTATGCCCGTACCGACGACCCCGTCTGAAGCACTGGGACGATGCTTTTTCTGTTAGGGGTCGTGTTACGGTGGAAAAAGAGGACAAGGTTGTCGACAGTGAAGACGACGAGGTGGCAACAACCTCTCGGGATTCTGGGCTGCTCTTTATATACTCATCGTGTAAATATCCCGCAAGGGCACCTTGAGACTCAAGGTGATGGTGCTTGGCGCCACCATGGACCCTTAGCCCCCATGCCGAAGCTGTAATCCGCACCGTGGCGACAGGTTGTAAGGTGAAGGGTATAAACCATGAACGGTGGCGGTCGGGGCCATGGTCAAGCCCTGGCCGACGGGCTCCCCGTCTGTTTACCAGGTGGGGGGCTCCGGGACCTTCTTGTGTCTATAAGGGTGAAACACAGGTGACACAATAGGAACCCTTAATCCATACATGCTGCATGGATTCTCAATTTCCCCCTTTAAAAAAACAATCTGAACCGGAAACGGTACCGCACCGAAGGAATCAAAGTTACAACTCAGAAATGTGCTGAAAATTTTCCACAGTTCGTGGTAGTTCACGCTGTTGAGCAAAACGCTCCAGTGGCCACTCTATCAGTGTTTGTACTACAAAAGTGGCTAGTAGCTAACGCAGGCGAAGAATATGAAGCAAAAAAACTGTCCTCAGGAGATCTGCTTGTAGAAGTCAAATCCAAAAAGCAGAGTGATGCGTTACTTGCACAAAAGAAGCTTGCTGACCTTAACATTACTGTAACACCTCACAGAAGCCTGAACAGCGTTCAGGGAGTAATTTCTAAGCGACTGCTAATGACAGAGAATGAAAATGAGCTCCTCGAGAATTAGCGAGACCAAGGAGTGACGTTTCTTTGCCGCATAAATATAAGGCGCAACGGCGAAGAAAAAACACCTCACATCGTGCTAACATTCGGCAGCATTCGCTTGCCCGAGTCTGTCCGGGTTGCATTCATCAGGTGCCCAGTGCGCCCATACATCCCTAACCCTAGGAGATGTTTCAAATACCAAAGGTATGGCCATGGCAGCAAAACATGTAGATGCAAGGAGACCTGCGCCAAATGCACCGAAACCGAACACAATACTGACAACTGCCAAGCAAGTGAAACAAAGTCTGCAAATTGCAGTGGTCCACATGCAGCGTCCTCACGAACCTGTGAAGTATTCAAAAAAGAAAAAACAAATAATCAATCTAAAAGCACGAGAAAACATATCTTACCCTGAGGCAAGGAAAAAGTTCAGTCAAGAGACATCCAAGTCATATGTTGACGCCGTGCGCCGGGGGGCCGAGCGGCGTCTGGTGACAGTAGGCACACAGTACACCATTGTTGATGTGTGCCTGCCCCGTCCCCCCACCCGAACGGCACTCCGGTGTCGGCACCATTGACATCCCGGAGGTGCACCTGATGGCGGCCTCTGGCACAACCAAAGTTAGTGGGAGTGGCGACACACCACTCCAACTTCAGGCCACTGCCCAGGCAGGGCCATCCACAACTCTGACAGGTGCAGCCAAGGCTGCCATACTATCACACAAAAAAGGCTCGCTGGCCCCTGAGCCGGTAGGCTGCATGGCTTCCCCCCATTGGGAGAAGCCACAAATCCATACCCCCGCGGGTTCCCCGCGGAAACCTATCACCTCGCTGGAGGCGATGGATATATGCAGCAGCCCACCTCCGCAGCAGCGGCGGCGCAACTTCCTTGATTACAAAAAGGGAGGAAAAACTCCAATAACAGGCCCCATAAAACCGGGAGCATAGGTTTTGAAATACATCCGTCAAAGTTATTAGATATGGCGTTCCTAATTCACTGGAACTGTCGAGGCATATTAAAAAACTACGGTGACATAAAAGATATTCTTGCTGTATATTCCCCGGTTGTTTTGTGTCACCGGGAGACAAACTTGGGATCAAAACATAAGAATATTTTAAGTAACTATAAAGTCTTTCGTCACGACCGAGAGCAAGCAAATAGGCTCTCTGGAGGTACTGCCATAGTTGTTCAAAGTAGTGTGGCTACTCGTGAAGTCAAGCTTCGGACTACATTTGATGCCGTTGCAGTATCTGTAGTACACTTTAAAACAATTACAGTATGCTCCGCATATATCCAACCACACCTGACAGTAACACTCCATGACTTAGAAGACCTTTTAAAACAATTACCAGAGCCATATCTGTTAGTCGGCGATTTTAATGCTCACTCCAATTTGTGGGGAAGCGAACAAACGGACACTAGAGGCCGTATTTTAGAAGATTTTATTCTCTGCAATAATATATGCCTGCTCAACAGGGGCAAACACACATACTGCTCTCCAAGCTCCGGAAAATGGAGCTGCATAGATTTGTCTCTTACATCGCCTTCTGTTTTTAATGCTTTTAAATGGGATGTCTTGGACAACCTGTATGGTAGCGATCATTTACCTGTTCTTATCAACCTAACATCATCTCCGCAAATCATTCCTACAAAACCACGACGTTGGAAGCTCCATTTGGCTGACTGGGCGCTGTTTCAAGAAAATGCCAGCTTAGAAAAAAATAGATCCACATAATTTAGGTATAGATGAACTTAATGAAATTGCCACAAACTGCATTATTTCTGCCACGCTTTTGGCCATACCTCAATCTTCTGGAGTGGTGAAACAAAACCACAAAACCTGGTGTACAAAAGAATGTAGATTAGCAAAAGAGAAACAGAACAAAGCATGGGGAAACTTTTGAAGGTACCCCACGCAGAAAAATCTCATAAACTTTAGAAAGGCAAGAGCACAAGCCCGATATATCCGCTGTAGAACCGAAAAAACTTTGTGGCAAAATTACGGGACTTCCATAAATAGCTCAATCACATCAAAAGAAATGTGGGAGAAGGTATGAAAGCTAGATGGTAAATACTCCCCTTTCACACTTCCTCTTCTAACAGCCCCTGGTATACAGACAAATATTGAAGAACAGGCAGACATTTTAGGTGAATATTTTTCGGCAGTTACCAGCTCATCAAACTACACAGAATAATTTCTTACGTACAAAAACACGGCCGAGAAACAAAAACTCGCTACAAGTGGATATACAAATGAACCATATAATAAATTATTCACAGTTCAAGAAATCAACACAGTCTTGTCAGCTGGTAAACAGACTGCACCCGGCCCTGACAGAATACACTATCAAATGCTGAGTCACCTCTCTGAACCTGCTGTAGAGGCACTCTTAAGTTTTTTTAATAAGGTTTGGGTATCAGGTAAACTACCCGAAGCCTGGAAGAAGGCCATCATCGTCCCATTTTTAAATCCCAAAAAACCACTAACCTCCCCCAGTAGTTACAGGCCCATAGCGCTCACCAGCTGCCTTGCCAAATCCTTTGAAAGTATCGTGAATACGAGATTAACCTTCGTGCTAGAAGCCCGTGAGCTTCTCAATGTCCATCAGTGCGGTTTCAAAAAGGCATGCTCCACAACAGACCACCTGGTTCGTCTTGAAAGCACTGTCCGTGAAGCCTTTATACACAAACAACAATGTCTTGCTGTTTCTTTTTTTTTTTTCGATTTAGAGAAAGCTTACAACACAACCTGGAGGTACAGAATTCTTCACGATTTGGCTAAACTTGGCATTCGTGGCAGGATGCTGAACTGCCTAAAAGACCTCCTGTCAAACCGTTCATTCCACGTACGCCTCGGTTCAACCCTGTCGAGAATTTTCATTCAAGAAAAGGGTGTGCCCCAAGGGAGTGTTTTAAGCACGACCCTCTTTGTTGTTAAAATGAATTCAATCAGTAAAATAATTCCAAGGTCAATTATGTATTCCATCTATGTCGACGATCTTCAGATAGCTTGCACGTCCTCAAACATACCAACATGCGAAAGACAAGTGCTGTTAACAATAAATAAACTTTCAACGTGGACTGACCGAAATGGTTTCCGGTTCTCCCCACAGAAAACAGTGACCATCCTTTTCTCACTCAAACGTGGCCTGCAGACAGATCCTAGACTACACCTGAACGAAGCGGAATTGCCAGTAAAAAGTGAACACAAATTTCTTGTCATAACTTTTGACAGAAAACTGACCTTCTTGGCACACATAAAGAACCTGAAGAAGAAAGCTTCCCAATCATTAAACATATTAAAGGTGCTTTCACATAAATGCTGGGGGGCTGATAGGACCTGCCTTTTACACATCTACGGCAGTATAGTTCGCTCTTGCATCGATTATGGGTGCATAGTATACAACTTAGCTCGACCGTCCTACCTGAAGCAATTAGATCCAGTACATAACTCAGGTCTGCTCCTTGCAAGTGGGGCATACAGGACATCACCCATAAACAGTCTATATGTCGAATGTAACGAACCAGCCCTCGCAGATACAAGAGCCATGCTCACGTGTGCATACCGTATGTCCTAAAAACCCGTTCACTACCAAAACATCTCTGCTACTCCATAGTTACGAAGTGCTCGTCTAAGCAGCTTTTTAACAACAAACCGAATGCAACGAGACCCCTTATTCTCCGATTTGAAGAAATTTGCCTGGAATTAGGTATTCTAGACACACTGCCTGATGTTGCCCAGAGACCCGAACCACTGCCACCTTGGCACACCTTTCCCAGTGTAGGTGACTACACACTGACACAATTTCATAAAAAGCAAACCCCACGTGAAATGTAATACAAGAATTTTTGGTGCTAGACGAAAAGTACAAAGAATACACAGCATTTTGTACTGACGGTTCTAAAACATCACTTTACGTCGGAAGTGCTGTAGTGCAAGATAAATGGGAAAAGGTAGTCAGGTTGCCTCAGTGCGTGTCAATTTTCTCAGCCGAATGTTATGCCATTTCGGTGGCTGTATCAAAAATAGTCGAGATGAACATTCAAAACAGCATTATCTGCATGGACTCGCTGAGTGCAATCACAGCACTGAAAGCCAGAAACGTAAGGGAACCTTTAATAGGAAATATAATCCATAACATAATAACTGCTCAAACACAAGGACACGAAATTAAGCTCTGGTGGATACAAAGCCATCATGGAATTAGAGGCAATGAGAGAGCTGACGCGTGCGCTGCTCAAGCCTGCCATAAGGATGTCAGTACTGTAAATATACCCTATGCAGATTGCATGAAGTTGATGAAAATTAAACTTAAAGAAAAAGGGCAGTGTACATGAAATGGGGAAGAAAATAACAAACTACATTTAATAAAACCTATTCTGGGAGAATGGAGATATCACGCAGGCAGCAGGAACGTTTTATAGAAGTAATCTTATGCCGCCTGCGCATCGGACACACACACCTAACACATAACTTTCTACTGACAAAACAAGACAAACCCTTATGTGAGAAATATGGAGATTAACTCACTGTAAATCACATTTTATTCTCGTGCACACAACTCGAACGGCTAAGGAAAAAATATTTTACTGTATTTTACAATGAACACATTCCCTTCCATCCCAGTCTACTTTTAGGAGATAACCCACTTGTAGGAACTTCATCTGTTTTTAGTTTTTTGAAAGATGCAGCGATCCTAAACGAAATATAATATATCACAGAGCTACTAATTCTAAAAATTCTTACCCAGTTTTCTCACGCATCTTATGATGCACCTCACCCATTTTCTCAGTCCTGAGAAAATGGGTGAGGTGAGATCTCCATTTGATTTGTTGGGCTCCTCAGAGTCCTTGTCCGGACAAGGACTTTCGCTGAGGATACTCAATTTCTGAAATAAATTATGCCATGTGTTTGGCGCACGATAGCCTGAGTTGCTTATGCGCCATAAAACCCAATACAATACAGTGCAATGCATCGTGTAAATACATCGTGTAAATAGTTTTATACCCGTGACAATATCATAGGAGAGGTGCAAAATGGATGTTTTGTGTAGCAGCTAAACCATTATGAATGTGCTACCCAAGTTGCACCAAACATAGTTTTCAGTGTGTAAAGCATTGGACGAGCACCCATTAGATTAGTAACCATATGTATGCCTGACACATTAGACATCTTTCGCACTGCTCATTCTGAACTCTAAATTAGAAATGCATGCTGTTAAAGCTTCATAAATATATATATATATATATATATATATATATATATATATATATATATATATATATATATATATATATATATATTGTAGCCCCTTCTTATACCCTGTGATGCTGCTTCAAGGCAAATGTCTTGGCCACGTGGAAGTGATCGACGCCGTACAAATTACGGATGTTCCCGAAGACACGTCCTGTGCCAGTTGCAACACGCTCGGTTCTCTCTCTCTCTGTTCTCTTTACCCACAGATGTGTTCGATTCATCTATTGCCGATGGCCTCACCCCATCTCAGCGTTCGCAGCTTCTGCGCATCTTAGAAGAATTTCGTTCTTCTTTGGATGCCGGGCAACCTTCCCCGGGCCGGGCGTCTGCTGTCACGCACCATATTGACACTGGCTCCCAACCGCCATTGCGGCAACGACCATATCGTGTCTCTACCGCACAACGTCGTCTGATTAATGAGTAAGTGGACGATGTGCTTCGCCGCAAAGTGATCCGACCCTCGAACAGTCCATGGGCATCCCCTGTCGTCCTTGTTACGAAAAAAGACGGCTCGGTACAGTTCTGTGTAGACTATTGGCGCCTAAACAAGATCACTCGCAAAGATGTATACCCGCTGCCGCGAATCGATGACGCCATCGATAGCCTACAAGGAGCAGAATTCTTTTCATCTCTTACAAGGAGCAGAATTCTTTTCATCTCTAGATTTACGCTCCAGCTATTGGCAAGTACCCAGGGCTGAAGTCGATAGGCCGAAGACAGCCTTTGTCACACCTGACAGCTTATACGAATTTAACGTCATGCCTTTTGGACTTTGTAATGCACCAGCTACCTTTGAATGCATGATGGAAACAGTTCTCCGCGGTTTGGAGTGGCACACGTGCTTATGTTATCTGGACAGCGTTGTTGTTCTTGCCTCTGACTTCACCATGCACCTTCAACGCCTACTGCGTGTTTTGACGTGCTTAGCAAACGCTGGCCTCCAACTGAACCTAAAGAAGTGCCAATTTGCAGCGTGGCAGCTCACGATACTAGGTTACGTCGTCTTGAAGGATGGAATCCTCCCCGATCCAGACAAACTTCGTACCGTAGCTGAATTTCCTAAACCGACCTCCGTCAAAGAACTGCGCAGTTTTGTAAGTTAGTGTTCCTACTTCAGGCGCTTCATTCGCAATTTCGCCACCGTCATATCGCCCCTGACGAAGCTCCTTGGCAGCAACGGACCTCTCCATTCGTGGTCGGCCGAGTGCGACAAGGCGTTCACTAAGCTCCGTCGTTTGCTGACGTCTCCTCCCATTTTGCGCCACTACGACCCAACGGCACCTATTGAGGTACACACAGATGCCAGCGGTGTTGGCCTCGGCGCTGTCCTAGCGCAGCACAAAGAAGGGTTTCCTGAATATGTTGTGGCATATGCAAGCCATATGCTTACTAAAGCGGAGACCAATTACACCGTCACGGAAAAAGAATGCCTGGCGATCATCTGGATGCTTACCAAGTTCCGGCCCTATTTGTATGGTCTCCAATTTGATGTCGTCACGGACCACCATGCGCTGGCTGTCGTCATTGAAGGATCCCTCAGGCCGTCTCGCCCGCTGGGCGCTTCGCTGACAGGATTACAATATCCGCGTTCTGCACCGCAACGGACGCCAGCTGTGCAATATCCCAGCTTGACGTTTCTTCCGTCGACATTGGGACCGTTGCTTCTGAGCAGCGCAAGGACCACTGGATTGCCTCCATCATAGAGTGCTTTGCTGATCCGTCATCGCAGCCAACCACTCGTGCATTGCGCCGTCAAGCTCGCCATTTCGCCATTCACGACGACCTGCTTCACCGACGCAATTGCACCTCTGACGGCCGCCAGTGGTTATTAGTTGTACCTCGAAGCCTGTGTTCTGAAATCTGTGCATCGTTCCACTCTGATCTACAGTGTGCTCACTCGGGACTTTTGAAAACCTACCAGCGCCTCCGACAACGCTACTACTGTCGAAGAATGTACAGCTACATTCAAAAGTTCGTTCACTCATGCCCTGACTGCCAGCACCGAAAATCTTCACCCCACTTCTCGCCAGCTGGTCTGCAGCCTCTACCCTGCCCTACCCAGCCGTTCGGGCGCATTGGCATCGATTTGTATGGGCCACTTCCCCTGACGTCGGCTGGTAACCGCTGGGCCATTGTGGCAGTAGATCACCTTACACGATACGCTGAAACCACCGCTCTCCCAGCAGCTACAGCGCGCGATGTTGCATCATTCCTGCTTCGCCGATTTATCCTGCGGCATGGTCCACCTCAAGAACTGCTCAGCGATCACGGACACATCTTCCTGTCGGAAGCAGTTGAAGCGATTCTCAAAGAGTGCCACGTTGTTCATCGTACGACTACGGTGTACCACCCTCAAATGAATGGCCTCACAGAACGCTTCAACCGTACGCTCGGCGACATGCTTTCAATCTACGTTGCCTCCGACCACACAAACTGGGATGCCATTCTTCCATTCGTCCCCTACGCGTATAATACCGCTATGCAGGGCACCACTGTATTTTCACCTTATTTCTTGCTGTATGGTCGGCACCTTTCGCACACCATCCACACCATTCTTCCGTACCGGCCGGATGCATCCGAGTACGTGCCTATTTCTGCCACGGTCAGACATGCAGAAGAGTGCCGTGACCTCGCACGGGTCTTTACTTCCGCTGATCAAGAGCGCCAGAGGAGCACTCGCAGTGACGCCGCTGCCACGGTCACCTTCGATCCGGGAGCACTCGTGTGGCTCTCAGTCCCTTTAACTGCCCCTGGCCTCTCATCAAAACTGGTCCCTAAGTATGAGGGCCCTTATCGTGTTCTCGAACGCGCATCTCCTGTGACCTATGTCTTATAACCAGTTGAGCCATTTTCAGACATGCGCCGCCATGGACGAGACATTGTCCATGTCGACCGTTTAAAGCGTTACTACGACCCGCTCATTGTGACGAGCTGTTAGGTTGCCGGACGGCTCCCTTCTCGCTCCCGGGGGGGGGGGGGGGTGATTGTAGCGAAGAGAGACGCTTGTGGGTTCAGCGCTACTGGCTCTAAACGCTAGTGGGTCGAGCGCTCCTGTTCAGCAACGGCTCTCGTGCTTGGAAGCTGTGACTGCCCTGCCCGTCGACGTTATGCTGCTCCGAGCTCTGCCAAATAAACACCTTTAGAATATATATGTGTATGTGTGTACATATATATATATATATATATATATATATATGTGTGTGTGTGTGTGTGTGTGTACAGTCGTGACCGTTGATTTGGACCTCACAGGGACAGCGGAAATGTCCAAATAAACAAGTGTCCGAAAAAGCAGATTAAGCAAAAAAAAAAGAAATCCTTTATTCCCCGCACTTATTTGGGCTCGGCAGAAGGCTTGAAGAAATTGTGAATGTGCCATTGCACACTGTTCCGTTTGCATGCAATCAGATAAGCCTGAATCTTCGAGAGGTTCATACGGTCACTATAGGCGGCTGAAAGCACAGTCACTGCTTGTACACGCTCCGCATGCGACGGCAGCATAGCACATGGTGCGTCATCTTGCGACTTGGAGTCATCATCCGGCAGTGCAGCAGAAGGCAGAGTTCTGACTCAACGTTTTTAGATCTCTTTCAGTTTGCAAGCTCCCACCGAGCTGCGTACGAGAAAGTGGCCCCCTTCCGTTTCCACTCGCCATGCGGCGCTGCTGTCACTGTCGGCCGGGAGAGCTCGCGCTCGGCAGCGGCTGCAGTAGCCTTCTCCGCCGGATCTCATCTGCTATAACATCGCGAACGAATGCGCAGAATTCAAATTAGTTGGCCTTTTTTTAGTTGTCACGTAGAAACTGAATTCAGTCTCATGGTTAAAGAACTGTTTGGCCTGAGCAGTAAGGGTGAGATAAAGAGCAGGCTGGAAACAAGATCGCGAAAAACTGCGATCGTTTACTTGCTTCGCGCTTTATTTATCGCATCATATTCGCGATGTTTATCCTGGATAGTTTAGTGCCTGTTGGCATAACGCTATCAATAGTTCTTGTGAATAGTTCACGAACCATAAAGGACGATTTAAAATAGCCATGTTCTGTTCTGTTTCTAGAACAGTCACGAAATTCCTCGCTCTGTTACCGACGTACAAAGCACAGCACAGAGAGCAGGGTTTTTCTCGTTCACTTTGAGCATTTATTTAAGTGCACACAAACACTAAATGCAGACACACCTGGTACGAAACACGGAAGGAATGCCTACAGAAGACGAGCTTTTTTATTTGCAATGGTGACTTTTTCTCTGCTTTCCAGCCGGTGATTCACATCTCTCGTGTAGAAGTGCATGCGTGTAACTATGACAGAATTCAGCACCTGGCATGTAAAAGAGGCCATATGCTCTGAACATCCAAGCCGCTCAAGGTTTCTCAATTCCAACTCGTCTAACACCTCCCAAAACATATCCGCGGAAAGTGGGCCTTCTTTCGATGAAATTGAAACTGCTCTTTTTACAATATTTGTAAACTCTAACATCTTTTTGGTAGGGTGCTTTAGGCAGCCTTGCTTAAAGCTCCTGTACACCATGAGGTATGAGTGACTGCCAACAACTGGCACTGGAGAGCTGATATCCTCTATGCAGGAAGGGCATGTTGTACTCTTGCTGAATTTATGCACCACGTAGCCCGAAAAGTAGTAGGAGATGCTTTCATCTACTTCTCCCTTGGAGTAAATGTGGTCACTGCCACTGTGCTGGGGCAAGTCATTAGGTTCAGAGGTTAACTCAAGAATTCTGGATTCAATCAGGTCATGCAGGTGTGCTTGCTTACAGCGGTGTGCTTCTCTCGATTTCTTCAGTGTGTCTTGAACACCTACAAGCACAGCACTCGGTGCACCCTCCACACTTCCACGAAGACCGGTCTTTATAGGTGTGTACAGACTAAGCAGTCAGAATATTTGTGTGAAATTCACGACTGTCGGATGTGACTCGTCGCCTGCAAATGAGCGCACCAATCCGAAGGGGCGCTGAAAATTATAAAAGGGACTGATGAGTTTTAATGAGCGCCATATTGCCTTAAAATAAAGAAACGAAACTGCACTGATGGCCTCACCTCCAAAGGATCCTGATTGAGCTTGGCTGTCAAGACATAGTGGGCACCTTGGCCTAACAGGTATTGAACAATGTCAAGTATTGACAAAAGTGTTACCCACAGTGATTCAGTAGTCAGCTGTGATGCAAAAAGTTGCAACCCCTTCTCGGCAGCATTTCTTTCGGTGGTGTTGAGCAGCTCAAAAAACTGTTCGATGATCTAGAAGAGATCAGAGAAAACAAGGAGATTATCAAATGTTTTGGCAGGGACAGCAACTGAACTGAGATGAATAGCAAAAAATTTCCTTCCAAACTAATTTTGGTGGTATATTGCCTGTATATCTTTGGAGCCGGGCCGAATGCCCCGTGAAGGCAACTGGACATTCAATGCATCAAATATATTGTTGAGGGCTTTAGTGAATGCCTCGGTGCCTTCAGAGTTTTCCATGCCAGGTACCTTCGCTTCCCTGTACGTTCGAATTTCCAATTGATGTTGATCTGCTGAACAACTGTTAAAAACACGTCTGTTGAAATTTTCAACGAAACAAACATGATTCATTCACTGACAAATGAACCGTACCTGGGTAGCGAGTTTCACGCTTATTTTACGAAGGTTATCAGAAGCCACATGTGCCCTGCTCAGCATGGGCACAACTCGGAGAAGTTTGTCTTTCTCGGTCTCATAAAGTGTGACATAGTGATTAAAGTTGATTTTGTGATCACCTACCTGGAAGGAAAAAGGACATTCCGGTACGGTCGGGAGCTGGGAGCCTGTGCACGTGGGATCTGGTAACTCTGTGCGCTTCGGAAACGGCGTCGTTGCATTCGCTACATTTGACGGTGTTCTTCCTTGTCAAATTTGGCAGGCAGTCTGGCAACATTGACCCGCAAAGCTGGCAACAAACTTAAACCACACCAGTCAGAACTCTGCCGCAGCAGAAACTTGACGAATGATCTCGCCATCGTCGAGTTCCGTGCATGTCAGTACCGCACCTGTGAAACTGTCAAATGAGACGGTGTCTGGAATCGCAATGCAACCACTGCACAGGTCTCGGCAGAAAGTTTTGTGGCGTCAGTAGGGAGCACATCAGAAGGCGACAAATCCTAGGCCTCCCGCACCTGCTTGCCGGCATTCCCTAGGGCAGACTGCGCGGGCACTGTCGATGCCATTAGACACTTGACGCGATGTTTCCGTATGCCGCGTTGGATCACTGCAACTTCGACACAGCACACAAAGCAAACACCACCATGCCGTCACGCCGACACCAGTCGCACAAACGAAAAACGTGGCCTACTCGCAGCATCGTGCACGAAGAAGCAGATCAGCTGCTGGATTGCCTTGGCATGGCTTACTAAGCTGAGACGGGAACTGCGGTAGCCACTCTATTGGACCAGGCAGAAACAATGATGATGAGCGGGGATTTGCAGTAGTGCCACTTCGTGGGGCAGCAAGGAGGCTCCGTTCAAAACAAAAATGGTGTTCAGCAGGTCGAACCATGAACCGGTCAGAGTCGGTGCATGGTACTCTTAATCGAGTTGGCTCAAGGAGTGCCCAAAAATCAGACAAGAGGTTGCAAGGTGTCCGAACCTTCGGAAGTTGTTATACATTATGGTCTATGGGGAGAATGGCGGTGCTGCAAAGCAGACCGAATAACCGAGCATGTCCGAAAAATCAGTCGGCGACTGTGTGTGTGTGTGTGTGTGTGTGTGTGTGACCTGTAGCACAAAGAGCTGATGTGACAAAAAAAAATGTCTACACCCGGGTATTATTTTGCTTTTTATAGTGTCTCAGTTTACTTAAAATAGTTCTGAATTTACAGATTTCTTCACATCTCTATTGCTAAAAAACATAGAAATCCACAGAAAACTACCTGCCTTGTGCCTGTGTGGTCACAATGCAAGTATGCTTGTTTTGTGTCTTTCCTGTTCGTTGCGGCCTTGCCACTATAAAGTAAAATGTCACACCAACAAAACTGAGCATGAACCCTTCCATTTTGAGGGCATTTCTGAGTGCTAGGCAGTTATGCTTATAAACATATTCTGACAGCAAATATGCGCCGCCTTCATTTAAGCGCAATGGAAAGGGATGTTTGTTTATAGCCAAGCGGTTCTAGTGTGCCTGCCAGAATAAAGCAGTGCCTGATGGCATCGTGTAGTTCAGGCGTAACACTGAACAAGTAGCAAAGAAAGCAGCTGATACTAAGCTGACCCATATGTAGGAGAATTTTCTTGCCACATACTAGTGATGGTAAAGAACACGGTATCAATACTATGAATGATGAAACTAACTTTTATTGGGCGAACTTGTGCCCACAAAAACAGGCTACACATGAAGCACAATGATAGTGGCAAACACAGTCGGCGATCGGCGGAAATCTGATCGGCGAAAATCTGATCGGCGGATTAAGCGCGTTCGCTTTTATACATTCCAGAATAATCGCTGATGCCCGCAGGTCTTCCAGAAAGTTCTACACCATTCTCGTCGCGCATACATGAAATCAGATGACAAAAGGTTCAGTGACAACAAACAGCGAATAGAACCATCGATAACAGAAACTTAACAGATAAACGATAACAGATACATGCAGATGCATCCTGTGCTGTGCGATAACATTTGTTAGGCGGTGGAACGTGGTCATCCGATAAAGACAAACAAGTGCACGTGTCAGTATTATCTAAGCCGCATGCAAAGTTAGTTTCAGTGTACTGAATTACTACAGCTTTGATTTGTCAGGTTAGTTCACTCCACACATACACTGCTGTAATAAAGTCTGTACAATGTGGTAAAGGAATAAAAGGTTATTTGTGATGTGCAGATTTGAATAGTTCATGTAAATGCAGTGCTCTCTTTGATAGTGCTCATGGGGGGCCATTTATTTGGCTACTCGAGTAGTGACTACATAATAGAGGACACCAATGTTGCAATTTTACCCAGAACACATTGTGCATTAGTCACAAACCTGAACCCAAGGAACTAGCCATTGGTTTGTAATGAAAATAAAAAATGGCAAGAAATGTTTACTCACTTTTACATTTTCTTGATACAGTCGAACCCAGTTATAACAATATTCAAATGCCGCGAAAATTCTATTGTTATAACCGATAATTGTTAAAACCGGGTTGCATGGAAAAATCAAAATGGGGGTATCGCAGAGCTGATCTTAGCAAACTGTAATGGTGGGGAGGCCAGTGCCCCTCCCCACTATATCCCAAACACCTTCCTCCATCCAGCTGCTGATTGTGCTCACTCGTTTAATTGGGCACTCCGATCACGTGTAACAAGCCGCGGCTGTCAGTGTTAAAGAATAGCACTGCTATAACTGCAAAGAGGGGTCAAGGGTGGCAAGCGATATGCGAGCACCGCCGAGGCAGCGTTTTGGTGGGCCCCAAAGGGGCCTTTTAAAAAATGCGAGGAGGTTGCCATGGCAGCCTGTCAGCTTGAGAAACCCAGAAGAAATGCTGAGGCAAGATCGCCACAAGCGTCTTGCCACGTATGTTGCACTGCATTGCACGAGAAAACACTTTGTCTATCAGCCTTTCCGACATCCTTCTCCAAGGTATCTAGGTGCTCCACGTAGTGCAGCAGCAGTTCCTCGCCAAAACGAAGCCCCGGAGGGACTGAATCATCTGCCAAGCTTCTTTTGAGGACAACGCAGCCTGCTCTACCGCGCCATCACTGCCGTCGTCGCTATCAGATGCAAGCACGTTCGTGACCATCGCCTCATCAATTAGAAGCACTTACTTTCCAAATCTATAGCTGTGCGCTTTCTTATCAGCGGGTGGCTCAGTCATCTTCTGTTTCAGCACCAAGTCAAAAGAGGCTGAGAAACCATGAGGCCATGAACAATTTAGACGCAACTAACAAATGTGAACACAGGCGATTACACTGTTTGCAGAACTGCACTGAATGAGGAGCCAGCGACCAACAAGATGCGAGCACCACAGTTGGCGCAGTCCATTCATGTTTCGGAGGGTGGCGCGGCGTAGAGATATGAGCGCAGCCCATTCGTGTTCAGAGGGGGTGGAAGGGCAACGGGAGAGAGGCGCGCAGAGAAAGCTGGAAAATAAGTGCGCAGCGGCCGTTTGAGCAGCGAACCATCGTGCAGCGGCTCGAATTTCTCGTTTTCTTTTTTCTTTTCAAAGATTTCATATTTCACTACCTTTCGGCTCGGACACCAAGCAGCCAGACTTCATCATTATAACCGATAATGTGTCATCGGGACATTATAATAAGCGGGCTATTTCACTATGCAAAACATACAAAAGTTGACGGGGCAGCAGCTTCTCGTTGTTATAACCGATATGTTGTTAAAACCAGTATCGTTATAAGTGGGTTCGACTGTATATGATTCTGCATTAGCTAGCTAGGTTGTTAGTACATAAAGAAGATGCAGCCCATGCCAAACTCACTCAAATAACCTGTACATAGTTCACTGATCATGTGCATCCTGTGCAAGCTTATTTTTCATATAGGGAAATAGAATCAGAATAGAACATGCATGTATGCTGCTGACGATGTCAAGTTGGCCATTCTTGTTTGCTGCCGTGGCTGAGAGAGGGAGCATGCCTGCCATGGCGCTGCTTAATTTCTGTGCACTTTGGTAATTCGTTGTACATTATATAAATGCTGAATTAGATATGTATAAGTAGTAAAGGGGCAACATATTATCCACCCAGGCTGGCAAGAAACAATGTAATTATTTTATTTCACTCGAAATAAGTTTTCTTATCAGCAATATAAGTTATTATTTGCTTTCATATAAATATCCTCCTTGAAAACATCTGATGAGTATACATCTGCATAAGGTGACCATTATATGTGCATATTGATTTTATGGCAGTAATAATGAATTGTGCACTCACACTGCTTAAACTTCACTTCCTTGCTGCATAATGTTATCCGCTCATGCAGAGCATTTTTACACAGGTTAAGAATGTTCATGCATGGCTGAGCACATCTTCTGTTTTCTGCTTCAGTTGAAGTTTTATTTTGTTTGGAAAGCTTACAAGCAGCAAGCATTAAATTTTTAAAAGGCATGTTTTATGCCACACTTATCCCTGCATTCAGAAATGCATCTTAACTTGAAGCCTATGTTCGACTTGATCTAACTGACGTCAGTTGTGAACGTGCCAAAGGAAACTTAGTAAGCATCTTGGGCACGCTTACATCAAGCGTCATTAAAATCAAGTCAAGCGTGGGCTTCATGTTGAGATGCATTTCTGAATGCTGAGGTTACTCTTTGGTGCTGCTACCTATGTACATAAAGAGGAAAAGGCATCTCGTGCATCAAAGTGTTAACAAACCACACTCTTGAAATTGGCTGAGTAAAAAAAATAATGAACAAACAAATGCAAGCAAATCAGCAAGCTGCTCAGGAAGCCTCACATGTATGCTCAGTGGCAAAAAGGGGTGACTTGTCGACCTACGGAGCTGTATTTCACGACATGCGTGTTCTTACAAGCTGTCACTAGCACTACAGAAACTGCGCCATCACGCCGAAAACAACTGAGTATAGATAGCGATATATGGGGATTCTAGGACAAATTAATTTCAGTGATACTATCAATTCTGCTTGGCGTAAAATGTGACACATAGAATTATTCGAGAGGTTTTGCTCAACCAGCCAATGTAGCGCACCCTGAAAGTGATCCTCCGAGAATACGTCCCATATTGCAACATGATGCGATTGGACCACATTTTTAAAAGGTTGCGCAGATAAGATGACTGTGCATTGCTTCGAACAATGATGACCACACCAATGCAACACATATGCGGCTGCAGAACGGGATGTGACAGCCTAGAGTCATGTTTTCACAGTCATGCAGAAACTGGAACTCAAGTCTAGAAAAATGTGCCGTGTTGTCTGCTGTTAAAGATAATTGCCAGCCTTGAGCACCTTTTCTCCGATGAATTGTTGCCAGCTGTCAACAGACCGAGTGCACATGCTATCCGCCCCTGCTGATTTAGTGTACATCAAATTTTGTGGCATGATCCGCCTTGCAGGCATCCACACCAGTCAGCACGCAGGCAGACATTGGTGGAATGGATGGGTGGATTGGGCAACTGTAGGGACTAATGGTGCGTGCTTGCCACACCAAGCACCACAACATTATGCCATCAGTTCGTCCTCGTCACCGATTGTCACATCCAAAAACGACCTACGAATGTCGAGCTGATAAGTGCAGTCGCCTGACTGACTAACTAGGCCGGCTGCAGCACAATTATTAGGATGGATAAATGGATGGTATGAGTGTCCCTTTCAGAACGGGGCAGTGGGTTGACCCATGAAGCTCTTGTTGTTATATGGCCTAAAGTCCCACTTATGTTAAAAAGAATAAAAAAAGAAAAGGGAAAATATCCCACGATGAATTCCCATAACCAAACTTACTGAACCCCTATTGTGAACTTTGTTTTTACACACCTTCGTTTTTTGTCATTTCCCTATTTTTCTTCCGCCAATCCTCCAATCGCCTCTTACTGATCTCTACTGCGGACATGCTTGCTTTCCCCCTGCTCTCACTGAACCCAAAGGCTTCAAAAAGGCCAGAGATGCCTAAATAGACCGCTGGTCAGATATCTTCACATTCTAATAAAACATGCTCCATAATTTCCCTGGATTTACTGCAGCAAGCACATGCTTCTTCTACCTTGTTATATCTCGCTCTATAGGTGCGTGTCCTAAGGCATCCTGATCTCACTTCGATAAGTAATGAGCTTCCCTTTAAGTAATCATAAATTGTTTCTTTCCTGATTTTCTTTTTTCTCTCAAGTAGTTACCAGTGGCAGGTTTCCTTCCCATTGCCGCCACCCATGAGATTATTTCAGCCTCTCTGATTTTCCGCTTGACACTTTTTGTTGCTGTGTTGCTCACCCTACAGGCTGCATACTTGCTGGTAAGCTTCCTAATTCTTTTGCTCCACTGTGAATCAATGTTTTTCCTGTACAAATAACTGAAAACTCTCCCAGTCCATTTAATTTCTTCTATATTCCTCAGTTGCTCTTCATAATCAATTTTACTGTCAGCTTCTGTCACTTCAAAGCTTGTCCAGCCCATATCACTCATCATCATCAGCCTACATCACTGTGCACAGCTTCATTTGTAGTCTTCCCATGAGCGTCCAACCTGAGGCATGCCACTGACCTTTGGTTGCCATTGAGTCTTTCAAGCAAACAACCGCATCTCCAAATGTAAGTCCTGGAACCATTAACGCCTTTACACACATCTCGGAGCACCTCGTACCTATTGTATCCCCATAGCGCTCTGTGCTTCATTATGGCTGCATTTCTCTTCCCCTTTACTGTTATTGTTTTTCCTGTGTCCATATATATATATATTGTAAAGGAGGTTTAGTCGGCTCGTAGAGCAGCAGCAGCGACAATCTCAGCACCAGCAGGTAGGGCGCAGCCAGCGAACGAACTGGGTACGTGCCACGCGATGGCAACGGGGCTTTTCAGCCTGCCGATCTTCTTCGTCACAATCACCCCCGGAAATGAAGAGTAGCCATCCTGGCGACCTAGGAAGAGGTGGGCGGATTGTAATACTGCTTCAGCCTTCAGCCGGTCAATGTGCACAGTCTCTCGCCCCCAATGACACAGATCGGAAGATGGCGATACAGGTTCGACCACATAGTTCACTGGTGATGTTTGTACCACCACGCGGTAGGGCCCGTGGTACTTCGGGAGGAGCTTGGACGAAAGGCCAGGAGCAGCAACAGGCGGGACCCAAAGCCACACGAGTGAATCGACGGGGAAGGGGTGAGGGGGAGGATTGAGGTCATGGCGTTCTTTTTGGCGGCACTGTTGAGCAGACGTCAAAGAATGGGCCAGTTGTTGGCATTTCTCAGCGTGATGAGCAACCGCAGAAACAGCTGAGCATTCAGCAGGGTCCGGCCAGTACGGGAGAACCGTATCAATGGTGCTGGAGGGATGGCGGCCATAAAGCAGAAAGAATGGTGAGAATCCGGTAGTGGCTTGAGAGGCAGTGTTATATGCATAAGTGACGAACGGAAGTGCAAGGTCCCAGTTGGAGTGGTCAGATGCAACATACATTTATAGCACGTCACCAAGAGTTTCGTTGAATCGTTCCGTTAAGCCATTGGTCTGTGGATGATAAGCAGTAGTAGTGCGGGGAATAATTTGGCATTCAGATAGGAGTGACTGCAGGACATCCGAGAGGAATACACGTCCCCGATCGCTCAACAGTTCACGAGGTGCGCCATGGCGGAGAACGAAGTTGTTTAGAAAGAACGAGGTAATGCCTTTTGCTGATGCGGCAGGAAAGGCGGCGGTTTCAGCATACCATTTCAAATGATCTACGGCGACAACAATCCATCAGTTGCCAGCACCAGTAGATGGAAGAGGCCCGTATATATCAATGCTGACACGGTCAAATGGCTGAGCTGGGCAGGCAAGTGGTTGGAGAGGTGCGGTGGAGAGATGTGGGACACATTTGCGTCACTGGCAGGCAATGCAGGAGCGTACATATTTGTGGACGAAGGTGTACATCCCTCGCCAATAATATTGTAGGCGAAGCCGTGTGTAAGTTTTTGACACTCTGCCGTGACCACACTGCGGCTCAGAATGAAAAGCGGAGCAGAACTCTTGTCGTAGGTGGCGAGGCACTGCTAACAGCCATTTGCGGCCGTCATTGTGGTAGTTGCGGCGGTATAAAAGTCCGTCCCGGATTGTGAAATGCTGCGCCTGTTGGCGTAACGCTCGAGGTGCCGAAGTTGCCGGAGGATTGGACAAAAAGTCGAATATGATGACGATCCATGGCTCTTTTCGTTGCTCCGATGCCATGTCCAGGATGTCAAGGGGTGAGATGTCATGTCTGTCGGTAGAAGGGCTGCTGTCTGAAGTAACTGGGGAGCGCGAGAGAGCATCGGCGTCAGCGTGTTTGCGGCCAGAGCGATAGACGACCTGGATATCATATTCCTGGATTCGGAGGGCCCACCGAGCGAGGCGGCCCGATGGATCTTTTAGGTAGGACAACCAGCAAAGAGCGTGATGATCCGTCACCAAGTCAAAGCGTCGACCGTAGAGATATGGACGAAATTTTTGAAGAACCCATACGATAGCCAGGCACTCTTTTTCTGTTACTGAGTAATTGGCCTCAGGTTTCGAGAGGGCACGACTGGCATAGGCGACTACATATTCGGCATTAGTGTTCTTGCGTTGTGCAAGCACGGCGCCAAGGCTGACACCACTGGCGTCAGTGTGAAGTTCTGTAGGTGCGCTTGGATCAAAATGGCGTAAGATTGGCGGAGACGTGAGTAGGTGACGAAGAATCATAAAGGCATCATCAGAGGCTTCCGACCAAGCACAAAGTTCATTGTCGCCTTGGAGAAGTTGGTTTAGTGGTGCGATCACAGTAGCGAAATTGCGAACGAAATGTCGAAAATAAGAGCATAGGCCAATAAAGCTGCGTAGTGCTTTCAAGTTAGTGGGCTTCGGAAATTCGGATACGGCGCGAAGTTTAGCGGGATCAGGAAGAATGCCTTCTTTGGAGACAACATGGCCTAATATAGTCAGTTTTCGAGCTGCAAATCAGCACTTCTTTAATTTAAGCTGGAGACCAGCATTCCGGAGACAGGACAAAACTTGATGTAAATGCCGAAGATGGGTCGGAAAATCAGGAGAAAAGACGACAATGTCGTCGAGGTAGCAGAGGCAAGTATGCCACTTCAGGCCGCGTAGGATGCCGTCCATCATGCGTTCGAAGGTGGCAGGCGCATTGCACAGACCGAACGGCATTACAGTGAATTCATACGAGCCGTGTGGTGTTACAAACGCGGTTTTCGAACAGTCAGCGTCAGCCATGGGCACCTGCCAGTTGCCAGAGCGGAGATCTAAGGAGGAAAAAAACTCTGCTCCTTGCAAACAGTCAAGTGCGTCGTCAATACATGGCAACGGGTATACATCCTTTCGGGTAATCTTGTTAAGCCTTCGATAATCGACGTAAAATCGTATGGTGCCGTCTTTCTTTTTAACTAGGACGACTGGTGATGCCCGAGGACTACTAAAAGGCTGGATGACACCGCGATTGAGCATATCGTTCATCTGGTCATTGATAACGCGTCTTTCAGTCGCCGATACTCGGTAGGGACGCTGTTGAATTGGTGCATGGCTCCCAGTGTCAATAGTGTGCGAAAGAGTCGTTGTGCGGCCGAGTGATGTTGCTTGGCAGTCAAAAGACGAAGAGAAGCAAGTGAAGAAATTTGTCGCGCTGCGTTGTCGTAAGGTCACTGGCAATAGCTGGCATAAAAGAATGCAGCAGTGACTGAGGAGGCGATTCCTCGAGAGCAGCAAAATAAGTGGAGTCGTCCATCGTGTCAAATATTGAAGATGAGGTCAGTGGCTCTGCTCTGCCAAGGCTTTCATGGCGGCGTAAAGTAATTGGTTCAGCCAATGGCTTTGAGACGCACATGAGAGAGGCGCCAGCTTTGAACTCAAGGACGGCGAACGGCAGTGGTAGTGAACGGCGACAAACTTAAGAGTTCGGACAGAGCGAAGAGTACTGTGCCGTCATCTACAGATTCGCAAGAGATACTGACAAGAGTGGAAGACCAGGCACGTATAACGGTGTCTTCTGAAACAGCAATTTTGCGACAATGGTCCTTATGGTCAGCAATAATATTGGTCGAAAACTGAAACAGCTCGATTTCAGCGCAGGCGCAGTCAATGATCGCATGATGTGTGGAGAGAAAGTCCCAACCTAATATGACGTCGTGTGAACATGATGGCAACACAATGAATTCTGTGATATAGAGGACCTCCTGAATTATGACACGAGCATTGCAGGCGCCGGATGGCTCGACGTGCTGCGTATTGGGAATTTGAAGAGACAGTCCAGAAAGGGGTGTCGTCAGTTTTCCTATCTTGCGGCCAATACGGGCATCTATCGCTGAAAGTGCAGCGCCGGTGTCAACAAGTGCTAGCGTCAATGTTCCTTCTATTGCGAGTTCAATAACGTATTCGGGGAAGTGTGAGGCCTTATACATTTCGCTGGCACCGCATTTCTCGCCTCCTGAACTGCGATATTTAGTTTTCCTGGCTCAAAGGGCTCCACCACCGGTGCATGGGGGAAAGCGAGCGGCAGCGAGGAGAAGGTGAATGGCGAGCGGCGGAGAATGCGGTGTCGACGGCAGAAGGAGATTCAAAGGCGTCCGAATAGGTGCGGCGTTGTTGGAAACGTGGCGCATACGGACGCACATTGTTCGGGACGTTCGGTGTAAGCAGGCGATAGTGACGTGCCACGTGTCCAGCACGGCCACAATAAAAACAAATCGGACGGTTGTCTTTCTCTTTCGTGCGCCAATGGTCTTGAGGTCATGTATAGTGCACCAGTGGATGGACTGGAGGGGATACAGGTGGGCGCGAAGGTGGGCGAAGGGGGCCGTAGGTCTCTGGTGCAGGCCACATCGCGACTTCGGCGTACGTCAGGGGAGCGGCCGTCTAAGCCTGCTGAAGAGAAGGCAAAATGTGGTCGGCTACCTGCTCCTTGATGAAAGATTGGAGAGCGGGCGCCAACGGAGTACTCTGCTGGCCGTGTGCAAGTGGAATCAAGGAAAGCTGACGAGCCACCTCTTCACGGACGGACTCCTTGATCTGTAGCAGCAGCGAAGTGTTATCCGGGGCAGCAGCCAAGCTCGACATTGAAGTGGCCTGAGGTGTAGATTGGCGGGTGGCTACGCATTGTTTGCGCAGTTCGTCGAAGCTCTGACACAGACTGATGAGTTCAGAGACTGTCGAGGGATTTTTCGCCAACAGCATCTGGAAGGCGTCTTCTTCAATGCCTTTTAAAATGTGGCGGATCTTCTCGGCATCAGCCATTGCGGCGTCAACGCGGTTGCAGAGGTCGACAACATCTTCTATATAGCTGGTAAATGTCTCCCCGCACTGTTGCGCACGGCCACGCAAACGTTGCTCGGCGCGAAGCTTGCGAACCGCGGGGCACCCAAATACCTCTGTCATGCTAGTCTTGAAGGCTGTCCACGTCGTCAGATCACGTTTGTGGTTGCGGTGCCATACGCTGGCGACAACGCTCAAATAAAACGACACGTAATTAAGTTTTTTGGTGTCGTCCCAGTGGTTGTAGATGCTCACCCGGTCGTAGTCAGCGAGCCAGTCTTCTACGTCATGGTCTTCAGTACCACTGAAGATGGGTGGGTCGCATTGCCGCAACGGGCCGGGGCAGACCACGGTAGTCACCGGCGCAGCGGGTTGGGGTTGTGGTGGTCCTTCTTCCGCCATTATGAAGACGGGCTGCAGTATCCGATGACGAAGTTCCAGAATTCTGGTTGTACCCCGCAGCTCCACCAATTCTAAAGGGGGTTTATTTGGCTCGTAGAGCAGCAGTAGCAGCGACAAACTCAGCACCAGCAGGTAGGGTGCAGCCAGCGAACGAACTGGGTACGTGCCACGCGATGGCAAAGGGGCTTTTCAGCCTGCCGATCTTCTTCATCACAATATATATATAATATCCTTATAGCCTTCGTTTATCCATATACCAAGGTATTTATATTCTTTTACCCGAGGTATTTCCGTGCCCTGTATTGCCACTGTCTGTTCACTGTTTTCATTGAATACCATAACACCTAATTTTCTAACGCTAAATTTCAAACCTAAATTGTCGCCTTCCAATCCACAGATATTAGCCAGACGTTGCAAATCACTTACGTTTATGCAGTGATATGTTTATGGTCACTCCCTATGCTGCTATACCCTTCCTCGTCAATGACCATTTCTCTCAACTTATCAAGAATTCCTTCTGTCATCAGACAGTAATAAATGGTCGATGGCTGGTTTCTGACTTGCCACATGATCTGCCCTTCACACTTAGGCTCAGTATTCACGATAACGAAGTTATGTCGCTCACAAAGATCTAGCATTGACTTCCCGTTGTTGTCGATATAGCCATCTAGATCCTGTATCTGGGCATTCATGTCACCTAATAGGATAATTTCAGCATAATTGTCGAAACCCTCGATATCAGCACTTATGCATTTTACTAAGTCTTGATTCTTCTCTATGCAATAATTTCCAGTTCACAAATATGTTACGCCCAGCCAAGTTTTTTTTCCCGCTCATTGTACCTGATAACCAAAGATACTCTTGACATTTTAAATTTACTCATTTCCATTTGGCTCCCTGATGGATGAGCATTCCGACTCCTCCTCCCTTTATTTCCGACTTAGTTCTGTTGCACCCTTCCCAAACATAATTCTCTATCACTGGTGGCTCTTCCGAGTCTCTAAGGTGCATTTCTGCAACTGCATACACCCCTATTTGTTCTCTATTTAACTGCTCCTCAGTCTCTGCCCACTTTTCCTTTCTCCTGCCGCCCTCCATGTTGATGTAGCCTATTGCATGGCGAGCTCTCTTTCCCTTCCTCCTTTTTTTGTTATTGACGGCGATGCTACTCTGAAGTTCTTCTAGGGGACCTTCTTCATTGCTACCTAATCTGGCCTCCTGAGTGCCCACGGGCCACCTAAAGAAGCAACAGTGTGCCCAGCAAGTAGCCAGCCTACTTCTCCTCCAACCGTCCCCACAGGGGCGTCTGCGTCAGCAGGCATTTGGTGTGTTGCGACACCACGTACCCGAGCACATGAGGGTTGGACTCTCCCACGTCTAACCATGCGCGGCTTAGCCGTGTCCGGGGAAAAGGGGATCTTGGGGGTTGAGCCAATTCCGAGTGTTTGGACCTTTACGGCCGCTCGGCGGCGGCAACACACCCCTTTGGCCTGGCTTACGTAGACGGCACCCCCCGGACTGACCCACCCCGGGGGAAATCGGTAGTTGCCTTTTGCTGTCTCTCTCTCCCTCCAACCTTCGTCTTTTTCTAGCTGTCCATCTTTCCTGTCTTCTCCTAGCTTCCCTTTACTTCCAAGTTTCCAGGCAGCAAGGGTTAACCTTGTGTGAATAGCCAACCTAGGTTATTTCATATTTGGTTATAGTGATGACGTACAGCTGGTATTGCAGAAACTGTTTTACAGCTCCTGTGGCGTCTCCTCGTAGGGCTCCACGGTGGGTGGCTGGCGTTAGTGCCAAAAACTACATTTTTGTATGACAAGTTCCTTTCCTCCACTTCCTGATCGCCCTCAAAAAAGAGGACGCACCGAAGATGTGTTCCAGTTCTTTGGACGTCAAAGCCTGTACATTCCGCGATATCATGTTATCCACTCTAAAAAATCTGATAAGCAAGTACGAAATATCTCCCCTTTTCTAGTTTCCAAGTCCCTAACTGATGTCTTTGGTCCAGGCTACAAGGTATCAAGGATGGCAAGTGGTGATCTCCTCTTAGAGCTGCATGATCAGAAACAATATGAAAAATTGCCTAGTCTAGTGTCATTTGGCAATGTTTCGTTGACAATAACTCTACACCGCACTCTGAACACCACCCGCGGCATTGTCTCAGACGATGATTTGCTCCAGCTAACAGAGGCTGAGCTCTTGGAGGGCTTCAGGGAGCAGAATGTTGTCAATGTCAGAAGAATTAAGATGAGAAGGGATGGTACAAAAATTCAAACGAAGCGCCTAATACTCACATTCGGTTCAAGTATTCTGCCTGAGTCTGTAGAGGCCAGGTACATCAAGCTCCGTGTCAGACCATATGTGCCAAATCCCCTAAGATATTTCAAATGCCAACATTTTGGCCACAGTTCGCAGAGCTGCCGGGGCCGCCAAACATGTGCGAAATGCAGTTCCCATGAACACGCCACTGAAGCTTGTGAGAATGCTCTCCACTGTGTAAATGGTGACGGGGAGCACGCCGCATACTCGTGGTCGTGCCCATCCTGGAAAAAAGAAAAGGAAATTGTAACAATAAAAGTAAAGGAAAATAGAAGTTTCAAGGAGGCACGCAGGCGGGTATCCTACCTGCCCAAGAAAACCTTTGCCGATGTGGCGCGTCAGGGGCCAGTGCCACAACGGTCACCGGCGGCTGTCCGACCCACACCCAGTAAGGCGGCAGTGACGCCGTCCGCACCTCCCCCCCCCCCCCCCCGGCGGCTGCAGCTGGCGCTACTACGCCAACCCAGCAAACGGGGCCATCGACCCCGAAGGTGGGCGCAGCCGAGGCTGCCCCAACCTCCCCGGCCCCTTCCAGCGCTGGCAACAGCCGGCGCAGCCAAATCCCCCAGGGAGCCCCATCGACCTCCGGGCTGGTGGGCGCAGGGGTCTTGCCCTCCAAGGCGGCACTCTCCCTGGTAACTTCTCGCTCGCAAGAGCATGTGTCCGGCGCCTCACAAGAGGCAATGGACACTACACCTATCCCCACGGCGCGCCAAGTGCCTAAGGAGTGACGAGGCTCCCTCGAACGCTTCAAAAAGGGCAAAACCCCGATTACAGGGCCTCGAAAGAGCTCTGTAATCTAATCTCTGAAATCTCTGTAATTAATACTTCTGTTTCTGTACACACAGCACCTATTTACTACCAACATGGATACTGGCCACTCATAAGAAAGTGTCTGCAAAGTGAACCGTTCAACCGTCCTTTTAGTATTGCAGAGTTGAGAGCTGCCTTGAGCACATGCAAGAGCTCTGCACTGGGATGTAATAGAATCATGTATGAAATGCTGAAAAGCTTACACAATGACACGCAAGTTACACTGCTTACACTTTTCAACACTACCTGGGACGCAGGGTACCTTCGACCGCATGGTAAGAAGCCATTGTGGTACCTGTTTTAAAACAAGGGAAAGACCCTTCCTCAGTGGCAAGTTACCGCCTGATAGCCCTCACAAGTTGCATTTGTAAGGTATTTGAAGAAATGATAATTCGGCGACTCATCCATTTCCTTGAACAGAACAAAATGCTTGATCCCTATCAGTGGGGCTTCCGAGAAGGGCGCTCCACAACCGACCATCTTGTACGTATTGAAGGAAATATCCGTGACGCATTTGTACACAAGCAGTTTTTCTTATCGATATTCCTCGATATGGAGAAGGTGTACGATACAACATGGCGCTACGGAATCTTGAGAGATTTGTCAGAAATGGGCATGCATGGTAATACACTAAACATAATAAAAAGGTACTTGTCCAATCGTGCCTTCCGGGTAAAAGTCGGCAATGTGCTGTCATGTCCTCTTACACAAAAAACTGGTGTATGCCAGGGAGGCGTGCTCAGTTGCACACTCTTTATTGTTAAGATGACAACACTTCGTGCTTCCTTACCACCGGCCATTTTGTATTCCGTCTTGTGGGCGACATTCGAATAGGTTTCAAATCCTGTAACCTCGCAGTGTGCGAGAGACAGGCACAGCATGGTTTGAACAAGGTGTCAGGGTGGGCAGGGAAAAATGGATTTAAAATCAATCCTCATAAGAGTTCTTGTGTTTTGTTTACAAGAAAGAGAGGCCTGGTTCCGGATCCTTGCTTAGAACTGTGTGGACAACAGATACCTGTAAACAAAGAGCACAAATTTCTAGGTGTTATACTTGACAATAGACTCACTTTCGTCCCACACATTAAACATCTTAAAGAAAAGTGTCTGAAAACAATGAACCTAATGAAACTTCTATCCCAGACTACATGGGGTAGTGGCAGGAAGTGCCTAATGAATCTCTATAAGAGCCTGATCCAGTCACGATTAGATTATGGTGCCGTGGTATATAACTCTGCCGCCCCGAGCGCGCTAAAGATGCTAGACCCTGTTCACCATCTAGGTATCCACTTAGCCACGGGCGCTTTCAGAACAAGCCCGATTGAAAGCTTATGTGCGGAATCGAATGAATGGTCTCTCCACCTGCATAGATCATACATCAGCTTTACATATTTCCTTAAAGTGTGCTCTAATCTTGAACATCCATGTTTTGATACCGTTACCGATATGACGTCCGCTACACTTTTCAGCAATTGCCCCTCCATAAGACAGCCTTTCTCGCTGCGTGTGAAGTAGCTTAGCGATGAAATGCGTGTCCCGCTCCTGGAGCATCGCTTAATGCACCTAACCAAGCTCTTACCTCCTTAGGAGTGGCAGGTGATAGAATTTGACATATCCTTTATAAAAGTTACAAAACACACTCCAGAGGCCGAAATCCGAATGCATTTCCTAGAACTTCAGTACAAGCACTCCTGCGCAGAGTTCTACACAGAGGCTTCGAAGTCAAATGCCGGGGTAACCTATGCAGCCGTCGGCCCATCGTTTTCGGAATCCGATGTACTGCATCCGGAAACAAGTATCTTTACAGCCGAGGCCTACGCATTACTCTCTGCTGTGAAGCGTATAAGAAAATCAAAACTTCCAAAAGCAGCGACTTATACTGACTCTCCAAGTGTCGTGATGGCCTTAATGTCACTCTGCAAACATAAAAATCCCGTATTTAAGAACTATATTCGGTCTTGTGTAAAGCATACTCATCTAACCAGAATATCATAATATGCTGGGTCCCTGGCCATAGGGGAATTGAAGGTAACGTTCTGGCGGACAAGATGGCCACGTCAATCACATCGCAAGCTGTTAACCCTACCGCTGATGTGCACGTCACAGATCTGAGGCCTTTCCTACGAAATAAACTGCGAAACCACTGGCAGTGCACGTGGGTCGCGCAAACAAATAACAAACTGCACGTTATAAAGCCACAGTTAGGTCTCTGGCCCTCCCCAACAAGATCTCGGCGAACAGATGTCCTATTCTGTCGCCTCAGAATAGGACACACATTTGGCACCCTTAATTATCTGCTTACAGGAAGTGAACCTCCAACCTGTGGTAGATGCGGCGAGAGGTTGACCGTCCTCCATGTGCTCCTGGAGTATCGGGAAGCCAAAACGTAGAGAAAGAAACATTTTCCGCTTGCATACCATTATTACATCCCTCTACACCTGGCTGTGTTTCTTGGTAAGGAACCACTTTTTAATACCAAGGCAGTCCTCAGCTTTGTAAATGATCTCGTCCTACATGTAATAAGCCCGTTAAACTCATAGCACATCCTCCTTGCAGAGGATGCTGCTGTGATAGATGTTTTGTATAGCACATGCCTCTGGGCCCTTGTGTCTCAAGGGCTCTAACGAGGCCGTGGTGCTCTAGTGAATTTTAGAACCTTATACATTTTTATATGGTATCTTATTTCGCATTGCACCTTAATGCTCATAGTACACGTCTTTTGTCATTGCCATAATCTTCTTACACATAGACTTTATGCACATTCGAGTGACCATTTTTTAAGGGCCCTTTACAGCCACGTCACATCAACTTCATAGAAGTCATAACTCCACTGCAAACCCATCAACACTGGCTTGGCGCTCTTTGGCCATACCCGGTCCTTGCGCCGATAAACACCATACATTCATTCATGAATTCCTCCAACCCTGTAATTGAAGCGGATCCCATCTCGTTCAAAACCACCACACCTTCTCACTTCCCTGTTTACCTCGACAACCTTGAAACCTTTCTCTCAGCTCATTTTCCATATCGAATCATTATTAGCCACTACCAGTCTTTGTACGTGACTGTCAGGTACGGGCACCTCCTGCACCGGGCACACGACAACCTGCACCTGAGGGGCAGCGTCTGCCTTCTTCGCCAAGCGCTGGGCTAGTCCTGTGCCTCTCCTGTTTAGGACATCATTTAGCCCACCTACTACTACGAGAAGGTTGCGCACATGGGCATTTTCGTGAGCTTTGCTTTTGCTCGCACCATGACAGAACCCAGTGCCTGCCCTAGAAATGTCCTTACCGTCACTCTTTTATCGTCTTTCACCATCTCCACAATTCCTTCTGAGCACCTAGCCAGGTTTGTGTTGCCGGCGATAATCACCATTTCACTCTCTCCTACCTCTCCTTGCTTCCCTTTGTCCTTTTCCGCATGATTCTGACTTGACAAGGGGCATTGACCCCTGCGCTCCTGCTTTTTGTTCTGTGTGTGGTGGCCTCAAGGTAGGTGCCACTCTTTCCAGCTACCCCCTCCTCACTTTGCTCGCATTCCACGTGGTTTGCTGACACTCTGTTTCCTGTCATGTTGGGGGACTGCATTCCATTGTCATGACCATTCTTGTTCACAATGGCGGCCCTGTTCAGCTTTTCCTATGCTGCTTGAAGTTTTTTTCCACTACCTTCCGTGCATCATGCTCCATATTTAGCTCATTTTTGAGCTCTTCAACCTGTTTGACAAGCCTATCCTGGAAAGCCTCCATTTTCTTCAGCCTTGCATCGACATCACAGTGTGTGCCGATTCGCCCGATTCCCTCTTCATTCTCATCCATCCCCTCATCTCCTGAGGGGCCCCCTGCACATTGCACGCTTTCCCGGCTTTCTGGCCATGCATCAATTGCACGGCTTTTTCTAATGCAAATACTATAATGCTTTAATAATGCAGAGCACGTGCCTTCTAGCAAAGACTAATACGCACAGAATCTAAATCTTTAGCATGCCGCTAAGTAATTCTCACCAATATTTTAAAAGCAAGCAATGCCACGCAGACTTAAGGTATGACACGTTTTTGCATGTGTTCAACCAAGCGGGCGCGCTCTCACTTTCCTACCAAAGCAATATTCCCGATACCAAAGCATACACAGTAAAACCACTAATAGCTATTAGTCTTGCCACTTCCAAGCTACTATTTAAAGGCTATAAAGACTTACCGTCTCACCCGGTTGCACGTGTTGAAGCATGTGGCGCGAAAGGACGCTCTGATTATCCTGCAAAACGAAATATATACGAAACACACCCGAGCAGACAAAAAAAAAAAGGAAACATTCTCAATTCTTATTTGAAGGCTAAAAAATAATCTGCAAATCAATAACAGAAGCAAGCTACAAAAAACTTATAATTTCGTCGCTGCCATGGAGCCCTGGAGAAACACGTCCATTTGTCACAAAAATCTTACACTATGCTCATTTTTTCTTCGAAGCCATAACCACACATTTTTGGATAAAAACAAGCTATGTATGATCTATGTAACAGCAATACATACTACAATTTTAAAGTTATGTTTAATTAGCCCATATAACGCAGTCCTCGGACTGAAATATGACAAAAAGAGTGCCCCTGCTTGGTTTATCATAAATATAACAGTCCCGCATCCAAATTTGAGCGGTGGACCTTGTCCAATAATCCAGTTGTCAGTGTATTGTCAAAATAGACTGCGACATTTCTGCAACGAACTCTCTTTCTCACGCTGAAAAATCTCCCCTTCTGACGCCACCCCTAAAGGCGAACGACTGTGCTGGAAAACCCCTCGGCAAGTATTGATCATCACATAATTTTTTGATGCATCATCCAGTTCTACTTGGTGATAAGTGTCGTGTAGGTCCAGCTTCAAAAACAGAGCACCTCCTGCCAATTTCACCCAAATATCGCCCATACACTGTACTGGTTATGTCTTGACATTCGCTGCCTTGTTTATGGTCAGCTTGAAGTATCTACACATTCCCTTTCTTTTCAGTATCGGCACTAGTGTTGCTGCCCATACCAATGTCCAAGCAGCATTCAAAATGTCTTCATGTTGAAGTCTTTGAATTTCCCGGTCCTCAAGGTCCTGAAGGGCGAATGGTACAGTCCTACACCAAAAAACAATTCGACTGTGCATTCTCAGGACACTCTTGGCATTGATACCATACAGTGTACCCATCATCATCGTCATCAGCCTGGTTACGCCCACTGCAGGGCAAAGGCCTCTCCCATACTTCTCCAACTACCCCGGTCATGTACTAATTGTGGCCATGTTGTCCCTGCAAGCTTCTTAATCTCATCTGCCCACCTAACATTCTGTTGCCCCTTGCTACGCTTCCCTTCCCTTGGAATCCTGTCCGTAACCCTTAATGACCATCGGTTATCTTCCCGCCTCATTACATGTCCTGCCTATGCCCATTTCTTTTTCTTGATTTCAACTAAAATGTCATTAACTCATGTTTGTTTCCTCACCCAATCTGCTCTTTTCTTATCCATTAATGTTGCACCCATCATTCTTCTTTGCATAGCTCGTTGCGTCGTCCTTAATTTAAGTAGAACCCTTTTCGTAAGCCTCCAGGTTTGTGCCCCGTACGTGCGTATTAGTAAGACACAGCTGTTATACACTTTTCTCTTGAGGGATAATGGCAACCTGCTGTTCATGATCTGAGAATGCCTGCCAAACGCACCCCAACCCATTCTTATTTTTCTGATTATTTCAGTCTCATGAACGGATCCGCAGTCACTACCTGCCCTAAGTAGATGTATTCTCTTACCACTTCCATTGCCTTGCTACCTATTGTAAACGGCTGTTCTCTTCCGAGACTGCTAAACATTACTTTAGTTTTCTGCAGGTTAATTTTTAGAGCCACCCTTCTGCTTTGTCTCTCCAGGTCAGTGAGCATGCATTGCAATTGGTCCCCTGAATTACTAAGCAAGGCAATATCATCAGCGAATCACAAGTTCCTAAGGTATTCTCCATTAATTGTTATCCCCAATTCTTCCCAATCCAAGTCTCTGAATACCTCCTGTAAACAAGCTGTGAATAGCATTGGAGAGATTGTATCTCCCTGCCTGACGCCTTTCTTTATTGGTATTTCGTTGCTTTCATTATGGGGGACTATGGTGGCTGTGGAGCCGCTATAGATATCTTTCAGTATTTTTACATACGGCTCGTCTACACTCCGATTCCGTAATGCCTCCATGACTGCTGAGGTTTCGACTGAATTAAACACTTTCTCGTAAGCAATGAAAGCTATATATAAGGGTTGGTTATATTCTGCACATTTCTCTATCACCTGATTGATAGTGTGAATATGGTCTATTGTTGAGTAGCCTTTTTGGAATCCTGCCTGGTCCTTTGGTTGACCGAAGTCTAAGGTGTTCCTGATTCTATTTGCCATTACCTTAGTAAATAGTTTGTAGGCAACTGACAGTAAGCTGATCGATCTATAACTTTTATAGTTTTTGGCGTCTCCTTTCTTATGGATTAGGATTATGTTAGTGTTCTTCCAAGATTCGAGTACGCTCAAGGTCATGAGGCATTGCGTATACAGTGTGGCCAGTTTTTTTAGAACAATTTGCCCACCATCCTTCGACAAAGCTGTTGTTATCTGATCCTCCCCAGCTGCCTTCCCCCTTTGCATAGCTCCCAAGGCTTTCTTTACTTCTTCCGGCGTTACTTGTGGGATTTCTAATTCCTCTAGACTACTCTCTCTTTCATTATCGTCGTGGGTGCCACTGGCACTGTATAAATCTCTATAGAACTCCTCAACCACTCGAACTATCTCATCCTAATTAGTAATGATATTGCCGGCTTTGTCTCTTACCGCATGCTTCTGATTCTGCCTATTCCTAGTTTTTTCTTTACGGCTTTTAGTCTTCCTCCATTCCTGAGAGCATGTTCAATTCTATCCATATTATACTTCCTTATGTCAGCTGTCTTACGCTTGTTGATTAACTTCGAAAGTTCTGCCAGTTCTATTCTAGCTGTAGGGTTAGAGGCTTTCATACACTGGCGTTTCTTGATCAGATCTTTCGTCTCCTGCGATAGTTTACTGGCATCCTGTCTAACGGAGTTACCACCGACTTCTATTGCGCACTCCTTAATGATGCCCACAAGATTGTCGTTCATTGCTTCAACGTTAAGGTCCTCTTCCTGAGTTAAAGCCGAATACCTGTTCTGTAGCTTGATCTGGAATTCCTCTATTTTTTCTCTTACCGCTAACTCATTGATTGGCTTCTTATGTACCAGTTTCTTCCGTTCCCTCCTCAGGTCTAGGCTAATTCGAGTTCTTACCATCCTGTGGTCACTGCAGCGCACCTTGCCGAGCACGTCCACATCGTGTATGATGCCAGGGTTAGCGCAGAGTACGAAGTACTGTCAGTTGCCTACAAACTATTTACTAAGGTAATGGCAAATAGAATCAGGAACACCTTAGACTTCGGTCAACGAAAGGACCAGGCAGGATTCCAAAAAGGCTACTCAACAATAGACCATATTCACACTATCAATCAGGTGATAGAGAAATGTGCAGAATATAACCAACCCTTATATATAGCTTTCATTGCTTACGAGAAAGTGTTTAATTCAGTCGAAACCTCAGCAGTCATGGAGGCATTACGGAATCGGAGTGTAGACGAGCCGTATGTAAAAATACTGAAAGATATCTATAGCGGCTCCACAGCCACCGTAGTACTCTCGCCATTTGAGCTCCTCCACGTACACTTTCAGCTGACCCGCTTGCGGAAGAAGGTATTCACTATCCACATATTATTCTGTCCTGCAAACTCTACTAATAACTCTGCCCTGCTATTCCTAGAACCTATGCCGTATTCCCCCACTGACTTGTCTCCAGCTTGCTTCTTGCCTACCCTGGCATTGAAGTCGCCCATCAGTATAGTGTATATTGTTTTGACTACTTTATCCATCGCCGATTCCACGTCTCCATAGAAGCTTTCGACTTCCTGGTCATCATGACTGGATGTAGGGGCATAGACCTGTACGATCTTCAATTTGTACCTCTTATTAAGTTTCACAACAAGACCTGCCACCCTCTCGTTAATTCTATAGAATTCCTGTATGTTACCAGCTATATCCTTATTAATCAGGAATCGCCCCCCCTAGTTCTCGTTTCTCCGCTAAGCCCCAGTAACAAAGGACATGCCCGCTTTTTAGCACTGTATATGCTTCTTTTGTCCTCCTAACTTCACTGAGCCCCATTATATCCTATTTACTGCCCTCTAATTCCTCCAATAGCACTGCTAGACTTGCCTCACTAGATAACATTCTAGCGTTAAACGTTGCCAGGTTCAGATTCCAATGGCGGCCTGTCTGGATCCAGGGATTCTTAGCACCCTCTGCTGCGTCACAGGTCTGACCGCCACCATGCTCAGTTGCTTCGCAGCTGCTGGGGACTGAGGGCCGGGGTTTGATTGTTGTATTCATATAGGAGGTTGTGTCCAATACTGCACCAGGGTGGCCAATCCTGCTTTGGTGAGGGAGTGCATTACTGGCTCTGGTCACCTGGATCAGGCCGCACTCCAGGCCTGCTAATGCAATTTTTATCAACACACAGATTTTCTTTTCTTTTTATCTGGTGGAAAGTTACGCGGCACCGGGATTCGAACCACGGTCCTCTTGCACGCAAGGCGAATGCTCTACCTCTACGCCACCACTGCACTGGTGCAGTGTACCCAGTCTACCCAAAAACAATTTGGGAAACTTGCTTGCCCATTCTGTAGCTCCGCAGATGCGATGCCCATTCAAGGGACTATCCAGCAGTATACCGAAAGCTCTTGCCCAGTTTTTTTCCGAGCAGGGTGCATGACCTGACGGCGAGCAGTGGCAGTTCAGCCTGTGTTGGCCCAAACTTAGCAAGTATGGTTGCCTTACTTACAATGGGCGACTTCTGGCACTACGGTTGTTTCAACACCATGGTGTGATGAATTCTTACTAGCATGAATGGTGTACCACGGCCACTTAGGTACATACACTGGTCTTCGGTCTCATATTGCACACAATGGAGGAGCAACACCACTTGCCTAATCACACCGTTGTTCCGATGTCAGAGATGCCCTCGATTTCAGTGCTTTGCCGCCAGTTGAAACTCTATTCTTATGCACTAATGAAGCAAAGTCATGTTGTAAGAGTTTTTCTCTCGAAGGATCCAAAGAAAGCGAAATAATTACAAATGCCCGTCTCCTTGGGATGTAATGAATGGTCCCACTCTGTAACCTTGCTGTTATAAGTACTAACGTAGCAGTTAAATATACAAGGTACTGAAATATGTGGATTTTGAAGACTGCAAAAAACAATGCTAGCTTTTTGCACCACCTTAAAGCTGTTTTTATGTCTTGCAGATGAGGAACTCCGGCAGCGTATCACTGAGTGGAAGCAGTCCCGGTCAGGCCAGTGAATCAGTGCCTGGGCATTGACGGCCACTGCAACTCTGCCAAACATGTCTGATAAATAATATTTATTGCACATGTGAAAGGGTGGGTACTGCTCCGGACTAGATAATTTTGGCTTGTACGAGCAGAGACAAACGTACCTGAGCCAGAAAAAGTCCTTGTGCCAGCAGCAATGCACTAAGAATGAAATGCTCTTTTTTAGTGGAGCCTCCATGTTGAGGCAGCCAGCAGTTGAAGCATGTCATTTTGTATATTTTCCAGAATGCACCTTCTGGTGGATAATAAATCTGTTGCTCTGTGTCTCTTGCCCTTCATTACACCAAGTTGGTTTGCTTTGTCTTGGGCCACACTTATTACATAATTTTGGCTAAATGAAAGAGCCTTCTTTTTTATCTCTCTCACTTAGCTAGAACTATGAGGGATCCCATTGCAGATGTACATTCTTGTGCACATGTCGGCCCTTGCAGTGACACTTTGGATACAGTGCTGGCATCTCGACTTTGAAATTTCCCATTGCATTGCAGCGTGCAAAACGGCACTAGAAAGAACAGACACTTTGCTGGGTGGCAGATGGAATTTACAGTAAAATCTCAATATAACAGACTTCAGGGTGCCGTGCCAAAGTGTTCGTTATTATTGAAAAGTTGTTAGAGTGAAAGCCTCAAAATTGGAATAGTAAGCTTAGTTGCAAGTGAGCGTCTTTCCTGTCCAGGTATCCTCCTGCCGCAACATGTCTGTGCTCCCCTCGTGCAAAATCGCCACAAAAGTTAACCATTTTGCCCATCAACCCACCACTTTATCAGTTGTATGAGCTATCCACGAAAACATTGCTCTTGGCTCTCAGCCCACACTTTTACTATTTTGCATAGATTGCGTCACTGCGCACCCCCGTGTATAGAGTGGTGCATGTTGTCATGTTGCCTATAAATGGTGATGTTTCCTTTAAAGCAAAGGTTTCTTTCCCTCTTTATTCGACTCCATTGCTGCTGCTACTGTGGTCCTGCACGCTGCCAACGCTGGCCACTTCGGGACGTAGTTCAGAGGTACGCCACTAACGCTGGTCACGTCAGGACGTGGTTGAGACGTGGCCACGCCACAAAAACATAAAAGGCATGTGCTGTCAGTGTTTCATTTCATGACATTTGTTTATGAGCTATCATTCTAAAAATTCCGAGGAATAACTTTGTAAAGAATGTAAGACATGGTATGCACCACATGGAGGTTGTGATTCAGAATAATTGTTCGCAAAGTGACGCCCGTGGCGTCGACGCCGGATTTTCTACCACGTGGGGCCCTTAACGGTATCGCGTTAGCACATGACAGGAGTGTGGCACAAAGGAAATACGACCCGAAAAGCTTGTGTCAACAAATGCCACATCGCATGTGCACAATGCTCTCTGGATGCCATAACTAGGCGTGACCCCCCACAAATGCAGTGCAGCAGCTGTCACACTTGTCTCCATGATCACCCGCAACAGCAACGACAGTAGAGGGAGGAGGCGAGAAGAATGTTAGCAAGGGAATAAAAAGAGAGGAGGCAGTTTTGTGAACTCTTAATGCAAAAACCAGAATGGCGCCGAAGCATGCACTTAGTGCTGAGGACATAAAGGCTTCCATAAGGCATCAAACGGAGCAAAAGAGCAGACGCAAGCGGATCAGGCAAGGCAACATTTCAGGTGACGTCACGACTGTAGTATGCCGTGAGTATATCGCCGCCAAATAACGTCAATGAATGTAAACAGCAGACAAAGCTTCGCTTACATCGATTCCCACAGTATGTGGGATCTGCATATTTTTTGTATGTTTTTTTGTTTTGACGTTCCTTTCCGTAGACACAACTGTCTCACTCAAAGCAGAAGCCTGAACTATTCCAAAACGCATCTGCATGTAAATGACAAAATGGAACTATCCCCGCATGCAAGCAGGGAAGGAACATTTATGCGTGCACGTACAGCCGCTAAAAGAGCCCAGTGAAAGAACATTGGGAGTTTTCAAATGTGTTTTTGCCACCATTTGGAACTGCACCAATTGAAAATTTATACCAATTGGTTTTTCGAACCTATTGGTATGCTTTCTCAAATGGTGGGGGAAACCAAATTGGAATGGTTCAAATTGTTTTGCTATCCACTTGGTTCATGCAAACAAATTGGTTTAAACCCACTATGGGCCCGTGTGCCAATTGGTGCACACAACTGCATTTCACAGAATTCTTCATTGCGAACAATTTTTGTTTATTATTGAAAACTTTCCTACAAATAACTTGTCACCGTGAAGTTGCATCCAAATTCCCATTTGGTAGCAGAATCCTGCAAGGATAAGGTGCAGTATTAGCAATCTGTTAGTTGTACCTGAGAGAAGCATTCAGCTCTAGAATGATGCCTATGCCATGGTACGCCAAAGTACGTGTTTTTATTTTAGTACTTCAAGTCAAGGTGAAAAATGGTCGAAGTCAGCTGACGGATAGTTGTGACAGGCAGTCCGCGTCAGTGTGTCATCGACCATTCTGTAGTAGCGCCCAGCATGCAAGGCAGCCACAAGGGTCATGAAGGTTTACAAGCCAAGACAATGAGCGGTGGTCGGTCACAACTGTGAAGGGACGTCTATACAGGTAAGAAAGAAACTGCTGAATCGCAAAAATTACTGTGAGGCATTCTTCCGTGACAGTGTAATTCTGCTCAGGCCTACTTAATGAGCGACTTGCATATGCGATCACGTGTTCATGGTCATCATAGCATTGAACTAGGCCAGCACCAATACCTATGCCACTGGCACCCGTATGGAGTTCCGTTGGAGCTGAAGGACTGTAATGCTAAAGAACAGGTCGTGACATCAGCAGAAGCTTCAACTGACGAAGAGTCTCACTGCGGAGTCTACTCAAATGGGATGTGCTTTCGTAGCAAACATGTCAGTGGATGCATGAAGTTGGCAAATTTAGGAATGAAGCAGCGGCAATAGGAACAAAGCCTAGGAAAACTACGGAGCTTTTCGACAGAGCACGGTGCACTAGTGCTTCAGTGGCTGCTGTCTTCTGGGAATCAGGGCGGATGCCATCCTTAATGGCGAGGTGCCCAAGCACAAGGTCTTGGCAGTCTCCGAAGTGGCATTTCTTTGAGTTTAAAACTAGGCCAGCATTTCTGATGCAGTTCAGGACAATCCAGACGCGAATTGTGTTTGCTGAAGTCACGGCCAAAGATGACGTCGTCGAGGTAGTACTTGTAGATGTTCCACTTCAAGCCGCACAGAATAGTGTCCATAAATTTCTTGCAAGTTGCCAAAGCGTTGCACAGTCCAAATGGCATCACATTAAATTCAAAAAGCTCATCAGAGGTTACAAAGGCAGTACATATCCTCAGGATGCATCAGACTTTGTCTGTAGCTGGATCGTAAATTACTGAGGAAAAGTAAGAAGCAGAATGAAGGCAGTCAACTGCATCATGAATGCATGGAACTGGGTACTGTAAGAGTTGGGGTTGGGCACGTCAAAAGGAAATAGCTGGCCCATGCCGTCGTCCGGTTCATCCACGCTAAGGACGTTGAAGGGAGGAACATTTCCTCATCGAGAACGAGGAGTACTGATTTTATTTACAATGTCTACATGAAGGGTGGAGAATGTTCTGTCTCATCAGTCTCGCATGACAGAATTGAAGCACACTGAGGAGCCGAAAAATACCTCTTAAATGCCCCTCTGACCTCCCTAGGCCCGGGAAATCTGCCTTCCCACCTTCGTCCACTCGGAGCGTCCAAAGTCGTTGAAGGACCCGCGCTGAGGGCGAGGATTCACGCAATCATTCCCGCACCTTTGTTCACTGAACACACAGAAAGGGGGGGAACTTTGCAGACAGGGATTGTCATGCTCGACTCAAGCTGGCGCGTCTTGGTTCCTTGGATGACCCGGCAGTTAGCTGGAGCGTCAGACAAACAACCGTGGCGGTTACTGGAGCCCGTAAGGAAACGCCGTAGGACACCCTTTTCCAGGAGTTTCTTGCTCCCATCGTCCGTGACAGCGACAGTGTACCAACAAACAACACTCGATCCTGCAAACATATCTCGCTTTGCTGTCTCCGCAGGTCTGTCCAAGGGGGATGAATTGTTAGCTTCATGAAGCGATTCGTCGCAGTGGTGCAGGAGAGGCTAGAAGGTCACTACCTCCGCTGGCCGATCGTAACAGTACACATCCTTCTTTTTTGTTACGTATCCAATTGGCGATAGTCGACGTAGTCTCTATGATCCATCATTCTTTTTAACAAGGATCACTGGAGCTGCCCACGGACTCGCTGACTCTTGTATAACTCATTTTTTTTTATCATTTGGTGCACATGTTCATCGATAATCTGGCACTGTGATGGTGAAACGCGATCTGGCTTTTTTTTGTCCAATCGGATTCGCCGAACACGTGTTGATGGTATGACATGTTCGAGACACGGAGATCGAAGGTATCGTGTCCTTCTACGCAGTCAAATACTGAATTAGCTCTGATGTGATCCGACCCCTTATGAATGCCTGCCCTGTGCGGCAGTTGACAGTGGCGCCAAGCTCCTGCAAGAACTACCCATTCCCAGAATAACATTGTGGGTTGACCGGAGAATAATCGCAAACTCTGTCGTAATGTCCTCTATGTCCTCTCAATAACACATCAGCACTGCATGCACCAATAGGTCACAACGGCTCGCCGCTCACTGCATGGAACTTTGAAGCTTCGTCCCATTCAAAGAAAACCTTTTGCCCTGACAAGTCTTTAAAACATACTCATAACTGAAATAGTTGCGCCTGTGTCCACCAGAGTCATCATGGGCACATTACCCAAAAAACGTACTCTTTGTTTTTAAGCATCAACACAGGAGGTATTTCTGCCAGTAGCACAACTCCGGCGACCTCACTTCCATTGGCCACGCTAGTTGGTTTTCCGGTGGCGACGGGGGTCGTGGTGCGACGCGGCGGTGAGGGAGAATGGCGAGCACGAGGACGCAGTGGGGGCGTCAAAGTTCTTTCAAATGCCGGGGAGCGATTCCAGAAGCTGCTTGGCCAATACTTGTTGCCATATGGTACATGTGCTGGCCCCACAGGACACTGTGGAGCCATTCGGAGCGTCGTGAATACTCGGGGCTGGCCATACCACGGGGTATACGGTGGTTTCAAAAGCTCAATATATGACCTGTGACATCGCAGGAGTAACACACAGGGAGAAGTCGAAACGTTGGTTGTTCGTCGATGAACCGAATGTTATTTATTTGTTTATTTATTTATTTATTTACCCACAGTGGCATTACAGTGGGGGTGGGGTGTACAAAAAAAGATATTATGAGGGCAGTCACAATGACAATGCAGACACTTCATTGTCAGTAATTTTAACAAGAAACGAAGATAAAGCATTCCATTCTCGAACAGTGTGAGGAAAAAATGACATCTTAAACATATCGGTTCTTGACCTGAATTCACACACTTTATGGTTATCATCAACCCGCTCGGATCTGTAGTGTGGATGAAAAATGTACTTCTCCCTAGGAATAGCAATCTTATCGTAATATATATTAAGAAAAAATTTCAGCCTTAGCTTTCTTGCTCTTACTTCAAGGGGTTCCCATTCTAATTCCTGTTTTATGCCAGACACACTAATGTATCTACTATAATTCCCAGAAACATAGCGGGCCGCTAAGTTCTGGATTCTTTCTCATTTTTGTCTGTCGGTCTTTATCTGCGGGTCCCATACAGTAAAGCATATCCAGCACGGACCTAATATACGTTTCATTTTCTCTTGTGTATCGGGTTGGTCCATCACGTGTGTCAGGATGATACATCAGGCGTTTAGAAAGAGCTCGTCGGTCACAGCACGGAGTCGGAGAGCGTGTTCTCATCCTCGACTGGGGGGCTATGCTGTACTCTACAGCTGCTGCACTAACCATTGGTTGCCAAGGGGCCGAATATGGCACAGTCACAGCCTCACGTGACGTGCGTGGTTGTCAGCTGTTGATTGTGACACCTTTTTGCTGCAGGAAAGTTTCTACCGGACAATCTGTCTGATTGTTGAAGGAAGGTCGAGGCAATGGCTCGTGTCCACACTGGCAACCGTCGTAACATTTGCCAGCCGACCAAACTTTGACATAATCCGACACATGTTGAGCGTTTCAAAAGTTCTGCAATGCCGAATGATGTCGGACATGGAACATAGGCTTTCTTTCCTGATTAGAAAATTATGCCCGTCCTCAGCCACTCCTTTGAGCAAATGTCCGACATCTTCAGACATACGAGCACTGACCACCTTGCACCGCTTTAATACTTCAATATATGTGGTGCATGTATTACCTGGTAGCTGCGCCTGTTAGGACTGAGTCCACAAAACTTTAGCTCATCAACAAAAAGTTCCCACGCCATAAGCATGTGCTCATGGTTTTCGTACCATACGTGTGCAATATTGGTCAGGGAGAACACCACATGCATTGGTGAGCTGAGCGGCGGTTGCATCTCACCCGTTGGACTTTCTCACTTGTTATAGTCGACAAGCCACTCGTCGGCATCTTCTCCCGCTTTTCCTTCGAAGGTTGGTGGAACTCGGTAGTACTGCGGTGATCTGGCTAGGCGTTGCCCTCGAAGCGGCTCCTTTTTGGAGCATGTCGAAGAGAGTCACAGCAAATGGCAGGAGGCTGGCAAGTTGAAGGCTTCAACAAAGCTGCGGCAGTGATAGTTCCGTTGTTGCGAGTGTTTACTCAGCACCTCCATCATTGTTACACGGGAAGGGGACCGTTTGTCACCCTTACGGCTGAAGGGGGCCGTTTATTTTCAGTCGCGAAGGTGAGCTCAAAAGCGGCCAGCTGGTAGAAGAACTCAGCGTCGTCCTCTACCTCTTTTCCAACTCGGGACCGCAAACACATTCACCGGTCGTCGCTTTCCTCATATGTATGTGCAACAATATTTTTTCCAAGAGAAAAGGTAGCCAACTAACAAGGATTTCTAAGGGTATACATAGTGTATACTTAGAGAAGGAATGTGTTGCTGTATGTTAAACTCGCTTCAAATTGCTTTGCATGCTTTTTTGTTCCTGAAAAAAAAAAAAACATGCAGACTTCAGTGACCCCTTCGGCAGAGTATTTTATCAACAGCATGTGAAATGCATGTGAATGATATGTGTCTTAGTATTGTTTCTCTTTCCAGTAGGCAATGATACCGATTCGGCAAAAAAATCTTGTAATAATTTACATTTATTAGGGATGGAAACATAGCCACTTGCATGCAGAGGTCATATATATATATATATATATATATATATATATATATATATATATATATATATATATATATATATACCCTCATTCAGTAACCGAAATGAGGCCAAGCCAGACTCACTTGAAATCAGAATCCTTAGCAGTCACGTGCAGCAGCGCTTATACTCGGGCTGACAGAAAAACAAAAGGACCCTGCAGTTTCGCCGTAAAGGAGAGGCAGTATTAATGATAGTGAAGCATAAGACAAAGGAAAATTCTCATTGCACAAATCGTATAAATTCGTGTAAGGACCGCTCCCCCGATTTGACACCCAAAATTATAAAAATATCCAACCGGAAAGTAATCGCGTTCAGTGCACTGATACAGATCACTCTCAACAGTGAATTTTTGTGCGCAGCGTAGTTTCGCACGGCTCTACTATAGTCGGATACAACTTTATGAAAAAGGGGAGGCCCCGCCCAGATGACCGAAGCGCGACAGCCGATTGCCTCCGCAACTAAAATAATCCCACTCAAGAAATTGTGCTTCTCAAACGCCAAATTCTTGGTATAAATAAAGACTTTTGTATTTTGATGACTGGTTCAGTAGAGCTCTCATGTGGTACAGCACATGCCGGATCGCGACAGAAATAAAACCCCGTGCCTTCCACAACGCTGCCCGTCCTCTGCTGTTTAGCTTCATTTCGCAACTGACAAAATTAGAAAGAGCCAGTCTGCATGGCTTTTGCAGTTGTTTACATGTACATGGCGCATTTACTACTCCTTTTCTGAGCTTAAAATGAATCAGTTGCTATTGAACAAGTATTTATATAAAACAATGCATTTGTCGCAACTATTACAAGCCTGGGGCGTGAACACTCAAAGCAGGAAAGGTAAAAAAAATGCTTCATTCATCGTTTTTTAGAAATACTCTTGGTGTTAAATAGCATAAAATTTATATTTTTGGTTTTGTGTTCTCACAAATTTTTTCCTTCTAACTTTTCTTTTTCTTTGCAAGCCTGCAATCTCGCTAGTTCGCGCAAGGCATTCCAGGCCCCGCACACCCTCAAGTTCAACAAATGGCCTCAGAGGGCGAAAAAATCGACCATGCACTGCTGCTAACAAAACCAACATAGTAAAATCACTTCGGGATGCTTACGTTAGTTTCAATATTTTTCGCTAGAGGCGCCGTAATAAGCGCAATTTTTTCTTGCAAACTTTCTCCTACAATTACCGAAGCACGTTTCTTACATAAGAAAGAGGGCGAAATTATCATTGCTAATTAGATATTGTACTCTTTGTAAGTAAGTTTATTGTTTCTTTGTCACTATAAACGCAAATAGCGTTCAGCATCATCGACCTTTCATGTGACCTCTGGCCTGGATTTAAAATTTTTACTGGTATTTTCGAGTGCATGGCGGCACGGCTTCATTCGTTCGTGCACTCTACAGTGTGCTAGAATGGTTGCTTCTTTTTTGCTAAAACTAGTTTATTGCGCTTCGATGTCTCGCGTTATTTAACCTGGGGTGAAGTGACGTGGTTTGCAAGCGGACATGTAAGCCCGAAAGTTGGGTATCAGTCGTGAGCCATTCGGAACACGTCTGTATCGAAACGGGAGCTGGATTCTGGTGTGGCTGACACTGGCCATAACGGTGAGTCGTTTAACACCGCTGCTTGAATCGTTATACAATATTAGTCTCATTAACTTACAGGTGGAGACAAGTTAACGAACTAGATCCTGTACAATATATGACAGTCGGGATCTTCCGTTGCTGTTTCCTAAATGAACCGTTACTTGCGAGGCTGTCGTTAGACACACACAATAGGGAAAGAAAGAGCGATATCGGAACGCGCGTCTCATTTTTCATCTTATTGTAGCTGTGGCCAAAGGTGACTGGGTAGCCTTAACAATATACATATAAAACTGTTTTTCGAGTCCGCCGGCAACTTCTTTCGTCCACAAAACCGAATAATCCTTTGGTAAAATGATGTGAAAGTACAGAATTTAATGTATTAAACAGTTGCAAGCGTGGTAATTCACTCATATTTCGTATTTGTTGGTTCCAAATGTTCTTGCTGTTCAGTTTGGTTTACCGTAGGGCATTTATTTTTGCAGTAGTGCAGCAGTGCATCACGTTCGTGCAGAAAAATAATGCATCAGTTCTAATAGCTTCATGACTTCCATGCATTTGCTTGTGGAACCAGCAGTGTGATCACTTGCAGTGTATAAATGAACGTACAAATGTTCTCATTTGTGATCTTAATAATACTTATGCTCTTTACATGCATTGTATAGTTAGGCAGACATAAATTTATGGACAATAGCAATATTTATTTAACATGCTGCGTAAGCATCTGAGAACAGACAGGGTACATTTGCATGTGTTCTGTAGTCGCAAACCATTACAATATATAGGTCACACCTTTTTGCATTTCATATTGCAAAATTGTACTTTTTCAATTTCTGATTCAGTCAAAATTTCTGTTCCAGACATGCAGTAATGAGGATGGCACCAGTATAAAGCAACACACTCCACACACTAAACAGAAGCTGCTGCCTGCTACAACAAGGCCATTGTGTGGACGTTGGCTGCTACTACAAGGTAAACAACACATGGTTCAGAAACAAATATGTTTGATATATGCTGTATTGGCTTGCTGTTCGCGGCTGTATCTGGAATCACTGGAGATACAAAAAACACGTCACACGCTCAATCGAAATGAGGGAACCCTCCCCCCATCATACACGCGCTGCTTACGTCACGTTCTGTAGCATACATAAGCTTCCATGAACCTTCCGTCATCCCATTGTGAACAAGGCTTCCGTAGCGAAGCCGAAACGTCTTTTAGATTCATTCATATTTTAGCACTTCTGTTGGTTGGTGTCCTTCGTTTTATTTCTTCAATGCTTCATCCCGACCAGACGGGCTTCCGTCGAACCCTCGATTTCATTTCACTTGCTGTTTGCAGCAGATATGAATGTTAGTTCATATTTATGGTTCAGTATAATTGGTTCGAACAAAAAGAAAACACACATGAGTTTGGCTAATCTGTGCTGTATCTCGTGTCGCTGTTCTGCCCCAACAGAGTCTATGCCAAGCATATCTTGGTCATCACAGGAGCTCCTATCCACACCAACAGAAAGGGGCTGGAACCGAATTTGCAAGGCTTTTACACCACGAACAAAGAAGCGCATGCAGAAGAATTTTCATGAGATGTCAAGTCTGCAGAGCACTGTGTCAAGACTGAAAAGTGCTTCAGCCACTATTCCACCAGCACGGACAAATTGGCTGAGTCATCCAGGTAACTCAAAAAGGACTTTATAGAAATTCTTCGTCTTCAGATGCACCTGCAACTTCTGATCAAGCATGGACGACGCTGGCGAAAAGAGTTCATCAGTTTGTACTTAATCAGCTTCCTGGCCATGTCAATTCTGTTTGTGCCAAGTGTAATTTTTCTTCGATAAATGCAAGCTTTTTCATTGCCCATTCTCGTTAGAGATCATTCATCCTCATCCAAACATAAAGGTCAACCGATTCTTCGCTGATACTTAATGCCAGTCACTGTCTAGTAGCATAGCATATCTGTAGCACTACCTTTTATTGTATGCTGTCATGCACAATTCCTCTCCTGAAATAGCTGATGCAACATCAACATGTGTCCTCCATTAACCTACGCAGCGTTTGCTATGCACCATTTTACTTTTCTTGATGTTTTTGGCCTTCAATGCTTGCAGAGCAGAGTGGCTTCTCTCTTGAATGCAAGCTTTCTCATTTTCCATATTCCTAGTCTCGTTGATGATTGCTCTTCTTCCTCGATAGCCTGGGTCTTTGCGCAAGCTACACTGAATGATTGATTGCAGAATCTGGTTTTGCTGTCCCGCTTGGTTGTGGTCGTCGTGTTACATTTATCAGATGTGGGGGCCTGGTCAGTTGCATTGGTAAGCAGTCTCTCGAGGTAAGCATTTGCTCCTGCAGTCCGCACAGCGACACAGACTCCCAGTATACACGCACCATAACTGGTGCTCCCGTTCGTTCTTTCCTGCTGCAGCCATAGGCACTTGGGGCCTACCTTGGCCATGATTTGCTCAGAACGGAGACCAGCATATGTGCTTACATGGTTCGAAGTGTATGAAGTTGACAGCCATATGGGTGGAAAGGCCTGCAAAAATGGCTGCCGAAGGTGATGCCCACGAAAGCGACTTGTCCATATTGAGACAAAGTGGGACACCAAATGTGAGCCACACGTTAGCGGCCCTCGACAGAAAAGAAAGGTGCAGGTTGGAAAGGAGTTAATGCTAAAATGCTGGATAGTTCATTTCGCTGTGTTGGTTGCCACAGCAGATGCCTGCGTCACCTGATTTCTTCGCAATGGAAGTTGCTCATCTTCAACAGCAACTGTCGGTTCAAACAGGTGCGACGCTCTGTCCAATCTGTTTGTACTGTTGGGTGTCACTCGTTACCAGACCACCACATGCGAGAAAGGCATGTGGTGGTCTGGTGAGGCTGGTTGTCGCTCGTTACTAGACCGCCATGTGCGATGACGACAGTGAGCCGTTTACGAGCTCGCGTCAAAGATTCCAGCATATCTCGACATACAAATTTTATTTCTGCTATTGCACAAGAATGTACACTGCTTCTCTTCGGCCAATAAAGTCGCACGTTCTGTTCACTCACTTGTGGCTTGTTTGTATGGGCATCAGTAGAGGCTCTTTGGTCTCCTGGCAATTAGAACACACCGGCTAGGTGCCAGCCGAGGCTTCGAGGCAAGCCGCATAGCCGGCGGGGCGAGAACGGCGCGTACGAGCGGATACAAGCGTACACAACTGGCGAAAAGCGGCCATATTGGATAATGCTCTAAAAAAAATTCGCATTTCCGCTTCCTGTTTTAGCAGCGCCATCTGGTGTCAACCTAGGTAAGTTCCATGCGCTGCCGCTGCTTATTTTCGAACCACTGCGGAAGGTACGGCTTCCCTTCTCTAAAGTTGTTCTTTATTCTATGGGCATTCCTTGCGAGTTTTCCGACATGGGACCCAGCGAGGTGACCTCGGAATGCGATCCTTTGTTGCTGAACAAGCCCTGTGTCGCCTCGATGTCCATACCATCAAGGAACCTTGACAAGAACAAGAGTGGCCACATCCTGAACAGCGATGCGCGCAACGCGATCCTCCACTGCTACACGTATTGACATAACTGGGAGCCCGAACACAACGTCGAGGCCATGACCAAGTTTGTCACTGAGATGCTCGGTGTCAGCGAAAGCACAGTGTTCAATGTGAAGAGGGAGGTCAAAGTGTCGCATATTTCGAGTGGCAAACTGTCGACGCCCTCGCGAAAGTGCCCAAGATATTTGGAGAAAAGAAGATGCAGCACGAAGTATGACAGTTGCACGTTGTGCGTGCTGATGTCATGTCTGCACGATTTCTTTCACCGCATCGAGATACCGACGATCATGAAGATAACTAATGTATGGAGATCGAAGCGTATGGATCTCCCATCACTGAAGTGGTGTACTGTGCATCGTCTGCTTGTCGAGATCGGATTCAAGCACGAGAAGAGGAGCTGAAATTCGCTGCTTATCGACCAGGATGACATCGCTGAATGGTGGAATCGCTACCTTCATGACGTGGAGCGCTACCGGGCGGAAGGCCGAAAGATCTATTTCCTGAACTAGCTATGGGTGACGGCGGGACACACTCGATTAATCGTGTGGACAGACACCGTGGTGTAGAAATGCGGACGCCTATGCGCTCGAGCAAATGGCCTGTCGACGGGTCTGAAACAACCTTCTGGAAAAAGCCAGCGCCTGATTGTGACGCACATCGGCAACGAGGATGGCTTTGTCAACGGCTGCTTAGATATATTCCGAGGCCAAAAAACAGGTGACTACCACGAATAAATGGACGGCAATCGCTTCGAGAGGTGGTTTAATGACGTTCTGCAGAAGTTGCCTGCTGGTAGCATCATTGTTTTCGACAATGCACCTTACCATTCCTGGCGAGAAGAGAAATTGCCAACGACAGCCACGAAAAAGCAGTGCCACGAAAAAGCAGTGGTCAACGGGAACTTGACAGCTACTCTTAGCAGCCTGCACACCAAAGCACATTCATGTGGTTGCATTGTTTATTTTGGTTATCTGGCTCACGCAAATAAGGTGAATAAGAGAACAGTTATAAAACATCATTGGCTTAGTGAGCCCCAAAATGCTCACTAGGGCAGCCATTCTCGAGTTGAAGGGCCATATGGTGAAGTAGCAGCAGCTGAGGCGAAATTCACCGCCAATCTTGGCAGCCTGCGTGTCGAAAGGAAAACAATAGCAGTCATGTCGGAGCCATCATCAAGTTTACATGCCCCTAAAGGCCAATACATGCAGCCAAGCAATAACAAAAACACACATTAAAACAGACATTTGGGCGAGTTGGTAAGACATATTCGCTCGACACACTCGTCCGTGTCGTTTCTCCCTGCTTGTCCCATTGAAAACCACGCTGTTCTGTTTAAAAAAAACACACTGTCGGCTCGGTTTACTCCACTGCACAGTCATTTAATTTCATCAAGCCACTTGAATAAATAAGAGCACTGCAGAGCAAAGTGCCCCTGTTAGGCAACCTGCTTCCAGGTAGTTGTGCTGCCCCTTTATGTATTTTCCAGCCTGTTGAGATGAATAATGCCGATGTCAGAAGCCCCAAAATACTCTATTTGGCAGCCACCTACGAGCATGACGGGCCCTGTGATGAAATAACATTTTTCAAAATATGCTTGAAAGACACCTTTAACAGTCTGCATATAAAAGCGCAGTAATGTGTAGCCATTGTAGGTGAAACAGCAGCAGTCACTGTTGAGCAGCTGGCATTCCAAAGCATAATTCTGTGGTTGCATCATTTTGGTTATCTGGCTCAGGCAAGTAATGCGAATAAGAGAACAATTATCAAGCATAATTAGCTTAGTGAAGCGCAGAAAACTCATTTCGGCAACCACCGTCGAGCTTGGTGGGCCCTTTGGTGAAATAGAAGCAGTTGGGGGTACGCTTGAAAGGCACCTTTAGCATCTGCAGTTCAAAGCGCAGCCATGTCATAGCCATTGTTGGTGAAACGGCAGCAATCAATGTGAAAATGACAGCCACTGTTGGCAGCTTGCATGCAAAAGCACATTAATGTGGTGGCATTGTTTATTTTGGTTATCTGGCCCAGGCAAGTAATGCGGATAAGAAAACAATTACCAAACATCATTAGCTTAGTGAGGCCCAGAAAACTCATTTGGGTAGCTATTAATAGCAGTAGTCGAGGGCACGCTTGAAAGGCGCCGTTTGCAGTCTGCACATCAAATCACAGTCAAGCTGTTGCCACTGTTGGGGAAACGGCGGTAATAACGCAAAAATGACAGCCACTGTTGGCAGCTTGCGTGCAAAAGCACATTCATGTGGTGGCATTGTTTATTTTGGTTATCTGGCCCAGGCAAGTAATGCGAATAAGAGAACAATGATGAAATATCATTAGCTTAGTGAGGCCCAGAAAACTCATTTGGGTAGCTATTAATAGCAGTAGTCGAGGGCACGCTTCAAAGGCACCGTTTGCAGTCTGCACATCAAATCACAGTCATGCCGCAGCTATTGTTGTATTTGCTTATCTGACCGGGGAAGCAACACGAATGTAAGCACAATTTTTCACCCTGAATAGCTCTGCTAGCACTGTTTGTATTAAAAAATGCTGAGTAAACTTGGATGTGTTTTATTGAGGCAATTATTTAATTCACAAGCCATCGGCATAGCGATCGACGGCCAGGTTCAGGCAATGACATTGGTGAAGTAACAAATGGTGAAAGTTGCAAAAACTCTCAGTGCACTGATTTGCTGGGCTCCATTCACTGAAAAATGTCTTTGTAACGATGAAGGCATCAGACAGGAAATGACACCCCACTGCACAATGTTATTCATGCTTCCTCGACGAGACTAAATTCCAGAATTTAGCAGACGCGGAGGGGTCTAGCTTCACGTGCAGGCCGTGCGAGGGTGTCCGGGAAGCCGTCCTAAAGTGGAAGGGAATTGGGCGGCTAAGTTCGAAGAGCTTAAGGCTGACCTGAGGGAGGAGCAGGAATAGCGGATAGGACTGCAGGCGAAAGTTGACGATTTCGTCAAGGTGGAGGCAGCCCAGGCTGCGCAGTTAGTCAGGACCGTGGCCGAGCTTGAGGAAGAGAAAGAAAGGAGCGCCGAACGGGAAAGGCGGCTCGATGCGCTTGTGACGCGGGCAGCGGAGAATGTCGGGTCAGTACATCAAAGCGGTGGCAAAAACTCGGAAATTAGTCTAGACCCTACAGGCGAAATGGGAGGCAGGGAGCCAAAGCAAGCGGTCGTTGGCTCGCCGCCGGTGAATCGGCGTAGTCATAGTGAAGTAGCGCAACACGCCCCGAGTGAGGCGACGCTGCAGCCACAGGGGCGCCAATGAGCGCGAAGAGAGGAGGGGAACAAGCTAATCCCAAGGAATGAGCTCATAGCCAATGATAAGAGGCAGCATAATCTGAAAGTTAGGAGGGAGGGAGGGAATGCCCTAGTACTTATCGGTGGGGATTCAATTATGAGGAGGTGCAAAAGAGCTATAATGGAGCGTGCAAAGGGTGATAAGCGGGTAGCAGTCGGGACGTTCCCAGGCAGGACAATGGACGCAGTACTGAGAGACACAAAAAGCGAGCTTTCTGAGAATGTTGCAGATCGCAATTTGGTAGTGGTAGCGGCGGGGCTAAATGCTGTCTTGAATGGTGAAACCGCAAAAGTGGTGGAAAGATTAGCGGAGAGAGTTGACGATTTAAGGGCGATAGCACAGCAATTAAGTCCAGATCGTGGTATGCACAGTGCCGGACCCAGATGGAAAAAATTTCCAGTTCCAGCTGTATTATTGAACCGGAAATCCTTCCCAGCTGGAAAATGTTCCAGTTGGAAACGACTCTTTCCAGCCGGGATTGAAACTTCTGATCCAGCTGGAACTTGCTCCTCTTCCAGCTGGAAATTGCTCCTCTTCCAGCAGGAAATCGCTCCTCTTTCCAGCTGGAAAGTGCTCCTATTCCAGCTGGAAAGTGTCCCTGTTCCAGCTAGAGAATTCTCTCAATCTAGCTTGAAAGGGTTCCTGTGATAACTGGAATCGAAGCCGTTTCCAGCTGAAAATGAAGCAATTTCCACTTGGAGTCTCAGCTACCGAGCTGGAAATGTCCTTCTGGTAGACAGAATTAAATCAAGCCGAGTTCTGCACTGGAAAAAAAGTTTAACAGGATCGATTACGTTTCACACTACCATACAGTGCTTTTCTTCCAAGGAGAAGGGCATATAGCTGGTTGTTTTGAGCAACCACTCAGCCATATGCATAGAGGACAAAACTCCAGCAGTCAAAAACACAATGTACATATATTTAAAAATATTTACAGTGGTACTCTAGTACTTGACAGCACTTTCTCAGTGTGGAAGGCGAAGTTTTCTTTTACATCTTGAATTTTTTCACTGAGGGTCCTTGACAGAGCACGCTCCGCAGCGCCGATGTCCTGGTTGTGTATCTGACCCCAGTGCCGCAGACAAGCTATAACGAAAATAATGTATCTCAAGAGATGATCACAGTGATCAGCTGGAAAAATGCATACTCTTTAACAAACCTTAAGCAATAAGTACCTACCATAAACAACCTCCACCTTTGCAGGCGTCAGCTGCTTGGATGGCTGCTCGCTGCTGCCACTTTTTGTTGGTGCGAGTCTGCCGCTGACACTTCTTTTTGCCAATAGTTCATTGCCCCAGATCACTTGGGCCGTGTCTCTCACAAGGATGCTTGGCTTTTTATTTCTGAACAGTTTTTCCGCTTGCTCAGGCATGACATAAATTCCACCAGACAAGTGGAACTGGAAGAAAGCGAAAAAAAGGTGTTTATTGCTATATACAGCGTCAACTAGTATTACAGCACTAGAGGCAACTGCTGCTTATAACACATCCATGTGAAGAGCTTGAAGAACAAGTTTTATTTGAATTTGGGTGCTAACGATAAATTTGTGGTATAGGTGAGCAACAACCATACTCACACGTCCATCAGATGTGGCCTCAAAGTTGCCGTCCTGGCATCCTTTCGTATTGTCTAAGGCGTCTGGCACAGACAAATCTGGTGCTAAAGCAGCAAATGTGAGACAGACAATAAGTATAATTAAAATAGGTTCACATCAAAATTTCGTTCAATTAACAATGTTGCAAGTACATTCACCGTCTTCGATAAAAGCAGCCACTCGTTGAGGCTGCTCTGTAGTAGGTGCCACTAGTGGTGCTTCCAGATTTTGTCGTCTCTCACCTGTACAATAAAAAGTTTGAGATACATATGCATTTGGTCACCATAAATGTGCAATGAGTGATATTGCTGGTACACTTAGTACTCTTACGGCCAGTGGCCATTTGAGACTAGCTGTTGGACCAGCGGCAATACAACTGCTGTTGCAGTCTGTGCTGGCTCACACCTGTGTAATGAAAACTTTGAGTTGTACGTGCAACCATACACTTGAGTTACTTTGACCTGCGCTGATGTGCCTGTTTGGAAAAAAACTATGTATTCTTGGTCTTTAGCTTAACTGCTGTTATCCCATACAAATGTCCATGCTGTAATTCCCCATGCAAAGCTTTCTCTTCTCTCTTATCAGAATACTTAACAAAAATAGTTGGCTACACAAACACAATGCATACTGTAGAGAATGCTTGTTAAATACACCTGCAAACTTGCCACAAGACTGCAAATAAGTTGTTTTATTAAATGTTGCAGGAATATAGCTTCAGAAGTGACACTTTGATGAGCACTTGATAATACAGGATATTAGGTACCTTACAGCTGATAGTGCTGCATTTATGACTGCTTACCTTCACATCTCTCGCTTCTCTGCATGTCAAGTATTTGGGCAACTAGGAAAACATGAAAAGTGGTCATTGTTAGACAGCATATAATACACTCAATTACAATAAAAATGAAGTAATGCTTACAGTTGTTCAGCTGTGTTCTAATGTTATTTTCCAAAAACTCTATGTGTTTTTTCAATGATGCATTGTGCTCCCGCTCAATGCGGCACTGCATTTTCCAGTATTTTGCATCTTTTCGTGCAGTTATTAGCTCTTTTGAAGAAACCAGCGATTCATCGTCTGTTGAATCGCTGGTTTCATCATACAGCTTCCTTTTGACCTGTGCAAAAAAAAAAAAATTATGAGGTGCATACACTTTTTCCATTGAACACTCCCACAACAAAATTGGGGTATGCACCAAGATTGTGGTAGTAGCAGCATTTCTGGGGCTCCCTATATTGTATCTCGGTTAGCGCCAAATTTTCTCAAACTGCAGCAACTTTACACCCATGTTTGATCAAAGTGACTAATAAGAAAGATATTTGGCAGAGACGTGGGTGCTAAGCTGGGTAGCAGGGGGACCTTCCACGTAGTTTATTGTGATGCCTTTATCATCCACAAAAAGCATTAGCAACACCATTGTTTTTTTTCTGTAGGCCATGGTTTTGTGTCTTCACTCTCAAGCTGATCCTAAAATGCACATCAAGTTTCACACATCACATTCAGCATGCCAAGACGTTTTTGCTATTTGTTGGTGTATTGTTCAACAAAATTGCACTTAAGTGTGCACACTTTAGTGCTAAAATATCCTATTTTAGAAGAACAACTCAAACAGCATGTGCTATGTAAAATAAAGAAAGTGTGACTGTGGTGGCACCCCAGAACTCAAAGATGATGTGGTGCAGTGTACAGCATCAGACTACTGCTTATCATAAATTCTTTTGATCTCTGGTACTGACATATAGCTTTAAGAATCCCATGGATTGCCAAATGATTTATCGGTGATGCGGGAGATAAATTTCAAATCTTCTATCAAAGCAAGAGTACTGAAACAAGTCTTATTATTTGGTCATGCCATGTGGGTTTGTCTCAAGGGGCACAAATTAATGCTAGCCAAAGCGGAAGGTAACAGAGAACAAGGTTGCCCATACATGAGATCGTTACATGACATTCTTCAAGCCACAGGGAAACAGTGGTAAGCTTAAAGAAGCCAATAAAAATAGTTCTTAATGGTAAAAGTTTGTGCAATGTGCAAATCATTTTCTAGAATAAGAAAGCAGAAAAAGTGTCTTTTTTCTCATCTGTACTTCTTTGTTTCCGTAAAACCATTTTCATGCTGCATAAGATATGACTATGTGCTGCTACCAAGTTGCCCAACGAATTACCCTTATTGGCATTTACAAATTCATGATATCGCAAGTTGACAGCGACTCAATGGTACCTTACAATTATGGTCACATACCAGATACCCATTACAAATGTGAAGACACAAGACTGTGGGCACTTAAATAATTAAGTGGGCAAGAACCTCCAGATACTAGTCATTCCATTTGTTTCCCAAATTTTGCTACATCAGAGAGAAATAGGCTGCCAAAAGGGTATGCAACGTTGTGCCACATACTGACTACCGTACTGGTTTATATGCCAGCTTTTATGCATTAGTAATTGCTCCTCAAAGTGTACCTAAAGTCACCCACCTGTATTTTATACCTTTTTGCATAAGTCAACACTTAACGAAGTCACTTTCTGCTGATGCCTTAACCTACATTTGCAGCATGTATGCAAAAGCATAAATTTGTGCATCTCAGTCAATATGGGTTTTTAACAATGCAGTGCAAACACAACATAAGCAAAATAAGGTGTGAATCAATTTCCTGGCTCATTGTTTTCAGTTTAAAAAAAGACTGCATGCATGACCACTTCTTCCAGCATATCGTGACAAGGTGTTCGCAAGTTAGCATGCCATCAATGCAGTAATACCTCGCAGCACAAGAAAGGCACGTCAGAAGTTAACATTGCACAGCTGTGTTGGTCTTTCAGACACTGCAAGATACTTGTTTCTTTTCTACATACTTGTGACCCTCGTGACTGTTTGGTGGAGGTGCGAGGTGTGGGCAATGGTGCAGCAGCCTCCTTAGCAACATCAACATTCTTTAGGGCATGTGCCATGTGCTGTCGGAGAACAGCCTCGTACTGCTGCTTTCTTGATGCAGCCTGATTTGCCTGCTTGGCCTTGTCCTGCTATAATGGATGACAATACTGGAAATTAGTGACACTGTTGAAAACTTAGTAGTCTGGTGTTTGCTGTGTATAGACAAAGCAAAATATGCATGTACCTGTCTTATGTTCTTCTTTTTAGCATTAACATCCCCTTCAGAGAGGGGCAAGTCCTCCACATCTGACAGCCTGATCGGTGGAATGGGCACTCTCTTGTTTTTTGTTTCTCTTGCCATCTCTTCCCTTGTGGCTGCAAAGAGTATAAAACAACAGACATGTTTCATTGACTGCATTATATTTGGAAACCTATATATCAAGAAACGCTAGTAACCCTCAATATATTTAGCATAGATACATTTCCGCGGACACATGGCTTTATTGTCAAAAGCGTAATTATCCGAGTCCCGATCAAGCGAGGGCATATTGAGTGGGCAACAGCCATTTCACCGCCGTCAGACTGTGCCGGTATCGTGCAAAGAAGGATCATATTCAAGCGGTAGTAAGTAGCAAGTATAAGCGCACCGTTATTTAACATGCTAGGCAGTTGGTCCATGCCACTGCAAGGTCAGTGGCACAGGCTTGCCGTTCCGCGATGTGCCTTTGGCATGCTCGCTTTTTTTCCCAGGCTTTAGCGGCGCGCGCTCGCCCACCCACCGCTGTCACCAACTTGTAATTTCTGACAGCTTCTTCGAAGCCATAATGTTAATGATGAAATAATGCCAATTAATGAGGTCAAAGCGCCGCAAAACGTCCCCTCGCACTGCCTGCCAGTTGCCAGCTGAATTCGAAACATTGCATTTCAAAGCGTAAAGTGTAGGGGAGTGGATGTCGTCGAATGTTCCAGACTAATCGTTCGGACCCGCGTGCCTTCCACAAAGTTCTACACCATTCGCGTCCACTCCCCTACACTTTACACTTTGAAATGCAATGTTTCGAGCAGCATATTAATTTGCCGAGCCCTTAAGAGGAAGCTTTAGCTCGGGTGCTCCTATCTAAATACATGTAAAAGGAGAATTCGTTTTTCTCGGCAACCACAGCACCAAATTTGACGGGGTTTGTTGCATTTAAAAGAAAAACTTAAAATCTAGTGACTGTTGGTTTCGAATTTTCGATTTAGGTCGTCAATTTTTTATTAAAAATTGGCAAAAATCGAAAATTTTCAGTAAGCGAAACTATCAAGTTTACAACTCTGTAACTCAGCAAGAATAGGTGATATCGCAATTCTGTGAATTGTACTTAATAGCACATCTAAAGCGGACAAATTTGACATCTTATGCATGAATCTCAAAAAATTTATTAATATGTAATTACAACTTTTGCAGAACCCTCGTAAACAACGTAACAAACTCACGTAAGATGTAAAATGACATACGAAATTTGTCCGCTTTGAATGATCTAATGGGTGCCGTTTACAGAACCGCGATATCTCTTTTTGATGCAGAGCTATTAGTTTGTAAACTTCGTGCTTCTATATTTTTCATACTTCTGAAATTTTGTAAATCTCTTTAACAAAATGCAAGCCCTAAATCAAAATTCCGCTTCCAACAGTCACTAGAATTTAACTTTCTCTCTCAAAAGCAACTAATTTCGTTAAAATCGGTCCAGGGGTTATCTCAGAAAAACGTTTTTGCGTTTTTACATGTATTTGAATAGGCCGCGTCGGAGTTGGGCCCGAGCTAAAGCTTCCTCTTAAATACGTATCTTTAAAACAATATACAAGTATTATAAGTGCGTGCTCAAATTGTTACAAGTTTATGCGCAGCCAGTATCCTTATTCTATTGCACTCAACCGACAGGCAGTAATTTCCAGAAAAGTCGGTGCAGCTAACTTTTAGCTCCGGTGCTCCTATCTAAATACATGTAAAAGGAGAATTCGTTTATCTCGACAACCATTGCATCAAAATCGAGGTTTGTTGCACTTAAAAGCAAAACTTAATATCTAGTGAATGTTGGTTTGTAATTTTTTTACTGCGGTTGTCAACTGTTTATTTAAAATTGTCGAAAATTGAAAAGTTGATAAAACGAAACTATGAAGTTTAGAACTCTAACTCGGCAGTGAAAAACGATATCACAATTCTGTGAACTGCACTTTTTTTTTTAACCAGCAGGGCACTCTAACAAAGTATTTACCTGCGAGCTTGAGAATCTGTACGACGTATACGCCACTGTTCTCCTCGTTGTCTTCGTCCCGCCAGTATGCGTCGTAAGGCATCGTATTGTCAAAATCCAATTCATTTTCGGGATGGAAGTTCTTGACATCGGTTACCGGTATAACATATCGTTTGTCTGTCTTGTCTTCAACAAATCGCACAAGAGCAAACATCGCGCTTACTGATACGATGCACTCGTGCGAAACGATCCACAACACAAACGCGGCACCCACCACGAAGCCAAATGACACTCGCACCGCTCGCACCACGCGCTCAGATGCGCGGACTGCGGAGGAACACTATTGGCCTTCTCACGCTCTGGAGCTCTGCGGAGGGTTTGGAACGCCAACATGTAGATCGCGCATGTGCGTAAATTAAATGGTAGTACATTTTTAATAAAGGGTTTTTGTTCATACTTCTTAACATGTATTATTGTATATTATTCATTTATAAACAATATGTCACTCTTTACCAAAAGAGTTTGTAAATTGCACGATTGCGGAGCATTTGCGGTGCGGGGTATAGCACAAAAGGTTGTGGTAGATTTTAGTCCATGCGCATGTGGTCCGCGCTCTCGACGCTCTGTTTGTCCGTGGATCAAGAGCTCTATCTCGTTCGCGATTACATAGCTGTACTTGTCTTGGATACCAAATGGCACCGCGAAAAAGGCGTAAAGTCTATCTCGACCCTGGATCAAGCAGCAGCATGCCGAAGTCAACAAAGTGGCTCCTTCACCATCCACTTGGCGCCGCTCCGCGAACACCAAAAGGTCACAAGTCGCCTATGACATCAACGAGATCGCCAACATCGCCAGCAAACTCTCTCGAGGACCAAATCTGTGATGAGTCTACATACACAGACTTAACCCGAGAGAAGGACAGTGATGAAGACTGCAGTGACTTTAGTGATGGTGAACACCCAACTTCCGATGCATCTTTCTCCCAACCGGTGTCCGCGGACGAAGACTGTTTGCCGGGCGAACATAGTGCGTGTCCAAGCGGTGATCCGAAAGATATAGATGCTGATGAACTCTGTGAACCATTCATTGAAGGTGGAACAGTCACCCGAGGAGATGCCTATATGCTGCTGTTGGACTTGGCAATTAAATTTGGCCTATCCTGGGCTGCAATTGAAGAGATTCAGAAGCTTTTCAACAACCTCTTGGAGAAGAAATGTTTTCCGGAAAGCAAATACCTCATTAAGAATTTTTGTGGAATTGACATGAAGGATGTGATTTTCAATTTTTACTGCGCAGATTGCAAGCATCTGCTTGCTAAAACAACGGGATGCCTAGAGCAGCGTCAAAAACTTGAAGTCAAATGTACAGTCTGCAACACAAAATATGTAGGCCGTGATCTTGTGCGCACAGGCAGCTTTTTTGTAACTTTGCCAATTGAGAAGCAGCTGATGGCAATTCTTTCTAGCAAGACAGCCAACACTGCGCTAGCAGCAAACCTCAGCCGGCCACAGAGCAGTAATGGCTTAATGACTGACATCTTGGATGGCCATCAATACCGCACTGCACGTGAAAAGGTTGGGATGGCTACTCATGATTTAACATTGACTGTGAACAGTGATGGCAGTCCTGTGTTTAAGTCGTCAAAGTACAGCATATGGCCTGTGCAAATAATTTTAAATGAATTACCACCCCGGCTGCGTTGGAGCAATGTAATGGCACCACTCCTGTGGTATGGGCATCAGCATCCAAATATGCCAATGCTGCTGCAGGCATTTGTGCATCAACTGGAGCAGCTAAATGCAACTGGTATCACGTGGACACTTGCTGGCACACAAGTACGCTCCAAGGTAAATGATCTCGAACAGAAAATATTAACACATTTACGACACAACTCTTGAGTATATATTCACATGATATTCCATTATCCTGCAGGTTTTCTGCATATGTTGCTGTGCAGATGCACCTGCCAGAGCTGCAATGCAACAAATGGTCCAGTTCAACGGTTACTTTGGTTGTAGCTGGTGCTACCATCCAGGAACCAATGTACAAGGCAAGTCCTATGCCACTCTTGGCTCTTTTGCTGTGGTCAGAAGCTGGACCAGTTAAAATACATGCTACCACTGCAAAAAAATGTGCCAGTCTATGTGGCTGAGTATTCGGCACATTTTATCTCTAGTATGGATCAGTGTAAAGGGAAGTATGATTCAGTTACCGTAAATTAAACTTGCTGTGTGTATACTTTTGCTTTTTTTAACAGGTACTATCAAATACTGCTTGGATCAGCTCTACCCTGATCGCACTGACGAAGAAACTTTGGTGGACATGAAGGCGGCTTGTCGTACTGGCACTACTGTACATGGAGTCAAGGGCCCATCTCCACTTATTAACTTATCAGGTTTTAGCCCTGCTTGGTCATGGTGCCCAGATTACATGCATTGTGTTCTACTTGGTGTCGCAAGACAGTTGACAGAATTGTGGCTCTCTGATACAGGAGCAGATTATTACTGTGGCATGCCCTCTACTGTGAGGGTTATAAATGAACGGCTTGGTGAAATAAGAATGCCTGTATGTGTTAGCCGTCAGCCACGACCGCTGCAGGTTAGAAAATATTGGAAGGCCTCAGAATGGCAGTACTGGTTGCTTTATTACAGTGTACCTTGTCTCACTGGTGTGCTTGAGGACAAGTATGTGACTCACTGGAGCCTTCTTGCATCAGGTGTATTCATCCTGCTAAAGGATTCTATTTCACGTGCAGATGTAGACCTCAGCACACAACTACTTACAGAGTTTGTCGTTGGTGTTGAATTTTTGTACGGCCGGAGCAACATGACGTACAATGTGCACCAGCTTTTACATTTGCCAAAGTCGGTTGTTTTGTTTGGACCTCTGTGGGCACATTCTTGTTTCTCATTTGAAACAAATATGGGCAGGCTCTTGAAGCTAATAACATCTGCCAATGGAGTGGCCTTGCAGATTGCTAGCAGGCTTCTCTTGCGCAGCAGTCTGCTAGCCCTGAAAGCACGTGCAAGCAACTATGCACTTTCGCTGATCAAAGAAAGTGCTGCAAAAGAATGCTTGGAAAACATTACTTCTCTAGGCAAACCTGAGACAGTTCATGATGATTTTTCTGCCCATACAGAACTACAGGGAAAGCAAATAGTTGAATTTCGTAGGATGAAGGTTGGGTGCACTGTAATTGCATCAGAGCGGTACAGCAAACATGTCAGAACAAATAGCACTGCTATTGTTTTTCCAGGTGGCACATATGCCAGGGTAAAAAGAATATTCTGCTCCAGAGAACCATCTGGAGAACACTTCTTTATTATTTCTGAAGTATACACTGTTGACTCTGTCCTGCCAAGTGAGCACATTAAGAACGCAAAAAAACGAGGTGATGAATGTCTGCTCAAAATTGGTGCGCAGATACGACCATGCATATATTTTTGTTTTAATAACCACGAGTACTTTTGCGATTTAGTTAACTCTTATGAATGGTTTTGATGACCTAATAGCTCACAATAAAAAAATTCTGGCACCAAAGTTTTTAATGTGAAGCATTAGGATTGGCCCCTGGTTTATTCTTGTCCAGCCAGATAGCGTCAAAAATAAAGTGTACAGTGGTAGACTTCGAACACTGGTCCATCAGTGCTCCAGTAGGTATAAGGCTCTCTTCATCTTTAGAAAGATGTTGCCATATGCAGAATATTGGTCAGGACAGGGTAACAAATTAAGAAATTCAATTTGATGATCTGCTAGTTAGGCTATAGTAGCATGTGCTGCCAGCAGAGTAAATAACCTCATGAGTTTATTTTTCGCAATCACTAGCTCTTTGAGATGCTATATGATGTTCAACTAACTTCAGTACCAACCAAGTAGGTTCAAGGTGCAACACCCAGCAGCTGCTGTCAAGTGAAACTAGGAAGGTTTATGAAAACCTTAGCTAGGAAGCTGTCATGAATCAAATAAAAATTAGTCATCTTCAGTAATGCCTTGGGCTTGCAAGTACTCTTGCTTTCTTTGTGTTTTGTTTTGTACTCCTGACGGTGCTTGGCATCTTTTAATTGCAGTCTCCATGATGCATCAACGAAACCACTTGTAAGCAGGTGTTTGAGAGATGAAAAGTTTTCCTTCCTCTGTTTGCCGCATGCATGTGAAGCACTTCCTTATTGTGTTAGTGTATTGTACTTGAGATAGTAATATATCTCTTACTACACGTAGCAGGACATTTTGCATCCAAGTCGTGCTGCATAAGACCAGCTGCTTACAGGGTATCCGTTGGTCTGCTTCTGACAGCCACTTAGCAAGTCAGATGCTTTGCTTTAGCATAGATTCCCACAGCACTTGCGAGACTTACTTAACTGCCTTTTCTGTATGTTGTGGTTGTTTGATGTTGCAAGAACTTCAATGTTACTCTTCTATTATGAAAATATTGAATATCATGCAGGCTTTGTACCAGCAGGTATGTGAAAATTACTTAAGGTGGCTATATGTATACCAGTGTTATACCTTGGTCTTTTGGCTTGATTACAAAGAACAGATGCATTCATTGGTACTACATTGTGATTCAATACGCCACAACTATGTGTAATAATTTAGGATTGTTTTCATATAAAAGTAATGCTATGCTATCCAAGCATTCTCCGGTATTGTCAGCAGTTTAAGCAATTTTTATACATTGATGTGTTCGACTCTGAGTCATGTAGTCTTAAAGTGTACGAACTATGCACTTAATACTCTTGCATGTCTCATAAGCTCATGATTCAAGACATTTAGCCACATGTTCAATTCATGTGTGCATGCAGCCTGGTATTACGTGACACATCTTTTTTCCTGCAGTAACCTTACTTTGAAGCATAACAAATACAACTACACAATTAAGTAAACAAGACTAAATGAGTGCAACATGCAGGACGAGCACTCATCCTGTCTGGTTTACCTTTGATGTGTAGTTGTCTTTTTCTTACGATTCGAAGTACCTTCAGGGAACCTTACAACTCACTTAAGTTTTTGTTCTGCTAAATCTTCAATTTACAAACTGCTGACATTATAAAGCTGGATTTTAGTCAATGTGTGATTAAACGTACCTAATTTTGCAAGCACTTCCAGGTTGCCTTCAGCACATTACATGACCACGAGATACTTGCGGAAACTAAGCAGCTAATCTGCTTCTAGTCCTTTTGTAGCAGACAGTGCACATATTTGTTTGAAGCTGTATTTACCTGTTTCTTTATATATATATAAACGAATAACGATTGTCTGCACTGTGTCTGCTCAATCGAGAAGGTTGCATGTTTAAAAGTTATTGACTTTTCAGAACCTATGTAAAACATAGTAATGTTCACTGCTATGATACTTGCACTGTCATCAATACTATGCAGCAAAGGGACAGCAGTTTTTCTTATAGTTTGTGGCTTCGTAGATTGCTGCACAAAGAAAACTTTGCAAGGGCATGGCATTGTGTTGTTGTGTTCACTTGTGCTCCTGTGTATACACATTCTCGAGCTACTGTGCAGGTTCTAACCTACAAGTAATCAGCGAATCATTCATGCAGCTGGAAGTAAAGTGATCCCCTAATGTAAATGCTGAAACTGAAAAATGTTGAATATGGTGTAACCAGTGAAACTAGGACAAAGCAAATGCACTAGCTATCATTTTTATTATTGGATCATGCATACCTTGGAAATGAACATTGTACAATATACCGAATGGTTGAAAATAAGCATGTTGGCAAATCTTCAAACTTATAAGATGGAGTGCTGATAGAGGAGTTCAGAAAAAGAACAACACATGGTTCCATCCGTATGTTGTCCTTTTTTGTCCTGCCATTTACTGATCCCCCTAATAAGTTGCAAAATATGTGTCGCAGCCATTCTGTATGCTTTGAACAGACATACTTCAAGCTGTTCGCTAGTTCCATTTATAAGGTGTCATTTCCCACACATATTTTTGCCTGTCAATTGCAATAAAAAAATTGTTCATACGACCGATTTTATTATTTTCTTTCAAGAGATTATATTTTAGGTAGTGTTGCACACTAAAAGCATATATCCACATATGTGCTGAAGGGACATATATTTCTGAAGCACATCATATAGAATGGAGTCAGTCCTGTATCAAATACTATTGTCTTGAAAATGAATTACAATCTAATTTTGTACCTTAATCATTTCTGTTGCCTATAAGCAAACAGAAAAGCAGGACAGTAAATTATGAGCCTGGAACCAAAAACTTGGTCTAAAATGTTTCACTCTCACAACTCTCGAATTTCCTGTACAAGGCACAACAAGCCCATCAGAACAAAATAATTGTGTATTAGAAAGAAAAAGAAAACTTTCAGGATTTCAGAAAAAGTGCTAAGCCTTGCCTAGCTTTCAAGTTAGTTAACGTGTACTAGGGAATGCAAACATACTCACTTTTTCACAATTCACTGCAAACTAAAACCAGGCAGTTGTTTTACTTTTTAATGAAACCAACATCATCTGAGCTTTTGATGCTGCATGCCTTCATCTAAATATTGTGCAGCTCTTTGCCATAGTCATTTTAAAAGTAAGAATTCTATTCAGTACATGACTTTCAAGAGCTTCATTTACCCTTTTGCTCAATAGTACAGTCATACTCCTGAAAATTATTTTCCATCCACATTCTGTGATTGAGCATTTCCAGCTGGCAGCTGAACTATCGTCCAGCTGGAAACATTCCTAGCTGTTTCCAGCTTCAGCTGGCAGCCCATCCAGTCTAGCGATCATTTTCCAGCTGGACCATGTCTGGCTGGAAACTGGCCCAGCTGGATAATGTGATTACCAGCCGCATTTCCAGCTGAAAAACTTTCATTCCAGCTGTTATTGAAAAAGCCAGCTGGAAATGAAGCTGGAAAACCCTTTTCCAGCTGGAAATTGACCTCCCATTTTCGTCTGGGGAGGTGCAAGGACGGAACGGAGAAATTGCCAAGGACGTTGTTGTTGTGAGAAAGCTAAGCCAGGAGGAAAGATTTGAAGTGACAGACATAAACAGAGAAGTGCATAGAGCAGGCTTTGGCGCAGGCTTTACACGAGATGGCATCCACTTTAATGGAAGGCTAGGAGCCGAGATCGGCTGGTGCCTGGCAGGTTGGGTCGTAGCTTTTTTAGGGGGTCCACTGCGCCTCAGGGCGTAGGGGTAGATAGAAACAGTACAGAAAGTGCAACAATAGAGGCCGACGCCAATAAAATGGCCACTAGGAGGTCCAGGAAGAAAACTATACAAAAAAAAATTTAACACCATGTTCAGGTACATAAACATGCAAGGCGACAAAAAGAGAGCGAAGTGGTTAGAAATAGAACAGCAGTAAAAGGACGAAGAAGTAGGTGTATACGTGCTATGCGAAATGCATCTCAGGGATCTAGAAGACCCACCGTTTATTGAAGGCTACGTCTGGGAAGGGAGCAATAGAACAACAACGGAGTAGAAGGGAGGAGGAGTAGGTGTGCTGATACATCAAGGAACAAATTGACAAAGAATAGTTAACTTGCGAAGAACATGTCCGGATATCAGGTACAATTGCCGGTAAAGAGACGGGGCTAGGAGTAGTTTATTTAGGGACAGGGGCCAAATGCAGCAAGAGAACAAGGATCTAGTGAAGTGTCTCGATGACGATATAAAGCAGTTTGGAGAAGGTGCCGATATTTGTCTGCTGGGTGTCATGAATGGCCACATCGAGGATCTGTATAGATACACAGATTGTAATGGGAGGTTGATGCTAGACTTCTGTGAGCGACACAACCTAGTTATAGTTAACAGAGAAACTAAGTGTGAGGGACAAATCACGTGGGAGTCCCGTAACAAACAAACGACCATTGACTACTGCTTAATGTCGCAGTGGTTGTATAGCAAGCTCGCAATAATAGAAATAGACGAATAGGGGAAGTACAGCCTCGGAAGTGATCATAAGCGTATTAGTCTACAGTTGGGAGCCCTGCTCAAAAGAGAAGTGCAGGGAAGTCAAAGAGAGTACGCAAAATTAAATCACGAACAAATAGCGCAAATAGCGGCCGGCATAGAGGAAGCAATAGAGAAACATCCCATGGAAAGGTGGGATTATAATCAGTTAGAACTACTCATTAGTACAAAAACAAAAGAAGTAAAAGGAGTAAACCACCGCAGAGCGAAGAGGAAGCCACGAAGTTGGTGGAATAAAGAAATTAGGGAGGTCATCGAACAACGACGGTTGGCATCTCGGGAACACACAGAAGCAAAGAGGGCGCAGTTATCTGAAAAGGACATAGGCCAAAAATGGGACTCTTATCAACAAAAGAAACAGCAAGTGCAGGTCCTCGTCAAGGCTAAAATAAAGCAGTCGTCTGATCGCTGGCTGGCTGAAGTTCGCGATGCAACTAATAAAGGGGGGTCAAGAAAATTCTGGAACCATATAAGTTGGCTGGGTAAAGCGAATTACAGAAAGCAGGAACAGATTCACGACGCCGAAGAAAATTGTATAGAGGGAGATGACGCTGTGAACTACATCGGTTCAGTTATAGCAGAGTCATTTAGGAAAGACAATAGGGTAATCGCCCCAAATGAGGGAGCAACACAGGATATCATAATAGAAAACAGCTTAGAACTGACCAATCTTAACTGGAAAAAGGCGGAAGCAAATGTTCCAAAATGCACGTCCGCGGGGATAGACGAAATTCCAATCAAGTTAGTTAATGAACTTGGCTTAAGAAGCAAGGAAACGCTAATAAAAGCATTGGAGGCAGTCATAACAAATAAGCAAATTCCGCACAGCTGGAAACAGAGTAAAATGAATTTGATTTATAAAGGGAAAGGTGATAAGAAGAACAAAATCCTTCCGACCAATTACAATAACATCAGTTATATATAGACTGGCGATGCAGGCGGTGAAATTAAAGATGCAGTCATGGGCAGAAAGTAATAGAATACTCGGATAACTTCAGAACGGGTTCAGAAGTGGTAGGCGCTTAGATGATAGCCTGTTCGTGCTTACCCAGTGCATAGAAATAGCTAAGGCGGAAAATAGACGTCTGTATTTAGCCTTCCTGGACATAAGCGGTGCATACGACAACGTGAACAGGGAGCTCCTGTGGAACATATTAAAAGATGAAGGTATCGGTCATGAGGTAATTGATTTCCTACAGGGAATATATCGAGAAAATAATGTTGAAATAACATGGGAAGGAATTAAGAGTACGACAACTGTCGAGGTTCACAAAGGATTAAGGCAAGGTTGTCCTCTATCACCGCTGCTGTTCATGCTTTATATGATAAGCACGGAAAGAAGGTTACAACGAAGCAATCTAGGGTATAATCTGTCATACAGATTAGGTGGAAAGGTTGTTGAGCAACGACTACCGGGTTTAATGTATGCGGGCGATATTGTACTGTTAGCAGAGAGCCAGGAAGATTTGCGAACTCTGGTTAATTGCTGTGGAGACGAAGGAGACAGTTTGGGTTTCAGTTTTTGTGCAGCTAAGTCCGGTGGGATGTTTTTAAACGATACAACTGATCAGGAGCTTACAATACAAGGCCATAAATACCCTGAGTGGCCGAATACAAATATCTCGGGGTATGGGTAAACAAAGGGCAGATGTACACGGAAAAGCGCGAACAGTCTCTCATAGCAAAAGGGCGAAGAGAAGCCGGGATAATTAAACATAGGGCATTGTGGAGGTGCAACAGGTATGAGCTACTGAGAGGTATTTGGAAAGGAGTAATGGTGCCGGGGCTTACTTTCGGGAATACAGTCCTGTGTTTAAGGGCTGCAGAGGTTCAGTCGAGACTAGAAGTAAATCGGAGAGCTGTGGGAAGGTTAGCACTAGGTGCCCACGGGAAAACCACAAATGAAGCAGTACAGGGGGATATGGGATGGGCATCGTTCAAAGCACGGGAAGCTCAGAGTAAAGTCCCATACGAAAAACATCTGAGGAAATTGGACGATAACAGGTGGGCAACTAAGGTATTTAAATACCTATATGCACAAAGAGCGTTGACTCACAATGGCGGAAAAGAACTAGGAAGCTAACCAGTAAGTATGCCAGACACGAGGACGAAGACAGAGCATTAAACGACAGGTTAAAAACGTGGAAGGTAAAAATTGGATAAATTCAATGGAAAAGAAGCATAGTGTTGAACTATATCGAGACTGGAAACAGCAGATCAGGAAGGAAGCGTTTTATGATAACTCAAGAGGCAGTGCCCTTCTCTTTGAAGCTAGGTCAGGATGTCATAGAACGCGGAGCTATAGAAAGAAATTTGACGAAGAAGAAGACACATGTACTGCGTGTGGTAAATCTGTAGAAACAATAGAAACACCTCATAGTAAGATGTGATGGCATCAATCCCGATGTCGATGCGGCCACAGTCACGTTTCCTGAGGCCTTAGGGTTCAGAGGTAATAATAGTCATGTAAATAAATATGCGGTGGAAATGAGCAAAAGGCGATTGGAGGATTGGTGGCTCAAAAGCAGAGAAGTGGCATAAGGTTAAAAAAAGTAGGAAGACGTATTTAAAGAAAATCGAGAATTTTAATAACACACAAAACAGGTAAATAAAAATAAAAGAAAATAAAAAGCTGAGCATGGTGTCAACTGCCATCACTCCGTTTCAAAGGGGACGTTCCTACCTTCCATCCATTGTTAGGGTTGGCGTCTGACACCACGTGGCGACAGGTCATTCACCCTACCCTCTGAGCCGGAGCCCACGGGCGACCTCATCCCCTTCACCTCATGGTCGTGGCATCGTGGGTGCTACCTCATCCCCTTAACCTCTCATGGTCGTGGCATCATGTGTGCTACCTCATCCCCTTCACCTTCTCTTGGTCGTGGCATCGTGTGCTACCTCATCCCCTTCACCTTCTCTTGGCCGGACCCCACGGCGCCGGAGAGGTCATTCACCCGACCTTCTCCCCGGATTCGTCGAAAAGAGGATCGACTTCTGCCCGTGCTCGGTATTGCTGGAGGAGGGGCCCTCTCTCCGTGCCTGTCACGTGTCATCGACGGAAGCAAGATCCCGCCCACACTTGTAGAGAGCCTATTTAAGGGGCTCCGAAATGTACTTTGAGAGACTTCATACTTCATGCCTTTCTTATTTTCTTTCAACTGTCTTTAAATAAACCGTGCAAGTTTCGCACTAGCAAATCGTCTCGCCCCTCCTTCGTCGCCATGATCTACCGGATGCCTGCAGCCCGCCGACAACGCCACGCTACCCAATAAGTAATGTCGGTCGAGCTACCATAGGCAGGAGTCGCTACTTCTCGGCAGCAGTACGGTACGCTACCCTGGAGTACGCAACACCATCCATCCTTGTGGGGTTTGGATTTTGTGGCGAATGGACGTGCTTTTCGGGGCTCCGTGGCGGCGACGAAATCATAAGTTTTTGTGCATGTGCTTCTGTTTTTGATTTGCTGATTTTTTGCCTTTAAATAGTAATGGGGTAGTTTTTTATTTCTCTTTCTTTTTTTCTCGTATTTCGGGGGGCGCTGGTGTGCTTCGTGCACATTTGGTTTTGCAGGATTGTTAGAGCGTCCTTTCGCGCCACGTGCTTCAACACGTGTAGCCGGTTGGGACGTTGAGTGTTTCTAGTCTTTAAATGGTAGCTTGGAGGTGGCAAGATTAATAGCTATTAGGTGGTTGTAGTGTGCGTGTTTCTGGTTCTTAAAAATATCTATAAATGTAACCGGGTGATTATACAATGGGAAAAGCAGGTTTCGAAGCCTGTAATGATTCGGCGGGGGCTTAGAAAGGGGTGCCTATTGTCACCTCTGATGTTTATGCTGTACCTACAAGGTTTAAGAGGCCAAAATACAGCAAAGCGAATTCGGCTTCAACCTATCATTTTTCAAACAAGGAAAATTGATTGAACAGTCGTTACCACGTCTGATGTACGCGGATGATATTGTATTAATGGCTGACAATGCAGAAGATCTACAGGGATTGATGGACATATGTGGTACAGAAGGAGACCTGCAGATTAGGCTTGAAGTTTAGCAAAGAAAAATCAGCAGTCATGATTTTTAATAACATTTGCGGCGAGCATAAGATAGAGGAGGCCGCGCTGGAGATAGTCGATAAATACAAGTACCTTGGGGTGTGGATAAATAATGGCATTGAGTTTCTGACATAGTACGAAAAATATCGAACGACTAAAGGTAACAGAAGTGCAGCTATAATGAAGAGTAGGGCACTGGGGAACTACAATAGGTACGAGGTAGCACGAGGGATATGGAAGAGGGCAATGGTTCTAGGCCTGACTTTTGCCAATGCAGTTCTACGTATGAGAGCAGAGACCCGGCAACAGTTGGAAACTGGGCAACGTGGTGTGGGTAGGCTCGCTCTGGGAGCACATGGCAAGACACCAAATCTTGGGGTGCAGGGGGATCTGGGATGGTCTTGTTTCGAGGGCAGAGAGGCTAGTAGCAAGGTAGCATTTGAGGAGCGATTGAGAAAAATGAGGGAAATGCGGTGGGCTAGGAAGGTTTTCACTTACTTATACACGAGGAACGTTGACACAAGGTAGAGGAAACGGACTAGAAAATTGACAAGCAAATACTTGGGCAGCAGTGGGGGGACAGGTAAGGAATTATCCGTCAAGAAAAAGGTTAAGGAGACAGAGAGGGGTATGTGGAAAACAGATGCAAACCAAATCAGTATTAGAGACATACAGGACTTTTAAGCAAGAAATAGCCAAAGAAAATATTTACGATAACTCTAAGGGAAGCTCATTGTTGTTTGAAGCCAGAACAGGTGTACTGCGGACTAAAACGTACCGAGCCAGATACCAGGAGATAGATTTGTTGTGCGTTGCGTGTGGAGAGGAGCAGGAAATGGCTGAGCACCTGATACTTGTTTGTAAACAACTTCACACTGCAGTAGAATGTAACGGGGGACTATTCAGAGCTTTGGGTTTTAAAGACAATGAAAGTGACATAGACTTTGAACAGGTAGAAATAACTAAATGGAGGCTATCTGATTGGTGGATAATATCAACGCAAAAGTAAAGGAGTAAATACATAGGTATGCATGCATATAGTACCATTCAAGGCTAGGTGGCGCGCGCCGCCGCCGCCCGATTCAAAGGGTTGAGCCTCAATCATCCATCCATGCTAGTTTGGATCTTGAGGCGAATGGACGTGCTTTTCGGGGCTCCCTGGGGGCGACGAAATAATAAGTTTTTGTGCATGCTTTCAACTTGCTTCTGTTTTTTATTTGCTGATTTTTTTACCTCTAAATAGTAATTGGGTGGTTTCTTTCCTTTTTTGTGTCTCTCGTATTTCGGGTGCGCGGGTGTGCTTCGTGTACATTTGGTTTTGCGGGATGGTTAGAGCGTCCTTTCGAGCCACGTGCTCCAACACGTGCAGCCGGGTGGGACGTTGAGTGTTTGTAGTCTTTAAATGGTAGCTTGGAAGTGGCAAGACAAATTAGCTATTAGTGGTTTTACTGTGCGTGTTTTGGTAGGAAAGTGAGAGCGTGGCCGCGTGGTTGAGCGCGTGCGAGAGCGTGTCATACCTTCGGTCTCCGCGGCATTGATTGCTTTGGAAACAGTGCTGAGAGTTGCTTTGCGACATTTTGAGGATTTGGATCCTGTGCGTATCGGTTCTGGCTAAAAGGCACGTGCTCTGCATTGATGTAGTGGTGAGGTATTGTAGTATTTGCATTAGTAGCAGCATTATTATAGTATTATAGTATAGTATTTGTTTATAGTATTATAGTATTTGCAAAAAGCCGTGCAATACATGGCGAGAAACCGGTAAAGCAGGCAGTGCGCGGGGAGTCCCTCAAGGCAGATGAGGATACGGATGAGAATGGAGAGGGCATCGAACCAACCGGCACACAATGTGATGTCGATACTAGGCTGCAGAAAATGGAGGCTTTCCAGGAAGAGCTTGTCAAACAGGTGCAAGAGCTCAAAAATGAGCTAAACAGGGAGCGTGAGGCACGAAAGGAAGTTGAAAGAGACTTGAAGCAGCCGAGGAAAAGCTGAACAGGGATCGTGAACGAGAATGTGCATGACAATGGAACACAGACCTCCGACGCGACAGGCGAGGAAGTGTCACCAGGCTGCGTGGAATTCTTGCGGCGTAATGAAGTGTTAGCTGGAAAGAGCGGCAGCTACCTCGAGGCCGCCGCGCGAAAAAGCAGGAGCCCAGGGGACAATGCCCCTTGACGAGTTCAAATCACGCGGAAAAGGACAAAGGGAAGCAGCGAGATGTAGGAGAGAGTGAAAGGGTGATTATCGCCGGCGACTCAGACATGGCTGGTTGCTCAAAAGCAATTGTGAAGAGGGTGAAAGGCGATAAAAGAGTGGCGGTAGGGACATTTCCAGGGCGGACACTGGGTTCTGTCATAGAGCGACCAAAAGGAAAGCTCGCGGAAAATGCCCACGTGCGCAACCTTGTCATGGTAGCAGGTGGGCGAAATGACGTCCTGAACAGGAAAGGGACAGGACTAGCCCAGCGCTTGGCGAAGGGGGTGGACGACTTGCGCGAGCTGTCCCCTCAGGTGCAGATCGTGTTGCGCACGGTGCCAGAGGTGCCTGTGCGTGACAGTCACGTACAAAGAGCCGTAATGGCTGCTAATGAGGCAATATGGAAAATGAGCCGAGAGAAGGGCTTCGAGGTGGTCGAAGTAAACAGGGAAGTGAGAAGGTGTGGTGGTTTTAAACGAGACGGGATCCACTTCAATTACAGGCTGGCACAAGAAGTGGGCTGGCGAATTAGTGGTTGCGCTGTTGCTTTTTTAGGGGGCCCGCGGGCGCTCAGGAGGCCAGAGTAGATAGTAATGAAGAAGGTCGCCTAGGGGAACTTCAGAAGAGCATCGCCGTCGATAGCAAGAAAAGGAGGAAAGCAAGAAAGAGAGCTCGCCATCCAATAGGCTACGTAAACATGCACGGCGGCAGAAGAAAGGAAAAGTGGGCAGAGGTTGAGGAGCAGTTAAATAGAGAACAAATAGGGGTGTATGCGGTTACAGAAACGCACCTTAGAGACTCAGAAGAGCCGCCAGTCATTGAGAATTATGTTTGGGAAGGGGGCAACAGAACTAAGTCGGAAAGAAAGGGAGGGGGAGTCGGAATGCTCATCCATCAGGGAGCCAAATGGAAAAGAGTAAATTCACAATGTCAAGAGCTTCTTTGGTTATCAGGTACAATGAGTCGGAAAAGAACTTGGCTGGGCGTTACGTATTTGTGGACAGGAAGTAATTGCACAGAGAAGAATAAAGAGCTAGTGGAATGCATAAGCGATGATATTGAGGGCTTCGGGAATGGTGCTGAAGTTGTCCTATTAGGTGGCATGAATGCCCACATACAGGATTTAGATGGCTATACCGACAACAACGGGAAGTCAATGCTAGACCTTTGTGAGCAACATAACCTTGTTATCGTGAATACGGGACCTAAGTGTGAAGGGCAGATCACGTGGGAAGTGGGAAACCGGCAATCGACCATTGATTACTGTCTGATGACAGAAGGAATTCATGATAAGTTGAGAGAAATTGTCATTGATGAGGAAGGGTATAGCAGCATAGGGAGTGACCGTAAACGCATCATTTTAAAAATGGGATATGTAGTTAGGAAAGAGAGCAAGGAGCGCAAAATGGCCAGTCCAAATTTGTACGCTGAACAAATAAGAAATATAGTCACTAGAGTCGAGGAAGAAATTGCCAAATGGCAAAGTAAAGAGTGGGGATATGGTGAGCTTCTAAGTGTAATAACGACAGACACACGGAAAGAGAAACAACATGTTCGTTGGAAAGGAACAAAGAAACCGAAAAGTTGGTGGAACAGGGAGATACGAGAAGCGATCGCAGAACGACAGAAAGCATCTCGAGAGCACAGGCAGGCAAAGAAGGCGCAGTTGCCGCAGGATGAAGTAACCAGTAAATGGGAAATATACCGGGAGAAAAAGTCTATGGTTCAAATAATGGTGCAAGCAAAAGTAAAAGGGGAAAGTGAACGTTGGTTGTCAGAAATACGTGAGAAAAAGAAGGCCGCACCTAGAATATTTTGGAACCACATAAAATTATTAGGCAGGAAGTCAACAACAATACAACAACATATCCTAGACGAAGATGAAAACAGACTGGAAGGAGAAGCGGCAATAAATTACATCCGAAAAATAACAGCCGAATCTTTCCAACGCAATGACGAGGGTATATTTGAAGAAAAAAAAGAGTATGAAAGAGACCCAAGTGGAAAAGGAGCTCGTGCTGACAAATTTCAACTGAAAGAAAGCGGAAGAGAATCCCTAAGCGCACAACCACAGGGCTAGACGAGGTGAAATCAGCCTTCAGGTTCCCGTTAGGCTGATTAATGAACTAGGACGAAAAAGTAAGAAAGCTCTGGTGAAAGCAGTGGAACAAACTTTAAAAGATAGACGAATACCAGACAGCTGGCGACAAAGTAGAATGAATTTAATTTATAAAAGCAAGGGGGAGAAAGATAGAATTCACTCGTATAGACCGTTGACCATTATATCGGTAATATACAGGCTAGCAATGCAGGCAATCAAATTAAAGTTTCAAGCTTGGGCAGAGAATAATGGCATTTTGGGAGAACTTCAGAATGGCTTCAGAATAGGTAGGCGTTTGGATGATAACTCATTTGTTCTTATTCAGTGTATTTAAATATCAAATGTAGAAAGCAGGCCGTTATATGTGACCTTTTTGGACATTACAGGAGCCTATGACAACGTAGACCGCAACATTTTGTGGGATATTCTGAAAGGGGAAGGCTTAAGTGACGATTGTCTACAGCTTTTGAGAGATAATTACCTAGAAAATACCGTTTGCGTTGAATGGGAAGGGATGAGGAGCAGCATTGCAGCATTGGGCGCTCACGGGAAGACTACAAATCAAGCTGTGCAGGGTGATATGGGCTGGACTAGTTTTGAAGTGAGGGAAGCTCGCAGAAAAATTTAGTATAAAGAACGCCTGAGGAATATGGAAGAAAGTAAATGGGCTGGGAGAGTGTTCAGGTATCTGTACAGGAAAAATGATTCACAGTGGAGGAAAAGAACTAGGAAGCTTACCAGCAAGTATGTGGCCTGTAGGGTGGGCAACACACCAACAAATGCGGTCAAGCGGAAAGTCAAAGAGGCCGAAATAATCTCATGGGTGGCGGCAATGGAAAAGAAACCTGCCATGAGTAACTACTTAAGAGGAAAAAACGAAATGAGGAAAGAAACAATTCATGATAACTCAAAGGGAAGCTCATTACTTTTCGAAGCGAGATCGGGATGCCTTAGAACACGCGCCTATAATGCGAGATATAAGAAAGAATAAAAAAGCATGTGCTTGCTGCGGTAAACCTAGGGAAACTATGGAGCATCTTTTATTACAATGTGAAGAGGTCTACCCAGTGGTCGATTTAGGCACCACTGGTCTCCTTGAAGCCCTTGGTTCAGCGGAAGCAGTTGAAAAGTAAACATGTCCGCAATAGGCATTAGTAAGAGGCGATTTGAGGATTTGTGGATGAAAAGCAGGGAAACGACAAAAAAACGGAAACGCACAAAAGCACAGTTAGCAATGGGGGATCAGAAAATGAGGGTGTGGGAGTTCATAGTATTTATTTTTTTATTTTTTCTTGTTTAACTTAGGTAGTACATTACGCAGCATAATAGCAAGAGCTTGGTGGCGCAACCCACCACCCCGTTCCAAAGGGGACGCTCATAACATCCATCCACCCATCCTGTCCGCTACGATAATGCCGCCACAGATTCTTCTTCGCCGAACCGCCCCTATTCTCGTTCACCTTCACCCAAACGACGACAATCTCGCTCTTCCCAGCCCCGTCACTCCTTTTCGCCGACTCCCTTCGGACGCCGCTGCCGCCGGAAAACTAGACGATGCAGCGTCTCGAGGTGACGCTGCATTGCTCCTTACGCCGCCAAATCCTCTACTGACGTTGCCCACTCATCTGAACCTTCTTGACGTGCAAGTCGACGGTGTTTCTGTATCTACTATCATAGACACTGGGGCGAATTTGTCGGTAATGAGCGCTGACTTTCGTAACCGGCTGAGGAAAATAATCACGCCCGCCACGACGCCTGTTGTCCGTGTCGCCGATGGGGCTGTAATTGGTATGTGTGCCGCCGGCGTCTCCTTCGCCGATCGCTCCACTATCGTGCTATTCACAGTCATCGCCCACTGTCCCCACGACATCATCCTCGGCTTAGACTTCCTCTCCGCACATTCTGCTCTCATCGATTGTTCCGCCAGTACTCTCCGCCTTGACCTGCCTGTTCTGGATCCCACTAAACCACACCCCAGTCGCCTCAGTTCCGTCGACTTCGTTCGCTTGCTACCTTCGGCAATGACTTACGTTGACTTAGTGTTATTCCCACCAGTGCCCTATGGTCGCTACGTCGCGGCTCCTATGCAAGACGTCCTCCTTACACACGGGATCACAGTACCTCATACAGTTTTATCTATTACGGCGAATTGCGTCTGCCTCATCATCATCATCATCAGCCTGGTTACGCCCACTGCAGGGCAAAGGCCTCTGCCATACTTCTCCAACAACCCCGGTCATGTACTAATTGTGGCCATGCCGTCCCTGCAAACTTCTTAATCTCATCCGCCCACCTAACTTTCTGCCGCCCCCTGCTACGCTTCCCTTCCCTTGGAATCCAGTCCGTAACCCTTAATGACCATCGGTTATCTTCCCGCCTCATTACATGTCCTGCCTATGCCCATTTCTTTTTCTTGATTTCAACTAAAATGTCATTAACTCGCGTTTGTTCCCTCGCCCAATCTGCTCTTTTCTTATCCCTTAACGTTACACCTATCATTCTTCTTTCCATAGCTCGTTGCGTCGTCCTTAATTTAAGTAGAACCCTTTTCGTAAGCCTCCAGGTTTCTGCCCCGTACGTGAGTATTGGTAAGACACAGCTGTTATACACTTTTCTCTTGAGGGATAATGGCAACCTGCCGTTCATGATCTGAGAATGCCTGCCAAACGCACCCCAGCCCATTCTTATCCTTCTGATTATTACAGTCTCATGGTCCGGATCCGCAGTCACTACCTGTTCTAAGTAGATGTATTCCCTTACCACTTCCAGTGCCTCACTACCTATTGTAAACTGCTGTTCTCTTCCGAGACTGTTAAACATTACTTTAGTTTTATGCAGATTAATTTTTAGACCCACCCTTCTGCTTTGCCTGTCCAGGTCAGTGAGCATGCATTGCAGTTGGTCACCTGAGTTACTAAGCAAGGCAATATCATCAGCGAATCGCAAGTTACTAAGGTATTCTCCATTAACTTTTATTCCCAGTTCTTCCCAATCCATGTATCTGAATACCTCCTGTAAACAGGCTGTGAATAGCATTGGAGAGATCGTATCTCCCTGCCGGACGCCTTTATTTATTGGGATTTTGCTGCTTTCTTTATGGAGGACTACGGTGGCTGTGGAGCCGCTATAGATATCTTTAAGTATATTTACATACGGCTCGTCTACACCCTGATTCCGTAATGCCTCTAGACTGCTGAGGTTTCGACAGAATCAAACGCTTTCTCGTAATCAACGAACGCTATATATAAGGGTCGGTTATATTCCGCACATTTCTCTATCACCTGATTGATAGTGTGAATATGGTCTATGGTTGAGTAGCCTTTACGGAATCCTGCCTGGTCCTTTGTTTGACAGAAGTCTAAGGTGTTCCTGATTCTATGTGCGATTACCTTAGTAAATAGTTTGTAGGCCACGGACAGTAAGCTGATTGGTCTATAATTTTTCAAGTCTTTGGTGTCCCCTTTCTTATGGATTAGGATTATGTTAGCGTTCTTCCAAGATTCCGGTACGCTCGAGGTCATGAGGTATTGCGTATACAGGGTGGCCAGTTTCTCTAGAACAATCTGCCCACCATCCTTCAACAAATCTGCTGTTACCTGAACCTCCCCAGCTGCCTTCCCCCTTTGCATATATCCTAAGGCTTTCTTTACTTCTTCCGGCGTTACCTGTGGAATTTCGAATTCCTCTAGACTATTCTCTCTTCCATTATTGTGGCGGTTGCCACTGGTACTGTATAAATCTCTATAGAACTTCTCAGCCACTTCAACTATCTCATCCATATTAGTAATGATATTGCCGGCTTTGTCTCCTAACGCATACATCTGATTTTTGCATATTCCTAGTTTCGTCTTCACTGCTTTTAGGCTTCCTCCGTTCCTGAGAGCATGCTCAATTCTATACATATTATACTTCATCATGTCAGCTATCTTACGCTTGTTGATCAACTTGTAAAAGTTCTGCCATTTGTATTCTAGCTGTAAGGTCAGAGGCTTTCATACATTGGCGTTTCTTAATCAGATCTTTCGTCTCCTGCGATAGCTTACCGGTATCCTGTCTAACGAAGTTACCACCGGCTTCTATTGCACAATCCTTAATGATGCCCACAAGATTGTCGTTCATTGCTTCAACACTAAGGTCCTCTTCCTGAGTTAAAGCCGAATACCTGTTCTGTAGCTTGATCTGGAATTCCTCTATTCTCCCTCTTACCGCTAACTCAGTGATCGGCTTATGTACCAGTTTCTTCCGTTCGCTCCTCAGGTCTAGGCTAATTCGAGTTCTTACCATCATGTGGTCACTGCAGCGCACCTTGCCGAGCACGTCCACATCTTGTATGATGCCAGGGTTAGCGCACAGTATGAAGTTTATTTCATTTCTAGTCTCACCATTCGGGCTCCTCCACGTCCACTTTCGGCTGTCCCGCTTGCGGAAGAAGGTATTCATTATCCGCATATTATTGTCTTCTGCAAACTCTACTAATAACTTTCCCCTGCTATTCCTAGTGCCTATGCCATATTCCCCCACTGCCTTGTCTCCAGCCTGCTCCTTGCCTACCTTGGCATTGAAGTCGCCCATCAGTATAGTGTATTTTGTTTTGACTTTACCCATCGCCGATTCCACGTCTTCGTAGAAGCTTTCGACTTCCTGGTCATCATGACTGGATGTAGGGGCGTAGACCTGTACCACCTTCATTTTGTACCTCTTATTAAGTTTCACAACAAGACCTGCCACCCTCTCGTTAATGCTATAGAATTCCTGTATGTTACCAGCTATATTCTTATTAATCAGGAATCCGACTCCTAGTTCTTGTCTCTCCGCTAAGCCCCGGTAGCACAGGACGTGTCCGCTTTTTAGCACTGTATATGCTTCTTTTGGCCTCCTAACTTCACTGCGCCCTATTATATCCCATTTACTGCCCTCTAATTCCTCCAATAGCACTGCTAGACTCGCCTCAATAGATAACGTTCTAGCGTTAAACGTTGCCAGGTTCATATTCCAATGGCGGCCTGTCCGGAGCCAGGGAATCTTAGCACCCTCTGCTGCGTCGCAGGTCTGACCGCCGCCGTGGTCAGTTGCTTCGCAGCTGCTGGGGACTGAGGGCCGGGGTTTGATTGTTGTGTTCATATAGGAGGTTGTGGCCAAGTACTGCACCAGGGTGGCCAATCCTGCTCTGGTGAGGGAGTGCGTTACCGGTTCTGGTCACCGGGATCAGGCCACACTCCAGGCCTGTTTAGGCAATTTTATCAACACGCAGATCTTTTTTTTAATCCGGTGGAAAATTGCTGGCACCGGGATTCGAACCACGGACCTCTTGCACGCGAGGCGGGTGTTCTACCTCTACGCCACCACTGCACTTGCGTCTGCCTGCCAGTGGTCAATTTTGGCTTGACGATACAATTGCTGCCACGCGGGATGTCTCTGGCCCAGCTTTGCTCATTCGAGGATCACTCAGTAGCATCTATTGCAGTAGACGGCAATTCAGCCGATCCCCCTCTACCATCGCAGTCGGCAACTTGTACCATCGCCGACTTTCAGAAAATGATTGCGCCCGACATGCCGTCCGAGCCCGCTCGTGAGCTCTACCGCGTTCCGTTTTCCTACCACGATATTTTTGACTTTAACGACCGTTCATTGGCCCAAACTACAGCTGTTAAACATCGCATTAATACCGGCGATGCCACTCCTATTCATCGCCGCCCGTATCGAATATCACCGGCTGAGCGTCAAGTTATTCACGCCGAAGTTCGCCAAATGCTTGCCAAGAACATTATTGAACTGTCATGTAGTCCATGGGCGTCACCTGTTGCACTGGTAAAAAAGAAGAATGGATCATGGCGATTTTGCGTGGATTATCGGCACCTTAACAGGGTTACCAAAAGAGACGTGTACCCCCTACCTCGGATTGATGACGCCTTTGACTGCCTCCACGCTGCTCGCTATTTTTCCTCTATTGACCTTCGCTCCGGCTACTGGCAGATTGCCGTGGACGATCTCGACAGCGAGAAGACTGCCTTTGTAACACCCGACGGTCTTTACCAATCCAAAGTAATGCCGTTCGGTCTATGTAATGCTCCTGCGACTTTTGAACGCATGATGGACTCCCTTCTGCACGGTTTCAAATGGCCCACACCCCGCAGGGGCGTCTACGTCAGCAGGCGTTTGGTGTGTTGCGACACCACGTACGCGAGCACACGAGGGTTGAACCCTCCCGCGTGTAGCCGTGCGCGGCTTAGCCGTGTCCAGGGAAAGGAGGATCCTGGGGGTTGAGCCGATGCCGAGTGTTCAGACCTTTAAGGCCCCCCGGCGGAGCCAACACACCTCTTTGGCCTCTGCTTTACGTAGACGGCACCCCGGACTGACCCACCCGGGGGAAATCGGCAGTCACCTTTTCCTGTCCTCCTCTCCAATCTTCGTCTTTCTCTCTCGCCTTTTTCATCTTTCCTGTCTTCTCTTCACTTCTCCTCACTTCCTAGTTTCCCGGCGGCAAGGGTTAACCTTGTGTGGCTAACCTACCTTGGTTATATCGTATTAGGTTATAGTTGAGGTGTACAGCTGGCGTGGGCAGGACTTGCTTGCGAGTTCCTGTCCCGTCCCCTCGTTGGGCTCCATGGTGGGCAGCTGGCATCATGACCGAACATTAAACGCACTTTATGGCTCCACCTCTCTCAGAAAATGATCGCACTCCAAAAAGAGTGCGGACCGAAGACATAACTTCCCATTGCTTCCAAGAAACAACGAACATTTCCCCAGGTATCATGTCATACATAGTGAAGATCCAGATCAACCAGCTCGAAAAATTTCCCCATTCATAGTATCAAAATCTCTGACTTACGCACTGGGCCTTGGCTACCAGGTGGCGAAGCTAGCCAGTGGCGACCTACTCCTCCAAATCCGAGACAAAGCACAATACTCGAAACTCCCAACCTTAGTGTCCTTTGGAGACGTCCGGGTAACCGTAACTACTCACCGCTCACTAAACACAGTCAAAGGAGTAATATCTGAGCAGGATTTCCTGAACCTTTCTGAAGAAGAGATGTTGGATGGTCTGAAAGACCAGAATGTCACCGAAGTCCATCGTATCAAAACCCGAAAAGACGACAAGGAAATACCTACAAAACACATAGTCCTGACCTTTGCCTCCAGCCAACTCCCCGAATCCATAGAAGTAGGCTATCTTAGAATAATTGTAAGACCATACATTCCAAATCCGAGACGATGTTTAAAATGTCAAAGATTCGGCCATGGCTCTCAGAGCTGTTGTGGCCGCCAAACATATGTGCCAAATGTTCATCAAATGCTCATGAATCCGTGGACTGTACCGCTGCACCACTGTGCGCGAACTGTGAAGGGGATCACCCCGCGCACTCGAGATCATGTCCGACCTGGAAGAAAGAGAAAGAAATCATAACAATCAAGACCAAGAAAAACATAACTTATCAAGAACTCCTCAACATTTCAATTCGAAGCAAAAACAAATTTCGCCGATGTGGTGCGCAGGGGCGGCACACCACACCAGGCCTCGGCCACCGCCCAGGCAAAGCCTGAGGCAGGGCCACTCCCGCCCCCGGCAGACGCAGCGAAGGCTGCTCTGCCACCTCTGAACAAAGGCGCGCCGGCCTCTCGGTCGGCCGCCCGCAAGGCTTTCCCCAGTCGAGAAAAGCCCACAAACCGTACACCCGCGGGTTCACCGCGGAAGTCCAGAGCCTCTAGTGAGGCAATGGACATAACACAAAACTCGCCTCTGCTGCAGCAGAAGCACAGCTCCCTGGAGCGAAAAAGAAAAGAAAAAACCCCAGTATTGGCACCCCGAAAACCAGCATCCTAATTTTTTAACTACACTCATCAAACATGGCGTTCCTTTAAATTTTCCTTAAATTTTTTCCTTAAATTCCTTAAATTTTAAACAAGTGCAATGTCTTTCGGTCTGACCGAGAACACGCAAGTAGACTGTCTGGAGGTGTTGCTATTGTAATTAAGACTGGTATTGCAACCCGAGAAATCAAACTTAAAACCAAATACGAAGCTGTTGCTGTCACTGTCATTCATTTTAAGACGATCACAAGAGCCACACCTAACAGTAACACTTAATGATTTAGAAACCCTTTAGAACAGCTACCAGAGCCATACCTGCTAGTCGGTGATTTTAACGCCCACTCCGGTTTTTGGGGAAGTGCACACATTGATGCGAGAGGCCGTATTTTAGAGGATTTTATTTTAAGTAATAATGTTTGCCTCCTAAACACCGGCAAAAGTACATACTGCTCTCCGAGCACGGGAAAAAAGAGTTCCATAGATTTGTCTTTTAGTTCACCCTCTGTTTTTAGCGATCTTAAATGGGATGTCATCGACAACCCATACGGCAGCGATCACCTGCCTGTATTAATCAGCCCAACCTCTCCACCACAAGTCATCCCAACAAAACCACGACGGTGGAAGTTACATTTAGCCGACTGGGCACTTTTTAAAGAAAGGGCCAGCTTAGATAAAATAGTTTCAGATAATTTAAGCACAGACGAACTGAATGAAGCTATCACCAACTGTATTTTAACCGCTGCACGCCTGGCAATTCCTCAGTCGTAAGGAGTAGTAAAAGAGAATCACAAAATTTGGTACACACAAGAATGCCGAGACGCAAAAAGGAGACAAAACAAAGCGTGGGGAATTTTTCGTAGGTACCCAACGCAGGAAAATTTCATCATGTTCAAAAAGTTCAGAGCAAAAGCCTGATATATTCGCCGCAATGCAGAAAAAACCTCATGGCAAGGTTACGTGTCCTCAATAAATAGCACAATTACATCAAAACAAATGTGGGAGAAGGTAAAAAAGATAGATGGCAGCTACTCCCCATTCACGGTTCCATTTCTCTCTGACCCTGGTATACAGACAAATATAGAAGAACAGGCAGATATTCTGCGTGAATATTTTTCTGTGGTCTCCAGTTCATCTCACTATTCAGAATCATTCCTGAAATACAAAAACACAGCTGAAAGACAAAGAATGCCGACAAGTGGCGTTACAAATGAACCCTATAATAACTTACTTACAGTTCAGGAAATTAATAGAGTACTGTCCGCTGGTAAGCAAACTGCACCTGGCCTAGACGAAATACATTATCGTATGTTAGCTCATCTCTCTGAACCAACTGTGGAGGCACTTTTAAATTTTTTTAACAAAGTTTGGGTATCGGGGAAACTTCCCGAAGCCTGGAAGATGGCCATAATTGTTCCATTATTGAAACCCGGAAAACCATCCACCCTTCCTAGCAGCTATAGGCCCATAGCTCTGACTAGCTGTCTAGCAAAATCCTTTGAAAGTCTATTGAATATCAGACTAACATTTTTGTTAGAAGACCGGGAGCTCCTGGATGTCCATCAATGCGGTTTTAAAAAGGCTTGCTCCACCACCGACCACCTTGTCCGTCTTGAAAATACTGTTCTTGAAGCTTTTATACACAGGCAACACTGTCTATCTGTCTTCTTCGATTTGGAGAGGGCATATAATGCAACGTGGAGGTTTGGGATCATTCAGGACCTGGCTGAACTGGGCATCCGTGGCAGGATGTTGAACCGCCTGAAGGACTTCTTGTCTAACCGTACATTTCGTGTGCGCCTTGGCTCAACCCTCTCAAGGAATTTTATCCAGGCAAATGGAGTAGGGATGTATTTTGGATGTATTTTGAATAATTCCAAGATCCGTTATGTATTCTGTCTATGTAGATGATCTCCAGATAGCTTGCGCATCCTCGAACATATCAACATGCGAACGACAAATACAGCTAACAATAAACAAACTAGCAACATAGGCAGACAGAAATGGTTTCCGTTTTTCCCCACAGAAATCGGTGGCCATTCTTTTCTCACTCAGACGAGGCATACATATAGATCCCACCCCACACCTGAACGAAATAGATATACCCGTAAAAATTGAACATAAATTTCTAGGTGTAACATTTGACAGGAAGCTCACCTTCCTGCCTCACATAAATGCTTTGAAAAAGAAAGCTTCTCAGTCCCTGAACATACTCAAAGTGCTGTCGAGAAAACACTGGAAAGCCAATAGGACTTGTCTCTTACAAATTTACCGCTCTTCAGTACGCTCTACCCTGGATTATGAATGTATAGTGTATGGGTCAGCAAGACCATCGTACCTGAAACGGCTAGATCCAGTACATAATTTAGGTTTGCGTGTCTCCACTGGTGCATACAGGACATCACCCATAAACAGTCTCCATGTAGAAACCAATGAGCCATCACTTACAGATAGAAGAGCCATGCTCACATGCTCGTACATTCTAAATATCCGTTCGCTTCCCAAACACCTATGTTACCCCATAGTCACAAAGTGCCCATCAAGAATACTGTTTAACAACAAACCACAAGCTATTAGGCCACTCCTCCTGCGTTTCGAAGAGATGTGCCAAAACCTCGGGATGCTAGACATATTGCCAAACATTGCCCAAAGGCGAGGTCCACTGCCACCATGGCACAATTTTCCTGAAATCTGTGATTTCACTCTGACGCACTTCCGTGAAAAACAAATTCCGCAACAACATATAATACAAGAATTCCTCACACTTGAAGAAAAATACAGTAATCTTGCAGCTTTTTACACAGACGGTTCAAAAACAGATGCTTATGTAGGAAGCGCAGCTGTAAAGGGGAATTGGAATAAAATAGTAAGACTTCCACAGTGTGCTTCCATCTTCACTGCGGAAAGTTATGCCATCTGTGTAGTCATAGAAAAAATAGTAAATGAGAGACTCACCAACAGTGTTATTTACACAGACTCACTGAGTGTGCTCACGGCCTTTCATTCTGGAAATGCAATGGCTCCTCTGCTTGGAGACCTCATACACGGCATTACAGCAGCCACAGCTCAAGGCCAGAGCATCAGGCTCTGCTGGGTACCAAGTCATGTCGGCATAAAAGGCAATGAAAGAGCGGATTTGTGCGCTGCTCAAGCCTACGGCAAGCAAATTAAGAATGTAAATATGCCCTATAGAGATTGCATGGGCTTACTACATAGTAATGCAAGAAAAAAATGGCAGTCCACTTGGAACAACGAACTAAATAACAAGCTACAATTAATAGAACCAGTTCTAGGTGAATGGAAGTCATGCGTGCACCAGAAGCGTTTCAAGGAAGTCATTGTCTGCCGTCTCCATATAGGTCACACACACATTACACACAACTTTCTGCTGAAGAAAGAAGACGAACCAATTTGCACTTGCGGAGATGAACTTACAATCAATCAAATTTTAATTTCATGTTGTAAACTGGAAAAGCTACGAAAAAAGTGCTTTTCCCCGTTTTATAACCAATGCATCCATTTTCACCCAGCACTGCTCTTGAGTGATAATGCAATTGTGGATATGTCTAGCGTTTTTAGATTTTTAACAGAAGCTGGTTTTCTTAAAAATATGTAAATCATCACGCAGTACTTCACCTCATACACCACAACCATTTCTCATTCCTGAGAAAAAGGCTGAGGACTTTATTTGATTGGTTAGGAGCCTCGAGATCCTTGCCCTGGCAAGGATGGCCGCTGAGGTTACTTGACCCCCTTTAAAAGTTTTTATCAGTATCCATTGTTACAATCTTTTTCTTACTCCATCACGAGGTAACTCTAACTATTTGGGCACTCAACACCACCGACGATTATTTAATTTTTATAAAATTACACGGAAAATTCTCCTATACCTCGAGCTTGGCGCATGATGGCCTTAGTTGCCTATGTGCCATAAAACACAACAGAACACACACACTCAAATGGTCCACATGCCTGTGCTACTTGGACGACTTTATAGTATTCTCCCCAACATTACCTACGCACCTCGAGCGTCTCTCAGCAGTCCTGGACTTTTTCGTCGAGCCGGTCTGTAACTGAACGCATCGAAGTGTCAATTCGGCCGTCGCCAGATTACCGTCCTTGGACATCTCGTTGACGCGAACGGAGTGCAACCGGACCCAGGCAAGATCCATGCTGTTACGCACTTCCCTGTTCCAAAGTGTGTCAAGGATGTGCGCAGCTTCATCGGCCTTTGCTCGTACTTCCGCCGTAGGGCGATAACGAGGCCTCTGCATTCTCGCTTCTAATCGACCTTCTCACAACGCCTCCCGTTCTGGCCCATTTCGATCCTTCTGCGCCTACCGAAGTCCGTACTGATGCCAGCGGTCACGGAATTGGCGCAGTACTGGCACAACGCCAGCGCGACCACGACCGTGTTATCGCTTACGCCAGCAGGCTCCTCTCGCCCGCGGAGCGCAACTATTCCATCACTGAGCGTGAGTGTCTGGCCCTAGTTTGGGCGGTTTCGAAGTTCCGCCCATACTTATATGGCCGACCCTTTTCCGTTGTCACAGACCACCACGCGCTTTGCTGGTTATGCTAACTGAAAGATCCTACAGGAAGACTTGGTCGCTGGGCCTTACGCCTCCAAAAATATTCGTATACTGTCAACTACAAATCTGGCCGACTACACAAGGACGCTGACTGCTTCTCTCGCTACTCAGTAGACGAGCCTGACGACGCCGACAGTAGTACCGCCAACGGCATTTTCTCTGTATCTGCCTTCGCTAACATCGCCGATGAGCAGTACCGAGACCTATCGCTGCGAGTACTCATCGAGTGTCTGCGCTCTACACCTACCGACGCATCCGTTCGCCGATATGTCCTCCAGGGCGGCATTCTGTACCGAACGAACTTCCTCCCTGACGGCTCTGATCTTCTTGTCGTGCCAAAACATCCACGACAGACTGTGTTCTTTGAGATGCATGACGCACCCACTGCAGGACATCTTGGGGTAACCCGCACGTACGACCGCGTCCGCCGCCGCTTCTATTGGCCTGGTCTCGCTCGCTCCGTCCGACGCTATGTTGCTGCCTGTGATCCCTGCCAGCGTCGGAAAATACCTCAGGTGCTACCTGCCAGTCATCTCCAGCCGATCACCGTCCCTGTGGAACCGTTCTTTCGTGTTGGATTAGACCTCCTCGGTCCCTTTCCCACGTCATCCTCTGGGAACAAATGGGTAGCCGTCGCAACTGATTACGCCACCCGATACGCTATCACGCGGGCTCTCTCTACCAGTTGTGCCACTGACGTCGCGGACTTTCTCGTGCGTGACATTATTTTACTTCATGGCGCCCCGCGACAGCTCATTACTGACCGTGGTCGTAACTTGCTCTCGAAAGTTATCGCCGACATTGTGCGTTCCTGCTCCATTCAACACGAGCTCGCTACCTCCTACCATCCTCAACCCAATGGCCTGACAGAGTGGTTAAACCGTACTCTTACAGATATGCTGTCCAAGTACGTTTCTAAGGACCACCACGACTGGGACATTGCCCTTCCTTACGTCACATTCGCGTACAATTCTTCCCGGCACGACACCTCCGGATTTTCTCCATTTTATCTATTGAAAGGTCGCGAACCGACCTTGCCCCTAGACACGGCACTTCCTCCTGCTGCGATCTGAACAAGCGAGTATGCGCGCGACGCCATCGCCCTCGCCAACCATGCACGCCAGCTTGCCCGTGCTCGACTGACGGACTCGCAAACCACTCGGCTGCGTCAGTACAACGCCCGTCACCGTGACGTACAGTTTTCGCCTCGTGCGCTCGTGCTCCTGTGGTCGCCTTCTCGTGACGTCGGACTTTCAGAGAAGCTCCTTTGCGATATACAGGGCCTTACCGCGTGCTGCGCCAGGTGACTCCTGTGACGTACGAAATTGCTCCTGTGCGTTCAACCTCGTCCTCTACTCTGGCACCTAGTGATGCTGTGCACGTCAGTAGACTCAAAGCCTACTACACTGCTTCCGTGTCCGGCGTTTAGTCGCTCCGGGACGGCGCTTTTGCCGCCGGTGGTAGTGCTACGGAACAGTATTTGCGACAACAAAGAGGCGAGCAGGGTGAAGACGACGACGACGATTAGAGGCTAGCGTGGGCTGTGACCTCTTGGCCAAGTGCGGCGTATTGCCTTGTAAATATACTTATATATTCGCGCTTTCTAGATACGCTAGCGCCGCCGCGCGGATTTTTTCGGAACCCGGGAGGGGGTGATGGATTTCCCGCTCACGCGGTTTCTGCGGCTGTGTTCTCGTTTTGGTGCTCTTTGATATAAAAAAGCGAAGAGCACGAGCGACGAGCGAAGAGCAACCGCATGTGCAATGTGCCACAATGCACAAATCATGCAATAGTGGGAAAAGTAAGCCTGCACCACTTTCCAAAATAAAAAAAAAAAACGGAGGAAGTTGCGGGCGATCAAGCTCCGCAACGGGAAGCAAGTGAGCGAAGAAATTGTCGTATGTAGCGAGCATTCCAACAAAGACTTCTTTTGGGGCCACCTTGGTGAGTGTAATTGACTGTTGCTAAATGATTTCATTTTATTTTTGTGGCGAGCCCTTACGACAGCGGCTGAAGAGAAACGCCGTGCCTTCGCAATAGATACCGCTGCGGTCACACGAAGCAAGAGTGAGACCTAGGGTTGGCCGAAGAACTCCCTCTATATCCCCAAAGTAAATTTAAGTACGCTAGTCTAACCGTTTATTAAGTTTTCTGCCTGCACTCGCGCTGTTTCGGCAAATACTCTGCGACGGTGCCTGACGCTGTGTCGCGAGCATTGCAAACTAGAGAACGTATTCCGCAACTGTTCTTAGTCGTTTTGTCTGAGAATGAAACAGGCAGTCTATGCACAAGGCGCTCGCTGATTTTTGGCCGTAGTGAAAGGTGTGTACCGATCGGAGGTCGAGCGCACGCGTTTCTGATTTTGTATTTTTGTTTGGTCTTAAAGCATCTCTTCTATAACAATGTTGCAAGAAACAAGTGCCAGGACTACGTACCTGAAGCGGTCATTGATGAAGAATGCGCATGCGAGCTTCCTTACAGCACGCAAAAACGCTAATCGTGCTGGAAATGGCGCGCGCTGGCACACCTAATCGTTTCGCTCATATATTGTAAATCGGCACTACTGAAATGTTTACATGTTATCTGGCATCATTAACAAGCATTCCGCATCGAAGCCGGTGCATGGAGCCATTTCTCTCGTCGCGAATGCACACAACGTTTACTTTATGCTGCGGCATGGGGGGGTACTGCGCTTTGTTTACCTCCGAGCGCTACCGATTAACTGCTTGGCGTCAATTCTTGTACGTCGCGTATAGATTACAAAACGTAAAGATAAATAGTGACCTTTACGGTGCCGGCTACACTGCAGACTTGAACTTTTATAGTATGCGGCGGGCCTCTCACGGCGCTTGTCTACAGGCAGAGTGACTCGACCTGGACAGCCGCGCTTGTCGTCTCTCGTACTTCACACCATATTATATAGCCAGCGTTAAACGTAGCCTGTCCCTCTACAAGGCATCTCTGCGTCCCCTTAGCAATGTCAAGGATCGCACTTAGAGATACCAGAGGCCCGTAAGCCGCCAGCTTCTGGAGATGCGCACGCTTTCGTATCGCCTCCATCACCTCTATCCCCGCCATATTGAAACGTTCTCCGCGCCACCTATAGGCGCTGGAAAGTGCGAATAGCTTTTCGTCGGCGTCTTCCTACGTAACAATATTGCCACATCCTATATGGTCGCCGCGGGTACGTGCCAGGCGATGAGAACGACGCTGAGGTAGCGCGCGAGTGGAAAAACAGAGACGACAACGACGTCGCGTTGACTGCTCTGATAAAGTGCTTTCATACGTCCCCTACGCCGGCTTTCCCATCTCCTACTAAGCTGCGACACTGGTGGAGGTGCGGGGTAGGATTGCCTCATGCTCGGCACCCCTTTGCGGAGCCATACCTCGAAATCGGAATCACCTTCGTCCGTCGAAACTCCTGTTCACCGGTACAGTCGCCGCCTGCTAGGCCTGACGCCCGAGTTCAACCCTTTGCACGACCCTGCTGGAACGCGTCTACCTACTTCCGCCATGGCTACTGCAACTCCATCGCAGGTAACGCTGCAGAATCCTAAGAAACCAGAAAGTTTCCATGGCGACGCTTTTGAAGATGTCCAAGATTGGCTGGACCAATTTGAGCGTGTCGCCAGTTATAATGACTGGGGCTCCCAGCAAAAGCTGTCTAATGTCTATTTCGCGCTTTAAGACAGTGCGCGGACGTGGTTTGTGAACCGGGAGAGAAGTTTGACCACATGGGATGCCTTCCGCACGCAGCTGCTATACACGTTCACTAGTACCGACAGAAGAGACAACGCGCAGCGCCTACTCGAATCCCGTATTCAAAAACCAAACGAGAGCGTTGCCATGTTTGCAGAAGACATGGCCCGCCTTTTCCGCAGAGCAGACCCTGAGATGGCCGAAGAAAAGAAGTTGCGCTACCTCTTGCGCGGAGTGAAGGAGGAACTGTATGCCGGGCTCGTGAGGAACCCACCGACGACAGTGGCCTAATTTTCCAAGGAGGCTACCGCTATAGAATGGGCACTACAGCAACGGTACCGCCAATATGACCGCAAGAGCTCGCCGGTGAATGCTTCAATTCTACCTGAGAGCTGCAGCACGTCTCTGCGTGAAGTAATCCGAGAGATTGTGCGAGAGGAGATCCGGCAGCTCGGGATCTCTCCCATGGCACCAGCGGTGGCTTCTGTCGCTGATATCGTTCGGGAGGAAGTTCGAGAGGCCTTTTCGTCGCCCGACTGGCAGGCGGTGCGGCGACGATTAACCGACGCGGAAGCTGTCTGTCGTCCACCTCCCGCCACTTCGATGCTGCTGACACCGTCGACCTCTACGACGCAGCCATCACCACCATCCCCGACGCCATATTTTCGGCAGTCACAGTCGCCGCCAACTATGCCGTATCGCCGCCAGTCGATCGCTGCGCCTCGTTTCTACGGCGAATCCCCTGCCGGCTACCCGCTTCGAAAGACCGATTTGTGGTGCACCGCTGACCGCCGGCCGCTATGCTTTCATTGCGGCGAAGCAGGACATGTTTACCGCGCGTGCCACTACTGCGCGGCTGGGTATGCAAGATTTCCCAACTGCAATTACTCTGTGTCTGATGCTGCACGTAGCTGCGACGGAAATTCTACAAACTTTCGGCCAGAAGGTTCAACGACGCCTCGATCGCGTTCCCCTTCTCCGGCTCGTTACACCCCACCGACCCGTCGCGATTTTTCTGACGCCTCCAGGAACAGGTCCCCTAGCCCGCGCCTGGGAAACTAGACGCAACGACCTGCGGGGGTGAGGTTGCAAACCGGCTAGATATCAAAGAGCCCCCATCTCCGACGAACGACCACTACAACCACACCTCCTGTAACCGACGCCGTCAGCGCCGATATTGTCGTTCGCATTGACGGCCACCAAATGGCCGCTCTCGTCGACACTGGTTCGCATTTTTCGATATAAGTGGATAAGTATAAGTATAAGTATAAGTTTCGATATAAGTATAATAAGTGGAGCACGCGACGTCCACCGTGGTTATGCCTGCCCCTGTGGTTGACATCAGTCCCACCTTATCGCCCGTGGAACGCAACAGCCTTCTTGAGCTCATCGATGAGTTTAAGAGCTGCTTCTCATCCACGTCACGAGTTAGCACTGTATTGTCAACGAAGCCGACGCCAGACCAATTCGGCAGAATCCTTATCGTGTAGCACCTGTGCACACAAACACAAGTGAAGACCATGCTTGAGGACGGAGTTATTCGGCCCTCTAAGAGTCCTTGGGCATCGCCTGTCGCATTGGTGAAAAAGAAGGACGGCAGCCTGCGCTTCTGCGTCGACTACCGAAAACTCAACCTGATCACAAAGAAAGACGTTTATCCGCTACCGCATATCGACGATTCACTGGACAGGCTACGAAACGCACATTACTTTTCGTCGATGGACTTGAAAAGCGGCTACTGGCAAATAGAAGTTGATGAAATAGACCGTGAGAAGACCGCTTTTGTGACGCCCGACGGACTTTATGAATTTCAGGTGCTCCCCTTGGGTTTGTGTTCTGCGCCGGCAACGTTTCAACGACTAATGGACATGGTACTCTCAGGCCTCAAATGGCAAACCTGTCTGGTGTACCTAGACGACGTGATTGTTTTCTCCGTCACGTTCGAGGAACACTTACAGAGACTAAAGACGGTCTTCGAAGCAATACGCTCAGCTGGTCTAACTTTGAAGCCTGAAAAGTGCCATTTTGGTTTTGAAGAACTTCAATTTCTCGGTCACGCTGTTAGTCATGAAAGTGTCCGACCTGACCCTGATAAAATCTCTGCCGTCGCTAATTTTCCAACGCCATCAGATAAAAAGGCAGTGCGACGTTTTCTGCGTCATTGCGCCTACTACCGACGGTTTATCGCGGAATTTGACACATCTTACCATTGACACATCTTACCAGAGAAGATGTCCTTTTTGTGTGGGGTGAAGACCAGCAACGGGCTTTTGATGACCTACGGCAACGGCTGCAGACGCCTCCCGTGCTCGCACACTTTTATGAAGACGCCCCTACGATTCTTCATACCGACGCTAGTGATGTCGGCCTTGGCGTAGTGCTTGTACAGCGGCAGGACGGCGCCGAAAGAGTGATTGCTTACGCCAGCAGGGCGCTATCAAAGACGGAGGCTAACTACTCTACTACAGAAAAAGAATGTCTCGCACTGGTGTGGGTCGTCCTGAAATTTCAGCCATATTTGTATGGTCGGAGTTTCACCGTTGTCAGTCTTCATCATGCACTTTGCTGGCTGACTAATTTAAGAGATCCAGCTGGTCGGCTTGCGCGCTGGAGCCAAGAGTTCGACTTCACTGTTGTATACAAATCGGGGAAGCGACACGCCGACGCCGACTGCCTTTCTCGGTCTCCTGTTGAGACTGCCGTGCACGACGATGATGACGCGGCTTTTCTAGGCGCGCTAGATACTGTGGCTGTTTCACGCCAGCAACGCGAGGACGCAGAACTTGTTCCTCTTTTCGATTACTTAGAGGGAAGAACAAGCAGCGTGCCGAAGTTATTCGCCAGAGGGCTGCCTTCATTCTGCTTACGCCACGACGTTCCCTATAAAAAGAACTTTTCACCTAGTGGCAGCAGCTACCTACTCGTCATTCCCGCATCTCTTCGCGACGAAGTCCTACATGTCTGTCACAACGAGCCGACCGCTGGTCACATAGGTTACACTCGGACATTGGCAAGAATTAGACTAAAGTACTATTGGCCGAGACTTGCGTCGATCGTGAAACGTTACACACAGACATGCTTGTTTACCAGCGCCGCAAAGCCCACCCGGCAAGCCAGCTGGATTGCTGCATCCTGTTCAGATACCACAAGCGCCGTTCGAACAAACTGGCATGGACCTTTTAGGTCCGTTTCCCCTGTCTACTGGCGGAAATAGATGAATAATCGTCGTCACGGATTATCTTACTCGATACGCCGAAACAGGTGCTATCCAACGTGGAACTGCAGCCGAAGCAGCGCGATTTTTCGTCGAAGCCGTCGTCCTAAGGCATGGCGCTCCCGCAGTGGTCATAACAGACAGAGGATCTGCGTTCACGGCTACGCTTCTGGATACCGTGTTGCGACTAAGTGGTACCACTCACCGAAAGACCACGGCTTATCATCCCCAAACTAATGGGCTGACAGAACGTATGAATAAGGCTCTGACAGACATGATGAGTATGTACATCGACGTCGACCACAAGAACTGGGACGAGATTTTACCATATGTTACATTGCGTATAACACGGCTCGCCAAGAGACAACACGTGTGACGCCTTTCAGCCTCGTTTACGGACGCGAAGTGACAACAATGTTGGACGCAATGCTGCCACACGAGTGCGGTGACGACGAGACTGGTGCCGAGGAGTTTACGCAACGCGCAGAGGAAGCCAGGCAGCTTGCGTGTTTGCGAATCAAAGAACAACAGGATTACGATACCCGACACTACAATCTTCGGCACAGACCCGTCACATACAACGTCGGTGACCAGGTGTGGGTCTGGACTCCGATTCGTCGGCGGGGGCTGTCTGAAAAGCTCCTGCGAAGATACTTCGGCCCGCACACAGTTCTGCGCCGCATCAGCGAGGTTAATTATGAAGTTGTCCCCGACAGCCATAACGGCTCCAAACGCCGGCGGCATCTGCCCGAGGTTGTGCACGTGCTTCGTATGAAGCCATACATTTCCTCATGACCTCAACTTTGCACCGTCTGTCCACAACCTTCGGCGGTTGGTGCATCGGGACGATGCCTTTTTTTCAAAGGGGGGTCAAATGCCACATCGTATATGGTCGCCGCGGGTATGTGCCAGGCGATGAGAACGACGCTGAAGTAGCGCGCGAGTGGAAAAACAGAGACGACAACGACGTCGCGTTGACTGCTCTGATAAAGTGCTTTCATACGTCCTCTACGCCGGCTTTCCCGTCTCCTGCTAGGCTGCGACAATATCACGAGAATCGAAAAGCAGTGCGAAGCTGTGTTGTGGGAAACCATATCGAGCGCTGGCAACACAACTTATGCGTGACTGTACCACAGCACGCATTCTACAGCTTGCGCGCGCGGTGAGCGCTGGTGGAAAGCAATCAATCGACGGTGCTACGCAATGCTCTAACACCGCCGTTAGACGCTCGGCTATCTCACTACTGACAGCGATCGTTCACGCTAAGTTGGCAGCGACAAATCTTTGCGTTGCTTCTTTGCAAATATTTTCTGTTGAGACGCTCGTCGTTTTTCTTTTATTTCTCCTGGGAATGGTTTCGCTCCATCACTTCATCCCGTCTGACGAGAAACGCAGCGACACAGTACACGCACACCCGCCTCTGACAGTAGGCACCAGACTTCGGCAAACTTTTCTCGTCGTAACTTCACTCGGGAGTGAAATAAAAAAAAAACATGGAACAAACACGCAGGATGTGTGTTTGCAGCGGTCGCCGCGGGATCCTGTTTTCAGGCAAAGCGTAGCGCAGCATCAGCGATGCTCGCTGCAATGTTTCTTCGCCGGATCACGGCTTAGAATAAACGCACGCGGCACAAATGCTGCATCGTAAGCTCGCAGTAATATTTCCGGCATGATAGACAATTACAAACAGTTTGGGAATTCACTGTGACGAGGAGCTGACGCGCACAGCTGACGCGACTTGACCCAGTTCGAAGCCCGGGCGGCCATCTTCTCCGACGGCTTACTGGCCGTCCGGCCCATGACGTCGGTCCAGAGTGCGCGCCCGTTGGTGGATGCTCGTGTGCTCTATAGTGAGAAACTCTATGCTCGTGTGCATCTGCTTCGGAGTAGTAAACACCCCCTTTTTTCTAAAGTTGTATCCGACTATAAGTGAAAACCTAGGAAGTGATCACTATATTTTAAGCATATCGGTTAATGCAGCCAGGATTCGAAGAGCAATTGGCAAGGCAAGGCTTCTGAATGGACCAAATTTTGTGAAAAACAGAAAACAATCGGCAGCATAACAGACGTAGGAGAATGCACCGAGCGGATCAGAGTTATACACGCTGGGGCCACAAAAACAATTGAAACGACAACGGAGGCTCCAGCCGTGGATCGTCACCTCTTGCATCTATGGGAAGCCCGGAGAGGCCTCACAGAAAGATGGAAAAGGCAGAAGGTTAATCGCAAACCCAGGATACGGATAGCTCAGCTAGTACAGGAAGCTAACGAATACGCACAAAAGTTAAGCGACAGCAATTGGCGTCAGTTCAGTGACTTGCTTCCCCCCCCCCCCCCAGGTCACGATGACTACAGAAAAAAAAAAAAAAACATGGCGCATTCTTCGTAGTATGATTGACCCGGGAGGAACAAAAACAGTCGAAAATCGCACACTCAAACTGCTGGAAAACGAATTTCAAGGTCGGGAAGCCGCCATGATAGACAAAATTAAACAGATATACGTAGGAACTGTTCCGACCGGGCAATCCGTCAACCCCGTTTATGAAGGTCAGGACCAACCGAAACTGGACGCCCCCATAACCTTGTATGAGGTTTATGCAGCGGCACACTTCTTCAGGAAAGACACGGCCCCAGGGATAGATTAGGTCACGAATGCAATGATTCGCAATCTAAGTGACGACACGCTAAAGAGCTTGACCAAATTCTTTAACGACGCAGTCGGGACAAAGGACAGCGTCCTTCCAAAAGAATTGAAGGAAGCAACAATTATTCTCATTCCTAAACCAGGTAAGTCTCGTAACATCAACAACCTTCCACCCATCTCCCTAACGTCATGCGCGGGGAAACTCTTTGAAAAGGTTGTGCAGGTCCGGCTCTCGAACCACATAGAGCTAAACATGTTCCCCTCCAACATCTTCGGTTTCCGACCCTACGTGTCGGCGCAGGACGTTTTTCTACTACTAAATCACGAGGTCCGGCACCCCAACAGAGGGTCGGACGATAAATTTGTACTGGCATTGGATATCAAAAAGGCCTTCGACAGCATCTCCCATCACACTATTCTGGAGGGACTGGAAGCGGTGAACTGCGGAACCCGAACTTATAACTACGTGCGCTCGTTCCTCAGTGACCGCACGGCCACACTCGGATTAGGCTCCACGAGGTCTGGCACCATCAACTGTCCTGACAGAGGCACCTCTCAGGGATCTATACTCTCTCCACTGCTATTTAATGTGGGGATGAGAAAGCTAGCCCTGGAGCTAGATAAACACCCGAATCTCGGCTGTGCGATATATGCTGATTACATCACGTTCTGGGCTCACCATGGGGACAAGCAAGAAACTCTTCAAAAAGGTATAGACGCAGTCGTGGAATACGCGAGGGCGGCGGACATGGCATGCGCACCCAAAAAATCGGAATTCATTCGGGTGCGTGCGAAATACGCAAGAAAGAAGGACTGGGTGCCAATCACTGTGACTCTCGATGGGGCGCCAATTCGTGAAGTGGAGATACTCGGAATATTGGGTATGGGGATACAGCAGAATGCTGGAACATCCCACACCCTTCAATAACTAAAGGAAACGTTGCCAGAATGATATGGAGAGTGGCAAGAACCAGAGATGGTCTAACTGTGGGAGAGACCATCAGCCTGGTTCACGCATTCGTAATTAGCCAAATCACATACGCTCTTCCGTATCAGACCTTGACAAATCAAGAGATCATACAGGCAAACACAATAATAAGAAAAGCCTTCAAAGCCGCCCTTGATGTTCCCGAATGCGCTAGCACAGAGAGATTTGAGGGACTGGGCCTGCACAATACTTTTGACGAGTACGCAGTCGCGACGTTATATGCTCAGAAAGAACGACTTTCTTCTTCAACTCAGGGCAGGGAAGTGTTAGCGAGGTTAGGCTCTCCCCTGAGACCCCAGTATTGCGCAGAGGAAACGGCACAGACAGACTGCAACGTTCGATCGCACATCCCGGTGGCCCCAATCCTCAAATACATGCACTCCAAGTACCATCCCGGACGACGCAGGGCAAGACTCTTCACGAACGTTTTGGCATGGAACCGGGAGTTTATTATACGGATGCCAGTCGAACCAGCTCAGACACCTTCACCATAGTCTCTACATGTAGTAACAACATAACAACGGTATCCTTCGAAACCGCCTCGGCATGCGTGGCAGAGGCTGCAGCATCGCCTTGGTCATTCAGGACGCCGGGCACCTAACCAATTCGGCTGTCATATTATCCGACTCACAAGCGGCTTGCCGCCTGTTTCTACATGGAACGGCACCCCAATCGATACTCAAAATTTTAGGCAATCAACTAGAGGGCCACCACACTATCCTATAGTGTCCAGCACACGAGGGACTGGCAGGAAACGCGAGGACAGACCGTATTGCTCGAGGATTAAACGTCCGAGCAACGGCATGACCTAGCGATGACTTTCCACCGAATTATCGCGACATTCTCCTACAGCAAAGACAGGAGCGGAGACGTTTTGAACATCCTCACTCCGATTTAAACAGCCAACAGGAGAGGGACTGACGCCGTATTCAGACGAATACATACCTCAACCTGCACCACTTACACAGAATACACCCCACGAGGTTCACTTACGAGTACCCGTAATGCACAGACACACCCACACTAAAACACATCACATGGGAGTGCCCAGTAGGCCTCCGCAGATAGACATCCCCATATTACACCACCATCCACTAATAAGGAATACGCAGTGGGGGGCATGGCTTGTGGATGAAGAGCTAAGTGGCTCTTCTGGACCAAGCCCAGCGAGCCGCTCGTGCCAGTAGGGCCCTGGAATAGGAGCCCCAAGCATCATGCCTCATTTTATTTTATTTATATTAAATAAAGTTGTTACTCACTCACTCACCTCTATGAAATCAGCCCCTGACAGAGCCGCTACAAAGTTTACCTACGGATAAGTTGTAAAGCGCTGCTCTAAACCTTTAGCAATTGTATCTAATGATTGTAAGAATTCTTGTGATGACAGAACTGTGTCTATATTTGTGGGTGCTGGAATGGCCTTGCGAGAGCGGAGAAAACTAAACAGTGCTTTTTTTATTACCACTTTTCGATAAAAAATATTCTAGTGTGGTTCATCATAATTACCATTCGCTAAAGAAACGGTTCTTTTAAAAATAGCAGCAGCATACCTACATTTACTCCAATTAGTAGGGCACCGATGAAATATTAAGTTTCTTCCATGCAGATTTTGGGCGTCTATATTCTTGTGCGCAATCACTATTCCACCATGGCAAATCAGTACTCCATTTTGTTGATGATACAAGTTCAGATTTTTTAATGGCACCTTTCAATATTGCACGATGGCCAATCACTTGAATATATCTTTCTATGCCTGTCATAGAAGACAAAGTTGAATGTAAATTATTTTTTAATTTTCAGTGGTCCACAAAATTGTGTGCATGTTTATTTGAAGAAATCAGGGGGCTGTAAACATCAATGGCAATCGGGCAGTGGTAACTACTAGTGGCGGCATCGACCACAGCCTAAGAAAAGATGGAAACACCTAGCAAATATCAAATCTAGGACAGATCGCGACGACGAAGGCAGGAAAGTGGCAACTTTTGCATGTAAAATTTTTAACATTAGTCTAGTCCCATGAACGTTTTCCAGATGAGTCAGTGTGGAAGCCCCACAACACATGATGTGAGTTGAAATCTCCCGTAAACAATGCTCTTTTTGCAATAGGCCACTGCGACATCGAGTGAGCGTATGTTTTGTACCCTCACGGGAAAATAGGATTTATTTATAGGAAGCAGGGTGCACCCCTAAATAGCTATATTTAGTATAAAGATTTCAGATTTGGATGACAGAGCTTGATGTGGAATTTTTTCTTTATGACGGAATTTAGATTAAATGAAAAAGCTAATCCACCACCACGGGAAGGTAAACCTAATTGAAAGCACTTGTAGTTGTTTAAATGAAAATCTTGGTCAGCGGAAAACGAGTTTCTTGTAATAGTATATCGTCTGGCGATTGTTGGGAGAATAAATATAATAAATCTGTAGCTGCAGAAAGTATTGATGGGTAGTTCCATGGGAGTATTCTTAGGCATCCTATTTTGACGGTAGACAAGCACTCGCGACTGTTTGGTCCCGAATACTGTCTCTCAGAAAGTCCTCCTAAGTGATTCTTTCCCACACCCTTTTGTTTTATGGTGAAGACAATTTGTTGTTACGCGATTGTGTGCGTTTAAAAACGTGAGTGTACGCATCCAAATCTCGGTTATCTAGATAGTCTGAATCAGAACGGCATTGATAATCAACCTGATGTGAAGTCGAAAGTCGTGCTAAATGCACACTGTTAGAGGGAAGATCTGTCTGACACACAGTTGACTTCATAAATACGGTGGCCGAATTTTGTATGCTGTTTTTTATTGTCTTAGACATACCAGGCACTGATATAACTGTAGCCAAAAATTTGGATAAGTTTAGTAGCATCTTTTCTAATGCCTTTCATATCGCTTTTTCTATCACTAAAGCCGGTGGTCGTTTTAGACCAAGTATCGCTCCCGAGGACGTTTCTGGGCTACTGGAAGAAGGTCCGAAGTGTGCCGTTCCACCCTCCGTCCGGCCCCACGACCTGGTGGGACTCAACCGAGGCCTTTCTGCAAGGTGCAGCCAAGATGACCAGTGCCTGAAGGAGGGACTTTACTGCATCTCAAAGTGTTCAAGCAGGGCTTCAGACGTTCATGCTAAAGAGAGCTTAGAAGGTGTCGTGAAGTATTTCAAACGTAATGAACTTATGGTGTTGCATTCAGATAAGGAAGGTGGGTTTGTTGTGTTGCCAAAAGGCCGGTTTGACGAGAAAGCGCAGGCAGTCGTGAATAGGATTTTCCTTCCTATTAGTAAAAGTGCCGTTAGAGTCAAGTCAAAATTCATCGAGTTCTGCAAAAGTTTGAACTTGACCACCCTCGCTAAAGGTATCGAGAACAGCAAAGAAAGCTGTTCGACTGTTTTCTTTACCGCGAAAACGCACAAGCTCGATATTCCTTTCAGAACTATCGTTAGCGAGCGCGGGGCGTGGCAGCATTGCGTGAGCCTTTTTCTTTTGAATAAGCTTAATACGCTACAAGTGGATGACCCTTTCCGGGTGAAAAGTTCTCCGGAGGTTGCACAACTTGTTAAGTGCAATGACGGCATTAAGTATGGTTTTTCCGTTGTCGTAGAAGATCTATTCTACTCAATACCTCAGGATAAGCTTCTGGTTTTTTAAGGGAATGTATTGAATACAACAACGTGGTCGACTTCTAGAACTCAGCGGGCCTTTCAGTGGACAGCTTTTTAACATTGGTCGAGTTTTATTTGAGTGGGACTTTTATTCTTTACAACGAGCAGCCATATTTGCAACGCCGGTTAGTGTGTATAGGGTCTTGTGTTGCTCGTATTTTGTGTGACATTTTTATGTCTTTTGTTGATAGGTCATTGAAGCAGGTTTTTAATTAGGGACAGGTATTAAAAGTTTTTAGGTATGTTGATGATTTTTAGTGCTTTTAAACAATAAGGGTGACTTTACATCCCCTGCTTTTATTTTAGAAGCTTTTAATAACCAAGGCTAAGGGCTCGTTTTTACCCATGGACTTCCTGACGACACAGGCCTGCAGTTCCTAGATTTAAAACTGTCTTTTGAAGCTGGCCACGTCTGCTGGTCCTGTCAACCGCGAGCCGTGAAGCAATTGCTGCCGTACGATTCCGCACGCTCTAAAGTGGTGAAGCGAGCAGTTATTAGTCCTTGCTTTGCGGAGATCATGCGTACACCAAATGCGGTCTAGTTTTACGAACCAAGTAGGACGCCTTTTGGCAGCTGGTTTCCCTTTGACGGTCGTCAACGCTATAGTAGAGTCTCTTCTGCAAAAAGTAAAACTTAGAGCTCGAAGGGTGAGAGCAGAGGTCAAACGACCGAAGGTAAGACCAGAGGTTATTCCCTACGTACACAAGGTGTCACACAACCTTAAAAAGGTTGAAAGAGCGTAGGTTAGGGCGCGTTGGTATTCCATAACTGTGGTTTTTAGCGCCCGAAAAGGGATGAGAGACAGAGGCATGACGCGGACAGAGGCAAGACGTGTCTGCGTCTTGCCTCTGTCTCTCGTCCCTTTTCGTGCGCTAAAAACCCCAGTTAAAAAGGTTGCTAACCATCATGGTATCCCTCTGGTTTGTTTCTGCGCCCAACAAGCTTTCGAAGCTGTGTTCTCGAGTTTGCTGTGAGAGCAGGCGGGGCTGCCGCACGAGGCATGAGAAGCCCTTTGTTGAGTGCACCAAAGGGGTTGTTTATGCAATTCCCTTGCACCCTTGTGGGCAGCCCTACATTGGTCAAAGCGAGCGTTGTGTAAATGACCGTTTAAGGGAACGTGTGCAGAAACTAAAGAAAAAAGAGGATAAGGGCGCACATTTGGTGGCTCATGTTAGCGCGTGTGGGTGTGACGCTCGATTTTCGGCGACTACTATTCTGGGCAGGAGCGGCAACGCCTCTTCCAGGCTCGCTCTTGAGGCCTTCTTTATCAAGAGGAATAGAGATAGATGTGTAAGTGAGCCTTCTATCACATTACTAAATGTCGAATTGAACTTGTTGCGCAACCGCCTTTGATGTGCACGTACCGGCTTCTCTTCTGCTTGGTAGGCGCGTGCGTGACAAGAGGATATATATATGTACTATCCTTCCTTCCATTGAACAGTTGCGAGTAGCGCTTGTCCTTGTCCATCTTTCTTGTTCCGTGGTTTTATTTGCGCTAAGTTACTACTTCAAATATGGACGACCAACAGTCAACTCTTCTGGAGGCAAGTCAGTGGGGAAATATGGCATAGGTTATAGGAATAGCAGGGGAGAGTTATTAGTAGAGTCTGCAGAACGGAATAATTTGCGGATAATGAATACCTTCTTCCGCAAGCGGGATAACCGAAAGTGGACGTGGAGGAGCCCGAATAGCGAGAGTAGAAATGAAATAGACTTCATACTCTGCACTAACCCTGGCATCATACAAGATGTGGACGTGCTCGGCAAGGTGCGCTACAGTGACCAAACGATGGTAAAATCTAGGATTAGCCTAGACCTGAGGAGGGAACGGAATAATCTGGTACACAAGAAGCCGATCAATGAGTTAGCAGTAAGAGGGAAAATAGAGGAAGTCCGGATGAAGCTACAGAACAGGTATTCGGCTTTAACTCAGGAAGAGGACCTTAATGTTGAAGCAATGAACGATAATCTTTCGGACATCATTAAGGATTGTGCAATAGAAGCCGGTGGTAACTTCGTTAGACAGGATACCGGTAAGCTATCGCAGGAGACGAAAGATCTGATTAAGAAACGCCAATGTATGAAAGCCTCTGACCTTACAGCTAGAATAGAAATGGCAGAACTTTTACAAGTTGATCAACAAGCGTAAGATAGCTGACATGATGAAGTATAATATGTATAGAATTGAGCATGCTCTCAGGAACGGAGGAAGCCTAAAAGCAGTGAAGACGAAACTAGGAATATGCAAAAATCAGATGTATGCGTTAAGAGACAAAGCTGGCAATATCATTACTAATATGGATGAGATCGTTCGAGTGGCTGAGGAGTTCTATAGAGATTTATACAGTACCAGTGGCACCCACGACGATAATGAAAGAGAGAACAGTCTAGAGGAATTAGAAATCCCACAAGTAACGCCGGAAGAAGTAAACAAAGCCCTGGGAGCTACGCAAAGGGGGAAGGCAGCTGGGGAGGATCAGATAATAGCAGATTTGTTGAAGGATGGTGGGCAGATTGTTCTAGAAAAACTGGCCACCATGTATACGCAATGCCTCATGACCTCGACCGTACCTGAATCCTGGAAGAACGCCAACATAATCTTAATCCATAAGAAAGGGAACGCCAAAGACTTGAAAAATTATAGACCGATCAGTCTCCTGTCCGTTGCCTACAAAGTATTTAGTAAGGTAATCGCAAATAGAATCAGGAACACCTTAGACTTCTGTCAACCAAAGCACCAGGCAGGATTTCGTAAACGTTACTCAACAATAGACCATATGCACACTACCAATCAGGTGATAGAGAAATGTGCGGAATATAACCAACCCTTATATATAGCTTTCATTGATTACGAGAACAGTGTTTGATTCAGTCGAAACCTCAGAAGTCATGGAGGCATTACGGAATCGGGGTGTAGGCGAGCCGTATGTAAAAATACTGAAACATATATATAGCGGCTCCACAGCCACCGTAGTCCTCCATAAAGAAAGCAACAATATCCCAATAAAGAAAGGCGTCAGGCAGGGAGATACGATCTCTCCAATGCTATTCACAGCGTGTTTAGAGGCAGTATTCAGAGACCGGGATTGGGAAGAATTGGGGATAAATGTTAATGGAGAATACCTTAGTAACTAGCAATTCGCTGATGATATTGCCTTGCTTAGTAACTCAGGGGACCAACTGCAATGCATGCTCACTGACCTGGACAGGCAAAGCAGAAGGGTGGGTCTAAAAATTAATCTGCATAAAACTAAAGTAATGTTTAACAGTCTTCGAAGAGAACAGCAGTTTACGATAGGTAGCGAGGCACTGGAAGTGGTAAGGGAGTACATCTACTTAGGGCAGGTTGTGACCGCGGATCCGGATCATGAGACTGAAATAATCAGAAGAATAAGAATGGGCTGGGGTGCGTTTGGCAGGCATTCCCAGATCATCAACATCAAGTTGCCATTGTCCCTCAAGAGAAAAGTGTATAACAGCTGTGTCTTGCCAGTACTCAGCTACGGGGCAGAAACCTGGAGGCTTACGAAAAGGGTTCTGCTTAAATTAAGGATGACACAACGAGCTATGGAAAGAAGAATGATGGGTGTAACTTTGAGGAGTCACACCTCGAAAATCCGGCTGTGCGCAGACGATTGCGTCCTTTACAGAGAAATTAATAATGATTCCGACCGAGGAGCATTACAGACAGACCTAAATAAAGTTTCTTCATGGTGTGGCAGGTGGCTGATGCCCCTCAACATCTCAAAATGTAAGCGCATATGTTTCACCCGCAAGCGGCATCCAATCCGTACACAGTATTACTTCAACGGCTCCCCTTTATCAGAAACACGCGAAGCTATAAATACTTAGGTGTCACATTTTCCGCTGATCTGACATGGAATCGTCACATTCAAAGCATCACTTTAAAAGCAGGGCGAGTACTTAATTTTAGGAAACGGAACTTTAGGCACGCGCCACTAGATGTCAAGAGAACACTTTACCTAAGCAACGTTCGCTCGATTCTCGAATACGCGTCTGTTGTGTGAGAACCGCATGCACAAATTCTTGTCAATAGCTTAGAAGCGATACAGAAACGTGCAGCCCGTTTCATAACCGGCATTTACTCATTTCCAAGCAGCATCACAGAAATAAAACGGCACATATGTTTGGAAGATCTCTCACTACGCCGTGTTGTTTCCCGCCTCTCTTTCCTTCGAAATATCGTCTTCAATCGCACACCACTAAACAAAGAGACTTTTCTACAACCACCAACATACATATCGGGGCGCCGCGACCACTTACTTAAGATAAAATAAATATGCGCGCGCGTGCACAACAACATACCAAAACTCCTTTTTTCCCCGTACAATACACGAATGGAACCAGCTGCCTCCTGAGCTAATTGAAGTTGCTTCTTATGTCACATTCCCCACTGCTCTCCAAAGATATGTTTGCAGATAAAAATGCACTTGCCATTTTAAATCTTCTTTGATGTTTATGTTCTGCAACGTTAGCCAGCGTGCTGTGACAATGAGTGTATCTTGTTACCTGGGCGAAACTTGTTCTTTGTGCTGTCTCATGGGCTCCCTCAGGATGTAACACATGTATGATTGGTATTGTACCCATGGTCAGAAGTGTTTAACCTTTTAAGAGTGTGCAATCTTGTATTTTATATTGATTATCTGTCCTCCCTACTGTAATGCCCAATGGGCGAAGTAGGTATGTAAATAAATAAATAAATAAAAAGAATAGAGAAGATTGGGTGAGGGAACAAACGCGAGGTATAGAATATCTTAGTTGAAATCAAGAAAAAGAAATGGGGACATGAACAGGGCACGTAATGAGGGGGGAAGATAAACGATGGTCATTAAGGGTTACGAACTGGATTACAGTAGAAGGGAAGCGTAACAGGGGGCGGCAGAAAGTTAGGTGGACGGATGAGATTAAGAAGTATGCAGGGACAACATGGCCACAAATAGCACATGACCGGGGTAGTTTGAGAAGCATGGAAGAGGCCTTTGCCCTGCAGTGGGCATAGCCAGGCTCATGATGATGATGAAAGAGGCTAGCGCATGCGGAGGGTCACGGATAATTACAGCTGTTAAGAGCCTAAATCGGCGACGACCCGGGAGCTCCAGAAAGTATTGTGCACATTCGACGTGGTGCGGTCCACAGTAGTTCGTCTCTTTTCTTCTCCTCCCATGAATGCACGCGCTCTGAGCCACCCCCGACGTGTTGTGCCGGACACCAGCAGCAGCAGTGAGAAAGTCGAAGGAAAACGCAAAGAAAGCTTCGGTTTAATGAGAATTATTTCTCCATTTTCCTGTGCGGTAAGATATTTCAAGTGGCTTAGGAATTACGGTTGTTGAATACCAACAGATATTGCAAGCACCTTTTTTTTTTCCCAGACTGCCCTCTGTGTGGTGATTATGCGGACTTCGAACATGTCCTGTGGGGCTGCGCCTCTGCCGGTCCCCCTTTCAGTCAAGAGGAAATGATGAAGCTAATTAGGGCCCAGGATCAGACCTCTCAAATCCTGGCAGTCCAGAGGGCTCGCGACAGGGCCGTCAGGTTCCACATGATGGTCCCCGAGTGGGCCTAGCCAGGTGGCGTGGAGTTTTCTTACGTCTATAGTGGACAAAATAAAGTTGTTTCACTCACTCACTCACTCTACTGAGTCGATGAGACGAGCAAGTCATTCAAGACTCTCGTATCTAATTACATGGTCTATTTCCTCTGACTGGCAAAAAGACGCTGAAACTTTCAAGAATAAGTTCAAAAAGGAAGAAAGATATGCCGTCGGTTGTAGAATAATCTCAGAACACTACTCTGTGGAAGAAATGTAATTCCTAAATATGCAGGTACATGTGACATCATTTGCAATCGTGGAAGGATGATAATTTTCTTACGAGTGTTTATGGACATGTTGCTTCGACATACAAAGGCAGCAACGCAGAAAGGACGAAAAACCCGATGACTTAATTACTACTGACTTGGCATAGTTCTCGCATGAGAACACTTTAGAAAAATATACGGCACATCTATCCTTCGTACCGTACAAGATTTGCAACACTGCTGCAATCACAAATGTATCTTATTAAGGGTGTGTAATTGGTAAAGTTTTATGTGTTCTGATAATTATTATCATGATTATTGTGATGAACATAACGATGGAAGTAACGAGTCAGAGTTCTGATATGAACAAGTTTAGAACGCTTCTTAAATAGCCCAACGTTCTATCTTTATTTCTATATACATATTCATATACACATCTTTTTTTGTATACATATATGTACACACTCACTTTAACTGAAAATATACATTGGTTCACCAGCAGTGCTGTAAGGCACAGCATTGTCAGGCACAGCAGCACACCCGCTTCCATTGGTCAAGGCGTCGTCGGTACATTGAGTGAGTATCATTTATTGTGTAACACGCATTTAAATTTGCTCTGAGCTCACGCCTCATTTTATAGAATGCACACATACTTGATCAACGTTTATTTACCTTAAGAACCAGCGCCAAGCAACAGCAAACTTGCAACAGCAGATGCTCACATTTTTTACTGATCGATGGTTTTGTCAGCAACTCTGCTGCTGGTGCTGACAATTTGGCCTGCAGGAACATCTCTGAATGGCTTTCGACGCAGCTACCATCAGAGTATATTTTTCGCGTAGATCTTTTGCAATTTTGTTCCGCCACGTTCTCTCAACACCTTTAAAGCTTTTAGGCGAAACAAAGTTAGTTTTCATACTACTTCACGCAACATTCGTAAAATCGTACAAGCAGTTTCAGTAAGGTGACCTTGACGAAAAATTCCGGAGAATTGGCAGATATGCAACTAAAATATGTACGATGAGCAAAACGTGAACAGGGTGAATGCACGAGCCAACGTTTCGACAAGTGGACTTGTCTTCTTCAAGGCAACATATGCTTTCCTCGCCATAGTATATATCGGTGGGGTTCTTCTAAAGGGGAAGGGTGTGAGGAGGGAGGACGCGGAAACGAGGGAAAAAGTGTTAGCGTGTCGAATTGAGTGTAAAGGAACCCTGTGTACAAGGTCAAAGCCAGCCCTCCCACCCCGGTCTGTCAGCACACGCGCGTTAGCCGGCGTGTCAAGGGCGTCTGACACGCCGGCTGACAAAAAAAAAAAGAGAAAGGAAAGGGGAAAAGACTGATGCTGCTGGCTGCCTTTTGCACGCAAAAGTCAGCCAGCAGCATTCCCCCGTAATAAAAGCATGTTGTCGCCCTAGGTGCAAAACCTGCAGGCACCTTCAAAGTGACATTAAAATGAAAAGCACCGCAAATAGTTATTATACACATGAAGTCAAATCTAGCTTCACTTGCACAAGTTCGGATGTGATTTATATGCTTGAATGTTCCTTCTGTAAGAAACAATATATCGGTGAAACAGGACAATCAATGGACGTCAGATTAAACGGACATCGCGCGGACACAGCTAAAGAGCTTCCCAAAGCCGTCGCCGAGCATTTCAACCAACCAGGTCATAACTTTGGTGAACTGAAAGTCTACATCTTACAGTCAAATTTCCGTTCTGAACGAGGAAGAAAATACAGAGAATCATACCTTATCCATAAATTCAAGACATTGCAACCAATAGGGATAAACGTTTCAAAGGGAGCTTTAGAATCTATTCGCTATGCTAAACTTCAAGCTATAGGCAACGACACTTAGTTTGATTTCTTGGCGTATCCCCCCTTTTATTTTCCCTTTCCTCTATCTTTTTTTTTTGTCAGCCGGCGTGTCAGACGCCCTTGACACGCCGGCTAACGCGCGTGTGCTGACAGACCGGGGTGGGGGGGCTTTGACCTTGTACACAGGGTACCTTTACACTCAATTCGACACGCTAACACTTTTTCCCTCGTTTCCGCGTCCTCCCTCCTCACGCCCCTTCCCCTTTAGAAGAACCCCACCGATATATACTATGGCGAGGAAAGCATATGTTGCCTTGCAGAAGACAAGTCCACTTGTCGAAACGTTGGCTCCTGCATTCACCTTGTTCACGTTTTGCTCATCGTCTTGAATTTCCATGTCCCGCATTCCCCGTCTTTTCTCTAGAATACGTACTGCAATACTACAACTATAAAGTATACACTTAACAAGTGTGTAAGCACTGCAATCGCGAACGGAAGTAAAATACAGGAAAATATTCCACGGCATGAAGCGCAACAATAAATGTGGGAAAGGGCACAAACTTCGCAGAAGAAAAAGGAAAATAACGACATCAACTCGGCAACCTATGACCTTGGGGTCTCTTCCTCTAGCTTTTGTCAGGATACGTGTATGTCGACTGTGTTACCCTTGTGTTATAACACTTGCAGGTGCACTTGCACTTCATCGAGGCCACGTGTCGGGACGATAGCTGGTTATAAGACCTGCGCGATTGTATGCGCCGACCCCCGTGCCAGATATCAGCGCGGCTTGCGAGCCGTGCGACATGGGATGTGTGCAGAAGCTGTTTTAAGTGCAAGTTTATCAGTTCCATTAAAAGTGAATACCTGTTTAATTTGTTTCCGTCTGGACAATGTGTTTTACAAACGCTTTTGACTAACAGATAGCAGCAAGGCCTAACTCTATACATAGTCTACATCTACGCATAGACAAGTATACCATATGCTTGTCTATATCTATGTATAGACAAGCATACAGACTAACGTATGCACAGTGCGCCTAAGGGACCTTGCGCTCATGGCGATTAAGAGGTTCAGTCACTGCAGCGCCAGAGCATAACCAGAGGCACGTTGAAAGGCATTACACGGTGACGCGAGCTATCGTTTAATGCGAGGCAAGAGTGCACGTGCGCAAGATCGGCAGCGTGTGCACGTGACTGAAGTTTCTTCACCCCGTGACAGTTGCTTTTCGAGCGGACATACCCAGCTTAATTCACGCAGAAACTGGTGTTGTCTTCACTTGCTACCGCTGCCTTCGTTGCTTCTTACCATCGTGAGAGATGGGTCGCCACACACACTTATACAAAGAAATAAACCAGGCGTTATATACAAAGTATTTACAGGCACTCATTTGCTTTGGAACTGACACATTAAATTTTGAATAGCCAACGGTGCAGAGCTGTGCTCCTACGTCCAGAACACTCGTAAGGGGTCAGAAGCTCTGTCTTAGACGTTGTTTTCTCTCCCAAAACCACCCCACAAGAATCACAACAGGCCGGCGACCTGATTGTGTAAAGTGGGACCAGGCATGTACATGGCCATTACTCTACTCTCATTGTCTAGAACATTGACCGAAAAAAAAAAGAAGGAATGCGCACAACCCCTGCCCAAAATGTTGCCCCTCGCTTCGTATGACGAAGAACGTGTCCGCCATCTTCGCCGCAGCATTCTCCGAAGCGTGCACCGGCAAAGTGGCAACACGTGCTGGACAGCGCGGAATGCAGGGGCACATAAAACTGATTACTGTGAACTGCCCATCGCGCCCGTTGACGTGACCAGAAGGAGGTGCAGCGCCCATTCAGACACTAAAGGCCCGAAGACCACACATCATTCCAGCCGTATTCGTTTCCAGCGGGACCTCGCGTGGAAAATGTTTTCGAATGTGGGGGCTGAACCTTCCGGTCACCATCCTTTACAGCAGGGTTGGGCGTGTTCCCATTGCTCGGTAAGAGACGATGAACGAAAGCATTACGTGGCCATCACATTTCTCACGCAAGACGTTCAGTTCTATCGGCAGTCATACCTTTTCTATGGCAGCTGATTTTGCAGAGCTATATTCATGTAGAAACTCACAACAGAAAACGATCTTTTTTTGGAAACTGTAAAAACATATTCCTTAGGGCGTAGTTTAGTTTTCTATGTTTAGGCTTTGGGAGGAAAATTGTGGTAATGGTGTTTGGTGGTGATGGTTATGGTGGTGATGTTACCGCCGCGCGACGCTGGAGTTTCCTTGGCGGGGTGTTAATAGAATGACATTAATTGAGCTTCACATATGTGTAATTTCTACTCCATTCTCGGCTGACGCACACTGCTGGGACGCCTTCTTTCTTTCTTGTCGTGCTTCTAGCAAGAAAACAAGGCTCCACATGAGAGCAGCCACCAGTGTAAGGGATCCACAGATGAGGAAGAGAATGTCGTAGGCACCTCTTCTGTCCCTGAAGTAGCCTGCGAGAAGACAGAACAGATCTGTTTTTGCATACAAGCACACACACACAGACATATATATATATATATATATATATATATATATATCAGAAAAAAAGCAATTCTGGGTCCGGGCAAATATTCACAGTGAAGTAGAGGCGCGTATGAAGCGGTTTATTGACGTTTCGGCCGGGTTCCGGCCTTCATCAGAAACATTTTGATGCAGGCCGGACCCCGGCCCAAACGTCGATAAACTGCTTCATGCGCGCGTCTACTTCACTGTGATATATATATATATATATATATATATATATATATATATATATATATCCACAGTGATATATATATATATATATCCACAGTGATATATATATATATATATATATATACCAGCAGTTCTTGTCGCTGTATGCAGTTTGTAAATCAACTGTTCCTAGCACTATTTCTTTCCTAAATCTGAATTGTTCGATGAAGCGGAAGTTACTACTACGAAAAATCAATCTGCTTTATTGAATATTTACATAACTTCACTGTGCCTTGTAAAAATCGCTATACTTTGTAAATTGCAATATTGCTGTAAATGAATAATTAAAACCGTTGTTAGTGACATGTTATTTAGTTAACTAGTAATAATAATATTTGGGGTTTTACGTGCCAAAACCACTTTCTGATTATGAGGCACGCCGTAGTGGAGGACTCCGGAAATTTTGACCACCTGGGGTTCTTTAACGTGCACCTAAATCTAAGCACACGGGTGTTTTCGCATTTCACCCCCATCGAAATGCGGCCGCCGTGGCCGGGATTCGATCCCGCGACCTCGTGCCTTAGTTAACTAGGTATTTGGTTGCTCCTGGTAGTGATGTTTGCCTCATGAAGTAATTTAGTTCAATGGTTAGAATTGTGTCACCTGCCACAGGTAAATTTTGAAATTTTGTGAAGCTGAAAAACATCTGATATACCGTATTTACTCTATTGTAACGCGAGTTTTTTCATGATTTTCGTTGTTTGAACCTGAGCCTAGGATTTGAATAATGGCAGAATGTACAATTTTAAAACAAATATTCGAAATTCCGCAGTTTTTAAGGTTACGTTGGCAACATCTACCTTTACGTGTCGGTTCAATTCATTGCTAAGTTGACCGATGTCAGTTTCTTCTTTGTTGGGATCGAGGGCATTTTAGCTGTGCTTGTGAATGGTGCTACGTTTACGTTGCTTCATTCATCTTAATTATCATCAGCCTTTTTTATGTTCACTGCATGACGAAGGCCTCTCCCTGCGATCTCGAAATAACTCTGTCCTGCGCCAACCGATTCCAACTAGCGTCCGCGAATTTCCTAAATTCATCGCTCCACGCTGTCTTCCCCCGTCCTTGAATGCGTTTCCCTTCTCTTGTTACCCATTCTGTAACCCTAGTTGTCCAACGATTATCTAACCGGCGCATCACATGACCTGCCCAGCTCCATTTTTTCTCTTAATGTCAATTACAATATCGGCTATACCCGTTTGCTCTCTCATCCAAACCACTCTCTTTCTGTCTGAACGTTATGCCTAGCAATCTTTGTTCCATCGCTTGTTGCGCGGTTGTTAGCTTGTTCTCAAGCTTCTTTGTCGGTCACCAAGTCTCTGCCCTATATGTCAGCACTGGTAAAATGCACTGATTGTACACCTTCATTTTCAATGATAATAGTAAGCCTCCAGTTAGGAGCAGACAATGTCTGCCCTATGTGATCCAACCCATTTTCGTTCTTCTATAAGTTTGCTCCTCATGATCAGGGTCCCCTGTGATTAATTGACCTAGGTAATTCTACTCCTTTACAAACTCTAGAGGCTGACTGGCGATCTTGAACTCTTGTTCCCTTGCCCGGCTATTAATCATTATCTTTGTCTTCTGCATATTAATCTTCAACCCCCACACTCACACTCTGTCTGTTAAGGTCCTCAACCATTTGTTGTAATTCGTCTGCATTGTTACTGAATAGAACTATGTCATCGGCAAAGCGAAGGTTGCTGAGATATTCGCCGTCGATCCTTCCCATTTTTATAGCTTGAATATTTCTTCCAAGCACGCAGTGAATAGCATTGGAGAGATTGCGTCTCCCTGTCGGACCCCTTTCTTTATAGGTATCTTCCTGCTTTTCTTGTGTAGAATTAAGGTAGCTGTGGAACCTCTATAGATATTTTCCACGGTATTTACGTAAGCCCGGTCTGTACTCCTTGATTACCTAATGCCTCTATGTGTGCTGGTATCTCTACTGAATCAAATGCCTTTTCGTCATCTGTGAAAGCCATATAAGGAGACGCTTATCGTACTCTGCGTATTTCTCGATAACCTGATTAATGACATGGATTTGATCCATTAGAGAGTGTTCCTTCCTGAAGCCCACCTGTTCCCTTGATTGACTAAAGTCCAGTGTCCCCTTAGTCTATTGGAGATTATTTTGGTAAATATTTTATATAATACTGGGAGTAAGCTAATGGGCCTATAATTTTTCAATTCCTTAACGTCTCCCTTTTTGCAGATTAGTATAATGTTTCCATTCTACCAGTTTTGTGGGACCCCTGCAGTCGATAGACACTTCGTATAAAGAGCCGCCAGTTTTCCAAGCATTATGTCTCCACCATCTTTGATTAAATCGACTGTTATTCCATCTTCGCCTTCCGCTCTTCCTCGTTTCATGTCTTGCAAAGCACCTCTGATCTCATCGCTAGTTATAGGAGGAGTTTCTGTATCCTGTTCATTACTGTTTCTAATTGAGGTATCCTGACTCATCTGGGTACTGTACAGATCAGTATAGAATTCTTGCGCTAATTTAGTATATCTTCAATATTACTGATGATATTACTCTGTTTATATTTAAGTGCACACATCATGGCTTGACCTATGCCAAGTTTGCTTCTCACTGATTTCAGGCTGCGTCCATTTTTACGGCTTCTTCAGTCTCTCTCACATTATAGTTTTGAATATAACGTATTTTCGCCTTCTTGATCAGTTTTGACCGTTCATCATCATCGTGAGTGGATGTTGGAGCGTAGGCTTGTACTACCTTTGATATATACCTCTTATTAAGTTTGATTACGACTACAGCTACCCTCTCATTAACGCTGTAGAATTCATTACTGTCTATGTCCTTATGGATTAGGAATCCCACCCGTATTGCTTCTTATCTGGGAGACCTCTATAGCAGAGGACATGGCCCTTATTCAGCAGTGTATAAGCCTCACAAGTTCTTCTAATCTCACTAAAGCTGGTGATATCTCAAAACATGTCTGATAGTTCCTCAGAGTCCTGCTAAGCTAGCCTCACTCGACAGAGTTCGGCAATTAAAGGCTCACAGGGTCAGTTTCCATTGGCAGCCTGTCCGGACCCAGAGATTCTTAGCACCCTCTGCTGCGTTACAGGTCTGACCGCCGCCTCGGTCAAGTGCTCCGCAGCTGCTGGGGACTGAGGGCCGTGGGCTAATTGTAGGAATCATTCGGGATGTAGTGGCCGAATACTGCACCAGGGAGGCCAATTCCTGTTCTGGTGAGGGAGTGTCTGTTGAATCTTAGTGGGCCTTCCTAATTTGGTTGTACCTAGCTTAGTATAGCCCCACTCGCTCTCGGCATTTTTTTTTGCCGGTGTCAGGTGTTTGTTGCGTACTTGTGCACTGCAGATGTGCTTCATTACCCTGCGCCCTTTCGCGCTTCACGTTATGCCGACGCAGAGCGTTCGGCATGACGGCCGCTTCGAGAGATGAGTAAGTTTGACAGCCGAGGAGCTGGGAATCTCCGCCACATCTCGGCGGCTCGTCGTCAATGAGTTGACGAGTCTCGGATGGTGGCGCCAATGGGAGGACCTTCCGACCAGACCATTGCGATGCCGGTCGGAAGGGCCCCGTACATGCTTGGTACTGCCCCCGAATCAAATGGTCATGCGGTCTTTTAAGAACTACCTAATTTCAAGCGAGCTTGAAAGCATGGAGGACTTGATTCTCTGGCGATCACACTTTCGGAAATAGTTTCGCTTTCGCGAGACTTGGCTCCTTTGTCATCGGACCCTTCGAAGTGGACGGCCGACAGCGCTTTTGGCACTGATACGGAGCTTGCCACTGTGCCAGAAACACTTGTCGGGAGCACTTTCGACTCCGAGTCACGTGAAATTTCGTGAAACAAACTCCTAAAGTGATCACCCTGGAATACGCCCTAGCAAAGCTCCATTTCCGTCTCAGACGACGATGATAAGCGAAGGGAACTCATTTCCTGATTAATTCCTTAAGTAAAGGTACCATTTCGCTTCCCATTCATCTCGCGGTAATTCGAGTAAGTGTATATATATATATATATATATATATATATATATATATAAAATTACTACCTTATGAAGCAACCAGATATTGAAGGCAAGCAAAGCAAAGAAGTAATGTATTGTTTTACTTTATGATTGAATATTATTGGCGCACGGACCAGGTATGGCGAAAGAGCACCAAGACTATGGTAATGAGGTGCCAATGGCGCGTGAAATGATTGCACGTGAGGTGCCATTATCACAAAAATTGAGATTGCAGATCTCATAAAAGATATGCATGCAGCGTTCCTAGTTAAAGGGCACACTTGACGTAAAGCATTGCTGTGGAACTGGCGTACATCTTGTTTATCTTTATTCTAACTTCATTCTCCTCTTCTCCTGTACCCAGGTTCCAGCGCTTCTTCATCTTCCATTCGAAGGCTCATACCGCTTCACCCTTCCAGGTTTCTTTTGCTAACCCCTTCTGGGGTAATACTTGAAAACGTTTCCAATCGAAGCACATTCAACTGAGCCACGTTCATCAATGTACCATACAGTCTTCAATATTCTTTTCTGAGTGGTTGTCCTTGTCGTAGAGTAAGGACCATAAAATTTGGCACTGGATTCTCTTACTCCTTTCCTAACTAGAACGAGGTCGGTGACTTGTGTCTGGGATATCTGAGCAATGTCTCTTGTGAAACATTTTTTTTTCATTCGTCTATGGTACCTCTCCTCCTGCGAGTTCTGTTTCCTGTCTTCGACGATCTTGTGATTTTCTAACAGCCCCAATTCCCGGTCCGCCTGAAAAATAGGGGTTTCTCCTGAAGAAGCAAAATGCGGGCTGCATCGCAAGCCACTAGTGTAGGAGCGATTGTGATGTCTTTCAGCTGCTTCTAAAGAGCATTTCTATCCACCAAGGAAACTATCGTACATCCTGATGTATTGTTTCAAATCTCGTATAGCACGTGCTGCAAGCGCATTCGCTGCGGGATGGTATGGCGCACAGAATTCGATATATTGTGGTCTCGAGCCAATCTTCCTAGCTTTTGACTCTTGAACGCTGGACCGTTGTCACATACAATCGTCCTGGTTGTCCTAAACATATCCCGTTCGAGAAGGGCGATGACACTATTCGCATCTTCTTTTCCTGCTCGTGCCGCGACCATCCTGGTGCATTCATCTATGGCCAGAAGAAAAGCTTGCGTTTTTCGGACTCCTTCTCGTTTCTTATTTAGCTCGGCGAAATCCAGGTGTATAACTTCAAAAGGCACGTTCGAGTGGCAAGGTATTATCATGGCGTCCGTAGGCTGCTTATATTTCACTTTGTTGACTTGTCAAATGTGGCATGAACGAACGTATCGATTGAGGTCTTCTTTCATGTGAGGCCACGTAAATCTCTTGACTAGCTTGCTGTAGGTGCGCCAAAATCCGTCGTGTCCTCCAGATTCTCGGCTATCGTGGTACAAATAAAGCACCCTGAAAACCAGCGCTGGCGGGACTTGATAGCGACCTTCAATAAAAATCAATTGTTCAGTGCCTTCCCCCAATTGTACTTCATTGATTTCTTCCGATTGTTCTTTGTTGGCCTGTATCATCAGTCTAGACAATACATCTGCATCAGTCAAAAGGGGTCCAGGTCTGTGGGAGATGGTGAAATCAAACTGCCCGAAGTAGTTCACCCATCTGGCGATACGTCCCTTAGGTTGAGTCCTATTTAAGAGATGAGTGAGGGCCTCGTGATCGGTGAACAAAGTAGACTTCGCACCTTCTAGGTACGTACGGAAGTACTGAATTGCTTTAAGGACTGCAAGAGCTTCCTTTTCAGTAGTGGTGTAGTTGACTTCAAATGGCTTAAAGGTGTAACTGTAGTAACCTAATACGTGTCGCTTTTCTCGGCCGGATGCTTCTGGACATTTCTGGAACAAGACTGCACCTTTCCATAGTGTGAGGCGTCGGTATTGAGTTCAAAGGGTAAAGTGAAATCTGGTATGCATATATGTATGTATTGTAGGATATGGTCAGCAGAGATTCTGTGCATCAGGGGGGCTATTCTGTAAGAGTCCACCTAGTGGACTGTCCATTTCGGCCCCTGCTGATTGGATCCAGCTGTACGGGAGAGGAGGAGACGGGCGGCCCTAGCCAATCAGCAGCGGCCGAAATGGACAGTCCCCTAGGTGGACTTTTACAGAATAGCCCCCCAGATCACGGTAGACTCTCTCACATTCATCATCCCACACAAATGGATTTTTTTTCCGTTAGGCGCGTGAGGCGTCTTGTTTTTATGGCAAAGTCTTTTATGAAAGGTCTGAAATGTCACATAACTTTTCTTTGAAAGAATGCACTTAAGTTTAACGTTGAGGTGTACCAAGCTCAAGGCATTTAATACCTGAGACAGCTGTTCTTGATGCTCAGCCTCCGCTTTGGAGAAGACGATAATATCGTCTACGTACACGTTACAAAAGACACATAGGAAAGACTTCAGGACTTCGTTCATAATCTTCTGGAACCATGCTGGCGAGTTTTCCCAGCCGAAAGGAAGCCGATTGTACTCGTGCAGATCGAAGGGCATGATGAAAGCAGTGCACATTTTTGTTTCTTCTTTTAGCGGGATATGCCAGAAACCTTTACACAAGTCAATACGTGAGAAATTTCGGCAACCACCTGTCTCATCTATAATCGGTTCTATCTTCGGCATGGGAAATGGTATAAGTTCTGTCTGGCGATTGAGAGCCCTGTAATCTGTGCACAGTCTGAAAGTTTCATCTTCCTTCGGCGCAATTGTTATGGGAGAGGTGAAGGGTGACACCGAAGGCCGGATTATATCGGCGTCTGGCATCTCCTGCAATTCTTTCTTCAAAAATATCTTGCGCTCTCTTGACATGTTATAAGGTGGTTTTCGGATGACGGTCTTGTCAGTTAGTTCGAAAGGCACCTTGCGTGACTTCATCGCTTGAGGATAGCTTCCTATGCATACCAGTTCAGGGTAAGTCGTTGCAATATCCTCCGCGCACTTAACAACTGGTAGGTATCTTTTCTACCCTGCTGTGTCTCTTCCCTTGACAGTCCTTCCACTAAAACCGCATCGTCCCACACTCTTAGGCAAAGTTACACCCTTTGGATTGCCCCTTCTGCCACACAACAATAATCGTTATCTGCCTTGATGCGTTTCCTTTCTTTAACGCTGCGAGCCCGGTACTTTCCAGTAACGAACGGCACGCGCGTTATCAGCATAGAACAGTTTACACCCTTTCGAGTGCCCCTTCTGATAACGCGCGTGCCGTTCGTTACTGGAAAGTACCGGGCTCGCAGCGTTAAAGAAAGGAAACGCATCAAGGCAGATAACGATTATTGTTGTGTGGCAGAAGGGGCAATCCAAAGGGTGTAACTTTGCCTAAGAGTGCAGTATACGTTGATTTTTAGTTTCTTTATATCTGGTCTGAATAGCAGAAAGTAGTACGTCACGCTCTCTTATCACCAGTACTTCGCTCTCTATTTCATGACCTTGGAACACGATGTTTACTGAGACCCACTGATTATGCATTGTCACTTTTCCATCGTAACCTTGCACCCGTAGTACTCTTCCACTATGCAGGTGACTTGCATCTACCAGCTTGGCATTTATTACAGGCACAGAAGCACCGCTGTCAACCAAAGCCATTATATGTCTGTTTCCCACTTTGACAGGAATGTGAAGTAGGCTAGAGGAAGGTAAATAAACAGTCTAAGTTGTGGTCATCGGGTGCGACTGATCACTCTTGTTTATTAGTTTTTTGTCGTCGGGAACTCTTGAGCGTCCGAAAGTAGGGGGACAGGGTCGTTGTCGACGTTATTCAGCCGACCTCTGGGAGCGCGCCAACCGATTGCAAGTTTTCTGTGCTGCCTGCAAGGTGGCTCGGTTCTCGTTGATTACAGCTTGAGCAATCCGCGCCGGTCCGTCTGAAGCGACTGCTTGAGTTCGCGGTTATGTTTTCTTCTGAAGTAGATGGTGTGGTCCTGAAGGCACTCCAGGAGCCCTTCCATAGTTTTAGGTGACCGTACTTGCACTTGCTTCAGGACTTCTGCGTGCAGTCCGCGCATTATTACTGCTACTACGGCAGAAGAAGGAAGCGTAGGCTCGACCAGCTTTAAAAGGCGGCGTTTTTCAAAGAAATACTCGACGAGGGAGCCTTGCTTGAATTTGAAATTAAGCGCGGCGTCCCACTGGGTTGCTTCGGCATGGCGACATGAATTTTCCCTTTCACTGGTTCCAAGAGTTGCCATCTTCTTCAATAATGTGCAGATCATGGCACTTCCGTGAAGCACCTCTTAAGTAACTAGGCATGTTAGTAATCTTGTCCTCATTAGAGTGCCAGTTATTCTTCCCAGCGGCATATTCATAGAATTCAAACCAACTTTCTGGACTTGAAGACATGCCGTCGAACGCATCGGGTCCTATAAATTTAGTCACCGGCTTCTCAGCGTTCAGAGAGCTTATAAGCGATGTCACCAGTTGGTTTTGATGGGCAATCTGTTCTTGCTGTAGCTGAAGAGCTTTCAAAACGAGGCTCATCTATTCCGTCGAAGACCATAATCCAGAGTCCTTTCGACGCATCGGTTGAAGAACTAATTCGTCGAAGATCGCCAGACGCAAGTTCACTTTCACAGCACCCTTCCGACGCAGTTCATCATTGTCCATGGTTACATTTTTTGTAACGGTCTATTTGACTGTTTTAACCAGATTATATTAAAATTTTGAGATGTGCCAATCTTACTACTGGGAGATTTTAATTTCCCTAATATATTGTGCTTGCTAGCATGCCCTTACATTGTACTGGCGTCTTCAGAAACCGGCTGCATCGCGAATTGTGGCACCGATTTCTGGCGTTCCCAGTTAGTAAAGCTCCCAATCCGAGTTACCGCTGCATCATCAGTCCTTAATATTGCTCTAACGTCATCTTGTCACTACGATAAGGGCCGTCTAAGGCCGAAGCGACCACAATATTATTCAAGTTTCATTGCTGTTCCAAATGCCGCGTTCACGTGATAACTGTAAATATATGAGGGATTACAAGAAAGGAGACTTTGAATCTATTAGCGAGCTGTCTTCCTTCTTAGATGAATTTCTTCTCAATTATATCGGCCGTACGGTTTAAAGCAATATGTTTTCATTTAAAAACAAGGTTAACAGGCGGGCTTATCTCTTTAAGAGATATTTTCTCGAGCAGCACAGTACACTGGTACAGTAATCAGCTTAACAGGCGGGCAAATCACAAGAAAAGAATGTATCGTGAAGCTAGGGCACATCAGACCATTCCAACTTGGACGGCTTATAAGACATTGAATTCTAATTACAATGTAAAACCATGCTAATTCTACTTATTGAACAAAACACTTCCAGCAAGGCTGAAAATTAACCCTAGACGGTTCTGGCACACGGTCTTAAGTAACTAGTCCAGATATATATCATTAATAAACGCACAAGGAGAAGCTTCCACAAAGAGCATAGGGCATTACTATTCAATGAATGTTTCAGCAAAGCATTCACGGCCACCACCAACAATGCTAATTTACCTTTCTTCCACTACATATTTTCCTTTGATGAAACCAATGTGTATGAGTGCTCAGGAATTCTGTCGTTCATCAAAAAACTTGAAAGCTCTTCTTCAGGTCATAGTGGTGGCAGTAAGCCTGTTTATGAAAAATACAATAAACTTTGATAATTTTGGAGTGCATAATTTCGCAATCACTCCAAGATGGCTCCCTTCTGGATGAATAGGTAACAGGAAAGGTTATTCCTGTTCACAGATCCGCCTCAACATCTGATCCAAATGACTATCGCCCCATTTATCTCACGTCCACACCATGCAAAATTAGGGAGGATTTTATTTATTCACATCAGGTAAATTTCTAGAAAGCAACAATTTATCCACACCCTCACAGCATAGATTCCGTAAGTTCTTTTCATGTGAAACTTAGTTACTAGCGTTCACTAACTATCTTAACGTGGCTCTTGATTCTGGGTCAATAACTGACTGTATCTTTCTCGATTTCGTTAAAGAGTTTGATAAAGTCACTCTCTTCTACTTGAACAAATTAAGCTTGCTAAACATTGATCGAAACGTACTTAGTGTAACTAACGCCTTGCTTAGCAACCGTACTCAAATTGTGTCCGCTAATGGCTTTTGACTCTCCTGCAGTGTATGTACGCTCAGGTGTCCCACAGGGTTCAGTCCTTGGCCCATTACTATTTCTGATATACATTAATAATCTTCCTACTTATATTTCATCTAAAATATGCCTTTTCGTCGGCGATTGTGGCATTTACCGGAAAATAAGATCCCAGAACGACAGTGCACAAGTCCAAACTGATCTTGATACCATCTATAACTGGTGCCCAGCATGCAACGTGAAAGTAAACGCGTCAAAACGCAAAATGATGCGCGTATCGCGCCGTTTCACCACCTAACACACACTGCCTCATTGGTAACACGGTTCTTGATACTGTGATCTCATACAAATATTTATGAGTACATATCACCTCGGATAGAACGTGGAAGTTACATGCACACTGTGGCATCCGTAACTTCTGGTTTCGGTTTTAACGCGACAGCGTTAAGGAGCTCGTGTCGCAGAAAAGCCGGTGTCGTCGGCGTTGGCCGTGAGCGATAAATCCCAGCAGGCACTTCATGAATAAAAAACAACTTGCAAGATGGGCTGGGTGGGAATCGAACCAAGGTCTCCGGAGTGTGAGACGGAGACGTTACCACTGAGCCACGAGTTTTTTTTTCTTTATTGCTTCCACTGAGCCACGAGTTCGATGCTTCAAAGCGGCGCAAAGCCACGAGTTTTTTTTTCTTTATTGCTTCCACTGAGCCACGAGTTCGATGCTTCAAAGCGGTACAAAAGCGCCTCTAGTGAACGCGGTGTTGCCTTAGAAACGAGCTGTTTCTAAGGCTCAGGCGTGCGTCGCTTGCTCAGGCGCACATTTCGTTGTCGCGCTGAACGCTGCGTTGCTCGACGCTCACCGCGTCCGATGCGGGGCGCGTAGTCGCTGCGCCGTAGCCCATTGTCTTACACCCGTTGGCGGGTCGACGGGAACGCTGTCGCGTTCCACTCTTGAAGGCGAAGCTTAAGCGTCCTCCAATTTTTGGGTCTTTACATCAGGGCGCCACTCAGCGCCAAACGCTGTAAGTGCCTCCTGTAAATTGCCTCCTCAGAAATAAACATTCATTTTCTTTGTCTGGTCCCCGACTGGAGCAGTCCGGCTCTTTTCTTGCGGCGCTGCGCGCCCCGGCCGTTTAGGCCTCATGCCGTAACCCTTTCGTCCGGCCGCCCCGTCGAAGCTACAACAAACTGGCGACGAGGTAAACCATTGCTCTGCTTCCTACGTGCCCTTGCCGTACTTCTGCTCCTCCTCCTGCTTCCGGCATGCAAGACGCCGCAGCTACGCCTCCTCCGTCAACTGCAACTCCCCCGCCTTTGTTCTCCGTGCCCAGCATGGCGTTCACACCACCCATGCCGCCTTTCCTTGCATTACCCGGTACTCCTTCGGTACCGTGGCTCACATGGAAACGTTCTTTTTGCACCTTTCTTCAGGCGACCGGATGCGAAGCATTACAAGACGAGAGGAAGAAGGCCATATTACTGAGCAACTTAGGCTTCGAGGGGCAGCGTCTCTACTATGACCTCGCGTCGCAAACGGACCAGACGGCCGCTACGTTCGAAGACATTCTTCGCATCTTCGACCAGCACTACGAAGAAAGCTCAAATCCCCTGGTGCACCGCATTATCTTTCGGGACAGGAAGCAACTACCTGGGGAAACCTTCCAGGACTTCGTCACCGCGCTACAAAGGCTAGCGCCTGCTTGTGCGTTCGGCGCTTGGCACGACGAGTCTCTTCGCGACCAAATTCTCCAAGGCGTCGCGTCAAAAAGAGTTCGAGGACGGCTACTGTACGAAGGATCGTCCCTCACGCTCAAGAAAGCCGAGGAAATCGGACGAAGCGTGGAGCAAGTTGACAAGGAACTTGAAGTCTTCAGCAACTCGGCTATTCAGCGCGTCTCGACGCAACGCCAAGATGGCGTCGCCAGCCATCTCCTTCCTCGCCCGGGCGCGCAAGATGGCGATCGCCGCCCCACTTCTCCCTCGACCCGGCGCCTTCAAGATGGCGATCAACGGCGTGGCGGGCAGTCGCATCGAGCGGCCGGCCAACGTGACGTCCGGCCCGAACTCTGCGAAGCCACTGGAGAACTCGCACCCCATTGTTACCGATGTGGTTCACCTCGCCACATCGCATCCGATCCAGCCTGTCCGGCAAAGCACGTTACCTGCCGTGCGTGCGGAAAAGTGGGACATTACGCTTCGGTTTGCCGTTCGAGGAACCGAACGCAGCGACAGCCTCCTGCTCGAACGCAGCTTGTTTCCGTTACCGCTGATACAGAATCAGCCTCTACAGTCCCGTTTGTGCTTACAATTCAAGCACCGAATTTCCGTCCGGCAACAATTCGCGCCGAAGTCCTCATTGCGAATACTACACTCAAGTTGCTCGTGGACACAGGAGCTACAGTGTCGCTGATGAACAGCTCCCTATACGAAGAAGATTTCAAGGTTTTTCCATTGTCTCATTCGAGTCTTCGACTCAAGAATTATTCGCAGCAAGAAATTCTGCATTCAGGACGTTTCTCCGTGCTCGTCAAGTATCGCAACAACGCTGCAGTAGTGACATTTCACGTCAGGAACCAAGGCACTTCTCTTCTGGGCTTAGATGCCATTCAAGCTTTGGGCATTGACATTCAAGGGTCTTCGCTCACATGTCAAGTATCAGGACTTACAGCTGACCCAAGCGTTCAGCCTCCGTCTCTTCCGCACAATGCCCCAACAGAGTTCGCCCATCTGTTCTCAGGGCAATTGGGACTTGTAAAGGGCTTCGTCCACGACGTTCGTCTCAGACCTTCAGTGCAACCAGTCTCAGCGAAACTGCGTCCTCTACCTCTGGTTCTCCGGGAGCAAGTCTCCGCCGAGCTGCAACGCCTGGAATCAGCTGATGTCATCGAACGAGTCACTGCGTCCGAGTGGATTTCTCCGCTCGTCGTCGTTCGAAAGAAGGACAATTCCATTCGACTTTGCGTCGATCTTCGAGACCCCAACAAGGCTATCATCATTGACGCCTTTCCACTACCGAGAGCTGACGAACTGTTGCATCGACTCGCTGGTGCTACTGTCTTTAGTAAGTTGGACTTGCAGTCCGCTTATCATCAGGTTTTATTATCCGAGAAAAGCGGTGAGCTGACTACTTTTATAACTCATGACGGTCTTTTCCGCTTCAAGCGTGTGTGTTTCGGTTTGGCATCTGCGCCATCCGCTTTCCAGTAGATCATGTCATATGTTCTGAAAGACTGTCCAGGCACCTTGTGCTACCTTGACGATGTGCTTGTATGGGGTCACACTCAACGTGACCACGACAGAAATTTGCAAACAGTCCTGTCTAGGATAAGTAATGCAGGCATGCAGCTTAACCACAAGTGCGTATTCAGTGTCCCAGAATTAACTTTCCTAGGACATAAAATTTCCGCAAACGGCATTTCGCCGATGGATAGTAAAATTCAGGCAATCGTGGAGGCACCACAGCCGAAGGCCAAAAAGGCTCTACAGTCATTTCTGGGCCTCACGGGATATTATGCTAAATTTATCCCGCAGTATGCTGACGTAGTGGAACCGCTAAGGAAACTTCTAAGGCAAGGACAAGCCTTTGTCTGGGATCGGGATACTGAATGCAGCTTTCAGGCTATTAAAGACGTACTTGCATCACGCCCGGTGGTACGCATGTTCCAACCGCATCTGCTTATTGTTGTGACGGTTGATGCTTCTGACGTTGGCATAGGAGCTGTCCTACAGCAAAAATGCGGAAATGAGCTCTTTACAGTAGCTTTTGCTTCTCGTACGTTATCTTCCGCACAGCGACGGTACTCCGTAGGCGAACGGGAAGCATTGGCAGGTCTGCTTGCGTGTGAACATTGGCATGTTTACTTGTGGGGTCGACAGTTCACACTACGAACTGATCACCAAGCTCTAGTCGCATTGCTATCTTCAAGGGGTCCTGGACAGCGACCGTTAAGAATTTCAAGGTGGAATGAAAGATTGCTGTATTACAATTTCTCCATTCAGTACTGTAAAGGTGACCAAAATGTCATTGCGGACGCATTGTCACGCCTACCTGTCCCTCCCGAATGTGAAGCAGCACTAGATAAGGAACTAGTGTCTTTAGTTTCATCTTGTATTACAAAGGAGGAATTCCAAGCAGCCACACAGGCAGATCCAGTGAGCCAAGCATTAAAAGACAAAATAGTAAAACGATGGAGAACTGCGGCGGACCTTCCGCCAGAGTTACAGGCGTATGCTACTGTACAGTCCGAATTGTCCTACATGGATAATCTGCTTCTCCGAGGTGAACGTATCGTTCCTCCTGCTTCCTTGCGTCAGACACTCCTTTCTATTGCTCATGAAGGTCACTTAGGCATTACTAAAACCAAGCTCGGATTGAGAGGCATCTACTGGTGGTCTCACATGGATAGGCAAGTTGAGGAACTTGTGGGAAACTGCTTTGTGTGCCAACAAGCAGATAAATCTGCCAAACCATCTTTTGCGCCTTTACAACCTGTCGAATGGCCATTAAGACCATGGGAAAAGTTAGCCATAGACATAATAGGCCCTCTTGATCGTGCGCCACAGTATGCTCGTTTTGCTTTGGTCATGGTCGACTATCATTCCAAATGGCCCGAAGTTGCTTTTATGCCTTCCGTCACATCGGAAACCATCATGCACAGTCTCATGTCCATATTCAGTAGGGAAGGATTTCCTGATGCTATAGTGTCCGATAATGGACCACAGTTTGTTTCTGCACAGTTCGAAAACTTCCTGAAGGAAAGAGGCATAAAGCATTTCTTATCCTCTCTTTACTACCCACAGGCCAATGGCCAGGTAGAAAGATTTAACCGCGTCCTTAAAGAATTCATACAGATTGCTATTTTGGAACAGCGAGACCTTAGACTTGCGGTCTTAGAATACTTGGCAATTTACAGGTTTACTCCCCATATGACTACCGGTGTGTCTCCAGCTATGCTGCTCCATAGTCGACAACCACGAACTCGGCTGGACGTTGCAAACATGCCTCCAATTCATCCTGAATTTGCTTCTCCAAAGTTGCGCCAGGAAGTGCAGAGTAGAGTACGTGAAAAACAGGAAAATACTAAAAAGTATGCGGATCGTCGTCGCGCAACTAAATGTCCTCAGTTTCAGCCAGGCGATCTGGTTAGGGTACGTACTTCACACTTCACGGAAATCTGGTCCTAAATACTCCGGTCCGTTCAAGATTTTCCGCAAAGTAGGTCGAAGTACTTTCCAGCTTGAAAATGGCAAGCGTTGGAACGCGTCTAAACTGGTGAAGTACTCGGTACGTCAGGGGGAAACAAATGAAAGGAGTCATTTCAATGTTGGAACATCCTTTGACGATGGTTTTCCACCTTTTCTTCCAGTTCCTACTGGTACTCATTTTCCTGCTGCAACCCCTTCTTTGCAACCACTTGTCTCACCACCACCACCACCACCTCCGGGTGCACCCCGGGTAGAACACTTTCCTGAACGTCCGTGCGACACTCCTCCCCAAGACACTGCCCCTGAAGGCACTCAGGTCTCTGACACACCTTCTAGCCCCAGTACGAGTAACACTTCTGCTGTTCCTCCTCTACAACTCGAACCAGTCCTCCGTAGGTCTACACGCCATAGACAACCTCCGGAGCGATTTAAGGATTATGTTTCCAAGTAGCTTGTTGCCTTAGGTTACTGTCTACAGAGGTTTCAACCCTCCCATGCGAATTCGGCTCTTAACGCCAAAGGTATTTCCTTACATGTTTGTTAGCTGAATAAGACTTAAGCAGTATCCTTCAAATGGGGGGATTTCTGGCAGCATAAACGGTGCTATACGCACGCTGCACTTACTGCTATACTGCAGATTTATCAGTGGATCCTAGCTGTAGGAACACTTTTCTTCATTTCTTAGCATCCCCGCAGAAGGGATACCATACATTTCTTGTATGTTACGTTTCTTGCAGCATAAACATGTATGCATTTTCACTACGGTAGTCGCCGCCATACTAATTTGTCTTTCATGCCAAAAAAGAAAGTTTCAACATTGAAAGTCGTTAGCATTCTTAAGGGGGGGGGGCACTATGGAGTGTAAAGTGCTTTTACGCACAATGCCAATCCACGACAGCCACAGAGACTGTCTCGAGTCAGGCTCAGGGCGAATGAGCCACCCATCAGTGCTGTCCCAGGGGGCACACAGATGGTTGTTACTGTATACTTATGTACTTTGTGAATTTTCTATGTGTTATCTGTGTGTGCAAGACTGCATCTCATCGTCCTCCCAAGACGGGTACTGGAACTGCAGATCTGGAGTGCAATAACTCATTCAGTGTTCATGTGCGTTTTTTTTAAATGGGGAAGCCAGAGATATCATTTTCTATTGTGTAAAGATGTATCACTAATCATGTGTGTTACAGTACTAACATGTGTTCTTTGACTCGTGACTTTTGTTGCGAGGAGAGCGAGTGGATCATGTTTCCTTTCAAGGGAGAGGATCCGTAACTTCTGGTTTCGGTTTTGGGTCTTTACATCAGGGCGCCACTCAGCGCCAAACGCTGTAAGTGCCTCCTGTAAATTGCCTCCTCAGAAATAAACATTCGTTTTCTTTGTCTGGTCCCCGACTGGAGCAGTCCGGCTCTTTTCTTGCGGCGCTGCGCGCCCCGGCCGTTTAGGCCTCATGCCGTAACCCTTTCGTCCGGCCGCCCCGTCGAAGCTACAACACACACTCAATCATCGCAAAAGATAACCGCAGTCTTAGTTACATCGGACAAAATTTTTACCTTGCTCCGATAGAATTTCAAAAAATTACTCTACACAACTACCATCCGCTTTGATTTCTAATGTGCTTCCTCCGTATGGGAGCCTTGTGAAACGAAATTGAAGCCGTTCAAAATCTCTTAGCTAGATTCATTCATCGTAACTATATTTGTACAGCAAGTGTAACGGTGATGAAACCTTCACTTAATCTTCCATTGCTTATTAAACACCGTGAGATATCACTCTGTTCCCTACGATATACTACGCCGTTCAAGCTCTTTGCTCTCTCATCACTCCTACATTTACACCACGTCGCCTCGATCATGCGCATAAAACATTTGTCCTCCACTGTAAAGCTATTACTTGTTCGAACTCAGTTCATTCTCAGACTTGTAGACAATGGAATCAGCCGCCTCCTAATACTGTCATGAATATGACAGTATTAGGAGTATCAGCATTAGGAGTATTATTAGTATCATGAATAAGTGCCACTTTAAACATGCCATAAGTAGCCCCTTTGCACCTTAATTAGATGTCTAACTTATGGATATAATGCGGTTATTTATATTGCGCTATACTAGTGTTATAACTATCTCCATTACTGATGTATTATGTATTATTTGTATTATTGTTGCCACTTTAAACATGCCATAACCAGCTTCACTGTGCCTGAATTGGATAGCTAAACGCTTGCATCAGTTATTGTTTTATTGTGTTAATACTATTTTATTTACTCTTGTAGTATGATTTAACTCCATTGTTGCTGCCACTTTAGACATAATCATAATTGCTTTTGTTGCACCTGAACTAGATAGATAACCTTATGTTTGTATAAGCATTTTTTTCTTTTTTATTTATTTGTGTTACGTTTGTATTATTATATTATCCACATTGCTGTTGTGTTATGATTTCTTTGTATTGTTATTGCGTTCATGTAATATGCGTGCATTTATATTGTCTGGATCACGTTGTGTGGCTGACGTGCCAGCCCCAACTGTAATGCTGGTAGACTCCGAGGGAAAAATAAATTGAAGAAATGACATAAATAAAATTAAAACGCAAGGTACTAGAGGCACATGCTGTACAAAATCCTCTTATCGTAACAGCAGCCTTCAGTGAGACAACTGGCTAAGAATTTATTGGGTTTACGACTTTCAAAGTGTGAATATTGTGTAAAAACTTCAAAGCCGTTTTACTGCCAGAAAACTTTTCTTTACCAAGAAGCATTGCTGGGTGTAGTGGAATTTGCTGTCGGTAGGTTAAAGGAAAGTGCTTTTTTCCTTCCGTGCTAGCTTCTCGACACTCCAACAAGACGTGGATGACTGTCAGCACCTCGCCACATTTGCGACATATCGTAGGTTGGTCACCGATCAACTGGTAAGAGTGTGTGTCATATTTGTGGACTATTGAAAGTCGGCAGAAAGTAACCTCAATTCGCTGTATTTTGGTTATTGGAGGTCCTCTTACCAAATCTGGCTTAATTAAAGCAGTTTTTTTACACTTCAGTGCCCTGGGTTCATTGCAAATAGCTTCTTAGTTCTTTTCTCAAAAATGACCTAAGGCCCACGGCAGAAACGGTTGTGGAAGCGTTGCTAGATTTCGCTACTGTGGACGTGGCAGCTGCGTCCGCAGGAACGTCTCCTTCTATGCCTCTTATGTCCCCGCGCCCAACATGATATGACGTGTTGGTTAGATGTAAAAGTAGCACACAGCATCTAATAAAGATAATTGATTACCGCATTTTTGTGTTTATGCAAAGATAATAAACTTTCACGGTGCTTTAGGAGTCTGCAAATACAACCGCCTTTTGTAGCTTTAATATCCTGACGTATTTTGCAGCAGTTAAATTGCACAGGCGCCTGCCGTAAAGGTTCTTGTTTCAGGGCGTACAAAATTCGATTCTGAAAAGAAAGGACTGACTACTGCGTAATATGCACCGGCAAGTAATTTTGATGCATCTGTGTAAAATTCCGCGAACGAGTACTTTGCCTGCAGTTCTATGAAATGCATTCTGATATGCATGTCTGGAAGATGTTTAGTTGCCTCAACATACGATGTGTCCCTCCCAATGAGCTGCCACTGTGGCGGTGGTAACAGCTTCGCTGAAGCCATAAGACCATGGTCAAGCACTAGATCGCCCATGTCTCCAGTAAGACTCCTTACACGGGAAGAGAACGGCTCTCTCACTGCAGGTCGGTTGTGAAAAAGTGTGGCAGAGGTCACATCGTTTGTCGTTGAATAAGAAGGGTGCTCAGTGTTGGCGTGTACTCATAAAATATGTAAAACTTGTATATGACCACTGCAGGTAAAGAGAACACTGATTCGACTCTGCGTAGAGGCTCTGCGTCGCAGTTGTCCTTAAGCACTGGTGGCGAGGCATATATCCAGATGGTTAACAGTATCTGGCATTTTTAATGCTTGGTGTTGACTAATGGTAAACTACAGCACCGTAATCCTACGCAAGCTTGGGAGACACTTGCACTCACTACCCCGAGTTACTAGACAGAAGTTTCAAACGGTTCGTTGTCTTCAAGCATTTCCTTCTTAGGAGCTTAAGATTAGGAATAAACCTAAGCTTAGAGTATAAAATGATTCTAAAAACTTATGCTCGCTACTCACAAAGAGCTCATCTCCATGGAAGGCAATACATGGAACAGGTATCACGCCTTTTTTGTTGGTAAATAGTACACAAGTGCTTTTGCGGGTGTTTATTTTAAACCCATTTTCACTTGCCAATTCAGACAATTGATTTAAACTAAGCTGCACCTGCTGTTTGCAGGTAACAATAATACATTATTTAAAACCTATCTGAACATTGACTACGTATAGGGAATAAAACATAGTGCGTGGAATGGGAATTCTGTAAAGAGAATTAATTTTTAAAACAAAATGCGTTCAACTAAGCACTGTGCCTTGCGGTGTGTCAGTTTGTTTTACGCGGAATACGTGGTTAGACAGGTGGCTTTGAATGATGTTCAACATGCTACCGTGGGCACCAACTGCAGACAGATCTCGTAAAATACCGAAGTGTCATGCGATATCGTAGGATTTGTTGATGCCTACAAATACAGATACGCATCTTTTATGAAAAGAGGCGTCCCTAATATTTGCCTCAATGCAGAGCAGGAGGTCAGTTGTCGATCTGCCTTCCCTGAGAGCGCACTGGTTTGGACCGATCAGTTTATTGATTTCCGGATAGTGCAGCCGGTGCCCCTTCACCATCTTTTCGAACAAATTGAAGAGGCAGCTCGTTAATGCTTTGGGCCTATAACTGGTGGATAAAATTGGTTCCGTGCCCTCTTTGATAATGGGGACTGTAACTGCCTCTTTCCAAGCATACGGTGTATGCGTTAAGGCCCTGTGGCGTTGAAGAATGACAGCAGGGTTTTCTGGGTGGCAGTGTGTAAGCGCTTTATCATTTCATAAATTATTTGATCAGGTCCAGGATCAGAGTTCAGGGATACCCGTAGCTCAGCTAAGTTAAACGGAGAGTTGTGTGCCCGATTTGGTGCGTATTTTCGTTCGAAAGGCTGTCATTCTGCTCGTTGATTGTATCTGACGAATGTTTAAGAATAGTGAGAACAACAGGCGATGTCCTGAAAATGTGAGCCCAGAAAATCTGCTCGGTCTTTGAGACTACCTCCCTTAGTATTTACCAAAGATAATGGGTTTCGGCCTTTTATTCTATTAACTCAATTCGATACTTCTCCCACGTCTGTGTAGGAGTTTACACCGAAGATATACTTTTGCCAGCTTTCCCTCCTAGCCTGTCGACGCGTCCTTGTTCCCTGCGATTTTATATGCTTGAAGTTATTTAGGTTTTCCACAGTTGTAGAATCGCGAACGAGTCCCCACGTTCTGTTTTGCTACTTCCTACATTCTTCAGTCCACCACGGAAATCGGCATGCACTCATTTTGTTCGTGAGACGCATTTGGATTCACCACCAGTGAGGAAGGCTGTATGCAACTGCTGCGCTCACGCGCATGCGTCTGCCTACACCAAGTGCCGAAGCCAGGCGAGCCTGTCAGCGAGATAAGGTGCTGTCGCGCATGGTTCTGCACGTGAGGAGGGTTGTGTTTCTCTCTCCCTTTGTGAAGGCGAGGCTGGTAAAAAGGACAGCGCAGCCACGCCGTAGGGCTTTTTGTACCAACCGGCAGCAGCAATGCCGGAATAAAGTAACGTCGTTCGTCGTTCGGCGTCGTGCTCTTGCCTCGGCTCGGAGCCCTGCTCGGCCGAAACGTAACAGCTGGTGGCAGCGGTGGAACTCGAACCCACGCCTCCGAAGAAACTGGTGGCAGCTGGTGGCAGCGGTGAGATGGCGAATTCCCGAAGGCTCTGCGGCAGCAGTCGGTGAGGCTTTTGGTCTTGTACTGTGGTACGCCGAGCGTTATAATTTCTTGGCATAAGCAGGAAATAGAAAAGGCGACTAGAGGAGACTTTCGTTACAGTTGTGGGCAGCCATGGATCTGAATAGCTTGCTAAAAGTAGATTTGTTAGCCGTAGCAGAAGAGCTCGGTGTGGAATGTAGCAAAGCTATTCGGAAACCCGAAATTGTGAGCAAAATTTTAGCTTGCAAGGCCAAAGAAGATGAAATTACTGAAGCAGTGGATGAAATCCAAAAGAAACGCCGAGCCAGAGAAAGAGACGAGGAACTTAAGCAATGTCAACTGGAACAACTAAAACAAACACTGGCAAAAAAGGCAGAACAGAGTCCTGTCAGCTATGACATGAGAGGTTTTCTCCAGCCTTTTTCTATCGGTAGTGAATTGGGGTTGTTTTTGACAAACTTTGAGCGCACTTGTACAAGAATGGGCTTTGAGCTGTCCTCCTGGCCACAGAGACTTCTGAGTTTGTTACCGGGGGAAGCCGCCAATATTTTAGCTAGGATGAGCCCCGAAGAAGCGGAGGTTTACGCGAACATAAAAGGAGCATTGTTAGCAAAGTATAACTTGTCGCCTGAAGCTTTTCGGTTAAAGTTTAGAGAAACAACTAAACAACCAGACAAAAGCTACTCTGAGTTTGCATACAAGCTAGCAAGCTTTTTGGAAAACTGGCTGAAAGGCGCCGACGCGTTTGATGACAAGGTGAAAATGTTTGATGAAATTTGCCTAGAGCAGTTCTATTCCACGCTTCCGACCAAATTGAGGGAATGGGTGCTCGACAGGTCAGACGTGAAAACTGCACGAAAGGCAGCGGAGTATGCCGATGACTACTGCGTTAAACACCGTTCTGATAATACCGAAAAAAACGGACGGGTAGCAGGAGTCCCCACAGCACAGCCGAGATTATTTCGTAAGCCAGAGAAGAAAGATGAGAATGAACTAAAGGAATCCTTCAATTTACGGCACAAGTTGTTTGAAGCACCTAAACAAATTGTCTGCTTTAACTGCCAGAAATCCGGACACGTGGCCGCGGGATGCCGGGTTCCGAGAGTGTCCCCGGTCCAGTTCGTTCACGAGCCAAACGAAGACCTACTGCGTCCGTACCTTCATGACATGGAAGTTAACGGAAAGGAATGTAAAGTATTGCGCGATACAGGTGCAACGTATGACGTGGTGCACTCGTCCTTCGTAAAGGCGGGAGATTTCACGGGGGATTGCGTGTGCTTACGGCAGGCCTTGGAAAAAAGTACGCTGAGCCTACCAGTAGCCAAAGTAACTTTGAAAGGTTCGTTCGGTGAAATTGAGACCGAAGCAGCCGTCTCGGACGATGTATTGCCAAGGTGTCCATATTTGTTATCAAACAGAACGGCAAAAGAGCTGCAGAAGTCTGGAGTCACGCTCGATATGAACCCTGTAATGATTGTTACTAGGTCGATGGCGAAAAAAGCTGAAACTGAACCGCAGCTTCGCGCACGCGCTATCACTCGCAGCGCTGCGGACCATCATCACGGTCTGGCCGATAACAACGGCGGCCCAAGTTTAGGCTCGCAGGAATCCGTCGACGAAGAAAGCGAACTTGAAACCAGTTGCATCCCCCCCACGAGCCGCGATTTTCAGGCGTTGTCTTCCGTTGATAAGAACACGTTGATCGAGGAACAAAACAAAGATTCAACTCTCGCAAAATGCCGTGAAAGCGTTTTTAAGCAAGAAACAGGCAGCGGCTCATTCTATGAAAGAAGTGGCATAATGTACCGTTTGTTTCACGGAAAGAAAGGTACAAGCGTTGACCAACTTGTGGTCCCTCGGAAGTACCGCGAGAACATTCTGGAGCTTTCCCATCGGGCACGCTGGTCCGGTCATCTCGGCATTAACAAAACAAAAGCAAGGTTGCTATGCGAATATTACTGGCCCGGTTGCTTTAAAGATGTGGAACAGTTTGTTCGTAGTTGTGACGTTTGCCAGCGCACAGGTAGACCGAACGAGAAACGTAAGGCGCCCATGGCCACCATACCGATTATTACGGAGCCGTTCTGCCGAGTCGTGGTAGACATCGTAGGGCCCTTGCCAGTAACAAAGTCGGGGTTTAAATATCTCTTGACCATGGTGTGCCCTGCAACTAAATTTCCTGAGGCAGTGCCATTGCGTGCCCAGACGTCAACAGACTTAGTGGATGCACTCCTCTACATCTTTTCCCGCGTTGGTTTTCCGAGTGAAATCCAGTCGGATCTTGGCAGCGTCTTTACGAGCGAGTTGGCCACCACGTTCCTTAACAAGTGTGGCATCAAGATACACCACAGTTCTGTTCACCATCCACAAAGCAACAGTGTAGAGAAAGTTCATTCAGTAATGAAGCGCGTATTACGGGCCTTGTGCTACAAACAGAAAAAGGAGTGGGACACTGCGTTGCCAGCTATGCTGTTTTCCTTACGTTCTGTGGCCCATGAGTCTACGGGTTTCAGTCCAGCAGAACTCTTGTATGGGAGGGCATTGCGCTCACCACTTAAGCTAGTTCGTGAGAAGTGGGAAGATAAGGGAAGCGATCCAACGGTGGTCCAGTACGTTTGTAGCCTGCTGCAGCGCTTGTACGATACGCAGATTCTGGTGGAGGCTAACATGCTCGCAGCACAGGCAAAAGCAAAAAAAAAAACGTTATGATAGAAACAGCAGCATACGCCATTTCAATGAAGGGCAAAAAGTGCTTATGCTACGCACCTCGAAAGCGAACAAGTTGGAAGTACACTGGGAAGGTCTCGGGACGGTACAACAAAAGCTTTCAGACACTAACTACGTCATCAAACTGCCGGGTCGTAAGAAGGAAGTGCGCATCTATCACTGTAACTTCATGAAGCCGTACGTAGAGCGAGTGCAGATCGTGAACTTGTTGCTAAATGAACCGGAAGAAGTAATAGCCGAACTTCCAGATATCCCACGCAACCTAGCTCGTTTTTCTGTTGATGAGATCCTTGCTTTGACCGTCAACAGAGCGGTTCTCAGCGAAAGCCAGCTTGCAGGTCTGACAGAATTGATAACTGAGTACCAACAAGTATTTTCAAAGGTTCCCGGTCGAACCACTCTGATGACTCATGATATTGAGTTAACCTCTCCTGGCAGCACGAGATGTAAAGCTTACCGATGTTCACCTCGGCAAGAAAGACTGATGAGGGAGGCCGTCGAACAGATGTTGACGCTTAAAATTGCCGAACAGGGTGAAGGAGTTTTCATGTCCCAAATGATAATTGTGGAAACTAGCGGTAAAGAGCCTCGCCCGTGTATCGATTACCGTAAGCTTAACGCGGTGACTGCTACCAAAGTGTACCCCATACCTCACGTAGAAGATTGTCTTGAAAAAGTGAGCAGAGCGAAGTTTATTTCCACGCTCGACTTAGTGCGTGGGTACTGGCAAGTGCCACTGAGTGAACGAGCGAGCCACTTAGCTGCTTTCGTGACTCCTTTCGGCACCTTCCGACCTTTGGTTCTACCCTTTGGGCTCAAAAATGCCCCCTTTGCATTTTCAAGGCTAATGAACCAAATCCTATCTGGAGCTGAGGCATTCGCCCTACCCTACCTAGACGACATCGCCGTATTTTCATATTCTTGGCCTCAGCACGTGAACCAATTGCGCGAAGTGCTAGATAGGCTCCTAAAGGCTGGCTTAACTTTAAAGGCTCAGAAATGCAGGTTAGGGTGCTCCGAAGTTGACTACCTTAGACACAGATTAGGCCAGGGGCATCGAAGCCCACTTGAGTTGAAGATTCTCGCAATCAGAGAGTTTCGCCGGCCTGAAACGAAAACGGAAATCCGCACATTTCTAGGAATGGTAGGTTATTACCAACACTACATCAAGGGCTTCTCGGAGGTTGCTAGCTCACTTACAGACGCACTAAAGAAAGACGCCCCTACTCGGGTAGAATGGGACGAAGCCAAACAGACTGCATTTGCTTCTTTGAAAGCTGCACTTGGAGAAAAGCCAATCCTCGCAAGCCCGGACTACTCAAGGCCCTTTCTTGTGCAATGTGACGCAAGCGAAAAAGGGGTGGGTGTAGTATTAAGCCAGGAAAACGAGCACGGAGACGAACATCCGATTCTGTACGTGAGCCGAAAGTTGACCGCTCGCGAACAAGCCTACAGTACCATAGAAAAAGAATGCGCGTGCCTAGTGTGGGCTTTAGAGAAGCTCTCGTGTTACTTGTCAGGTTCAGAATTCATTTTTATTACAGATCATAGGCCGCTCACATGGCTTCAACAAATGTCGAACAAAAACGGTAGATTACTACGTTGGAGCCTAAGTTTGCAACCGTACGCGTTCACGGTTAAACACAAGAAGGGATCTCTGCATGCAAATGCAGATGGCCTGAGCAGGGCCTTCTCTCACTCGGCGTCACTCGGCAGTAATGCAGCAAAGCATTCATTCTGAATTCATTAGCCGGCCTGGTTCGGTCGAGGGTCCTCGCTGGTCGTCAGTTCTGTTTCTTTTAGAAAGGTTCCAAAACCCTCTGCGTATCGGGGTCGGGTCGGGCCACACCCGGCGGTTGTTGTGGTGCTTGCGGGGGCTTGCCTTCTTGCCTATGCCCAGGAGCTTGTCCATGGACGCCTCCACGAGCAACCCTTTCACGTCTGCGGTCACCTGAGAACGGGTTTCCCGATCAATCTACCGAACAATAGCTCAAGACTCCAGAACCACGTCTCCAAGGGCTCATCTGTCAAGAATGTGCCCAATTTGGCAAAGGGGCAACTTTGGAATCACCAGGGGTCCGGGCGCCCGGGCGAAGTGGCGTCCGGCACTTCGCCCGCTTCAACTGCTTCAAGGGAAAACCGAATGTGTTCTTCTGTCAAACTTCGAAAAACGTTCGGAAGTGCATTTGTGTTGCAGTGTGGACCTTCTGGGAACCCCTTTCCCCCCCCCCCAATCTTCTTCCGTGGGGAGGAGCTGTTGCGCTCACGCGCATGCGTCTGCCTACACCAAGTGCCGAAGCCCGGCGAGCCTGTCAGCGAGATAAGGTGCTGTCGCGCATGGTTCTGCTCGTGAGGAGGGTTGTTTCCCTCTCCCTTTGTGAAGGCGAGGCTGGTAAAAAGGACAGCGCAGCCACGCCGTAGGGCTTTTTGTACCAACCGGCAGCAGCAATGCCGGAATAAAGTAACGTCGTTCGGCGTCGTGTTCTTGCCTCGGCTCGGAGCCCTGCTCGGCCGAAACGTAACACAACAGCATCATCCACGTTGAGGGCGCCGGTGTCATCCCGCGGCAAGTTCAGGGATGAGCTCCCAGTCAGCTGATTCGGCCTTCCACCGAGGAACGCGTGGCGGGCACTTATCCCCTTTCGTTGCGTTCAGCATGAAATGAAAGCAGTCGCTGCCGTAGGAATTTTTCATAACATTCCACTGGAGGTACGTCATTAGTGTTGGAGATGCTATGCTCAAATCTATGGAAGGATATTTCTTGTTATAATTACTGTAAAAGGTTGGTTTTACTTATTTAGTAAGCGTGCCCCAGTTCAATAAAGAAATTTTTCGTATGAACAGCCTCGCACATCACACTGAGGGTCCACCCACAGAGTACTGTGTGTATATAAATGTCGAAGAATCATATAGGGTTCAGGAAGTTCTACTAAGGCCTGAAATTCTTCTCTGTGGAGCTGATAATGTGGGGGTACGTACAGAGAGCAGATGGTAGTAAGTTTATTTGGAAGCACAGCTCAAACTGCAACTGCCTCAACGGCTGTTTGGAGTTCTAAGCGCTGGCACGCCCTACTTTTTTATCAAGCATGATTTCCACGCCGCCAGACGAAGTGGTAGCCTTGTCGCGGTCTTTACGAATAACTAACTGGTGAAGGAAGTTTGTATGCTTAGCTTTTAAGTGGAGTTCCTCTAAGAACAGCACCTTTGGACGCCGCGCACAGGGCCCCACATCAGAATTGCTGGGGGTCAGCTAACGACACCAACGGGAACATGCACCGCCCGAATCCACATCGGTAACTCTAGCTTCGCTGCCACTTTCGTCATTCTCCCCGGCTGCTGCAAAGACCTCATCTTGGGGATGGATTTTCTGCTAGATCACGGCGCAGCCATGAACATTCCGGCACGTGTGGCGACGTTTTTCTGCCAGCCCATACGGCGACACGACGAATGACGGGCAACATGAGCGTTTGCGAATCGCCGACGACGTGACCGTCCAGCCGCGATCCTGCCGCCTTGTATCTGCATCATGCAAGAAGCCCTACCACAGGGATGTGATCGCGGAGCAAATAGTTGCACTACTGCTCACGCAAGGCGTTTCTATTGCTAGATGCGTACTCGACATGACTCGTGGGCATGCGGAAGTCCTTCTCACGAACTTCAGCTACGAACGCCGTCCCATCCAGAAGGGCACCGGAATCGCGTACCGCGACACCGCACAAGTTGCAGATTTGCCCAGCATGTCGACTCGAGCTTGTAGAGAATTTGCATTTCTTTAACTTGGCTTCTACCGCCTCGTTCGGGTGTTCTTGATGGATCAACGGAGGGCGTCAGATAATTGCTTTCGGCAGATGTTGGTGTATGTTGAGGATAACTGAGGTTTGTAACACGTTGCACAATCTCAGGGTGCTTTCATACATGCTGGGTTCTTGCGGAATATCGTAGGAAAACGTTCTGTAGAATATCCTTGTGGGACCATTCATAGATTGGCGACTGTCTCTACGGCGACTCTTAACACTTTTTCACCTCTGCGAGTGGCGAACGCAGCGCATCATTCTAATGCACCCGTCTGCATAGCTGTAACCGCGTTTGACTATGCGAGGCACACGTTGCAGCAGCCTCATCGCGGCCTTACAGGCAGGAGAGGTCTACCCTGCGGCGCTTCCAGCCGGAAGCCGGTTTAGGCGGAAGTGTGACAAGGATGACAACGGCACAGCTTCATACCCGGCAGCCGATGGCGCGGCAAACACAACTGAGCACCTGCTCTGCTTCTGAGCCGCGTATTCCAAAGAGGGGGCTTCTCCGTCCACATTGCTTCCCTGCGATGTCACAAATTTTGGTCCCCAGTCGGTAATGCAGCGCCACCTTGAAGCACCTGCTTAGATTCCTGGAGGACACGGGGCTGTTATCTAAGCTGTAGATGCACTGCCGCTGTCAGCTATGTGTGCTGTGCCGACGATGACTTTCACTTTGTTCTTCCCTCTTTAAGTCCCCTTCCCCAAGGCACTGAGCGTGCTTCCTAGAGCACAACATAGCGCCTGCTTCTCTTCACAATCACTGTCTCTCTCTTCGAAGCCTTGAAAGTTCAGACGAACTCGCGAAAAGCAAACAGAGCTGCGGCGGTTGGGTTCCTAGCTGTGGGAACCGTTGTATGCTTAGTCTGACCTATAAAGGAGGATCCCGCGGGCTGTCTCTTGCGACGCCGTGCACTTCTGATATTTGTTTTATTTGCTTCTGCGGTGGCTTCTAAAATGTCGCTCAGGAAGATTGCTTGGACTGGAATCCTAGGGCCGTATAACGTAAAACTATTCCAATATGTTTTATTACAATCTCCTGACGTCAAATTTGCGTAACCGCCGACGCAAGCATTGGGCGGTCAACCGCGGGGTTGTCTGAACAGACCAAACTCTGTCCTCGTTCATAAGAGGTCACTTTTGTTTGCCTGAAAAACGAATAACATTGCCTACACTGAGTGGCTTGTCTAATCTAATTGGCTGACAAGAGGCGAGGAGCACTCTTAAGTGGAGAGGGATTCGATGAGGCCGAGCCACTGCACTGAAAATCGATAACCGCATGATGTGGGAGGTGCTGGCGTCTGCTATTAGTCCGCTTTCTGTTGCTTAGCTTGAGGTGGCTGGTCGAAAACCGCGGCGGCATACAAGGGAAGCTTAAGAATGATGCTAAAACGCATCCTCAGCAAAGAAAAGTTGGCAGAACGATGTCGTAAATGTGCCGAAAGCGCTCGAAAACGTAACACGGCCACGAAAAATTTTTTATTATACGCAATTAAACCCATGCTCTCCGCCAGGTGCGAGTAGCCAGTGCCTGAGCGATCAGCGGCAGCCATCTTTCATTCCTTTCGGAACGGGGCAGCCTGCGGCTATTCACAAGAAAATTCAGTTTTGTTTGGCATATTAATGCATTGTTAACGCGTACATGTCACTTTGATGCGTGAGCTTTCGCGGTTTTGTGACGTCGCGTGACAGGCAGGTGAAGTGGGTGCCGCCCGAAAACTTTTGACCAATAGCCGAGGTCTAATGGTGTAAAGGCGTCGAATCAGAAATATATATTTTTCTTTTCTTTGGTCCATTTGTGCATAATCAGTGTGTACACGTCATATCAGAGGGCGAGCTATCGCGGTTTTCGTGACGTCGCGTGACAGACAGGTGATGTGGGGATGGTCCAAAAAAGTTTTTGACCGATCGCGGAGGGCTGATTGCAGAATTGGAATAGAAAAGTTTGGAATATTTTTACGTTATAGCGTCCCTAGTATATGCGAGGTTGTCCTGAATATCGGCGCCTCCAGTAGATGCCACATGGGTATGACGATGCACAACCCGGCAGGTGGGCAGAGACTGGAAAAAAAAATTATGGGGTTTTACGTGCCAAAACCACTTTCTGATTATGACGCACGCCGTAGTGGAGGACTCCGGAAATTCTGACTACCTGGGGTTCTTTACCGTGCACCTAAATGTAAGTACGCGGGTGTTTTCGTATTTCGCCCCCATCGAAATGCGGCCGCCGTGGCCGGGATTCTACCCCGCGACCTCGAGCTCAGCAGCCTAACACCATAGCCACTGAGCAATCACGGCGGGTCATACACTGGAAATACACCATAAACACTTGACTAGCTGCTTATTCGCGTCGACTATAGCAAAACGTACGCTCGACGGTCGTGAAATAAAATGTCAGCATGTGTGATGTTAAACAGAGTGCTTGTGTTTTCATGTGACCGCTTTTATACGTATTTCATTGAATCTTTAGATGCGCTTGCTGCGATGAGGATGTGCCGAAATAGTCATTTAGTGTGGCCACAGCCTAGTACGTCGAAGCTACATTTCTGGAAAAAAACGAAATGTTCAAGTCGTGTACAGGTATTTAGGTACACGCTAAAGGTACCGCAGGTGGTCAGCATTATTCCGAAGCTCTCCACTACAGCGCGCTTGTTAATCAGATCGCGATTTACGAACGCAATACTTGTAGATACAAGTAATTTTAAGAGCGCTTAAGAACAATGTGTTATGTGATATCGCGAGGACTTCGTCGTCTTACAGCAGAAATGTGATAACAAAGGCGAACAGCTAAAGCGAGTCATCATGGTTGTGAGGCAGAAGTCTTGCTTGCAACTAGTTTAACGCGCCGACGCTGCCGTGCAAGTGGGCGGCGGAACGCCACCTGGGCGTCGAGAACGCCGTGAGCTTCCACGCACTGTGAATGAAACTCGCGCGGCATTATTTATGACTAACGCGGTCCGTGGTTCCTCGGTGGACAAGCGTTTTGTGAATGGCAGCGAAATTTCCTTTGTAAATCCATAACCCTAATCAAGCTTCGTCAGTACACCGGCAGAAGCAGGTTCTTTCGAATTTCACCATTTCTTCGTTATATAGCGACAGTTGTAGGAAATTTAGTAAAGGCTTACATGGCCGGTTACAAAGCACTGTGGCGCCGCAGTTGGGCAAAGCGTATGACTTACCTATGACTGTCGGCTTTCCAAATGAGAACATCCCCGCTGATGCGACGATGATACCGTACGACATTGACATCCGTTCCACTCCAAAGTAGCAGGCTACCGTAACGGGAATCACGATCATGCCAGCGCCAATTGCGCAGGCTGTGCCCACAGAAGCGGCGAAGATGAGCCCGTGAATGTACAAGAAGGGCAGTACGAGGAGTATTAAACCCTGGCCGGCGAAGACGATCACCATGAGAGCCTTGTTGGAGAGCAGTCCGCGGTCCACTGCGGCTGGAAGCAGGAGCCGCGCGAAGGCCTCCGCGATCGCCCCCATGGCGTACACTGTCACTGCTGTGGAAAGGGTGGCGCCTCGGTCCACGGCGAAGTCGATGAAAAGCGCAATGTAGCACTCGTAGCCGAAGCTCTGAACGATGAAGCTGTACATGAAGAGGTACAGAATGGGCGATTTGAAGACGCTCATTCCGTGACGCCACGTTCCGTGCTTTTCGTTCTCCGAGGACGGTTGCTCGGCGCCGAGCGAAGCGGACCTTCTCCACTCTGGGGTGCGAGGGAACAGGCTGAACGCGAGACCGTTCATCAGCATTCCCCCGAAGATCAAAAGGGTGCCGTGCAGGCCGTACTTGTCGTAGAGGTACTCGAGCAACTTCGGGAAGACGAAGGCGGCCAAGGTGGCGCCCAAGAAGTACACGCCTGTGGCCAGGCCCTTGTGCTTGACGAAGTGCTCGCTGATGATGGTCGGGGAGGCGACGAACACCATGCCCGCTCCGATAGCTGCGATGCCGTTCGGAAATAAGAACCACGCTGTATTTATTGCGCACTATGCCGAGCAATACGAGCGGGAACACGCGCGGCAGAGCGATACGCTGATGTGGAGGGGGCGCTCTTCCGCCAACCGTTTGCACTCCCACTGCGGTAGCATTTCACTGGCCGCCGACAGCCGATAATACCCCTTTTACACGGGCGACCTCAACCGTGGTTAACGTAACCTCGGTTATCGCTAAGCCCTTGTTACATGGGCAGCTTAACCGCGGTTAAACTTAACCGTGGTTAACTCGCTTAACCGTGGTTAACGCGAACCGTAGTCCGCCAGAGTTACACGGGCTATCCCGATCACGGTTAATGGTCTGATGACGCGTTACGTGATCTCTTGCGTACATGCTTCATTTTGACATTTGATTACAGTGGTAAAAGATGTTATTTTTCAGCAAAACAATTGTCATATTTGAGAACTTTAACTTGTAAGACTGCGTTTTGCACGTGTAGGTTATTTATTTTCGATGCTCCTGCCCCCAGTTGTGAGCATGCCTGGTGGGCAAAGAGCTATACAAAAAGTCAGAATTAAGGGCCAGAAATGGGTAAATATATAAAAAAATAAGACCACTGCACGAAAAGGTAAAAAAATGTTCTTAATGAGCAAATGAATGTTTCAACTGACAAGCATTGGTTACATAATTAAAGAGAGTACAACTTTAACCGAATGCACTTTCGAACTATACGCTTGCATTTTCAAAAAAGAATAGAAAAGGAAGAAGAGGCAGTGCGTTCAGGTGTTAATGTATGTACACTGCGATTTAACATTGCACAAATTATCACAAAACTGTATGTGTTAAAAATACTTAAGTTATAAGTTTAAAAGCAGCACAATCAAACTGGACAAGAAAGTGAGACGAACACAAACACACAGCGTTTGTGTCTCATTTGTCCAGTCTCATTGCACTGTTCTTAAATGTTGAAATTTGTGCGTAGCCGTCATCTCTGTGTAGAGGCGCACGCTTCAACTACTTGAGCACAGAGCGGCCAGATTATCTTCCCAAATGCGTATCCGTCCCTCAGTTGTCGCGTCAGGCCAAATGATACGCTTTTTGGAAGACATCTGGGAAGCGCCAGCGCTGCAGTCGGGAGAAGTACCATCCGCCATTTTGCGCGTTTCCAAAACGTCGTTTACACTAAACCGAGGTTGCCGAGCTCGGTTGGCGGCCTAGCCGCAGTTTCGCCTGCCGTGTAACCGCGCTAACCAAGACGGATATGTGTCGCAGTGACTTGCAGCGAGTCATTTTTTTTTTTCGGTTTTATATTTTGAGAGCGCAGCTTTTAGGCGCCCGTTCCTGCGTTTAGCGTAAAGCGCTTTTGTATACAGGACCTACCTGATGGAACGCATCGTGTCATGCGTTACAGATTTCCAGGGTAATCGACAATGCTTACGCATCGCAACAGTGATACTATTGGTCACGCTTCGGTGCACATAGTTACCAGTAACCGCAATATCAAACAGCTTCATCACTGTGTGCTGGCGATGCGAAGTTCCGCACTTTGTATAAAAGGGACGCACGGTGGGAGTGCCAACAACGGTCATAAGAACAGCGTCCTCCTTTCCACTTCGTTTCCGACAGCGGCCGCCGCGGATCTCCCGTGGCAGGGTTCGAGGCTATCTGGCACGGGCTCCTGTGTTCCCGCTCATATTGCTCACTATAGTATATACAGTAATACCGTTACACTATCCTTAAGTGTTGCGCTGAACAACAAAACAGTGCCGAGTTATCATGACGCCCTCTGTTCGCGCCCCTCGCTGTAGGCAGCGTCTCAAAGAAAGCCTTTGCGCGACGCGCGTCCCCCAACGTGCGGGCATTCTTCAAGAAGCTCACGTCACGAGGAAACTCTGCTCATTTAGGCATGACTACAATTTTTCACGTACGCACGCAGCATAGAAGGTTTTACAAGCATAACAACTGGTAGAACATTCCTAACAATATTAGTGGCGAGAATATGGCGTGGCGCCCTCTCGCGAGTGACGTCACGGCCAGGACTCCGGCTCTCTCATTCCCTTTGTGTTGGAGGTGTCGGCCTATATCGGCTGCCACGCCTGAACCACAGAATTCCTTCTTCAAAAGCGCGTGAGTCGAGAAAATTTGCGGATTGGATATGGCAAGGTATGTGGCGTTGAAGGGGTCTACTGGTTTCGCAATGCATATATTCGCCATGTCTGTCCATAAATTTTGCGTAAAAAGAATGTCTGCAAATTTAACACGCGAAGTTGTGTATGATGCTTCGCTGAAAACTTTACATTCCCTTAGTACTTAGCTATGAGAGATATTGCGCTTTACGTGGGAGAAAAATTTTGGTAATTGGTGTCAACATGTCATCTGTGCTGGAAAGACACTGCCCAGCGAAGCCGTCATCATGTTTCTTATTGCTCTGGTGAGTTGTTCTATTCAACTGTAGCCACTTTATTAATGGGTAAAAGACTTATGCGTGCATTTCGTATAAAAAAATTTGCTGCTACCTTCACCGCTCTCTGAAACAGGCCTCCATAAAACGAATTGCACGTGGTTGCTAACAGGACGGCGCGTAATGTAGACTATTTACATAGTTAATTCACAAATACCATAGTAGCAGTTACCTGAAACAAAGCTTTCGTGGTTAAAATCGAGAGCCAATCAATTGCAAGCGCTGAAATGTTTCGTGGTGGTCCTCAGTAGCCTTTATCGACTATATGACACACCCCTCACGCAACGGTAGCAATCGACTGTCGTTAGGGCGAGGCACGCATTGTTCGCGAAACCCATCAGCTCAATAGGACTTCGAATTGCAACCATGAAGCAGTTTCTTACAGCGCCAATTGCAATGCCTAAAGTATATACTCGAGGTACTACAGCGCAGCTTATACGCTGCCTAGAAAAGGAAAAATCGGGCACCTTCTGCCTCAACATGTCTCGATCCAGCGTTGTTTAGTTATACAAACGAAGAACTATTCGCTTTGTCGCTACATAAAAGAGAACCTCGCAAACTTTAATTAGGAATACACCACAAGCATTACATATTTCACTTGATTTTCGACCCTCATCCGGGGAATTCTGATATTTTCAATAAGTCCCATACTATTAATAATTGACGCTTCGGCTTCTTTCTGGCTGCATTCATACGGTCTAAAAGGCATATTTACTAAATAATTTGGGCCGAGAAGCCTGTGTCATTTCACCAAACGAATTCCTCATGTATAGTCCTAAAACAACAAGCACCAGTAAATTGCTCAAGTGAGCGGAACGCGTTGCATATATATATATATATATATATATATATATATATATATATATATATTATATCGGTGCATTCATTTTTCGTGTTCTGCTAATAGCTGCAAGCATCAATTCGCCTTACTTCCAAATACCGCCACTTCAAACATTTGAAGAATGGAGAACCGCCTAATCTTGAGAAGCAGTTCAAGAAGCAAGTGGTGCTGGTAGAATCTAAACTGCAGGGTTAGTTGTTACTGCGGAGTGTTTCTGTGAAGAAATGCAAAAATTCGATATTATACCATGAACTACTCGTAGTGAGCAAACATGTTGTAGCGGATTAAAATCAAGGTAACCATTGTAGAAGTCATATATAGCCAGCGTTTGTGACATATTTGTTGCGCCGCGGCATGTATGGTGTCATATAGCTGGACTCTTTTATGCTATGTTTTTGCGGTTGTCGATCCGCGCATAAAACAACCGCAATGGGCTGGCCTGCGCTCATTCGGCTGGCACTATAGCCTTACCGTTGAGAGCTGCATTGTCGTCTAAGGAATGAGCTCTTCGAGTGAATTTTCGCTAACGAAGTTGTCGTAAACATATATTTGCGACGACCGCCATAAGTATACAAGCAGAGGGAACGAGGCCGAACAAACGAAAACACCGCAGAAGGCGCCCGGACGCAGCTCGAACTGCAGCAGACGGCGTCCGTGCCCTGACGTCACCCCTGTAGTTCGTTCTCGGGGCTAATAGCAATATTGCTTACTGCGGAATAATGAAAAAAAAGGAAGCCGGCACGCTACAAAGGCCTGCACGGACGTACGTCGCTTCAAGCGCTATCGGTCGTTTCACATTTCAGTGTACAGATATCGCCTTATTATTAAAAATCGGCTGTTATTAACTCGTGCAACCTGTGCTCTGTGTTGCCATTTTACTGGGTTGTCCACTAGTGCTATCATATCTTACGTTCACTTCGTGTATAAATTGTGGGTTTTCGTGGATAGACAAATATGACGAACCCCAGCGCGTTTCCGTCAAATTTCGCATAGTCTTTCATCATTAACAGAATATGGGTCATAATACCGGTTCCATGCTGTTTGGTGAATCTGCAGCGGAGCTCTACGTATCTGCTGTGGCATTGCAGAGTCAGTGAGGTTTGGTCAGCGTACCATCCCAAAGCGGTAGTCATAGCAGTTGAAGTACGCACGTATAGCAGCTTACACAGCTTAGTGAGCAAATGTTTTTGAACATCGAGGTCCCGACTGCTGCAGAGGGCTCAATATTGGTGAAAAGCCCGTGACGACTTCCGTGTAGCTGCGATAATCACGAAAGTTCGTTGACCGAAGGCGCCGTAGAAATACTAGGCTTTGAGCATATTGCCACGCTTCAGCTTAACTTGGACCCCTTGCGCAAAGTGGAATGCTTGCACAGATATCCTAAAACCTGCATATGCCTAACCGGAAGCATGTGGGTACTGTTTCGTAATTACAGACACAAATTGTTGGATTTTTTGTGTTAAAGAACTGAATTAAAGCGCAGACAGCAACATTTATTACTTTTCTTCCGAATGGAACTACTTTTATTCTTGTCTGTCTGTGGATGTACAAGGAAAGTGCTTAGACCGCACACTGAGCGACGTATGGGCGGCCTGACCAATAAAGGTGCGAACTTCTAATCTCCGCACTCAACTGTGCAAGCAGCAGCGTGGCCTGTGATTGAACTACTAAAGGCGGTTTGCCAATGACAGTGCAGATATAGCAGTTTTATCAGCGGTTACGTTTACGACCCCGATCGCTGCTGTTCCTCTTTCTAGTAGTTTGAAACACGTCGTACGTGGCGTGCTTTACTTGGGCTACCCCAAAAAACTCTCTTTGTATTACATTTAATGATGTGGTTGGGTGCATATTCTCTCAAAAAAATGGTTACTGCGACACAGCGACTTTTGTGCTTGGTTCTAAAGAAATATTGAAGAATAAAAAAGAATTGCCGATCCCACCACCCTGTGGGAATCACTGTACGCGAAGCTTTCATGAATCGTCAAAGCGAAATGTCGCATTACAAGAGGCACGCTGCAGCTACGAACGCGCCTCTCAGCCACCGCGGTGGACTGACCAGGTGGTCAGCAGCGTTGGCACGCGCTGAATCGCGAGACAACGTGCTCGACCTTGCAGCAACGCGCCACAGCGCACATTACTGCGACAGGCGGGCAGCGCATTTAGGCAACCAGCTCGTCCCCATATTCTCTCGTCACCGAGAAGGCGCGCTCAGTGCGTCCAAGGGCCTGTTGAGCGAAATAGCCTGAAGCGGCACGCCCATTGGCTCCACGAGCGCACCTCGACGGAGCATGGCGCACGAAAGGCTGCTGCCAGTTGCTGCGTGAGGGTGGAGGGCGTCGCCGCGGCGCCACGTTGTCATCGCTCTCGGAAACCTGTGCTATCCCTTGTCCGCGCCTGCGTTCCAACTGCGCCTCGCCAAAAGCGTCTCAGCGCGCTCGATCGGCCGCGGGGAGTCCGTTTCTCGAAGGACTGCTCGTCGGCGTTCAAGTGGACATTTGCCACTCGTAAGAAGGGCGTAAGTGTCCTCTCATTTTTCGAATTGTTTCTATGCGACGTGCCTAACACGCTGACTGCTGTTCCGAAGCGCTAGCTTGAAAATTCATGAACGCGTTTTACTCCCCCGTTTTGAGCGTGCATTGGTCGCTTGCACCTGGTAGGGTGTGACTTATCAATATTTGCACGTGCTACCATTTGCAGTATCTCATTGGCGAGCAATCTATGGTATCTTCTGCAGGTCCTTAGTTGCTCTTAGCTCATTCCCATTCCATTTTTACAAATTTCACACAGTCTTCGATGTGCTTGTATGACAGTCAGAAACGAAAGAACAAGCAGAAGCAGCCTTCTCGCAAGTTAGGTGAGAAAGTCTTCTCATTAGCAAGCTTCTTCCTAAAGCAACTGGTTTCTAGATTCTTGTTCCTACAAGGCACAACAAACCATTTTATTTTTTTTTTTTGCAAACAGTTATTCAAGTCCGACTGAGGAATGTCGTAACTAAAGTTTTGGTCTCTATGTGGGATCGAGGATGCCACGCAGCGAGTAATCTTTTACTGATGTGGTCGTGGCGAGCTGTGTTTTTCTAAAGCTATTTTTTCCCATCAGTTATTTGTCTACTGCGCCACGCAGGCAGATAAGTTCGCATTTATCGCGCATTATGTATGTAGCAACATTGTGTCGATTATTATACCGTGAAGCGAAACGCTATATCTTACCCTTATATAGATATATCATTCTCTCTGGAGATACCAGAGAGAGTGAAAATGTTCTTTTAAAACTACATACTAATTATCTCATTACCTACATAATAAAATGTGGCTAAAAGAAGTGGGGGAGTACTTACTATAAAAAAAAACTATTTACTCTGCAAAACAAGAGAACTTGTCAGAGACGTATATCTGGTTTTAGAATGTGGTCTTTTTTTCGTGATGTCACATGTACAGAGCGTTTAAAAAAGCATTACCGTTAACACCACATGGTAATCGTTACCTAGCTACAGGGCAAGTAAGTGTACATTATGACATCTTCTTTATCTCCGGCATTCACAGCATATAGAGGGATTGCATGGCTTTAAGGAGTTGTGTTGTAAATCTGCGCCCAGTAAGCTCATACTTTTGAAAATGTGAGTAACCTGCGTGAATTAAGTAGTAAAGAAACAAAGTTTTGACGATGAACTTTGGTTAGTGGTGGATGTCATGGTCAAAATGAAAGTTTTGTAAAGTTTTAGCTCGTTTCGTAGCTAGAAGCTCAGCGGCGCAGAAGGAAATAGTGTCATCATGTGGAGTAGATTGAATTGATATATTTGCCCAATGTTTGGAAATAAAGAAAGAAAAAAGTGCGTTCGTGGTTAGAGCATCGGGACTTTGTACTGGGGGAACCATGTTCGAAATCGACCATCGCACATTTTAATTTTTTTTTTTTTTTTTCATTGAGCGGCAGCCTCCATTTGACGTAGTGTAGGCGTGGGGAGGGCGTTCGCAGCAAGTCGATAATGCTGAGAAACGGACATGAAATTTGGCCGAAGAAGCCAAGAAAGATTCGCGTTAAATGGGTTGCAGTGCACACAGCTGGCATTGTCAAGCCACGACCGGAAGCTTACCGCTTTGCATGAAAACCAAAGTGTACTATGACTGTTCTCTACCGGCAATAACATATGGAGAAGAAACATAAAAATTAACAAAAGAGCTGGAGAAGAAGTTAAGGACCACGCAGCGCTCTTCAACATCCTTACCACGCAACGAGCAATGGAACGAAGAATGTTCAGCTTAACCTAAAGAGACAGAAATGCAGCAGTGTGGATTAAAGAAAAAACGGCGGTAAGCGATATTCTAGTTGACATTAACAGAAAAAATGGAGTTGGGCTTGTCATTTAATGCCTAAGGCAGGTCTATTATAAGGATGGTGTATTAGAGTTGTAGAATGGGCGTCAAGGGAAAACAAGCGCACTAAGAATGGAATTGAACTAGGTACTGTGATTAAATTAGGAAACTTGCAGGCATAAGATGGGGTCAGCTGGCGCAATACAGTAGTAACTGGATATCAGTGGGAGAGGCCTTCGTCCTGCAGTGAACCTTAACATAGGCTGCTGATGGCAATGACGAACCATGGTGAGATAGTCGACATTGCTTTGCCTGTGTCGTGTTACGATCGGCCAGCGGGGGTCTAGCCTCTTCTAGCCTGCTGCGACGAAGCGCATCGCGAAGCCAACAATGCGCACCCCTCGGACAGACTTGCAGCGCCACCGAAGCGAGACACGTTTGGCGGACCGACTATTAACTGGTTCGCTGTCGCCTCCATGGATGATTGGAAGCAAGAAAATTCCTGGAAAAGGGTGTTCTAAGGCGTTTTCTCACGGCCCCCAGTAACCGTCATGGTCGTTTGACAGACGCGGCAGCCAACTGCGGGGTCATCTCAGGAACCAGGACGCGAGGCCCTGTCTACGAGGCCCCACTTTTTCTATGTGTTCAGTGAAACAAAGGTGCGGGAGGGAGTGTGAACCCTCGCCCTAACAGGCGAGTCCTTCGACAACTTTGGGCGCCCAGATTGGACGAAGGTTGGACGGCAGTTTCCCTGGCTTAGATATCTAGGGAGTACAGAGGGGGTTTTAAGCAGCCGTTCTCGGCTCTTCAGTTTGCTTCGTTTTCCCAGTCATGCTAGAGTGATGTGTTGTAACGTTTTCCACTCTTCATGTATATATTGTAAATAAACCCAGCACTCCTCATTATAAATGACAACAAGTTCCTCACTTCAACATCGTTCTTGGCGTGGATGAGTCGGACGACGGCATGGGACCAGCTACCTCTTTTTACATGACTGACCTCAACTCTTACAACTGACTGGCAGCGGTGAGACGGACTTTGCCACGTGGTGCTGTGTCTGCGGTGAGTGCTTGGTTTTTGCTTTGACTCTCTAGGCTTCATTTTGTGGTTGTTCAGTTTAGAACAGTAGAGAAGCTGATTGTTGATCGTTAGCTAGGTTGTGTTTACCTAGTTAAGCGGGAGACACATGGTGCGATTTTGGGTGCGATCGGTCGTACGACCATTCGCATCGGCAACCGCACTCAACAGTTTCTCCAACAGAACCGCCGCACGCGGCGCCGAATCGCACGCCGCGCATGCGACCAACTTGCTGAATATTGTCGTGCGACTGCCGCATCGGTCGGGCGACCGCAGCCAATGACAGCGCCGGTAGCGCGAACGTCACGGCCACGTCGTAGACCGGACGGGGAGGAGCCGGCGAGCGAGCGCCTCGCCGCTCCGATCATGTCTGTTTTTTTTTTCTCCCTGGTCGAAACGAAGGCCTCTTTCGCCGCTGACGGCGGCACATCAATAAGCTGCAATTTGTTTCTGACACGAAATAACTTATAAATAAAGTGGCCTCGAAAGAGTGCTTTTATAAAACGTTGTGCGATATAGTAAATTGTTGGCGTGATTTCTAATCGGACGCGGTCAGCTCAGACGCGCCAGCAATCGTCTATACGAGGCGGCTCGCCTGACTGGCGTGTTTACTCATCGCTACTAACGGCACCGAGAAAACTAACCATATTTTCACTTAAGAGAAACATAAATGTTCATACATTGATTGTGCTGATGAATTTAGGCGCTTTATTACGAGCTGCGGACGCATCGGCATGGGCCCTCGGCCTCGGATAGACGGCCGGCGAGCTAGGCCTACACAGTCTCCCAGCGATCGCAAGCTCGCCTGGCATGCTCGTTCGCTTCCGTCGGCGCCAATGAAATCAAATGTGCTGCAATTTAAGCCTAAGATAACTGTGTATATGTTGTGCGGACTAACATAGGCACTTCGTTATACGAGGTGCAAGCGATTGTGTCACAAGCGCCACCAGTGTCGGATTCGATGGCCGAGCGAGCTATGCCTGCCGGCTCCTATAGCCATCGGTGGCTGTCAAAGGAGCCGTTATTGCTAACGCGGCCTTGCGGAAACACGTCTACAGTGCTTCCATAGGCGTGTTTATATTGTCATCGTTTGTTTCAAACAAGAGAGCTGTGCAAATACGTTTGCTTTCACTTTCTGTTCGAAGTTATGCAGCATTCCGAACTTACACGCAGGGGCACCGGTTCTGGGCGGAGCTACCCTCCGCTCGGTCATTCGTACCATGTGTCCCGAATCGCCACATGCGGCAAGTCGCACACGACGCGCCATACGACAGATCGCACGGAAAATCGCACCATGTGTCTCGCGCTTTATGTTTAGCGAGCAGGACCAAGGAAGTAAAGCATCACTCATGAATTTGAGAACACTGCTGAGAGACGAATTGGTGGTCGTCGGGGAGGAATTGGGCCTAGAAGTGCACAAGGAAATGATGTAATCGTAAATAATAAAGCTGATTTCCGAACAGGCCAGTGAGGAGGACATTGAAATTGGGTTAGAATTTTTTAGGAAAAGAGAGAAATGGGACAGAGAGAGAAAAGAATGGGACAGACAGAGAAAGAAAGAAGAACAGGACAGATAGGAAAGCGAAAAAGATAACGAGTTAGGGAAAATGCAACTTGACCCTGAAAGTAAACGTTTGGAGTTGCCTCCAGCGAGTGAAGGGGTTGTGGAACGATGAGCTGAGGCAGACTCATAACGCATGGACAGGCTGTTCAAGCCATTGAAGGTCCGGAATGACATAGGGTTATTCCTAAGAAACTTTGAAAGTACTTGCGAGAAGATGAAGTTCGCTCCGAGTACAAGGTGTTACGTTTCGCCTACGACGCGCGGTTTAGCCGGCGCGATTGCAACAAAGCGGCAGACATTTTGGCCCGTTCGGCGTCGCCGCTACGCTCCCCGCCAGGCGTTTCCAGGCGTTTCCAGGCGTTTCCAGGCATGTTCCGATGCCACGTGTCTTCATGTGCGTGTGTGAGTGTATGTGCCATTGTGCCCGACCGGCGGCGATAACGAGGGCAGAAGTTACCTTTTCCTTCCAGTCATTGTGCCTGACCAGAGGCGCTACGAGAGCCGAGGTTACCTTCTCCTCCCAGTCTTTGTGTCCGACCGGCAGCGCTACGACAGTGTGCGTCACCTTAGCCCATTGTACAATCACGTGCTCGTCTATTGAGGGGTTCCTTCTTGCCCTCAACTGCGAGAGTATAAAAACAGCTGCCCCCGGACGCCAAAAAGAGGGCTCCGATTTCTTCTGTTGAGTAAAGTGCTCTCCCGTCTCTCTACTTCGGTCAACCTGACCGCCAACTCTTTGCAATGTTAAAATAAACAAGTTGTTTTGTTGTTACCAGTCGACTCATGCTTTGCCGGGACCTTCGGATGCTTCCAGTTGTACCCCAGGCCGCCAGGCCAACGCTACCCTTGGGGCTTGCGACCCAGGTACAACCACGGGCGTCAGCGCCGAGTTCCCAACCGATCGCACCAGCGGTGCGACCACAACAACTCGCGCCATCGGTGCGATCCAAACAACTGGTGGCAGCGGTGGGATCGCGACAACGGAGGCCAGCAGCAAAGAGATGCAGTTGACTGTATGCTGAGCAGCTCAACAACGATCCGGGAGCAGTGCAACGAGCCCTGTGTGATGACTGGTTGCCTGCAGCGGAACGACTGCGCTGAACTCTTGGCTGCGAGGTTTGGTGAGTGCGGGACTTTCTTCTTCTGAGCTTTGCCAGGCTTTTGTTAGTGTCAGAAACAGAGCTGGTAATTGTGGTTGTCGTTGCTGCCGGGTTAGTTTGCGGCAAGACAATAGTAAGCAGTAGAGAAAGCAGCATTCAGAACAGCCATGGATTTGAAGTCGTTGCGCAAACCGAAATTGTTGGAGCTTGCAAGAGAGTTGGGTCTGGATGTCTCAGACAAACTAAGAAAACCTGAACTGCTAAAGGCTATTCTTGAGTTAGAGGCTGAGGATGACGAGCTGTCGGAATGCCTTGAGACCATTGAGGAGAGGGAGACTGCAAAAAGACAAGAGCGCGAACTTAAAGAACAGAAAGAAAAACAAGAGCGTGACCGTCAACACGCTTTGGAAATGAAGCGTCTCGAGATAGAGATGGAACGCGCTCGTAATGGAAGTCAGGCACACGGTGCAGGAGAACGCGTATTGTTCAAAATGACTGACCTGATGCGGCCGTTTAAGCTTGGAGAGGACATTGGTTTGTTCCTGGTTAACTTTGAGCGAACGTGCGAGAAGCAGGGGTTCTCTCGGGAAACGTGGCCACAGCGCTTGCTCACTTTGTTACCCGGCGAGGCGGCCGACGTAGTCGCTCGCTTGAATAGAGAGGAGGCAGAGGATTTCGACAAAGTGAAATCGAGTCTGCTAAAAAAGTACAGACTGTCAGCGGAGGCGTTCCGTCGGAAGTTTCGGGAAAATGAGAAAGGCAAAAGTGAGTCATATACAGAGTTTGCGTATAGGCTTATGTCAAACATGCAGGAGTGGCTCAAAGAAGAGAAAGCGTTTGGTGACCACGATAAAGTTCTGCAGTGTTTCGGGCTAGAACAGTTTTATAGTCGGTTACCGGAGAACGTGCGGTACTGGGTCTTGGATAGGCCAGACGTTTGTACGGTGGCTAGAGCCGCTGACCTAGCCGAGGAGTTTGTGACGCGTCGGGCTCGCGGAGCTAAGGACGGTCAAAAGGGTGAATTTGGCTCGAAGTTTGAGAGGCCGAGGTTCACGCCCATGAGATTAAAGGGGGACACGCATAGTGAGGATGCGAGTGAAAGCAGTCCGACCAAACGTAAAGAGACGGCGGCAGCCAAACGCAGAAAGCGGTTCGAGATGAGGCGAGCGCGCGTGTGTTATACGTGCCAGAAGCCGGGTCACTTATCGGCGCAGTGTCCGGAGACAACACCAAAAGTTGTGTTTTTTTCATTAGGCAGCACTGACGAGAACATGAAGCTTCTCGAGCCTTACATGCGAGACCTCCTCGTGAACGGGAAAGAGTGCCGAGTGCTTCGCGATTCCGCAGCTACGATGGATGTAGTTCACCCCTCTTACGTAGAACCCCATATGTTCACGGGCGAGTGCGCATGGATCAAGCAAGCCGTGGAAGCTCATAGCGTGTGTCTGCCAGTAGCAAAGGTGCTTATTGAAGGACCTTTCGGAGCGCTTGAGACGGAGGCGGCAGTGTCATCTATGCTGCCACCCCAGTACCCGTACCTATTTTCAAACAGGTCCGATCACCTCCTGCGCGAGAAGGGGCTTTTGTTTGGTGAGGCTAGCGTTCAGGCCTTAACCAGATCGAAGGTTCGGGAGCTCGCTGCAAAGGCGGTAGTTGCGGGGCCGACGTTATCGAACAATGAGAAAGGGTCAGAGGCGCAGCAAGCCGATATTCAGAGCACGCCCGAACTGAATAAAATTGAGTCTGTAACGTTAAAGGCACCAGATACTGGAGAGGAAAATCCCGATGCGGGAAAGTTAGAAGAGCTATCTACTGATTTGCTCATCGCGCCTACGTCAGACGGACTTGATAGGTTGCTAAAAGTCAGCCGGTCGGCTTTGATAGCCGAGCAAAGGAAGGATGGTAGCCTAGAAAACATACGCTGCAATGTCAAGGAAGGTATCGCCAGGAAAAATGCGCGTTTTGTGGAAAGAGGTGGAGTCCTGTACCGGAAGTATCTAGACCGAAGAGGAGTGGAGTTCGATCAGCTGATCGTCCCTCAATGCTATCGTCAGGATCTGTTGCGCTTGTCACACGGGGGTTCGTGGTCCGGACACCTAGGAGTTAAGAAAACTAAGGACCGTCTCTTGCAAGAGTACTATTGGCCAGGGTGTTTTCGGGACGCAGACCATTTCGTAAGGTCATGTGACACCTGTCAGCGGGTGGGCAAACCAGGGGACAAATCGAGGGCGCCGTTGAAATTGGTACCTATCATTACGGAGCCTTTTAGACGGCTCGTTATTGATACAGTGGGACCTCTGCCGGTAACAGCCACGGGGTACAGACACATTTTGACTGTGATCTGCCCAGCGACAAAGTTCCCTGAAGCGGTGCCGCTTAAAGAACTCAGCTCAGTTGAGATAGTCAATGCACTACTGTCCATATTTGCGCGAGTTGGTTTTCCTGCAGAAATCCAATCAGATCAGGGCACAGTGTTTACTAGCGCTTTGACGACAACTTTTCTCGAAAGGTGTGGGGTAAAGCTGCTACACAGCTCAGTGTACCACCCACAGTCGAATTCCGTTGAGAAGCTCCACTCCGTCATGAAGCGCGTGTTGAGAGCATTGTGTTTTGAACATCGAACTGACTGGGAGCTGTGTCTGCCTGGGGTGATGTTTGCTTTAAGGACCGCGCCGCATGCGGCTACGGGGTTTTCGCCAGCTGAACTGGTGTACGGTCGCTCGCTTCGGTCTCCGCTTCGCATGCTTCGAGAATCATGGGAAGGCAGGGGCGACGACCCAGTCGTGGTGGAGTACGTGCTTAAGCTCCTCGAACGCTTAAGAAGGGCACAGGAGTTGTCAGGTGAAGCAATGACAAAGGCCCAGCAGAGGGCCAAGGTTTATTATGATCGGACCGCCAGGGCCCGGCGTTTTGAGGTGGGCGATGAGGTCATGATATTGCGCACATCGCTAAACAACAAACTAGACGTGCAGTGGGAGGGCCCAGCACGAATTGTTCAGAAACTGTCGGACGTTAACTACGTGGTAAGTCTGCCAGGAAAGCGGAAAGCACAGCAAGTTTACCACTGTAATCTGCTCAAACCTTATAGACAAAGGGAAGCAGTGGTGTGCATGATGGTAAACGTTCCTGAAGAGCTTCCGGTCGAGCTTCCGGGACTAGGCTCAGTGACGAACAGGGAAGACACCGGTCAAGTCATTAGTGACCTTATCAGTAAAGCACCGCTGTCGCCTGAGCAGAAAACCGAACTACACCAGCTATTACAACAGTTTCAAGGTCTGTTCTCTGAGAGGCCTGGTAGGACTTCTGTACTTACTCATGATATAGAACTTACCTCCCCAGAGCCAGTACGATCCAAGGCGTATCGGGTGTCACCCCGCCAGAGCGATATTATGGAGGCTGAGGTAAAGAAAATGCTACAGCTCGGTGTTATTGAGGCAGGTGAGAGTGATTATACCTCCCCTTTGATTTTAGTTGAGGTACCGGGCAAGGAACCTCGTCCTTGCGTCGACTACCGCAGGCTTAATTCCATCACTAAGGATCAAATTTATCCGATCCCTAACATCGAGGAGCGCCTTGAGAAAGTTAGTAGCGCTCAGTTTATTTCCACCCTAGATCTTGTCAGGGGTTATTGGCAGGTTCCACTTACAGAAGAGGCTAGTAGGTATGCGGCGTTCATTTCACCAATGGGAACATTCCGTCCTAAAGTATTGAGTTTTGGTTTGAAGAACGCGCCATACTGTTTTTCAAGCCTCATGGATAAAGTGTTGCGGGGACAGCAAGAATTCGCTTTACCGTATCTAGACGACGTAGCGATATTCTCCGCATCCTGGTCTGAACATATGGCACACTTGCGGGCAGTGCTAACCCGCCTGCGCGAAGCGGGCTTGAAAGTAAAGGCTCCTAAGTGCCAGTTAGCACAGGCCGAGGTTGTCTACCTCGGTCACGTGATTGGTCAGGGTCGTCGCCGCCCCTCTGAAATAAAAGTGGCCGCTGTGCGAGACTTTCCGCAACCACGCACGAAGACCGATATTCGGTCGTTCTTAGGTGTCGCCGGCTACTATCAGAGGTACATCCCCAGGTACTCTGATATCGCGGCTCCCCTGACGGATGCTCTAAGAAAGACAGAGCCTCAAACAGTCGTCTGGGACGAGACAAAGGAAAGAGCTTTTAGCGCCCTAAAGAGTGCCCTAACAAGCCAGCCTGTGCTACGATCGCCAGACTATACAAAAGGGTTCGTTGTTCAGTGCGATGCTAGTGAGCGAGGCATGGGCGTTGTACTGTGCCAACGGGAAAATGGAGAAGTAGAACACCCCGTCCTGTATGCTAGTCGTAAGCTGAGCAGTCGTGAGCAGGCGTATAGCGCCACCGAGAAAGAGTGTGCATGTCTCGTGTGGGCCGTTCAGAAATTGTCATGCTATCTAGCCGGCTCGAGGTTTATCATTGAGACGGATCACTGCCCTCTCCAATGGCTGCAGACCATCTCTCCCAAAAATGGCCGCCTCCTGCGCTGGAGCCTCGCTTTGCAACAATATTCCTTTGAGGTGCGTTACAAAAAGGGGAGTCTCAACGGTAACGCCGATGGCTTAAGTCGAAGCCCCTAACGTAGGAATCAGCCTCAAAATTGTTTGTTACTGATGTTTTTCTTCCTGAGGCAGGATTTTTTTAACATATTGCTTTCGTTTAGTGTTTCAAAGTGATGATATGCTTTCTAGTGCAATTTTCCAATTTGTGGACGCGTTCTGAGTGATGCTAGACTACTGTAAGGAACTAGGCAGTGGTATAAAAAGGGGAAAGAGCCTGGCAGGGCTTAGTGAGGGTTGTGCCGTGCTTGCTGACTGAGCGCTTGAGTTTCAGCGTAATTCTAACGCTTGCCGGGAACGAGAACAAGAATGTGAACTCTCCCGAAGTCACTTTGCAGTGTCCCGTGCGAACCTGAACGAGAGAACGAGGCCTTCTCTGTGCGCTGCGCTCAAGAAACGTCGAGGGACGCCCGACTTCGGTTATGAGCATCATCGAGCGACATCCCTCCGGACAGCGGATGCAGTCCCCTGTCCATCGGGATCTCCTTCCCCCGGCGGGGCGGTCTGTTACGTTTCGCCTACGACGCGCGGTTTAGCCGGCGCGATTGCAACAAAGCGGCAGACATTTTGGCCCGTTCGGCGTCGCCGCTACGCTCCCCGCCAGGCGTTTCCAGGCGTTTCCAGGCATGTTCCGATGCCACGTGTCTTCATGTGCGTGTGTGAGTGTATGTGCCATTGTGCCCGACCGGCGGCGATAACGAGGGCAGAAGTTACCTTCTCCTTCCAGTCATTGTGCCTGACCAGAGGCGCTACGAGAGCCGAGGTTACCTTCTCCTCCCAGTCTTTGTGTCCGACCGGCAGCGCTACGACAGTGTGCGTCACCTTAGCCCATTGTACAATCACGTGCTCGTCTATTGAGGGGTTCCTTCTTGCCCTCAACTGCGAGAGTATAAAAACAGCTGCCCCCGGACGCCAAAAAGAGGGCTCCGATTTCTTCTGTTGAGTAAAGTGCTCTCCCGTCTCTCTACTTCGGTCAACCTGACCGCCAACTCTTTGCAATGTTAAAATAAACAAGTTGTTTTGTTGTTACCAGTCGACTCATGCTTTGCCGGGACCTTCGGATGCTTCCAGTTGTACCCCAGGCCGCCAGGCCAACGCTACCCTTGGGGCTTGCGACCCAGGTACAACCACGGGCGTCAGCGCCGAGTTCCCAACCGATCGCACCAGCGGTGCGACCACAACAACTCGCGCCATCGGTGCGATCCAAACAAAGGCCACAGAGGTTGCTGTCTATGTTGCAGTGTGGAGCTGCTGAAGTAATCGCCAGACTCAGTGCCCAAGATGCATCTGATTATGTGATGTTCACAATAGCTATTTGCGCTGTTTGCTAAAGTGTGTATTATGCGAAGGTTAAGGTCAGCCTTTTGAAGAAGTATCGCCTTTCCGCCCTAGCTTTTCAGCAAATGTTTCAAAGCACGGGTAAGAAGCGTGGCAGTTTGGTCGAGTTGGTATGTTATGACTTCTTTAGGATTGTGGCGCAGCTCAGAACGAGCAAAAGGGAAGGTGGAAGGGGTAATAAACTCAGTTCTCCGTTCCTTTTCATTACCCCTTCCACCTTCCCTTTTGTCTTTCTGAGCTGCGATGCAAGCTTAAAAAATTCACGGGTAAGAAGGATAGCGAGGGATATCCAGAGTTTGCATATAAATTAAAGCCAAACCTAGCCAAGTGGTTGAAAATCGCGGAAGCGTAAGAAAGCAATGCCATGATTATTGAATGCATGTGTCTAGAGCAGTTTTACAAAAGCATCCCACACTCTGTAAGGCTGTGGGTACAAGACAGAGGAAACGTAAACATTGTGGAAAGGGCGGCCGAATAAGACGAAGAGTACGCAATGCGCAGAAAGCTGAACGCCGAGGACGGACATTGGGACGGTCGAAATGGACCGCCCAAACAATTTCCGTTCAGGAATGAATCGCAGACGACACGACCGGAGCATGTAGGCGTGCCGTAAAGGACGTCAGAAAAGAGTGAGGAGAAGTGAAATGGCGAAACCTTACAAAAAGAGCAGAAAAAGGAATTCAAATCTTTTAGACCGATCGGTTGCTGCCAGGTGCTACGGGACAGTGCCGTGGCGGCAACACAGGTCGTGTCTGCCGACGGCAAACGCCGAAATCAGTGGGCCGTTCGGGAAGCTCGTGACCTAGGCTTCAGTTTCTAAATTCTTGTCGCTGCAGTACCCGCACATTTTTTCTAATCGGTGGAATGAGTTACTACGTGAGAAAGGGCTAACATTTGCAGCGAGCGTAGTAAAGGGGTTGGCGCGATCCCAAGCTCAACAAATCGCGTCACTTTCAGCTGAAAATGCAAAAGCTGCTCCAGCAGAAGCAGCAAAAGAGGTATCCTTGGCAACAGAAACTGAGCTAGGCTCGAAGGATGAAAGAGCGGTTTAGGAAATGCTGCCACCTGACCAGCTCAACGAGAGCGTATCGCATGATATTTGTCGAAATTCACGCCTGCAGGGAGAGCCAGCTGATGCATTCGCAAGCGAGACAGGGTCATTGCTACCACCGGCCTCAAAGAACTTTGACCATCTCTTACGTGTGGACAGAGTCACTGGCAGCCGAGCAAAAGAATGACGTCGGCCTAGCTTAATTACATGAAACAGCTAAAGAAGGCATTGCTAGGCGAAACGTGGCGATGCACGAGAACGGGGCTTTGTTATATCGGCACTACAGATACCGAAAGGGCAAGATTCTGGATCAGTTAGTTGTACCTAAAAAAGTAAAGGGAGGACCTTTCTTGTCCGCGTAATAGAAATAGGTGGTCTGGCCACCTAGGCATAAACAAATCGAAAGAAAGATTCCTTATGAAATACTACTGGCCTGGCTGTTTCAAAGGCGCAGAAAACTTTGTCAGATCATGTGACGCCTGCCATCGCTCGGGTCATCATCATCATCATCATCAGCCTAGTTACGCCCACTGCAGGGCAAAGGCCTCTCCCATACTTCTCCAACTACCCCGGTCATGTACTAATTGTGGCCATGTTGTCCCTGCAAACGTCTTAATGTCATCCGCCCACCTAACTTCTGCCGCCCCCTGCTACGCTTCCCTTCCCTTGGAATCCAGTCCGTAACCCTTAATGACCATCGGTTATCTTCCCTCCTCATTACATGTCCGGCCCATGCCCATTTCTTTTTCTTGATTTCAACTAAGATGTCATTAACCCGCGTTTGTTCCCTCACCCAATCGGCTCTTTTCTTATCCCTTAACGTTACACCTATCATTCCTCTTTCCATAGCTTGTTGCGTTGTGCTCAAATTAAGTAGAGCCCTTTTCGTAAGCCTCCAGGTTTCTGCCCCGTACGTGAGTACTGGTAAGACACAGCTGGTTATACACTTTTCTCTTGAGGGATAATGGCAACCTACTGGTCATGATCTGAGAATGCCTGCCAAATGCACCCCAGCCCATTCTTATTCTTCTGGTTATTTCAGTCTCATAATCTGGATCCGTGGTCACTAACTGCTCTAAGTAGATGTATTTCCATACCACTTCCAGTGCCTCGCTACCTATCATAAACTGCTGTTCTCTTCCGAGACTGTTAAACATTACTTTAGTTTTCTGCAGATAAATTTTCAGACCCACCCTTCTGCTTTGCCTCTCCAGGTCAGTGAGCATGCATTGCGATTGGTCTCCTGAGTTACTAAGCAAGGCAATATCATCAGCGAATCGCAAGTTGCTAAGGTATTCTCCAGCAACTTTTATCCCCAATTCTTCCCACTCCAGGTCTCCGAATACCTCCTGTAAACATGCTGTGAATAGCATTGGAGAGATCGTATCTCCCTGTCTGACGCCTTTCTTTATTGGGATTTTGTTGCTTTCTTTATGGAGGACTACGGTGGCTGTGGAGCCGCTATAGATATCTTCCAGTATTTCTACATACGGCTCGTCTACACCCTGATTCCGTAATGCCTCCATGACTGCTGAGGTTTCGACAGAATCAAATGCTTTCTCGTAAGCAATGAAAGCTATATATAAGGGTTGGTTATATTCCGCACATTTCCCTATCACATGATTGATAGTGTGAATATGGTCTATTGTTGAGTAGCCTTTACAAAATCCTGCCTGGTCCTTTGGTTTACAGAAGTCTAAGGTGCTCCTGATTCTATTTGCGATTACCTTAGTAAATACTTTGTAGGCAACGGACAGTAAGCTGATCGGTCTATAATTTTTCAAGTCTTTGGCGTCCCCTTTCTTATGGATTAGGATTATGTTAGCGTTCTTCCAAGATTCCGGTACGCTCGAGGTTATGAGGCATTGCGTATACAGGGTGGCCAGTTTCTCTAGAACAATCTGACCACCATCCTTCAACAAATCTGCTGTTACCTGATCCTCCCCAGCTGCCTTTCCCCTTTGCATAGCTCCCAAGGCTTTCCTTACTTATTCCGGGGTTACCTGTGGGATTTCAAGTTCCTCTAGACTATTTTCTCTTCCATTATCGTCGTGGGTACCACTGGTACTGTATAAATCTCTATAGAACTCCTCAGCCACTTGAACTATCTCATCCATATTAGTAATGATATTGCCGGCTTTGTCTCTTAATGCATACATCTGATTCTTGCCAATTCCTAGTTTCTTCTTCACTGCTTTTAGGCTTCCTCCGTTCCTGAGAGCACGTTCAGTTCTATCCATATCATACTTTATGTCAGCTGTCTTACGCTTGTTGATTAACTTCGAAAGTTCTTCCAGTTCTATTCTAGCTGTAGGGTTAGAGGCTTTCATACATTGGCGTTTCTTAATCAGATCTTTCGTCTCCTGCGATAGCTTACTGGTTTCCTGTCTAACGGAGTTACCACCGACTTCCATTGCACACTCCTTAATGATGCCCACAAGATTGTCGTTCATTGCTTCAACACTAAAGTCCTCTTCCTGAGTTAAAGCCGAATACCTGTTCTGTAGCTTGATCCGGAATTCCTCCAGTTTCCTTCTTACCGCTAACTCATTCATTGGCTTCTTGTGTACCAGTTTCTTCCGTTCCCTCCTCAAGTCTAGGCTAATTCGAGTTCTTACCATCATATGGTCACTGCAGCGAACCTTGCCGAGCACGTCTAGATCTTGTATGATGCCAGGGTTCGCGCAGAGTATGAAGTCGATTTCATTTCTAGTCTCACCATTCGGGCTCCTCCACGTCCACTTTCGGCTAACCCGCTTGCCGAAAAAGGTATTCAATATCCGCATATTATTCTGTTCTGCAAACTCTACTAATAACTCTCCTCTGCTATTCCTAGAGCCTATGCCATATTCCCCCACTGACTTGTCTCCAGCCTGCTTCTTGCCTACCCTGGCATTGAAGTCGCCCATCAGTATAGTGTATTTTGTTTTGACTTTACCCATCGCCGATTCCACGTCTTCATAAAAGCTTTCGACTTCCTGGTCATCATGACTGCATGTAGGGGCATAGACTTGTACCACCTTCAATTTGTACCTCTTATTAAGTTTCACAACAAGACCTGCCACTCTCTCGTTAATGCTATAGAATTCCTGTATGTTACCAGCTATTTCCTTATTAATCAGGAATCCGACTCCTAGTTCTCGTCTCTCCGCTAAGCCCCGGTAGCACCGTACGTGCCCGCTTTTTAGCACTGTATATGCTTCTTTTGTCCTCCTAACCTTACTAAGCCCTATTATATCCCATTTACTACCCTCTAATTCCTCCAATAACACTGCTAGACTCGCCTCACTAGATAACGTTCTAACGTTAAACGTTGCCAAGTTCAGATTCCAATGGCGGCCTGTCCGGAGCCAGGTATTCTTAGCACCCTCGTCAGCGTCACAGATCTGACCGCCGCCGTGGTCAGTTGCTTCGCGGCTGTTGGGGACTGAGGGCCGGGGTTTGATAAACAGGATAAACAGGGTAAACCAGGATAAACATGGAAAGCTCCTCTAAAGGCAGTGCCTTCAACATCAGGACCTTTCAGGCGACTTATGATAGACACGGTAGGGCCTCTACCAAAGACAAAGTCGGATTACAGGTACCTGTTTACCATATTGTGTCCGGCTACGAAGTTTCCGGAGGCAATCCCTCTGAAAGAATTCAGCTCCACCGAAGCAGTGGGCGAATGCTGTCAAAAGCGCGTCTACGAATGCTTTTGCCCAAGTCGGGTTTCCAGCCGAATTTCAGGCGGATCAAGGGTCAGTATTCACCAGCTCACTGACTTCCATATTCTTAAAAAAGTGGGGGATAAGTTGATACACACTCAGTCAAGTATAGAGGTGGCATGAAGTGCTTAGGCGAGTTTTATGGGCACTCTGTTACGAGCACAAAGAGGACTAGGAGGATTGTCGTCCGGCTACTTTGTTTGCTTTGCGAACAGTTCCTCGTGAGGCTACGGGGTTCTCGCCAGCAGAATTAGTGTGTGGGAGGACGCTGCATTTCCCATTGAGGATATCGAGTCAAATGTGGGAGGAAACAGGAGAGAGTCAAGCATTGGTAGAATACGTAGTAGTTCAGTCCTTATTCCTAGTAGTTCTGAAAACAGCACGTATCGCGACTCAAGCAGGTGTTGTCGCGGTAGAGGGAAGCAGGATTATGGATGAAGGCAGAAAAACATAGGTTTGGCTGCTCGCAGGTTATTTATCTGGGTAATGTTGTCGGCCAGAGCACGAGACGGCCGGCGGAGCTGAAAACTGCGACGATATTTTTTTACAACCACGCACGAAAATAGACATTCGTTCCTTTCTGGGAATTGTTCGGTTCTATAAACGGTACATCCCGAGTTGTTCGCAAATGGCCAGTCCTTTAACGGACGCACTCCGAAAGGAAGCGCCGAGTAACGTGCACTGGGATCACAACAAAGAGAACGCTTTCCAAGGTTTGAAAACGTTATTAGCTTCTCGCCCTGGGATTCGCTCGCCAGACTATACAAGGGAATTCACAGTTCACTGCGACGCAAGCGACAGGGGAATGGCCGCGTGGGGCTTAGTCAGGTCGGCAATGATGATGCGAAACAACCTATTCTCTATGCCAGCCGTAAACTAACTGTAAGAGAAGCCTAAGCGCTTCAGAGAAGGAATTTGCCTGTCTGGTTTGGGCAGCCCAGAAGTTGTCGTGTTACTTCTTTAAAGTGAGATTCATCTTTGAGACCGACCACTGTCCTCTGACATGGCTTAATTGAATGTAACAAAAAATGGTCGCTTGCTCCGATGCAGCCTCACCCTTCAACAGTACAAATTCTCCGTTAGTTATAAAAGGGGAAAGTTGCATAGCAATGCGAATGGCTTGAGCAGGCTAATTTGAAATTCGCTCTGTGTTTAGAGGTACCCGCCTAATTTGCATGTGTTTTTTTTTTTGTTAAACCAATACGATCCTCTTTCACTGAACAGGACTCCATCCATGATTGCTAACTTTGGCGGCACGAAATTCCTTTGAAATTTGCATAGCGAAAGGCAGTATTTGTTGTTTCTGCACTCTTGTTTTCTTTGAAGCCTGGCGGGTCTAAAGCGAGATCCAAAATATTTCAGCTCTACGCACAGCCGAGTTATGGGGCTCGCTTTGCTGCTGCCTGTCATGGTGAGATGTTTTGGAGTGTATGTCAGTATTTCGCAGTTGGTTGCTGCCAGCCAAGTCAACCCCCTTGCCACCCGCCATTCTCTTCCTGCCCAGCGGTTATTAGCTGTAGTGAGTCGAGATTTTCCAGACCATGGAGGAGCCGTTACGATCGTCCAACAGGGGTAGTGACCTTCTAACCTCTTCGAGCCTGCTGCGACAAATCGCTTCCTGAAGCCAACAATGCGCGCCCCTCGGACGGACTTGCAGCGGCACCAAGGCGAGATACGTTTGGCGGACTGAGTATTGTTAGCTGGTTCGCTATCGTATTCATGGACCATTGGGAAAAGGGTGTTCAAATGCTCCAACCACTGGCACGCGTCGGAAAGCTTCGGCACGCGCCGAAGCGTCAAAAGCGTCGGTCGGGAACACGGCGAAGCGTGACGACGCGCAGCGATTACGTCTACTGCCGATGCTGGAAGTTTGCCGACGTGAGGCGACGCTGCGCCGGCGTGCACCAATGAGAGGCTGCGACGCGTCGCTAGCGTCAACCAATCGGAGGCTGCGAATCCTCCGGCTGCTATGCCTATGATGGCCGCCCATGCGAAGGCGCCGGCACCAACGATCGTCCGAGTTCTTTGGACGCACGACGCGCGCGACAGTGTTCCTGAAAGACAGTGTTGTAATAGTAGGCCGACAATGACACGACCGACCGACCGACGACCGTGGGTTGTGGCAGCGCGACGTGGATCCGAAGTGACTTCAAACGACGCCGCCTAATCCAACCTGCCCACTGGGTTCAGCCGGGCTCGGTACGATCGTCTGCTAAAACAGCCAAGCGAATCACGATTGCCGCAGCGTCTGTGCTTGTTGTATGTGTATATTGTTGTGCTCAAAACGAATGGAGACATGTTTACGAGCTCCGAAATCTGTACAATCAGCACTCGCCTATCGCCGATATTTACGTTACGCGTAGGCCTAGCACGTCCATCGAGTTCGTAACTGGCGAATGAACGAACCTAGCTGAGAAACTATGCCGAAGGAAATGAATTTTCAGGTCCGTTGGGTGCTGCAGTGATTTAAAATATGGCACTCCTGACTTCGTGTGATGTGGTGAATGAACCGTGTGGAACTTGGGTTGGTCAACCGCGGCGTGTTTCGTGTGGTGTCGGGGGACTCAAAGAGAGAAGAATACAGGAAGGCAGGGATGTTAACCAGTCAATAGTCTGGTTGGCTACGCTACACTGGGGGAAGGGAGAAGGGGAAGAGAAAGAAGGGAGAGAGAAGGTGTAAATACGTGTACGGACAGCACTTCAGTTAAAGTCGCTCGAGCAAACCAGAAGTTCTGAGAAAACACAAAAGTGCCTTCACTGCCTTCTGAGCCGATGATCGGTCGGGACGGTGCTCTAATATTGTCTGTTCACTCAGAGGACGATCGTCTAGTTTCTTCAATGTGTCGGACAAATACTGTCTTTGTGCTTGAAATTGAGGACAATGGCACAATATGTGGTCAATGTTCTCCTCGCATGCGCAAACATCACATGCAGGACTATCAGCCATTCCAATTAGTGCTGAGTAGGCATTCGTGAAGGCCACTCCAAGCCATAACCGACACAGAAGAGACGCTTCACGCCGGTGCACACCGGCTGGAGGTCTGAGTTGAAGTGATGAGTTTAGTTGGTGCAGTCTTGTGCGCCTTGTATGTACGGTATTCCACTCTGCTAAGGAGATCGTGCGTGCCAGAATGCCAAGTTGTCTCGCGGCGTCGGTCCTTGAGAGCGGAATGGGGACGCAGCGGTCTTCTTGGTTTGACGTCCGAGCTGCCTTATCGTCGTCATCATTACCAATGATACCGCAATGACCTGGTATCCACTGAAAAGAGATATCATGGCCTTTTTCTCTTAAGTGATGGAAAAGTTCCGCGATTTCGCACGTGAGCTGATCGTGAGTTCCATGTCGGAGAAATGAATGCACACATTGCAAGGCCGGCCTTGAATCGCAGAAGACTGCCCATTTTCTAGGACTTTCAGTATTTATCGCTTGAAGCGCGTCGCGGAGAGCCGCGAGCTCTGCAGCTGTAGACGTAGTGACATGGGAAGTCTTGAACCGCTTGGTTATTCTCATTGCTGGTATAACTACAGCGCCGCCGGAACTGGTTGATGTAGTTGATCCATCAGTGTAGACGTGTGTGCAGTCGCTGTATTTCTCGTACAAGAGAAGTAAAGTTAGTTGCTTGAGCGCTGATGATGGCAAGTCCGACTTTTTCTGAAGTCCTGGGACTGTAAGGTTCACTTGAGTACGGCGCATACACCATGGAGGAATAGAAGGCCTTGCCGCAGGTGTGTAACCTGACCTGAAAGAGGCACGGTGCGCGAAGACAGTCGCACTGAATGTCGTGTGGGGCCTATCTACTGGGAGACTTGCTAGGTGGTGGGTAGGGGTCCGGGCGAAGTGTCTTATGTGCACACGCATTGTTTCAATGCTAATGTGCGTTCTAATAGTGAAATCTTGAGCCACTGCAATAACTTCAGTCGTTGACGCACTCCGCGGTAGACCGAGACATATCTTGAGTGCTTAAGCTTGGATGCTTTGGATTATGTTCAGGTTAGTTCTGCAGGTGTTGGACATGACAGGTAGGCTGTACCGCAGGAATCCAATAAAGAGGATCCTGTACAGTTGCAGCATAGAGTGTATTGGCACTCCCCAGGTCTTTCCTGCAAGGAACTTAAACATATGGCAAATTCCTGTAAGGCGTTTTTTCACATAATTCACATAATTCACAGTCCAGGAGAGATTTTTGTCAAGGACCACCCCTAAAAATCTGTGACTCGTGCTGTACGAGATCATGTGTCTGTCGACGGATATCACGTATGGAGACATTGATTTCCTGGTAAATGCCACCGCTGCGCACTTCTCGTATGATATATGAAGTCCTTGTTCTCGAAGGTAGGATGATGTTAAAGTAGCTGACTTTTGAAGCCGCGCGCGAAGCTGCAGTCGCGTCACAGCCGACGTCCAAATGCAAATGTCGTCGGCATAGATGGAGAGCCTAACGGTGCCTGGCAGGATGTCGGTGAGTCCAATGAGTGTTAGACTGAAGAGCGTTGGGCTGAGTAACGCCCTGAGGCACCCCACGGTTACTGTAATGCTGGGAGGTCGGGCCATCCTCGGTAAGTACGAAAAAGGATCTCTTATGTAGATAGCTACTTATCCAAAAATATACTTTGCCGCCAAGTCCTACTGCCTCTAACACGTTGAAAATCGCTTCGTGCGTTACGTTATCGTACGCTCCTTTAACATCCAGAAACAGGGCAGCAGATAATCTTTTGCAGGACTTCTGGTGCTCGACGTACGTCACCAAGTCGATAACGTTGTCTATGGAAGAACGGCCACGCCTGAAACCGGCCACTGCATCTGGATATACCCGGTAATATTCGAGGTACCGTTCTTGCCGTGCTAGAACCATCCTCTCCATTAGTTTTCCGATGCAACTGGCAAGCGCAATTGGTCGGTATGATGCAATGTCTACAGGCGACTTGCCAGGCTTGAGCAGTGGAATTAGGCGACTGGTCTTCCATTCTTGGGGAACCGTACTTGTCCGCCAGGAGCTGTTGAACAGGAGCAGGAGCACTTTTCGAGCCTCATCGCCAAGATTACACAGGGCACGGTAGGTTATACCGTCGGGTCCTGGTGAAGATGAACGCTTGCACAAGGCCAGTGCAGCTTCGAGCTCGTCCATGGAGAAAGGACTATCCATGCGGGAGTCGCGTGAAATCGGTGAGTGGCGGAGCGTCGATGTTCCAGCGCAACTAGTATCGCCAGAAATCCTCCTGCACAAAGCTTCCGCTACGTCAATCTCGCTGCATTGTTGGTGAAGGGCCAAAGACTTAGAAGGGTGGCGCTGCTGAAGGGTTCCACGGAGACCACGGACAGTTCTCCATATGAGAGACAGTGGTTTTCATGGATCCAAAGATTCGCAGAATGATTTCCATCTTTGTGATGCAAGTTTGTCCATGCGACACTGAATTTTCTTTTGAGTTCTTCTGGCCAACCTCAAGTCATGTACAGACTTCGTGCGCCTGTATCTTCGCTCTGCACGACGACGAATTGCACGAAGCTTCTCTAGCTCAATGTCGTATTCGGTGCGTGTAGACGTTCTCAGAAGCGAATGTTTCGCAGCCTCTAGGGCACCTTTTATGATGTCCTCTAGGCTAGTGGACAAGTCATCACGACAGCCGTCTTCGACAATTGACTTGAACATTGGCCAGTCGATACATTGTGTGACAGCGGCTAACCTGGAGTCCGTCAACCCTTCAACCCTAAGATAAGTGGGTAGGTGGTCACTTCCCTGCGTTTCAATATCCGGAAACCACCTGACCTTTCTAGTGAAGGAGCGTGAAACAAAGGTCAGGTCCAGGCAGCTACAGTAGGCAGTTCCACGTAGAAAGGTGGGGCTTCCATCATTTAACAAGCACAGTTCTTGTTCGGAGGCAAATGACACTAATCTTCTGCCTCTCGAGTTTATCTTAGAACTTCCCCAGAGATGGTGGTGGGCATTAAAATCTCCAGTAATCACCAAAGGCTGCGGAGTCGCTGTGGTGATTCACCGTAATCTCTCGCAGTCCAACCGACTTGAGGGCGATATGTAGGCTCCAATTAATGTGAAAGTGAGCTTGCCTTTCTTCACTTTCAGACAGACGTATTGGTTTTCTTGGTCAGGCGACACTGGGTGATGGACATACGTAAGATCACGTCGCATGAATACGATGATCTTGCTGCATTCTCCGTGGGTGGCGGACATGAAACATTCATACCCGGACAGTCGACGTTATCCGATAGGGGCTCGCAGATGACGATGACTGGGAACTTATTCGTGAACACAAACTGTCGAAAGTCCGACATGCGTGACTTCAGTCCTTTGGCGTTCCACTGAAATATCGACGCGTTTCGGACTTCGTCACGAAACGACGGCTTCTGGAGAGCCATGATTTTAACCAAGAGCTGCAAGTACTGGACTCAAAGTGTCCAGCACCTGTAGTGCGCTTTGCGCAGACGAAGACTTCATGTTGGTAAGTATAACGCGAATGGCACTCATGAGCGACCGCAGAATGTTGATGACCTGGAGATTATCAGCCAGCGTCGCTTCAACAGTTGCAGAAGCCGTTGAAGTCGGTGCGTTTCGAGGTAACTTAGCAGGGAGTTGTGCCCTCGGTAGCTCAGGCCATTCTTCAGGACGGGCGAGCCTCTCCTCTTTGTTCGCTTTCCTTGTATCTGTCTTGGTGGCGCAGTGTGGAGATGCGGCAGCCCTTCTGACTAAAGGGGGGAAAATCAGACATCCACCCGTCCGTAGCAATTGCTACAACTGACTGTAGCAATTGACTGACTGTAGCTGACTGTAGCCGGCGTGTACCTATCTGCAGTTGCGGAATTTCTTGAACGTTTTCGGTGTCGATGCCGACGTCGCCGAACAGTGGTAGCAGCCTCTCGATGCGTTGAATTGTCGCGCACCATGCGTTTTAGAATCGTGAATTCCTTCCGCATCCGCGGGCAATCCTTTGATGAGGCCTTGTGAGGACCACTGCACTTCGGGCACTTTAGAACATGTGCGCTGCAGGCGTCTTCTGAATGGGACTCAGAGCACCGCGGGCACACTACGCTGTTCACGCAGACACCCTTCACGTGGCCAATCTTGCAACACTTGAAACACTGGAGGGGCTTCGGTACGAATGGTCGTACTGGATGGCGGACATGTCCTACTTTGACGTGGGAAGGAAGGCTGTCTCCTTCAAACAAAATCTTCACACAGCGTGTGTTTCCCAATCTGGAAATCCTTGTAATGAAATTGCCTTCTGTCGTTGGCTTTATCAGCGTTGGCAAGTCGTCATTAGGAATGGCAACGTCGACGTCATAAATGACGCCTGCAGTACCATCGCCGCCTGTAGGGATCATTGATCGCACCTTTACCTTGTCGATATCAGTTATATTACGTAGGCGTTGTAGGGCACTGCGATGTAGCACATCAACTGCCAGGACATTTTTCCGCGAGTTTATTCGCACGTCTTTAATCTCATTTGGTGCGATTCTCTCGAGTAAGGAAGAGAGGACCTGCCTGTTGAGGAGCCGCAAATTGGTCGCCGGGTCCACGGGCATACAGTGTGCGGCCAGCGCAGCGGTGCACTCTTCACGGTAGAAGCACTTGGCGACGAAGATGCCTGCAGTAGTCTTCTTTTCGCTGATCTACTCATCACGACCTGGAAGTCATCGTCCGACGAGTCGTAGCTGTCCGGACATATCTCAGTGGTCTCGCTGTCTGTATCGCTTGACGCACTTCCACGTTTCCTGGACGCTAGCCGACCTGACGGCTGCACACCAGGAAAATCCTCGGAGATTTCTTCATCCATTGCCGCAAGAAAGGAGCGGCAGCTCCCAGAAATGCAGGGAAACAAAGCGAAAAAGTGGAGACAAAAGCACAAGCGTTCTATCAAAGAATCACTTCGTCTTCCTCCGGGGGACTCAAGTTTCACGGGCAAGCTCTGCGCTGTTTCCAGTGGCAAAGATAACTTCCGAAAGCGAAAGACACTAGTAGCCGAACTATGGGAAGTACTTACATTATCAGCCGTGCCGCCCGTTTCAGCTGACACTGTGCTCTTCTATTCGGCATGTGAATCCACTTCAGTACAAGTTCACTGTGCTCCTTCACTCACTTCTTTCAAGTGCATCCGTCTTGTGGGCTAGTTGGAGATAAATCGCTCGTGTAGCAATCAAGAACACTGACGCACTGAAGCATACGTGACAACGCAGTCATGTTTGAGTCATTGTGTCCTTATACTTGAGCACTGCAAAAAGAAATCTGTTTGCGAAGTGTGCCCCATGTGCAGTGCATAGCAGGACCTGCATCATGCAAGACCTATGCATGTAGCAGCATATACCATAATTGCTTCGATGCCTGCTTCAGAAGCAGCAAGTACTGAGTCAATGAAATTGTAATTGATTTTTTATCTCACTTTTTATTTATGGAAAGTGTAGATGGTGTGAGTGCATTGTGTGAGTGCAGTCGGTTTGCTTAAACTGCTGGAATCCCTTCAGCTTCTACTAAAATGTTTCTTAGTGCGATACTATAAATTGTATTCAGGACAAAGATCTACTCAAAACCAAGTTACTAATGCATCTGCACAGAATGTGTTTAATTAACAAGTTAACACTTCCACAACAACAATATGCCGATGCACAGCATATAAATTCCGTAAAGGCGAACGACTGGGCCTACAATAACAAACATTGTAGTAGCACTGAATAAAGTGCTGCCATGCGTTTCAGTAACAACAAAACTGCTGCACGTCCAACCTACTTCCTCGGAGGCACCTCTATAAAGACGGTTCGGGATCTACCCATTCTGGGTGTAACATTTAGCTCTTCTCTCAACTTTTCCGCATATGTCACCAGCACTGTATCTAAGCATCGGCCCATTCTTGGGTTTGTGTCCCGTGTCTCCCTTCCCTGAAGACGTAACGTTTCCCGAGCACTCTACGCTTCTATCATTCTGTCACAACTTGAGTACTGCTCATCAGTATAGTTCCCGTACCAAACTCGCGACGCTAACAAACTTAAGCTTGTTCAGCGCTCGACAACACGCACCCTCTACTCCCGTCTTTTCGGTTGTCGCAAGCTCATGCCAGCCTACGAGGATCGCCTCAAACCCCTCAAGTAGCACACCCTGCAATAAGAACGCAACATTGCTCTAGTCTATACTGCGGGGTGCTTGACGGCTCTCTGAACAGCACTAATCTTTCTTCAGTTCATCTGAACAAGTGGTCAGCGCAGCCCGAGCCCTCATCGTGCCTCTATGGCCCGACACCACAACTCCATGATTATATCTGGCATACAGAGCTTTCTCTTCACCTCCCTTGGCCATCTGGATTCTCCCTCCTCGGAACCAGACTGAATTGGCACTCCTGTGTGTTGTGCACCCGTTGAACGTGTGCGTGTGTGCCGTGCTGTGTTATTGGGCAAGTGTGTGCGTGTGTGTGCACGTGGAGAGGAAGGAGGTGTCTTCTGCATCCTGCAAATTCCTGCTCTAGATGGCTGGTTATCAGACGCTCTAACATACAGGCATCAGCCTGTTTTTTAATCTAGAGTGCCAAGTTACCACCAAGATTATTATTATTATTATTAGAATCATCACTATGACCACATTGATTGTGTTGAAGCCAGCGTGACACATAATTCAAGATATTTCTGGAGCTTCGTGCGCTCTCACTCTTCTAAAAAGAGTGCCAAAGATGTACGTCTTCTTCATGAAAATAGTGCTGTTGTCTCGAACACTGCTGGTGCCTTTGCAGAACATTTCTGTTTGCTATATGGTGTGAAATATATGCTTCAAGTAACCTTCCTTCTCAGTCTGGCACAGTGTGTACGCTATCAGTCAATGAAAACCTTGTTTTCAAGTGTATGAAGTGCCTTAAACCTTTCCTTTCTTGTGATGTTGATGGTATTTATTCCGCAGAGCTTAACCCTTTGAGACGCTGTCTACACAATTGTGCACAGCAGGAGAGTGCATCAATAGCAAAAGCACTGATGAAAGTAATGGTATTTAAAATGTGTTTCATAAATTCAAACATCTATTACTGGAGCTGCGCTGGGGGGGGGGGACAATTTTGAATAACGTGCAGAATGTTTTAGCAAAATGAGTGGGAAGGTAGACGACTAGGTGTTTTTACTCTGTGTCAGTATGTTGTATGTAGTGGGTTCACTCCTTTCATTGTTTTTTACAATATCATGCACCAGGCATAATTTCGAAGTGGCTGGATAAGTGCTTTTCAAGCTTTTCAAAACACGAAATAGTACATGTTCTCGTATTTTGTGTTCCTATAGTGAGTTTTCGCAGGGTGTTGAAATTTTGTAAACTTGACAAAATTCGCTAAACAATTGAAAATTCTTAATATTTTCTGCAGCTGTACACTTTCTACGATTCTGAAGATGCAAGGGATGTGGTGAAAGCAACTTTTCAATCAACGGGATAAAGTGGTATCTGAAAGGGTTAAGACGTATGGAAGCATACTTGTTCCCTGTTCTCACAAACATCTTCTATAGTTCCCTAAGGTGTAGTACCTTTTCTAGCACTCGGAAGGTAGCATGGACATTGCCAATGCACAAATCAGGTGCTAGATGTGCAGTTACTAACTGCCGACCTATATCTATCCTCTGCAGTGCGTCAAAAGTGTTTGAATCGATATTGGATTCCTTGCTTTCTGTTAGTGCTAAGAGAATCTTAATAAATGAACAGCATGACTTTGTGTGCCGACAACTTAAAACTATTTGAGACTGTGAACGGTGTTCACCACTGCATCGGCTTCCAAAAAGACATCTTTTCACTCTCAAACTGTTGCAGAAACAATAAGTGCTTTTAAATGCTTCCAATACTATGGCAATAAGTTATATGCAGAAAACGCACCATGTGAAATTTTGATACACCCTATGTGATGCTCCACTCCTTATGGTCATGAAATGAAAGATCTTGGTGTGTATTTCGACAAAATGCCAAGCTTCTCTTCACATAGATAATTACACAACATGCCCTTCACGCTCTTGAAATTGTATGCCGTTTATTGCATGATTTTCACTCGCCTATTGTGTTTCTGAAATTCTGCTGTGTGCCGCCAACTACTAGAGTATGTCTCTGTAGGAGGGGGTGCAACGAGCAAATCTAATTCTGGCCTCATTGAACGCATCCAGAATAAATTGATATCTATCTTAAAGCACCACTTTTGCCATTCTGGCGACCACAGTTGAGCCTTCTCAAATATACTTCAACTCGCACCTCTAGATTCAAGACTTAATCGCACCTTTTGTTCCTGTGTAAGGTGGTCCATGACATTATACATTCTTTAAAGCTTCTTGGTCATATGCATTTATTCGTGCCGCAACAGTATACCAGGTAGCATTCCACATTCGTTGTCTGGCCTTGTTGCAAGATTGTGCTGCATAAGACTCGACTACAAAACATACTTCAGAGTTCATTTCCTGTGTTTTGTGTATCTGTAGATAATCACGTAGGATTAACTCCCGTATATAGTTCCTTTTTTCCTTATTTGTTTCTCTATCCTGCATTTTTTTGCCTACCATTTTCATGTTTTCTGTACATTTTGTCTCGCATAGTGCTCGTTAAATGCACCAGTACAAAGGCTCTCTAGCTGTTCCTGGGCACTGCAATAAACATTTGAATGATTATTATTATCGTAGTATAAAATCGTGCTTTTTAAGTATGTACTAGTATACTATTTCAGTGCAGTAGCTTTTGTGCAATTAAGAAAAAGGGCATGAATTAAGAAAGTGCAATAATAATATGCGATGTGCCTGATCATATGCATTATGTTTTTAATTTCTTCTGAGTTTTAATAATGGCTGGCTTATGTATCCAGTGTTGTGCAATAAAATAATGTGCCACAGCAATTATTGCGTGCTTCGCAGAACAAATTGAATATATCTTTCTCAGTCAAAACATCATAGCAGGCTGAAAACAATAAACTGCAATTTTTTTTGTGCTGATGAAGTGTATAACTTGTGAAAATAACCTGTTTATATATTTCTTACACTATACAAATGAGCTGCTCCCATACATTCGAATAAGCGCTTCAATAGTACGACTTGGCAAAGGGCAACGAAAAAAAACCCTATTAAAATCCTCCAATTCTCAAGTTTGTATTATCTGACGGTATGTCATTTCATTAATGTAAAGAAAGACAGACTTGACATGTGGAAACCAGTTACAATAGAACATGGCTCTTACACTGTGAAAATGTTTTGTAGCAATACACTCAATGTGAAGGCCTTCGTATGTGGTGTTGATGCATCAAAACAACCTAGAATAATAGAGGTGCTCTATGGGCTAGATTTGGCAGAATCAAGAATCGGGGGAGGCAAGCTACGAATTCAATAAATTTTAGCTATTATAGATTTTTTTTTGTGAGTGCTACAGGTGTTTCAATTCTTTTTTGCTGATTTTCCCAGAACCCACTTTTTCACGTTTCTTTCATGCAGCAACAAGCATAATTATAGTGACACGGATGCTTTATCTTTATCTGGTTACCGTATTTCACCGGCAAAAAAATATTAAACGTTATCACTCGGGCAGGATGCGCCTGAACGTATCGGAAGTTTCGCGAATGTTATCGATGGTTCTGTGTGTTCGACGAACCCTGTTAATCTGATTGCATACGCGACACGAATTGTGTAGTAGTTTCTGGAAGGCGCGCGGGCACCAGCGAACAGGCTGTAACTTTCGACGACTGGTGTATGCAAACCGACGCGCTTGACCCGCAGATGAGATTTTCGACGATTGCCGACATTGCTCGCCGCTATCGTTGCGATTGAGTCTGCACTATTTATTTACCGTCACTACTACGTGACGATATTTCCAACACAGATTTTTTTCAGTGATACTTTATACGCCTAATTCTTGCATAGTTGGCTGTGCAATGAGCTACCAAAAAAGGAAATGGTACAACAGTTTTTGATATAATATGGCATCGTCGTGCAGGTGATTGCAAAACGATCTTGTAGGCAGACGAAGCGCGAGCGCTGATGTCGATATTTTGTGCACTATTTTTACTAAAAATAAAAAACTGTTACGGCAGGCGTATATTCATTATTCAAACGTGTTTTTTATATCTGAAAGCGCATACAGATCACTAACTTATTGTTTCAAGCTTAGTTTACAGCAGGCTGTTTTAGGCCGGACTTTGACGAATGAAGACAAAATAGTCCAGCAACAGTGCGCCGCAGCCTAGGAGCGAGCTTCGGCGCGCGTCAGAGCTTCTGTCCAGTGGTTGCGTGCCCTCTTCCTCCGACCAACGCGAAGCGAAGCGTTCGCGTGTCGGCGCGCGCCGAAGCTTGCCGACACGCGCCAGTGGTTGGGGCAAAGGCGTTTCTCACTGCCCCCTGTAAGCTTCATGGTCGTTTGACAGACGCGGCAGCTAACTGCGGGGTCAGCTCAGGAACCACGACGTGCCAGCTTGAGTCAAGCGTGACAACCCCTGTCTACTAGGCCCCACTCATTTTTTCAGTGAAACAAAGGTGCAGGAGTGAATGTGTGAACTCTCGCCCTCAAAGGGTTGTTCGACAACTTTGGACGCTTCGATTAGACGAATGTTGGACGGCAGCTTCCCTGGCCTGGGGATCTAGGGAGGACAGAAGGGGTTTTAAGCAGCCGTTCTCGGCTCCTCGGTGTACTTTGATTTTTCAGTCATGCTAGACTGATGGTTCATGTAGATATTGTTAATAAACCCAGTAGTTCGCTTTCTCGATGATAACAAGTTCCTGCCTTCACAACGTCCTTAGCATGGATGAGTCGGACGACGGCATGGGCCTGCTACCCTGTTTACGCACCCGACCCCAACTCTTACAATCGAGGAAAGAAACTTGCAAGCTGTGCAAAGGCGAGGCATTCATATTAAAGGACCCAGAGTTATGAAGTGAAAGTTAGCCACTGTAACAAGCATGTGACGCCCCCTCGGGCATAATCTTCGTTGGCCCGCCAGGCTCGCTAGGCAACATTGGTCACCGCACCGCAATAAACACCGACGAGCACAGCTGCTGGGCGGTCAGTCATCGTTCATCACCACCACGCTGCGGAGCGTCCGTCTAATGGAGGGTGCCTCATCCCTGCCTTGTTCACGAACCCGGGCGGATCGTGACACTGGCGACGAGTACCCACGGATCGTCTTACGCCGTCGGCAGTGGAAGCGACGGCCAACAAGTTGGCGTCAAAGGGCAGTACCTGCGGTCGCTGTGGTGGTGCCCACTCCCCCTTAAGGTGCCAATTCTCTCAAGCACAATTCTTCACGTGCGGGAAAGCTGGGCACCAGGCACGGGTATGCCGAAGGGGTAGGACGAACAACGGACAGCGGCAGCAGCCTGGTTCAAGCCCAGGTACCACACAAGCCCGCGGCCAGGGCAGCCGTCGCAAGGGTACGCGGCGGGGGCGTGCGGTAGCAGGCTCAAGTTCTTCCGCGGCCAGGCTCCACGTCGTGGCCGAGGACTCACTGATTTTCGACATGTGGCACACAGGCCTTGTACCTTCGTCTATGCCACCGTACATGCTGACCGTATGGATGAGCGTGTCTGTCATGGCCGGGAAAAGATTCAAGCGTACCTTCCCCGGCGTGTCCGTTAAGGCTAAACCCCATTAGCGCGATTTTGTGCGCGACAGCGACGAGCGACGGGTTCGCGCGACGGATCAGGCCGTCGCTTGAACAGATCGCTCGGTCTTGTCGCGCGATCACTCGGTTTTGCAAATCTAGAATTCGTCGCTCGTCGCCCGGAAGTGCTATGAGCGACTAGCCAATAGCGCAAAGCCGGAACTGGATGTACATAACTCCAGTACTTCCGATTGTCGCACGGAACGAGCAAACGATTGAATTTTTATAGGTGCAAGGATAAGAACCTACTGCAAGACTTTCAGAAATATTTTATGCTGCTTTTTTCAGTAAAATACATCAACTTAAGTTAATAAAGCACGCGTCACGCTAGTTTCGGCGCCTATATTGCTGCCGTCATACCGGCAACACTGGGGAGACGTCGCTAGAAGTCATCGCTCGCATGGGGTGCAACTTGTAGGCGACGAGCGAACGCGACAGCCATCTCCATCGCGTCGCCTGTCGCTGTCGCGTGCAAGATCGCTTGTATGGGGTTTATACTTTAAGAGGAAGCTTTAGCTTGAGTGCTCCTATCTAAATACATGTAAAAGGAGAACTCGTTTTTCTCGGCAACCACAGCACCAAATTTGACGAGGTTTGTTGCATTTAAAAGAAAAACTGAAAATCTAGTGACTGTTGGTTTCGAATTTTTGAGTTAGGTCGTCAATTTTTTATTAAAAATTGGCAAAAATCGAAAATTTGCAAAAGACGAAACTATCAAGTTTACAACTCTGTAACTTAACCACTAAAATTGATAATACAATTCTGTGAATTGCATCTAATAGTACATCTAAAGCGGACAAATTTGATATGTTACACATGAATATAAAAAAATTTAGTCATATGGAAATGCAACTTTTGCGAAACCGTTGTAACCAACGTAACAAATTCGCGTAAGATGTAAAATGACATATTGAATTTGTCCGCTTTCAATGATCTAATGGATGCCGTTTACAGAACCGCGATATCAGTTCTTGATGCAGAGCTATGAATTTGTAAACTTCGTGTTTCTGTTTCTTTCAAACGGTCAAATATTTGAAAATCGTTTTAAGAACATTCAAGCCCTAAATCAAAATTCCGCTTCCAACAGTCACTAGAATTTAACTTTCTCTTTCAAATGCAACAAATTTTATCAAAATCGGTTCAGGGGTTATCTCATAAAAAATTGGAGGACGCTTAAGCTTCGCCTTCAAGAGTGGAACGCGACAGCGTTCCCGTCGACCCGCCAAGGGGTGTAAGACAATGGGCTACGGCGCAGCGACTACGCGCCCCGCATCGGACGCGGTGAGCGTCGAGCAACGCAGCGTTCGGCGCGACAACGAAATGTGCGCCTGAGCAAGCGACGCACGCCTGAGCTTTAGAAACAGCTCGTTTCTAAGGCAACACCGCGTTCACTAGAGGCGCTTTTGTACCGCTTTGAAGCATCGAACTCGTGGCTCAGTGGTAACGTCTCCGTCTCACACTCCGGAGACCCTGGTTCGATTCCCACCCAGCCCATCTTGGAAGTTGCTTTTTATTTATGAAGTGCCTGCCTTGATTTATCGCTCACGGCCAACGCCGCGGACGCCGACGCCGACACCGACGTCGACGCCGACGACACCGGCTTTTCTGCGACACGAGCTCCTTAACGCTATCGCGTTAAAACGTTTTTGCGTTTTACATGTATTTGAATAGGCCGCGTCGGAGTTGGGCCCGAGCTAAAGCTTCCTCTTAAGGCTTCGGGCGTAATGCTGCGCAGCTACTCCGGGCAGCTCTCCCAGGTCCAAGGTCAGGCACAAGTCAGCGTTCGCTTTGGCGACAAGGAGGCAACCCTTCCCATTTACTTCAAGGGGTCGTCGCCAACGCTGCTGGGCCTAAACTGGATTCATGCACTGGGCGTTTGTCTGCCAGAGTACGAGGAAGCCAGCCTGCATGTGGTGAAAGACGTCCCCAGCCTCCTGACCGAGTTCAAGTCCCTGTTCCAGCCAGGGGTGGGCACGTTCGCTTGCCCGACGGCTGGCATCTATATACCTGAGGGAGTCCGGCCACGTTTTTTTTTCAAGCCTCGCCAACTGCCGTTCGCCCTGAAGGACGGGGTCACCCAGGAGCTGCAACGGTTACAGCGAGAGGGCATCATGGTGCCCGTCAAGACGTCTGAATGGGCCGCTCTCATCGTACCAGTCCTCAAGCGAGATGGCAGTGTCAGGATCTGCGGGTATTTCAAGGTTACCATCAACCACGTCGCTACCATGGAGAAGTGCCCGTTGTCCCGGATTGAAGATATGTGGCCAGCGTTGTCCGGTGTACAGAAGTTCACCAAGCTCGACCTCAGAGATGCTTACCAGCAACTGGTGCTTCAGGACGCCTCCCGGAAGTATGGCACAATATCGACAACTTTGGGCCTCTTCCAGTACACGTGCTTACCCTTTGGCGTGGCCTCAGCTCCAGCCATATTTCAGAGGGAGATGAATAACCTCTTCAGGGGCATGAGGCACGTGGCGGTGTACTTGCATGACATCGTGGTTACTGGCAGCGACGACAGGGACCACCTGGAAAACCTGCACAGGGTCCTGGCACGGCTGCAGGACGCCGGCCTCAAGCTCAAGCTGGAAAAGCGCATTTTCCTGGCCCCCAGTGTTGAGTACTTGGGACATGTCATTTTCCAGGCTGGCCTAGCCCCGGCTCCCCGCAAGGCTGATGCTGTGCTCAAGGCGCCTAATCCCCAGAACAAGAAGGAGCTTCAGAGCTACCTCGGCCTCATCAACTACTACAGGAGTTTCCTGCCGAACCTGTCGGAGCATCTACAGCCGCTCCATCTTCTGCTTCGAGATGGTCACCAATGGGTTTGGAAGAAGGAGCAGGACCGCGCTTTCCAACACAGCAAGGAGCTAATCACCAAGGCTCCAGTGCTAGTAGACTTCGATCCTGCCAGGCCTGTCGTCCTGACCGTAGATGCGTCGCCGTACGGCGTGGGAGCCGTCTTGGCACACTGGGACAAGGATGGCCACGAACGTCCTGTGTCGTTTGCTTCTCGTCGGCTTCATGCTGCAGAGCAACGCTACAGCCAGCCGGACAAGGAAGGCTTGGCCCTCATGTTCGGTGTCGAAAACTTCCACCAGTATCTGTGGGGCCGGAAGTTCGAGGCGGTCACAGACCACAAGCCGCTGGTGGGGCTGCTGAGGCCTGACAAGGCAGTTCCTGTGCAGGCTTCGCCTCGAGTGGTACGCTGGGCCTTGAAGCTGGCAGCTTACAGTTACCAGCTGGTTTACCGTCCGGGAAAGGACCTGGGACCTGCTGATGCCCTGAACCTCCTGCCCCTGCCAGAGGTGCCTGATGCTGTTCCAGAACCTGCTGAAAGGTTCATGGTGGAGCACGCGTACTCGGATCTGGAGATCTGCTCTCCAGATCTGCGGTATCACAAGCGACCAGTTGGGACCCAGTCCTGTCTCAGGTGGTCAAGGTGGCGTCCCGTGGGGAGTAATTGGTTCACCAGACCTATAGCCACAAGGCTGCAGAGTTGAGCTTGCAGCAGGGCTGCCTACTGTGGGGCTCCAAGGTGGTGATACCACAAAATCTCCGGTCCAGGGTTCTGCAGTTGCTGCACGCGGGTCATCCCGGCGTGGACAAGACCAAGATGGTGGCCCGGTCTCATGTTTGGTGGCCTAGCCTTGACCAGGACATTCCTCACATGGTGCAGAGCTGCCAGATCTGCCAGGAGCATCAGTGGGCCTCACGTCATGTGGAAATCACCCCCTGGCCTTTCCCACAGAGACCCTGGTACCCCCTACATGTGGATTTTGGAGGACCCTTCAAGGGCCATTACTTCCTGGTAGTGGTGGACGCCTTTTCGAAGTGGGTGGAGGTTCTACCTGTCACCACTTCATCAGCAGACGTGACCATTGCAGCGCTACGACAGGTGTTCGCCGTCTAGGGGTTGCCGGACGTCATCTTGTCCGACAATGGTCCTGCTTTCGCCAGCACAGAGTACCTTGCCTGGCTGATGGAGAAGGGAATTCGGCGGATGATGGTTCCGCCGTACCATCCTGCTTCAAACGGTGCAGCCGAGCGGGTGGTGCAAACCATCAAGGACAAGCTCAAGAATAGCCAGACTGGGGATTTCCGGACGCAGATTACCCAGATACTGTTTCAATACCGGACCACGGCCGACGATGTCACTGACCGTGCTCCCTGTGCGCTCCTGCTCGGTCGGATCGCCAAGACACCCTTGGACGTGGTGCATCCGGACCTCCTATCCACAGTGCTCCTGAAGCAGCTGAAGCATAAGCTGACTGCTGACCGAGGGTGCCATCCCGGGCGTTTGCCGGAGTCGGAAGCTCCAGTTTTTGCCAGGAACTTACGTCCTGACCCACCCTGGTCCGCCGGACAGGTGGTGTCTCCTGCCAGCGCCTAATCGCTGCTCGTCCGCATGCCTGACGGGGCCACGTGGCACAGACACGCCGACCATGTTAGGCCTCGCCTCGGGACCTGGCCAGCACCCTCGACTGCCACTTCCGAGTTCCAGCCCTCAGGAGGACTAGCGGCAGCACCAGTCGCTTCCAGCGGAACACCGCCCACCTCGGAGGCGGCAGGCGTTGGCAGTGGTGCGGCGCCCGTTGGGCCGGTGTCGAGCCCGTAACCACTCACAAGGCCGACCAATACGGATCTTCCGGATGGAGCGAGGCTGTCTCAGGCAGCACCCGGCGTTGCCCCACTCGGCCCGTCAATACCGGTGCCCAGACGGAGTACTCGACGGCGGAGGCCACCGGACCGTTACTCTCCTGGGTAGCAGGCACCGTCGGCCCGGCTAGGGCGGAGGCATAGCCTCGCACTTTCAACTTGGATGTTTGATGTCGGCAAAGAAACTGGGGGTAAGGGGGTGTAACAAGCATGTGACGCCCCCTCCGGCATAATGTTCGTTGGCCCGCCAGGCTCGGTGGCCTGCTAGTCTCGGTAGATAACATTGGTCACCGCACCGCAATAAACACAGACGAGCACAGCTGCTCGGCGGTCAGTCATCGTTCATCACCACCACGCTGCGGAGCGTTCGTCTAACGGAGGGTGCCTCGAGCCCTCCCGTGTTCACGAACCCGGGCGGATCGTGACAGCCACTCCATGCGTTTTCTAAGTCATTGGTGCCTCTGTGCGTCAACCTAGGCTCGCTTGCCGCATATTCACGCGGAGCACTCATCACATTTATTTCTCGTTCCGCTGGACTTCGCATACAGAAATATTCAGTATGACACCAATCGTACAGCATCGAGTGTTCTATTCGTGTTTAATATTTAGAGTGTACGCATACTACTACAAAAAAGAGAAATAGTGACAGAACTCTATGTCGTAGTGTTCAGTGCTCTTTCCCTCAGTGTTGCTAGTTCCCTTTGTTTCCTTAACTATGAAAAACCGGGCACAACGCATGCAATGTCTCACCGTGTATGACGCCAATTGTTATTTTCATGATGTCGATGTTCGTGGCGAAAAAGCTCAGCATTGCGCCGATGCTCGACAGTGCCGATCCCGCAATCAAAACTGGCCGTGCGGTGAATCTGTGTGCGAGGGGTCCTCCAACAAGCCCTGCAAGTAGATTGTGGTACAAACTTCATAAGCGGCGCAGTTGCGTTGAATTCTTCTAATTTTGGGATATTAAGACATGTGTACAGCGAATTTACCATATATTTCCCAGTTACTTTTTGTACTTTCCACTTGCCTGGCTTCAATATGATATAACCCGCGGAATGAAATGCGAACAAGAACGCACTCTGCAAGCATAATATATTCGGCGTGCAGCCTAATCATTTACGTTGCACGCCACTGTCCTAGCTGCTGGACTTTCACTGACATGGTTCTCATCGGTTCCGCAACCGTTACGTGTATCTTGTACATTGGTTGCTGCGACGTTCATTTCGCTCTACAAGTCACCTTCGTACCGCAGGTATAGAAGCCAGACGATCCGTAATGGCTGCTAGTCACGCCTCGCCATTTGAGCAGTATGGTCACGCTGACCCATAAGAAGTTCATGGTGGCGTCCCAAAAACGTACAAGCGATTCCGCCAGCACTATTACTGGCGTGGCACTATTCGTCACTCTGTATCAAAAGTACACGAGCTGCATTGCCTGCGACTCCAGGCTGTTTAAGGAAATCTCCCTGGTGTAAAAGTTCCAGCGTCCTGAGTCATAAGAAGATCTTTCTCGATCATCATCCAGTGGTCAGAAGTGTCCCGAGAGTGACGTGAACCGTACCACACAGTCGAGCGACATGCGCGGGGAAGGTGCGCAGTAGCGCCTGTACTTTTGGCAAATGCTGTACACATAATTTTGCAAAATGCATACGCTCTAGCTCAGTGTCTTCACACCTCAAGTCTTCTCACAAGCTCGGAACACTGCAGCCTTTGCTATGCCCTGCATGTCCTTTCGGCCATGTTGGCATCGACTACTGTAGGTGATTTCCATGTACTGATGCCGGAAGTCAGTGAAAAATTGTGGCAGTCGGCCGCCTAAAATTTCAAGCCATTTGGCCGTATTGTCTGTGGCTTTTGTTAGCGACATCGCATAACGACGCACCGCAATAGCTGCTCACATAACGAGGCCTTCTCCTCGTGTCCAATGTTATCCCAGAGTTTCTCACAGCGTGCGGCACTATTCATCGCAACACTAAGCCCTACCAAGATAACGTCCTAACAGAACGTGCTCAAAATGTACGTTGCATCGGAACATTACAAGTGGTACGACGTCTTTCACGTCTTCGCGTACGCCTATGATAGCGCCACTTATAGAACCTGCTGGCTTTTTGTCAGCGTTTGTTCTTCATATGGTACGTGAAACCCATCTTCTAAATTTAACAATGCTACCGTATCAGCTGTACTCTTCCAAATTCATCCTCCTTTCGAGGAGTGAATTTGGGAGCGTACATACGGCGAAATTGAAATGAATGTGGAAGCGAATTTGGAAGAGTCTCGTTAGCTGGGTCTCTCTCTTTACAACCTCTAAGGAGAACTTCGTTGTTGACCCTCTCGTGTGGCTCCAACTTTCACGGTGGTCTGCTGAACTGAACTGTACGAAATCACTGAGTGTACCTATACATTGCTCGTCAAGTACATAGTCAAGCCAGTGATACTGCCATCGTGGTCGTCGTTGTATCGTGTCATTGGCCGAGTCACCAGGATTATTTGTCTTTCCAACCGCGGGGATTGTAGTGAAGAAGACACCGGCAGCGGTATAGCAACTGCCATCGCTTTGGAACAAAAGTCGAACTCTGGTTCCTTGCGCCTCAAGCTAGAACTGCTGGTACAATCACATGTAGAAGCGCTACTGAGCCTCCTTCGACACAGTTTCATGCCAATAATTCTTATAGCAGCGGTGATGGAATGGTAGAATGACCTCCTCATTTGCGGTAAGTCCTGGGTTGGACTTCCAGAGCCGCCAAACACCACCGGTATTTTTCTAATGGGCATAGATGTACCACGACTTGGCACTTGGTCGCTTTTATGTGTTCTCATCTCGAAAAGGCTCCTATAGAGATTTATGAAGGTCTCTGGGTGGCCCTTCTGTTACCATAGCTTTGTTGAAGTAGTCAAGCATCCACCGCGGCTGTAGTTCCGGCCCGGTGCTCGGCATTTACCGGAGTTACAGCCACTGGGAAGGATGCCCAACTGATGGGAAGTTGGCGGCACGGGGCCGACAAACCTCTTTCGCAAGCAAGCTACAAATCTGAAAATTTCGATGCAGAGACGATTCTCAGATGACACAAACCCTTGCTTGGGCAAACGCCATTTTGTATTTCTGCTGCTCCTTGAGATACTTTGTCTTTCTCGGTCCAAAGGTTTCATTGCAGGGCCTAGTCTATTGGCAACTCCATAATCCGTTACTTGCGCTGACAACACTGTAGCAAGTGAACAAAGATGCTTATGACATCTGGGCTCACGACGGCGTTTGGTGTTGTTCCCGAATTTTTTGTTTGTGGGGTAGAATTGAGGTGTTTCGTCGGAACCGAAATGTTCCTTGCAGACGATTAGCTTATTTTGATTGGCCTTAAGAATTTCAGCGACAAAACAGCGAAAATCGTTGCGCTGCGCGTGCGGACTGCCTCCCGTTGGACCACGAATATCCTCTGGACATACCGATTAGATCCGAACGTCCAAGTCCCGGTCAGGACGTCCAGTGGATAACATGTGGACATTAATTTCAGCATGTCCTATTTAAGACATCCTTCAGACATCCACACAATTGAACTTCTGGGATCTAAACAAAATCCCAAAACTTTAATCCTATGAGTGTCCGAAGGATGTTTTCAACGGGATGTCCCATACCGGCCATATGTGGGACCAACACACACGTACTACGTGATAATATCGCGGAACATTAAATCTCTACTACGGCTGCCTTCAGCGCACGCTCTTCCGAAAAGACATGTCAGCCAGTAATGTGAAGTTGCTGCACTCGTAATCAAACTTCCAATGCAGACGATAAATGGAAAAGTTGAAATGAACGACCGAAACTGCACAAACATATTGGGAGGAAACGTCACAAAGAGACAGGCAGAACGCCGGAACAGCTGCACTTTACCACCTACAGCAATGCGTAACCGAATCAATAGCGTCCTATGCTCCTACACTCTCCGAACATGTCGAGAAAGAAGAGTACGGCAACCTCTGCAACTCCTGCAACCCCTGTTGTTGTACAGAGCAGTGACTGCCTTTACCCAGTCGAATCACCACTGTCTGTTGCATGCACACGCACGCTCTGCGCTGATTTGCGCGTAGTCGGTCACATGACTTAACGGCGCCGTCTTATTGGATCTCTTCGCCCTTCTGTGTAAGCTCGGAATGTCTGATGGCCTGAAGGTTGCTGGGTTGGTGTGCTCCCCGCTCTCACCAGGCCCCGCACACTCTCAAGTTCAACAAATGGCCACAGAGGGCGAAAAATCAATCGAGGCGCGTTTCAGCGTAAGCGCGCAAGTGGAGCTACTGTAATTTGGTCGAATACTTTAATTGGTGCTTTCTCTGCTAGGGGCGCTGAACATGCTGATTTTTTTAATTTACACAAACCATTGACATGAACAATCGAGGTGTCTAAGGATGTTTTTTTACCTCGGGCAAATAGGCAGTTGATTTTTTTTTATTTGATTGTTGAAGCTGCTTTTTAGTCATAGCGTCAAGGTTTTTGCACTTTATTAACCACCGACAGCCGACAGCCTATTGGTATCGATGTGTTTCCTGGCCGTTGGCGTTCGAATACTACGGCGGTAAAACATTTTCGAAAGCATGCTGGTTTCGTCTGCGAGTCGTTACACAGACTTGCTGTAAAGAGGTCTACTCTTGGCAAAAAATAGTGCCTCATTTTGTTTAGGCGTTGAATATCATAATGAATGCGGCGGAGGTTGACGGAATACGCTTGAAGGTACGTTTTTATGCCGTTGATCTCCATAACACCGTAAGTACGCAAACCGATGTCACAGAACACCCGATGCATCATTGTGTGTTCTCCGTCATCGCTTGTTTGCTGTACGCCTACTAATTCTTCACTTCTTCTTCAAGTGTTTCATCCTCCTTTTGTCCTTGTTCTCTTGTGCTTCACTTACAGTATGTCGTTCCGTCAGCTGTAATGCGCATTTGCAAAACCAATACGTTTGATAAGACGCAGTGGTTATCATAATTTCACTACACATGTATTAAGCTGACATATGTGGTTCAGATACAGATACCTGTATGCGGACTTGCACGACGTTGATGCGGAGATTAGGATAATTATGACACCCGTAAGGAAGAGGCAGCTGACGGCCGTAAGCTGTTGCGTTCTTTTCGCCAAATTACCCGGCCTGGTAGTGCTCTAAAGATGCTGTATAGAAGTGACACGCGGTGACAGGGAATTTATGTTTAGCAGCCGACTGTACGTTTTGTAGCTTAGGTCTTCTTTCTTGTGCGTCTGTGCTACCCTTATTAATGAGCCATTTCCTGACTATGTTCTTGACTATGTAACCGCGTTTGTGTGGATCCGTAGACGTGTGCTTTTTGTTGTACTTGTAAAATGCAAATAAAATATTTTCAAGCTTACTCAATCTTTGGTGTGTGCGTTTATTCCAGTCGAGGCCATCGTGCCACCTGGAAACCGCACTCTGTCAGTAGCCCTACACGAAATGCAACAGCTGGAGCGCGGCGGCACAACTCGGGGTAACGGCGGCGTAATAAACGAAAAACCGCTTGGGATGCCCTTAAAAGTCAGTTCAGAGTGTGCCTTAACTCGATATGACTCAGCGCTACATATATTCTGCTGCGCCTTGATCGTGCTCCCGCCAGTTTGGTTGCTGTGTGGCAAACGTAGCGCTTACATACGTATGTAGGCGCTACTTTTGCCACACAGCAACCTAACTGGCGGGAGCACGATCGATGCGCATCAGCCAGAACCCAGTAGGTAAAGCGACCATACTGTGCAAAACCCCGTTTCCGTTTCCTGTTGTACAGCGCCACCCGTGGTCACATACTTTAGTTCACGACGCCACCGCTACGCTTATTTCCGTAGCACTGTGGAAGGTACAGTTTCCCTTCTCTAAGTTTGTATAGGTGTTCTGTGCTCTCACACGCTCCGTTCGCGCGCTTTCTCTGAACGTGGCGGCTGTATCCTTGTGCCATGTGCTCACGAGTTCCAGGGTGAGCGTTGGTCAGCTCCAGGTGAATGTTTTTGTCATGCGCTTTGGAGCTCCATTTCTGCGGCGCCTGTACGTCCTACGCCTATCGAGAGGTAAGTGATAGTTCATGAAATCAATGTTTTTCTATTAGCAGCCCTGCAAGTGTCGTGTCTGAGCATAATCGAATGACGGGCATTGCAGTACATTCCCGAAGTACTGCTGGAAACCTCAGCAGTCATGCAGGCATTACGGAATAAGGGTGTAGACGAGCCGTATGTAAAAATACTGAAAGATATCTATAGCGGCTCCACAGCCACCGTAGTCCTCCATAAAGAAAGCAACAAAATTCCAATAAAGAAAGGCGTCAGGCAGGGAGATACGATCGCTCCAAAGCTATTCACAGCGTGTTTACAGGAGTTATACAGAGACCTGGATTTGAAGAATTGGGGATAAGAGTTAATGGAGAATACCCCAGAAACTAGCGATTCGCTGATAATATTGCCTTGCTTAGTAACTCAGGGGACCAATTGCAATGCATGCTGGACAGGCAAAGCAGAAGGGTGGGTCTAAAATTAATCTGCAGAAAACTAAAGTAATATTTAACAGTCTCGGAAGAGAACAGCAGTTTACGATAGGTAGTGAGGCACTGGAAGTGGTAAGGGAATACATCTACTTAGGACAGGTAGTGACTGCAGATCCGGATCATGAGGCTGAAATAATCAGAAGAATTAGAATGGGCTGGGGCGTGTTTTTCAGGCATTCTCAGATCATGAACATCAGGTTGCCATTATCCCTTAAGAGAGAAGTTTATAACAGCTGTGTCTTACCAGTACTCACGTGCGGGGTAGAAACCTGGAGGCTTACGAAAAGGGTTCTACTCAAATTGAGGACGACGCAACGAGCTATGGAAAGAAGAATGATAGGTGTAACGTTAAGGGATAAGAAAATAGCAGATTGGGTGAGGGAACAAACGCGAGTTAATGACATGTTAGTCTAAATCAAGAAAAAGAAATTGGCATGGGCAGGACGTGTAATGAGGAGGGAAGATAACCGATGGTCATTAAGGGTTACGGACTGGATTCCAAGGGAAGGGAAGCGTAGCAGGGGGCGGCAGAAAGTTAAGTGGGCGGATGAGATTAAGAAGTTTGCAGGGACGACATGGCCACAATTAGTGCATGACCGGGGTTGTTGGAGGAGTATGGGCGAGGCCTTTGACCTGCAGTGGGCGTAACCAGGCTGATGATGATGATGTAGTACATCCCCATGTTTTGCAGCGACGGTAACATCAATCGGTGATTGACAATGCGTTGTGTTGCGTTTGGTCGCACCGTACTGCTTTTCTGCAAGCTTCCGAGCTTACCCTGTCCTATATTTCTGCGCAGCGCTGAGACCCGGAAAAAAAGAATTCTGAATTCGAAACTTTAGAACCGTTAACTCCCATGTAGCCCACAGGATGAGTCCACGAGAGTTATCGTTGTCTTTACTGAACAGTGGCGAATAAGAAAATGAATATTAATTGTAATAGCTTCCCGACACACACTGTCCAGAATAGCCTTGCTTCAGCTTCATTTGCGTTTTCTTTGCGTAACCGTGTTTGCGAGAGCAAATTAATCGTACAAATGCGTAAGTTGAAATAGCTGAAATTTTGTACGCATTTGTATCGCGGTCGGGGCACTTGCTGCACATTATGGCCGGCAACGCTGCTGAATTTTAATACGCCTGTCTTTAGGGCTGCTATAGTCTTACTAACAGTGCATGCACTTTTCTTGGAATAAGTAAACTTTAGGGCGACTTGTTAGACTTCAAGACATGTTTACTGCTCGGCTGCCTGTGACGAACGAAACGTTTGCGCCTACTTAATTGGTCGTTCGCATGTGGTCGTATTTTTTAGCACGTAACAGTGAAACTTTTTGTCGCTTGACTGATTCTTTCGCGTGCTCGTAGTGATAACCGTGCATCTTGAACTTTGGTACGTGTGCTGTTGGCGTTTTGTTTGCTTAACAGCGGTTGCCAAAGTAATCTTAAATCTGCGTACGTTCGGAATAATAGAACTTTGTTGGCGTTTGTATCGCGATTTGAGAATTTGCTGCCCGTGATGGCCGGTCACGCTGCTGAATTTAACAGCTCGTGTATTTACGGCTGGTATTGTTTTTGGCTAACAGTGTCGTGCACGTTGTCGTAATAACGAGACATCTGGGCGACTTGTTAGGTTTCTGCTTATTTACACGTGAACGGATGCATGCTGCTATGGCGTTAAGGTCAAACTCACGTCTCAGCTCTGTAACGACGAAACGTGCGCGCTGATGAGCTCGTTCGCACGTGGTCGCAATTTTTTTTATTATAAGAGTTTGTGAGGGTTGACTCCATCACACGCTCGTAGTGAGTAACCGTGTCGCTTAAGCTTCCTCTGCCATTGCTGTTTTGTTTGCTTAACGATCGCGATAGTAATCGTAAAAACTGCGTAAGGATGGATTAACTGAATTTACTTATTTCAATACTCTTAATGTCACGCAGGGCGTTACAAAGAGGGGTGGGATTCTTACAATAAGCGGAAATCGTGGTTCTGAAGTATGATGGGACAGCTTGTCGCTGACCTTAGAAGGAATAACCGTGCACGTTTGTACATGAACTTGGGACGTGGAATACAGATGTAGGCATCTGTATCACAATCGGAACACTTGCAGCGCGTGATGCCTTATTGGGCCGGCCGTACTGCTGAACTTTACCACGCTTGTCTTTACGGCTTATATACTAGCCGTAAAGGCAAGCGTGGTAAAGTTCAGCAGTGCGGCCGGCCACTTAGCCATTACGTACAGCATAACAGTGACATGCACATTTTTCGAACTAACGAAACTTTTGGACGACTTGTTAGGCTGCTGGCTATTTGCATGTGGTCGGATGCATACTATTATGAGGGTAATAAGATCAAGCTTAGGCCTCAACTTCCTGTAACGATCGACACGTTTACGCTACTTATACTATAGCTCGTTCGCACGTGGTCGTATTGTTTCGCATTAATAATTGGGAACGTTTGTCGATCTTCGTTGACTGCTAAATTTGCTTCACGCGCCCGCCCTCACTGATAAACTGTGTCGCCAATTGAGCTTCGTCGGCCGTTTCAGTTTTCTTTGCGTAACCGCGACTGCGAGAGCGATCGTAAAATGGCATGCGGTTGAAATAACATTTGTGGGCATTTGTACCGCGATCGCAGCACTTGTTGCACGTGATGATTGGCCTGCCGCGCTGCTGAGTTTTCCCACGCGTTTCTGTCATACAATGCCTTATACGTTCGTTTCTGCGAATAACGAAATTTTGGGCGACATCTTGCGAACTTCTGCTTATTTACACGTTCCCAGGTGCATGCTAGTATGCTGGTGAGGTCAAGCTTTCAGATGTCTGTAACGATCGAATCGTTTACGCCTATTAGACTATCGCTCCGAATTCGCACTTTGTCATAGTAATGGAGTCCCGCTCACGGCGCCCGCATTTTGATGAGAGCGATATGCGAAAACACCCATGTACTTAGATTTAGGTGCGCGTTAAGAACCCCAGGTGGTCCAAATTATTGCGGAGTCCCCTACTATGGCGTGCTTCATAATCAGATCGTGGTTTTGGCACGGAAAACCCAGTAATTTAATTATTTTTTTAGTAATGGTAAACGTTTGTCTCTTTTGACTGTTATTTACCTGCCGTGGTAGCTCAGTGCCTATGGTGTTGGGCTGCTGAGCACGAGGTCCCGAGTTCGAATCCTGGCCACGGCGGTCGCATTTCGATGGGGGCGAAATGCTAAAACACCCGTGTGCTTAGACTTAGGTGCACGTTAAAGAACCCCAGGCGGTCGAAATTTCCCAAGTCCTCCACCACGGCGTGCCTCATAATCAGAAGTGGTTGTGGCACGTAAAAACCCCATAATTTAATTTGACTGCTCATTAAATTTCTGTCGGGTGCGAGTTTTATCACGTTTTGCTGGACCCAATAAAAGTTTATTCACTCACTCTGCCAGGTGATTTACCGTGTAGCCTAAGTTTCGTCTACCGTTTGAGTTTTCTTTGCGTAATCGCGTTTGCAAGACCAACACAATCGCGGAAGTTCGAAATAACGGAGCTATATTGCAGGCATTTGTATTTCAATGGCAGCACCTCGCACACGGGGCGGTTGAACAACCGTGCTGCTTCAGTTTTCTCGCATTTGCTATCATTTGGACCAGTGTATGTGCTGACATGTGTGCGCGACGCGCTGGACAAGATTATGAGACTGTTGAATCCCCATATTGTCTTTGTATACTTACTGGAGTTATACAGTGAACAATCGCCTAATTTTTGTATTATTATTGCGATAGAAATTGTACGGACACTCCTGATGAAATTCCGTTGACGCGTACGTGCGCCGCGGTGGGTAGTGGCTTCGTGGGTGGTGGTGAAAAACTTTTATTGATGAGAAGGCCAAAAGTAAAAACAAATTAAAAAGCAGCGTTGTGGGCGGCCTTCAGGCTGCCGGTTGTGGCGTCCAGGCCATGCCTAGTCGCGACGTCCTCCGGCCAGTTCACCAGCCGGAGTTGGATATCCGGCTCGGTGCTGGACAAAGCAGCCTCCCACTGCTGCGGATTGCTTAAGCGCCAAGAGGCAGGGGGCAAGTGTGCCGGGCAGGAGAATAGGACGTGAGCGTAATCGGCGCGGGAGCCGTCACATAAGCGGCAAGCCGGCGAGTGCGTCCCGACGTGGAAGAGGGCAAGACGTGCAGGAGTAAGATAGGTATGGGCCTGAAGGTGTCGCCATAAGTGTTGGTAGGGCTGGGAAAGGGATTGGTGCGGAGGGGGGACGAGAGAGGCGATAGTGCTGCGTGATATCGCGGTACGTGAGGAGCGCGTCGCGCCTATCCATTCCCGGCGGGGGCGGGCTTGCTCGGTCAGTCGAATCTCGAGCGATGGAATTGGCCGCCTCGTTACCAGGATGGGCCGCGTGAGCGGGCACCCAGATGATTTCGATGGGGCGAGAGGGAACGGTATCGGAACGCAAGATTCCGATGGCCGGGTGTGCCACCCGTCCAACCGCGTAGTTGTAGACCGCAGGTTTGGAGTCGCTGAAGATGTACTTCGCGGAGGTTTGCGTGGTGGCAAGGGCAATAGCTGCCTCCTCGGCCTCGACAGAGGTAGAAGTGTAGACTGAGGCAGTAAGAGTGGGTCGGAGAGAATTGTCAGTGACGGCAAGGGCTTGTGCTGGGTAGCGGCGGTACGGGGCAGCATCTACGTAAGCCACGGCGGCCTGCCGTTCGTACTGACGCCAGAGCGCGGAGGCTCGCGCTGCTCTACGAGAGGGGTGGTGTTCGGGTTGCATATTTTTAGGGAGGGGATTAACGGTTAGGACGGGGAAGACATGGGAAGGGATGGGCAGTGATGTGGGAAGAGGAATAAGAGGGGAGAGATTAAGGGTGGAGAGAAGTGCGCGACCCGGGCAGGTGCGGAAGAGACGGAGGAGCTTGGCCGTGCGATGGGCCTCCGTCAGCTCCGTCAAGGAGTTGTGGACGCCCATCGACAGTAACCGAGCCATCGACGTAGATGTGAGAAGGGACAGGGCTGACTTATATGCGTGGCGAATGAGGCTGTTGACTTTGTCTTCCTCGGTACGAGAAAGGTAGAGATACGGAAGAGAATAAATGGAGCGGCTGAGAACAAAGGCCTGGACCAGGTGGCGGAGGTCGTGTTCGCGCATGCCATGGCGGCGGTTTGCAATGCGGCATATGAGGCGGATAGCGTGGTGTACAGTGTTTGTGAGTCGAGGGGTGAGGGTGGTCTGCTTGCCATTGGACTCAAGAAAGAGTCCGAGGATGCGGAGGGTAGAGACGAGAGGAATGGGTGTGCCGTCAAGGTAGACGGTGAGTGGAGAAGGCGACAGGGGGGCCATCCGTCCAGGCTGAAGGAGCAAAAGCTCCGATTTGGTCGGGGAGCAGCTCAACCCGATGGCCCGGGCGTGAGTTGCTACCACGTCCACACCTGCCTGTAGAGCGGTCTCCATGTCGCCAAGATTGCCGGTGGTCACCCAGAGGGTGATGTCATTGGCGTAGAAAGCATGAGACAGAGCTGGAATAGCTCGTAGAGCACGTGCCAGCGGGAAGAGGGTGATGTTGAACAGAAGAGGGGACAAGACAGAGCCTTGGTGTACCCTTGCTTCCAAGGGAGAAGGAAGGAGAAGAAAGTGGGCCGTATGAGATTGCGGCTGTGCGGTGGGCGAGGAACGCGGTGACGTAAGTATGGACACGGGGTCCGACATGGAGGAGAGAGCGTCCAGGATGGCGGTGTGGTGTACATTGTCGAATGCTTTAGTAAGGTCCAGCGCCAGGATAGCTCGAGTGCGTTTGTGGTGGGAGGGGTGTAGAACATCCTCGGAAAGTTGGAGCATGACATCCTGGGTGGACAGCTGGGGACGAAAACCGAACATGGAGTACGGATAAAAGTCATGATCATGCATAAAGGTCTGGAGGCGGGCCAGGATGACATGCTCGAACAGCTTGCTGAGACAGGAGGTGAGAGAGATGGGGCGGAGGTGTTCGAGGGCAATAGGTTTGCCGGGTATGGGGATGAATGATACACGTGCATGGGTCCACGAGGATGGAAGAGTGCCAGCCTGGCAATGTGTATTGAGGCGATCAGTAAGGGCTTCGAGGGAGGGGGCGTCTAGGTTGCGGAGTATCTTGTTAGTGATGCGGTCCGCCCCTGGGGCCGAGGTGGTGCGGAGTGTGAGTAGCGCCGCACGAACCTCGCCCACGCAGACGTCCGCCTCAAGGTCAGGGTTTGGGGAGGCGGAGTAGGTAGGTCTGTGCAGAGGTAGTGGTCCCGGAGGGCCGCCAAGAAGTCAGTATCGGTGAGTGGGGAGGAATGAAGGAGATGGGAGATATCCATGCGCTGAGAAGCTTTAGCGTGTGTAGGGTCTAGCAGCACCCTGAGAAGCGACCACGTGTCGCGGAGGCCCAGGTTGCCTGCCATGCGATCGCAGGTCTGGTCCCACTGTTGTCTAACGAGAGATGCGGAGTGCTCCTCCATGTCCAACGCGAGTCGGGCCAAACGGAGGCGCAGGCGGCGATTGTATTTCTGAGCCTGCCACCGGCGGTGGACAGCGTGATAGGCCTCCCAAAGGTGCAGCAGACGGCTGTCTGCCGTAGTGGAGTGTGGTGCTGTAGTGAGCGTGGATGTGGCAGTGTGGACGTCCGCCAAAAGGTTCTCGGTCTAGGCAGAGAGATCGGTGATAGGACCTGAGGAGGAAGTAGAGAGAGGAGCGGAGCGAAAGCGGTCCCAGTCGACTATCTGGGTCAGCCGAGTAGAGGCGCGAGCAAGGGAGGGGAGTGGGAAAGTTGTACAGAGGACGTAGTGATCGCTACCGAGGAAGACCCCTGTATTAGTCCAGGTCGGATTGGCGACATCTTTGGCGAGGGTAAGGTCCGGATTCGTGTCTTGTTGAACACTAGATCTGATCCTGGTAGGGCAAGCGAAGTCATTAAGGACCGAAAGGCACTCGTTGTGGATGAAAGTCCAGAGTGAGTGGCCTTTGCGAGTGTTCTGGGGGTAGCCCCAGCTGGTATGTGGGGCATTGAAGTCGCCAAGAACGACCAGGGCATTGCGGCCAGCGTAGGAGAGCGCTCTGCGGAGGACGAGGAAGAGAGGAGCTGAAGGGGCTTTGGGAGGACTGTACACATTGAGAACAGAGAGGCTTGTCTCAGTGCGACGGCGAGGAAGGATTTCAAGCAGGAGATGGGCACAGTCCGAAACGTCCAACTAATGCTGCACCGCAGTAAGGTTGCGCTGTACCAGTGTGGCGTTTGGGTGGACCCCAGAAGAAGGATGGAAGGAGGTGTAGTCGCGCAGTTTCACGGGAGTTAGGGGTTCCTGGAGTGCTAGGACGGAGGGGAGAGTGTCGGGAGGGATGTTCTGGAGGTGGAGCTGCAGGGTGTTCCGCTTGCTGCGGAACCCCCGACAGTTCCACTGCCAGAAATTAAGGCGCGTAGGGTGTCTGGCCATGATGGATGGCGGAGTCCCCCGACAGAGTTGGGGTAGGTGCCGGGGTGAGTGGGGCAGTGAGCGACAAGTGTGCGACGGTGGCCTCAGTCGCGCTTTGGCGGGTCTCTAAGGCCGCGACCCTGGTGTCTAGGGCGGTAAGGTGGGATTCGATAGCAGCCACACGGGTGTCGATACTGGCGACGCACTCCTCAAGTCGCGCAAAGCGGGCCATGACGCGCTTCTCAAACGCTTCCAAGAAGGAGGTTGTTTGGCGAATCACGTCACGCTCGGGCGTGACGGGGTCGGAGGAAGGTGATCGGCGTTTGAGGGGGACTGCGGTTGGGAGAGGAGGCGCGATGATGCAGCCGAGGATGCCGTATTCATCGGCTCCACAGCTAGCGACGGCGGCTGTGGAGGTGCGGGAGCTGGGGAAGTAGGAGGAGGAGAGGGGGAGGACAGACGCACTAGCGCGGCCTGCAGCTGGCGCGACAGCTCCTGAATTTGGAGCTGCTGGGCAGCGATAGTGGCCTCGAGGGCCGCGGTTTGGGGATCCGACGTGTGAGGCTGCGGTTTCCAGCTTACCGGTGATGTGGTGGTGGTGGCGGGGGCGGTGGACGCCTCGGAGCTAGGCAGAGGCGGGAAGGAGACGGAGCGGTGGCGGCTGGCAGACTGGGCACCACGGGAGACAGAGTGGCGGCGAGGGCGGGAAGGCCGGGAGGCCTTGAGGATGGGCACGGTGGGTGGCGCTGGTGGGGGAGGCTGGTGCTTGGAGGTGGCCGGGGGCGATGACGGGCCGTTCCGCAGGAACCGGAGCCCGCACGGGCGCGAGCCCGTGACGTGGGCTCCCTTGCACAGGATGCAGCATGGGACGCAGGTCGGGGGCTCGACTGGCTTGTGGGCCTGGCCGCAGCGGTGACAGAGGGCGGACTTGGGCTTGGTGCAGACATCCGCTCGGTGGCCAGGAGCCCAGCAGTTCGTGCAGGCCTCTGCTCTCGGGCGGAACGGGTGGCAGCGGTAGACCCCGCAGTTGAAGACGATGGTGGAGGGAAGAGTAGAAGCGCCGACGAAGGTGATGAGGATGGACTGGGAGCGCCCCATCTGGCGTGCGTCAGCGATGGCATAGAGGGTGTTCACGTTCATTGACTGTAGGTCTTGGACGATCTCGTCCTGGGTTTGGGAGTCCACTGCGTTGTGTATGATGCCACGGAGGGCGTTGTCGGGTGCGGCCATGTAGGCACGCAGGGGGTAAGATATGGCACCCAGGCGGAGTTCCGAGACCCGGAGGTAGAGGCGAGCGCGCGGCTCAGATGGGGTGCTGACAGTGAGGGAGTTGTTGTACGGATTTATCCGTACACTGTCGGCGGTGCGTGCGGTGGCGTAGTCGATGGTCGCACGAATGCAAAGGATTTGGAGCAGGGCTCCGTTAGTGGTTGTGCGGAGGTCGAGCCCTCCTCCCGGTCTGTAGACGATCTTGAAGTCCTCCGCTGGGAGGCGAGGTAGGGGAGCGGGACGACGGAGAGTGGTAGTGCAGGCATACTTGGATGGTGTCGAGGCAGGCGGTGGCGAGACGATGGGCTGGTGGGCCGCGGCTGCACGGTGTGCTTTCACGGCACGGACCCAGTGTGAGTTTCTGATAACTGTTCAATCAACGAGTTTGTATTAAGCCACAAAGAAGCAAAGATGCTGTCAGAACCAGCAGATTGCTGTTTAATGTGCAGGTTGGTAAGATAGCAATTTTCCTAAACATTTCTAACACGTTTTTATTGCATACTTTACAGTCATGCTGTGTTCCTACCATCAGCCTGGTGTCACTTTGGGTCGGCATCATTCTTTGTTGAGGATCAGCACAGAAACAAGCCCACGGAAATCTGCTTTCTTAGCACCTCTGATCTCAACAGTATTTTCGTGTCTGCGACCACTGGAACCGATCCTTCCGGATGACTAGTAAATTGTGTACCGTACCCGTGATCTCTTTTGTTCTGCATCTGAAGCTATGGACGAAAGGCTTCACCCAGTGTGTGGCGACTTCCTTAAGGGCCGATGTACATGTGGACTCTGGGTTAATTTTTGTCTCTGTGACTGTTCAAGCAAGTCCACAGAAATGCCCCACTAAATTTCTTAGCACACGTGAACTGCAAATATAGTCGTCTTCGACCGCTGAGCCAGCCTGCAGTGAGCCTTAGTGAAATGTTTAGTCGCCAAGATACCTGTGACCTTTTCAGAAGTATTTGTAACTGCTGCCATTGGAGAACAGTCATGCTCTGCCTCTGGTAACTTCCATCGAGGCTGTCTGATACCCGTGAATTTTTAGGATGAAATTGTGTTTGTGGGGCCGCTGAAGCAAGCCCACACAAATCCTCTATTAGCTTTTTATATGGGCGAACTCATATAATGCATTTTTCTGTCTACGACTGCTGAAGCGAGCATGCTGCAAGCTTTTAGTTAATTGTGTAGTCGCCAAGGTACCTGTGACGGTTCAGCAACATTTGACTGTGACCACGGAAAGGGCGCATTCAACTTCTGTTTACTTGCTTAGAGGCCTTCAAGCCTATGAACACTTATGGTGAATTTGTGTTTGTGACCACTCAAGTGCAGCAAGTGTCTTGTAACTGCTTTTGTATCTGAACTCTCCAGTAATGTTCGTGTTTGCAACTGCTTAAGTGATCCTTTAGTTTCTTTAATGCCCAGTGTGTCTGTAAAATATTTAGTACTTTTACTGTGTGCAACCACTGAAGGAGGCCTACAGAAAGTGGAGTAGCTTCCGTCATGGCTAAGACACCTGAACTTTCCAGCAAATATTACATTTATGTGCCCGCGACCGTTGAAGTGAGCCAGCCCACAGTAGCCCTCCTACTAACTTCCTTTGTACACCCCCCCCCCCCACCCTTGCATAGGGCTTTTAATGTTCTTTTACTGGCCGATCGTGCATCTGCGAATTATTAGTTAAACTGAAATGGTCTTGTCACTACACACGAAAGTGTCGAGCTTTGCTCTGGTGACCTTTGCCAGGACTTGTTATGGATGCACAGCGCATTTGCTATACACTCTATGAAGCCGGAAGACGAAGACGACGAAGGGAGCGAGCGGACGCATCTCACCTGTTCCGTGTTTTTTCTTTGAACTGCCGGGTTTTTGAGTCGCACCTTAATGAAAGTGCATCGACCAGATGCATGAAGTTGCGTGGACCACCGGGAACCCAAATTCCGAGGTAGGGGACTGCTTTTTCCGAATTTAGAGGACTTTTGTGTGCCGAGAGGAGCGTCCGCCGCTGGGCCTAACGTCGACTTCGGCCTTGGCCGGGGGAGCGGTAGGCCCAGCCCGAGCCTCGGTGAAGCCGCCAGCGGAAAATCGAACCATCGGTGATTACGCAAGTGGGCATTGACCTACGATGATTACCGCTATGCGTGTAGAGGTGGACGGCATCGAAATTTCTCCGGACCAGTGCACAAGATCGCAAGGCTGGAAAACTGCCGGTGAGAGAGTCAGGCACAAAGGCATGGACAAGATAGGGCCAAATCCCGTACTTCAAACGAGCCAAGACGGCGCCAAGGCCACGGCTGATGTCAACAGCCGGAGCAACAACCTCGGCGGTGGCGCCACTGGCAGCGATACACGTCACTCAAGGGCGAAACATATAAACAAGGGCAAATTGTTGAAGGGCGCGCGCATGCGAGACTTGCCGCGCGGCAACGTAAGGATCGTGCTCCGACCGCGAGGCGGGCTCCACCTGAGCGACGTGACTCGCGTTGAACTAAGTCGTGCAGTTGCGGCGGCGGCACAGATCCCCGCCAATGAAGCAAGTGAAGACGTCGTGTGCCCCAACCTACAGCAAAATATCGTAGTGCTGAGCACCTCCAAGAGAGAGCACGCCGACCGATACGCTGCAGTAGGAAGGATCGACATACGCGGCACGGCGCACGAAATAAGTACCTACGAAGCGGCCCCCCACGGCACGGTGAAGGGAATCATAAGGGGCATCCCGCTCGAGGATACGGCCCAGGAAATTCAGCAGAACGTTGTGCACAAGCATAACCCAACGGCCCTACAGGCAAACCGAATCGGTAAAACCCGATCAGTCGTCATTGCTTTCGAAGGGCACAAAGCACCCAAATTACGTGAGATGCGGTAACCTGCTCACGGAGTGCACGTTGCACAGAAAACAAATCGACGTATGCTATGCGTGCGGAAGAGTGGGCCACAGAATGGACGTGTGCCCGGATCCTTCGAGCGCGATCTGTCGAGGGTGCGGAATCTCCAACCCCGCCGAAGACCACAGATGTGTCCCGAAGTGTTGCCTGTGCGGAGGCAAACACCTGACCGCGGACAAGGCCTGCAAAGCCCGCTTCAAGACGCCCTACTACGTCCGCCGGCGACGCTGGGAACGGCGCCGAGAAGACGCCGGGAGAAGAAACCAAGACAAGAGAGGTCCTGCAGGCGGACCCCGCCGTAGCACCTCCAAACAACGGGGCCGGTCACACACGCCAGGCCGGAGCAGCAACAACAGTGGCGGCGGAAACGGCCGCCGGAGTCGCTCCCGATCGAAGACACCATCCGGGGGCGGCAACGGCGGCGGCAACCGCCGCTCGCGCTCCCGGACCAGTTCCGAGATCCGGGGCCAGTTCGAGATCCGGGGCCAGTTCAAGGTCCCGGAGCGAGTCAACCGGACGCCGAGGGATCGCCGAGAAAAAGGTGGGCTGGACCAACAGGTCTCCCGTCGCTCGAACCAACAACACCGAATTCCCACCGCTCACCCCCTCCCAACCCCTTAACTCACAAGCGAATCCGCAAAAGGACAGTAGCGAAGTGATAGAACTTAAGAGGATCACAGAGCGCCAAAACGCTCAGATCCAAGAGCAGAACGCCCAAATACGGACGCTTATGAATAAAATCGAAACGCTGGCGAATAACGGACGCTCGGCAAATGCAAGCCCTCAAAACAACAACACGGCGGCAAACAACGCCGCAGGCTTGCGCATATTGTCGCGGAGGGACCCCCCCCCTCGCCTAGGGCGGGCGGCGGGAGAGGCTGGGGTTACGCAACGTGCATCAAGTAATCAAGAGGTGATGGACGCCGAAATGAGCCCCGCGAGCAGAGAGGAAGCGGCGACCGCAGAGACCGCGACCACGGCAACGACACAGATCCCGCGAGAAGGAGAGCTGACGGCCATTTTGCGTGCAATTTCCCAAATTAATGAAAGGCTAGGCAAAATGGACGCTCGACTCGAGGCTGTCGAGAGTCAGTCTCACACGCGATCGGTGAAGCACAAGCGCCTAGTGCCAAAAGTAGCCTCAACTTCGGTGAGGAACAGCTTCGCGTCCCTGAAAAAGGAGCGGTCCGAAAAAATCAAAGGCGCGATCGCGAAAAGGCGCAATCGACTGGAGACGTCCGGAAAGGATGATGCAGAAGCCAAGTAAGAAGCACAAGAAGAAAACCGGGGGGGATACCACCGTAATTTACCAATGGAACTGCCGCGGGATTCGCAACAAAGAAGCGGACCTATTATTACACGTTGACGGACAAGAAAACAAGCCCGATGTAATTGCTCTACAAGAAACAAACGGGAATCGAAGACTCCCGGGGTACGTCACTTACACGGACCCCACGGAGAACGGGACGGCGGTGCTCGTCCGCAGCAACGTGGCGGCAACTCAACATGTCACGGCGCAGGGTGGGTGCGAGCACACGCTGGTCGAAATTCATGCGAGAGAAATTGGCAGCTCGGGCAATTTATTTGTAATGAGCGCGTGCTGCAGGCCGTCACAACGGCAGTACGAATTTGACCTCATCGTGAGCCAGGCGAAAGGGTTGGCGCGGACCAGGCTGCTCCTGATCCTAGACGACTTTAACGCGCCTCACACAACGTGGGGCTATAAGTTTCACTCCAAGACAGGAAAAGCATTGGCCAAAGCAATGGAGGATCACGAGATCGCCCTCCTGAACGAGCCGGACGTAACCACCAGAAGAGGCAACAGTGCCGCTAGGGACACCACGCCAGACCTGTCGTGGTTATCGGGCACTCTAGACGTCTCCTGGAGAAGCGAAGAAGTGGACCTGGGGTCGGACCACAGCGTGATCGGCATCCCGATCCGAGGCTCCCGATATCGGGCTGTGCTGGGGACGGCGCGGATCACGGATTGGGACAAGATGAGGAAGTTTACCCAAGAACAAGAAGAGGCATCCGAGGAAGAAACGGGACAGGCTGAAAGACAAAGGCCCTACACCGAATGGTCGAGGGACCAGAAGAAGGCTCTCGATAAATTTACCCAAGAAATCGCAACGATGTCGCAGACACCGTACGTGGACGCCAGACTGACCCACATGTGGGCGGCCCGACACTCGTTGACGCGGCGTTGGAAACGTCAGAGACAACAGAAAGCTGGCCAAGCGCATAGCAGTCTTGAACAAACAGATCGCCGAGTACGCGGCCAAACTATGTAAGGAAAATTGCTGAAGACCTGCGACGGCTTACAGGGCAAGCGCTCGACGTGGAAGACGTGGTGTCTCTTGAGGCATCTGATCGACCCGCTCAGTAGCAAAACTGCGACCAATCGCAACCTCACCAAAGTATTGAACACGTACAAGGCAGACGGCCGCAGGCTCCTGGAAGACCTGAAGGCCAAGTACCTAAAGACAGAGAAGGGCCAGTACCCGGTGCCCGAGAGGTACGAAGGACCCGACAACGAAGAACTGCACCGGCCGTTTACCATTACGGAGCTGTGGACAGCGATAGATGACAGTAACAAGAGAAGTGCACCCGGCAGGGACGCCATAACTTACAAATTACTCGGTAACACGAGCGGTACAGCGGCCCGCGGCCTCCTAGAGCACATTAACGAAGCCTGGGAGAGCTCGCAGTTGCCGAAGGAATGGAAGGACGCCGAGGTCCGCTTCATTGCAAAGCCCGGCAAGGCCCTCACGATAGACAACATGTGGCCCATCTCCCTCACATCCTGCGTGGGGAAGGTGATGGAGCGCATGGTCCGGACTCTGTCGAGCTCGGCGATAGGGGCACCCCTCAGGGATCGGTCTTGTCGCCCCTGCTCTTCAATCTGGCCCTGCTGCCCCTGCCCGATCTACTCAAGCAAATCGAAGGCGTGGGCCACGCGTTCTACGCCGACGATATTACGGTGTGGACGGCCCGAGCCGGATCCGATGCCTGGATGGAGGAAGTCTTGCAGCGGGCGGCAACGACCGTGCACGAGTACGCAAAGTCGTGCGGACTGAGCTACGCTCCCCAGAAATCAGAGCTGTTCATGATCCAACCGGATAAAACCAAGAAGGAGCTGCCACCGAACGTGACTATCACGATCGCCGGAACGACCATCAAGCCAACACAGCAGATTGTGATTCTCGGCCTACTACTTCAGAGCGACGGAAAGGCACAGGCCGCCATCACAAAGATGAAGACTACAACCGAACAGATACTTGGTATGATTCGGAGGGTATCAGACAGAAACCGAGGCCTTAAAGAGGACTATGCCATGCGCCTGGTACGCGCGTTCGTCGTGTCGCGGGTTACCTACTCCGCGCCGTATCTCCAGCTGACGAAGGCGAATAGGGACACCCTAAACACGATGCTCCGTAAGGCAACGAAACAAGCACTGGGCATGCCCATATACTCGTCCACGCAAAACCTTCTAGACATGGGCGCCCACAACACGGTGGAGGAGCTCATGGAAGCCCACCTTTCTAATCAGAAACTCCGGCTCAGTCACACGGAACACGGACGAGCCGTCCTACGCAAGATAGGATGGCAGATCGAGCCAGTTCCCATCAAGACGGCCCTTCCGGAAGACTGGAAAACGATCATTCAGACAAAACCCCTTCCCCGGAACATGACGCCGCGCAAGGACGACGAGAGGCGCACCGCGTGAGCCAAAGCCCTAGCCCGTAAGCTGGAAGAGAACCCCAGGGTCCTCTACGCGGACGCCTCGCTCCGAAAACAGTGACCGTGCAGCCGTGGTGGTTACTTCAAAAGACAGGCTGATCGTCAGCGCGTCCCTGAAGACAACAGACCTCGCAGTTGCCGAAGAAGCGGCCGTGGCCCTCGCACTCGCACAGCCGAGCGTGGACACCGTAGTCACCGACTCAAAGACAGCCTACAGAAGCTTCCGCAGGGGGGTAATCTCCTCCGCGACCCGAGCAATTCTAGCTAAGCACAAGCCTCCGGGAAGAGCCATAGAGCTCATGTGGGTCCCGGCTCACTCGCAGGTAGCAGGCAACACCATCGCCGACTACCATGCCCGAGAAATGTCAATCCGGGCCGAGCACGAGCCGGAAGAGCTACCGCACCCGGTTACCAGCTTTCGGGACATTACCCGGATGTACCAAGAGGAAAGGTGCAGACTGCCAAAACCGCACCCCAAACTCACCAGGCAGAAGGGCTGAAATCTGGGCCAGTTGGTACGTACTTGAACGAAAAAAACCAGTCAAAAACACAAAGGACTAGAGGAGAGGTTTTGCAGAAGGGTTGAAATCTGGGCCAGGCGGGAGCGCAGGCGGGATCGCTTGCGCATCCCGTACTGATGAACCGCATGTACCCTGCGGAATACGATATGCTCTGTCCTTTTTGCAGAAGAGAAAAGGGCACCCTGCCGCACGTCTTGGCAGAGTGAACAGAACTCAAGACCCCCCATCCTCCCCTTCCCACCAACACCACCAATCCCCGACCCCTTGAGCGATGGGAGACCTTGTTATCCAGCCCCGCCCTACCGATTCAGCTCGCACTGACGGACAGGGGCCAGGAGCTGCTGGAAGCATATAGGTCCCGTAACTAGGGAACCACCCCGTCTGGTGCCTGCGTGCACCACCGATTGATTTCGGGCCCAGTAAATGTTGCTTCATCATCATCATACACTCTATGAACAGTTGCACCCTTTGGGGTGTAAATTTGCCACAGAACAATAATCGTCATCTGTATTGCTTGCGTTTCCTTTCTTGAAAACCCTGCGCTCGTTACTGTCCTGTCGAGAATGCCCTGTCATGCTGATAATGTGCATGCCGTTCGTGACATGGAAGTACCGGGCTTGCAGCGTTAAAGAAAGGAAATGCGGGCAAGGCAGATGACATTGTTCTGTGGCAAATATACACCCCAAAGGGTGCAAATGTTTTTAGAGTGTAAATGGATGACCATACGGCAGCTGTTTATATATGACCACTGAACTAGTCTCGAGTAATTTTGTTAATGCCTGATGTAGTTGTGACATCTTAATTTAGGATAACTCGTGTTCGTGTATGTAACTACTGAATATGGCCCAGGGAAAGGCTCTGGCAACTTAAAATGGCTAACATATCTAAACTTTTCAGCAAATTATGCATTGATGTGCCTGCGACCACGGAAGTGGGCCCACAGCAAGCCTCGTGATAAGTTCCATAGTGGCCCCACTGCGAATTCTTAAATTTTCTTGCTACCCAAAGTGTATTTCATTTCATTTCATTTTTATTCCTTAAGGACCCCTTAACAGGGTATTACATAAGGGGTGGGTTACACAGAATTAAGCAGAAACCCTGTGTTAATCTATGGTGATAGGTGATTGGTGACGCTTTCTATGAAGGTGGATGGACAAGGGATGGCAGCGGTTTCACCCGGAAGGCCATTCCAGTCAGCAGCTGTGCGAGGAAAAAATGACGTAGAAAAGGTAACGGTGCGTGCACGTGGGCGCGCGACTTGAAGAGGATGACCAGTGCGATTAGATATGCGTGTTGGTGGAACAAAGTATGGCGGGATACCCATCGAGCTAAGAAAAAGTTTATAGAATTAAGAAAGGCTGGCGATACGGCGGCGACATGAGAGAAGGGGTAAATTAGATTCTAATTTTAGTGATGACACATTCACATCATAAATACGAACAATGAATGAATCTAGTGGCACGGTTTTGAAGTGACTCAAGGGCGTCTTGAGTGTGTTGGGTATATGAGCCCAGAGCTAATAAGCCGCCCTTGAAGTACAGTTCTGCACACTCTAAACTCATAAAAAGAAGTATCGTACGTTCTTTCTTGTCGTGCGCTCTAAGTCATGTGCTCACTTGCTGGATGAAGGCCTTAGTAAGCAGGTGGCTCGTCTGGAAGCAGCAAACTATCCGAGACATATCATTATCTCGGTTGCTGAAGGCCTGCATCGTCAAAGGAAACTAACTTCACGCGTGAGCGATGAGCAGAGAGCGGATGACGAAAGAGAGAGGAAAGAAGAAAGGGACAAGCGAAAGGTGGCTGTAATTCCCTACTTTCATAAGGTTTCCCACAACCTAAAAAATGTTGGGCAACGTTCTGGTGTTAACGTTGTTTTTACAGCACCTAACAAACTCTCGAGGTTGAGTGTGTTCAGCTGTCCCGTGAGGAAACGAACGCCCAGCTGCGCTACCGCGCACAAAGATCCTTTTGTTACATGCACTCGCAACGTGGTGTATAAGATTCCACTTTCGTGTGGGAAGTACTACGTGGGACAGACGGGCAGATGTTTAAACGTGCGTCTGGCGGAGCATAGTAACAAAGTGGAGAACATCGCAATAGAGGGGCATCTGGCTGCACATTGTAGAAAATGTGACGAGAAGGCACAATGCTTCCCTCTCCTAAAACAAACTGTTGTCTATCGCCACAGGAATAAGATTACGAGGGAAACTGTCGAAGCAGCAGAGATAGCGAGAGCAGGTGACGATTGCGTTAGCACGCCGTCTATACTTTTATCAAAGAAAGAGCTTGAATTTTTGGGTATAGTAGTCACATGGCTGCTTTTCGTCCTTCCCTTCGGTGTGTCTGTTGCAGTGGCGTCCCAGTGAGTATATATATGCTCACCAGCTGCAATAAATCAATTGTTGAAAGTTAGCGCTCGTCCGTGTTCCTGCTTGTCCCTGTGTCTTTCTTGCGCTATGTATCCCAGTTTGTACGTATCCCACCAACACGCCCAAACTTCTTCCCTGCTAAAGTGCATTTCTAGTACCTTGGGCCTTCCTTATGATGTTCCTCCTGATCTTTTTTCTTTGGTTACTCGTGCGGCCTATGCCGAAGTTCAAGCTCTGGCCCTCTCCTTCTGCGTTCTTTCCAGGATTTTACCTCCTGCAATTCTGGCTATGCTTGGGGGGTTCCCTCCGTCTTTTAACCATCGCAGAAGGTTGTGCAAGATTTTCCGTGCTGAGTGGCGCCGACAGGTTGGGTTCTACCGTGACTGGTTGTACGCAAGCATATCTTGTGATGACGACGTGAGGCGAGCACGCCAGAGATGGCGGGAACACTCCAGGCTGTTGACGTATTCCACTGAAACCTTCTGGCACGGCGTTCTGTACGTCCTTCGTCCCTTGGCTTCCCGCAAGGTCATGCCTAGTGAGAACAGGCTCCACACTATAGGTGACGCCGACGTTACTGAGGAAGTTCGCCGGATTCTGTGCCTCGCTCAGAAATTCGCCGTTCAGCCTCGGAAGGATCCCGCTTAGCTTCTGACTTGTGTCCGTAATGTGGCTAAGATGGCGCCAGTGGAGGAACGTGAGTCCTGTGTTTCTCAGGGAGTCAATGTGCTCTCTTGTGGCGGACATGAGCGCACGGTTGAGCGGATCGGTCGAGTGGCGGCTACACTTCGAGAACGCAGGCTACGTGTCCTGCTTGCGGATAAGGAAGGGGTTTCCTGGTGCTTTCGCAGGGTGTTTTCCGTGACAAAGCCTGTGCTGCGGTATGTGCTGTCTTTAGTCCTATTCGGCGCGTTCCGCTGAAGAAAGTAAGGTTGCGAACTAAGCAGATGCGTAAAGATCTTAATTTGGCTAACGTTGTTAAGAAAATCAATGGGACGGACGGTGACTGCCTAGAAATGTTTTTCACCGCCAAGACCCATAAGGATGATTGTCCTTTGCGTGTCATCGTCTCTGAATCCGGGACGTGGCAGAAGTGCGTCGCAGAATTCCTGCAATATAACCTGAGACTTCTCAACGTGGCGGACCGTTCCTTACCAAAGATTTTTCAGCCGTGTTCAACTTTTTAAATGGAGCCGACGGCGAGTGTTTAACTGCATTCTCTGTCGACATAAAAGATTTGTTTTATTCTTTGCCACATGAGGGTTTGCTGTCCAGTGTTGAGGCGGCGATAGATGAGCACGGCGCTTTACTTTTTTCTAACGCTTGTGGTGTCAGTACGGCAAGGTTTTTAGAGCTTTTATCATTTTATTTGCGGTCCACTTTTGTTGAATTTGACTATAACATTTACCTCCAAAATCAGGGTGTTTGCATAGGCTCATGCATAGCGCCCACATTAAGTGACGTGTCTTTAGCTCGATGTGCCAAAGCTCTTTCTGTACGGTTGGGTGACTTGGGCGTTGTGAAGGTTTTCAGATATCTAGATGATTTTTTTGATATTTTTAGATAGAGCACTACTTGATCCGGCCGCCAGTTCTCATGTAGATTGCTGTTTTGACTGTTCAAACCCTGCTGTTGACAGTATTATTGCCTCATTCAATGAGTATTATAGGCCACTTACGTTCACCACAGAATTACCAGCGCAGGGCGATATCAGGTTTTTAGACTTACGTTTGCATTTCAAAGCTGAGCACGTGTGTTGGGTATATGAGCCCAGATCTAATAAGCCGCCCTTGAAGTACAGTTCTGCACACTCTAAACTCATAAAAAGAAGTATCGTACGTTCTTCGTCATGCGCTCTATCTCAGTCATGTGCTCAGTTGCTGGATGAAGGCCTTAGTAAGCAGGTGGCTCGTCTGGAAGCAGCGAGCTATTCGAGACAAATCATTATCTCGGTTGCTGAAGGCCTGCATCGTCGAAGGAAATAACTGCACGCGTGAGCGATGAGCAGAGAGCGGATGACGAAAGAGAGGAAAGAAGAAAGGGACAAACGAAAGGTGGCTGTAATTCCCTACTTTCATAAGGTTTCCCACAACCTAAAAAATGTTGGGCAACGTTCTGGTGTTAACGTTGTTTTTACAGCACCTAACAAACTCTCGAGGTTGAGTGTGTTGAGTTGTCCCATGAGGAAACGAAAGCCTGGTTGCGCTACCGCGCACAAAGATCCTTTTGTTACATGCACTCGCAACGTGGTGTATAAAATTCCACTTTCGTATGGGAAGTACTACGTGGGGCAGACGGGCAGATGTTTATAAGCGTGCGTCTGGCGGAGCATAGTAACAAAGTGGAGAACATCGCAATAGAGGGGCATCTGGCTGCACATTGTAGAAAATGTGACGAGAAGGCACAATGCTTCCCTCTCCTAAAACAAACTGTTGTTGTCTATCGCCACAGGAATAAGATTACGAGGGAAACTGTCGAAGCAGCAGAGATAGCGAGAGCAGGTGACGATTGCGTTAGCACGCCGTCTATACTTTTATCAAAGAAAGAGCTTGAATTTTTGGGTATAGTAGTCACATGACTGCTTTTCGTCCTTCCCTTCGGTGTGTCTGTTGCAGTGGCGTCCCAGTGAGTATATATATGCTCACCAGCTGCAATAAATCAATTGTTGAAAGTTAGCGCTCGTCCGTGTTCCTGCTTGTCCCTGTGTCTTTCTTGCGCTATGTATCCCAGTTTGTATGCAATTTTAGCTCTGCGTTTGTCTGGCTGAACTCTACGCCACCACGCGGAAACACCGCTCCGACTTTTCACGTTTACGCCCCCACTCATTTAAAACCCCTTAAACTTCGTAAAGTAGCGACACTCCCCCGCCTTCCCACCTCCTTGTTTCTCCTCTCTTTCACGCTCCCTCCTCGACCATGGCGCCGCCTACACTGCTCGAGCGTAGCAACGGCGCCAACATGCGCTCCTCGCCACTCCATAGACGCTTCTCGAGCAAAAATGGCGCTGATCCACGGCGCGAGGGCCCACGTGATGCTATTAGGCCAATAGCGACGCGGCGTCTGCCTCGGCCAGAGCGCGCGAGGAGGAGGCGGCATTCTTCAAAGCGTGGCACTACTTTACGAAGTTTGTGGGGTTTTACACTCATCCAGCAATCCGCCCAAACCGCCACCGTTTGCCGGAATAGCGGACACGCTAAAAGCCTCTATTGTAACTTGAGCCTGCGCTGCCGGAGCTGGCAGGGTGATCAATTGCCGGACATTGCCGCCTCAGTCGTTGTATACAGAGAAAAGCGATCTCGTTCTCAATGGCTGTCACAACCGTTCTTTGTGAATCAGAAGTGCTAACGCCACATATAAGACCATAGTCGACAACACATGGCGCCACTGCGACTTCTCATGTTGGTCATTTTCTCCTTACAAAAGCTCTGTTTTCATTACAAATCAAGAATTCCTTATTGCGAAAGCATAGTCTTTTAATCTAGCTCGACATTATATTTGCCTTTAGAGTCCCTTTAAAGGTAAAGCCTTTCAAGCGCGACGGAGATTAAAAGAGAAGTGTTTGTGCGTAGCGGGCCTTCGAAATGCATACACTTGTTCGCGGCGTTGCTCCACTGCTACAAGTACGATACCACAAACGTATTTATCGGGGACTCCCTCTGTCAGAAGAGGGGGGGGTGGAGAAATAGGCCAATTGCCCCTCCACTTCTGAAAGCCGACACTGTCGCCTGTACACTGGCATATCCAATAAAACAACGGCTCATCTTAAATGTTGTATAAGAATAGTGGCCACGTAAGTAAGCTTTCTTTATTACGTGTCCTCTACTTGGACAGCTAGGATTGCCTAAGGGCAGAGAGCAAACCATTGATCAAGAATGCCGTGATCCATGGAGACAACCTTCACTGAACGGTGGAACAGTTCTACTTAGCCGCTGCTTGCTAACGGTATGTGGCCGTTGTGGCATGGCAGATTCTGAGACGGGTCCTGAGCTTGCGGTAGAGCTCGGACTCAAACTGACAGCCTTTGGCTGTACTTATCTGGGCGCGAATGCCAAAACGGACAGTTCATGTGGAAATAAGCGTCGCAGCGACGGTCTGGCAGTATTGTGCTGTAACGGTGTCACCTCAGACCAGCAAATGAATCTATCCATGGTGGTGAGAATATCGCGTGGCCCTTTGAATAGCGGCAAGGGTCCAAGCATATGGAGATGGATGGGGACGAAGCGTGCGTCATCACTTCGCCAATGAGTCGGGAGCGTGCTGTGATACTTTGCACTGTTGGCAGGTCAGACATGAGCGCCCCTAAGCCCGAATGTCAATGTTCACTCCTAATAAAAAAACTAAAACGTCCGCGATGAGGGGATGTGACCCGGACTCCGGAATGCAGAAGCGAGTGAAACTGTTATAAAATGAGTCGGCGCACTGATACGCCGCGGTCTATGTGAACACCGAGGTCTGAAATGTGTACTTCCTTCAGATGGAAAGACGAGGAATGCAACCACAACAAAGTGTGTCGGTCTTCGTCTTGTTCATATAAATGTACAAGCTGATGAAGCGTGAACATAGAGTTGTCGAAGCTACAGATGCGGCTGAGAGCATCAGCAGGAATGTTGCCTGTGGCCCTTTTAGGTACTGAATATTGGTTCTGAACTAATATAGAAATGTCAGATTTCACGTTCACTGTGCTTGATTTGGGCTGATCTGAAGGCGGTAGTCAGAGGCTTGTGATCAGTAGACATAAATAAGGGTTGACCCTCAAGGAAATACGAAAAATATTCACAGTCTTGAAAGCAGCAAGGAGTTCACGTCCGAACATACTGTATCGTTGCTCAGCTGGTGTTACTTCTCCAGAGAAACACTCCACGGTGGCCGTTGAAGAACTACTCCGATGGCGCAGACCGAGGCATCTAACAAGACGCTCGGGGGAAGGGTCTTGTGCTCCAAGTGCACCAGAAGGGGTGCTGACGGGAGGGCCTCCTTGATGATAACGAAGGAGGCGTTGACGGCGATAGAATAAGCAGGTGAAGATGAAGCTGACTTCTTAGTATGGGCTAGCCTTGCTAGAGGTTCAACGATGGCGGCACGTTGCAGTGTGAAGAGTCGGCAATTCACAAAGCGGCGTAGCTGTCGCGACCATTCCGGCCGTGCTAATACAATAGAGGCTTTGACCTTCGAGAGAAGTCGACAGATGCCGCTGGTGCCAGAATAAATGCTCTAAGGGTGGAATATTGATTTTGGATTTGGCTACGTTGGTGATCACTCAAGGCTCGGTGAAATGCTCGAAGAGTAAGCATACATGTCGCGGGTGTCCGGACGGTGAAGCACTGTCGATCAGAATGTCGTCCACATAGGCGAAGACGAATGGCAGGCTTCTAAGGATGACGCATACAAAGCATTCAAAAGTATATGCGGCGTTTCTAATGCCGAAAGGCATGCAGGTGATTCCTAATAGCCCGAAAGAAGTGACAATGGCGAATTTGGAACGTCTGTTTTAGCAACCAAAATTCGGTGGTATGCCTTCGCGTGGTTGAGCTTAGAAAATATCGTGCACAGACGCAAGTTTATCGTGAAACCTTTGATTGTGGGTAGGGGTTAGCGGTCCAGAAGAGTTGCCAAGTTAAGGGCGCAGTAATCTTAAGGAGGCCGCGAGTCGCCACGCTTTTTTGGAACCATGTGCATGGGCACTGGCAAGCTGCTCGGTGAAAGGCGAGCAGTTCCGACCTACAACATGTGCTAGAACTCCTGACGTGAATTTCGCATTTTTCTGGAGGGGACGGCATGGCGTGGCATGGTCGCTGGTGAAGAAGATACGATGGACGACGTCATGTTTAACCGACTTAGTCCAGTCTGGCTGGTGTGGCGCTGATAGAGGGAAAGTCCCGGATGATACCTGGTATGGTGATGTAACTGGCCCCCGAATAGTAAAACCAACCGAGGCGAATAGTATCTGCGTGTGAAAGGCCTGCGCAGGAGTCAAGCGTTTTCTTTCGGAGTGGGAAATAATATCAGCTCCGAGCATAATGTCGCTGACTTTGGCTGTGATGAAAAGGCGGCGAAACGATCGGCTCAGGTAGGTGGCACACAAGCCGTGAGTCGGTACGTAGCCCTGCTCATAGCGTGCACCGCTTGAAGAAGGCAGATGGAGGAAAGGGTGCGGCCGATAGAGTTTGCGGGCAGGACACTCACCTCGGGGCCTGTGTGCACAAGAAACTTCATTCTGCTGGTGGTGTCGGTAATGTAAAACAGGCGACTTTTTGCGGCGAAGGAAACAGCTTGTAGTCATTAGTGGTCTCTGTTGTCATTTTCCGGCAAAGCGCACGAGGTTCTGCAGCGCTCGCTGGTAGCTCCGTTCCAGCAAAAGCGAGTACCTCGTTTGAGTTATTGGTTACGGCACGTGGCGCGAGTGTGGAAGCTCATCTGGAAACTGTCTGAAAGAATCACAGCACGAGTCATGGTTGCCGTTTGGGTCGGTTTGTGGTAACATGGAAGCGACAAGTTCCCGGATGCTGTCTCCTCGTAAGGTGAGCATGCATACGTGGATGGGCAGTGCGTTGAAACCACAGAAGCGACAGGAGCGGGTGCTGATGAAGCAGCTGCTGTGGCGGCAGACTGTCGGGCAAGTTCCGTAATGTTGCCAGCGTGGACAGCCAGCACTGACACGGAGAAGTCTGGCACCGTGGCCAGAATCATCTGCACAGACGCTTATAGTCGGTGCCGGAAAAGCTGTCGCAGGAGCTGCTAGTTAGAAGCGCCCGCTCGATCTCCTTGTAGTGTAATGTATTGCATTGTATTGTATTGTAAGATTGCATGTCACATATAAGTTGTGTAGGCCGGCAGACACCGATTTGCTCCGCAAATATAAGCTGTTGCAGAGCCTTACATTCAGAGAGCAATGTACATGTGCACTCCCGAACCATTGCCTTAATTTAGCGTCGTACTGGTTTATCGCGGTCGGATAGGAGAGGACGTCTTGCACTTTTAGTGCGACCACGGCCGGAATGGAAGACTGAATGTACGCAAAGCGACTATGTTACGGGGTGATATAGTGTAGGCGGAACAATGCTTCAGCTTGTACGAACCAGATTTCGGGGTGTCGCGCCCAGAAAGGAGGAAGGCGAAGGATAATGGCTTGAATGACCAGTGAACATGATGCGTCGTACGAGAGTTCATCGTTAGAAGCGTTTTGTTGGACTATACCAGGTCAAACCTGTAGCGAGGAGGCTCAGAGGCCGAAGTCATTTTGCTCTATTGCTGCTGCTTGAGTGACTGCATCTTTCTCGGCCCAAGGTTGTCACCACAGCACCTTTAAGCTAGGGGCGCGACCTAGGCAGCATGCGGGAACCATGCATTGTGTCAGGGGAAGTTAGTTGTGGTTGCAGATTGAAAATTTGAAAGTATTGAAGCCTAAGTCAATTCAGCACCAGGCAGAAGAGAGTAACAAAAACAGTTGACAAAATAAATTCAAAAAACACAAATTAACATAGTGAAACGGTAGAAGACAGTATGATACATAATTGTAATCAAAATTCAGCAGGATAGAGCAAAAGTGCAAAGCACAACCATACATATACGCAATAAGAAAAAAAAAACGCCACTGTTTGTACTGTGTGGTCACAAACGAAAAGTACACGGCTCTCAATGTGAGGATTATTCCCATCATAAAATGCTTCCAACGATAACGCATTCTTTCAAGGCCCGAGGAAAAACAGAATACATGAAAAAATTTGTGCGCGCACAGTATGGTTCAAGAGTATGAGCATGTGTATGTCTAGTTTGCCAAGAAATTCGTTGTGTAAAGTTTCAAGTTTAATGCTAAGTTTACCAAAATATAGTAAGTGGAGAAATTTCAGCCTAGTAATTGCTCTTCGGTATTGTAAAACAGGGATGTTATTACTGGCCATGAGCGTTGACGGTGAGTCATTTCTCTGGTAAGCATTAAATATAAGACGGACCGGTTTTCGTTGCACCATCTTAAGTTTCCTAATATTTTGAGATTTGAATCCCAAACGACACTAGCGTAATCTAATTTAGGTTTTATAAATGCATTATAGGCCAGTAGTTTTATTTCTCATGGAGCTGTCTCTAGTTCGTGTCTCAAAAACCGGGCTTTTTAGAAGGGCATGAGCATGTTTTAGTAATATGACTTGACCATGCTAAGCGGTTTGTAATCATAATACCTAAATATTTGTATTCATCAACATTCGTCAAAGGGCAATTATTCAGAGAATATTTCTAATTAAAAGGGCTATTTTCGTGTGTAATGCGCATGAAGACTGATTTAGCAGTGTTTAGGTTCATAGACTAATACTTACATCACCTGGAAACAACTCAGAGGTTAGATTGTAGGCGTTGTTGAATACTAGGAACGATAATGGTTTTAAAAGTGCGCGGTCATCTGCAAAAGGCTTTATACTTATTTTTGACGTATCTGTGGAGGTAACAATGTAATTTATGTACAGTAAAAAAAGAACAGGTCCCATACGCTACCTTGAGGGACTCCTGATGTCGCAGGCAGAACGCCAGGCGCGCAGTCACTCACGTATTGTTTACGAGCAGAAAGGTAGGAACAAATCCAGGTTAACAGGTAGGCATATGCCTTGTAATTTCAAAATAAGTTTGCTGTGCGTGACAAGGTCAAACGCCTTCCTAAAATCCGAGATTATAGCATCAATTTGATTTCCCGTATCTAGCGATGCGGCGTACTCGTGAATTGTTGGGACCAGTTTTGTTGTTGATAATTGTTTGCTAAAGCAGTGCTGGAAAGGCGACAGATAATTGTTTTCTTCAAGACTGGAGATGATGTAATGACTGACTCTGTTCTAATAGCTTACATGTCATGCAAGTTAAAGAAATAGGCCTGTAGTTTCAAACGTTCAGACGATCGCCTTTTTTAAACACTAGCACTACACATGACGCACGCCATGACGTACGCCAGAAATTAACGAATTTTCGAAGGAAAGACGGAAAACGTGTCAAAATATGTGCAACCGGTTCGGCATACCTACGCAAAAATGTGTTCGGAATATTATTCGTACCAGCTGAGGATTTCGTTTTCAGATTAAGTAGCAAACACAGTACACCTTGATATGTTATAAATTGGGCGACATTACTGGAAGAGAATTACCATGCATTGCCTCGTATTCGGAAGTGGTAAATACGGGACAGAAATGGTTAAACTGCTCAGCAATATTTGGGATATCATTCACGAGACAACTGACAACAAATATTTCACGCGGTACAGCATTTGTCTCTTCTAGATATCGCCAGAATTTATCAGGGCTTTTTATCAAGAAGTCAAGCAATGATTTAGTGAAATATCTAACCTTGGCATTGGAAAGTTTAGAACAAGCTTGCCTTTTAGATCAGTAATTATTCTGAGGGATTTCTTCTGTTCTTAGTTCGTTTCAGCGTGCGATGTAAATGGACAATTTCTCCAATCATCTACGCATTGTTTTTGTTAGTACGAACATATTTGTCAGGAACGAACTTGTCAGTGCAATAATGAACAGTCTCTTTTAGAGCATCCCAGAGTATCGTGACAACGCCCATCAAGTTATCACAAAAGTACCACATACGGTTCATTATGGCTTGGTCGTCAGCTTTTGTAAAATCCTTAATAAGTTTTTTTTTTTCTTGTTTCCTGTGCGACTTCGTAACTCCAAGCGGAAAGGAGATCTTATGATCGGTGACGCCGTCAACCGCATCGACAGTGTATGTAGATATGTCGTTACTAATGAAAGCTAAATCAAGTGTTGAACAGCCGTTACCTACTTCTCTGGTATACTCTGTAACAGTTTGTTTTGAATCACACATGATCGCAATAACCACTAACGGGTTAGCGTCAGCATCAAAGAATGAATCGGGGTTACGTCAATCAATGCAAGGAATATTAAAATCACCAGTGAGCATAATCTTCTTATTAGTGAACAACGCCATGTGATCGCATAGTTTGGACTGCCCCTGTGAGCTGGCGCACGGCCGCTTGCGAGGACTCACGCACCACGGCGATCGTGGCGAGCGAAGGGCGGGGAGGGAGGGGAGCACCGAAGTTCGCTGCTCACCTTCAACGAAATAACAACGCGCTATCAGCTGTCGAGGAGGACCTCCCCGCTTCCCCACGCTAAACTCAATAGACCACAGTCATCGTTATTCAGAATGCTTCAGACAGGGTCGTTCCCCTCGAGAGGCAGACTGAGCCTTTATTCACCAGAGCCGCAATGTCCGCATTTTGGCGAATCGTACTGCTCGCTAGCGCACATGCTCTGTCAATGCCCCGCGTTAAGCGGCACCATGTTCAGTAAAGAAGAAGACTGGGTGGACGCCCTGCGAAGCGACGACCACCAGACCCAGCTCCGGGCCGTGCAGAGGGCTCACGAAAGGGCGCAGGCTCACGGGCTTCCCGTGCCAACGTTGGTGCGGCCCGCGACCTCTGCCGACCACTAAACCAAGAGTGGGTGGGGAGGGGTTCTTTAGGACTCAATAAAGTTATTTCCTCCTCCTTCGAATAGTTTCTGAATAATAAACAGCCACTCTCACCATCGATGTTCAGATCGTAGCAAATTCACAACGCTAGCAAGTGTCTGTCGGTACGCTGCGGGTTAGGAAGCGTTGTTTATTAAAATAACAAATGCAGCTCTAAACGAGAAGAAAAGGGGTTAACCGAGAGGCCCGATTTTTATTAGTCATATCATAAGAAGCCAAGAAACACTGATACCAAGGACAACATAGGGGAAATTACTTGTGCTTAATAAATGAAATAAAGAAACGATAAACTAATGGAAATGAAAGTTAATGAAAAATCAACTTGCCGCAAATGGGGACCGAACCGAAGGTTGTGGGTTCGGTCCCCACCTGCGGCAAGTTGTTTTTTCATCCACTTTCATTTATTTATCGTTCCTTTATTTCATTAGCACAATTTATTTTATTAAGCACAATTTCCCCTATGTTGTCCTTGGTGTCAGTGCTTGTTGGCTTCAAATGGAGCTCTAGGAAGACAGAGTTCGCTGATTCGCACGCTCTGGACTCATCGGTGAGTGATAATGGGCAGTTCAGCCGGCAAAGTGCGGCTCCATGAACGAAATTAAATTGTAGGGGTTTTACGTGCCAAAACCATGTTATGATTTTGAGGCACGCCGTAGTGGGGGACTCCGGAAATTTGTACCACCTGGGGTTCTTTAACGTGCACCTAAATCTAAGTACACTGATGTTTTTGCATTTCGCCCCCATCGAAATGCGGCCACCGTGGCCGGGATTCGATCCCGCGACCTCGTGCTTAGCAGCCCAACACCATAGCCACTAAGCAACCACGTGGCTCCCTAAATGACATATGTCATCCTCCACTACGTAAGCTATCGTCTTTTCTTTCTACCCTGGCTGCTGGATGCAATTCATTGCACATCTGTACAGGTTGAACTGTTCGAAAACTATTCGAAAAAAATCGTATTAGAGAACAGTAACTGTTACATTCGAAGAATGAATCTAATAGGGAAAGATTGGATTCTTTAAACGAAGGGTTCCATCAACCGCACATCCCTTCCTTGAGCGAAAATAGGGGTATGCTGGTCGCCATGGATGAAACCAGCGACCTATTCTATACATTTGCATTAGCCGCGGTAACATTCCTTATATGTGCGAAACACATAATAATATACAAGTAATCTACGAGATTCCGCTCGCGGTTGGTTCTGAGATAAGCAAATATATATTGTTTCGAATGCCCCTTTGGCTGTGAAGTTTTGTTTCCGTGATCACACCTTCGCGTTACGTTTACAGTACGTGCAAGAAGTGACGCCATGCACTTATTTTACCTCGCTGGAATTTACTGCCAGAACTGATCGGCCATTATTTGGAAATTATCGACACTGTGCATGGAAAATAGAATCCCAAGAATTTGCTGCAATTACCCAGGCGAGTGATATATCAGCGGAGCTATCTAACACTCTGAATCTCATGGAACGAGGACCGACGTTAAGCAACAAGTGAAATACCTTTGTCCGTAAAGTTTCGACACTGATTTATTTTCTTCTCTAGAAATGATTCCCCAAAACAAATGTTCGTGCGTATGTGTAGCGCAATCTTTTCGGGCGAACCTGAGCTATTTATGTTAATTGCTGTGACAGCCGCTAGATGGCGCTACATGACAAAAGATACGTTGTCGTCTGCGCGTTCTGCTGTAAGTGAATGTGGAGAGATGGACGTCCACGTCGAACAGCGGGCAAACACAAAACTCTGTGCGAAGCTTGGCAAGACAGCCACACAGACGTATGAGCTCCTTCGTGACGCTTACGGCAAGGAGACATTATCACGGGCGCGAGTTTTCGAGTGGCACAAGAGGTTCGTTTTGGGGCGCCCTGCAACCTCGCGGAATAAGAAAACCTAACTCGGATCAGGGAGATCGTACAGCAAGACCGCACCATTACAGTCCGCATGCTCTCGACATTAATAAGACAACATGCCACCAAATTTCGCATGAGATCTTGGGGAAACGAAAGCTGAATGCCAGACTTGTTCCGCACTCCCTCACACAGGACCAGAAGGACATCATCGCGGGCATCAGTGAGCGCTGATTTGCTCTCCGAGGCAGAGGAAGATGCTGAATTCGTCGACAGCGTCATTGCTGAAAACGAAACGTGGTGCTTTCAATGCGATCCTCAAAGAGGCAGAGCGACGAATGGTGGATCACAAGCTCCCCGGCGTCAAGAAAGGTGCGGGGACAGAACACCAAAACAAAGACGGTGCTGATAGTTTTTTTCGATGCCAGTGGTGTCATACACCACGAGTTCGTCCCACGAGCAGACGGTGAATCAGGAGTTTTACATCCGCGTGCTCCAACACATGCGTGATGCACTGCGACGCCGGTGCCCTGACTTACGGGCATCTGGACAACGGAGCCTTCTCCACGATAACGCAAGCCCGCACACTGCTCTCAGCTTGACAAACTTTCTCGCCAAGCACAGCATTACTGTACTTCCCCATCCGTCATACTCACCTGACCTCTTCCCATGCGACATTTTTCTGTTTCCTCGTGTGAAGAGAGCCCTAAAAGGTCGCTGGATGGGGAGCGTGGCGGCCATTCAAGACGCCACGACAAAGAAACTGACAGCCCTGCCAAAAGAAGCGTTTTCCAACTGTTTCCAAGGCCTCAAGAAGCGTTGGAAGCTGTGTATAGACTACAAGGGAGACTATTTCGAAGAGGTGCTGCACAAATGATTTCAATGTTTAACGCATTTTTTAAAGGACTCAGTCTCAGAATTCTACGGACAAAGGTTTAAGTTTAATTTCGCTGGTGCCAATACGTTCCATTCGAGTGCGATTTAAAGAGCCCCTCGATGCGGTACTTGAGTAATTTCTGTTTACCCGACAGACAGAGGAGGGCGCTGAGAAGCATGACGGGCCATGATGCCTCACTCCTGTTCACTTGGAAAGTGTCCAGGAAGGCCACAAGCAGAAATCCAGACGAACGCCTCCCAGCCATAGAGCAGAAACATGCCATGGCACAGCAACCTGCGTTAAGGTTGAGCATGTTGAGAAAACTGCACTCATTTTGCCACAAAATTCTGTTATTTTAGCTACATATTGAAACACCAAAATACAACTAGCACCAAGCCGAGGAATATTTGAAGTTTTAGGTATCTTGACACGCGGGTACGCATGCTCCTACTTCAGGGTTCATTATTATAACTATTGTGAGACAAAAGTATAGGTCATGCATCATGCTCCTTGTGGTGATAGCTATCATATAGCTCTAAATGAAGAAGGCAGTTGAAGGATAGGTAGAGGCGGCTGGACAGATTAACCGTGCGAGAAGTCCGCAGGGTTGAAGAAGAAGCCGCAGTCACCCCGGTAGTCGTATACGCTTGCGCATCCTGCATCGGCGCTGCCGTATCCCAGACAGCATGTTTAGGCGGCAGCAGCAGCAATGGACACGTCGCCACACAGCTCCACCGCCGAAGCACAACTTCATTCGCGCATGCGAGGACAGCTCTGGCGTGTTGCACAAGTTGTAATGATTTGTCCGACAAAACCTATCGGTGCACGAATCACTTGCGTTCAGCCCGAGTGCGGAAGGCGCTTGCGTCTCAGTAGCGTTCGGGTTCTCGCGCACGTATGCCGATTGTAATACCTAATTAAAGATTTGTTTGGTGCGCAACCAAGAGCCTAGCGTGATGTATAATACACCTCAAACGCTTGTGAGAAAACAAAAGTCTGTGAATAACAAAATCCTACAGGTCGCCCATTGCATGTAGCATCAGAGGAACGCGGGATGCTGTTAGCTATCACCATTACTCCTCGTTCGCTTTCGAAAGCGAACAGTTGTAATTATCCCCGTTTTTGTATGCTTAACAAATGACATCATGTGTTGCTTAAATTATTTGGTTCTTTATCGCCGTTATGTTCTTGTGGGCAATCCAGTGTGCTCTGTCTTGCTTTTAAGATTAGTTTCTGCCACGTTATCTCAGTTCCTGCAGCTGCACGTGCCGGCAGTTAGGCTTTTCAGCGCTATAAGAACCATAGTACAATTATTGCTTTTTCAGTTTGTTCATCAAGTTTATCAATCTGCTTGGTGGAAGTACGTATATGCTTCTTGAAAACTTCTTAAGCTCAACGATAGCAATGGCAGGGCTGTTATTTCTGTCGTGTACTGTATATTCTGGCGCTTGAAAACTTTTCAAGATACAAATCGACCAACTAGGCAGACCATGTTTTGCAGTGCATATACGTGACACATACACATGGACCCAACAACCTGCAGCGCATGACAACGGGAAAAAGAGACACACACCGAACATGCAGCACTATCCTCCCGTCCGTTCGTACACCGCAAGTTGCTCACCATGCACCAAACAGCTACACGGTTTATTCCAGCGGACACACAAAATTTAATAAGTGTATATAGAAGCCATGGTTTTAAGTTGTTCATAATCACCACTGGCACTCTTACAATTATAATTAAAAGAAACACAGCAGAGGCGAAGGCGCGGCTCGCGTTGTGCCAAGCTCGCCCTCTTACCTGCCACGGTCCAGCTGTGGACGCTGTCAGGGCCATGCCGGGGAAGTTGGCCTGGGCACTTCCAGCGGCGCACTAACTGTCCTATGGATTTCGGGGATGGTGGCTTCTCAACCTGCAGCGCAGAATAACCAGGAGAATCACCTTCCCTCAAAACACCGAAACGTACAAAACTCGAAAATCCGGCAGCTATAAATCCAGGTCAACCGACTACATGTACAGCACGGACGAACAGGGCCGCTCAGCCAAGCACGAACGTAAACAAAAAATACAGTTCAGTTCAGTTTTTTTCCTAAAGCCCCTCTCTCTTTTTTGGGGGGTGGGTAGGGGGAGAGGACATAAGGGGTGTGATTACATTTAGATTAACAACAAGCAGTAAAAATTGTTTTAGTATTGAAGGTTATCACTAATACGGTCTTGAAAAGCAGGTGATGAAGCGATAGTGGCGATGTTCCGGGGCAGGTCGTTTCAGTCTGTAGCTGCTCGAAAAAAGAATGAGGCAGTAAATGTAGTAGTTCGCGATGATGTGGATGACTGGTACGGTGAGATATGGGTCGTTCCATGCCAAACGTCCCGACCCCGAAAGTGACCGTCGCTGAAGGTCCTTGAAAAAATTTGGGCTAGGTGTCTTTTGTGGGAATAAGGTTTCGCCAAAGTATTTTCGTCGAAAAAAAAATTGTGATCACGTGATCGCTCTTTGAAATTTCCGGGAAAAAGCAAAAGTTGGTTGGAGGTAATTTTTTTGTTCAAGCCTGAAAGTAGGTACAATAATAAACTTTATTTTAGAACATTGTACTGGCATCCTTCTTTCGTATTACGTTATAATTGAATCAATTTTAGAATTTTCCGAATTTATTTGGCCCAGTAAAAAAGCAAAAAAAAGTTGCGTTTTCAGACATTTCTTGCATAAACTGCGTTGACTTTTCAGCCGCAATAATTTTTCTGACGTTTTGCCTTTTGCTATATTGTATGTTAAAAATAATTTCCAATTATTAAGAAATATATTTTTTGAGAAAAATACCTCCGAAGTTGGAAAAAAATGACTTTTTCGCGAGATTCAGGCCACATTTAAGCATTAAGGCCCTCCAGATAAATATATGTCAGATAGGTCAATATACGCACCGGCCTCTTAGCTTGTGATATAGAAAGTTTCATTCGAGTAAATTTTGTTTGAAGCGGAAAAGAATTTTTTCCAGCCGGCAATCCATGTCATTAGTAGGCACTGCATACGTGCCGCCGCTCTCCTTGTCGTCTCCGTATCGTCGTCTGCTTTCTCCTCCTTGTCTGCCGCCCAGCAGACGGCGGCTAGTATATATAACTACTGCAGATTAAAATTTTTCACGTTCTTTTGGTTTTTGCTTTTTCGGTGCTTAAGAAAACGCAAGGAAAACGGCTTTACATCCTTCTGGGGATGTTTTTTTTACCCTTACCTCTGTATTCATGTGTTTCTCCGATGAAAATAGTGTGATCAGCTAACAGACGCACAAGGCGGCAGACGAGGCTTCCTGTGAGCGAATTTTAAGGGAATGCGTACAGACGTTGTCGCAACGAAGGAACATCGGAAATAATATGGCACATAACTCAGTCCAACACGTTCAGAATGGATGCGATGATGATGATGATGATGATGTGTAGTGTTTTGTGGCGCAAGGGCCAGGTTTGGCCAAAGAGCGCCATGACAAGTGGTAAAGTTGACGATGTATTATGGAAGATGTGATTTGGCTGTAAAGTGGCCTAAAAATAGTCGCTGTAAAGTGCGTAAGATCTACTTGCTATAAAATTATGGCGATGACTAATGACGTATAATATGAACAATAAAATCCATCGTAAAAGAATGACACAGAATAGAAAATATATGAGATAATAAAAATACCTGGAGCACTGTTGCCTCACCGGAGCCCTTGAAACACAAGGGCCTAGAGGCACGTGCTATACAAAAGAGCTATCACAGCGCCATCCTCCGAAGAGAGGAAACGCTGCGAACATGTGGGGCTAACAACATGCAACACAACATCTTTCAGGAAACTTAGGACTGCATTGGTGTCAAATAGCGGTTCTGGGCCGAGTAGCATTGCAGGATGAAGGGGGATCTGCTGCCGGTATGCTAAGGGAAAATGTTTCTTTCTGTCATATTCGGCTTCCCGACACTCCAGGAGGACGTGGAGGACGGTCAGCCTCTCCCCGCATCTACCGCAGGTTGGAGGCTCATTTCCAGTGAGTAAAAAGTTATGCGTGCCAAAAGTGTGTCCTATTCTTAGACGACAGAATAGGACATCTGTCCGGCGTGATTTTGTTACAGGAGGCCAGAAACCTAATTGTGGCTTTATTACATGCAGCTTATTATTTGTTGTTTCAGGTTTCAGGTCTGTGACAGGGACTAGCGGTAGAATTAACAGTGTGTGATGCAGTTGATGTGGCCATCTGGTCCACTAGAACGTTACCCTGGATGCCGCTATGGCCAGGCACCCAGCATATAATCACATGCTGGTTAGATACATATGCTTTACATAATACGGAATAGAGTTCGATTATTATAGGATTTTTGAGCTTACAGAACGACATCAAAGACTTCACAACACTAAGGGAGTCCGTATATATAACTGATTTTCTGAGTTTTGATTTCCTTATATGCTTCACGGTCGACAATATTGCGTAGGCCTCAGCCGTGAAGATACTAGTTTCGGGATGCAGTAAATCGGATTTCGAGAAGGATGGACCGATGGCTGCATATGACACCCCCTCGCGTGACTTCGATGCGTCAGTGTAAAACTCCGTGCAGGAGTGTTTGTATTGCAGTTCCCGGAAATGCATCTGGATTTCAATCTCTGGAGCGTGTTTTGTAACCTGCATGAAAGATATATCGTATTTTATCGTCTGCCACTCCCAAGGAGGTAGCAGCTTAGCTGGAGGCATTAGGCGGAGCTCGAGGAGTGGGACATGCATTTCATCACTAAGCTCCCTCACACGCAGCGAGAAAGGCTGTCTTATTGAGGGACGATTGCGAAAAAGTGTAGCATATGTCGTGACATTAACGGTATTAAAACACGGATGTTGAGGATTTGAGTGGACTTTCAGAAAATATGCTTGGCTGATGTATGTTCTCTGCAGATGAAGTGACCACTCATTCGATTCTACATATAAGCTTTGTATGGGACTCGTTCTGAAAGCGCCAGTGGCCAGTCGGATTCCTAGATGGTGCACTGGGTCTAGCATCTTTAGTGCGCTCGGGGCGGCAGAGTGATAAATCACGGCACCATAGTCAAGTCGCGATCGAATGAGGCTTTTATAGAGATTCATTAAACACTTCCTGTCACCACCCCATGTAGTCTGGGATAGAAGTTTCATTATGTTCATTGTTTTCAGACATTTTTCTTTAAGATGTTTAATGTGGGGGACGAAAGTGAGTCTGCAGTCAAGTATAACACCTAGGAACTTGTGCTCTTTGTTTACAGGTATTTGTTGTCCGCCCAGTTCTAAGCAAGGGTCTGGGGTCATTCCTCTCTTTCTTGTAAAAAGGACACAAGAGCTTTTGTTAGGATTGATCTTAAATCCATTCCTGTCTGCCCACATTGACACTTTGTTCAGGTCATGCTGTACCTGTCTCTCGCATACAGCGAGGTTACAGGATTTGAAAGCTATTTGTATGTCGTCCACGTAAACAGAATAAAAGATTGCCGGTGGTAATGAAGCGCGAAGCGTGCTCATCTTCACGATGAAGAGTGTGCAGCTGAGCACGCCTCCTTGGGGTACACCCGTTTCTTGCGTAAAAGGACGCGAAAGTACATTACCGACTTTTACCCGGAAGGTACGACTGGACAGATAGCTTTCTATTAAGTTTAGCATATTACCATGGATGCCCATTTCTGACAAGTCTCTTAGGATTCCGTAACGCCACGTCGTGTCGTACGCCTTCTCCATATCAAGGAATATGGATAAGAAAAACTGTTTGCGAACAAATGCGTCTCGGATATTTGCTTCTACACGTACGAGATGGTCAGTTGTGGAGCGCCCTTCTCGGAAGCCACACTGATAAGGATCAAGCATTTTGTTCTGTTCAAGGAAATGAACGAGTCGCCGATTAATCATTTTTTCGAATACCTTACAAAGGCAACTTGTCAGGGCTATCGGGCGGTAACTTGCCACTGAGGAAGGATCTTTGCCTTGTTTCAAAACCGGGATCACAATGGCTTCCTTCCACGCGGTTGGAAGGTACCCTGCATCCCAAATGGTGTTGAAAAGTGTGAGTAGTGTAACCTGCGTGTCATTGTGTAAGTTTTTGATCATTTCATACATGATTCTGTCAGATCCCGGTGCAGAGCTCTTGCATGCGCTCAAGGCAGCTCTCAACTCGGCAATGCTAAAAGGACAGTTGTATGGTTCATTCTGTTGACATTTTCTCATGAGTGGCTTACTTTCTTCTATTTGTTTATATTTCAGAAAGGATTGCGAGTAATGGTTGGCACTTGACACGCTCTCAAAGTGCTCCCCAAGTGAGTCCGCCTGATCTTGTAGGGTATCGCCTTCTGTGTTTACCAAAGGGAGTGCATGTGCTTGTCGCCCTCTTATCCTATTGACCCTGTTCCAGGCTTTCGCCTCATCTCTGAACGAGTTAATACTCGATAGAAACTTCTGCCAACTTTCTCGTCTGGCCTGCCGGCGGGTTCGCCTACCTTCGGATTTTACTTTTTTAAAGTTGACTAGATTCTCTGCAGTGGGAGAAGCGCGTAGCAACCCTCACGCCCTGTTCTGTTTTTTACGAGCGATCCTACAATCGTCGTTCCACCATTGGGACACGCCGTTTGCAGGCCAAGCCTTTTACTTCTGATATGCATTTAAATGCGACATCGATTGTGAATGCTGTAAAAACCTCGACTGCAGCGTCAATTCCTAACGAAGACAGGTCAGCCCATGGGATACTAGTTGGAGATCGAAATTTCTCCCAATCAGCTGTCTCAATCTTCCACCTAGGAGCGTGTGGTGGATATTCGTTTTCTTTATGTGATCTTAGCAGTATAGGGAAGTGGTCGCTACCGTAAGGGTTGTCGGTAACTTCCCATTCAAGTTCAGGCAGTACAGACGGGGAGACTATAGTAAGATCTATTGACGAAAAGGATCGGTTTGCAAGAGAGTAATATGTGGGTTCTTTCTTATTGAGAAGGCACGCTCCGGAAGAAAAAAGGAACTGTTCAACAAGACGACCTCGCGCATCTGTACGAGAGTCGCCCCACAGGCAGCTGTGCGCATTGAAATCGCCAAGAACAACATAAGGTTCTGGCAATTCGTCTATAAATGACTGAAATTCATGTTTGTTTAATTTGTAGTGTGGGGGTACGTAAAGTGAGCAAATGGTGACGAGTTTATTAAGGAAAACAGCTCGAACCGCCACTGCCTCAAGGGCCGTTCGTAGCTGTAAATGTTGGCACGCTACGCTTTTTGAATTATAATTGTGACACCGCCCGATGATGCGACAGCATCATCGCGATCTTTCCGAAAAGTAACATATTGTCGAAGAAAGTTTGTGTATTTTGATTTTAAGTGTGTTTCCTGTAAACACAGCACTTTTGGATTATGTGTGTGGATGAGTTCTTGCAAATCATCAAGGTTTCTAACGAGACCTCTGACGTTCCATTGTATGATTTGTGTATCCATATTTAATGTAAATTAGTGCTGTGTGTACGGAAACGGAAAGATGCCTTAGATTACAGAGCCCTTTCGAGGCCCTGTAATAGGTGTTTTGTTCTTTTTGAAGCGTTCAAGCGATTCTCGACGCTCCTTAGGCGTTTGGTGCGCCTTGGGGACAGGTGTAGTGTCCATTGCCTCGTGTGAGACGCCGGACAAGAGCTCTTGCGAGCGAGAGGTTTTCAGAGGGAGTCCCGCCTTGGAGGGCAAGACCCCTGCGCCCACCAGCCCGGAGGTCGATGGGACTCCCTGAGGGATTTGGCTGCGCTGGCCGTTGCCAGCGCTGGAAGGGGCCTCGGAGGTTGGGGCAGCCTCGGCTGCACCCACCTTCGGGGTGGATGGTCCCTTCTCCTCGGTTGACGGAGCAGCGCTAGCTGCAACCGCCGCGGGGGCAGATGGCGTGACTGCCGACTCACTGCTTGTGGGTCGGACAGCCGCCGGAGGCCGTTGTGACGCTGCCCCCTGACGCGCCACTTCGGCAAAGCTGGCCTTAGGAAGGTATGCAACCCGCCTGCGTGCCTCTTTGAATGATATGTTTTCTTTTACTTTGATAGCGACTATTTCTTTTTCTTTTTTCCAAGACGGGCATGACCGCGAGTATGCGGCATGCTCGCCATCACAGTTCACGCAGTGTGGAGCATTTTCGCACGTTTCAGAGGCATGGTCACGGGAACTACATTTTGCACATGTCTGGCGGCCTCGGCAGTTCTGTGAGCTGTGGCCGAATCGCTGGCACTTAAAGCATCGTAAGGGATTTGGAATGTACGGTCTCACTCGGATTTTCACATAGCCTGTCTCGATAGTGTCTGGTAGGTTGCTTGAGCCAAATGTAAGTATTAGGTGCATGGTATTGATTTCTTTTCCGTCACGTCTTATTTTAATTCTCTTAACATTGATCACGTTCTGATCATTTCAACCCTCTCTAGAAGTTCAGCTTCAGTTAATTCAAGCAGATCAGCATCCGATACAACGCCACGGGTAGTATTCATGGTACGGTGTGGGGTCACTGTGACTGGAACACCCCCAAAAGATACAAGTTTGGACAGTTTTTCAAATTGTTTCTGATCGCGGAGCTCTAGGAGAAGATCACCGCTAGCCATTTTCGATGCTTTGTATCCGGGACCAAAAACTTCTGTCAGAGATTTCGAGACAATGAAAGGTGAGATCATTCTTACAGTCTTCTCAGGCTTATCGGAGTGGATGACATGAAAGCGGGGAAAGTTCTGTGTACGATTGACAAAAAACTTAAAAGACATCTTCGGTGCGCCCTCGTTTCTGAGGGCGATCAGGAAGTTTGGGGAAACCAGTTTCCATGAAGATATATAAAAATTCGGCAACAGCGCCGACCGCCCACCACGGAGCCCAACGCGGGGACGCGGCAGAGCTTGTGTACAAGCCTGCACGACGCCAGTCGTACGCCGCCACTATAACCAATTATGGTGTACCCAAGGTTGGATAGCCACACAGGGTTAACCCTTGCCACCAAGAAGAAGGAAGTAAATAGAAGAGAGAAGGAGACAGGAAAGTACTAAAAGTGGAAGGGAAAGACGAAGGTTTCAGGAGAGAGAGACAGGAAAAGGCGACTGCCGATTTCCCCCGGGTGGGTCAGTCCGGGGGTGCCGTCTACGTGAATCAGAGGCCAAAGAGGTGTGTTGCCTCCGCCGGGGGGCCTTAAAGGTCCGAACACCCGGCATCGGCTCAACCTCCAGGATCCCCCTTTCCCCGGACACGGCTAAGCCGCGCACGGCTACACGCGGGAGGGTCCAACCCTCGTGTGCTCGGGTACGTGGTGTCGCAACACACCAAACGCCTGCTGACGCAGACGCCCCTGCGGGGAGAATGGATGCGAAATCCAAGCTTCAGTATCATGCCTTCCAGCATCAATTTCTTGCAATGCTAAAGGTAAGAAAATGTCTCGAGCATTGACTTGCGATTTGAAATCTTTGCGCAGTTCACCTAGAGCGCCTGAACTGAATCAGATTTTTCCACGAGAATAATAATTCAAGGCATCATCTAAAACGATGCTTGCTATATCAATTGCACGATATTTTTGTGAACAGACTGAGGTTATCTAATCAGCCCATTTACAGTACGGCATGTTTTGAGGTATGTCAGAAAAGCCAAAATCTTAGACAATGAGACAAACAGAATGCAGTGCAGCTAAAACAAGCTTATTTCTGGAGGCTTACTGGTACGCGTGGCACTATATTTCAGGAAGCGAACTTCCGCCATGCTCTTTCGGCCCAAAGAACTGCCACAAAACAACTTACTGCCGCGAGCAGCGGCTGACAACTGTAGTCAGTTTGACTGGCATAGATCGGCGTCTTCTTGCGCTGCGCTCAAGAAGAAGCCTGGGTGACGATGCGACCATTTGTATGCACCACAAACAACTTTACCTTCATCGATACACTTCTAAAGTCGCTTCGAAGTTGTGCTCAGACCCATTCTTTGACATGCGAAGCATTGCCGGGCGTCGACCGTCATCACACTGGCCGTTGTTGATGCCCACCCTTCTCTAGGCCTGGTTCCAGGAAATTGAATCTGTGAAGCTTGCAAGCGGCACTTGTATAGTACTCAAAGAATGGCAAATTTGGTGTTGCCAGAAGAACAACTCGACGTTCTGGTCGGAGGTAGTGAAAGTGAGCCTGAATCAAGTGGTACAGGAACAGAAAAGGAGGCCTTAGAAAGGGGTGTTGGCAGCAGCGTAAAAAGGAAACTGCAGCGCGGAAGACAGACGCACGCTAAAAAGAAAGTGGAAACAATGCGAGAAAACGCGGAGGGAATAACGGCTACGTCCCCGGAAATGTGCCAACCATCGACCCTTGACAAACGCGAGGGCGCTGAACTCCTCCTGAATGATTATGTCTGCTTGATGCAAGACTTGAAAAACAAGTTTTCCCAAGAACATAGCCGAGAAAAGAAAATACAGTACCTCACCTTAGCCCCCCCAATCTTGGTCTCGTGAAAAAATGATGGAGTTCTTTGGTGCATCGGAACGACAAGTTCGCGAGGCAATGAAAGTCAAGTCTAACAGTGGGATTCTAGGCAGGCCGCAAACAAGACGTGGTCGTCCAGTTAGTGAATAAGTGAAGTCATCGGTCAGAGCTTTCTACGAGGATGACTCTGTGTGTTATTGCCTACCAGGAAAAAAGGACACTCTGAAAGGCCATCAAAAGCGACTATTGTTGATGAACCTGAAGGAAGGAAGAATGAAGAATGGAAGATTGAAGAATGGAAGAAGACTTACAATTTAAAGTGTGGCTTTTCAACGTTCGCCGCTTTGCGTCCTCCCCACTGTGTTTTGGCCGGTGGAAGCGGCACACACACAGTGTGTGTCTGCATGAGCCATCAGAACTTTAAACTAATGCTTCATGCTAGTGGGCTCAAGGAGACAACTGAAGAGTTCCTGGCTACACTTGTATGTCGACTTGATAACCAAGATTGCATTTTCGGCGAATGCGCATCCTGCCCTGGCATAAAGTACGCTGAGAATCTGCTTCGACAAAGTCTTGCCCATGTCGCAGAGAGCAGAGACAACATCCTTGTCCGGCAATGGATAAGTGGAGTCCGCTGTAGACTCGAAACCATGGTTTTGACATCAGAAGAGTTTTCCGAAAAGTTCACAGACATGTTGAATCAACTTAAGATCCACCATTTTATCAGTAAGCAGGAAGCTCGCTACTTTCGAGAACTGAAGTTTAAGCTAAGCCAACACGAGGTCGTCATGGTGCTGGATTTCGCGGAAAATTACAGTTTTATACTTCAGGACGCACCACAGTCCTAACACTGGGTTAACACCCAAGCTACAATACATCCCGTAGTTGTCTATTTTCTGAAGGCGCAAAGCGAGAGGTTTCTGCGTGGTGTTTCGCTGTTGTTTCTGACTGCCTGGAGCATGATACAGTCGCAGTGCACACATTTCAGAGTGCAGTGCTCGAGGTAGTAAAACAATATCCGCCTGAAGTAAAAAAAGTTCATTATTTCTCTGATGGAGCTTCATCACAATATAAGAACAAAAAAAACTTTTTGAATCTTTGCTACCATGAACAGGATTTTAATCTATCGGCAGAATGGAATTTCTTCGCCACTTCACACGGCAAAAGTGCATGCGATGGTGTCGGCGGCACACTCAAACGTCTGGCAGCAAGAGCAAGCTTGCAGTGGCCATATCACAGCCAGATTCACTCTCCAGAGGATCTGTTTGACTGGGCCAAAAGTAATATCAAGGGCATTACAGTAATGTGGGTACCTAATTGCAAAATACAAGGAAAAAGAACAGAGCTTGGTTTGAGATTCAGCACAGCAACCGGTGTTAAAGGAACGCGATTATTCCACCACTTCAAACCAGTCACGGTTTCAACTTTTCGGGTTGGTATCACCTCATAATCAAATACCGAAGGAGTTGAAGTAAAGAAGCGGGCATGAATACTATGGAGTCTTTCATTTGCCTGTAAAGGTTCATGTGTGAAGAGTTGAACATGAGTGAACGAAAAAACAGAAGGCAACCGACAAGTTGAATCAGGCTCTAATCTCCAGCTGTGAGCGTCTGTAGCCCGGTCAACAGCCGTCTTCATTCTGGTGCGGAACAGCAGAAAAGAAGCGGCCGTGTTGCCTCCCGCTCTGCAGGAGGCAAAGTTAGCCATTAACAGTTATTGCAAGACACCCACATCGATGCCGTGTTCGCCAACCTGACAGCCCCGAGTCACAAAAATGACAAGAGGTGAACTGACAAAAACAGGCCATTTACGATGTGTTTAGACTGACGTCAAGCGACATAGCCGACACAGTCAACGTTTTTTCGGCGCACAGCCGGAATGCATATGTGAGCCCAAAAACTCTCTGGTGGCTCATACGCATCGTGCAGTGAGACCGAGCTCAGCAGTGCCTCTAGGCCCTTGTGTTTCAAGGGCTCCGGTGAGGCAACAGTGCTCCAGGTATTTTTATTATCTCATATATTTTCTATTCTGTGTCATTCTTTTACGATGGATTTTATTGTTCATATTATACGTCATTAGTCATCGCCATAATTTTATAGCAAGTAGATCTTACGCACTTTACAGCGACTATTTTTAGGCCACTTTACAGCCAAATCACATCTTCCATAATACATCGTCAACTTTACCACTTGTCATGGCGCTCTTTGGCCAAACCTGGCCCTTGCGCCACAAAACACTACACATCATCATCATCATCATCATCGCATCCATTCTGAACGACCCACATGCGTGCTGCGGCTGTTATATAAGGCGGCTCCTACATTGCTCCCCGATATGGTGCGTTGAGGACAATATTCTTTCCTCGACAAAACGGCGGCACACAATGGGCGACGTTTCTTTATTTTCGAAACACGCAGCCGGTTGTCGTTCCTCGCTGCCGGACGGGAGCTGCAGCTCTCGCTGCACTGCAGGAAACTAGTAAGGCGCAGTATGACCTCCCTCGCAGTAATTTCGCGCCGAGTACAACGAAAGATGCGGGTTCTGTGATGCTAAGCAGGCCTTGCGTGTCGAACGGCTTGCGTGTCTAGCTCTGGAAATCATGATTTATGCAAGCAATGTCGAGGATAAGTGTTTGAGGGCGAAAGATTGGTCATCTCCTCTTCCACTTCGCACTGTGGGATAAGCTGCTTCCAATGAAAGATTTACTACACTATCGGTTAATAAAAGGGGTGCACGCTTCTCTTAACGCGACAAAGTTAAGGAGCTCGTGTCGCAGAAAAGCCGGTGTCGTCGGGGTCGGTGTCGGTGGCCGTGAGCGATAAATCCTGGGAGGCACTTCATGAATAAAAATCAGCTTGCAAGATGGGCGAGGTGGGAATCGAACCAGGGTCTCCGGAGTGTGAGACGGAGACGCTACCACTCAGCCACGAGTTCAATGCTTCAAAGCGGTACAAAAGCGCCTCTAGTGAATGCGGTGTTGCCTTAGAAACGAGCCGTAGAAAGTGATACTGCGGTTTATACCGGTAATTATGACCATGTAACTTACAGAAGTCGCAGTTACACGAGTAGCGAAGGGGGTTTCCGTTACATTTCTTCTGCGCTTTCCGCACACGCAGAGCCATCTTGCGGCAAACACAGAAGACCCCCTCCTCTCAATGTACGGCGCTGCCCCGACAGGTGGCGCGCCACGCGCGCATTGGGGCTCTGCGGGGACCGGTGCGAGGCGCGTCGCGGCCCGGACACCCTCTCCCCTGACGACGCTTCGCCATGCTCCCTCACGGGTTGCATAATCAAGCGTCCTTCCTTTCTTTAGATCACTATCTGTCTATCTCTCTGCCCGTGCCGATCACGACGTTTGGCTGGCGTACATCGTTTCCCCCTCCGAGACACCGAGTTCTTTGGTTCGTTCCGCTTGCTCAGGCGCACGTTTCGTTGCCGCGCCGAACGCTGCGTTGCTCGACGCTCACCGCGTGATAGGTGGGCGCAAAGTCCGATGCGGGGCGCCTCGTAAGTGATCGCTGCGCCGTAGCGCATTGTCTTACACCCCTTGGCGGGTCGACGGGAACGCTGTCGCGTTCCACTCTTGAAGGCGAAGCTTAAGCGTCCTCCAATTTTTTTTTTTTTCTGGCTGCGTAGGCCATGTAAGGCTTAGGGCACATAACCAGTGGACCACTAGCTCAATAGAATGGGTCCAAGGAAAGGGAAATGCAGTTGAGAACGGCAGAAAATTAGGTGAGGTGACGAAATTCGAAAGTTTTCAGGCGCAACTTGGAATCAGCTAGCACTAGACAGGGGTAATCGGAGACCGTAAGGAGAGGCCTTCGTGCTGCAGTGGACATAAAGAAGCGGTTTCGAACCGAGCGTTTAGAGTTCGATTCGGGTACAGGCTTCTGCACATTTTCTGGTTCGGTTCAGGTTCAGCTTCGGAGCAAAATTATAATATTTCCAAACGGTTCCAACTGGTTCACACGGATTCATAATAGTTCGGAGTAAAATCAATTCAGTTTATTCCAGTTTCCTTTCACAAGCTGAGAGCGGCAAGCCTCGCTTTACAAGACAAGAGCAGCAAGACCGCTTTACAAGGCTCGCCACCCCTACAACCTCCAAGTGAATCTATTCTCTCCGGAAAATAAAAATTTTCAGCATCGCCCGGGAATTTATTGAGGAAATGAGTTTGATACCTTTACATATGACGTCAACCAGTGTGTGTCTGGCGCTTTAATATTACGTGTTAAATGGAATACACTGTGACCGCTGGCACGGAAGGATATTGTGATTCGTATTCAATGGAGACAGCGCCCAATTCGCGCTGTTCATTTGCCCTTGTAAGCTGCCTTGCACCTAAGTGCGCCTTGCTCCTTGATGTTGAGGGACCGGATTAATATTGTAAGGACACCCGTCGTCGTTGCTTAGTGGCTATGCTGTTGGGCTGATAAGCACGAGGTCGCGGGATTGAATCCCGGTCACGGTGGCCGCGTTTTGATGGGGGCGAAAACGCTCGTGTATTCTGATTTTGGTGCACGTTATAAAACCCCAAGTGGCCCAAATTTCCGGAATCCCCCACTAGGCATGCCTCATAGTTAGATCATGATTTTGGCACGTAAAACCCCATAATATAATTATTAATATTGTGTCCACCTTGACAAACATAAATAAAAAGAAATATGCGGATCCCATGTACTGTGCACGGGAATCAATGTAAGCGAAGCTTTGTATGTTGTTTTCTTTGACTGACAATAATTAGCGGCGATGTTGGCGGCAAATCTACTTTCTTCAGCGTTCAGTCCAATACGAGAATGTTGATGTTAAAGGTTACCTTGCATGCCCCACTGCTGTTTGTCTGCGTAGTCCACAGAATGCACAGGGAGATATGCCTGCTTGAGGCGTTCCTAATGACGCTTAAGTATTATCGTATCGTGCCAGCGGCCTGCACCACGTCTTGCTGCGTAGCGAAGACGCTCTTGTTCCGCGCGACACTTATTTCGAGCCCAACGACGCTGAGTTCACGCTTTGGAACCATTTTACTGGTGCGTGCTCTCCTTCGGCATACGTGCCGGGCACATGTTGAGACGCCAGCTCCAAGCGCTCTCTTAGGCTACGGACGATTGCAGAGGATCCGGTGCCGCCACCGTAAACAACGAGCGGATGTTTGCGGCACCGGCCTCCTCGGCTGGTGAGGCCCGTGCAATAAAGGCTCAGTTTCACCGCCTCTCGGCTGCTCGCCGGTGGCCCGGAAAGTCGGGAGAAGAGGCCAATAAATATTCGCTTTAAAAAAATGTACTATTTATTGAGGGAAGTTCTTGTGCCCAGAACTAAAGAGGCTCACTGCCATCCCTTGCGCATCGAAAGTGAGTCATACTCCTGGCGCGATGGAAGAAGAAGCCGGAGTGTGCGGACGCATTTACTTCGGCTTTTGTTTCTACCGATGTTATCGTGGTGATTTTTCACGAGAATTCATGTGCACAGCGGCTTCGTTCTATGGCCCTACGAGTTCATCCGCTCCTTCCTAACTCGTCGCAAGGCCGTGCTTCCAGCCGGAGACCTCAAGTCGGAAGAAACCGAGCTCACACAGTGTGGAACCCCCGAGGGCGCCGTCCTATCGCCACGATGTTCAGCCCATGTATGGAAACGAACAACAATAATTACAGGTTGTTTCATGCCAAGGAAACATAGGTATTAACGCAGATGTATCAAACCGATAAATAACATAAGTGAATTTTAAGATGTCAACCAAATCAGGTAAAGGTACATGATTTCAAATCGGACAGTAACATGATCAAAAGCGATACACATGAAAATCTTGATGTCATAGGGCCATAATTATTCGTAGTTTAGGTAAGAGGAGATTATGGTTAGATAAACGATTGCAAGTCAGCATTTATCTGCGCTACGCGCTGTCTTAGCAGCGCTTCTGGCCCTGCGGCGTCTGTCTCTGCAGTGATTGCCGTGCAAATCATGACATGCGGACAGCGATTCAACTTTAAATCTGCGAGAAAGAGTGGATGTCTCACTTTTCAGTACCACAGATTCACAAGGCCTAGTCATTAGTTTTCTGCCCTCGCAAGTATAGTTTCGTGGACTGATTGTTTACAAAGAAAATATAGGAGAATGCACCAAGTTACCCAAGTGATGTCGGGCGTTTCAGTGGTTTAGCACAAATGGAAGAGATCTGTTTGGATGACGACGTCGAGAAACTGGATCATGCTTGATTCTGGCTTTTCGAAATGCTTCTTTGTGCACTTTTTTGTTGCGATAGCAAATATATCAATACATTAGCGTGTTTCTTGTGGACGATGCACGCGGGCGCCCCGACGAAGACGACGAACGCTCTCTGGCTCTCTATAGCTGTCAGCTGAACTGGCCAGCGCTGCAGTTACCCCTTGTAAATATACTTTGTAAATAGTCTCCAGTTCTTAAAACTTCGTTCGCGTAACATTTTGGTGGAGGGTGCCGTTTCCCGTCCTCGCCACTGAGCTCCACAGCGGCCGCATCGTCCTGCTTTTCGCCATGGCTACCGGTGATGACACGTCGTCTGCTTCTTCTCCTGCGACCCCGACAGCAACGTACGTTACGGTTACCAATCCCCGCGATCTTGGCACATTCTCTGTCCAAGATAATGTCGACGTTGAGGACTGGCTCAGCCTGTATGAGCGTGTTAGCTGAACCAACCGCCGGGACCCTACCATTATGCTAGCGAATGTCCTCTTCTACTTTGGTGTTACTCCTCGTGTCTGGTTCCCGACACATGAAGACTAGATGTCCTGCTGAGATGCTTTCAAGGAGAAGCTCACCGACCTCTTTGGAAATCCCACCGGTCGGCAGCTGACTGCTAGAAAAGAGCTTGCTACCCGAGTTCAGTCTTCTACTGAATCGTATGTCTAGTACATAGAAGACCTGCTCGCTCTTTGCCGGAAAGTCGATGAGAAAATGGCAGAGGTTGAAAAAGTCGGCCACGTACTCAAAGAGATGGCGGAAGACGCGTTTAAATTGTTGGTCTTCAACAATGTGTCCACCATCGATGTCACTGTCAAGGAATGCCGCCGCTTTGAGCTCGCCAGAAGCCGCCGCGTCATTACACAGTTCTCCCGGCTCCCTAACACGGCTGCGACGTTGTCTTGCGTCGACCATACCGCTTTACCATCCTTAAATGAGCACGTCACACGTATTGTTCGCCACGAACTCGAGGCTACAAGTCCTGCGCCGTTCCATCCACGCTCACTTGACCCCACCATTGACCAACCAGCCCCAGCAATCTCTCTCATTCATGCAGTTGTGCGGCAAGAATTTGCAAACCTAGGCTTTGCTGCTGCCTGCTCCGTCTCCCAACCTGACGCCCGACCGGTGCCGACAGCTGCGCCTCACAACGATCTGTATTCCCCTCCCCGATAGCCCAACCTCACAGAGTGGAGAACTCCGGAGGACAAGCCCATTTGCTTCCGTTGCCTCCGCATTGGCGACGTCGCTCGTCACCGCCGCACTTTCTGGACGTCGCCGTATTCGAGCTCCTTTTCCCCGTCTCCTCGCCCATATGCCGACCCGCGCCGATAATCGCCTCGCCATGTGCCTCCTACCTGTGACGTATCCGTCGATGACAGTCGTCCTGCTCGCTCGCCGTCACCTCAGCGCCGTCGGTCCCCGTCGCCCCAGCCACGCCGCTATTCGTCGCCGACCAATTATGGACCCTCCCAGACGGAGAACCAGACAATGCAGCCACTGGGGGTAGTGCTGCATTATCTTCGTCATGTCGAAATCTTCCATTGACGCTACCAACGCACCAGAACTTACTTGATGTTCACGTCGACGGTGTCCCTTTGTCGGCGTGAATAGATACATGGAACCCAAGTGTTCATAATCAGTCGTCGACTGAGAAAGGTTCTCACGCCTGCTACTACACGAGCCGTACGCGTGGCCGATCGCAGCACTGTTGACGCCACCGGAATGTGTGCTTCCCGTATAAGCACCGCCGACCGCCACGTTCTTGTTCTTTTTACACTGCTGACCGATTGTCCCCATGACCTAATCCTCGGACTCGACTTTCTTACGGCGCATTCAGCTTTGATCGGCTGTTGTGCCGGTACCCTTTGCCTCGATCTTCCTCTACTCGCGGATTCGTGCCGAACTGCCGAACAACTTTAGTGCGACCGCCTTCGTCCGCCTGCCGCCTAAAGCCTTGACTTTCGTCGATTTCCTATCATCTTTCCTGTGCCCGATGGTGATTACGTCGCCACACCTGTTCCTGATGCCCTTTTGATGCGCGATATCACTGTGTCCCACTCCTTTGTCACTGTCGCCAATAACCGGACATGCCTTCCCGTCGTCAATTTTGGCATGACAAAGGAAGATCTGCACCAAGGCACATCGGCTGCAACGCTGCGTGCTATTAGGAGATGACATCACGACGTTTTCAGCAGACGTCTGCTCAGATTCTGCACCATGTGCACCAGGATGCTATTTGCCCTAACGCAACATTTCGTCCCATGATTGCTGCGGACCTATTGCCTGAACAAGCAGCAGCTCTGTATCGTCTTTTGGTTTCCTACCACGACATCTTCGACCTCAACAATCGCCAATCGGGCCAGACTTCAATTGTTAAAGGGAAACTGAAGAGTCTGTCGAATTCAATAAGACGCTCATATACGGATGCGGGAACCTCATAAACCATGCAGGTAAAATTTTGGGAGGGATTTTTCTCTTAGGAGCAACATAATCGTCGGTTAAAAGTACGCTGTCGCTCCGCCCCCCATCGAGCGCTGCGCGCTGCTGCTGACGCTGACGATGCGAGCGGAGACCGGAAACCGCGGCGTAATGACGTCAGCACTGGTGTTCCCCTCCTTCGCAGTCTCCGCGACCTTGCTTGACCGTGCTTGTTTCTGCGGCTTGTTTCTGCGTACGTGCCGTCATAATCTGCTTCGCTCGACCTTGCATTCCTTTGTTCGTGTGTATGTAGAGTGGTAGTTGACGTGCGCAGCATCAATTGAAGTGGTGCGCCGATCATGCCGGCGTTCTGTGCAGCCTACGGTTGCACGAACACCAGCGACCGCGACGATGTTCAATTACTTCCCGCAAGACAAGAAACTTTCAGCTAAGTGGGAGGCTGCTGTGAGTTGAAAGAATTTCATGCGCTCAAGAACAACAGCGCTGTGCTCTAACCACTTTCGTGACGACGATTACTGCCAGAGTTTATCAATAATGCGTGAATGAGTGAGAGTACGACTTGCTGCTAGCAGGCTTTCTAAACGCAGCGTGAAAAGGTCGGGGCAACGAACACATAAAGAAAGGACGGGTGCGGGCGGACGAATGGTAACTGGTCTTGGAAGACCTTATGAATACACGGACTCGTCCAAACCTGGATTTTTATTTACTGCTAGCTCCTTCGTGTTAGCACCCTGAACGAAAGGTGCATGTTTATCTCCCAGCCTTGACGCAGGTTTCGTCGCAAACCGCCGTTAATTTTCTATTCGCACATGTGTTGTGAAACAGCCTACATGCAGCTACCATAACCCAGTGCAAGTGTAAAATTTGCGTGTGTTTGAAAGCCAGCGCATGCCAGGACGCTCTCGCGCACAGAGAGAAATCGGCCGTCTCACGTAGCCGACGGAATTCGCCGCCTTTACGGCTCCGGTTACGAGTAGCGTGCGGATGGCGCGCTGATGAAGGTCACTACACGTGCTGCAAGAGCCGGAAAACGTTTCCCGCATGTAAACTGTCTGTGTAGATTGCCGACCACTTTAGGGCAGCGCACAAATGCCGACGAACGCACCCCCGCTTAAGTTCCACGAGGAGGCATGTAGGAACATGACTACAGTTGTTCGCCCGGAAACGAACTCACTGGATCGCTGAATGCAGCTTTGCAAAAACATACTCACCAAAGAACATTTCTAACACGAGGAGGTGCTAACACTTCGCTTTCGTTCCCGTCGAAACCACTGCTTGCTACCAGCACCTTTTGCTTCTTCGAGAAGCCGGCTCCTCACATTCGGCTCGTACATATAGGGAGCAACGCCGAACGCCTCAGAGAAACGCAAGCTCTCCCAATTTTCCATTACCGTCTCAGCAACATAACAGCGCCAAATCACCTTACACCGTGCTTCATGTGTAGCGGCAGTGGTCGGTCCGGACGAACACCATTGTTGACATCACGAGGCGCCCGACCAATCACACGCGCAAACGAGGCGCGCGAGCTGCCCCGTGTCTGCTGCTACACTTTTCATAGAAATAAAGTCTATTTGCGCTTTCTTTCGCTCAATTTCGATGCGATATTCGAAATCGGAGGGTTGAAAAAGCATTACCTACAGCTCTTCACATTTTTTTTCTGGAAAACCTTTCAGCTTCCCTTTTTAAGCATCGCATAAATAATGGTGATGCCAGTCCTATTCATCGCCGGCCATATCGAGTTTCTGCTCTAGAGCGTAAGGTTACTCAAGATGAAGTGAACAAGATATTTGCCAAAGGTATTGTTGAACCTTCGTCGAGCCCTTGGGCGTCGCCCGTGGTGCTAGTTCAAAAGAAAGATGGCACATGGCGTTTCTGCTTAGATTATCGTCATCTAAACAGCATTACCAAGAAAGACGTCTACCCGGTGCCTCGCATTGGCGACGCCGTCGATTGTCTCCACGGTGCCAACTACTTTTCATCACTAGACCTTCGGTCTGCATATTGGCAAATTTCTGGGGATGAAAAAGGACCAAACGGAGACCGTGTTCGTCACCCCTGGCGGTCTATATCAATTCAAAGTTATGCCATTCGGTCTATGAAACGCCCCAGCAACGTTCGAACGTATGGTGGACTCTTTGCTTCAAGGGCTCAAATGGTCAACATGTCTCTGCTACCTAGACAACGTTCTCGTATTTTTGCCTACATTTGGGACACACCTTGAGCGCTTATCAGCTGTTCTTCTTGTCTTCCGCGAGGCTGGGCTCCAACTAAATTCGTCGAAGTGTCACTTCGGTCGTCGGCAGATTCCAGTGCTGGGTCACCTCGCCGAGGCTACCGGTATTCAACCAGACCCGGAGAAAATTCGGGCTGTGACGTTTTTTCTTGTACCTCAGTCAGTCAAAGACGTCCGAAGTTTTGTACGACTCTGCTCCTACTTCCGACGTTTCGTTAAACACTTTGCAGCGATTGCCCGACCACTTACTGCTCTTCTGAAGAAGGACGTGCCGTTTATTTCACACGCTTTTAAAGCTGTCTCAAAAGGTACTCGACACTGTAGTAGCGTGCGGCAACCGAGAAGCCGTACTCCAGAAAACGACAGTGGCCGGTGCAGAACAAGGAATCCCCGTTTATTCTTTTGCACACGCTTTTTATAGGCAGCGGTTACTTATCCGCTGCTGATATCAGTGCCCGTGATGACGAAGTGGCACGGCATGCACTCGGCGTTACGTCATCACATTCCTCCCCCCCAAGATCGTCGTCGTCATTACTATCTTCAGTGGCGGACATCGTGAGACCCATATCGGTCTGGTGGTTTCCTGGCACGCTGACTTCGGCGCAGCACTGGTGGAGGGTCGGAAGGCGCTCCGGCTTGCGTCTGAGGATGGTCATTGTGGGGAGCAGGCAGTGGCAATTCCTGCCCGTCTGGTGGTTCCGGCGTTACTGCATCCTCTGGGGGAGGTGCTGCCTCGTCCGCTTCATGATACGCCTGCTGGGGCATGGCTGGGGCCTCCCGATGACGCACAACGTCCTCAGTGCCGTGTCTTCTCGGGGCCTCTGCACCAACGTTTGGTCCTGCATGCTGGAAACTGCGCGTGCGTAAATGGTCAACATGAACGTGGCGGACTGTGTTCTGTGTTTTTACGAGATAGGTCACAGGGCTAACTTGCCGCACCACACACCCTTCAGTCCACGACACTTTCTCTTGCCTGACAGTCTTTACGTATACGCAGTCCCCTGCCCTGAATGAACAGAAAATCGATCTTCGTTGGTCATGCTGCCGCTTTACCGCTTCTTGCTTCCTGCTTCTTGCAAGACGCCCAGCAGGCGTCTTGCAACGTTGTTGGCACAATAACACGACTTCCCCACGTGACGCATCCCGATTCTAACGATAGCTCCGCGCGTCTGCTATATCGTACGGTACCAGTTCAGCGTCTTTGACTTGTGCTGGCCATCCTTCCAGTGTATATCGGTAAACCTTGCTTAGCGTGCCGTCATACTTGGTCGCTTTCGCAACATCCATAGCCGTCAGTGGCGTAGTTTCAAAAACAGCGAGGGTATCTGTCTCCTCTATACCGGTTCCACTTAAAACAGGTAGTCTGGACAGTGCATCTGCAACTTGCATTTGAGATCCTTTCCTATATTTCAAGTCGTAGCGATAAGAAGCCAAGATTAAAGCCCATCGTTGCATGCGAGCGGCTGCCAAAGATGGAACCTGCTTCCGTGGCCCTAAGATGCTTATCAGCGGTTGATGGTCCGTGAACAACGTGAATGTCCGCCCATACAGATAGCGATGATGAAGGCAAAGATTATCGCCAACGCTTCTCGCTCGATCTGGGCATAGCTACGCTCAGCTTGCGATAGGGTCCTGGACGCAAAAACGATTGGTTTTTCTGTACCATTTGGAAATATATGAAAAAGAACCGCGCCGAGCCCATACTGCGACGCATCACAGCTTAGCGCCAAGGGTTGCTTTGGATCATAGTAAGCAAGTACCGGACTGGTCGTGAGCAAGTTCTTCGTTTCTCGAAACGCGAGAGCGCATTTACTTGCCCAATTCCAACGCTTGCCCTTCTTTAACAGCTCGTAGAGCGGCGCAGCTACGGTGGCCAAGTCCGATAGGAACTTAGCGTAGAATGTTACCATTCCAAGAAAAGACTTAAGTTCTGTACCATTCGTGGGTTCGGGTGCATCCTTTATCGCCCTTACTTTCGATTCCAATGGCTTGATTCCCGCTGCTGAAATTCTGTGGCCCAGGTAGCGAACTTCGCTGCAAAAGAGCTTGCATTTTTCCATGCGCAGCGTCACATTGTGATCCTGTAATCGTGTTAACATCTCTTCTAGCTTTTGCCGACAGTCATCAGCACTCGAACCCCCAATTATGACATCATCAATGTAACACCCTACTTGAGGGACGCCTTTGAGAATCCTGTCCATGAGCGACTGGAATATGGCAGGAGCACTTGCAATGCCATAAGGGAGACGCTGGTATTGGTAAAGACCTTGGTGTGTGTTCACAGTTAAAATCGCCTTCGCAGCTTCGTCAAGCTCTACTTGCTGGTAAGCGGTAGCAAGGTCAAGCACACAGAATACCCTTGAACCTGCTAACGTTGCGAACAAGTCTTCTGGCAACGGAAGAGGGTAATGCTCAGTCAGAAGCGCAGGGTTCACAGTGACCTTGTAGTCGCCACAGAGCCGCACTTTTGCTCCCCCATCCTTGGGTACTACCACTAACGGGGTTGTCCAATCGCTTCTGGTGACTTTTTTCAATACCCCAGTCCGTTCTAAGGTATCAAGTTCTTCAGACACAGCTTGCTTCAATGCAAAAGGCACATGACGGGCCTTGCAAAATACTGGCGTGCTATTTGGCTTCAAATGAGCTTGTGCTTTGTAACCCGTTATGAACCCTATCTGCGGTGAAAACACTGCCTCAAATTTCTTCTTTAGCTCATCCACGGCATCGTCTTGCTCTACAGCTCGTAGTTCTTGCCAGTTTAAGCTTTGTCAACCAGTTGCGACCAAGCAGACATGGCAGCCTGCCTTCTTCCCCCGTCATCTACTATCAGCACAGGTAAAATATCAGTTTGATCGCCGTGCCCGACTCGCACGTTCACTGATCCTACAACTGGCACCAGCTCACCCGTATATGTCCTTAAAGGAACAGTCGCTTTCTTGATAGTCAGTTGCGGAAACATGTGCTGAAAAACCGACTTAGGCATGACGGTGACGGAAGCCCCTTTGTCTATCTGCATATTTATGGTTTGTCCTTCCATCCGAGCAGTGACGTAGTACGCTGAATTATTATTTGTCATACTGCATATTTCTTGCTCTTCGTCCGAATCCTCTGCCGGGCTGTCGATTGCATTCAGTGCCTTTGTTCTGCCTGGGCGCTGTCTGCACATTGTTCTCAAGTGACCTTGCTCACCGCAGTTATGGCACTTATACTTGCGGTACCGACAGCTTTCCGCCGTGTGACGTTTACCGCAACGGAAACACTCTAGGCACTCATTCTTGACTCGATAGCGGTCCCTAGCTTGACTGTCATGCTTTAGAACATCAACTTCTAATCTGGAATGCCTTTGTGAACTGCCCTGGTGCTCTTATAATGCCATTTGCCGAGTCTGTGTGGATGCTAGTTCACGGCTTAACGCGATTTTGCACGCTTGTTCGAATGTCAGCTCTTCAGCTGTAAACAGCTCACGTTGTGTATCGGCGCATCGTAGTCCGGCAACTAGTCGGTCTCTAAGTGCTTCGTCTAGAAATTTCCCAAACTCGCAACTTCTGGCCAGGTGCTTCAGCTGAACCACAAATTCGGCTAAAGTTTCTTGCTCAAGTTGCATCCTTCGCTTAAATCGGCACCTTTCTGCTATCACGGTCTTTCTGGGACTGTAGTGACTTTTTAGCGGAGCCGTTACCTCGTTATACGTTTTGCTTGATGGGGAATGTGGAATCAACAGGTTCTTCAATACCTCATACACTCGAGGACCCACTACCGTCAAGAATACAGCCAGTTTCCTGCCTTCAGCTATGTCATTTGCCGAGACGTAAAGCTCAAATCTTTCCAAGTAGGACTCGAAGCTATCGCTTCCTTCGTCAAAGTTATCAGCTTTTCCCACCTTCGCCACTGCAGCGCCGGCCCCGCGGTAGTCGTCTTTAGCAGCAGTCGAAGAAGCAAGTGACAAGCCGTCCTGATCCCATCCTCGTCGCCAGTGTAGTAGCGTGCGGCAACCGGGAAGCCGTACTCCAGAAAACGGCAGTGGCCGGTGCAGAACAAGGAATCCCCGTTTATTCTTTTGCACACGCTTTTTATAGGCAGCGGTTACTTATCCGCTGCTGATATCAGTGCCCGTGATGACGAAGTGGCACGGCATGCACTTGGCGTTACGTCATCACAGACACGTTTTCAAGATTTTGCGTTCTGCTTTCTTCTCAACTTGCATGAACGTTTTTCTTCGATTTGATAAGCTTAGTCTGATGCTGAAAAATACTGAAGATGGAAAAAAAGAAGTTCAGTCTTTATGTATTTAGCTTTCAATACATTCTTTAAGTGCGACAAGGACAAAAAATACAGCGCGTTCTGTCTCTTGATTGGATAATAAATTGCTTTGTCGACATGCTGTTAAGGATATCGAATGTACAGGTAATAGCATATCCTCAAATGGGCCCAGCAATCCTTGGTCACATTAGTACGAGCTCCTTTAAAAGGTGTTGACTATTCAAAGACTGTTGGCGTTAGTGTTACTAGATTCAATTAGGCTCGATTTACACGTTTAATCCTGATAAGATTCCGTGCGAGGGAATAATTGTCGATGTCTCGTATATGTCAATGCCTCGTATATTGACCACTGAAGACTTCTCGCCTGCGACAAGGCTCGCTCGAAAAACGCTTCTCGAGTTTGGTAAAAACCAGCCTAATTCTCCCTTATTTAAACTATGTTTTAACAAGCTTTTCATTGATAAACAATGTTTTATGCATGATTCAACAAGTGACAGTGTTAAGCAAGTTAAAAGTAGTGTTCCAGATCACGCAAGCGCACCTGACAATCTGCGTCATCATCCTGCTACATAGCAATGCGCAAAGGGCAGTGGCGTATCATTAACGCCACTAGTCTCCGTGCTTGTTGCAAACGCTAGAAGTGTGTTTCGCAAACGCGTGGAACTAGAATCGCTCATCGATAGCTGTAATGCTGGTATCATTGCATTAACAGAAACGTGGCTACAACCCCATGTGCAAGATTGTGAAATCTTTGACTTGTCTCGATTTCGTACCTTCCGTTGCGATCGCACTAATCGCAAAGGCGCTATTTCGAAATCCCTGCAAGGTCATCAAGTCCACTTATACTGTAACCTGGAAGTTGTGTGCGCGTGCGATGATATCAGTTACCGTAAAATTACGATTGTTGCCTGCTACCGCGCTCCATCCTACCTATACACTTTCACCACTGAGCTTCACGATGTGCTTAACACCCTTACTTTGCGGCATCCTTCGAACCCCATTATGTTATTGGGGGCTTTCAACTTCCCCAACATATGCTGGACTACTGAACCTCCGCACTGTTATCCATTTTCTTCACAAAGTAACGACTTTCTTGATCTCTGCTCTTTGTTTTCCCTAACACAATTAGTATTAGAACCAACGAGGATCTCGGAAAGCGCTGCTAACCTCCTTGACTTAATATTATGCTCTCATCCTGACATAGTTACCAATGTTTTATGCTTACCGGGCTTAAGCGATCACCTGGGTCTTTCTTTCAACATATTATCTCCTGTGATAAAACCAATTGTTGATAAAAAAATAATTTACCACTACGATAGGGCAAACTTTGACGATATTAATATTAAACTAGCTAATTTTCTTGATCCTTTCCTAAGCCAATTTGATGATCGCACGGTTGATGAGAACTGGACCGTTTTCAAAAAGAAAATACATGAGCTCACCGACAAGTTTATTCCATCAAGCGTAATATCCTGCAATGTTAAGAAACCCTGGTTCAATTCCAAGTTAAGAAGGCTTTCCAACCGAAAAAAACGACTGTATCGAATAGCGAATAAAAGTTCACTGGCATCGAAATAGGACGCTTATACGGAGGCAAACAGTACTTACACAGAAGCTATTAAACTGCCAAAAAGGCATTCCAAGTACACACTGTGCCCACAATGCTTGCGAATATCCCTAAAAAGTTTTGGCGTGTTATTAACCCTTCCAAAGATAATTCAATCACGTTGATTGATTCCAATGGTTCACCAGTACCCGAAGATGTATGTCCCCATATCCTTAACTCTGTGTTCTGAAACAACTTTATCGTATGTAGTAACCCTGTGCTTCCAACTCTCGAGTTGCCCACCCAAATAACCACCTATGGACTTTATTATCATTGAACCTCTTGGGGTCGAAAATGTAATTAAAGGTCTCAAGTTGTCATCAAGTCCTGGTGTTGATTTGGTTAACGCGAAATTCCCGAAAAATACTGTTGTTTATTCATTTGTTCTGCTTTCAAAAATTTTTAAGCAATCCTTAGATACCCATCGGCTACCTGCAGATTGGAAGGTCGGGAAGATGGTCCCACTTCATAAGACCGGTAGCAAACATTCGCCTCTAAACTACCGACCCATTTCCCTCACAAGCATTCCTTGCATGATTCTTGAACATATTCTGTACTCACATTTAGCAAAGCACTTACACAATAATTCATTTTTTACAAAAGCACAACATGGTTTTCGAAAAAACTTGTCATGTGAAACCAAACTTCTTTCTTTTATTCACAGCCGTCATCTTATTCTCGACAAAGGTTCTTTCGCAGACTGTGTTTTCTTTGATTTCGCCAAGGCCTTCGACAGAGTGTGTCATAAATTACTTCTATTTAAACTTAGTAAACTTCATCTTGATCCTCACCTGTTTGCATGGCTTGAACATTTTCTCTTTATTCGGTCACAGTATGCTGTGTTAAAAAATCATATGTCCCCATCTAATCCTGTAGACTCTGGTGTGCCCCAAGGATCAGTTATAGGCCCTCTTCCTTTCTTAATTTACATTAACCATTTACCCAATTACGTTTGTTCTAATATTTACCTTTTCGCAGATGACTGTGTTATCCTCCGTGAAATCTCGGACAAATCTGATCACAAGTTCTTACAAGACGATATAAACGCTATCTCTAACTGGTGTGACGTATGGTTAATGCAACTTAACGTAACTAAATGTAAATGCATGCGGGTAACTCGCAGCAATATTCCTCCACCGAACTATTACCTTAATGATACTTCCCTGGAGGTCGTAATCTCCTATACATACCTAGGCGTCCACATAACCTCGTCACTTTCTTGGTCATTGCACATCGACAACGTAATTAACAATACTAATCGCATGCTAGGTTATCTTCGCCGAAATCTTTCTTCTGCTCCTACATCATTAAATTTAATCCTATACAAAACGGTTATTAGGAGTAAAATGGAGTACGCCTCATCCATCTGGGACCCGCACCTCGAAACCCTTACTCAATCACTTGAACTAATCCAAAACAATGCCGCACGTTTCATTCATAGCAATTACAGCCGTACATCAAGCGTAACTGCCATGAAAAAAATCTTTGCTGCTTGCTCCTCTCTCAGCCCGGCGTAAGTGCTTTCGCCTTGCTTTATTTCATAAACTATATTTCCACAATTCGTATTTACGCGATAATATAATATCATCTCCTACCTACATTTCCTCTCGCATCGACCATAGCCATAAGGTTGGAATCATTCAGTGCCGCAGCAGAACCTGTAACGAATCATTTATTCCTAGGACCTCTCAGGAATGGAACCACCTTCCCGGCGCAGTTGTCGCAGTCAAGGACAACTCAAAGTTTCGTTCGACCTTATCAGACATCATTACTCCCGGATACAATTAACTAATCAAATTTGCTGTTTATTGCTGCTTTGTTTATTTACTTGTGTATGTTTTTTACCCACTCCCCTCTGTAATACTTGGGTCTTGAGGGTACAATAAAATAAAATAAAAAATAAATATAAATAAATAAATTAAATCAGAAAGCGTCGCGTTGGATGCGATACAGCCTGTTGTAGACATTCAATCAAATTACAGTGGAGACATGTCAGTATGCTTTTTTATTTTCTTTCTTTATTTATGTTTACCCGCCGTGGTTGCTCAGTGGCTATGGTGTTGGGCTGCTGAGCACGAGGTCGCGGGATCGAATCCCGGCCACACCAGCTGCATTTCGATGAGGGCGAAATGCGAAAACACCCGTGTAGTTAGATTTAGGTGCACGTTAAAGAACCCCAGGTGGTCGAAATTTCAGGAGTCTTCCACTACAGCGTGCCTCGTAATTAGAAAGTGGTTCTGGCACTTAAAACCCCATAATTTAGTTAATTTTAAGTTAGAATTTATCGTACGAACGCTACACCATTATTACGTTTAGTGTTCAGGCGCTTTTTGTATCAGTTCCCACAGAAGTAGTGCACACTGTCGCACGCTTTCTCTTTTGCTTTTATTGTGCTCCGCAATACCAACGGTTCATCGCGCGCGCCGTGTTCAGCGACAAAGTGTCGACGTTTCCTCCACGCGGCCATTCGGATCCACCATGGCCGAAGTCTGAGCGTCCGGCCGGCCACCGCCCAACTCCGCATGTTCCGCAGCTGTGCCTTGGCGTTCCCACGCATTTCCTGTTGGCACATAGCCTATCCCTAGAAGTGGTTTTTGCCACAGCTGATGACCGCAGCCATCACCATTATCGTCCAGTAAAGAAAGCGTCCGTCATGATCGCTGCCGCATATAAGGTCACGCAATCTTTGTCCGTCCTGCGCAGCCCATGGCACTTCCTCCCGACAGAGGACTCAGCAGGCTCTAGGCTCACGTTCGCACCACGGAAAATGAAACACTGTGCGCTGCAGTGCTTTGGAGCAGAAAAATAAAGCAGTCACGAATTATGGCACCGCAAGCAAAATTGCACAAATGTAGCATGAAAAAACTTTCAGAGAATTGATTGATTGATTGATTGATTGATTGATTGATTGATTGATTGATTGATTGATTGATTGATTGATTGATTGATTGATTGATTGATTGATTGATTGATTGGGTTCAATCTCCCAAAGCAAATCTGGGCCTATGAGGGACGACGCAGTCGAGGGCTTCGGATTAATTTTGGCGACCTGTGGTTCTTTAACGTACACCTAAAGGTACGAGCGTTTGTGCATTTCGACTCACCGAAACGAAATGATGCCGCCGCGAGCGAGAAACCTACCCGCGACCCCCTACTCAGGAGCAGAGTGCCATAGCAAACTAGTTCTGCGGAAGCCCGCAAGGTGGAGGAAAGCACATAAAGGGAACGATTGCCATTCACCTGAATTGTAGCTACTAGGGAAATATTTCTTTCTCCTGAAGAAACCTGTATGGGCTTTCTTTGTAGCTTCGTAATACAATTCAGGTGTGTGGCAATTTCACCCTTTCAAGCGCGCTATATAGCCAATTGCGCAACCGCTGTCGATGCAAAAAAAAAAGGGGGGGGATTAGAGAGAGAGAGCGACGCAGTATGTAAAACGCTGATGGAGCTTGTCTTTGTTTAGAAAGCAACTGCGGTAAATCGTCTAGCGTAGGTTACCTGGGTCATTTATGAAGATAATTTAGGCTTGGCGTTGTCGCTCACTTAAACTAGTGAACAAGGCGTTCCGCCTAGAGAGAATTTTTTTATCTATTACTAAAGTTCCCATAAATTGCCTTTCGTTACATTGTTTCGAACAACTTGTACAGCCTGTTAAGAAAACTCGGAGCGCATTGCATCGCGATGCGGCGAGCTCAGGAGTCGGGTGGCGGCAGCAGCTCGCGCAGGCGCTCGGGGACCGGAGTTGTCTGCTGCGGCGGCGCGCGCTGGCCGCATGGACGGGAAGTGTGCTAGTGTCAGAGGCAGTGTGCGGACTTGATCGTTACTGCGTGAACTGAGACTCTTTACTAAGCGTTGTGCGCCGCCAATTGATACGCCTTGTAGGCAAGTTCATCCCTGAACGGTACGGGGCAGTCACATACTATATACTGATTCCGTACGTTCTTGACGGCGGCTTCCCCAAAGGCGACTGTACATTCCAACACGATAGGTGCCGATCCACACTGCTCGTGTTCTGCAAGAACTGCGCACCATCACTATCCTGGAGTGGCTGCCCCGGACCTCAAGAGAGAGAAGAATATAAGGAAGGCAGGGATGCTAGCCAGTCTGGTTGACTACCCTACGCTGGGCGAAGGGGAGAGAAGGTACTTGCACGAACAGAGAAAGCCGCTCGCGCAAACCAGACGTTCTGAGAAAGTGCCATCACTGCCTTCTAAGCCGATCATCGGTGGGGACGGTGCTCTAGTACTGTCCCTTCAAATGTCTGGGGCTCATTGAAAGTATTGCTGGGGCGCCATCCATTCGTTGTCCGAGGATCGGCGTTGGCCCACCATCTTCAGTGAGTGGGACGTGCTGCGAATGAACACATCGCTGACCGAGTCACTTTACACATCACGGCCCTCCAGAATGAGCGCTGTCATCGCTGCCGCTGGGGACATGACGAGATACTAAGTTCGGAGCGTGACGCGTCCATTTCCCCGCCGACGGGCAGGGCCTGTCTGGTGTAATGCACTATTCTCGAGAAGAATCAATTCCGGCTCATTGTCTAAACCTAAAACATTCCTTTATTCCTATCCGCTTGTTTCATCGTGTTTGACCTCATAGCTATCATTGTTGAGTGCTTTGTATTCCTCTCGAGTCAAATAAAGACTGAGTACATTGCGCGCACATTTTGGTGTGCCTTTCTTGTCACTGCGTAATACGGCAGCACACACAGTGAAGAAATATTCGTGCGCACAATCAGTACCTCGGCCTTTCGAAAGAACAAACGAAGCACGCTGTCAAATAGAGTTTGCGGAACTTCAATATCGCCACTGAAGGCTCAGAGGTAGGCGTCGCACAAGTCAGGAATATCGGCTCAGTTCCCGCAGTGACGATGAAACCGACGCACTGCACCTCACACGCTTCCCGACAATGCGGCCAGCGCGCGCCGCCGTAGCAGACGACGCCGACTCGGCCCCTCGAGCGTCTGCGCCTGCGCGAACTGCTGCTGCCGCCCGACTCCAGCGCACGCCGCATCGCCGATGCAATGCGCTCCGAGTTTTCCCCTAAGTGTGAAACAGACTGTACTTAGAAGTCCTTAGTGTGCAAGTAAACATGTTCGTATACCTAGAAGCGAACTTATGCAGAGGAAAGCAGGGCTTCGCTGTGACAGCATGCGTGACCAACTGCGTCGCATGATTTGCTTGCGCTGCCAGCCACCTGCGTTCCGACATTTCGTCGTTTACTCGATACGAGCCGGATTGTGTAATCCACGTTGCTGGTGTGTCTACAAGTTACACGCTGTTCATTACCCCATCGGTGCATCGGAAAGCTTAAGTCCGTAAAGACTCCTAGCAAAGTGTACACGTGGGACTTGACCTTGTATTAGTTAAGGAAGCTTTTTTAATGCCTGTCCTCGAACCTAATGGAGGCATCAAAAAGTGACCGCATGCAAATGTGAGTAAACCCGTGCCTGAATTGAAGGGCTGGTTCGAAAGACATGGTGCCCTGCCTCTGTTTCCCCGCGAGCGTTCGTCCGAGGCGTTCCTTTTGTGACCCGACTGAATTCGCCTACCTCTGTACTTGATTGCGTACGAAGTGGCTCGAAAACAACGTTTCACAAGAACCTGTTCCTTGGATATAGATGGTCCATCATCGTTACGGGAACTGATCACAAAGGCACGCAAACGCCCTTACGCATTCGCACTCATACAAACTTGCACTCACCCACGCACGTTCAGCCAAGCCCTGGCGCCGGTTTCTGATTATTTCTAGGGGGCATATTTGCTTGCCAAGTTCCTCCATCTCGTCTGGGAGTGACGTAATAACTCACCATGTGGGAAAGCCGACTGCGGTGCGCAGGGCCCGACGGAGCCCAGAATGAAACAATTTTCCCCGAGCGGACTCAATCGCCACGCGTCGTCCTTGTTTTTTGTTTTTTTTCTGCTGAGCGCGAAGTCTCGGTTTCGAATCCTGGCAGCTGCGACCGTGTTCGCCTGGGCCTGCAGGGCACTCAGTCGCGTGCAGTTGGTTCTGGTTGCGTATTGAACAAAAACATGCGGCCAAAGGTAATGGGTAAACGGTTTCACTTTTCTTTGTTTGTTTTATGGTGCAAACGAGACCGAGGATATGTTGAACCAGCCGCAGGACAGGCACCACATTAAGTAATATAATCATTCATAATTTTATCATAATATTATCACATTTGTGACGAAAGTGTAACATCGCCGAGTTCTAATGTAAGTGCCAATAACTTATATACATATATATATAGTCGTCCACGCAAATGTATATAAATAAATGTGTGTGAGTACCTTACGTCACGATGAACGCGAAGGAGACAAGAAATATTTTCATGCGTTTGTTCAAAATTGCGTATCACCTATGTGCCGTGTGCTAAACAGTTGCGCTGGTCAGTCACCTTCGCAGAGTGGCATGGTTCATGAATTTTTTTTTCCATTCGTGCTGCCTGTCCGCACAGCCTACAGACGTAGAGCCTCCCTGAGCAGTGCAACTGGGTGACGAGAACCATAGTTGCCCCGTGTGTTAAATGGCTCCTGAAACGGTTCGGACAATTTTTGTAGACGCGTAGGGTACAGCTTAAGTAGAACATTCGCACCACAATTTAACTGAAGCGTTGCGTATTAATGGAGCTACAAGCGATTACAAGTTACCCTCCTCCCTAGCCATGCTTTTCCTCAACCCGTTCGCCGAGCCGCCGGTGCTAAGCGACGCCTTCACTGGTTCTGCGTCATGATGTGACCTCACATCGTCCACTTCCGGTTGTTTTGGAGCCCGCCCGCGCGAAACCTCTACGCTAGGCGCTTGGCCGTCGGCCGCAAGCGAGAGCTATCGAAGCAGCATGCGTTGCGAGCATTCTGTCGCAGCGCCGAACGTGTCTGGAATTCCGTTAACAACACACTAGCGGAACGTTTGGACTGAACGGTGGAAGCATAAACTCAAGCTGATGAAGGAACCTTAGCGTAGACGTACGTGAGCTGCCTGGTCGGTCTCCACGGTCCAGCCACCCGTTGGCGCAGAGCTTGACCAGCCAAAGAAAGAGCTAATATTGCTCTAACCAAGTGCAAAACATTTTAAACATTTACAAAAATAAGGTGTTAACGATTACAGTCCTGCGAAAAATTTACACCAGCAGCAAAGAAGAATAAATTTTGTTACTGCTGCTGTGTCTGGTTGGGCTCTATGCCACCAGGTGGCTGCACCGTGGAGACCATTCACATTTGCGCTTCTGTTCATCCCATGAAACGACACGCAAGGAGACACGGCCAGGCCCTGTCCCCTTGTGCTTGCGCTTACCCTAATACCGCACTCGCGAAACGGTATTGCGTTAGCAATCTTCCAGTGTAAAGTGACAGCCGCAATCGTGCAAATCCTGGCGCCGATCGGATAGCGGCAGTCCGATGCGCTGCAGCCAGTCCGCTCGTCTACTGGCTTGCAGAGGGACACGATGTCGCAGCCTGACATATTGCCAGTCGCTACGTTTGCAGTCTACAACGCAACAAAGTCGAATCATAGCGCTTGCGAAAAGACAGACCGACTCTGACGGCGGAGCTCTCGTCAAAGACGGAGCGCGTTGTAACACAAGCAGACGACACTTGCTGTGTGCCGGAAGTGCTTAAAGGAGTACTGACACAGAAATTTGAAGTCGAGATAACTTGCGCGATCAATTTAGTTGGTCACACACACATCGTCTATAAAATATCAGCGGTGAATATCGCTTAGAACATATTTAAAATCAATTTTAAAGTACATGCGCGCAGCCAACCGCAACACAGAGCACCTCGTGAAATTGACATCAAGCGGGATTGTAAATAGCCAAGAAAATGCTACGTCATGTGGCTACGTCACAAATTTTCGTTGGCTGCCATGCGGCTTACATGTGCTCTTTTCCTCTGTTGCTTGTTCTAGCTGTTGTACTTGTAGTGGGACGCTCTCCGTGTCGCTGCAACTGCAGTTTTTGTCGTGTCCATCGGGATATTTCCCACACTATCATCTTGACTGCGCTGCCACAACGTTCAACGCCTATTTTTTGTGTCTTACCATTGATCGTGGCCGATGCGAGGGTTTTGTTGAGGTTCGTCCTCGCCATCGCCGGCCGCAATATCTGAGTCGCTAAGTGATTGGCCACGTCTAAAGCGCGAGACACATGGTGCGATTTTCCGTGCGATCTGTAGTACGGCGCGTCGTGTGCGACTTGCCGCATGCGGCGATTCGGGACATATGGTATACGAATGAGCGAGCGGCGGGTAGCACCGCCCTGCAGAACCGGCGCCCCTTTCGGAATGCCGCGTAACTTCGAACAGAGAGTGAAAGCAACCGTATTTGCATAGCTACCTTGTTTGAAGCAAACGATGGCAATATAAACACGTCTATGCGAGCACTGTAGACGTGTTTCCTCAAGGCCGCGTTAGCAGTATCGGATCCGTTGACAGCCGCCGATGGCCAGGAGCCGGCAGGCATAGCTCGCTGGGCCATCGAATCCGACACCGGTTGCGCTTGTGACACGATCGCTTGCAGCTCGTATAACGAAGCGCCTATGTTCGTCGGCACAACGTGTACACAGTTATGTCACGCTTAAATTGCAGCACATTTGATTTCATTGGCGCCGACAGAAGCGAACGAGCATGTCACACGAGCTTGCGATCGCTGGGAGACGATGTAGGCCTAGCTCGCCGGCCGTCTATCCGGGGCCGAGGGTTCTTGCGATGCGTCTGCAGCTCGTAATAAACCGCCTAAATTCGTCAGCACAATCAATTCCTGAACATTTATGTTTCTCTTAAGTGAAAATACGGTTAGTTTTCCCGGTGCCGTTAGTAGCGATGAGTAAACACGCCAGTCAGGCGAGCCGCTTCGTATGCAGACGATTGCTGGCGCGTCTGCGCTTACCGCGTCCGAGTAGAAATCACGCCAACGATTTACTATTTCGCACAACGTTTTATAACTCGCACTCTTTCGAAGTCACTTTATTTTAGAAGTTATTTCGTGTCAGAAACAAATTGTAGCCGATTTATGTGCCGCCGTCAGCGACGAAAGAGGCCCGCATTTCGACTAGGGAGAAAAAAAAACAGAGATGATCAGAGCGGCGAGGCGCCCGCTCGCCGGCCCCGCCCAGCCGGGTCTACCACGTGGCCATGACGTTCACGCTACCGGCGCTGTCATTGGCTGCGGTCGTCCGACCGATGCGGCAGCCGCACGACGACGGCGCACGACACAAGTCGGTCGCGCACGCTGGCTTCGCGTGAGAGCATACGTCATGGCTTTTTGCGAACACGTGACCACTTTGTTTACATTCCCGTTTCTCCCGTCTCGTTGCTCTCTGGAACCGAAACTTCGACTGGTCGCTACAAAAAAGACTGCAAATAAATACCTGTCGCGCTCTGAAGTAAATGAGGTTTCGTGCCGTGATTACTGGGTCATTAACTACTTAATAAAGTAGAAAAAAACCATGTGTATTTTTTTGTGCCAGTACTCCTTTAAGTGTACTGAAAAATTGTTCTTGTCCATTCCCTTTATGTTACTTTCTTTGTATAAAAAGAAATGAACTAACATTTCCACTATTACGAACATCATTTGTTTACCATAATGTTGGAAAAATTATCGATTACGCGCCCTGTTCGGATAGCTCGCCCCACTGACGTCATATGGGTAGGGGCGGCTTAAAATTCCGCCGCGCAGTGTGCTGTGATTGGCAGCGATGGGCATTATTAAAATCTTATAATAAATTACACGCTTTACGCAGAGCACTTAGAGGCGTCAAATAATGATGAGAAGGACCTACTCTAACGACTCAGTACGGTTTTAGAAAATCGTCAAAATGGTTTCAGGGTCCCTTTAATACTCGCCCTCTCGCTCCGTGGCCTCTGAGATCGCATCAGTGCGAACTGGAGGCCATGCTTGCACGAAGCGGTGACACTGCATGTTCGCGTTGGCTTTCGTGCTTCGTCCCTTGGCGGGTGGTGCATTCCCGTCTCGGCCAGCAAGGCATTTCTCTCCTATTTTCCTGTTCACAAAGCTCTGTTCCGTGCTTAAGAGGGGGACACAATCGTACAAAACTTATTGGCCTTTCAAGAGTATTTTCCTTATTGTAACAGAAACTGGAGTAACAATAGATTCAACGTATTTTGTTACATCCATGTACTTAGGCTCATATGGTATCGATATTTGGCGTAGACAGCCAGGCGAAAACACTGTGACTAGCGCGCTTTTGCTGGATCAGGCGCGTTATTCGTTTAAGTGCAAGAGAATTAAGTCAGATAATGCATGGCCTTGCTGGAGAATAGAAGTCAACGCATTTTTAGGAATTGTCAACGAACATTGCGTGCTTATATTGCATAGAATACCTTTAATGATTCCATCAGAGATTAGGAAGGTCAAACCAGTGCCGTCACAGTATACTTCAGCAGCAACGGATGTGCTACGTTCACTTTTTGCCACTTTTGACATACCGCAAGTGCTTGTTTCAGACAGTGGCACAGCATCCGCTTCATAGAAGATGCAACAATTTTTCACGCCGAATGTAATCAAGCAAATACTCTGGGCTTTATCCACACGGCTGCAAGTGGACAAGCAGAACGGATGGTGGCAGAAACTGTAATGGCAGACAAGAACCTGACTGACTGTTCGTAGTCTCGTTTGCCGGGCTCTCGGGATTTTTGTTTGAGCAGAAAAAACCCCACACATACAATGCAGTAAAATTTTGCGGAATTAATATTTTGTAGGCACTTAGGATGCGCTAAAACCTTAAAAACACACCAGGAAAGGAAGGGCCGACGATAGTTGAATAAAACACGTTGCTGGGCTAGTTGGTGCATCGTTAATTACCGCAATAGCGGAGGCGCAAAAGACGACGGACCATAGCAGCAACATCGACAGGCGCACACTTCAGACTGATTTATTTTCAGAACAACGCATACTATTGATTGTGCCTGTTGGGAATGTGCTGTACACTTGTGTATACAGTCTGTGTTCTTCTGAAACTAAATCAGATAGAAGTGTGCGCCCCTCCATGTCGTTTTTGTCTAGTAGCAAATTTTGCTGCGCCGAAATTCTGTTAATTAATGGTGAACGTCTTGATCAGAGATTCTCCACCAGGTGACAAGGTCTAGACCAAGAGCGCTTCCTCAACAACCTCGTCGGACCAGCGCTGTAATAGTTGGAGTGCGACAAAAGGTCGTGGAAGCGACGACCAAGAATGGGAGGCGGCAGAGACGTCGCGTGAATCACACCAGAAAACGCTATGCGGACACTGCAGGCACATTTCAAGAGTCGCCGTAATATTCATTTGCACGAAACGAATCCTTCGAGACAATGGTGCCACTACTCCATCACTTATACGGAGTTGAGACGTCGAACATGCGACAGAAGATGCACACGCTGCTTCTGACAGTCAGCGCTCTCTTAATGCATCTTCTGAAACACGGACGCCCGGCAGAGCGCAGCGAACAAAACATTCGCGAAAAGTCCCAGACTTGAAGCCACGCAGTGCACGAAGGCGCTAGAGCGAATGGGCGTTTCGAACTTGTCGGCGGCGAATTGAGCGCAGCGGGCGATGCGCATCGTGCATTGGTGCCCGGGCTGGCAAGTGACGCCGCCGATCACGCTCAGCTCGGTCAGCCTTGCCTCGCAATCGATCGGCGAGGCAGTGCAATAAGAACCACCGAATAAGACCGGCGTATGGAGAAGTGCATCATTGGCAGTAAGTGAAGCTTGCTTTAGGACTCCCAAAGCCGTAGACAATCGGGGGCCGAATTAACAAACCTGGTCGAGCGTGACCGGAATATGCTGTTATGGACAATTCAAGCGTCAGAGATCTGTGTGAACACGGTCCCATATCCTTACGAACGTACAAGCAGAAAGAAGCATGCTGCAGATTGTCCTGCTCGAGCGCGCAGGCCACCCCGTTGGCTGAATTGTACTTTGGCTGAATGACTAACACTAGCTTTTGGGACCGAATCGAATAGGAATTGAACAATGCCGGAAGCGAATCGCATTGAATAGAATATCTAATATTTTTTCAACAGTTTGCCAATAATGTGCAGCCGGCTTACTTGTATTTTCAAAGTTTTCACTGGCATTACACATTACCTTCACTGGATTACAGCACATTACCTGCAATATAAAGCATGTTTTAATAAATGCAAATACGAATAATTAGGAAGCATTAAGCAGTTTGCTTGCAACCTCAAGGCTTTTCGGAGCTACACGGTCATGCAATGTTACATAAAGTTTACAAAGGCCACATTGTTTGTTAATTAATATCTGTGTATGCAGAAATGCGTGCCGTGCCTGCGGCAACGGCGTAGTGTGTCAGGGCAGCACGCTCGGCCAGTTGATTAAGCATGGTCCAACAAAGGTGAAAACATCGCAATAAGGACGACACACACAAGACTTGACACACACCGCAGGCGCTGACTAACAACTGGAGGTTTATTGCAGTGGAGCAACGTGAAAAAGAAAGTGAATCGGTAGCCAAGCACGAACTATAGCGCACCGAAATCGGAAGAAAGCTACTCCGCACATTCACGGCATTTCGTACAAGATACAGAAGGTTGCCAAGAAAATCAGGGGTGGAAGTTGTCTGCCCCCAACAAGCTGGATTGACTATATAGACGCGTCAACACTGAAACGCCCAAGAAGCCTGCGTACACGCCAAACCACACAAGAGCTTTTGTGAGTTGCACAGCCAACGTTGTCGATCAAGTTTCTCTCTCCTGTGAGATCAACATTGAACAAGCGAGTCGTTGCCGGTGACTCCGCGAGCATTGCAACAACCATCGACGAGGCAGCAACTGCGCTGCGCTGCTTGAAGGTGCATTAGTGCCCGGTCATTGGAAGCTGCAAAAGTGCCTGTCACAGCGTGGTAGCTCAGGCCTTTTGCGATTAGCCGAGCAGTTCAAGCTTGCGTAGTGGCCCCTTCCTGAACGCTAAGCGAAAAAGAGACCTTCAAAATGCTTTTAAAAATCAGCGCAAGTGCTTCTAGCATGCTTTCTTTAGTTCAATTGCTCTTTCACACCATCTGCTTCACCATGCGACAACCGTTTGCTGGCCCAGTGTCGGTTGTTTCTTCCTGCCTCCTTTTTCCTTGACATTGCTCCGCTGCAGTAAGCATTCGGTTATAGTCAACGCCTGTGGTGCGTCTCTTCTGTTCGTCGTCGTCGTTCTTGCGCTGCTTTCATCTTTTGATAGGGGACGTTAGGTGCTATCAAATGTAGCAGTGAAACGTAGACATACTTATTTCGATGAAAGGACACATGTGCTGCATCTATATGTAGTACTGAGCAATAATCATTGCCGAATGTTTAAACAAAATTTTTATTGCGAGCGATCGTGGATAAGCCGTTTAAGTCTGGCTCATTGGGCAATGAACCCTGCACTAGTCCGTTATAGTTACTGTTGATGGGATTAAAGCTATCGCACATTTACTTCAATTTGATGTTTTGTCGTGCATAGACGACGACACGGCGTGTTCGAAAGCTACTTGAAGAGCATTTGGATTTGCGAATAGTGACTGTTCTATTGGAGCAACGTATAGTACTCGATTCGTTCATTCCAATGTTTCGAATATTCTCACATCTCAATTCTGCGTACCTTAAAAAGGTACGCAGAATTCCTTTTCAATGAACCGTGCTGCAACTGAAAGGGCGAAGAGAGTTCACCAGGGGACGCCAGTAGGAGTGGCAGTCCGATGGATTTGCGAATAGTGACTATTCTATTAGAGCAACGTATAGGAGAGGACAATACTCGATTCGTTCATTCCAATGTTTCGAATATTCTCACATCTCAATTCTGCGTACCTTAAAAAGGTACGCAGAATTCCTTTTCAATGAACCGTGCTGCAACTGAAAGGGCGAAGAGAGTTCACCAGGGGACGCCAGTAGGAGTGGCAGTCCGATGGATTTGCGAATAGTGACTATTCTATTAGAGCAACGTATAGGAGAGGACAATACTCGATTCGTTCATTCCAATGTTTCGAATATTCTCACATCTCAATTCTGCGTACCTTAAAAAGGTACGCAGAATTCCTTTTCAATGAACCGTGCTGCAACTGAAAGGGCGAAGAGAGTTCACCAGGGGACGCCAGTAGGAGTGGCAGTCCGATGGATTTGCGAATAGTGACTATTCTATTAGAGCAACGTATAGGAGAGGACAATACTCGATTCGTTCATTCCAATGTTTCGAATATTCTCACATCTCAATTCTGCGTACCTTAAAAAGGTACGCAGAATTCCTTTTCAATGAACCGTGCTGCAACTGAAAGGGCGAAGAGAGTTCACCAGGGGACGCCAGTAGGAGTGGCAGTCCGATGGATTTGCGAATAGTGACTATTCTATTAGAGCAACGTATAGGAGAGGACAATACTCGATTCGTTCATTCCAATGTTTCGAATATTCTCACATCTCAATTCTGCGTACCTTAAAAAGGTACGCAGAATTCCTTTTCAATGAACCGTGCTGCAACTGAAAGGGCGAAGAGAGTTCACCAGGGGACGCCAGTAGGAGTGGCAGTCCGATGGATTTGCGAATAGTGACTATTCTATTAGAGCAACGTATAGGAGAGGACAATACTCGATTCGTTCATTCCAATGTTTCGAATATTCTCACATCTCAATTCTGCGTACCTTAAAAAGGTACGCAGAATTCCTTTTCAATGAACCGTGCTGCAACTGAAAGGGCGAAGAGAGTTCACCAGGGGACGCCAGTAGGAGTGGCAGTCCGATGGATTTGCGAATAGTGACTATTCTATTAGAGCAACGTATAGGAGAGGACAATACTCGATTCGTTCATTCCAATGTTTCGAATATTCTCACATCTCAATTCTGCGTACCTTAAAAAGGTACGCAGAATTCCTTTTCAATGAACCGTGCTGCAACTGAAAGGGCGAAGAGAGTTCACCAGGGGACGCCAGTAGGAGTGGCAGTCCGCGCGCACTTAAAGCCCCTCAATTTTTCAAAAGTAGCGCCATTCTTAGATCTTTCCGCCACCCCGCTCACCCTGGCGCTTCCTCCCCCATGCCTCCTGTCTCCCCAGCTTTCTCCGCTCCCCCATTGGCCAATCTGTGTCACGTGGAAGCAGGCGCCGCGCTTTTGTATATTTTTTTCTTTCCAGAGCTGAGTAGGCGCCGCGCTTTTGTATATTTTTTTCTTTCCAGCGCGCTCCGACCTCCATTGTTGGGCCTGCGCGACGAATGTACGGCAGGCGGACTGACGGAATACGTTAGCGTAATAGAATGTGTTAGGGCCGAGAACTTAATTGCGATGCCGTGCTGCTGCGCCTTCGGTTGCCGCAACAGACACAGCGAGGGCAAAAAGCTTTTTGCTTTGCCATCCGGCGGGCGCAACGCAAAAAGAAAAGTGTGGATTCACAGGATCGGGCGGGTTGACTTCGAGGAAGTGGCAAAGAACGCACGGCTTCGTGATGTAAGTGCCACGGCTCCACACAACCTCTTCTTTTGAGCCTAGTTGACACCTTCCGCTTCGAAAAAGTGTGTGTGTTCATGCTCTGCGTGGTTTTTAGCGCGTTCAAGTTGACTTTCTTTTTTTCGAATGTGCTCTCTTTGTTTCACGTAGTTTCGTCTTGCGGTGAAAGTGCACGCATCTGTAGCTGGCCTGTGACATAGAAGCGACTTTATTCTGGGTGTGTTTTGAGCTCCACCATAAGTTAGCACATTCTCGACGCTTTTGCAAGGCTCACTATGACTTGTGCATGCAGTCTTTTACCTTCGAATGTACGCCCGCATGTATTGATTTGGTTTGTGGTGATTAACGTTTTTAACGTCCCGAAGCGACTAAAGCTCTGATGGAGGTCGTAGTGCATGGCCCCGGATAACATTATCTAGGTCGCCAGGGGATGTTTAACGTGCACTTGGATCGTAGAATCGTAGGTGGGCCGGTAAATTCCTCGTTGGCGTTTCAGAATTCTCGCGCAGGCGCGCTAGCGCTGCTTTAGAAGTATGCACCTCAGCGCGATTGTATTTCTTCAATATATTTTATTTACTAGTTGTAACAGCGTGTCATTATTTCGTACTATTGACGGCGCCTCCAGGGCACCAAAGCTGCAACGAGAGCACCAAAGCTAGAACCAGGGCTGGATGGGGCTCGCCGAAGCCTGTGCATGCCAAGGGAGTATAAGATAGACTGTCCGCTATAGCGGACAGCCGATTTTGTATGCGAACACTCCCTGCGCCGCCAGCTTTATTGTAATGTCACGTACCCGCCGTGGTTGCTCAGTGGCTATGGTGTTGGGCTGCTGAGCACGAGGTCGCGGGATCGAATCCCGGCCATGGCGGCCGCATTTCGATGGGGGCGAAATGCGAAAACACCCGTGTGCTTAGATTTAGGTGCACGTTAAAGAACCCCAGGTGGTCAAGATTTCCGGAGTCCTCCACTACGGCGTGCCTCATAATCAGAAAGTGGTTTTGGCACGTAAAACCCCAAATATTATTATTATTATTATGTAATGTCACGTGCTCCTCAGAAGCCTCCGTTAGCCGTTACATGTGCCCTCCTGGAGCAGTACTTGTAAAAAAAACAATATATCGTCACGATTACCAAAGCACCCCGGAATGAAAAAAGTGGCCCTGTTGCCAGGCATCGCTGACCGCAGACAGTCGAAATCTCTCATGCGCCGGCCGACCAAAAGTATCCTGCAGGTACGTAAATGAACCTACGAAACCACTTACACATACTTTCACGCTGTCAAAACCTGAAACTTCGGTAATTACGCGCGTGTTTGAGCACACCGCGTGCTTGCGTCGTGTTTCAGCAACACGAACGCTCACCGTGCGCGCACTTTACGCCTTAAATATGGCTTGAATAATAGTCATTTTCTCTATTTCTTCCACAATTCGAACACGACATATTTTAGGGCAGTTACCGACTGACGAAGCAACGTCTGTATTGAAAGAACTGCTCCGCAGGGCTCGATCAAGCTTTTCCGCGGATTTCTTGCCGTCGCGTGTTAGCCGTCGTCTGCTACGGCAGGCCCACCACCGGCGGCGCCACCGTCGAGGCCGCGCCGAACGGAGGAGGAGGGAAGTGAATGGCGCTACTTTGACGCGCACTCCGACGATGCAAGGAGGTTGGCGAAGTCATGACCTACGCTTCGATATTTGTCTTTTTTTTTATTTCCTTCCGTTGTGCCTGCCACTGCGAAGCAAGCGGGGAGCGGGAGAACAGGTGCGCGAAGGGTGTCCTTGACCCGCGTCCTTGGGCTCTTCGCGCTGCGGCTACTTAGGCTATAGGCAACTTCACTAATGTTAGGAGGGATCACATCTCCCGTGTCAGTTTCTCTCTATTTTTTAGGGTAGATCTGTACACGCGTAATGTTGCATATACAGGTGCATTTTTTAATTTCTACTCGAAGATCAAATGCCTCCCCTTAATTTATTCATAGCCACATCCCCGTGCGGCGCAGTGCATTTGCAGTAGGCCGCTTCACGGAAACAAACATTCTCACTCTGCGTGTCAGATGCAACTGCAGTGTTGTGGAGGTGAATCTGTACTCATGCCGCATGTTTCAGCGCCAGAAAAATTAGCGAACCAGGTATTCGTCGAACAGAAAGCACGAACGGAATTGAATCCTGAGATTTTACGTGCTAAAACAACCGCTTGATATGCACGGGGCATATATGTACGTTTCCTTTCCATTCTGCCCCCATCTAAATGCAGCCACCGTAGCCGGGATCTGACCCCGCGACCTCGTCCTTAGCAGCACAACACCAGAGCCGCAGAAAACACCATAAGCTCAGGGCAAGAAATTATCCACCAATAGATGTCAATAAATGTGTTTCTTTTTTCTCAGAAATATAACCACCGACAAAAAGAGACGTTACGGGTGGAAATGGAAACCAATAAATAGTGCGCTTAATTTTGGGAGAATCAAAGACCTGAACCGAGCCCTTGAAAGACGAAAGTCTCGTTTCTCGGTGAAGACGCGCGAGCAGGAAAAAGCTCGGCGAGGGAAAGCGATGGAGCGCACCGGTGTGCGTTCTCGAAACCGTGCGTTGGGGTCGCGAATTCGTGCCTTTTTGGGGCGGGCGTGTCGTGACCGCCGCAGTACGGCCGGTGAGAGCAGCCGTTGCTGCGCTGCATCGTTCGCCTAAGCTTGTGTGGGCGGAGCGCATAGCTCCGTGCCACCTGCAGCTACCAAAGAAGGAAGTTTCACACGCGGTATGCCACCAACCAGCCTCGTCAATGCTGCAGAAGCACCAATCCCTGCTTGCACTAAAGATGTCGGCAACTGAGCGAAATGCCGAATGATCGCTTCTTTCTCTGCTACAGACCGGAACGTTGGAGTTGTAATTTACGTAATGCTATGTCAATTCGTGTTGCTTCTGACATCGCAGATCATCCGCCGCAGTACGTTCGCCACCAGTGCAGTAGCAAATGCATGAAGCAAAAGAATATAACTATGCTGATGTCACAGTAGTGCGACGTAAACACTAGGCACGTTTCTTATAGACAGAGGCATTTTGTTGTATTAACCCGAGCATTCTATATTACACACGCAAGACATTTCATGGTGTTTGCGCAATCCAGTTGCAAATATATATATATATATATATATATATATATATATATATATATATATATATATATATATATATATATATATATATATATATACATGAACACCATGAAATGTCATGCGTATCTAATATACACAGCTACAAGTGCGTCGAGAGCACACACATGCGCGTATTTATTTAGGCGGCACACACAGGGTGCATCGCACACGTGCGAGAAAAGAAAAATGCAACACAAGGCGACCTTTCACGGGCCGCGTTATCGGCATCACAACGATCGGCTCTGCGTCCTTCAGGTCACTGCACCCAAACACGTGGCCAGGCACACGCCCCTGTAGCGCCGGTACGGAAGCAACTCTGCCCAGAGCACCGCGCCGCATCGCGAGACATTCAATCCCTACGTCCTCGCCCCTTCTACTGGCTCTGCTTACGTGAGCGGAGCACAACACGAAGGGCACGCGAGTTCAGCGTATCTTGTGCAGGCGTTTCGCTGTGCCCTCGTGACCCTACAGCGCCACTGATGTCGACGTCGAGTGCTCGATTGTTTCTCCCACGTCGCGCTCACTCGACGTTGCTTCTCCGCGAAGCGCGTGCCGGAGGCGTGGCTGCCGTGCGGAAGGCTGGCGTTCAGCCCGACTGACTACAAATGTCGACGCCGCTGTTCTTTACTGCCCGCGTTGGGTATCTGCGCTTGTGGCAAACTGTAAAAGGAGTTGCACTCGTGGTTCCTCTGTGGAGCGGCATCAACTTCCAGATGTTCAAGGTCCTGCGCTAACTAAGAAAACGATGGGGTGAGCGTATACGCTCTCGAGAATGCTTGCTACGTCAGGCATCGTGTTATTCCAGGATTTTTTACGCAGAATTACGGCCACATCGTGTTTTGCTTACGAGGTAATCTTGGCGTGCATGCCACACGTCGTCTGCTTTAAGTTAGAAATTGTTGCGGTTCAGAAGAATACGCTATTTTTTACACTTTACACGTACTACGTGTAAGAGGGCTTTGAATTCACATCAAATCGATATTTTTTTCGGTTTCATACCCTGGTTTACTTCCAGAATTTCCGTTCACCATAACGTTGGAAACGTTCTTCACACATCTTAACTACTTCTGGATACAGGTCTGCTCATGTAACAACTTTACGCGAAGTCTTTCATAAAGTTGGCCTAGAGATAGGCGACCGGGTGTCTAATGGTGTTGCAAAAATATGTGGCAATGTCTTATATCTCTTCGTATACCCGCCGTGGTTGCTCAGTGGCTATGGTGTTGGGCGGCTGAGCACGAGGTCGCGGGATCGAATCCCGGCCATGGCGGCCGCATTTCGATGGGGGCGAAATGCGAAAACACCCGTGTACTTAGATTTAGGTGCACGTTAAAGAACCCCAGGTGGTCGAAATTTCCGGAGTCCTCCACTACGGCGTGCCTCATAATCAGAAAGTGGTTTTGGCGCGTAAAACCCCATAATTAATTATATCTCTTCGTCGTTTTCTCCTGCGCAGCGTCGTACAAAGCGAATTTATGAAGTGACATTGTGTCACCTAATATAAGACTGCTATTTTTCTTTCCGCATTTAAAATTTTATTTAGGGTGCATTCTTTGAAAGTGCATCTGCAAATGCCACTAAATTAACCTAAAGACGCAAAATTTTAGAACGGTTCTATTGGGGTCTCTTTCTGTTCAGCCTGAGGATAAAATAAGGTTAAAATAGGTTTTTGAATGATAAATATAATTCGGACCTAAAGGGGTTCTTCCACACAAATGCAAAGACACACTTTTCTGCTCTATAGTTATTTATGTTTATATTTATACATATTTCATCCTCAATATACCAGTCTCATTGATATGAAGGAGCCCTGCAGCCCTTTTTATGAAGAGCCTGCTATTTATGGCCATCTGTTAACTACCTTATTTCCCGGTCTATAGTCCTCACCTTGTGCGCAGGGGTCCGTTTATGCTGAGGACAAAAATATTTTCTTAGATATTCCGCATCCTCTGTGTAGTCCGCAAGGACAAACTTGAACTGAAAGTGAGTTTTTCAGCTTGTCTGCAGATAATGTACGCTAGGTAAGCAAAAAGCCGTTGTTAATCAAAGGCACTGAACAAGTTAGGCTATCTGCGCCGCACATTGACCACGGCCCCAAGGGATCCTGAAACTATACTGGTGCATAAATTTCTAATCCGGCCTTTACTAGGACATGCTTCCCCTGTCTGGAATCCGCACAAGCAATGCGACGTCAATCAAATCGAGGCCATCCAAAAGAAAGCGATTCGCTTCATAAGCCACAAGTTCGACGGAGATATTTCACCGGCTTCCATACATAGGCTTTCGGCCACTCTCAGATCGCCGACGCACAGAATCGCCATTGCATTACTGGCTCCTCTTGCCGGATTTCATCAGATCTAAATGCTGCTAAACCATCCAATACTAGAAGTCACTATCACCTATGCATCGCGCCTTATTTTGCCCGTAAAGTCACTCTTAAATACAGTTTCCTTCCGTGTTATTGAATATTGGAAATCTTTTCGTAGTAATACTCGTTCTCTGTCTTTAAACTTATTTTTAGCGACAAGTGAATACGTAGTTATTTTCATTGCGTCTTTATTGTTCATATTGACTTTCTTATTTGTCATTGTTGTGCTTTTCAGAGCCACTCCTGCAACAGTGCAATATGGCTACAGTATGTACAAATAAAAAAAAAAGTGTAGCTCCTTTATTAGACTGCATATAAGAGGCAATTCTAAAGACCGTCCAAGACACTCAGTCGGGGCGTTTAGAACAACAGTTAAGCAGGCCACATTTGAACGGCTCGCTGTCTCCATCGTGTTCGGAATGTTTATTTCGCACACATACTCGAATACCCTGAGCTTGAAGAACGCTGCGAAGGCTCTTCGCCTTTTCGGTGCGGTGACGACTGTTCTCGTGTTTTGCGCGTACTATATGAGATCACTTATGCTGAAACGAGGTGGTAACGTATGAGCTGGAAACATTGCTCGTGTGCAGTGAATATAACTTCGGAGCTGGTTTCGCTGGGTGACATGACCCGGAATAAATGTGCAGTCACAGTGTGGCCTCGTTTTTGTCAACGCAGCCATTGTCTTAAATAATAAAATTATGTGTATTCCGCAACCATAGATAGTCTGCACCGTGCGAAATTTATGTACTTGTATGGCCGGCGGACTATACCTAGAAAAATACGGTAATCGTTTTCCCAACAATCATAACGCGTCTCGTATCAGTGGACTCACCACCAAACGAACGTTGCCGCGATCACGCTCTCAGCTTCGAACTGCGCTGGAAGCTACACTGCGGAAATGTATAAAAGCAGGGATCCGTTTATTCACTTACCTGTGCGCTCTTTGGTTCCACGGCAGGCTTCGCTGGTAAACCGTCGACTTGTGGGCTCATTTTGCTACCGACTGGCACGATGCTCTGCCGAGAAGCGCCAGTCGGACGTCTCTCTGCAGAGTGAGCCGGCCGCAACACGCCTCGCCACGGCTGCTGCCCTTCGCGCTGACGCCACTGTTTGGCGATGCAACGGGGACGCCTTTCGCGCTCTCAGCTTACGAGGAGCGCGCGATCGGGGCGCGAGGGCCGGTTGGGCCATAACGACCGGACTGCCCTGCGCACGAGGCGCGATCCGGTCGGCGGCCGATGGCGCACGAGTGATGCCCGCAGACGTTTACACACGACTGCTGCGCCCTCGGGCTGCCTTTATATCTCGCGTGGTTCTGTATTGGAACGCCGTCACAGGCTTCGTGAGCGGAGCTCCTGCTTTTTAAAACTTCAAAGGACAAAGTCAAAAACATCAAGTCACGAATGTGTGACGCGCTGAACCTGAACCTTGACCTTCGATTCCAGGTTGCCAAGCTATCGCGCCATTTGGAACGACACGAACAGTTGGAACGATGCCATCACGTGAAAAACCATCGAGGCCAACAAAATTCTTCGAAGCGAACCGCCTGACACGGTTACGAAGGTTAAAAGAGGCCTAAGAACTCAAAGAAGCGGCTAACAATAATGGCCGATGAATTAAGCGTATATATAGGTTCCATTAGTTAGTCACAACTTACCCGCACAATGAAAGCAATATTTGCGACCAGTTTGGACAATAAAGCTCAGAGGAATACCTTGCTTAGCGAAGTGAACAAAAATAATAACGATTGGCCGGAAACCCTAGGATGTCAATCACCCACACAGTTGTTCGTAAACAGCTGCCAAGATGCGCCAAACAACCTGACAGTAACGCTGCAGAAAAAATAAAGTACAGCGTCGTCGTTTCGTCCCGACAGCTACCGGAATGTGTTTGTACTGAGAAGGAAAATTTTCCGTTAGAATCGTCATCAGGGATGACATCGATATGATGACAGAGTTAGGGCTTTGTTTAGTTATGTATTTTTTTCGATTCTTTGAACACCAAATCTAGTGTCTCTGCATAAACAACTGCTCCCCAGAACACTACAGCCTAAAAATAGGCATTCCTGTATATCGCGGAACACTTTTGCTATCGTTTTTCTCAAGATCACTGTTTGCGGGTTCATGTTCGTTACCCCATCATGACGTGAGCGGTGCCACCCTTGCCCATCACTCGTCATGTCATGACGGGTGATGGGCAAGGGGGGCACAATGCCTTTGGTGGTAAGCGTGAAACACAACACACTGGCCGGGACACGAAACTGGAATGAATGGCAGCGGCTTGATTGCATCTATCATGATAATTAGGTATTCAAGAGATTAGTTCTTAACACGAGTATTCGCATGCGAAAGCCGCCGCGGGGACCTTTCCTTTGCAGCTTAGTTTTCATCCTTCTGGTGCAGTGACGCGTGCTCTCTGGTGAAAACTTCGCGATGCCGTCTGCTTTTTTACTCGTCGTACTGGCACCTTGAGGTAGAGCGCGATTGCCCGCGATATGAACTTATTTGTTTAGCTTCGATTTCTACAAACGTAACGGCGTTCGACGCACTTAGCAAGTGTCGATTCTGTGGCCCAAAGGTAACAGCAATGTAAAATACTGGTATCTCACATGCAAGCTCAGATTCGTCGGAACATTATTTCACATTAAGAAATGTATTTAGAAGGCACTGTCATGCAAACGCAAGAATTGTCGAACAACCTTTATTGAAAATTGCACAAACGAGCAGGTACACGATGTCCGCCTATGCTGGCACTTCATATCCGTGTTTATATTTTCACTCATTCAGGAAACATTCAACACAGACAGAAAACAGGTGTTGTTGCGCGTCATTCTAAATTACAGCACATATATACCCCTACATTAGATGACCTGACGCCAAATAAGCGTAATTGGAGATCGCCGAGAGAGAGGCCTTCGTACGGTACTGGATATAAATAAGAAAATGATGGGGATGATGGTATTCGTCTAAGAAGAAAGTTATTACCACATCCTATTTGGCTATAAACTGATTATAAGAACTGCAAATATAATCAGCATGTGGTAGCCACGGCAAATCACTATTCAGCCCCCCCCCCCACCGTAACTCAACACGCATTGCGCACGTGCTCTATTCCCATTAGTGCATTTTGAGTCTCAATCACTGCCTTTTTTGCTCGATCTCTTGAATAAAAATCGACATAACTTCTGTCATTCTATGAACTATGAGCAAGCCATTAACTTGTAGGAATTGCTTCTTAGTGCTTCTTAACGCACGTTCGCGCACACTCACACAAACGCACACACACCGAGATACGACACACGCTCGCCCGCATTCACATGTACACGCACGCAGGCACGCACGTTCGCGCACACTCACACAAACGCACACACACCGAGATACGACACACGCTCGCCCGCATTCACGTGTACACGCACGCAGGCACGCACGTTCGCGCACACTCACACAAACGCACACGCACCGAGATACGACACACGCTCGCCCGCATTCACGTGTACACGCACGCAGGCACGCACGTTCGCGCACACTCACACAAACGCACACGCACCGAGATACGACACACGCTCGCCCGCATTCACGTGTACACGCACGCAGGCACGCACGTTCGCGCACACTCACACAAACGCACACGCACCGAGATACGACACACGCTCGCCCGCATTCACATGTACACGCACGCAGGCACGCACGTTCGCGCACACTCACACAAACGCACACACACCGAGATACGACACACGCTCGCCCGCATTCACGTGTACACGCACGCAGGCACGCACGTTCGCGCACACTCACACAAACGCACACGCACCGAGATACGACACACGCTCGCCCGCATTCACGTGTACACGCACGCAGGCACGCACGTTCGCGCACACTCACACAAACGCACACACACCGAGATACGACACACGCTCGCCCGCATTCACGTGTACACGCACGCAGGCACGCACGTTCGCGCACACTCACACAAACGCACACGCACCGAGATACGACACACGCTCGCCCGCATTCACATGTACACGCACGCAGGCACGCACGTTCGCGCACACTCACACAAACGCACACGCACCGAGATACGACACACGCTCGCCCGCATTCACGTGTACACGCACGCAGGCACGCACGTTCGCGCACACTCACACAAACGCACACGCACCGAGATACGACACACGCTCGCCCGCATTCACGTGTACACGCACGCAGGCACGCACGTTCGCGCACACTCACACAAACGCACACACACCGAGATACGACACACGCTCGCCCGCATTCACGTGTACACGCACGCAGGCACGCACGTTCGCGCACACTCACACAAACGCACACGCACCGAGATACGACACACGCTCGCCCGCATTCACGTGTACACGCACGCAGGCACGCACGTTCGCGCACACTCACACAAACGCACACGCACCGAGATACGACACACGCTCGCCCGCATTCACATGTACACGCACGCAGGCACGCACGTTCGCGCACACTCACACAAACGCACACACACCGAGATACGACACACGCTCGCCCGCATTCACGTGTACACGCACGCAGGCACGCACGTTCGCGCACACTCACACAAACGCACACGCACCGAGATACGACACACGCTCGCCCGCATTCACGTGTACACGCACGCAGGCACGCACGTTCGCGCACACTCACACAAACGCACACACACCGAGATACGACACACGCTCACCCGCATTCACGTGTACACGCACGCAGGCACGCACGTTCGCGCGCACTCACCCAAACGCACACACCGAGATACGACACACGCTCGCCCGCATTCACGTGTACACGCACGCAGGCACGCACGTTCGCGCACACTCACACAAACGCACACACACCGAGATACGACACACGCTCGCCCGCATTCACGTGTACACGCACGCAGGCACGCACGTTCGCGCGCACTCACCCAAACGCACACACACCGAGATACGACACACGCTCGCCCGCATTCACATGTACACGCACGCAGGCACGCACGTTCGCGCACACTCACACAAACGCACACGCACCGAGATACGACACACGCTCGCCCGCATTCACATGTACACGCACGCAGGCACGCACGTTCGCGCACACTCACACAAACGCACACGCACCGAGATACGACACACGCTCGCCCGCATTCACGTGTACACGCACGCAGGCACGCACGTTCGCGCACACTCACACAAACGCACACACACCGAGATACGACACACGCTCGCCCGCATTCACGTGTACACGCACGCAGGCACGCACGTTCGCGCACACTCACACAAACGCACACGCACCGAGATACGACACACGCTCGCCCGCATTCACCTGTACACGCACGCAGGCACGCACGTTCGCGCACACTCACACAAACGCACACACACCGAGATACGACACACGCTCGCCCGCATTCACGTGTACACGCACGCAGGCACGCACGTTCGCGCACACTCACACAAACGCACACGCACCGAGATACGACACACGCTCGCCCGCATTCACGTGTACACGCACGCAGGCACGCACGTTCGCGCGCACTCACCCAAACGCACACACACCGAGATACGACACACGCTCGCCCGCATTCACGTGTACACGCACGCAGGCACGCACGTTCGCGCACACTCACACAAACGCACACACACCGAGATACGACACACGCTCGCCCGCATTCACGTGTACACGCACGCAGGCACGCACGTTCGCGCACACTCACACAAACGCACACACACCGAGATACGACACACGCTCGCCCGCATTCACGTGTACACGCACGCAGGCACGCACGTTCGCGCACACTCACACAAACGCACACGCACCGAGATACGACACACGCTCGCCCGCATTCACATGTACACGCACGCAGGCACGCACGTTAGCGCACACTGACACAAACGCACACGCACCGAGATACGACACACGCTCGCCCGCATTCACATGTACACGCACGCAGGCACGCACGTTCGCGCACACTCACACAAACGCACACACACCGAGATACGACACACGCTCGCCCGCATTCACGTGTACACGCACGCAGGCACGCACGTTCGCGCACACTCACACAAACGCACACGCACCGAGATACGACACACGCTCGCCCGCATTCACGTGTACACGCACGCAGGCACGCACGTTCGCGCACACTCACACAAACGCACACACACCGAGATACGACACACGCTCGCCCGCATTCACGTGTACACGCACGCAGGCACGCACGTTCGCGCACACTCACACAAACGCACACACACCGAGATACGACACACGCTCGCCCGCATTCACGTGTACACGCACGCAGGCACGCACGTTCGCGCGCACTCACCCAAACGCACACACACCGAGATACGACACACGCTCGCCCGCATTCACATGTGCACGCACGCAGGCACGCACGTTCGCGCACACTCACACAAACGCACACGCACCGAGATACGACACACGCTCGCCCGCATTCACATGTACACGCACGCAGGCACGCACGTTCGCGCACACTCACACAAACGCACACGCACCGAGATACGACACACGCTCGCCCGCATTCACGTGTACACGCACGCAGGCACGCACGTTCGCGCACACTCACACAAACGCACACGCACCGAGATACGACACACGCTCGCCCGCATTCACGTGTACACGCACGCAGGCACGCACGTTCGCGCACACTCACACAAACGCACACACACCGAGATACGACACACGCTCGCCCGCATTCACGTGTACACGCACGCAGGCACGCACGTTCGCGCGCACTCACCCAAACGCACACACACCGAGATACGACACACGCTCGCCCGCATTCACGTGTACACGCACGCAGGCACGCACGCAGGCACGCACGTTCGCGCACACTCACACAAACGCACACACACCGAGATACGACCCACGCTCGCCCGCATTCACGTGTACACGCACGCAGGCACGCACGTTCGCGCACACTCACACAAACGCACACACACCGAGATACGACACACGCTCGCCCGCATTCACGTGTACACGCACGCAGGCACGCACGTTCGCGCACACTCACACAAACGCACACACACCGAGATACGACACACGCTCGCCCGCATTCACATGTACACGCACGCAGGCACGCACGTTCGCGCACACTCACACAAACGCACACACACCGAGATACGACACACGCTCGCCCGCATTCACGTGTACACGCACGCAGGCACGCACGTTCGCGCACACTCACACAAACGCACACGCACCGAGATACGACACACGCTCGCCCGCATTCACGTGTACACGCACGCAGGCACGCACGTTCGCGCACACTCACACAAACGCACACACACCGAGATACGACACACGCTCGCCCGCATTCACGTGTACACGCACGCAGGCACGCACGTTCGCGCACACTCACACAAACGCACACGCACCGAGATACGACACACGCTCGCCCGCATTCACGTGTACACGCACGCAGGCACGCACGTTCGCGCACACTCACACAAACGCACACACACCGAGATACGACACACGCTCGCCCGCATTCACGTGTACACGCACGCAGGCACGCACGTTCGCGCGCACTCACACAAACGCACACACACCGAGATACGACACACGCTCGCCCGCATTCACGTGTACACGCACGCAGGCACGCACGTTCGCGCACACTCACACAAACGCACACGCACCGAGATACGACACACGCTCGCCCGCATTCACGTGTACACGCACGCAGGCACGCACGTTCGCGCAAACTCACACAAACGCACACGCACCGAGATACGACACACGCTCGCCCGCATTCACGTGTACACGCACGCAGGCACGCACGTTCGCGCACACTCACACAAACGCACACACACCGAAATACGACACACGCTCGCCCGCATTCACGTGTACACGCACGCAGGCACGCACGTTCGCGCACACTCACACAAACGCACACACACCGAGATACGACACACGCTCGCCCGCATTCACGTGTACACGCACGCAGGCACGCACGTTCGCGCACACTCACACAAACGCACACACACCGAGATACGACACACGTTCGCCCGCATTCACACGTGTAAACGCACGCAGGCACGCACGTTCGCGCACACACACACAAACGCACACGCACCGAGATACGACACACGCTCGCCCGCATTCACGTGTACACGCACGCAGGCACGCACGTTCGCGCACACTGACACAAACGCACACACACCGAGATACGACACACGCTCGCCCGCATTCACATGTACACGCACGCAGGCACGCACGTTCGCGCACACTCACACAAACGCACACGCACCGTGGTACGACACACGCTCGCCCGCATTCACGTGTACACGCACGCAGGCACGCACGTTCGCGCACACTCACACAAACGCACACACACCGAGATACGACACACGCTCGCCCGCATTCACGTGTACACGCACGCAGGCACGCACGTTCGCGCACACTCACACAAACGCACACACACCGAGATACGACACACGCTCGCCCGCATTCACGTGTACACGCACGCAGGCACGCACGTTCGCGCGCACTCACACCGAGATACGACACACGCTCGCCCGCATTCACATGTACACGCACGCAGGCACGCACGTTCGCGCACACTCACACAAACGCACACGCACCGAGATACGACACACGCTCGCCCGCATTCACGTGTACACGCACGCAGGCACGCACGTTCGCGCACACTCACACAAACGCACACACACCGAGATACGACACACGCTCGCCCGTATTCACGTGTACACGCACGCAGGCACGCACGTTCGCGCGCACTCAGCCAAACGCACACACACCGAGATACGACACACGCTCGCCCGCATTCACGTGTACACGCACGCAGGCACGCACGTTCGCGCACACTCACACAAACGCACACACACCGAGATACGACACACGCTCGCCCGCATTCACATGTACACGCACGCAGGCACGCACGTTCTCGCACACTCACACAAACGCACACACACCGAGATACGACACACGCTCGCCCGCATTCACGTGTACACGCACGCAGGCACGCACGTTCGCGCACACTCACACAAACGCACACGCACCGAGATACGACACACGCTCGCCCGCATTCACGTGTACACGCACGCAGGCACGCACGTTCGCGCACACTCACACAAACGGACACACACCGAGATACGACACACGCTCGCCCGCATTCACGTGTACACGCACGCAGGCACGCACGTTCGCGCACACTCACACAAACGCACACGCACCGAGATACGACACACGCTCGCCCGCATTCACGTGTACACGCACGCAGGCACGCACGTTCGCGCACACTCACACAAACGCACACACACCGAGATACGACACACGTTCGCCCGCATTCACGTGTACACGCACGCAGGCACGCACGTTCGCGCGCACTCACACAAACGCACACACACCGAGATACGACACATGCTCGCCCGCATTCACGTGTACACGCACGCAGGCACGCACGTTCGCGCACACTCACACAAACGCACACGCACCGAGATACGACACACGCTCGCCCGCATTCACGTGTACACGCACGCAGGCACGCACGTTCGCGCACACTCACACAAACGCACACGCACCGAGATACGACACACGCTCGCCCGCATTCACATGTACACGCACGCAGGCACGCACGTTCGCGCACACTCACACAAACGCACACGCACCGAGATACGACACACGCTCGCCCGCATTCACATGTACACGCACGCAGGCACGCACGTTCGCGCACACTCACACAAACGCACACACACCGAGATACGACACACGCTCGCCCGCATTCACGTGTACACGCACGCAGGCACGCACGTTCGCGCACACTCACACAAACGCACACGCACCGAGATACGACACACGCTCGCCCGCATTCACGTGTACACGCACGCAGGCACGCACGTTCGCGCACACTCACACAAACGCACACACACCGAGATACGACACACGCTCGCCCGCATTCACATGTACACGCACGCAGGCACGCACGTTCGCGCACACTCACACAAACGCACACGCACCGAGATACGACACACGCTCGCCCGCATTCACGTGTACACGCACGCAGGCACGCACGTTCGCGCACACTCACACAAACGCACACGCACCGAAATACGACACACGCTCGCCCGCATTCACGTGTACACGCACGCAGGCACGCACGTTCGCGCACACTCACACAAACGCACACACACCGAGATACGACCCACGCTCGCCCGCATTCACGTGTACACGCACGCAGGCACGCACGTTCGCGCACACTCACACAAACGCACACACACCGAGATACGACACACGCTCGCCCGCATTCACGTGTACACGCACGCAGGCACGCACGTTCGCGCACACTCACACAAACGCACACGCACCGAGATACGACACACGCTCGCCCGCATTCACATGTACACGCACGCAGGCACGCACGTTCGCGCACACTCACACAAACGCACACGCACCGAGATACGACACACGCTCGCCCGCATTCACATGTACACGCACGCAGGCACGCACGTTCGCGCACACTCACACAAACGCACACACACCGAGATACGACACACGCTCGCCCGCATTCACGTGTACACGCACGCAGGCACGCACGTTCGCGCACACTCACACAAACGCACACGCACCGAGATACGACACACGCTCGCCCGCATTCACGTGTACACGCACGCAGGCACGCACGTTCGCGCACACTCACACAAACGCACACACACCGAGATACGACACACGCTCGCCCGCATTCACATGTACACGCACGCAGGCACGCACGTTCGCGCACACTCACACAAACGCACACACACCGAGATACGACACACGCTCGCCCGCATTCACGTGTACACGCACGCAGGCACGCACGTTCGCGCACACTCACACAAACGCACACGCACCGAGATACGACACACGCTCGCCCGCATTCACGTGTACACGCACGCAGGCACGCACGTTCGCGCACACTCACACAAACGCACACACACCGAGATACGACACACGCTCGCCCGCATTCACGTGTACACGCACGCAGGCACGCACGTTCGCGCGCACTCACCCAAACGCACACACACCGAGATACGACACACGCTCGCCCGCATTCACGTGTACACGCACGCAGGCACGCACGTTCGCGCACACTCACACAAACGCACACACACCGAGATACGACACACGCTCGCCCGCATTCACATGTACACGCACGCAGGCACGCACGTTCGCGCACACTCACACAAACGCACACACACCGAGATACGACACACGCTCGCCCGCATTCACGTGTACACGCACGCAGGCACGCACGTTCGCGCACACTCACACAAACGCACACGCACCGAGATACGACACACGCTCGCCCGCATTCACGTGTACACGCACGCAGGCACGCACGTTCGCGCACACTCACACAAACGCACACACACCGAGATACGACACACGCTCGCCCGCATTCACGTGTACACGCACGCAGGCACGCACGTTCGCGCACACTCACACAAACGCACACGCACCGAGATACGACACACGCTCGCCCGCATTCACGTGTACACGCACGCAGGCACGCACGTTCGCGCACACTCACACAAACGCACACACACCGAGATACGACACACGCTCGCCCGCATTCACGTGTACACGCACGCAGGCACGCACGTTCGCGCGCACTCACACAAACGCACACACACCGAGATACGACACACGCTCGCCCGCATTCACGTGTACACGCACGCAGGCACGCACGTTCGCGCACACTCACACAAACGCACACGCACCGAGATACGACACACGCTCGCCCGCATTCACGTGTACACGCACGCAGGCACGCACGTTCGCGCACACTCACACAAACGCACACGCACCGAGATACGACACACGCTCGCCCGCATTCACGTGTACACGCACGCAGGCACGCACGTTCGCGCACACTCACACAAACGCACACACACCGAAATACGACACACGCTCGCCCGCATTCACGTGTACACGCACGCAGGCACGCACGTTCGCGCACACTCACACAAACGCACACACACCGAGATACGACACACGCTCGCCCGCATTCACGTGTACACGCACGCAGGCACGCACGTTCGCGCACACTCACACAAACGCACACACACCGAGATACGACACACGTTCGCCCGCATTCACACGTGTAAACGCACGCAGGCACGCACGTTCGCGCACACACACACAAACGCACACGCACCGAGATACGACACACGCTCGCCCGCATTCACGTGTACACGCACGCAGGCACGCACGTTCGCGCACACTGACACAAACGCACACACACCGAGATACGACACACGCTCGCCCGCATTCACATGTACACGCACGCAGGCACGCACGTTCGCGCACACTCACACAAACGCACACGCACCGTGGTACGACACACGCTCGCCCGCATTCACGTGTACACGCACGCAGGCACGCACGTTCGCGCACACTCACACAAACGCACACACACCGAGATACGACACACGGTCGCCCGCATTCACGTGTACACGCACGCAGGCACGCACGTTCGCGCACACTCACACAAACGCACACACACCGAGATACGACACACGCTCGCCCGCATTCACGTGTACACGCACGCAGGCACGCACGTTCGCGCGCACTCACACCGAGATACGACACACGCTCGCCCGCATTCACATGTACACGCACGCAGGCACGCACGTTCGCGCACACTCACACAAACGCACACGCACCGAGATACGACACACGCTCGCCCGCATTCACGTGTACACGCACGCAGGCACGCACGTTCGCGCACACTCACACAAACGCACACACACCGAGATACGACACACGCTCGCCCGCATTCACGTGTACACGCACGCAGGCACGCACGTTCGCGCGCACTCAGCCAAACGCACACACACCGAGATACGACACACGCTCGCCCGCATTCACGTGTACACGCACGCAGGCACGCACGTTCGCGCACACTCACACAAACGCACACACACCGAGATACGACACACGCTCGCCCGCATTCACATGTACACGCACGCAGGCACGCACGTTCTCGCACACTCACACAAACGCACACACACCGAGATACGACACACGCTCGCCCGCATTCACGTGTACACGCACGCAGGCACGCACGTTCGCGCACACTCACACAAACGCACACGCACCGAGATACGACACACGCTCGCCCGCATTCACGTGTACACGCACGCAGGCACGCACGTTCGCGCACACTCACACAAACGGACACACACCGAGATACGACACACGCTCGCCCGCATTCACGTCTACACGCACGCAGGCACGCACGTTCGCGCACACTCACACAAACGCACACGCACCGAGATACGACACACGCTCGCCCGCATTCACGTGTACACGCACGCAGGCACGCACGTTCGCGCACACTCACACAAACGCACACACACCGAGATACGACACACGTTCGCCCGCATTCACGTGTACACGCACGCAGGCACGCACGTTCGCGCGCACTCACACAAACGCACACACACCGAGATACGACACATGCTCGCCCGCATTCACGTGTACACGCACGCAGGCACGCACGTTCGCGCACACTCACACAAACGCACACGCACCGAGATACGACACACGCTCGCCCGCATTCACGTGTACACGCACGCAGGCACGCACGTTCGCGCACACTCACACAAACGCACACGCACCGAAATACGACACACGCTCGCCCGCATTCACGTGTACACGCACGCAGGCACGCACGTTCGCGCACACTCACACAAACGCACACGCACCGAGATACGACACACGCTCGCCCGCATTCACGTGTACACGCACGCAGGCACGCACGTTCGCGCACACTCACACAAACGCACACGCACCGAGATACGACACACGCTCGCCCGCATTCACGTGTACACGCACGCAGGCACGCACGTTCGCGCACACTCACACAAACGCACACACACCGAGATACGACACACGCTCGCCCGCATTCACGTGTACACGCACGCAGGCACGCACGTTCGCGCGCACTCACACAAACGCACACACACCGAGATACGACACACGCTCGCCCGCATTCACATGTACACGCACGCAGGCACGCACGTTCGCGCACACTCACACAAACGCACACGCACCGTGGTACGACACACGCTCGCCCGCATTCACGTGTACACGCACGCAGGCACGCACGTTCGCGCACACTCACACAAACGCACACGCACCGTGGTACGACACACGCTCGCCCGCATTCACGTGTACACGCACGCAGGCACGCACGTTCGCGCACACTCACACAAACGCACACACACCGAGATACGACACACGCTCGCCCGCATTCACGTGTACACGCACGCAGGCACGCACGTTCGCGCACACTCACACAAACGCACACACACCGAGATACGACACACGCTCGCCCGCATTCACGTGTACACGCACGCAGGCACGCACGTTCGCGCACACTCACACAAACGCACACGCACCGAGATACGACACACGCTCGCCCGCATTCACGTGTACACGCACGCAGGCACGCACGTTCGCGCACACACACACAAACGCACACGCACCGAGATACGACACACGCTCGCCCGCATTCACGTGTACACGCACGCAGGCACGCACGTTCGCGCACACTGACACAAACGCACACACACCGAGATACGACACACGCTCGCCCGCATTCACGTGTACACGCACGCAGGCACGCACGTTCGCGCACACTCGCACAAACGCACACACACCGAGATACGACACACGCTCGCCCGCATTCACGTGTACACGCACGCAGGCACGCACGTTCGCGCACACTCACACAAACGCACACACACCGAGATACGACACACGCTCGCCCGCATTCACGTGTACACGCACGCAGGCACGCACGTTCGCGCACACTCACACAAACGCACACGCACCGAGATACGACACACGCTCGCCCGCATTCACGTGTACACGCACGCAGGCACGCACGTTCGCGCACACACACACAAACGCACACGCACCGAGATACGACACACGCTCGCCCGCATTCACGTGTACACGCACGCAGGCACGCACGTTCGCGCACACTGACACAAACGCACACACACCGAGATACGACACACGCTCGCCCGCATTCACGTGTACACGCACGCAGGCACGCACGTTCGCGCACACTCGCACAAACGCACACACACCGAGATACGACACACGCTCGCCCGCATTCACGTGTACACGCACGCAGGCACGCACGTTCGCGCACACTCACACAAACGCACACACACCGAGATACGACACACGCTCGCCCGCATTCACGTGTACACGCACGCAGGCACGCACGTTCGCGCACACTCACACAAACGCACACGCACCGAGATACGACACACGCTCGCCCGCATTCACATGTACACGCACGCAGGCACGCACGTTCGCGCACAGTCACACAAACGCACACACACCGAGATACGACACACGCTCGCCCGCATTCACGTGTACACGCACGCAGGCACGCACGTTCGCGCACACTCACACAAACGCACACGCACCGAGATACGACACACGCTCGCCCGCATTCACGTGTACACGCACGCAGGCACGCACGTTCGCGCACACTCACACAAACGCACACACACCGAGATACGACACACGCTCGCCCGCATTCACGTGTACACGCACGCAGGCACGCACGTTCGCGCACACTCACACAAACGCACACGCACCGAGATACGACACACGCTCGCCCGCATTCACATGTACACGCACGCAGGCACGCACGTTCGCGCACACTCACACAAACGCACACGCACCGAGATACGACACACGCTCGCCCGCATTCACATGTACACGCACGCAGGCACGCACGTTCGCGCACACTCACACAAACGCACACGCACCGAGATACGACACACGCTCGCCCGCATTCACATGTACACGCACGCAGGCACGCACGTTCGCGCACACTCACACAAACGCACACACACCGAGATACGACACACGCTCGCCCGCATTCACGTGTACACGCACGCAGGCACGCACGTTCGCGCACACTCACACAAACGCACACGCACCGAGATACGACACACGCTCGCCCGCATTCACGTGTACACGCACGCAGGCACGCACGTTCGCGCACACTCACACAAACGCACACACACCGAGATACGACACACGCTCGCCCGCATTCACATGTACACGCACGCAGGCACGCACGTTCGCGCACACTCACACAAACGCACGCACACCGAGATACGACACACGCTCGCCCGCATTCACGTGTACACGCACGCAGGCACGCACGTTCGCGCACACTCACACAAACGCACACGCACCGAGATACGACACACGCTCGCCCGCATTCACGTGTACACGCACGCAGGCACGCACGTTCGCGCACACTCACACAAACGCACACACACCGAGATACGACACACGCTCGCCCGCATTCACGTGTACACGCACGCAGGCACGCACGTTCGCGCGCACTCACCCAAACGCACACACACCGAGATACGACACACGCTCGCCCGCATTCACGTGTACACGCACGCAGGCACGCACGTTCGCGCACACTCACACAAACGCACACACACCGAGATACGACACACGCTCGCCCGCATTCACATGTACACGCACGCAGGCACGCACGTTCGCGCACACTCACACAAACGCACACACACCGAGATACGACACACGCTCGCCCGCATTCACGTGTACACGCACGCAGGCACGCACGTTCGCGCACACTCACACAAACGCACACGCACCGAGATACGACACACGCTCGCCCGCATTCACGTGTACACGCACGCAGGCACGCACGTTCGCGCACACTCACACAAACGCACACACACCGAGATACGACACACGCTCGCCCGCATTCACGTGTACACGCACGCAGGCACGCACGTTCGCGCACACTCACACAAACGCACACGCACCGAGATACGACACACGCTCGCCCGCATTCACGTGTACACGCACGCAGGCACGCACGTTCGCGCACACTCACACAAACGCACACACACCGAGATACGACACACGCTCGCCCGCATTCACATGTACACGCACGCAGGCACGCACGTTCGCGCACACTCACACAAACGCACACACACCGAGATACGACACACGCTCGCCCGCATTCACGTGTACACGCACGCAGGCACGCACGTTCGCGCACACTCACACAAACGCACACGCACCGAGATACGACACACGCTCGCCCGCATTCACGTGTACACGCACGCAGGCACGCACGTTCGCGCACACTCACACAAACGCACACACACCGAGATACGACACACGCTCGCCCGCATTCACGTGTACACGCACGCAGGCACGCACGTTCGCGCGCACTCACCCAAACGCACACACACCGAGATACGACACACGCTCGCCCGCATTCACGTGTACACGCACGCAGGCACGCACGTTCGCGCACACTCACACAAACGCACACACACCGAGATACGACACACGCTCGCCCGCATTCACTGTACACGCACGCAGGCACGCACGTTCGCGCACACTCACACAAACGCACACACACCGAGATACGACACACGCTCGCCCGCATTCACGTGTACACGCACGCAGGCACGCACGTTCGCGCACACTCACACAAACGCACACGCACCGAGATACGACACACGCTCGCCCGCATTCACGTGTACACGCACGCAGGCACGCACGTTCGCGCACACTCACACAAACGCACACACACCGAGATACGACACACGCTCGCCCGCATTCACGTGTACACGCACGCAGGCACGCACGTTCGCGCACACTCACACAAACGCACACGCACCGAGATACGACACACGCTCGCCCGCATTCACGTGTACACGCACGCAGGCACGCACGTTCGCGCACACTCACACAACGCACACACACCGAGATACGGCACACGCTCGCCCGCATTCACGTGTACACGCACGCAGGCACGCACGTTCGCGCGCACTCACACAAACGCACACACACCGAGATACGACACACGCTCGCCCGCATTCACGTGTACACGCACGCAGGCACGCACGTTCGCGCACACTCACACAAACGCACACGCACCGAGATACGACACACGCTCGCCCGCATTCACGTGTACACGCACGCAGGCACGCACGTTCGCGCACACTCACACAAACGCACACGCACCGAGATACGACACACGCTCGCCCGCATTCACGTGTACACGCACGCAGGCACGCACGTTCGCGCACACTCACACAAACGCACACACACCGAAATACGACACACGCTCGCCCGCATTCACGTGTACACGCACGCAGGCACGCACGTTCGCGCACACTCACACAAACACACACACACCGAGATACGACACACGCTCGCCCGCATTCACGTGTACACGCACGCAGGCACGCACGTTCGCGCACACTCACACAAACGCACACACACCGAGATACGACACACGTTCGCCCGCATTCACACGTGTAAACGCACGCAGGCACGCACGTTCGCGCACACACACACAAACGCACACGCACCGAGATACGACACACGCTCGCCCGCATTCACGTGTACACGCACGCAGGCACGCACGTTCGCGCACACTGACACAAACGCACACACACCGAGATACGACACACGCTCGCCCGCATTCACATGTACACGCACGCAGGCACGCACGTTCGCGCACTCACACAAACGCACACGCACCGTGGTACGACACACGCTCGCCCGCATTCACGTGTACACGCACGCAGGCACGCACGTTCGCGCACACTCACACAAACGCACACACACCGAGATACGACACACGCTCGCCCGCATTCACGTGTACACGCACGCAGGCACGCACGTTCGCGCACACTCACACAAACGCACACACACCGAGATACGACACACGCTCGCCCGCATTCACGTGTACACACACGCAGGCACGCACGTTCGCGCGCACTCACACCGAGATACGACACACGCTCGCCCGCATTCACATGTACACGCACGCAGGCACGCACGTTCGCGCACACTCACACAAACGCACACACACCGAGATACGACACACGCTCGCCCGCATTCACGTGTACACGCACGCAGGCACGCACGTTCGCGCGCACTCAGCCAAACGCACACACACCGAGATACGACACACGCTCGCCCGCATTCACGTGTACACGCACGCAGGCACGCACGTTCGCGCACACTCACACAAACGCACACACACCGAGATACGACACACGCTCGCCCGCATTCACGTGTACACGCACGCAGGCACGCACGTTCTCGCACACTCACACAAACGCACACGCACCGAGATACGACACACGCTCGCCCGCATTCACGTGTACACGCACGCAGGCACGCACGTTCGCGCACACTCACACAAACGCACACGCACCGAGATACGACACACGCTCGCCCGCATTCACGTGTACACGCACGCAGGCACGCACGTTCGCGCACACTCACACAAACGCACACACACCGAGATACGACACACGCTCGCCCGCATTCACGTGTACACGCACGCAGGCACGCACGTTCGCGCGCACTCACACAAACGCACACACACCGAGATACGACACACGCTCGCCCGCATTCACGTGTACACGCACGCAGGCACGCACGTTCGCGCACACTCACACAAACGCACACACACCGAGATACGACACACGCTCGCCCGCATTCACATGTACACGCACGCAGGCACGCACGTTCGCGCACACTCACACAAACGCACACACACCGAGATACGACACACGCTCGCCCGCATTCACGTGTACACGCACGCAGGCACGCACGTTCGCGCACACTCACACAAACGCACACGCACCGAGATACGACACACGCTCGCCCGCATTCACGTGTACACGCACGCAGGCACGCACGTTCGCGCACACTCACACAAACGCACACACACCGAGATACGACACACGCTCGCCCGCATTCACGTGTACACGCACGCAGGCACGCACGTTCGCGCACACTCACACAAACGCACACGCACCGAGATACGACACACGCTCGCCCGCATTCACGTGTACACGCACGCAGGCACGCACGTTCGCGCACACTCACACAAACGCACACACACCGAGATACGACACACGCTCGCCCGCATTCACGTGTACACGCACGCAGGCACGCACGTTCGCGCGCACTCACACAAACGCACACACACCGAGATACGACACACGCTCGCCCGCATTCACGTGTACACGCACGCAGGCACGCACGTTCGCGCACACTCACACAAACGCACACGCACCGAGATACGACACACGCTCGCCCGCATTCACGTGTACACGCACGCAGGCACGCACGTTCGCGCACACTCACACAAACGCACACGCACCGAGATACGACACACGCTCGCCCGCATTCACGTGTACACGCACGCAGGCACGCACGTTCGCGCACACTCACACAAACGCACACACACCGAAATACGACACACGCTCGCCCGCATTCACGTGTACACGCACGCAGGCACGCACGTTCGCGCACACTCACACAAACGCACACACACCGAGATACGACACACGCTCGCCCGCATTCACGTGTACACGCACGCAGGCACGCACGTTCGCGCACACTCACACAAACGCACACACACCGAGATACGACACACGTTCGCCCGCATTCACACGTGTAAACGCACGCAGGCACGCACGTTCGCGCACACACACACAAACGCACACGCACCGAGATACGACACACGCTCGCCCGCATTCACGTGTACACGCACGCAGGCACGCACGTTCGCGCACACTGACACAAACGCACACACACCGAGATACGACACACGCTCGCCCGCATTCACATGTACACGCACGCAGGCACGCACGTTCGCGCACACTCACACAAACGCACACGCACCGTGGTACGACACACGCTCGCCCGCATTCACGTGTACACGCACGCAGGCACGCACGTTCGCGCACACTCACACAAACGCACACACACCGAGATACGACACACGCTCGCCCGCATTCACGTGTACACGCACGCAGGCACGCACGTTCGCGCACACTCACACAAACGCACACACACCGAGATACGACACACGCTCGCCCGCATTCACGTGTACACGCACGCAGGCACGCACGTTCGCGCGCACTCACACCGAGATACGACACACGCTCGCCCGCATTCACATGTACACGCACGCAGGCACGCACGTTCGCGCACACTCACACAAACGCACACGCACCGAGATACGACACACGCTCGCCCGCATTCACGTGTACACGCACGCAGGCACGCACGTTCGCGCACACTCACACAAACGCACACACACCGAGATACGACACACGCTCGCCCGCATTCACGTGTACACGCACGCAGGCACGCACGTTCGCGCGCACTCAGCCAAACGCACACACACCGAGATACGACACACGCTCGCCCGCATTCACGTGTACACGCACGCAGGCACGCACGTTCGCGCACACTCACACAAACGCACACACACCGAGATACGACACACGCTCGCCCGCATTCACATGTACACGCACGCAGGCACGCACGTTCTCGCACACTCACACAAACGCACACACACCGAGATACGACACACGCTCGCCCGCATTCACGTGTACACGCACGCAGGCACGCACGTTCGCGCACACTCACACAAACGCACACGCACCGAGATACGACACACGCTCGCCCGCATTCACGTGTACACGCACGCAGGCACGCACGTTCGCGCACACTCACACAAACGGACACACACCGAGATACGACACACGCTCGCCCGCATTCACGTGTACACGCACGCAGGCACGCACGTTCGCGCACACTCACACAAACGCACACGCACCGAGATACGACACACGCTCGCCCGCATTCACGTGTACACGCACGCAGGCACGCACGTTCGCGCACACTCACACAAACGCACACACACCGAGATACGACACACGTTCGCCCGCATTCACGTGTACACGCACGCAGGCACGCACGTTCGCGCGCACTCACACAAACGCACACACACCGAGATACGACACATGCTCGCCCGCATTCACGTGTACACGCACGCAGGCACGCACGTTCGCGCACACTCACACAAACGCACACGCACCGAGATACGACACACGCTCGCCCGCATTCACGTGTACACGCACGCAGGCACGCACGTTCGCGCACACTCACACAAACGCACACGCACCGAGATACGACACACGCTCGCCCGCATTCACATGTACACGCACGCAGGCACGCACGTTCGCGCACACTCACACAAACGCACACGCACCGAGATACGACACACGCTCGCCCGCATTCACGTGTACACGCACGCAGGCACGCACG